>NW_024044828.1:0-1500000 GCF_015852505.1 Tachyglossus aculeatus
GAATAGAGGTGGGTAGCATATTTATTACTGTATTTAGTTATTTTCCTTCTACATATCTATTCTATTTACTTTATTTTCTTAATATGTTCGGTTTTGTTCTCTGTCTCCCCCTTCCAGACTGTGAGCCCACTGTTCGGTAGGGACCGGTTCTATATGTGGCCAACCTGTACTTCCCAAGCGCGTAGTACAGTGTTCTGCACACCGTAAGCGCTGAATAAATACATTTGCTTGATTGATTGACCAGCAGAAGGAGGGGGGCCAAGATCTGGAGGAGAAGGAAGGCCAGGATGAGTCAGAGGTAGAGGACCCGGTTCGAGAGAGAAGGAAGGCAAAGACTAGGAGGAGGAGGAGGCGACCTAGATGGATGAGGAAGGCAAGTACCAGGTGGAGGTCCCAGGAGAGCCAGGAATTGGCCGAGGATAAAGCCCAGGGCTAGCCGGAGAAGCAGGGCCAGTTGTTGGTTCAGGAGGATTACCAGTACCAGGAAGAGTTGGAGGGCCTGGAAAAGAACTAGAAGGAGGGCCAAGATAGAGAAGGAGGAGGCTCAGGATCTAGCAGAGGAAGAGGGCCAGAAACAGGCAGAGGAGGAACTGGATCATGAGGAGGCAGAGAGTTAAGACCAGGCTGAAGGCCAGAACGAAGACCAAGCAGAGGATGAGGGTCAGTGCCAGGTGGAGGAGCCAGATGGGGTGGGAGGGCCAGGACCAGGCTGTGGAAGAGGGCCAAGATTAAGAGGAGGAGGAGGAGGAGGAGGAGGAGGAGGAGGAGGAGGAGGAGGAGGAGGAGGCGACCTATAAGGACGAGGAAGGCAAGTAGCAGGTGGAGGTCCCAGGAGAACCAGGATCTGGCCGACGACGAATGCCACGAGTCTCAGGGGTAGGAGGGCCAGTGTTTGGTGAAGGAGGATTACCAGTAGCAGGAAAAGGTGGGGGGCCTGGAAAAGAACGAGAAGGAGACCAAGACCAAGAGAAGGAGGAGGCACAGGATCTAGCTGAAGACAACGGCCAGGACCAGGCAGAGGAGGAACTGGATCATGAGGAGGAAGAGGGTTAAGAGCAGGCTGAATGCGAGAACGAAGACCAAGCAGAGGATGAGGGCCATTGCCAGGTAGAGGGGCCAGATGGGGTAGGAGGGCCAGTTCCAGACAGTGGCGGATGGCCATGGCCAGGTGGGCCAGGAGGGTCAGGACCATGTGGAGGAGGTGTGCCAGGCCGCAGCCAAGGAGGGGAGTTAATTTCAGACAGTGGAGGGGGGAAAAGGATCATTGGGCGGAAGAGAGCCAGGAGCAGTGGGAGGACGAGGCCCAGGACCAGACAGATTGAGGAGGGACAGGACCAGGCAGAAGACAAAGAAGAGGATCAGCAGAAGGAGGAGGTCCAGGATCTGGAGGAGGAGGAAGACCAGGAGGAGGCAGAGGAAGAGGACGTGGAACGAAGGAGGAGGAATGCCAAAACTAGGAGGAGGAGGAGGAGGAGACCTAGATGGACGAGGAAGGCAAGTACCCGGTGGAGGTCCCAGGAGAGCCAGGATCTGGCCGGGGACGAAGGCCAGGACAAGGCGGAGCTGGAGGACCAGTTTTGGTTCAGAACGATTACCAGTACGAGGAAGAGATGGAGGGCCAGGAAAAGAACGAGAAGGAAGCCAAGACCAAGAGAAGGGGGAGGCGCAGGATCTTGTAGTGGGGGAGGGCCTGCACCAGGCAGAGGAGGAACTGGAGCATGAGGAGGAAGAGGGATAATACCAGGCTGAGGCGAAAACCAAGACGAAACAGAGGATAAGGGCTAGTGTCTGCTCGAGGAGCCAGACGGGGTAGGAGGGCCTCGACCAGGCAGTGGAGGTTGGCCAGAACGAGGTGGGGAGGAGGGTCAGAAGGTTGGGTAGAGAGGAGAGGGAGGCGAGGTGGGGTTTGAGGCGCTCCGAAAGATGGATGGGGTAAAGAGAGCGGAGATCTCTGTGAGGGAGTAACATGGATTTAGAAGGGAAAGGAGGGTGAGTGAGGAGGCAGGTGAGAAGATTATGATCAGAGAGAGGGATTTCAGAGTTGGTGAGGGTGGACACATTGCAGCGGTAGGAGATGATGAGGTCGAAGGTATGACCAGGTTGGTGAGTGGGCGAGGTGGGGGGTGGAACAAGAGGTTGGCAGCGTCAAGGAGAGATAGAAGGCGGGCGGTAGAGGAGTAACCAGGGCTATCCATGTGGATGTTGAAGTCTCTGAAGATCAGAGTGGGCATGGAAAAGGAGAGAAGGTCCTCTTCGTCTTCATCTGCCTTATCCTGGCCCACTACCATCCATCTGGTCCTGGGCCCTCTCCTCCCCCCGATCCTGGCTCTCCTCTTCCCAATGATTTTTTCTCTCCTCCACTGTCCGATCTACACTCTCCTCCTTCCCCTGGGCCTGGGACCCCTCCCGCACATGGTCCTGACCCTCCTCACCCACCTCGTCGAAGTCATTCTCCACTGCCTGGTCCTGGCCCTCCTACCCCATCTGGCTCCTCCACCGGGAACTGGCCCTCATCCTCTGATTGGTCAAGGTTCTCACCTTCAGCCTGGTCTTAACGCCCATCCACCTCATGATCCAGTTCCTCCTCTGCCTAGTCCTGGCCCTCCTCCTCTGTTATGTCCTGCGCCTCCTCCTTCTCTTTCTTGGCCTCCCTTCTCCTAATTTTCCAGGCCCTCCCACTCTTCCTGCTACTGGTAATCCTCCTGAACCAAACACTGGCCCTCCTTCTCCTAGGTTTCCAATCCCTCCCACTCTTCCTGCTACTGGCAATCCTCCTGAACCAAACACTGGCCCTCCTTCTCCGGCTAGTCCTAGCCTTTGTCCTCGGCCAGATCCTGGCTCTCCTGCGAACTCCACCTGGTACCTGCCCTCCCCGTCCATCTAGGTCGCCTCCTACTCCTCCTAAACTTGGCCCGCCTCGTCTCTCGATCCACGTCCTCTTCCTCTGCCTCATCCTGGCCTTCCGTCTCCAGATCCTGGCCCTCCTCCTTCTGCTGATCCTCTTCTTCTTCTTCCGCCGTGTCCCGGCCCACCCCCTTCTGTCTGGTCCTGGGCCTCCCCCTCCCCCTGTTCCTAGCTCTCCTCCTCCAAATGATCTTTTGGCCTCCTCCTCTGTCTGATCTTCACTCCCCCTCCTTCGCCTAGGCCTGGCTCTCCTCCTCCACATGGTCCTGACCCTCCTCACCCACCTGGTCCTGGCCATCCTCCACTGCCTGGTCCTGGCCCTCCTACCCCATCTGGCTCCTCGAGCTGACACTGGCCCTCATCTTCTGTTTGGTCTTGGTTCTCGCCTCAGCCTGGTATTAACCCTCTTCCTCCTCGTGATCCAATTCCTCCTCTGCCTGGTGCTGGCCCTCCTCCTCCGCTAGATCCTGCGCCTCCTCCTTCTCTAGGTTTTGGTTTCCTTCTCGTTCTTTTCCTGGCCCTCCATCTCCTCCTGCTACTGGTAATCGTCCTGAAACAAACACTGGCCCTCCGGCTCCGCCTGGTCCTGGCCTTCGTCCCCAGCCAGATCCTGGCTCTCCTGGGATCTCCACCTGGTACTTGCCTTCCTCATCCATCTAGGTCGCCTCCTCCTCTTCCTCCTAGTCTTTGCCTTCCTTCTCCCTCGATCCAGGTCCTCTTCCTCTGCCTCATCCTGGCCTTCCGTCTCCTCCAGATCTTAGCCCTCCTCCTTCTTCTGGTCAATCAATCAATACATCGTATTTATTGAGCGCTTACCGTGTGCAGAACACTGTACTAAGCGCTTGGGAAGTACAAGTTGGGAGCATATGGAGACGGTCCCGACCCAACAGTGGGCTCACAGTCTCGAAGGGGGAGACAGAGAACAAAACCAAACATATTAACAAAATAAAATAAATAGAATAGGTACGTAGAAGCAAAATAAATAAATAGAGTAATCAATATGCAGAAACCTATGTACATATATACAGGTGCTGTGGGGAAGTGAAGGAAGTAAGGCGGGGTGGATGGACAGGGGGAGGAGGGGGAAAGGAGGGAGGGGGCTCAGTCTGGGAAGGCCTCCTGGAGGAGGTGAGTTGTCAGTAGGGCATTGAAGGGAGGAAGAGAGCCAGATTGGCCGGTGAGGGGAAGGAGGGCATTCCAGGCCAGGGGGATGACGTGGGCCAGGGGTCGACGGCGGGACTGGTGAGAACCAGGCACGGTGAGGAGATTAGCGGCAGAGGATCGAAGGGTGCGGGCTGGGCTGTAGAAGGAGAGAAGGGAGGTGAGGTAGAAAGGGGCGAGGTGAGGGACAGCCTTGAAGCCGAGGGTGAGGAGTTTCTGCCTGATGCGTAGGTTGATTGGTAGCCACTGGAGATTTTTGAGGAGGGGGGTAACATGCCCAGAGCGTTTCTGGACAAAGGCAATCCGCGCAGAGGCGTGAAGTATGGATTGAAGTGGGGAGGGACAAGAGGATGGGAGATCGGAGAGGAGGCTGATAAAGTAGTCCAGACGGGATAGGATGAGAGCTTGAACAAGCAGGGTATCGGCTTGGATGGAGACGAATAGACGTATCTTGGCAATGTTACGGAGCTGGGACCGGCAGGATTTGGTGAAGGCTTGGATGTGAGGGGTGAACCGGAGAGCGGAGTGGAGGATGACACCAAGGTTGCGTGCTTGTGAGACGGGAAGGATGGTAGTGCCGTCAACGGTGATGGGAAAGTCAGGGAGAGGACAGGGTTTGGGAGGGAAGACATGGAGTTCAGTCTTGGACACATTGAGTTTTAGGTGTCAGGCAGGCATCCAGATGGAGATGTGCTGAAGGCAGGAGGAGATGCGAGCCTGGAGGGAGGGGGAGAGAGCAGGGGCAGAGATGTAGATTTGGGTGTCATCAGTGTAGAGATGATAGCTGAAGCCGTGGGAGCGAATGAGGTCAGCAAGGGAGTGAGTGCAGATCGAGAACAGAAGGGGACCAAGAACCGAACCTTGAGGAACCCCCACAGTAAGGGGATGGGAGGGGGAGGAGGAGCCTGCCAAAGAGACTGAGAATGAAGGACCGGAGAGATCAGAGGAGAACCAGGAGAGGACGGAGTAATTGAAGCCCAGATTGGATAGCGTGTTGAGGAGAAGGGGGCGGTCCACCGTGTCGAAGGCAGCTGAGAGGTCGAGGAGGACTAGGACAGAGTATGAGTCGTTGGATTTGTCAAGCAGGAGGTCATTGGTCACCATTGAGAGGGCGGTTCCTGTGGAATGTAGGGGACGGCAGCCAGACTAGAGGGGGTCGAAGCGAGAGTTGGTGTGGAGGAAGGAATTCGAGGCAGCGCGTGTATACGGGTCGTTCAAGGAGTTTGGAAAGGAATGGTAGGAGGGAGATGGGGCGATAACTAGAAGGTGAGGTGGGGTCAGGAGAGGGTAATTTTAGGATGGGAGAGACATGGGCGTGTTTGAAGGCAGAGGGGAAGGAAGCAGTGGAGAGTGAGCGGTTGATGATGGAAGTTAAGGAGGGGAGAAGGGACGGAGCGAGGGATTTCATGAGATGAGAGGGAATGGGGTCAGAACCACTGGTGGCCGGTGTAGAACTTGAGGGAAGGGAGGAGAGCTCCTCTGAGGATACTGCTGGGAATGATTGGAGAGTAGCGGAGAGCTTTGAGACCCGGGGGCTGCGGAAGGGGGTGGGAGGAGGAAAAGAGTGATCTGGGGGAGGTCAGACCTCATGGATTCAATTTTATTAATGAAGTAGGAGGCCAAATTGTTGGCGGTGAGGGAAGGAGGAGGGAGAGGAACCGGGGGCCTGAGAAGGGAGTTGAATGTACGTGAGAGCTGACGGGGTTGATGGGCATGGGTGTCAATAAGGGAGGAGAAATCGTTTTGTCTGGCAGAGGAGAGGGCTGAGCTAAGGCAGGAAAGGAGAAACCTGAATTGAACGAGGTTGGCATGGTGTTTAGACTTTCGCCAGCAGCGTTCGGCTGCTCGAGCATAAGAGCGAAGGAGGCGGACAGTGGCAGTGATCCAGTGGTACGAGAGCGACAAAGGGAAAAAAAGAGGAGGGAGTGACTCTCGCAGAGTAGATAGGGTAGCGTTGAGAGCAGCAATCTGATCATCAAGATTGGGAAGAGAGGAGAGGGAGGCGAGGTGGGGTGTGAGGCGCTCCGAAAGATGGTTGGCGTCAAGAGAGCGCAGATCTCAGTGAGGGAGGAATATGGATTTCCAAGGGAAAGGAGGGTGAGTGAGGACACAG
This sequence comes from Tachyglossus aculeatus, assembly GCF_015852505.1. Classification (NCBI taxonomy): domain Eukaryota; kingdom Metazoa; phylum Chordata; class Mammalia; order Monotremata; family Tachyglossidae; genus Tachyglossus; species Tachyglossus aculeatus. The sequence goes on from NW_024044828.1 coordinate 6,179, forward strand.
GTGAGGAGATTATAATCAGAGAGAGGGATTTCAGAGTTGGTGAGGATGGACACATTGCAGCGGTAGGAGATGACGAGGTCGAGGTTATGACCAAGTTGGTGAGTGGGCGGGGTGGGGGGTGGAGCAAGAGGTTGGCAGTGTCAAAGAGAGATAGAAGGCGGGCGGCAGAGGAGTCACCAGGGCTATCCAGGTGAATGTTGAAGTTTCCGAGGATCTGAGTGGGGATGGAAAAGGAGAGGAGGATCTCTTCGTCTTCATCTGCCTTATCCTGGCCCACCACCATCCGTCTGGTCCTGGGCAACCTCCTCTCCCCGATCCTGGCTCTCCTCCACCCAATGATTTTTTCTCTCCTCCACTGTGTGATCTTCACTCTCCTCCTTCCCCTGGGCCTGGGACCCCTCCCGCACATGGTCCTGACCCTCCTCACCCACCTTTTCATAGCCATTCTCTACTGCTTGGTCCTGGCCCTCCTACCCCATCTGGCTCCTCCACCAAGCACTGGCCCTCATCCTCTGCTTGGTCTAGGGTCTCACCTTCAGCCTGTTCTTTACGCCCATCCACCTCACGATCCAGTTCCTCCTCTGCCTGGTCCTGGTCCTCCTCCTCTGCTAGATCCTGCGCCTCCTCCTTCTCTGTCTTAGCCCCCCTTCTCCTAATTTTCCAGGCCCTTCCACTCTTCCTGGTACTGGTAAGCTTCCTGAACGAAACTTTGGCACTCCTTCTCCGGCTAGTCCTGGCCTTTGTTCTTGGCTAGATCCTGGCTCTCCTGCGACTTCCACCCGGTACTTGCCTTTCTCGTCCATATATGTCGCCTCCTTCTCCTCCGAGACTTGGCCCTCCTCGTCCCTTGACCCAGGTCCTTTTCCTCTGCCTCATTCTGGCCTTCCTTCCCCAGATCCTGGCCCTCCCCCTTCTGCTGATCCTCTTCTTCATCTCCCGCCGGGTCCCGGCCCACCCCCTTCTGTATGGTCATGGGCCTCCTCCTCCCCCTGTTCCTAGCTCTCCTCCTCCAAATGATCTTTTTGCCTCCTCCGTTGTCTGATCTTCACTCTCCTCCTTCGCCTGGGCCTGGCACTCCTCCTCAACATCATTCTGACCCTCCTCCACACCTCGTCCGGGCCAACTTCCACTGCCTGGTCGAGGCCCTCCTACCCCGTCTGGCTTCTCGAGCAGACACTGGCCCTTATCCTCTGTTTCGTCTTGGTTTTCGCCTCAGCCTGGTATTATCCCTCTTCCTCCTCATGCTCCAGTTCCTCCTCTGCCTGGTGCAGGCCCTCCCCCACTACAAGATCCTGCGCCTCCCCCTTCTCTTGGTCTTGGCTTCCTTCTCGTTCTTTTCCTGGCCCTCCATCTCTTCCTCGTACTGGTAATCGTTCTGAACCACAACTAGCCCTCGAGCTCCGCCTTGTCCTGGCCTTCGTCCCCGGCCAGATCCTGGCTCTCCTGGGACCTCCACCGGGTACTTGCCTTCCTCGTCCATGTAGGTCTCCTCCTCCTCCTCCTCCTAGTTTTGGCATTCCTCCTCCTTCGTTCCACGTCCTCTTCCTCTGCCTCCTCCTGGCCTTCCTTCTCCTCTAGATCCTGGACCTCCTCCTTCTGCTGATCCTCTTCTTTGTCTTCTGCCTGGTCCTGTCCCTCCTCAATCTGTCTGGTCCTGGGCCTCATCCTCCCACTGCTCCTGGCTCTCCTCCGCCCAATGATCCTTTTCCCTCTTCCACTGTCTGAAATTAACTCCCCTCCTTCGCTTCGGCCTGGCACACCTCCTCCACATGGTCCTGACCCTCCTGGCCCACCTGGCCATGGCCATCCGCCACTGTCTGGAACTGGCCCTCCTACCCCATCTGGCCCCTCTACCTGGCAATGGCCCTCATCCTCTGCTTGGTCTTCGTTCTCGCATTCAGCCTGCTCTTAACCCTCTTCCTCCTCATGATCCAGTTCCTCCTCTGCCTGGTCCTGGCCGTTGTCTTCAGCTAGATCCTGTGCCTCCTCCTTCTCTTGGTCTTGGTCTCCTTCTCGTTCTTTTCCAGGCCCCCCACCTTTTCCTGCTACTGGTAATCCTCCTTCACCAAACACTGGCCCTCCTACCCCTGAGACTCGTGGCATTCGTCGTCGGCCAGATCCTGGTTCTCCTGGGACCTCCACCTGCTACTTGCCTTCCTCGTCCTTATAGGTCGCCTCCTCCTCCTCCTCCTCCTCCTCCTCCTCCTCCTCCTCCTCCTCTTAATATTGGCCCTCTTCCACAGCCTGGTCCTGGCCCTCCCACCCCATCTGGCTCCTCCACCTGGCACTGACCCTCATCCTCTGCTTGGTCTTCGTTCTGGCCTTCAGCCTGGTCTTAACTCTCTGCCTCCTCATGATCCAGTTCCTCCTCTGCCTGTTTCCGGCCCTCTTCCTCTGCTAGATCCTGAGCCTCCTCCTTCTCTATCTTGGCCCTCCTTCTAGTTCTTTTCCAGGCCCTCCAACTCTTCCTGGTACTGGTAATCCTCCTGAACCAACAACTGGCCCTGCTTCGCCGGCTAGTCCTGGGCTTTGTCCTCGGCCAATTCCTGGCTCTCCTGGGACCTCCACCTGGTACTTGCCTTCCTCATCCATCTAGGTCGCCTGGACCTCCTCCTTCTGCTGATCCTCTTCTTTGTCTTCTGCCTGGTCCTGTCCCTCCTCAATCTGTCTGGTCCTGGGCCTCATCCTCCCACTGCTCCTGGCTCTCCTCCGCCCAATGATCCTTTTCCCTCTTCCACTGTCTGAAATTAACTCCCCTCCTTCGCTTCGGCCTGGCACACCTCCTCCACATATTCCTGACCCTTCTCACCCACCTGGCCATGGCCATCCGCCACTGTCTGCAACTGGCCCTCCTACCCCATCTGGCCCCTCTACCTGGCAATGGCCCTCATCCTCTGCTTGGTCTTCGTTCTCGCATTCAGCCTGCTCTTAACCCTCTTCCTCCTCATGATCCAGTTCCTCCTCTGCCTGGTCCTGGCCTTTCTCTTCAGCTAGATCCTGTGCCTCCTCCTTCTCTTGGTCTTGGCCTCCTTCTCGTTCTTTTCCAGGCCCCCCACCTTTTCCTGCTACTGGTAATCCTCCTTCACCAAACACTGGCCCTCCTACCCCGGAGACTCGTGGCATTCGTCGTCGGCCAGATCCTGGTTCTCCTGGGACCTCCACCGGCTACTTGCGCGTGTAGACGAGTCGTTCAAGGAGCTTGGAAAGGAATGGTAGGAGGGCAATGGGGAGATAACTAGAAGGTGAGGTGGGGTCAGGAGAGGGTAATTTTAGGATGGGAGAGACATGGGCGTGTTTGAAGGCCGAAGGGAAGGAAGCAGTGGAGAGTGAGCGGTTGAAGATGGATGTTGAAGATGGAGCGTAGGGAGCAGGGGAAGGCGCTGAGCAAGGAACAAACAGGGAACAGGCAGTATGTGCACACAAACCGCACCCAACGGCTCAAGGCCAAACAGATTCAACAACAGGCGATAAAGAGACCAGGGCAAGAAAAACAAGCAAGGCTCCGAGGCAACCTCAAGGCCATATCCGCAGCTAGCGATGGTTGGCAACGGGTGGCTGGGGGCGAGCCAGAGCAAACGCTTCGTGACTGGACAGAGCTGTTGCTTGGCTAGTGGCTGGAGGGCGGCGTGTGCTACATGGCAAAGCCTCGATACGGCCTTCCCCGAGAAAACCCCGCCCCCGTGCAACGGATGGTATAAGAGACGAACAAGACAGGGGCGGGGGCTCTCTCTCTCTCGCTCCCTCTCTCTCTTCTTTAACCCTGTAATCGCTGATAGCAAATAAACGGCAACCAAGCTTTGGACCTCTGGCTGACTGTTCCTGCTGTGAACGCGCGGCCCGCGTTCGGAGACGTCCGAAGACCCGGAGAGGGTAAGAACCCGAGAGTTGCCCCCGACACCACGGGGAGCAACGAGTGGCGCCCGAACAGGGACTCGGGTACCCCCATTGGGGAAGACCGGGGAGAGTGCCCCGTAGGCCAGGTAGCTAAAGGTCAGGCGGGAAGATGGGGACGGCACGATCGCTGCCCATATATAAGCCAGAAGAGAAGGAATTGTACACCCGGCACTGTTACAAGATATTGAGAAGTAAGGGAGTAAAGATTGAGCTGAAAACAATAAGGGAATTTATAGGGAAGATAACTATGACCTCCCCGTGGATATTTGATTCCGGGATCACGGAGGAGCGGTGGGACGTTATTGGGGAACAGATGACAGCCTATGAAGACTCCCACCCGGGGGAGCTAAAGGACGTGGACTTCCTTATACACGGTATCCTCCGTGCAGCCTTTCAAGGGCCAGAGAGACTCGCTCGCAAGTTTGACGCGACCTGCCAGACTGACAAGGATGGGCAGGAAAGGGAGAACAGCCGACAACCCGAGGAGACCGGTCAGGCCGAGGCAGAGACACCCCTCCCACGGGCCCTGAGTCACCACCACCTCTACCCTGATCTCGGACCTTACACCCAGAGTGAAACGCCCAACGCCGAGCGGGAAAGAGGAGGTCAGGCTAAACAGACGGGGGTTGAGAGTGAGACAGGGGATATGAGGGAACAGTTCAGGCAGATGGGTGTGGGAAGCAAGAAATCGATCGTTAAAAGCGGGGAGGGGATGAGAGCGGTTTCAGCCCTACAGCTGGCTCTGGAAGAGGCGGCGGCGAGGGGAGAGGACGTCGCGGGATGGGAGGCATTCCCTGTAATAGAAAGACCAGACGGGGAACGAGGTTTCGCCCTGATACCTTGGGTGAAACTCAAAGAGTTGAAGGCGGCGTGTGCCGCCTACGGTCCCAGCTCCCTTTATGTGAGCCAGCTCCTGGACAATATGTCCCTGGAAAGCGTTTTGATCCCGAATGATTGGAAATCCCTTGCCCGCGGTTGTTTGGATCCCGGGCAGAGCCTTATATGGATGTCTGAGTTTACCACCGCTGCGAAAGAAATAATACGCAGACGGGGTTTCCCGAACCCCGCCGAGGCTTTTGCAGCCATAACCGGGACGGGACCATTCGAGACTGCTGAGACACAGGTCAACTACGATCCCGAGACGTATATAGTGATTGCCAGGGTTGCCCTCACTGCCTGGCAAAAGGTTCCCGAGAAAGGGGACCGTCGCTCCCCCTTAACGCAGATCAGACAGCGCCCAGACGAGGCGATTCAAGATTTCGTCTCACGCATGCAGTCCTCGGTCTCCCGCATTATAGGGGATCGGGACGGCGCCGAAATTGTACTGAAGGAGATGATCCGAGAGAACGCGAATAGTGCCTGCAGGAAAGCATTGGCAGGGCTGCCCAGAGAGGCCTCATTGGGGGACATCTTGGAACGATGCGAAGGGGTTGGAGGAGAAGAGTACAAGGCCCAGGCGCTTGCGGGGGCAATAGTGAAAGGATTATCGGGAGTCGGGGAAAGGGGGCGGCAGTGCTTTCGGTGCGGGCGGACGGGACACCTGATGGCTCAATGCCGAGCTCAGGACAACAGCGGCCCCCCAGCACAGCCGGGAAGGGGTGTGACCTGCTATGAATGCGGGAAGCACGGGCATTATTCGAAACAATGCCGCTCGAAGCGGAGACCCCGAACGGCGTCGGGAAACGGGCGGAGGGGCCCCGCGCCGGCTCCGAATCACGCTTTCCCCGTGTCAGCCGCGGGAGAGAGCCCGAAAAGGGGTTCTCTCGTAGAGGAGTACCAGAGGCTTCGGTCCCGGGAGCCACTTGGACTGAGGTCCGATGCCTGGCCCCAGTGGAAATCCGACCCGGGGACACTGTGAACGTCCCAATGCAGCCCCTCCCCTGGAGGGCCCTAGTGGTGCGGCTCCAGACAAGAGCGGCGGGGGTCGTTCATTCGTTCGAACGGGGGGAAGGGCCCGGGAAGATCCCCCACACCAATCATCACCCCTATAGTTTATACCTGGGATCGGGAACGGTCATTGCTCGCGCGACGCCCCTTGACCCCTTGCCCTTTGATCCCTCGCCCCCAGCCATTGGAATAATAGAAGAAATAACCCTTGAAAAACCCTGGCAGACCCTCTTAGTTGAGGGAAAACCCCTTAAAGGGCTCCTGGACACCGGGGCCGACCGCTCCGTTATTCAGGACTGCTGCTGGGCAGCGGAGTGGCCACTAGCAAACCACTCGATGGGGGTGCAAGGCGTGGGGGGACTGCAAGCTGCAAGAGAGGAGGGCCGTCCATTGATTTGGTCATGCCGAGGAAGCCAAGGTGCGTTCGTCCCGCTGTGCGTTCAAGGGATCCGTATGAATCTGTGGGGGAGAGATGTGCTGCAGGGGCTGGGAGCCCACCTTATAGATGAAGCTGATCCTTTTTAGGAGGGGCCACTGTGTTCCGGGGCTTGTCGACACCCCCACTGGTATGGCTTCCACACCCACCGGTATGGGTGGACCAGTGACCCCTGACCAAGGACAAGTTGCAGGCGCTGAGGGAGCTAGTTGCGCACCAATTTGCACAGGGGCACCTAGAGGAATCGTTCAGTCCCTGGAACGCCCCCGTATTCGTTATAAAAAAGAAAGCCGCAGGGAAGTGGCGCTTCCTCATGGATTTAAGAAAAATCAATGCGCTCATTGTGCCAATGGGACCCCTGCAACCCGGATTGTCCTCCCCTAACATGATTCCAAAAAATCACCAGATCCGGGTCATAGACATAAAGGACTGCTTTTACAGCATTCCGTTACACCCTGACGACAGGGAGAAGTTCGCTTTTACTGTCCAGAGCCCGAATTTCGCGGAGCCAGCACTCCGGTACCAGTGGAAGGTGCTGCCACAGGGCATGTCTTGTAGTCCCACCATATGCCAGTGGTTCGTGGGGCAGATACTCGCCCCTTTCAGCAAGGAATACCCGGGGGTGACGATCGTCCATTACATGGACGACATCCTTCTGGGTATGCCAGACCAAGGGCAAGTACAGACGCTCACCCGGCGAGTGGTGGCAGCCCTCGCAGCCCAGGGCTTATTCGTAGCACCAGAGAAGGTACAAGAATCAGCCCCGTACACGTACCTCGGGTTTGACGTCACCGAGAGCCGGGTCACTCAAAGACCACCCCAAATTGACCCCCGAAAATACGTCACGTTAAACGATATGCAGGGTTTGGTAGGGAAGATTCCATGGATGTGCGCGAGAACGCCCATCCCCTCCGCCCTCATGCAACCCCTGTGCGATCTCCTAAAAGGAGACCCCAATCTTAAATCGCGCCGCGAATGGACGAAGTACGCGAAAAGCACGCTCCGAGAAATCACACAGCGGTTGGCGGGTAGCCATACTTGTCGAGCTGAACCCCGCCTCCCCATGGAGGTCACGATATTTCGGGAGGGCAGCCTTTTCGCGGCTATACACCAAGAGGCCGAGATTCTCGAATGGTGTTATCCTCGAAACCCCTCCCGCGTTCTCCCAAAGGAGACTGAGCTTCTCGGCCGCTTTTGCCAGAACGCCATACAGAGGGTAGTGGCGCTCTCAGCCACTTACCCTATAGTCCATGTCGGGATGGCCATGGGAGACCTTGAGGCGATAGCCAGGGACAGCTTCCTGTGGGCCATGCTCCTACAGCGGGCCACCTTTACAGAACGCTCCCCGTTGACTCTTAGCCACTTATACGAGGGATCGGACATTCTGACCCCTCGGGTGATCTCCGATACTCCGGTCGAAGGAGACAATGTCTTTACAGATGCCACCAAGGAACACCGGGCAGCAGTTTTCAATCAGACCACCGGTGCCTTGTCGGTGCTCGACACACCATACGGCTCGACTCAGCGAAATGAACTTTTCGCTATCATATGGGCAATGACTAACTACCCCCAGGCGATCAACATTATCTCGGATAGCCTGTATGCCGTTAATCTTGCCCAACTAATCGAAACCTCCATACTTTTCGACCGGCACTCGGAGATTGGGAACATGATCTCTCGGCTTCAGGCTGCCGTAGTGGCTAGGGAATGTAGGGTATGCCTCACGCACTTCCGTTCCCACACGGACGGACAAGGGCCGATCTTTGAAGGCAACCGCACTGTGGATGCCAGCCTACACCCCGCAAGGCCGTCACTAATGGGGCTGGGTGCCGCAGCTGCGGCACATAGGGAGTTCCATCTCCCGGCTACCTCGCTCCGCCGGCTGTATGGGATCACTAGAGAGGAAGCCCGGTCTATTGTCCGGCGCTGTACTCGGTGTCTTCCATTTGCCCCACGGCCAGCAGGGTCGACGGGAGTGAACCCCCCGGGGCTCACGCCGAACGAGCTGTGGCAAATGGACGTCACCCACTGGGGGACCTCCACGGTTCATATGACCATCGACAAATTCTCCGGATTCATGCTGGCGACACGCCAAGCCGGAGAGGCCGCAAAACATGTACAAAATCATTTGTACCACTGTTTCGCCACTATAGGCACACCCCAGGAGATAAAGACCGATAATGGCCCCAGTTATGTCTCCAAAGCCATGTCCCTCTTTTTCTCCTCCTTTGGCATCTCCCATGTTACCGGGATACCTTACAACCCCAACGGTCAAGGCATAGTGGAAAGGGCAAACAGGACACTGACAACTCTCCTGCAAAAGCAGGGGGTGGGGAAGCGCGTCACGCAGTGCGCCCTAGACAAGGCAACGTACACCCATAACTTTCTATCCGTCGATCGGGAGACGGGAATCTCCCCCGCCATGCGGCAACTCTGCCACACGTCCACGACCATGAAACCCCGGCACCACCACCCGTACGCACGCACTACAGGGCGAGCGATGTGGCGTACTGCGGAGGGCGATTGGCGCGGTCCCGATCCAGTACTAATTCGGTGTCGAGGATACGCTTGTATCTCCACAGGTGACGGCCCCGTTTGGATCTCCTCGCGACACCTCCGCCTCGCCGAGGAAGACGATGCCCAGACGCAGGGGAGGTCCCAGCGCCCTGATTCTCCTCCTCCTCCTCCTTCCCCTTCCCCTTCTTCTCCCCGGGGGCGCGGTGGGGAGGGAGGCCGGGACACGGACTAACTGGACTGCTCTGGTAAATAGCCACCTAAACGTTGTCGAGGAGCAGAGCGGGGTTTGGAGGTGGGCCCTCCTCACCAATGCGCCTTTGTTACGCATGGTCTCCTGGAAGGAGGAGTCCCCCCAACTCTCATTCCATGGGAATGTGACCAAGCTCACGGGCCAACACCGGGGACAGCCCCCGGAAACAGAGCAGCGTGAGATCCGTATCCGGGGCACCATCTTGCACAGCGCTGGCCCCCCATATGCTGGTACACCGGCAATGGGACTTTCTCGAACCAGCCCGAGGTAACCCGATCTTGCTTGCGGTTGATAAATTTCACTTCCACACTGGAAGTCAACATACCCCAAGGTCAGGGGCACCCCACACACCGAGAAACCTTACCCTGCTGGGGATCCACGGCACGCTTCAGTGCACCCCCAACGGCAATCACTCCAGCGAGGGAAGCGGGGGGTACTTCGGCCATATCCGAAATGTGAGCTCGCTCCCCGGTCCCGAGAGAAAGTGCGCCGAGGGTCGGGGTGGGGTCTGGACACCTCTAACTGACTGTTCCACGGGCATATTCCGCTGTATTCCCCATAACGGAGACGGTACCCTCCTACTCACCTGGGATAACCACATTAGAAACCACACATATACGGAGGCGGCCGCGCCCGGGCTTTATGCGCTACCGTGGAGGACGCGCCACCCCGGTCTCTGGAAAGCCTTTACTTCCCTATGCTCTCCCACCGCGACCGTCAGGGTCCGCTCGTGCGTCTACCCTGACGGGGCGACGTGCCAGGACTACCCTTTCTCGGTGTATCGTGTTATTTTCCGTGTGGGTCTGAACGTTTCCCTGCACTCGCAGGGCAATTGTACGGACCATGATTATGCCTTTCAAGGGAACGCCCGCATTCCTGCCCCTTACGCGCTTATAGCCTGCCCGAGTAATGACTCTGGCTGGAACCTTACCGCCTCCCAGTCGGCTGATGGCGACTTCTCCTTGTCCACCACGGATTCCTCACAATGCGTCCTTATGTCTCGGGCGCGACCCATGACCACAGAGGGCACGGCAGATTACGCTGTTTGGCTCGTCCGGCGGCCCCGCTACACCCTTGTACCCGTTAAGTCCGCTGACCCTTGGTTTTCCCAGGCCTCCGACCATCGGTGGCACACCCTAGCGACCCGCTTGCGCGGCTTGCGCACCCGCAGGGAACTGTTTGAGGCCATACTGGGTATCGCGAACCTCGCGTTTTCGGCCTTCCAGGAATGGCAAATCCAGAATCTGTACGATCAGACTGGTTTCCTCGCGTCTCAGCTCTCGGCCTCCATGCACTCCACCCAACTGGCGTGGGGGGTTCAGCGTCACCTGGACGCTTCCCTGCAGCGAGAGCTGGTCGGCCTGGAGCATGTGATCGACACGCTCGGCGACGAGGTTCGCCTCCTGTCTCTACGGCAGGCGGTGAAATGCGACTACCGGTATCAGCAGGTCTGCGTGCTTCCGCTCCGATACAACGCCACCAATTCTTCGTTCCCTGCCTCCTGGGACGGAGTGAAGAAACACCTGGAGGGACTCTTCCTGGCCGCCAACGTAACCGGCGAGTTACAGGAGCTGTCCCACCTTATCGACGAACTCAACGCCCAGTCGCTGCACTTCCCCAAGGCTTGGGACGACCTCGACTGCGGGGAGGACGTGGTGGAGGAACTCTGGGACTGGATCGAACGCGTGACGCCAGGTGGATTGGCCCCTTGGCTGGTCTCGATCCTTGCCGCCACTGGGGGGGGGGGGGTTGCTTTTGCTCATGTGCCTCCCGTGCCTCCTTCGTCTCTTTTGCTCCACTGTTGCCCGGGTGGTCCGCGAGATTAAGGTTGAGATGCTCCCATTGCGCGGCCGCCCTTAGCTGTCCCCGCCATAATGAGAGGGGGACACGTAGGGAGCGGGGGAAGGCGCTGAGCAAGGAACAAACAGGGAACAGGCAGTATGTGCACACAAACCGCACCCAACGGCTCAAGGCTAAACAGACTCAACAACAGGAGATAAAGAGACCAGGGCAAGAAAAACAAGCTTGCACCTGCAAGGCTCCGAGGCAACCTCAAGGCCATATCCGCAGCCAGCGATGGTTGGCAACGGGTGGCTGGGGGCGAGCCAGAGCAAACGCTTCGTGACTGGACAGAGCTGTTGCTAGGCTAGTGGCTGGAGGGCGGCGTGTGCTACATGGCAAAGCCTCGATACGCCATTCCCCGAGAAAGCCCCGCCCCCGGGCAACGGAAGGTATAAGAGACGGACAAGACAAGGGGGGGTTCTCTCTCTCTCTCTCTCTCTCTCTCTCTCTCTCTCTTTTAACCATGTAATCGCTGATAACAAATAAACGGCAACCAAACTTTGGACCTCTGGCTGCCTGTTATTGGTGTGAACGCGCGGGCCGCGTCCGGAGACGTCCGAAGACCCGGAGAGGGTAAGAACCCGAGAGTTGCCCCCGAAACCACGGGGAGCAACGGGGGAGCAAGGACGGAGCGAGCGATTTCATGAAATGAGAGGTAATGGGTTCGGAAGAACTGGTGGCCGGAGTAGAACTTGAGAGAAGGGAGGAGAGCTCCTCTGAGGGTAATGCTGGGAAGGATGGGAGAGTAGTGGAGACTTCTGAGAGCCGGGGGGCTGGGGAAGGGGGGGGGAGGGGGAGAAGAGTGGTCTGGGGGAGGTCAGACCTCATGGATACAATTTTATTAGTGAAGTAGGCGACCAAATCGTTGGCGGTGAGGGAATGAGGAGCGGGAGGAACCGGGGGCCTTAGAAGGGAGTTGAATGTACGTGAGAGCTGACGGGGTTGAGGGGCATGGGTGTCAATAAGGGAGGAGAAATCGTTTTGTCTGGCAGAGGAGAGGGCTGAGCTAAGAAAGGAAAGGAGAAACCTGAATTGAACGAGGTTGGCATGGTGTTTAGACTTTCGCCAGCAGCGTTCGGCTGCTCGAGCATAAGAGCGAAGGAGGCGGCCAGTGGCAGTGATCCAGTGGTACGAGAGCGGCGAAGGGAAAAAGGAGCGAGTGAGTCTAGCAGAGTAGAAAGGGTAGAGTGGAGAGCAGCAATCTGATCATCAAGATTTGGTAGAGAGGAGAGGGAGGCGAGGTGGGGTGTGAGGTGCTCCGAAAGATAGATGGGGTCAAGAGAGCGGAGATCTCTGTGAGGGAGGAATATGGATTTCCAAGGGAAAGGAGAGTGAGTGAGGAGGCAGGTGAGCAGATTATGAACAGAGAGAGGGATTTCAGAGTTGGTGAGGGTAGACACATTACAGCAGTAGGAGATGATCAGGTCGAGGGTATGACCAAGGTGGTGAGTGGGCGAGGTGGGGGGTGGATTAAGAGTTGGCAGCGTCAAGGGGAGATAGAAGGCGGGCGGCCGAGGAGTCACCAGGGCTATCCATGTGGATGTTGAAGTCTCCGAGGATCAGAGTGGGCATGGAATAGGAGAGAAGGTCCTCTTCGTCTTCATCTGCCTTATCCTGGCCCACCACCATCCGTCTGGTCCTGGGCCCCCTCCTCCCCCCGATCTTGGCTCTCCACCTCCCAATGAGTTTTTCTCTCCTCGACTGTCTGATTTTCACTCTCCCCATTCCCCTGGGCCTGGGACCCCTCCCCCACATGGTCCTGAACCTCCTCACCCACCTCGTCATAGCCATTCTCCACTGCCTGGTCCTGGCCCTCCGACCCCATCGGGCTCCTCCACCTGGCCCTGGCCCTCATCCTCTGCTTGGTCTAGGTTCTTACCTTCAGCCTGGTCTTAACGCCCATTCACCTCATGATCCAGTTCCTCCTCTGCCTGGTCCTGGCCCTCCTACTCTGCTAGTTCCTGCGCCTTCGCCTTCTCTGTCTTGGCCCCTTTTCTCCTAATTTTCCAGACCCTCCCACTCTTCCTGGTACTGGTAATCCTCCTGACCCAAACACTGGCCCTCCTTCTCCGACTAATCCTGGCCTTTGTCCTCGGCCAGATCCTGGCTCTCCTACGACCTCCACCTGGTACCTGCCTTCCTCGTCCATCTAGGTCGCCTCCTACTATCCCTAGACTACGCCCGTATCGTCCCCTCGATCGAGGTCCTCTTCCCCCGCTTCATCCTGGCCTTCCGTCTCCAGATCCTGGCCCTCCTCCTTCTGCTAATCCTCTTCTTCTTCTTCCTCCGGGTCCCGGCCCACCCCCTTCTGTCTGGTCCAGGGCCTCCTCCTCCTTCTGTTCCTAGCTCTCCTCCTCCAAATGATCTGGAGGTCTCCTCCTCCGCCTGAACTTCACTCCCCTCCTTCGCCTGGACCTGGCACTCCTCCTCCACATGGTCCTGACCCTCCTCACCCACCTGGTCCTAGCCATCCTCCACTGCCTGGTCCTGATCCTCCTACGCCATCTGTCTCCTCGAGCTGACACTGGACCTCATCTTCTGTTTGGTCTTGGTTCTCGCCTCAGCCTGGTATTAACCCTCTTCCTCCTCATGATCCAGTTCCTCCTCTGCCTGGTGCTGGCCCTCCTCCTCTACTAGATCCTGCGCCTCTTCCTTATCTTGGTCTTCTCGTTTCCTTCTCTTTCTTTTCCTGGCCCTCCATCTCCTCCGGCTACTGATAATCGTCCTGAAACAAACACTGGCCCTCCAGCTCCGCCTGGTCCTGGCCTTCGTCCCCGGCCAGATCCTGGCTCTCCTGGGACCTCTACCTGGTACTTGCCTTCCTCATCCATCTAGGCCGCCTCCTCCTCTTTCTCCTAGTCTTTACCTTCCTTCTCCCTCGATCCAGGTCCTCTTCCTCTGTCCCATCCTGGCCGTCCTTCACCTCTAGATCTTAGCCCTCATCCTTCTGCTGGTCAATCAATCCATCGTATTTATTGAGCGCTTACCGTGTGCAGAACACTGTACTAAGCGCTTGGGAAGTACAAGTTGGCAACATATGGAGACGGTCCCTACCCAACAGTGGGCTCACAGTCTCGAAGGGGGAAACAGAGAACAAAACCAAACATGTTAACCAAATAAAATAAATAGAATAGATACGTAGAAGCAAAATAAATAAATAGAGGAATATATATGTAGAAACCTACGTACAAATATACAGGTGCTGTGGGGAAGGGAAGGAGGTAAGGAGGAGGGGATGGACAGGTGGAGGAGGGGGAGAGGAAGGAGGGAGCTCAGTCTGGGAAGGCCTCCTGGAGGAGGTGAGCGCTCAGTAGGGCCTTGAAGGGAGGAAGAGAGCCATGTTGGCCGATGTGGGGAAGGAGGGCATTCCAGGCCAGGGGGATGACGTGGGCTGGGGGTCGACGGCCGGACAGGTGAGAACGGGTCACGGTGAGGAGATTAGCGGCAGAGGAGCGGAGGGTATGGGCTGGGTTGTAGAAGGAGAAACGGGAGGTGAGGTAGAAGGGGGCGAGGTGAGGGACAGCCTTGAAGCCGAGGGTGAGGAGTTTCTGCCTGATGCGTAGGTTGATTGGTAGCCACTGGAGATTTTTGAGGAGGGGAGCAACATGCCCAGAGCGTTTCTGGACAAAGACAATCCGGGCAGCGGCGTGAAGTATGGATTGAAGTGGGGAGAGAGAAGAGGATAGGAGATCGGAGAGGAGGCTGATACAGTAGTCCGGACGGGATAGGATGAGAGCTTCAACTAGCAGGGTAGTGGTTTGGATTTAGAAGAAACGGCGGATCTTGGCAATGCTTCGGAGCTGAGACCGGCAGGATTTGGTGACGGCTTGGATGTGAGGGGTGAACCAGAGAGCGGAGTGGAGGATGACACCAAGGATGCGTGCTTGTGAGACGGGAAGGATGGTAGTGCCGTCAACGGTGATGGGAAAGTTAGGGAGAGGACAGGGTTTGGGAGGGAAGACAAGGAGTTCAGTCTTGGACATGTTGAGTTTTAGGTGGCAGGCAGGCATCCAGTTGATGATGTCCTGAAGGCAGGAGGAGATGCGAGCCTGGAGTGAAGGGTCAGAGCAGGGGCAGAGATGTAGATTTGGGTGTCATCAGCGTAGAGATGATAGCTGAAGCCGTGGGAGCGAATGAGGTCACCAAGGGAGTGAGTGTAGATCGAAAACAGAAGGGGACCAAGGACCGAACATTGAGGAACCCCCACAGTTAGGGGATGAGAGGGAGAGGAGGAACCTGCCAAAGTGACTGAGAAGGAACGACCGGAGAGATCAGAGGAGACCCAGGAGTGGTAGGAGTCATTGAAGCCAAGATTGGATAGCCTGTTGAGGAGAAGGTGGTGGTCCACAGTGTCGAAGACAGCTGAGAGGTCGAGGAGGATTAGGGCAGAGTATGAGCCGTTGGATTTGGCAAGCAGGAAGTCATTGGTGACCACTGAGAGGGCTTTTTCCGTGGAACGTAGGGGACGGCAGCCAGACTGGAGGGGGTCGAGGCGAGAGGTGGTGTGGAGGAACCCTAGGCAGCGCGTGTAGACGAGCCGTTCAAAGAGTTTGGAAAGGAACGGTAGGAGGGAAATGGCGAGATAACTAGAGAGTGAGGTGGGGTCAGGAGAGGGTACTTTTAGGATGGGAGAGACATGGCCGTGTTTGAAAGCAGAGGGGAAAGGAAGCAGTTGAGGTTGAGCGGTTGAAGATGGAAGTTAAGGAGGGGAGAAGAAAAGGAGCGAGCGATTTCAGGAGGTGAGAGGGAATGGGGTCAGAAGCACTGGTGGCCAGAGTAGAACTTGACAGAAGGGAGGAGAGCTCCTCTGAGGATACTGCTGGGAAGGATGGGAGAGTAGCGGAGAGTTTTGAGAGCCGGGGGGCTGGAGAAGGGAAGGGGGGAGAGGAGTGGTGTTGGGGAGGCCAAACCTGAGTGATTTAATTTTATGAACGACGTAGGAGGCCAAATCGTTGGTGGTGAGTGAATTAGGAGGGGGAAGAACCGGGGGCCTGAAGAAGGAGTTGAATGTACGGGAGAGCTGAAGGGGATGATGGGCATGGGTGTCAATAATGGACGAGAAATCGTTTTGTATGGCAAAGGAGGGAGCTGAGCTAAGGCAGGAAAAGATAAACCTGAGGTGAACGAGGTTGGCATGGTGTTTAGACTTTCGCCAGCAGCGTTCGGCTGCTCGAGCATAAGAGCGAAGAAGGCGGACAGTGGCAGTGATCCAGTGTTACGAGAGCGGCGAATGGAAAATGGAGCGAGTGAGTCTAGCTGAGTAGAAAGGGTAGAGTTGAGAGCAACAATCTGATCATCAAGATTGGGTAGAGAGGAGAGGGAGGCGAGGTGGGGTGTGAGGCGCTCAGAAGGATGGATGGGGTCAAGAGAGCGGAGATCTCTGTGAGGGAGTAATGTGGATTTACAAGGGAAAGGAGTGTGAGTGAGGAGGCAGGTGAGAAGATGGTGATCAGAGAGAGGGATTTCCGAGTTGGTGAGGGTAGACACATTACAGCGGTAGTAGATGATGAGGTCGAGGGTATCACCCAGTTGGTGAGTGGGCGACCTGGGGGGTGGAGCAAGAGGTTGGCAGCGTCAAGGAGAGTTAGAAGGCGGGCGGCAGAGGAATCACCAGGCCTATCCATGTGGATGATGAAGTCTCCTAGGATCAGAGTGGGCATGGAAAAGGAGAGAAGGTCCTCTTCTTCTTCATCTGCCTCATCCTGGCCCACCACCATCCGTCTGGTCCTGGGCCCCCTCCTCCTCCTGATCCGGCTCTCCTCCTCCCAATGATTTTCTCTCTCCTCCACTGTCTGCTCTTCACTCTCCTCCTTCACCGGGGCCTGGGACCGCACATGGTCCTGACCCTCCTCACCTGCCACGTCGTAGCAATTCTCCACTGACTCTTCCTGGCCCTCCTACCCTATCTGGCTCCTCCACCTGGCACTGGCCTTCGTCCTCTGCTTGGTCTAGGTTCTCACCTTCAGCCTGGTCTTAAAGCCCTCATGATCCAGTTTCTCCTCTGCCTGCTCCTGGCCCTCCTCCTCTGCTGGATACTGCGCCTCCTCCTTCTCTGTCTTGGCCCCCCTTCTCCTAATTTTCCAGGCCCTCCCACTCTTCCTGGTACTGGTAATCCTCCTGAACCAAACACTGGCCCTCCTTCTCCGTCTAGACCTGTCCTTTGTCCTCGGCCAGATCCTGGCTCTCCTGCAACCTCCACCAGGTACTTGCCTTCCTCGTCCATCTAGGTCATCATCATCATCAGTCGTATTCATTGGTCGCCTCCTACTCCTCCTAGACTTGACCCTCCTCGTCCCTCGATCCAGGTCCTCCTCCTCTGCCTCATCCTGGCCTTCCTTTTCCTCCAGATCCTGGCCCTCCTCCTTCTGCTGATCCTCTTCTTCTTCTTCCACCGGGTCCCGGACCTCCCGCTTCTGTCTGGTCCTGGGCCTCCTCCTCCCCCTGTTCCTAGCTCTCCTCCTCCAAACGAACTTTTTGCCTCCTCCTCTGTCTGATCTTCACTCTCCTCCTTCGCCTGGGCCTGGCACTCCTCCTCCACATGGTCCTGACCCTCCTCACCCACCTGGTCCTGGCCATTCTCCACTGCCTGGTCCTGGCCATCCTACCTCATCTGGCTCCTCGAGCTGACACTGGCCCTCATCTTCTGTTTGGTCTTGGTTCTCGCCTCAGCCTGGTATTAATCCTCTTCCTCCTTATGATCCAGTTCCTCCTCTGTCTGGTGCTGGCTCTCCTCCTCTGCTAGATCCTGCGCCTCTTGGTCTTGGCTTCCTTCTCGTTCTTTTCCTGGCCCTCCATCTCTTCCTGGTCCTGGTAATCGTCCTGAACCAAGCACTGCCCTTCCAGCTCCGCCTGGTCCTGGCCTTCGTCCCCGGCCAGATCCTGGCTCTCCTGGGACCTCCACCTGGTACTAACCTTCCTCGTCCCTCTAGGTCCCCTCCTCCTCCTCCTCCAAGTTTTGGCGTTCCTCCTCCTTCGTTCCACGTCCTCTTCCTGTGCCTCGTCCTGGCCTTCCTACTCCTCCAGATCCTGGACCTCCTCCTTCTGCTGATCCACTTCTTCTTCTTCTGCCTGGTCCTGGCCTACCTCAATCCGTCTGGTGCTGGGCCTCCTCCTCTCCCTGCTCCTGGCTCTCCTCGGCCCAAACATCTTTTTCCCTCCTCCACTCTCTGATATTCACTCCCCTCCTTCGCTTCGGCCTGGCATACCTCCTCCACAAGTTCCTGACTTTCCTCACCCACCTGGCCGTGGCCATCCTCCACAGTCAGCAACTGGCCCTCCTACACCATCTGGCCCCTCCACCTGGCAATGGCCCTCATTTTCTGCTTGGTCTTCGTTCTCGCCTTCAGCCTGCTCTTAACCCTCTTCCTCCTCATGATCCAGTTCCTCCTCTGCCTGGTCCTGGCCCTTCGCCTCAGCTAAATCCTGCGCCTCCTCCTTCTCTTGTTCGTGGCCTCCTTCTCGTTCTTTTCCAGGCCCTCCAACCTTTCCTGCTACTGCTAATCCTCCTCCACCGAACACTGGCCCTCCTACCCCGACTGCTCCTGGCATTCGTCGTCGGCCAGATCCTGGCTCTCCTGGGACCTCCACCTGGTACTTGCCTTCCTCGTCCTTATAGGTCGCCGCCTCCTCCTCCTCCTCTTCCTCCTCTTAGTCTTGGCCCTCCTCCACTGCTGGGTCCTGGCCCTCCTAGCCCATCTGGCTCCTCCACCTGCCACTGGCCCTCATCCTCGGCTTGGTCTTCGTTCTCGCCTTCAGCCTGGTCTTAACTTTCTTCCTCCTCATGATCCAGTTCCTCCTCTGCCTGTGTCTGGCCCTCCTCCTCGGCTCGGTCCTGAGCCTCCTCCTTCTCTGTCTTGGCTCGCCATCTCGTTCTCTTGCAGGCCCTCCAACTCTTTCTGGTACTGGTAATCCTCCTGAACCAACAACTGGCCCTCCTTCTCCGGCTAGGGCTGGCCTTTGTCCTCGGCCAAATCCTGACTCTCCTAGGACCTCCACCTGGTACTAGCCATTCTCATCTATCTAGGTCGCCTCCTCCACCTCCTCCTAATCTTTGCCTCCCTTCTCCCTCGATCCAGGTCCTCTTCCTCTGCCTCATCCTGGCCTTCCTTCTCCAACGAATCTTAGCCCTCCTCCTTCTGCTGGTCAATCACTCCATCCATCGTATTTATTGAGCGCTTACCGTGTGCAGAACACTGTACTAAGCGCTTGGGAGTTACAAGGTGGCACCATATGGAGACGGTCCCTACCCAACCATGGGATCACAGTCTCGAAGGGGGAGACAGAGAACAAAACCAAACATATTAACAAAATAAAATAAATGGAATGGATATGTAGAAGTAAAATAAATAAATAGAGAAATAAATATGTACAGACCTATATACATATATATAGGTGCTGTGGGGAAGGGAAGGATGTAAGTCCGGGGGGGGGGGGGCGGGGGGGATGGACGGGGAAGGAGGCGGAGAGGAAGGAGGGGGCTCAGTCTGGAAAGGCCTCCTGGTGGAGGTGAGCTCTCAGTAGGGCCTTGAAGGGAGGAAGAGAGCCAGATTGGCCGATGTGGGGAGGGAGGGCATTCCAGGCCAAGGGGATGACGTGGGCCGGGGGTCGACGTCGGAACAGGTGAGAACGAGGCACGGTGAGGACTTTAGCGGCAGAGGAGCAGAAGGTGAGGGCTGGACTGTAGAAGGAGAGAAGGGAGGTGAGATAGAAGGGGGCTAGGTGAGGGACAGCCTTGAAGCCGAGGGTGAGGAGTTTCTGCCTGATGCGTAGGTTAATTGGTAGCCACTGGAGATTCTTGAGGAGGGGAGTAACATGCCAAGAGCGTTTCTGGACAAAGACAATCCGGGCAGCAGCGTGAAGTATGGATTGAAGTGGGGAGAGACAAGAGGATGGGAGATCGGAGAGGAGGCTGAAACAGTAGTCCAGACGGGGTAGGATGAGAGCTTGAACGTGCAGGGTAGCGGTTTGGATGGAGAGGAAAGGGCGGATCTTGGCAATGTTGCGGAGCTGAGACCGGCAGGATTTGGTGACGGCTTGGATGTGAGGGGTGAACGAGAGAGCAGAGTCGAGGATGACACCACGGTTGCGTGCTTGTGAGACGGGAAGGATGGTAGTTCCGTCAACGGTGATGGGAAAGTCAGGGAGAGGGCAGGGTCTGGGAGGGAAGACAAAGGAGTTCAGTCTTGGACATGTTGAGTTTTAGGTGGCAGGCAGAAATCCAGATGGAGATGTCCTGAAGGCAGGAGTAGATGAGAGCCTGGAGGGAAGGCGAGAGAGCAAGGACTTGGATGTGAGGGGTGAATCAGAGAGCGGAGTGGAGGATGACACCAAGGTTGCGTGCTTGTGAGACGGGAAGGATGGTAGTGCCGTCAACGGTGATGGGAAAGTTAGGGAGAGGACAGGGTTTGGGAGGGAAGACAAGGAGTTCAGTCTTGGACATGTTGAGTTTTAGGTGGCAGGCAGGCATCCAGTTGATGATGTCCTGAAGGCAGGAGGAGATGCGAGCCTGGAGTGAGGGGTCAGAGCAGGGGCAGAGATGTAGATTTGGGTGTCATCAGCGTAGAGATGTTAGCTGAAGCCGTGGGAGCGAATGAGGTCACCAAGGGAGTGAATGTAGATCGAGAACAGAAGGAGACCAAGAACCGAACCTTGAGGAACCCCCACAGTAAGGGGATGGGAGGGGGAGGAGGAGCCTGCCAAAGAGACTGAGAATGAACGACCAGAGAGAGAAGAGGAGAACCAGTAGAGGATGGAGTCAGTGAAGCCAAGGTTGCATAGCGTGCTGAGTAGAAGGAGGTGGTCCACAGTGTCAAAGGCAGCTGAGAGGTCGAGGAAGATTAGGACAGAGTATAAGCCGTTGGATTCGGCAAGCAGGGGGTCATTGGTGACCTTTGAGAGGGCAGTTTCCGTGGAATGTAGGGGACGGTAGCCAGACTGGAGGGGGTCGAGGCGAGAGTTGTTGTGGAGGAATTCAAGGCTGCACGTGCAGACGAGTCGTTCAAGGAGTTTGGAAAGGAATGGTAGGAGGGAGATGGGGCGATAACTAGAAGGTGAGGTGGGTTCAGGAGAGGGTTTTTGTAGGATGGGAGGGACATGGATGTGTTTGAAGGCAGAGGGGAAGGAAGCAGTGGAGAGTGAGCGGTTGAAGATGGAAGTTAAGGAGGGGAGAAGGGCCGGAGCGTGATATTTCCTGAGATGAGAGCGAATGGGGTCGGAAGCACAGGTGGCCGGAGTTGCACTTGAGAGGAGGGAGGAGAGATCCTCTGAGGATATTGATGGGAAGGATGGGAGAGTAGCGAGAGTTTTGAGAGCCGGGGGGCTGGAGAAGGGGGGGGGAGAGGAGTGGTGTTGGGGAGGCCAGACCTGATGGATTTAATTTTATGAACGAAGTAGGAGGCCAAATCTTTGGCGGTGAGTGAAGGAGGAGGGGGAGGAACCGGGGGCCTGAGGAAGGAGTTGAATGTACAGGAGAGCTGAAGGGGATGATGGGCATGGGTGTCAATAAGGGAGGAGAAATCGTTTTGTCTGGCAGAGGAGGGAGTTGAGTTAAGGCAGGAAAGGATAAACCTGAAGTTAACGAGGTTGGCATGGTGTTTAGACTTTCGCCAGCAGCGTTCGGCTGCTCGAGCATAAGAGTGAAGGAGGCGGACAGTGGCAGTGATCCAGTGGTACGAGAGGAAGGAGCTGAATGTAGGGGAAAGCTGAAGGGGATGATGAGCATGGGTGTCAATAAGGGAGGAGAAATCGTTTTGTCTGGCAGAGGAGGGAGCTGAGCTAAGCCAGGAATGGATAAAGCTGAAATGATCGAGGTTGGCATGGTGTTTAGACTTTCGCCAGCAGCGGTCGGCTGCTCGAGCATAAGAGCGAAGGAGGCGGACAGTGGCAGTGATCCAGTGGTACGAGAGCGGCGAATGGAAAAAGGAACGAGTGAGTCTAGCTGAGTAGAAAGGGTGGAGTTGAGAGCAGCAATCTGATCATCAAGATTGGGTAGAGAGAAGAGGGAGGCGAGGTGGGGTGTGAGGCACTCCGAAAGGTGGATGGGGTCAAGAGAGCGGAGATTTCTGTGAGGGCGTAATACGGATTTAGAAGGGAAAGGAGTGTGAGTGAGGAGGCAGGTGAGAAGATTATGATCAGAGAGAGGGATTTCAGAGTTGGTGAGGGTGGACACATTGCAGCGGTAGGAGATGAATAGGTGGAGGGTATGACCAAGTTAGTGAGTGGGCGAGCTGGGGGTTGGAGCAAGAGAAGGCCGGCGGCAAAGGGGTCACCAGGGCTATCCATGTGGATGATGAAGTCTCCGAGGATCAGAGTGGGCATGGAAAAGGAGAAAAGGTCCTCTTCGTCTTCATCTGCCTCATCCTGGCCCACCACCATCCGTCTGGTCCTGGGCCCCCTCCTCCACCTGATCCTGGGTCTCTTCCTCCCAATGCTTTTTTCTCTCCTCCACTGTCTGCTCTTCACTCTCCTCCTTAACCTGGGCCTGGGACCCCTCCCCCACATGGTCCTGACCCTCCTCACCCACCTCGTCGTAGCCATTCTCCTCTGCCTTGTCCTGGCCCTCCTACTCTATCTGGCTCCTCCACCTGACACTGGCCTTCGTCCTCTGCTTGGTCTAGGTTCTCCCCTTCAGCCTGGTCTTAAATCCCATCCACCTCATGATCCAGTTCCTCCTCTGCCTGCTCCTGGCCCTCCTCCTCTGCTAGATCCCGCGCCTCCTCCTTCTCTGTCTTGGCCCCCCTTCTCCTAATTTTCCAGGCCCTCCCACTCTTCCTGGTACTGGTAATCCTCCTGAACCAAACAATGGCCCTCCTTCTCCGTCTAGACCTGGCCTTTGTCCTCGGCCAGATCCTGGCTCTCCTGCGACCTCCACCTGGAACCTGCCTTCCTCGTCCATCTAGGTCGCCTCCTACTATCCCTAGACTTCGCCCGTATCGTCCCTCGATCCAGGTCCTCTTGCTCTGCCTCATCCTGGCCTTCCGTATCCAGATCCTGGCCCTCCTCCTTCTGCTGATCCTCTTCTTCTTCTCCCGCCGGGTCCCGGCCCACCCGCTTCTGTCTGGTCCTGGGCCATCTCCTCCCCCTTTTCCTAGCTCTCCTCCTCCAGATGATCTTTTTGCCTCCTCCTCTGTCTGATCTTCACTCTCCTCCTTCGCCTGGGCCTGGCACTCCTCCTCCACATGGTCCTGGGTCCTCCTCACCCACCTGGTCCTGGCCATCCTCCACTGCCTGGTCCTGACCCTCCTACCCCATCTGGCTCCTCGAGCTGACACTGGCCCTTATCGTCTGTTTGGTCTTGGTTCTCGCCTCAGCCTGGTATTAACCCTCTTCCTCCTCAGGATCCAGTTCCTCCTCTGCCTGGTGCTGGCCCTCCTCCTCTGCTAGATCCTGAGCTTCCTCCTTCTCTTGGTCCTGGCTTCCTTCTCGTTCTTTTCCTGGCCCTCCATCTCTTCCGGGTCCTGGTAATCGTCCTGAACCAAACACTGGCCCTCCAGCTCCGCCTGGTCCTGGCCTTCGTCCCCGGCCAGATCCTGGCTCTCCTGGGACCTCCACCTGGTACATACCTTCCTCGTCCCTCTAGGTCCCCTCCTCCTCCTCCTCCTCCTCCTCCTCTTAATTTTGGCATTTCTCCTCCTTCGTTCCACGTCCTCTTCCTCATCCAGGCCTTCCTCCTCCTCCAGATCCTGGACTTCCTCCTTCTGCTGATCCCCTTCTTCTTCTTCTGCCTGGTCCTGGCCTACCTCAATCAGTCTGGTGCTGGGCCTCCTCCTCCCCCTGCTCCTGGCTCTCCTCGGCCCAACGATCTTTTTCCCTCCTCCACTCTCTGATATTCACTCCCCTCCTTCGCTTCGGCCTGGAATACCTCCTCCACAAGTTCCTGACTTTCCTCACCCTCCTGGCCGTGGCCATCCGCCACAGTCTGGAACTGGCCCTCCTACCCCTTCTGGCCCCTCCACCTGGCAATGGCCCACATCTTCTGCTTGGTCTTCGTTCTCGCCTTCAGCCTGCTCTTAACCCTCTTCCTCCTCATGATCCAGTTCCTCCTCTGCCTGGTCCTGCCCCTTCTCCTCAGCTAGATCCTGCGCCTCCTCCTTCTCTTGGTCTTGGCCTCCTTCTCGTTCTTTTCCAGGCCCTCCAAATTTTCCTGCTACTGGTAATCCTCCTCCACCGAACACTGGCCCTCCTACCCCGACTGCTCCTGGCATTCGTCGTCGGCCAGATCCTGGCTGTCCTGGGACCTCCACCTGGTACGTGCCTTCCTCGTCCTTATAGGTCTCCTCCTCCTCCTCCTCTTAATCTTGGCCCTCCTCCACTGCCCGGTCCTGGCCTTCCTACCCCATCTGGCTCCTCCACCTGGCACTGGCCCTCATCCTCTGCTTGGCCTTCTTTCTCGCCTTCAGCCTGGTCTTAACTCTCTTCCTCCTCACGATCCAGTTTCTCCTCTGCCTGTGTCTGGCCCCCCTCGTCTGTTAGATCCTGAGCCTCCTCTTTCTCTGTCTTGGCCCGCCTTCTCGTTCTCTTCTAGGCCCTCCAACTCTTCCTGGTACTGGTAATCCTCCTGAACCAACAACTGGCCCTCCTTCTCCGGCTAGTCCTGGGTTTTCTCTTCGGCCAAATCCTGACTCTCCGGGACCTCCACATGGTACTAGCCATCCTCATCCATCTAGGTCGCCTCCTCCTCCTCCTCCTCCTAGTCCTTGACTCCCTTTTCCCTCTTTCCAGGTCCTCTTCCTCCGCCTCATCCTGGCCTTCCTTCTCCTCCGGATCTTGGCCCTCCTCCTTTTGCTGGTCAATCAATCCATCCATCGTATTTATTGAGCGCTTACCGTGTGCAGAACACTGTACTAAGCGCTTAGGAGGTACAAGGTGGCAACATATGGAGACGGTCCCTACCCAACCGTGGGCTCAAAGTCTCGAAGGGGGAGACAGGGAATAAAACCGAACATATTAACGAAATAGAATAAATACAATAGTTATGTAGACGTAAAATTAATAAATAGAGAAATAAATATGTACAGACCTATATACATATGTACAGGTGCTGTGGGGAAGGGAAGGACGTAAGGCCGGGGGGGATGGACGGGGGAGGAGGGGGAGAGGAAGGAGGGGGCTCAGTCTGGAAAGGCCTCCTGGAGGAGGCGAGCTCTCAGTAGGGCCTGGAAGGGAGGAAGAGAGCCAGATTGGCCGATGTGGGGAGGGAGGGCATTCCAGGCCAGGGGGATGACGTGGGCCGGGGGTCGACGGCGGGACAGGTGAGAACGAGGCAAGGTGACGGGATTAGCGGCAGAGGAGCGGGGGGTGCGGGCTGGGCTGTAGAAGGAGAGAAGGGAGGTGAGGTAGAAGGGGGCGAGGTGAGGGACAGCCTTGAAGCCGAGGGTGAGGAGTTTCTGCCAGAGGCGTAGGTTGATTGGTAGCCACTGGAGATTGTTGAAGAGGGGAGTAACATGCCCAGAGCGATTCTGGACAAAGACAATCCGGGCAGCGGCGTGAAGTATGGATTGAAGTGGGGAGAGACAAGAGCATGGGAGATCGGAGAGGAGGCTGATACAGTAGTCCAGACAGGGTACGATGAGAGCTTGAACGTGCAGGGTAGCAGTTTGGATGGAGAGGAAAGGGCGGATCTTGGCAATGTTGCGGAGCTGAGACCGGCAGATTTTGGTGACGGCTTGGTGACTCTGCACGAAAGTGCAGAGTAGAGGATGACACCACGGTTGCGTGCTTGTGAGACGGGAGGGATGGTAGTGCCCTCAACGGTGATTGGAAAGGGCTGGGTTTGAGAGGGAAGACAAAGGAGTTCACTCTTGGACATGTTGAGTTTTAGGTGGCAGGCAGACATCCAGATGGAGATATCCTGAAAGCAGGAGGAGATGCGAGCCTGGAGGGAGGGGGAGAGAGCAGGGGCAGAGATGTAGATTTGGGTGTCATCAGCGTAGAGATGATAGCTGTAGCCGTGGGAGCGAATGAGGTCACCAAGGGAGTGAGTGTAGATCGAGAACAGAAGGAGACCAAGATCCGAACCTTGAGGAACCCCCACAGTAAGGGGATGGGAGGGGGAGGAGGAGCCTGCCAAAGAGACTGAGAATGAACGACCGGAGAGATAAGAGGAGAAGCAGGAGAGGACGGAGTCACTGAAGCCCAGATTGGATAGCGTGTTGAGAAGAAGGGGGCGGTCCACAGTGTCGACGGCAGCTGGGAGGTCGAGGAGGATTAGAACAGGGTATGAGCCGCTGGATTTGGCAAGCAGGAGGTCATTGGTGACCTTTGAGGGCACAGTTTCCGTGGAATGTAGGGGACGGCAGCCAGACTGGAGGGGGTCAAGGCGAGAGTTGTTGTGGAGGAATTCAAGGCAGAGCGTGTAGACGAGTCGTTCAAGGAGTTTGGAAAGGAATGGTAGGAGGGAGATGGGGCGATAACTAGAAGGTGAGGTGGGGTCAGGAGAGGGTTTTTTTAGGATGGGAGAGACATGGGCGTGTTTGAAGGCAGAGGGGAAGGAAGCAGTGGAGAGTGAGCGGCTGAAGGTGGAAGTTAAGGAGGGGAGAAGGGACGGAGCGAGCGATTTCATGAGATGAGAGGGAATGGGGTCGGAAGCACAGATGGCCGGAGTAGCACTTGAGAGGGGGGAGGGGAGCTCCTCTGACGATACTGTTGAGAAGGATGGGAGAGTAGCGGAGAGTTTTGAAAGCCGGGGGGCTGGAGAAGCGGAGGGGAGAGGAGTGGTGTTGTGGAGGTCAGACCTGATGGATTTAATTTTATGAACGAAGTAGGAGGCCAGGTTTTGGCGGTGAGTGAAGGAGGAGGGGGAGGAATCGGGGGCCTGAGGAAGGAGTTGAATGTACGGGAGAGCTGAAGGGGATGATGGGCATGGGTGTCAATAAGGGAGGAGAAATCGTTTTGTCTGGCAGAGGAGGGAGCTGAGCTACGGCAGGAAAGGGTAAACCTGAGGTGAACGAGGTTGACATGGTGTTTAGACTTTCGCCAGCGGCGTTCGGCTGCTCGAGCATAAGAGCGAAGGAGGCGGACAGTGGCAGTGATCCAGTGGTACGATAGCGGCGAAGGGAAAAAGGAGCGAGTGAGTCTAGCTGAGTAGAAAGGGTGGAGTTGAGAGCAGCAATCCGATCATCAAGATTGGGTAGAGAGGAGAGGGAGGCGAGGTGGGGTGTGAGGGGCTCAGAAGGATGGATGGGGTCAAGAGAGCGGAGATCTCTGTGAGGGAGTAATGTGGATTTACAAGGCAAAGGAGTGTGAGGGAGGAGGCAGGTGAGAAGATAATGATCAGAGAGAGGGATTTCAGAATTGGTGAGGGTGGACACATTGCAGCGGTAGTAGATGATGAGGTCGAGGGTATCACCCAGTTGGTGAGTGGGCGACCTGGGGGGTGGAGCAAGAGGTTGGCAGCGTCAAGGAGAGTTAGAAGGCGGGCGGCAGAGGAGTCACCAGGCCTATCCATGTGGATGATGAAGTCTCCGAGGATCAGAGTGGGCATGGAAAAGGAGAGAAGGGCCTCTTCTTCTTCATCTGCCTCATCCTGGCCCACCACCATCCGTCTGGTCCTGGGCCCCCTCCTCCTCCTGATCCTGGCTCTCCTCCTCCCAATGATTCTTTCTCTCCTCCACCGTCTGCTCCTCACTCTCCTCCCTCACCTGGGTCTGGGACCCCTCCCCCACTTGGTCCTGAACCTCCTCACCCACCTCGTCGTAGCCATTCTCCACTGCCTGGTCCTGGCCCTCCTACCCTATCTCGCTCCTCCACCTGGCACTGGCCGTCGTCCTCTGCTTGGTCTAGGTTCTCACCTTCAGCCTGGCCTTAACGCCCATCCACCTCATGATCCAGTTCCTCCTCTGCCTACTCCTGGCCCTCCTCCTCTGCTAGATCCTGCGCCTCCTCCTTCTCTCTCTTGGCCCCCCTTCTCCTAATTCATCAGGCCCTCCAACTCTTCTTAGTACTGGTAATCCTCCTGAAGCAAACACTGGCCCTCCTTCTCCGGCTAGTCCTGGCCTTTGTCCTCGGCCAGATCCTGGCTCTCCTGCGACCTCCACTTGCCTTCCTCGTCCATCTAGGTCGCCTCCTACTCCTCCTAGACTTGGCCCTCCTCGTCCCTAGATCCAAGTCTTCTTCCTCTGCCTTATCCTGGTCTTCCTTCTCCAGTTGATGGCCCTCCTCCTTCTGCTGATCCTCTTCTTCTTCTCCCGCCGGGTCCCGGCCCGCCAGCTTCTCTCTGGTCCTGGGCCTCCTCCTCCCCCTATTCCTAGCTCTCCTTCTCCAAATGATCTTTTTGCCTCCTCCTCCGTCTGACCGTCACTCTCCTCCTTCGGCTGGGCAAGACACTCCTCCTCCACATGGTCTTGACCCTCCTCACCCACCTGGTCCTGGCCATCCTCCACTACCTGGTCCTGGCCCTCCTACCCCATTTGGCTTCTCGAGCTGACACAGGCCCTCAACTTCTGTTTCGTCTGGGTTCGCGCCTCAGCCTGCTATTAACCCTCTTCCTCCTCAGGATCCAGTTCCTCCTCTGCCTGGTGCTGGCCCTCCTCCTCTGCTAGATCCTGCGCCTCCTCCTTCCCTAGGTCTTGGCTTCCTTCTCGTTCTTTTCCTGGCCTTCCATCTCTTCTTGGTCCTGGTAATCGTCCTGAACTAAACACTGGCCCTCCAGCTCCGCCTGGTCCTGGCCTTCGTCCCCGGCCAAATCCTGGCTCTCTTGGGACCTCCACCTGGTACTTACCTTCCTCGTCCCTCTAGGTCCCCTCCTCCTCCTCCTCCTAGTTTTGGCGTTCCTCCTCCTTCGTTCCACGTCCTCTTCCTGTGCCTCGTCCTGGCCTTCCTACTCCTCCAGATCCTGGACCTCCTCCTTCTGCTGATCCACTTCTTCTTCTTCTGCCTGGTCCTGGCCCACCTCAATCAGTCTGGTGCTGGGCCTCCTCCTCCCCCTGCTCCTGGCTCTCCTCGGCCCAAAGATCTTTTTCCCCCCTCCACTCTCTGATATTCACTCCCCTCCTTCGCTTCGGCCTGGAATACCTCCTCCACATGTTCCTGACTTTCCTCACCCACCTGGCCGTGGCCATCCGCCACAGTCTGGAACTGGCCCTCCTACCCCTTCTGGCCCCTCCACCAGGCAATGGCTCACATCTTCTGCTTGGTCTTCGTTCTCGCCTTCAGCCTGCTCTTAACCTTCTTCCTCCTCATGATCCAGTTCCTCCTCTGCCTGGTCCTGCCCCTTCTCCTCAGCTAGATCCTGCGCCTCCTCCTTCTCTTGGTCTTGGCCTCCTTCTCGTTCTTTTCCAGGCCCTCCAAATTTTCCTGCTACTGGTAATCCTCCTCCACCGAACACTGGCCCTCCTACCCCGACTGCTCCTGGCATTCGTCGTCGGCCAGATCCTGGCTCTCCTGGGACCTCCACCTGGTAAATGCCTTTCTCGTCTTTCCACTGGCCCTCATCTTCTGTTTCGTCTTGGTTCTGGCCTCAGCCTGGTATTACCCCTCTTCCTCCTCATGATCCAGTTCCTCCTCTGCCTGGTGCTGGCCCTCCTCCTCTGCTAGATCCTGCGCCTCCTCTTTCTCTTGGTCTTGGTTTCCTTCTCGTTCTTTTCCTGGTCCTCCATCTCTTCCGGGTACTGGTAATCGCCCTGAACCAAACACTGGCCCTCCAGCTCCGCCTGGTCCTAGCCTTCGTCCCCGGCCAGATCCTGGCTCTCCTGGGACCTCCACCTGGTACTTGCCTTCCTCGTTCCTCTAGGTCGCCTCCTCCTCCTCCTCCTCCTCCTCCTAGTTTTGGCATTCCTCCTCCTTCGTTCCACGTCCTCTTCCTCTGCCTCATCCTGGCCTTCCTCCTCCTCCAGATCCTGGACCTCCTCCTTCTGCTGATCCACTTCTTCTTCTTCTGCCTGGTCCTGGCCCACCTCAATCCGTCTAGTGCTGGGCCTCCTCCTCCGCCTGCTCCTGGCTCTCCTCGGCCCAATGATCTTTTTCCCTCCTCCACTGTGTGATATTCACTCTCCTCCTTCGCTTCGGCCTGGCATACCTCCTCCACATGTTCCTGACCTTCCTCACCCACCTGGCCGTGGCCATCCCCCACACTCTGCAACTGGCCCTCCTTCCCCACCTGGCCCCTCCACTTGGCAATGGCCCTCATCCTCTGCTTGATCTTCGTTCTCGCCTTCAGCCTGGTCTTAACCCTCTTGCTCCTCACGATCCAGTTCCTCCTCTACCTGGTCCTGGCCCTTCTCCTCAGCTAGATCCTGCGCCTCCTCCTTCTCTTGGTCTTGGCCTTCTTCTCGTTCTTTTCCAGGCCCCCCAACGTTTCTTGCTACTGCTAATCCTCCTCCACCGAACACTGGCCCTCCTACCCGGCTGCTCCTGGCCTTCGTCCCCGGCCAGATCCTGGCTCTCCTGGTACCTCCACCTGGTACTTGCCTTCCTCGTCCTTGGAGGTCGCCTCCTCCTCCTCCTCCTCCTCCTCCTCCTCCTCCTCCTCCTCCTCCTCCTCCTCCTCCTCCTCCTCCTCCTCCTCCTTTAGGTCTTGGCCCTCCTCCACTGCCTGGTCCTGGCCCTCCTACCCCATCTGGCTCCTCCACCTGGTACTGGCCCTCATCCTCTGCTTGGTCTTCGTTCTCGCCTTCAGCCTGGTCTTAACTCTCTTCCTCCTCATGATCCAGTTCCTCCTCTGCCTGTGTCTGGCCCTCCTCCTCTGCTAGATCCTGAGCCTCCTCCTTCTCGTTCTCTTCCAGGCTCTCCAACTCTTCCTGGTCCTGATAATCCTCCTGAACCAACAACTGGCCCTCCTTCTCCTGCTAGTCCTGGCCTTTGTCCTCTGCCAAATCCTGGCTCTCCTGGGACCTCCACCTGGTACTAGCCTTCCTCATCCATCTAGGTCGCCTCCTCCTCCTCCTCCTAGTCTTTGCCTCCCTTATCCCTTGAGCCAGGTCCTCTTCCTCTGCCTCATCCTGGCCTTCCTTCCCCTCCGGATCTTGGCCCTCCTCCTTCTGCTGGTCAATCAATCCATCCGTCGTATTTATTGAGCGCTTACCGTGTGCAGAACACTGTACTAAGCGCTTGGGATGTACATGTTGGCAACATATGAAGACTGTCCCTACCCAACCGTGGGCTCACAGTCTCGAAGGGGGAGACAGAGAACAAAACCAAACGTATTAACAAAATAAAATAAATAGAATAGATATGTCGAAGTAAAATAAATGAATAGAGAAATAATTATGTACAGACCTATATACATATATACAGGTGCTATGAGGAAGGGAAGGACGTAAGGCGGGGGGGGATGGACGGGGGAGGAAGGGGAGAGGAAGGAGGGGGCTCAGTCTGGGAAGGCCTCCTGGAGGAGGTAAGCTCTCACTAGGGCCTTGAAGGGAGGAAGACAGCCAGATTGGCCGATGAGGGGAGGGAGGACATTCCAGGCCAGGGGGATGACGTGGGCCGGTGTTCGACGGCGGGACAGGTGAGAACGAGGCACGGCGAGGAGATTAGCGGCAGAGGAGCGGAGGGTGCGGGCTGGGTTGTAGAAGGAGAGAAGGGAGGTGAGGTAGAAGGGGGCGAGGTGAGGGACAGCCCTGAAGCAGAGGGTGAGGAGTTTTTGCCTGATGCATAGGTTGATTGGTAGCCACTGGAGATTCTTCAGGAGGGGAGTAACATGCCCAGAGCATTTCTGGACAAAGACAATTCGGGCAGCAGCGTGAAGTATGGATTGAAGTGGGGAGAGACAAGAGGATGGGAGATCGGAGAGGAGGCTGATACACTTGTCCAGGCGGGATAGGATGAGAGTTTGAACGAGCAGGGTAGCGGTTTGGATGGATAAGAAAAGGCGGATCTTGGCAATGTTGCGGAGTTGAGACCGGCAGGATTTGGTGACGTCTTCGATGTGAGGGGTATACTAGATAGCGGAGTGGAGGATGACACCAGGGTTGCGTGCTTGCGAGACGGGAAGGAAGGTAGTGCCTTCAACGGTCTTGGGAGAGTCAGTTAGAGGACAGGGCTTGGGAGGGAAGACAAGGAGTTCAGTCTTTCACATGTTCAGTTTTAGATGGCAGGCAGGCATCCAGATGGAGATGTCCTGAAGGCAGGAGGAGATGCGAGCCTGGAGGGTGGGGGAGAGAGCAGGGGTAGAGACGTAGATTTGGGTGTCATCAGCGTAGAGATGATAGCTGAAGCCGTGGGAGCGAATGAGGTAACGAAGGGAGTGAGTGTAGATCGATAACAGAAGGGGACCAAGAACCGAACCTTGAGGAACCCCCACAGTAAGGGGATGGGAGGGGGAGGCGGAGCCTGCCAAAGAGACTGAGAATGAACGACCGGAGAGATAAGAGGAGAAGCAGGATAGGACGGAGTCATTGAAGCCAAGATTGGATAGCGTGTTGAGGAGAAGGGGGCGGTCCACAGTGTCGAAGGCAGCTGAGAGGTCGAGGAGGATTAGGACAAAGTATGAGCCGTTGGATTTGGCAAGCAGGAGGTCATTGGTGACCATTGAGAGGACGGTTTCCGTGGAATGTAGGGGACGGCAGCCAGACTGGAGGGGGTCGAGGTCAGAGTTGGTGTGGAAGAATTCGAGGCCGCGCGTGTAGACGAGTCGTTCAAGGAGTTTGGAAAGGAATGGTAGGAGGGAGATGGGGCGATAACCCTCTTCCTCCTAATGATCCAGTTACTCCTCTGCCTCGTCCTGGAACTCCGCCTCTGCTAGATCCTGTGCCTCCTCCTTCTCTTGCTCCTGGCCTCCTTCTCGTTCTTTTCCAGGCTCTCCAACTCTTCCTGGTACTGGTAATCCTCCTCCACCAAACACTGGCCCTCCTACACCGGCTACTCCTGGCCTTCGTCCTCGGCCAGATACTGGCTCTCCTGCTACCTCCACCTAGTACTTGCCTTCCCCCTCAATTTAGGTCGCCTCCTCCTCCTCCTAGTTTTGGCCTTCCTCCTCCTTGGTTCCACGTCCTCACCCCCTGCCTCATGAAGGCCTTCCTTGTCCTCCAGAACCTATCCCTCCTCCTTCTGCTGATCCTCTTCTTTTTCTCTTCCGTGTCCTGGCTCACCCTCATCCGTCTGGTCCTGGGCCGCCTCCTCTATCTGCTCCTGGCGCTCCTCCTCCTAATCATCATTTTCCCACCTTCTCTGACTGATCTCCCTTCCCCCCTTCGCTTGGGCCTGGCACTCCTCCTCCACATGGTCCTGGCCCTCCTCTCCCACGTGGCTTTGGCCGCCCTCCACTCCTTGGTCCTGGCCCTCGTAGCCCATCTGGCTCGTCCACCTGGCACGGGCCCTCATCCTCTGCTTGGTCTTGGTTCTCGCCTTCAACTAGGTCTTACCCTCTTCCTCCTCAAGATCCAGTTCCTCCTCTGCCTGGTCCTGGCCCTCCTCCTCTGCTAGATCCTGCGCCTCTTCCTTCTCTTGGTCTTGGCTTCCTTCTCGTTCTTTTCCTGGCCCTCCAACTCTTCCTTGTACTAGTAATCCTCCTCAACCAAACACTGGCCCTCCAGTTCCGCCTTGTCCTGGCCTTCGTCCTCGGCCAGATCTTTGCTCTCCTGGGACCTCCACCTACTACTTGCCTTTCTCCTCCATCTAGGTCGCCTCCTCCTCCTCCTCCTCCTAGTCTTTTCCCTCCTCCTCCCTCGACCCAGGTCCTCTTCCACTGCCTCAACCTGGCTTTCCTCCTACTCCAAATCCTGGCCCTTCTCCTTCTGCTGATCCTCTTCTTCTTCTTCTGCCTGGTCCTGGTCCACCCCATTTAGTCTGGAACTGGGCCTCCTCCTCCACCTGCCCCTGCCTCTCCTCCTCCCAAAGACTTTTTTCCCTCCTCCACTGTCTGATTTTCACTCTCCTCCTTCCTCTGGGCCTGGCACTCTTCCTCCACATGGTCCTGACTCTCCTCACTCATCTGGTCTTGTCCATCCTCCACTGCCTGGTCCTGGCCCTCCTACCCCATCTGGCTCCTCCCCCTGGCACTGACCCTTATACTCTGTTTCGTCTTGGTTCTCGACTTCAGCCTGGTATTAGCCCTCTTTCTCCTCCTGATACTGTCCCTCCTCTTCCTGGTCCTGGCCCTCCTCCTCTGCTAGAGTCTGTGCCTCCTCCTTCTCTTGGTCTTGGCTTCCTTATCGTTCTTTTCCTGGTCCTCCAACTCTTCCTGGTACCGATAATCCTCCTGAACCAAACTGTGGCCCTCCAGCTCCACCTTGTGCTGGCGTTCGTCCTCGGCCACATCCTGGCTCTCCTGGAACCTCCACCTGGTACCAGCCTTCCTCGTCCATCTAGGTCGCCTCCTCCTCCCCCTCCTAGTTTTGGTATTCCTCCTCCTTCGTTCCACGTCCTCTTCCTCTGCCTCATCCTGGCCTTCCTCCTCCTCCAGATCCTGGACCTCCTCCTTCTGCTGATCCTCTTCTTCTTCTTCTGCCTGGTCCTGGCCCACCCCAATCCGTCGTGTCCTGGGCCTCCTCCTCCACTTGCACCTGGATCTCCTCGTCCCAATGCTTGTTTCCCACCTCTGCTGTCTGATCCTCATTCTCCTCCTTCGTATCGGCCTGGCACTCCTCCCCAAATGGTCCTGACCCTCCTCACCCACCTGGTCTTGGCCATCCTCCACTGCCTAGTAATCCTCCTCATCCTGGTCCTGGCCCTCCTACCCCAACTGACTCCTCTACCTGGCACTGGCCCTCTTCCTGTGCTTGGTCTTCTATCTTCGCCTTCAGCCTGGTCTTAAACATCTTCCTCCTCAAGATCTAGTTCCTCCTCTGCCTGGTCCTGGCCCTCCTCCTCTGCTAGATCCTGCGCCTCCTCCTTATCTTGGTCTCGCCCCTTCTTCTCGTTCTTTCCTGACCCTCCAACTCTTCCTGGTACTGGCATTCCTCCTGAAGCAAGCACTGGCCCTCCACCTCTGCCTTGTCCTGGTCCTCGTTCTCGGCCATATCCTGGCTCTCCTGGGACCGCCACCTAGTACTTGCCTTCCTCCTCCATCTAGGTCGCCTCCTCCTTCTCCTAGTTTTTGCCCTCCTCCCCCCTCGATCCACGTCCTCTTAATCTGCCTCATCCTGGCCTTCCTTCTTCTCCAGATCCTGGCCCTCCTCCTACTGCTGATCCTCTTCTTCTTCTTCTGCCTGGTCCTGACCCACCCCCATCCGTCTGGTCCTGGACCTCCTCCTCCACCTGCTCCTAGCTCTACTCCTCCCAATGGTCTTTTCCCTCCTCCACTGTCTGATCTTCACTCTCTTCCTTCGCCTGGGCCTGGCACCCCTCCCCTACATGGTCCTGACCCTCCTCACCCACCTGGTCGTGGCCATCCTCCACTGCCTGGTCCTGGCACTCCTACCCCATCTGGCTCCTCCACCTGGCACTGGCATTCAGCCTCTTCTTGGTCTTGGTTCTCGCCTTTAGCCTGGTCTTAACCCTTTACCTCCTCATGATCAAGTT
Source organism: Tachyglossus aculeatus (assembly GCF_015852505.1). Classification (NCBI taxonomy): domain Eukaryota; kingdom Metazoa; phylum Chordata; class Mammalia; order Monotremata; family Tachyglossidae; genus Tachyglossus; species Tachyglossus aculeatus. Next base: position 41,401 of record NW_024044828.1, read on the forward strand.
CCTCCTCTGCCTGGTTCTGGCCTTCCTCCTCAGCTGGATCCTGTGCCTCCACCTTCTCTTGGTCTTGGCCCTTCTTCTCGTTGTTTTTCTGGACCTCCAACTCTTCCTGGTAGTGGTAATCCTCCTCCACCAAACACTGGCCCTCCTTCTCCGGCTAGTCCTTGGCTTTGTCCTCCGCCAGATTCTAACTCTCCTGGGACCTCCACCTGGAACTTGCCTTCCTCATCCATAAAGGTCGTCTCTTCTTCCTCCTAGTCTTTGCCCTCATCCTACCTCGATCCAGGTCCTCTTCCTCTGCCTCATCCTGGCCTTCCCTCTCCTCCAGATCCTATCCCTCCTCCTTCTGCTGGTCCTCTTCTTCGTCTTCTGCCTGGTCCTGGCCCACCATCATCCGTCTGGTCATGGGCCTCCTCCTCCACCTGCTCTCCTCTTCCCAATGAACTATTCCCGTCCTCCACTGTCTTATCTTCACCGTCCTCTTTCGCCAGGGCCTGGTACACCTCCTCCATATGGTACTGATCCTCCTCACCAACCTGGTTTTGGCCATCCGCTACTGCCTGGTCCTGGCCCTCCTACCCCATCTGGCTCCTCCACCTGACCCTGGCCCTCATCCTCTGCTTGGTCGTGGTTCTTGCCTTCATCCCGGTCTTAACCCACTTCCTCCTCATGATCCAGATCGTCCTATGCCTGGTCCTGGCCCTCCTCCTCTGCTAGGTCCTGCCTCTCCTCCTTCTCTTGGTATTGGCCTCCTCGTTCTTTTCCTGGCCCTCCACCTCTTCCTGATACTCGTAATCCTCCTGAACCAAACACTGGCCCTCCAGCTCCGCCTTGTCCTGGCCTTCGTCCTCGGCCAGATCCTGGCTCTCCTGGGACCTCCTCCTCCATCTAGGTCGCCTCCTCCTCCTCCTAGGTTTGGCCCTCCTCCTCCTTCGTTCCACGTCGTCTTCCTCTGCCTCATCCTGGCCTTCCTTCTCCCCGGATCCTATTCCTCCTCCTTCTGCTGATCTTCATTTTCCTCTGCCGTGTCCTGGCCCGCCCCCATCCCTCTGGTCCTGGGCCTCCTCCTCCACTTGCTCCTGGCTCTCCTCCTCCCAATGATCTTATCCCTCCTCCACAGTCTTATCTTCACTCTCCTCCTTCGCCTGGGCCTGGCCCTCCTCCTCCACATGGTCCTGACCCACCTCACCCACCGGGTCTTGGCCATCCTCCATTGCCTGGAACTGGCCCTCCTACCCCATCTGGTTCCTCCACCTGGCACTAACCCTTATCCTCTACCCTTGTCCTCTTACTCCGGCTACTCCTGGCCTTCGTCCTCTGCCAGGTCCTGGCTCTCCTGGGACCTCCAACTAGTACTTGCCTTCCTCCTCCATCTAGGTCGCCTCCTCTTCCTCCTAGCTTTGGCATTCCTCCTCCTTCGTTCCAGGTCCTCATCCTCTGCTTCATCCTGGCCTTCCTCCTCGTCCAGATCCTATCTCTCCTCCTTCTGCTGATCCTATTCTTCTTCTTCTGCCTTGTCCTAGCCCACCCCCTTCCGTCTGGTCCTGGACCTCCTCCTCCACCTGCTCCTGGCTCTCCTCCTCCCAATGATCTTTTCCCACCTCCTCTGTCTGATCTTCACTCACCTCCTTCGCCTCGGCCTGGCACTCCTCCTCCACATGGTCCTGACCTTCCTCACCCACCTGGTCTTGGCCATCCTCCACCGCCTGCTCCTGGTCCTCCTACCCCATCTGGCTCCTCCACCAGGCACTGGCCATCATCCTCTGCTTGGTCCTTGTTCTCGCCTAAAGCCTGGTCTTATCCCCCTTCCTTCTCATGATCCCCAGTTCCTCCTCTGCCCGGTCCTGGCCTTCCTCCTCTGCTAGATCCTGCGCCTCCTCCTTCTCTTGGTCTTGGCTTCTTTCTCGTTCTTTTCCTGGTCCTCCAACTCTTCCTGGAACTGGTCATCCTCTTGAGCCAAACACTGGCCCTCCAGTGCCGCCTTGTCCTGACCACCGTCCTCGGCTAGATCCTGGCTCTCCTGGGACCTCCACCTCTTTTAGACTCTGAGCCTTTTAGACTGTGAGTCGACTGTTGGGTAGGGACTGTCTCTATATGTTGCCAACTTGTACTTCCTAAGCGCGTTTTACAGTGCTCTGCACATAGTAAGCGCTCAATAAATACGATTGATGATGATGATGGTACCTGCTATCCTCGTCCATCTAGGTCGCCTCCTCCTCCTCCTAGTTTTGGTATTCCTCCTCCTTCGTTCCACGTCCTCTTCCTCTGCCTCATTCTGGCCTTCCTCCTCCTCCAGAACCTGGACCTCCTCCTTCTTCTGATCCTCTTCTTCTTCTTCTTCTGCCTGGCCCTGGCTCACCCCAATCCGTCTGGTCTTGGGCCTCCTCCTCCACTTGCTCCTCGCTCTCCTCCTCTCAATGATGGTTTCCCACCTCCGCTGTCTGATCATCACTCTCCTTCTTTGCCTCGGCCTCTCACTCCTCCCCCACTTGGTCCTGACCCTCCTCACCCACCTGGTCTTGGCCATCCTCCACTGCCTCGCCCTGGCCCTCCTACCTCATCTGGCTCCTCCACCTGGCACTGGCCCTCTTCCTCTGCTTGGTCTTCGTTCTTCGCCTTCAGCCTGGTCCTAAACCTCTTCCTCCTCATGATCCAGTTCCTCCTCTGCCTGGTCCTGGTCCCCCTTGTCTGCTAGATCCTGCACCTTCTCCTTCTCTTGGTCTTGGCTTCTTTCTCGTTCTTTTCCTGGTCCTCCAACTCTTCCTGGAACTGGTCATCCTCTTGAACCAAACACTGGCCCTCCAGTGCCGCCTTGTCCTGACCATCGTCCTCGGCTAGATCCTGGCTCTCCTGGGACCTCCACCTCTTTTAGACTCTGAGCCTTTTAGACTGTGAGCCCACTGTTGGGTAGGGACTGTCTCTATATGTTGCCAACTTGTACTTCTCAAGCGCTTTTTCCAGTGCTCTGCACACAGTAAGCGCTCAATAAATACGATTGATGACGATGATGGTACCTGCTATCCTCGTCCATCTAGGTCGCCTCCTCCTCCTCCTAGTTTTGGTATTCCTCCTCCTTCGTTCCACGTCCTCTTCCTCTGCCTCATTCTGGCCTTCCTCCTCCTCCAGAACCTGGACCTCCTCCTTCTTCTGATCCTCTTCTTCTTCTGCCTGGCCCTGGCTCACCCCAATCCGTCTGGTCTTGGGCCTCCTCCTCCACTTGCTCCTCGTTCTTCTCCTCTCAATGATGGTTTCCCACCTCCGCTGTCTGATCTTCACTCTCCTCCTTTGCCTCGGCCTGGCACTCCTCGCCCACTTGGTCCTGACCCTCCTCACCCACCTGGCCTTGGCCATCCTCCACTGCCTCGTCCTGGCCCTCCTACCTCATCTGGCTCCTCCACCTGGCACTGGCCCTCTTCCTCTGCTTGGTCTTCGTTCTTCGCCTTCAGCCTGGTCCTAAACCTCTTCCTCCTCATGATCCAGTTCCTCCTCTGCCTGGTCCCGGCCCTCCTCTTCTGCTAGATCCTGCACCTCCTCCTTATCTTGGTCTTGGCCCTTCTTCTCGTTCTTCTCCTGACTCTCCAACTGTTCTTAATATTGGTAATCCTCCTCCACCAATCACTGGCCCTCCTTCAAAGGCTAGTCCTGGCCTTTGTCCTCGGCCAGATCCTGACTCTCCTGGGACCTCCACCTGGAACTTGCCTTCCTCGTCCATGAAGGTGGCCTTCTCTTCCTCCTAGTCTTTGCCCTCCTCCTACCTCAATCCAGGTCCTCTTCCTCTGTCTCCAGGTCCTCTTCCTCTGCCTTCCTTCTCCTCCAGATCCTATCCCTCCTCCTTCTACTAGTCCTCTTCTTCTTCTTCTGCCTGGTCCTGGCCCACCACCATCTGTCTGGTCCTGCAACTCCTCCTCTACTTGCTCCCGGCTCTCTTCCTCCCAATAATCTTTTTCCGTCCTCCACTTTCTGATCTTCACTCTCCTCCTTCTCCTGGGCCTGGCACTCCTCCTCCACATGGTCCTGACCCTCCTCACCAACCTGGGCTTGGCCGTCCTCCACTGCCTGATCCTGGCCCTCCTACCCCATCTGGCTCTTCCACCTGACCCTGGCCCTCATCCTTGGGGATGAGGGTTTGGGGATTGAGACTGTGAGCCCCCCCGTGGGACAACCTGATCACCTTTTAACCTCTCCAGCGCTTAGAACAGTGCTTTGCACATAGTAAGGGCTTAATAAATGTCATTATTATTACTATTATTATTATTATTATTATTATCATCATCATCATCATCGTCCTCTGCTTGGTAGTGGTTCTCGCCTTCAGCCCGGTCTTAACCCTCTTCCTCCTCATGATTTAGATCCTCCTCTGCCTGGTGCTGGCCCTCCTCTGCTAGATCCTGCGCCTCCTCCTTCTCTTGGTCTTGGCCTCCTCGTTCTTTCCCTGGCCCTCCAACTCTTCCGGGTAGTGGTAATCCTCCTCAACCAAACACTGGCCCTCCAGCTCTGCCTTGTCCTGGTCTTCGTCCTCGGACAGATCCTGACTCTCCTGGGACCTACACCTGGTACTTGCCTTTCGCGTCCATCTACGTCGAATCCTCCTCCTCCTAGTCTTGGCCCTCCTCCTCCCTCGATCCAGGTCCCCTTCCTCTGCCTCATCCTGGCCTTCCTTCTTCTCCAGATCCTGGCCCTCCTCCTTCTGCTTATCCTCTTCTTCTTCTTCTGCCTGGGCCTGGGCCACCCCTTTCCGTCTGGTCCTGGGCCTCCTCCTCCACCTGCTCCTGGCTCTCCTCCTCCCAGTGATCTTTTTCCCAGCTCCTCTGTCTGATCTTCACTCACCTACTTCACCTGGGCCTGGCCCTCTTTCTCCACATGGTCCTGACCCTCCTCGTCCACCTGGTCGTGGCCATCCTCCACTGCCTGGAACTGGCCTTCCTACCCCATCTGTTTCGTCCACCTGGCACTGGCCCTAATCCTCTGCTTGGTCTTGGTTCTCGCCTTCAGCCCGGTCTTAACCCACTTCCTCCTCATGATCCAGATCGTCCTATGCCTGGTCCTGGCCCTCCTCCTCTGCTATGTCCTGTGCCCCCTCCTTGTCTTCGTCTTGGCCTTCCTCTTGTTCACTTCCTGGCCCTCCAACTCTTCCTGGTACTAGCCATCCTCCTGAACCAAACACTGGCCCTCAAACTCCACCTTGTCCTGGCCTTCGTCCTGGGCCTGATCCAGGCTCTACTGGGACCTCCACCTAGTACTTGCCTTCCCCCTCCATCTAGGTCGCCTCCTCCAACTCCTAGTTTTGGCATTCCTCCTCCTTCGTTCAACGTCCTCATTCTCTGCCTCATCCTGGCCTTCCTTCTCCTCCAGATCCTGGACCTCCTAATTCTGCTGATCCTCTTCTTCTTCTTCTTTCTGGTCATGGCCCACCCTAATCCGTCTGGTCCTGGGTCTCCACCTGCTCCTGGCTCTCCTCCTCCCAATGATCTTTTCCCACCTCCTCTGTCTGATCGTCACTCTCCTCCTTCGCCTCGGCCTGGTACTTCTCCTCCACATGGTCCTGACCCTCCTCACCAACCAGCTCCTGGCCATCCTCCACTGCCTGGTCCTGGCGCTCCTACCCCATCTGGCTCCTCCACCTGGCACTGGCCCTCATCGTCTGCTTGGTCTTCGTTCTTGCCTTCAGGCTGGTCTTACCTCTCTTCCTCCTCATGATCCAGTTCCTCCTCTGCCTGATTCTGGCCCTCCTCATCTGTTAGATCCTGAGCCTCTTCCTTCTCTGTCTTGGCCCTCCTTCTCGTTATTTTCCAGGCCCTCCAACTCTTCCTGGTACTGGTAATCCTCCTGAACCAAGCACTGGCCCTCCTTCTCCGGCTAATCCTGGCCTTTGTCATCAGCCAGAACCTGGCTCTCCTGGGACCTCCACCTGGTACTTGCCATCCTCATCTATCTAGGTCGCCTCCTCCTCCTCCTAGTCTTTGCCTTCCTTCTCCCTCGATCCAGGTACTCTTCCTCTGCCTCATCCTGGCCTTCCTTCTCCTCCAGATATTAGCCCTCCTCTTTCTGCTGGTCAATCAATCAATCAATCAATCAATCAATCGTATTTATTGAGCGCTTACTGTGTGCAGAGCACTGTACTAAGCGCTTGGGAAGTACAAGTTGGCAACGCATAGAGACGGTCCCTATCCAGCAGTGGGCTCACAGTCTAGAAGGGGGAGAAAGAGAACAAAAACAAACATATTAACAAAATAAAATAAATAGAATAGATATGTAGAAGTAAAATAAATAAATAGAGTAATAAATAGGTACAGACCTATATATATATATATATATACTCAGGTGCTGCGGGGAAGGGAAGGAGGTAAGGTGGGGGGGGATGGACAGGGGGAGGAGGGGGAGAGGAAGGAAGGGGCTCAGTCTGGGAAGACCTCCTGGAGGGGGTGAGCTCTCGGTAGGGCCTTGAAGGGAGGAAGAGAGCCAGATTGGCCGATGTGGGGAGGGAGGGCATTCCAGGCCAGGGGGATGACGTGGGCCGGGGGTCGACGGCGGGATAGGTGAGAAGGAGGCACGGTGAGGAGATTAGCGCCAGAGGAGCGGAGGGTGCGCCCTGGGCTGAAGAAGGAGAGAAGGGAGGTGAGGTAGAAGGGGGCGAGGTGAGGGACAGCCTTGAAGCCGAAGGTGAGGAGTTTCTGCCTGATGCGTAGGTTGATTGGTAGCCACTGGAGATATTTGAGGAGGGGAGTATCTTGCCCAGAGCGTTTCTGGACAAGGACAATCCGCGCAGCGACGTGAAGTATGGATTGAAGTGGACAGGAGGATGGGAGATCCGAGAGAAGGCTGATACAGTAGTCCAGACGGGATAGGATGAAAGCTTGAACGAGCAGGGTAGCGGTTTGGATGGAGAGGAAAGGGCGGATCTTGGCAATGTTGCGGAGCTGAGACCTGCAGGATTTGGTGACGGCTTAGATGTGAGGAGTGAACGAGAGAGCGGTGTGGAGGATGACACCAGGGTTGCGTGCTTGTGAAACGGGAAGGATGGTAGTGCCGTCAACGGTGATGGGAAAGTCAGGGAGAGGGGAGGGTTTGGGAGGGAAGACAAGGAGCTCAGTCTTGGACATGTTGAGTTTTAGGTGGCAGGCAGGCATCCAGATGGAGATGTGCTGAAGGCAGGAGGAGATGCGAGCCTGGAGGGAGGGGGAGAGAGCAGGGGCAGAGATGTAGATTTGGGTGTCATCAGCGTAGAGATGATAGCTGAAGCCGTGGAAGAGAATGAGGTCACCAGGGGAGTGAGTGTAGATCGAGAACAGAAGGGGACCAAGAACCGAACCTTAAGGAACCCCCCACAGAAAGGGGATGGGAGGGGGAGGAGGAGCCTGCCAAAGAGACTGAGAATGAACGACCAGAGAGATAAGAGGAGAAGCAGGAGATGACAGAGTCAGTGAATCCAAGGTGGGATAGCGTATTGAGGGGAAGAGGGTGGTCCACAGTGTCGAAGGCAGCTGAAAGTTCGAGGAGGATTAGGACAGTGTATGTGCCGTTGAATCTGGAAAGCAGGAGGTCATTGGTGACCTTTGAGAGGGCGGTTTCCGTGGAATGTAGGGGACGGCAGCCAGATTGGAGGGGATCGAGGCGAAAGTTGGTGTTGAGGAATTCGAGGCAGTGCGTGTAGACGAGTCTTTCAAGGAGTTTGGAAAGGAATGGTAGGAGGGAGATGGGGCGGTAACTAGAAGGTGAGGTGGGGTCAAGAGAGGGTTTTTTTAGGATGGGAGAGACATGGACATGTTTGAAGGCAGAGAGGAAGGAAGCAGTGGAGAGTGAGCGGTTGAAGATGGAAGTTAAGGAGGGGAGACGGGACGGAGCGAGAGATTACATGAGATGAGAGGGAATGGGGTCAGAAGCTCAGGTGGCCGGAGTAGCATTTGGGAGAAGGGAGGAGAGCTCCTCTGAGGATACTGCTGGGAAGGATGGGAGAGTAGCAGAGAGTTTTGAGAGCCGGGGGGCTGGAGAAGGGTTGGAGAGGGGAGTGGTTTTGGGGAGGTCAGACCTGATGGATTTAATTTTATTAATGAAGTAGAAAGCCAAATCGTTGGCGGTGAGGGAAGGAGTAGGAGGAGGAACCGGGGGCCTGAGAAGGGAGTTGAATGTACGTGAGAGCTGACGGGGATGATGGGCTTGGGTGTCAATAAGGGAGGAGAAATCGTTTTGTCTAGCAGAGGAGAGGGCTGAGCTAAGGCAGGAAAGGATGAACCTGAAGTGAACGAGGTTGGTATGGTGTTTAGACTTTCGCCAGCAGCGTTCGGTTGCTCGAGCATAAGAGCGAAGGAGGCGGACAGTGGCAGTGATCCAGTGGTATGAGAGCGGCGAAGGGAAAAAGGAGCGAGTGAGTCTAGCAGAGTAGAAAGGGTAGAGTGGAGAGCAGCAATCTGATCATCAAGATTAGGTAGAGTGGAGAGGGAGGCGAGGTGGGGTGTGAGGCGCTCAGAAAGATGGATGGGTCAAGAGAGTGGAGATCTCTGTGAGGTAGTAATATGGATTTACAAGGGAAAGGACTGTTCTTGAGGAGGCAGGTGAGAAGATTATGATCAGAGAGAGGGATTTCAGAGTTGGTGAGGGTGGACATATTGCAGCGGTAGGAGATGATGAGGTCGATGGTATGACCAGGTTGGTGAGTGGGCGAGGTGTGGGTGGAGGAAGAGGTTGGCAGCGTCAAGGAGAGATAGAAGGCGGGCTGCAGAGGAGTCACCAGGGATATCCATGTGGATGTTGAAGTCTCCGAGGATCAGAGTGGGCATGGAAAAGGAGAGAAGGTCCTCTTCGTCTTCACCTGCCTTGTCCTGGCCCACCACCATCCGTCTGGTCCTGGGCCCCCTCCTCCATCCGATCCTGGCTCTCCTCCTCCCAATGCTTTTTTCTCTCCTCCACTGTCTGATCTTCACTTTCCTCCTTCACCTGGTCCTGGGACCCCTCCCGCACATGGTCCTGACCCTCCACACCCACCTCATCGTAGCCATTCTCCACTGCCTGGTCCTGGCCCTCCTACCCCATTTGGCTCCTCCAACTGGCACTGGCCCTCGTCGTCTGCTTGGTTTTTGTTCTCGCCTAAAGTCTGGTCTTATCCCTCTTCCTCCTCATGATCCAGTTCCTCCTCTGCCTGGTCTTGGCCTTCCTCCTCTGCTAGATCCTGCCCTCCTCTTTCTCTAGGTCGTGGCTTCTTTCTCTTTATTTTCCTGGCCCTCCATCTCTTCCTGGAACTGGTAATCCTCCTGAACCAATCACTGGCACTCCAGCGCCGCCTTATCCTGGCCTTCGTCCTCGGCTAGATCCAGGCTCTCCTGGGACCTCCACCTGGTACTTGCCTTCCTCCTCCATCTAGGTCGCCTCCTCCTCCTTCTAGTCTTTTCCCTCCTCCTCCCTCGATTCAGCTCATCTTCTTCTGCCTCATCCTGACTTTCCTCCTACTCCAAATCTTGGCCCTTTTCCTTCTGCTGATCCTCTTCTTCTTCTTCTGCCTGGTTCTGGCCCACCCCCATTAGTCTGAAACTGGGCCTCCTCCTCCACCTGCTCCTGCCTCTCCTTCTCCCAAAGATCTGTTTCCCTCCTCCACTGTCTCATCTTCACTCTCCTCCTTCGCCGGGGCATGGCACTCCTGCTCCACATGGTCCTGACCCTCCTCACCCACCGGGTCTTGGCCATCCTCCACTGCCTGGTCCTGGCCCTCCTACCCCATCTGGCTCCTCCAGCTGGCACTGGCCCTCATCCTCTGTTTCGTCTTGGTTCTCGCCTTCATCCTGGTATTAGCCCTCTTCATCCTCATGATACAGTTTCTCCTCTTCCTGGTCCTGGCCTTCCTTCTCTGCTAGATTCTGCGCCTTCTCCTTCTCTTGGTCTTGGCTTCCTTGGCGCTCTTTTCCTCGTCCTCCAACTCTTCCTGGTACTGGAAATCCTCCTGAACCAAACACTGGCCCTCCAGCTCCACCTTGTCCCGGCCTTCGTCCTCGGCCAGATCCTGGCTCTCCTGGGACCTCCACCTGGTACCTGCCTTCCTCGTCCATCTAGGTCGCCTCCTCTTCCTCCTCCTTATTTCCGTATCCGTCCTCCTTCGTTTCACGTCATCTTTCTCTGCCTCATCCTGGCCTTCCTCCTACCCCAGATCCTGCACCTCCTCCTTCTGCTGATCCTCTTCTTCTTCTTCTGCCTGGTCCTGGCCCACCCCAATCCTTCGTGTCCTTGGGCTCCTCCTCCACCTGCTCCTAGCTCTACTCCTCCCAATGGTTTTTTCCCTCCTCCACTGTCTGATCTTCACTCTCTTCCTTCGACTGGGCCTGGCACTCCTCCCCCAAATGGTCTTGACCCTCCTCACCCACCTGGTCCTGGCCATCCTCCACTGCCTGGTCCTGGCCCTCCTACCCCATCTGGCCCCTCCACCTGGCACTGACCCTCAACCTCTGTTTGGTCTTGGTTCTCGCCTTCAGCCTTGTCTTAACCCTCTTCCTCCTTATGATCCAGGTCCTCCTCTGCCTGGTTCTGGCCCTCCTCCTCAGCTAGATCCTGCGCCTCCCCTTCTCTTGGTCTTGGCCCTTCTTCTCGTTCTTTTCCTGGACTTCCAACTCTGCCTGGTACTGGTAATCCTCCTGAACCAAACACTGGCCCTCCTTCTCCGGCTAGTCCTTGGCTTTGTCCTCGGCCAGATTCTGCCTTCCTCCTCTATCTAGGTCGCCTCCTCCATCTCCTAGTTTTCCCCCTCCTCCTCCTTCGTTCCACGTCCTCTTCCTCTGCCTCCTCCTGGCCTTCCTTCTCCCCGGATCCTATTCCTCCTCCTTCCGCTGATGTTCTTTTTCTTCTGCCGTGCCCTGGCCCACCCCCATCCGTCTGGTCCTGGGCCTCCTCCTCCACCTGCTCCTGGCTTTTCTCCATATCTCCATCTCCTAGTTTTCCCCCTCCTCCTCCTTCGTTCCACGTCCTCTGCCTCTGCCTCCTCCTGGCCTTCCTTCTCCCCGGATCCTATTCCTCCTCCTTCCGCTGATGTTCTTTTTCTTCTGCCGTGCCCTGGCCCACCCCCATCCGTCTGGTCCTGGGCCTCCTCCTCCACCTGCCCCTGGCTCTCCTCCTACCAATGATCGTATCCCTCCTCCACTGTCTTATCTTCACTCTCGTCCTTCGCTTGGGCCTGGCCCTCCTCCTCCACATCGTCCTGACCCACCTCACCCACCTGGTCTTGGCCATCCTCCACTGCCTGGAACTGGCCCTCTTACCCTATCTGGCTCCTCCACTGCCACTGGCCCTTATCCTCTGCTTGGTCTTGGTTCTCGCCTTCAGCCTGTTCTTAACCCTCTTCCTCCTCATGATCCAGTTCCTCCTCTGCCTAGTCCTGGCCCTCCTCCTCAGCTAGATCCCTGAGCCTCCTCCTTCTCTTGGTTTGGCCTCCTTCTTGTTCTTTTCCATGTCCTCCAACTCTTCCTGGTACTGGTAATCCTCCTCCACCAAACACTGGCCCTCTTACTCCGGCTACTCCTGGCCTTCGCAATCGGTCAGATCCCGGCTCTCCTGGGACCTCCAACTAGTACTTGCCTTCCTCCTCCAACTATGTCGCCTCCTCCTCCTTCTAGCTTTGGCATTCTTCCTCCTTCGTTCCACGTCCTCATCGTCTGCCTCATCCTCGCCTTCCTTCTCCTCCAGATCCTAACCCTTCTCCTTCTGCTGATCCTCTTCTTCCTCTGCTGCCTGGTCCTGGCCCACCCGCATCCGTCTGGTCCTGGGCCTCCTCCTCCACCTGCTCCAGGCTCTCCTCCTCCCAATGATCTTTTCCCACCTCCTCTGTCTGATTTTCACTCACCTTCTTCGCCTCGGCCTGGCACTCCTCCTCCACATGGTCCTGACCTTCCTCACCCACCTGGTCTTGGCCATCCTCCACTGCCTGGCCATCCGCCACCTAAAGCTCAACATGTCGAAGACTGAACTCCTTGTCTTCCCTCCCAAACCTTGCCCTCTCCCTGACTTTCCCATCTCTGTTGACGGCACTACCATCCTTCCCGTCTCACACGCCCGCAACCTCGGTGTCATCCTCGACTCCGCTCTCTCATTCACCCTTCACATCCAAGCCGTCACCAAAACCTGCCGGTCTCAGCTCCACAGCATTGCCAAGATCCGCCCTCTCCTCTCCATCCCAACCGCTACCCTGCTCATTCAAGCTCTCATCCTACCCCGTCTGGACTACTGCATCAGCCTTCTCTCTGATCTCCCATCCTCGTGTCTCTCTCCACTTCAATCCATACTTCATGCTGCCGCCCAGATTATCTTTGTCCAGAAACGCTCTGGGCATATTACTCCCCTCCTCAAAAATCTCCAGTGGCTACCAATCAATCTGCGCATCAGGCAGAAACTCCTCACCCTGGGCTTCAAGGCTGTCCATCACCTCGCCCCCTCCTACCTCACCTCCCTTCTCTCCTTCTCCAGCCCAGCCCGCACCCTCCGCTCCTCCGCCGCTAATCTCCTCACCGTACCTCGCTCTCGCCTGTCCCGCCGTCGACCCCCGGACCACGTCATCCCCCGGGCCTGGAATGCCCTCCCTCTGCCCATCCGCCAAGCTAGCTCTCTTCCTCCCTTCAAGGCCCTGCTGAGAGCTCACCTCCTCCAGGAGGCCTTCCCAGACTGAGTCCCTTCCTTCCTCTCCCCCTCGCCCCCCTCTCCATCCCCCCGATCTTACCTCCTTCCCTTCCCCACAGCACCTGTATATATGTATATATCTTTGTACATATTTATTACTCTATTTATTTATTTATTTTATTTGTACATATCTATTCTATTTGTTTTATTTCGTTAGTATGTTTGGTTTTGTTCTCTGTCTCCCCCTTTTAGACTGTGAGCCCACTGTTGGGTAGGGACTGTCTCTATATGTTACCAATTTGTACTTCCCAAGCGCTTAGTACAGTGCTCTGCACATAGTAAGCGCTCAATAAATACGATTGATGATGATGATGATGCCTGGTCCTGGCCCTCCTACCCCATCTGGCTCCTCCACCTGGCACTGGCCCTCATCCTCTGCTTGGTCTTTCTTCTCGCCTAAAGTCTGGTCTTATCCCTCTTCCTCCTCATGATCCAGTTCCTCCTCCTTCCCTAGGTCTCGGCTTCTTTCTCGTTCTTTTCCTGGCCCTCCAACTCTTCCTGGAACTGGTAATCCTCATGAACCAAACACTGGCCCTCCAGCGCCGCCTTATCCTGACCTTCGTCCTCGGCTAGATCCTGGCTCTCCTGGGACCTCCAACTAGTACTTGCCTTCCTCCTCCACCTAGGTCGCCACCTCCTCCTCCTCCTCCTCCTCCTCCTCCTCCTAGTTTTGGCATTCCTCCTCCTTCGTTCCGCGTCCTCATCCTCTGCCTCATGCTCGCCTTCCTTCTCCTCCAGATCCTATCCCTCCCCCTTCTGCTGATCCTCTTCTTCCTCTGCTGCCAGGTCCTGGCCCACCCCCATCCGTCTGGTCCTGGGCCTCCACCTGCTCCTGGATCTCCTCCTCCCAATGATCTTTTCCCTCCTCCACTGTCTGATCGTCACTCTCCTCCTTCGCCTCGGCCTGGCACACCTCCTCCACACACCTCCTCCACATGTTCCTGACCCTCCTCACCCACCTGGCCTTGGCCATCCGCCACTGTCTGGAATTTTCCCTCCCACCCCATCTGGCCCCTCCACCTGGCACTGGCCCTCATCCTCTGCTTGGCCTTCGTTCTCGTCTTCAGCCTGGTCTTAACCCTCTTCCTCCTCATGATCCAGTTCCTCCTCTACCTGGTCCTGGCCTTCCTCCTCTGCTAGATCCTGCGCCTCTTCCTTCTCTTGGTCTTGGCCTCCTTCTAGTTCATTTCCAGGCCCTCCAGCTCTTCCTGGTACTGGTAATCCTACTACTCCACCAAACACTGACGCCTTCGTCGTCTGCCAGATCCTGGCTCTCCTGGGACCTCCACCTGGTACTTGCCTTCCTCGTCCTTCTAGATCGCCTCCTCCTCCTCCTCCTCCTAGACCTGGCCCTCCTCCCCCCTCGATCCAGGTCTTCTTCCACTGCCTCATAATGGCCTTCCTCCTCCTCTAGATCCAGGCTCTCCTCCTTCTGCTGCTCCTCCTCTTCTTCTTCTGCCTGGTCCTTGCCCACCCCCATCCGTCTGGTCCTGGGCCTCCTCCTCCCCCTGCTCCTGGCTCTCCTCCTCCCGATGATTTTTTCCGTCCTCCATTGTCTGATCTTCACTCTCCACCTTCGACTGGGCCTGGCACACCTCTTCCACGTGGTCCTGACCCTCCTCACCAACCTGGTCTTGACCATCCTCCACTGCCTGGTCCTGGCCCTCCTACCCCATATGGCTCCTCCACCTGGCACTGGCCCTCATCCTCTGCTTGGTCTTGGTTCTCGCCTTCAGCCTGGTCTTAACCCTCTTCCCCCTCATGATCCAGTTCCTCCTCTGCCTGGGTCTGGTTCTCCTCCTCAGCTAGATCCTGCGCCTCCTCCTTCTCTTGGTCTTGACCCTTCTTCTCGTTCTTTTCCTGTACCTCCAACTCTTCCTGGTACTGGTAATCCTACTCCACCAAACCCTGGCCCTCCGTCTCCTGCTAGTCCTTTGCTTTGTCCTCGGCCAGATCCTGGCTCTCCTGGGACCTCCTCCTGGTACTTGCCTTCCTCTTCCATCTAGGTCGCCTGTTCATCCTCCTAGTCTTTGCCCTCCTCCTCCTCCCTCGGTCCAGGTCCTCTGCCTCTGCCTCATACTGCCCTTCCTTCTGCTCCAGATCCTGGCCCTACTCCTGCTGGCCCTCTTCTTCTTTTCTGCCTGATTCTGGCCCACCACCATCCGTCTGGTCCTGGGCCTCCTCCTCCACCTGCTCCTGGCTCTCCTCCTCCCAATGAATTTTTTCCGTCCTCCAGTGTCTGATCTTCACTCTCTTCTTTCTCCTGGGCCTGGCACTCCTCCTCCACATGGTCCTGATCCTCCTCACCCACCTGGTCTTGGCCATCCTCCACTGCCTGGTCCTGGCCCTCCTACCCGATTTGACTCCTCCACCTGACCCTGGCCCTCATCCTCTGCTTGGTCGTGGTTCTCGCCTTCAGCCCGTTCTTAGACCTCTTCCTCCTCATGATCCAGATCGTCCTCTGCCTGGTCCTGGCCCTCCTCCTCCGCTAGGTCCTGCGCCTCCTCCTTCTATTAGTCTTGGCCTCCTCGTTCTTTCCCTGGCCCTCCACCTCTTCCTGATACTAGTAATCCTCCTGAACCAAGCATTAGCACTCCAGCTCCGCCTTGTCCTGGCCTTCGTCCTCGGTCAGATCCTGGCTCTCCTGGGACCTCCACCTGGTACTTGCCTTCCTCCTCCATCTAGGTCCCATCCTCCTCCTCCTAGTTTTCGCCGTCCTCCTCCTTCCGCTGATCTTCTTCTTCTTCTGCCGTTTCTTGGCCCACCCCCATCCGTCTCGTCCTGGGCCTCCTCCTCCACCTGTTCCTAGCTGTCCTCCTCCAAATGATCTTTTTGCCTGCTCCTCTGTCTGATTTCACTCTCCTCCTTCGCCTGGGCCTGGCCCTCCTCCTCCACATGGTCCTGACCCACCTCACCAACCTGGTCTTGGCCATCCTCCACTGCCTGGTCCTGGCCCTCCTACCCCATCTGGTTCCTCCACCTGGCACTGGCCCTTATCCTCCGCTTGGTCTTGGTTCTCGCCTTCAGCCTGGTCTTAACCCTCTTCCACCTCATGAGCCAGTTTCTCCTCTGCCTGGTCCTGGCCCTTTTCCTCAGCAAGATCCTGCACCTCCTCCTGCTGTTGGTCTTGGCCTCCTTCCTGTTCTTTTCCATACCCTCCGACTCTTCCTGGTACAGGTAATCCTCTTCCACCTAACACTGGCCCTCCTACTCCGGCTACTCCTGGCCTTCGTCCTCGGCCAGATTCTGGCTCTCCTGAGACCTCCACCTAGTACTTGCCCTCCTCCTCCATCTAGGTCGCCTCCTCCTCCTCCTAGTTTTGGCATTCCTCCTCCTTCGTTCCTCGTCCTCTTTCTCTGCCTCATCCTGGCCTTCCTTCTCCTCCAGATCCTGGACCTCCCCCTTCTGCTGATCCTCTCCTTCTTCTTCTGCCTGGTCCTGGCCCACCACAATCCGTCGTGTCCTGGGCCTCCTCCTCCACTTGCTCCTGGCTCTCCTCTTCCCAATGATATTTTCCGACCTCCTCTGCTTGATATTCACTCTCCTCCTTCGCCTCGGCCTTGGACTTCTCCTCCACATGGTTCTAAACCTCCTTACCCACCTGGACCTGGCCATCTTCCACTGCCTGGTCCTGGCCATCTTCCACTGCCTGGTCCTGGCCCTCCTACCCCATCTGGCTCCTCCACCTGGCACTGGTCCACATCCTCTGCTTGGTCTTCGTTCTCGCCTTCAGCCTGGTCTTAGCCCTCTTCCTCCTCATGGTCCAGTTCCTCATCTGCTGGGTCCTGGCCCTCCTCCTCTCCTGGATCCTGTGCCTCCTCCTTATCTTGGTCTTGGCCCTTCTTCTCGTTCTTTTCCTGACCCTCCAACTCTTCCTTGTACTGGTAATCCTCCTCCACCCTGGCCCTCTTTCTCCGGCTAGTCCTGGGCTTTGTCCTCTGCCAGATCCTGGCTCTCCTGGGACCTCCACCTGGTCCTTGCCATCCTCATCCATCTAGGTCGCCTCCTCCTCCTCCTAGTCTTTTCCCCCCTTCTCCTTCGATCCAGGTCCTCTTCCTCTGCCTCATCCTGGCCTTCTATGTACTCCAGATCTTGGCCCTCGTTCTTTTTCTGGTCCTCTTCGTCTTCTTCTGCCTTGTCCTGGCCCACCCAAATCAGTCTGGTCCTGGGCCTCCTCTTCCACCTGATCCTGGCTCTCCTCCTCCCAATGCTCTTTTTCCCGCCTCCACTATCTGATCTTCAGTCTCCCTCTTCGCTTGGGCCTGGCACACCTCCTCCACATGGTCCTGACCCTCCTCACCAACCTGGTCTTGGCCATCCTCCATTGCCTGGTCCTGGCGCTCCTAACCCATCTGGCTCCTCCACCTGACCCTGGCCCTCACCTCTGCTTGGTCGTGGTTCTCGCCTTCAGCCCGGTCTTAGCCCTCTTCCTCCTCATGATCCAGATCCTCCTCTGTCTGGTCCTGGCCTCCTCCTCTGCTAGATCCTGCACCTCCTCGTTCTCTTGGTATTGGCTTCCTTCTCGTTCTTTCCCTGACCCTCCAACTCTTCCTGGTACCGGTAATCCTCCTCAACCAAACACTGGCCCTCCAGCTCTGCCTTGTCCTGGTCTTCGTCTCCGGCCAGATCCTGGCTCTCCTGGGACCTACACCTGGTACTTACCTTCCTCGTCCATCTACGCCGCCTCCTCCTCCTCCTAGTCTTGACCCTCCTCCTCCCTCGATGCAGGTCTTCTTCCTCTGCCTCATCCTGGCCTTCCTTCTTCTCCAGATCCTGGCCCTCCTCCTTTTGCTTATCCTCTTCTTCTTCTTCTGCCTGGTCCTGGGCCACCCCTTTCCGTCTGGTCCAGGGCCTCCTCCTCTACCTGCTCCTGGCTCTCCTCCTCTCAATGATCTTTTTCCCACCTCCTCTGTCTGATCTTCACTCACCTACTTCGCCTGGGCCTGGCACCCCTTCCCCACATGGTCCTGATTCTCCTCACCCACTTGGTCGTGACCATTCTCCACTGCCTTGTCCTGGTCCTCCTCCACCATCTGGCTCCTCCACCTGGCACTGGCCCTCATCCTCTGCTTGGTCTTGATTCTCGCCTTCAGCCTGGTTTTAACCCTCTTCCTCCTCGTGATCCAGTTCCACCTCTCCCTGGTCCTGGCTCTCCTTCTCTGCTAGATCCTGTGCGCCCCTCCTTCTCCTGGTCTTGGCTTCCTTCTTGTTCTTTTCCGGGCCCTCCAACTCTTCCTGATACTAGTAATCTTCCAGAACTAAACACTGGCTCTCCTGCTCCACCTTGTCCTGGATTTCGTCCTCGGCCAGATGCTGGCTCTCCTGGGACCTCCACCTAGTACTTGCCTTCCTCCTCCATCCAAGTCGCCTCCTCCTCCTCCTAGATTTCGTTCTCCTCCTTCTTCGTTCCGCGTCCTCTTCCTCTGCCTCATCCTGGCCTTCCTTCTCCCCCAGATCCTATTCCTCCTCCTCCGGCTGATCTTCTTCTTCTTCTGCCGTGACCTGGCCCACCCCGATCCGTCTGGTCCTGGGCATCCTCCTCCACCTGTTCCTAGCTCTCCTCCTCCAAATGACCTTTTTGCCTACTCTTCTGTCTGATGTTCACTCTCCTCCTTCGCCTGGGCCTGGCACTCCTCCTCCAAATGGTCCTGACCCTCCTCACCCACCTGGTTTTGGCCACCCTCAACGGTCTGGTCCTGGCCCTCCTACCCCATCGGGCTCCTCCCGCTGGTACTGACCTTCATCCTCTGTTTCGTCTTGATTCTCGCCTTCAGCCTGGTATTAACCCTCTTCCTCCTCATGATCCAGTTCCTCCTCTGCTAGATCCTCCTGCGCCTCCTCTTTCTTTTGGTCTTGGCTTCCTTCTCGTTCTTTACCTGGCCCTCCATCTCTTCCTGGTACTGGTAATCGTCCTGAACCAAACACTGGCCCTCCAGCTCCGCCTTTCCTGTCCTTCGTCCCCGGCCAGATTCTGGCTCTTCTGGGACCTCCACCTGGCACTTGCCTTCCTCCTCCATCTAGGTCGCCTCCTCCTCCTACTCCGTTCCACGTCCTTTTCCTCTGCCTCATCCTGGCCTTCCTTCTCCCCCAGATCCTATTCTTCCACCTTCTGCTGATCTTCCTTTCTTCTGCCTGGTCCTGGCCCACCCCTAACCGTCTGGTCTTGGGCATCCTCCTCCACCTGTCCCTGGCTCTCCTCCTCCCAATGATATTGTTCCTCCTCCACTGCCTTATCTTCACTCTCCTCCTTCGCCTGGGCCCGACCCTCCTTCCCCACATGGTCCTGAGCCACCTCACCCACCTGGTCTTGGCCATTCTCCACTGCCTGGAACTGGCCCTCCTAGCCCATCTGGTCCTCCGCCTTCTCTTGGTCTTGGCCTCCTTCTTATTCTTTTCCATGCCCTCCAGCTCTTCCTGGTACTGGTAATCCTCCTCCACCAAACACTGGCCCTCCTACTCCGGCTACTCCTGGCCTTCGTCCCCGGCCAGATGCTGGCTCTCCGGGGACCTCCACCTGGTACTTGCCTTCGTCCTCCATCTAGGTCGCCTCCACCTCCTCCTAGGTTTGACATTCCTCTTTCTTCGTTCAACGTCCTCATCCTCTTCTTCATCCTGGCCTTTCATCTCCTCCAGATCCTATCCCACCTCCTTCTGCTGATCCTCTTCTTCTTCTGCTGCCTGGTCCTGGCCCACCCCCATCCGTCTGGTCCTGGGCCTCCTCCTCCACCTGCTCCTGGCTCTACTCCTCCCAATGATCTTTTCCTCCTCCACTGTCTGATCTTCACTCTCCTCCTTCGCCCGGGCCTGACACTCCTCCCCCTCATGGAGCTGACCCTCCTCACCCACCTGCTCGTGGCCATTCTCCACTGCCTGGTCCTGGCCCTCCTACCCCATCTGGCTCCTCCACCTGGCACTGGCCCTCATCCTCTGCTTGGTCTTGGTTTTCGCCTTCAGGCTGGTGTTAACCCTCTTCCTCCTCATGATCCAGTTCCTCTTCTGCCTGGTCCTGGCCTTCCCCCTCCGCTAGATCCTGCGCCTCCTCCTTCCCTTGGTCTTGGATTCCTTCTCGTTCTTTTCCTAGCCCTCCAACTCTTCCTGGTACTGGTAATCCTCCTGAACCAAACACTGGCCCTCCAGCTCCGCCTTGTCCTGGCCTTCGTCCTCGGCCAGATCCTGACTCTCCTGGGACCTCCACCTGATACTTGCCTTCCTCGGCCATCTAGGTCGCTTCCCCCTCCTCGTAGCCTTGGCCCTCCTTGTCCCTCGAGCCAGGTCCTCTTCCTCTGTCTCATCCTGGCCTTTCTTCTTCTCCAGATCTTGGCCCTCCTCCTTCTGCTGATCCTCTTCTTCGTCTTCTGCCTGGTCCTGGCCCAACCCCTTTCCGTCTGGTCCTGGGCCTCCTCCTCCACCTGTTCCTAGCTCTCCTCCTCGAAATGAACTTTTTGCCTACTCCCCTGTCGGATTTTCACTCTCCTACTTCACCTCGGCCTGGCACTCCTCCTCCACATGGTCCTGACCCTCCTCACCCACCTGGTTATGGCCATCCTCCACTGCCTGGTCCTGGCCCTCCTACCCCATCTGGCTCCTCCAGTTGGCACTTGCCCTCATCCTCTGTTTCGCCTTGGTTCGCGCCTTCAGCCTGGTATTAACCCTCATCCTCCTCATGATCCAGTTCCTCCTCTGCTAGATCCTGCGCCTCCTCCTTCTCTTGGTCTTGGCTTCTTTTTCATTCTTTTCCTGGCCCTCTATCTCTTCCTGGTACAGGTAATCCTCCTGAACCAAACACTGGCCCTCCAGCTCCTCCTCGTCCTGGCCTTCGTCCCCGGCCAGATCCTGGCTCTCCTGGGACCTCCACCTGGCACTTGCCTTCCTCATCCATCAAGGTCGCCTCCTCCTCCTCCTAGTTTTGGCATTCCTCCTCCTTCGTTCCACGTCCTCTTCCTCTACCTCATCCTGGCCTTCCTCGTCCTCCAGATCCTGGACCTCCTCCTTCTGCTGATCCTCTTCTTCTTCTTCTGCCTGGTCCTGGCCCACCTCAACCCGTCTGGTCCTGGACCTCCTCCTCCACCTGCTCTCCTCCTCCAAATGATCTTTTCCCACCTTCTCTGTCTGCTCTTCATTCTCCTCCTTCGTCTCGTCCCGGCACTTCTCCTCCACATGTTCCTGGCCCTACTCACCCACCTGGTCTTGGCCATCCTCCAGTGCCTGGCCCTGGCCCTCCTACCCCATCTGGCTCCTCCACCTGGCACTGGCCCTCATCCTCTGCTTGGTCTTAGTTTTCGCCTTCAGCCTGGTCCTAACCCTTTTCCTCTTCATGACCTAGTTCCGCCTTTGCCTGGTCCTGGTCCTGGTCCTCGTCCTCTGCTAGATCCTGCGCCTCCTTCTTCTCCTGCTCTTGGCCCTCCTTCTCGTTCTTTTCCTGGCCCTCCAACTGTTCCTGGAACTGGTAATCCTCCTCCACCAAACACTGGCCCTCCTTGTCCAGCTAGTCCTGGCCTTTGTCCTAGGCCAGATCCTGGCTCTCCTGGGACCTCCAACTGGCACTTCCCTTCCTCATCCATCTAGGCCGCCTCCTCTTCCTCCTAGCCTTTGCCCTCCTCCTCCCTCGATCCAGGTCTTCTTCCTCTGCCTCATCCATGCCTTCCTTCTCCTCCAGATCCTGGCCCTCCTCCTTCTGCTGGTACTCTTCGTCTTCTTCTGCATTGTCCTGACCCACCGCCTTCTGTCTGGCCCTGGGCCCCTTCCTCCACCTATTCCTAACTCTCCTCCTCCAAATGATCTTTTTGCCTCCTCCTCTGTCTGATCTTCACTCTCCTCCTTCGCCTGGGCTTGGCACCCCTCCTCCACATGGTCCTGACCCTCCTCACCTACCTGGTCTTGGCCATCCTCCACTGCCTGGTCCTGGCCCTCCTACCCCATCTGGCCCCTCCAGCTGGCACTGGCCCTCATCCTCTGTTTCGCCTTGGCTTTCGCCTTCAACCTGGTATTAACCTTCTTCCTCCTCCTGATCCATGTCCTCCTCGGCCTGGTCCTGGCCCTCCCCCTCTGCTAGATCCTGTGCCTCCTCCTTCTCTTGGTCTTGGCCCTTCTTCACGTTCTTTTTCTAGACATCCGACTCTTCCCGGTACTGGTAATCCTCCTCCACCAAACACTAGCCCTCCTTCTCCGGCGAGTCCTGGGCTTTGTACTCGGCCAGATCTTGGCTCTTCCACCTGGTACGTGCCTTCGTCGTCCATGTAGGTCGCCTCCTCTTCCTCCTAGTGTTGCCCTCCTCCTCCCTCGATCCGGGTCCTCTTCCTCTACATCATACTGGCCTTCCTTCTCCTCCAGATCCTGGCCCTCCTCCTTCTGCTGGTCCTCTTCTTCTTATTCTGCCTGGTCCTGGCCCACCACCATCCGTTTGCTCCTGGGCCTCCTCCTCCACCTGCTCCTGGCTCTCCTCCTCCCAATGAAATTTTCTGTCCTCCACTGTTTCATCTTTACTCTCCTCCTTCGCCTGGGCCTGGTACACCTCGTCCACATGGTCCTGACCCTCCTCACCAACCTGGTCTTGGCCATCCTCCACTGCCTCGTCCTGGCCCTCCTACCCCATCTGGCTTCTCCACCTGACCCTGGCCCTCATCCTCTGCTTGGTCGTGGTTCTCGCCTTCAGCCCGGTCTTAGACCTCTTCCTCCTCATGATCCAGATCCTCCTCTCCCTGGTCCTGGCCCTCCTTCTCTGCTAGATCCTGCGCCTCCTCCTTCACTTGGTCTTGGCCTCCTCGTTCTTTTCCTCGCCCTCCAGCTCTTCCTGGTACTGGTAATCTTCCTGAACCAGACACTGGCCCTTCTTCTCCGGCTAGTCCTGGCCTTTGTCCTCGGCCAGATACTGGCTCTCCGGAACCTCCACCTGGTACTTGCCATCCTCATCCATCTCGGTCGCCTCCTCCTCCTCCTAGTCTTTGCCCTCCTTCTCCTTCGATCCAGGTCTTCTTCCTCTGCCTCATCCTGGCCTTCTTCGTTCTCTAGATCTTGGCCCTCGTCCTTCTGCCGATCCTCTTCGTCTTCTTCTCCCTTGTCCTGGCCCACCGCAATCCGTCTGGTCCTGGACCTCCTCCTCCACCTGATCCTGGCTCTCCTCCTCCCAATGATCTTTTTCCCTCCTCCACTGTCTGATCTTCACTCTCCTCCTTCACCTGGGCCTGGCACTCCTCCCCCACATGGTCCTGACCCTCCTCGCCCACTTGGTCGTGGTCATTCTCCACTCCCTGGTCCTGGCCCTCCTACCCCTTCTGGCTCCTCCACCTGGCACTGGCCCTCATCCTCCGCTTGGTCTTGGTTCCCGCCTTCAGCCTGGTCTTAGCCCCCTTCCTCCTCATGATCCAGTTCCTCCTCTGCCTGGTCCTGGCCCTCCTCCTCTGCTGGATCCTGCGCCTCCTCCTTCTCTTGGTCTGGGCTTCCTTCTCGTTCTTTTCCTGGCCCTCCAACTCTTCCTGGTACTGGTAATCCTCCTGAACTAAACACTGGCCCTCCAGCTCCGCCTTGTCCTGGCCTTCGTCCTCGGCCAGATTCTGGCTAGCCTGGGACCTCCTCCTGGTACTTGCCTTCCTCGTCTATAAAGGTCGCCTCCTCCTCCTCCTAGTCTTGACCCTCCTCCCCCCTCGGTACAGGTCCTCGTCCTCTGCCTCATCCTGGTCTTCCTTCTTCTCCGGATCCTGGCCCTCCTCCTTCGGCTGATCCTCTTTTTCTTCTTCTGCCTGGCCCTGGCCCGCCCGCTTCTGTCTGGTCCTGGGCCTCCTCCTCCACCTGCTCCTGGCTCTCCTCCTCCCAATGATATTTTCCCACCTCCTCTGCTTGATCTTCACTCTCCTCCTTCACCTCGGCCTTGGACTTCTCCTCCACATGGTCCTAACCCTCCTCACCCACCTGGACCTGGCCATCTTCCACTGCCTGGTCCTGGCCCTCCTACCCCATCGGGCTCCTCCACCTGGCACTGGCCCTCATCCTCTGCTTGGTCTTCGTTCTCGCCTTCAGCCTGGTCTTAGCCCTCTTCCTCCTCATGATCCAGTTCCTCCTCTGCTAGATCCTGTGCCTCCTCCTTATCTTGGTCTTGGCCCTTCTTCTCGTTCTTTTCCTGACCCTCCAACTCTTCCCGGTACTGGTAATACTCCTCCACCAAACACTGGCCTTCCTTCTCCGGCTAGTCCTGGGCTTTGTCCTCGACCAGATCCTGGCTCTCCTGGGACCTCCACCTGGTACTTGCCTTCCTCGTCCATGTAGGTCGCCTCCTCTTCCTCCTAGTCTTTGCCCTCCTCCTCCCTCGATCCAGGTCCTCTTCCCCTGCCTCATACTGGCCTTCCTTCTCCTCCAGATCCTGGCCCTCCTCCTTGTGCTGGTCCTCTTCTTCTTCTTCTTCTGCCTGGTCCTGGCTCACCACTAACCGTCTGGTCCTGGGCCTCCTCCACCACCTGCTCCTGGCTCTCCTTCTCCCGATGATATTTTTCCGTCCTCCACTGTCTCATCTTCACTCTCCTCCTTCGCCTTGGCCTGGCAAACCTCCTGCACACAGTCCTGACCATCCTCACCAACCTTGTCTTGGCCATCCTCCACTGCCTGGTCCTAGCCCTCCTACCCCATCTGGCTCCTCCACCTGACCCGGGCCCTCACCTTTGCTTGGTCGTGGTTCTCGCCTTCAGCCCGGTCTTAACCCTCTTCCTCCTCATGATCCAGTTCCTCCTCTGCCTGGTCCTGGCCCTCCTCCTCTGCTAGATCCTGCGCCTCCTCGTTCTCTTGGTATTGGCTTCCTTCTCGTTCTTTTCCTGGCCCTCCAACTCTGCCTTGTCCTGGTCTTCGTCCTCGGCCAGATCCTGGCTCTCCTGGGACCTACACCTGGTACTTACCTTCCTCGTCCATCTACGTCGCCTCCTCCTCCTCCTCCTAGTCTGGTCCCTTCTCCTCCCTCGATCCAGATCCTCTTCCTCTGCTTCATCCTGGCCACCCTTCGTCTCCAGATCCTGGCCCTCCTGCTTCTGCTTATCCTCTTCTTCTTCTTCTGCCTGGTCCTGGGCGAACCCTTTCCGTCTGGTCCTGGGCCTCCTCCTCCACCTGCTCCTGTCTCTTCTTCTCCCAATGATCTTTTTCCCACCTCCTCCGTCTGCTCTTCACTCACCTACTTCGCCTGGGCCTGGCACCCCTTCCCCACATGGTCCTGACCCTCCTCACCCACCTGGTCGTTGCCATTCTCCACTGCCTGGTCCTGGCCCTCCTATACCATCTGGCTCCTCCACCTGGCACTGGCCCTCATCCTTTGCTTGGTCTTGGTTCTCGCCTTCAGCCTGGTCTTAACCCTCTTCCTTCTCATGATCCAGTTCCTCCTCTCCCTGGTCCTGCCACTCCTCCTCTGCTAGATCCTGCGCCTCCTACTTCTCCTGGTCTTGGCCTCCTTCTTGTTCTTTTCCGGGCCCTCCAACTCTTCCTGATACTAGTAATCCTCCTGAAACAAACACTGGCTCTCCTGCTCCGCCTTGTCCTGGCCTTCGTCCTCGGCCAGATCCTGGCTCACCTGTGACCTCCACCTAGTTCTTGCCTTCCTCCTCCATCTATGTCGCCTCCTAGTTTTCGCCCTCCTCCTCCTTCGATCCACGTCCTCTTCCTCTGCTCATCCTGGCCTTCCTTCTCCCCCAGATCCTATTCCTCCTCGTTCTGCTGATTTTCTTCTTCTTCTGCCGTGTCTTGGCCCACCCCCATCCGTCTGGTCCAGGGCATCCTCCTCCACCTGCTCCTGGCTCTCCTCCTCCCAGTGATCTTATCCCTCCTCCACTGCCTTATCTTCACTCTCCTTCTTCGCCTGGGTCTGACCCTCCTCCTCCGCATGGTCCTGACCCACCTCACCCACCCTGGTCTTGGCCATCCTCCACTGCCTGGAACTAGCCCTAGATCCTACGCCTCCTCCTCCCCTTGGTCTTGGCTTCCTTCTCGTTCCTATCCTAGCCCTCCAACTCTTCCTGGTACTGGTAATCCTCCTGAACCAAACACTGGCCCTCCAGCTCCGCCTTTTTCTAGCCTTCGTCCTCGGCCAGATCCTGGCTCTCCTGGGACCTCCACCTGGTACTTGCCTTCCTCGTCCACCTAGGTCGCCTCCTTCTCCTCCTAGTTTTGGCATTCCTCCTCCTTCGTTCCACGTCCTCTTCCTCTGCCTCATCCTGGCCTTCCTCCTCCTCCAGATCCTGGACCTCCTCCTTCTGCTGATCCTCTTCTTCTTCTTCTGCCTGGTCCTGGCCCACCTCAATCCGTCTGGTCCTGGGCCTCCTCCTCCACCTGCTCCTGGCTCTCCTCCTCCAAGTGATCTTTTCCCACCTTCTCTGTCTTATCTGCAGTCTCCTCCATCGTCTCGTCCTGGCACTATTCCTCCACATATTCCTGACGCTCCTCACCCACCTGGTCTGGGCCACCCTCCAGTGCCTGGCCCTGGCCCTCCTACCCCGTCTGGCTCCTCCACCTGGCACTGGCCCTCATCCTCTGCTTGGTCTTCGTTCTCGCCTTCAGCCTGGTCCTAACCCACTTCCTCTTCATGATCCAGTTCCTCCTTTGCCTGGCCCTAGTCCTCGTCCTCTGCTAGATTCTGCGCCTCCTTCTTCTCTTGGTCTTGGCCCTCCTTCTCGTTCTTTTCCTGGCCCTCCAACTGTTCCTGGAACTGGTAATCCTCCTCCACCAAACACTGGCCCTCCTTCTCCAGCTAGTCCTGGCCTTTGTCCTCGGCCAGATCCGGGCTCTCCTGGAACCTCCGCCTGGTACTTCCCTTCCTCATCCATCTAGGTCGCCTCCACCTCCTCCTAGGTTTTGGCCATCCTCCTCCCTCCATCCAGGTCTTCTTCCTCTGCTTCATCCATGCCTTCCTTCTCCTCCAGATCCTGGCCCTCCTCCTTCTGCTGGTCATCTTCGTCTTCTTCTGCGTCGTCCTGACCCACCCCCTTCTGTCTGGTCCCGGGCCTCCTCCTCCACCTGCTTCTGGCTCTACTCCTCCAAATGACCTTTTTGCCTCCTCCTCTTTCTGATCTTCACTCTCCTCTTTTGCCTGGGCCTGGTACCCCTCCTCCACATGGTCCTGACCCTCCTCACCCACCTGGTCCTGGCCATCTTCCACTGCCTGGACCTGGCCCTCCTACCCCATCTGGCTCCTCCAGCTGGCACTGGCCCTCATCCTCTGCTTGGTCTTCGCTCTCGTCTTCAGCCTGATCTTAGCCCTCTTCCTCCTCATGATCCAGTTCCTCCTCTGCTGGGTCCTGGCCCTCCTCCTCCACTAGATCCTGTGCCTCCTCCTTCTCTTGGTCTTGACCCTTCTTCTCGTTCTTTTCCTGGACCTCCAACTCTTCCTGGTACTGGTAATCCTCCACCACCAGACACTGGCCGTCCTTCTCCGGCTAGTTCTGGGCTTTGTTCTCGGCCAGATCCAGGATCTCCTGGGACCTCCACCTGGTTCTTGCCTTCCTCGTCCATGTAGGTCGCCTCCTCTTCCTCCTACTCTTTGCCCTCCTCCTCCCTCGATCCAGGTCCTCTTCCTCTGCCTCATAGTGGCCTTCCTTCTCTTCCAAATCCTGGCCCACCTCCTTCTGCTGGCCCTCTTCTTCTTCTTCTGCCTGGTCCTGGCCCAACACGAATCCTCTGGTCCTGGGCCTCCTCCTCCACCTGCTCCTGGCTCTCCTCCTCCCTGTGATATTTTTCCGTCCTCCACTGTCTCATCTTCACTCTGCTCCTTCGCCTGGGCCTGGTACACCTCCTCCACATGGTCCTGACCCTCCTCACCAACCTAGTCTTGGCCATCCTCCCCTGCCTGGTCCTGGCCCTCCTACCCCATCTGGCTCCTCCAGCTGGCACTGGCTTTCATCCTCTGTTTCTTCTTGAATCTCCCCTTCAGCCTGGTCTTAACCTTCTTCCTCCTCATGGTCCAGTTCGTCCTCTGCCTGGTCCTAGCCCTCCTCCTCTGCTAGATCCTGTGCCTCCTCCTTCTCTTGGTCTTGGCTTCCTTCTCGTTCTTTTCCTGGCCCTCCATCTCTTCCTGGTACTGGTAATCCTCCTGAACCAAACACTGGCCCTCCAGCGCTGCTTGGTCCTGGCCTTCGTCCTCGGCCAAATCCTGACACTCCTGGGACCTCCACCTGGTACTTGCTTTCCTCGTCCTGCTAGGGCGCCTCCTCCTCCTCCTAGTTTTGACATTCCTTCTCCTTGGTTCCACGTCCTCTTCCTCTGCCTCATCCTGGCCTTCCTCCTCCTCCAGATCCTGGACCTCCTCCTTCTGCTGATCCTCTTCTTCTTCTTCTTCTGCCTGATCCTGGCCCACCACAATCCGTCTGGTCCTGGGCCTCCTCCTCCACCCGCTCCTGGCTCTCCCCCTCCCAATGATATTTTCCCACCTCCTCTGCTTGATCTTCACTTTCCTCCTTCGCCTCGCCCTCCATCTATTGTCGCCTCCTCCTCCTCCTTTTCTTTGCCCTCCTTCTCTCTCGATCCAGGTCATCTTCCTCTGCCTCATCCTGACCTTCCTTCCCCTCCATCATCATCATCATCAATCGTATTTATTGAGCGCTTACTATGTGCAGAGCACTGTACTAAGCGCTTGGGAAGTACAAATTGGCAACATACAGATCTTGGCCCTCGTCCTTCTGCTGGTCCTCTTCGTCTTCTTCTGCCTTGTCCTGGCCCACCCCAATCCGTCTGGTCCTGGCTTTCCTCCTCCCAATGATCCTTTTCCCTCCTCCACTGTCTGATCTTCACTCTCCTCCTTCGCCTGGGCCTAGCACCCGTCCCACACATAGTCCTGACCCCCCTCACCGACCTGGTCGTGGCCATTCTCCACTGCCTGGTCCTGGCCCTCCTACCCCATCTGGCTCCTCCACCAGGCACTGGCCCTCATCGTCTGCTTGGTCTTGGTTCTTGTCTTCAGCCTGGTCTTAACCCTCTTCCTCCTCATGATCCAGTTCTTCCTCTTCCTGGTCCTGATCCCTCTCCTCAGCTAGATCCTGTGCCTCCTCCTTCTCTTGATCTTGGCCTCCTTCTTGTTCTTTTTTCCATGCCCTCCAACTCTTCCTGGTACTGGTAATCGTCCTCCACCAAACACTGGCCCTCCTACTCCGGCTACTCTTGGCCTTCGTCCTCGGCCAGATGCTGGCTCTCCTGGGACCTCCACCTAGTACTTGCCGTCCTCCTCCATCTAGGTCGCCTCCTCCTCCTCCTAGTTTTGGCGTTCCTCCTCCTTCGTTCCACGTCCTCTTCCTCTGCCTCATCCTGGCCTTCCTCCTCCTCCAGATCCTGAACCTCCTCCTTCTGCTGATCCTGTTCTTCTTCTCCTGCCTGGTCCTGGCCCACCCCAATCCGTCTGGTCCTGGGCCTCCTCCTCCACCTGCTCCAGGCTCTCCTCCTCCCAATGAGCTTTTCCCACCTCCTCCGTCTGATCTTCACTCAACCTCCCCCTCACATCGGCCTGGCACTCCTCCTCCACATGGTCCTAACCCTCCTCACCCACCTGGTCCTGGCCATCTTGCACTGCCTGGTCCTGTCCCTCCTACCCCAACTGGCTCCTCCACCTGACCCTGGCCATCATCCTCTGCTTGGCCTTGGTTCTCACCTTCAGACCGGTCTTAACCCTCTTGCCCCTTCCTCTTCCAGTTCCTCCTCTACCTGGTCCTGGCCCTCTGCCTCTTCTAGTTCCTGTGCCTCGCCCTCCTCCTCTTCTAGTTGCTGCACCTCCTCCAGCTCCTGGTCTTGGCCCCCTTCTCGTTCTTTTCCTGGCCCTCCAAATCTTCCTGGAAATGGTAATCCTCCTGAATCAAACACCGACCCTCCTTCTCCAGGTAGTCCTGGCCTTTGTCCTGGGCCAGATCCTGGCTCTCCTGGGACCTCCACCTGGTACTTACCTTCCTCTTCCATCTAGGTCGCCTCCACCTCCTCCTAGGTTTCGGCCATCCTCCTCCCTCGATCCAGGTCCTCTTCCTCTGCTGGCCTTCCTCCTCTTCCAGATCCTGGCCTCCTTCTTCTTCCGGTACTCTTCTTCTTCTTCTGCCTGGTCCTGGCCCACCCCCATCCGTCTGGTCCTGGGCTTGCTCCTCCACCTGCTCCTGGCTCTCCACCTCCCAATGATTTTTTCCCACCTCCACTGTCTGATCTTCACTCTCCTTCTTCGCCTGGCATTCCTCTTCCACATAGTCCTGACCCTCCTCACCCACCTGGGCCTGGTCATCCTCCACTGCCTGGTCCTGGCCCTCCTACCCCATCTGGCTCCTCCGGCTCCTTAAAGCTTTCACCATTTTCTTCTTCTAATAATAATGATGGCAGGTATCATACACTTACTATGTGCCCAGCACTGTGCTAAACACTGGGATAAAGGTAAACCAAGCTCTAACCTTGACCCTAAAGCTAAGCCCAAACCTAGACCTAAACACAACCCTCTCAGTAACCCTAACCCCAATCATATCCATAACCCTAGTCTTAGCTCAACCCTAACCCCAACCTTAACATTCAATCTACTCTTATCTATGCTAGCCACTACCCTAGCCCTGGCCCTAACGTTAACAATAACGCTAGCCATATACCTAACCCTAAACCTAACCCTGGCTCTAATCCCAACCTTGACCCAAACCCTAGGCTCAAACCTAGACCTAGGGCTAACCCTCTGCCTAACTCTAGCCCCAATCCAATTGCTAACCCTCAATGCAACACTAAGGCTCATCAGAAGCCAAAACACAATACCAAAACTAGCTCTACACTCTATCCTTAAAGCTAATAATAATAAAGATGATGGTATTTGTTAAGCCCTTATTATGCACTGTTCTAAGCGCTGGGGGGATACAAGGTAATCAGGTTGTCCCACGTGGGGCTCACAATATTAAACCCCATTTTGCAAATGAGGTAACCGAGGCCCAGAGAAGTTAAGTGACTTGTCTTAAATCACACAGCTGACAGCTTTTAGACTGTGAGCCCACTGTTGCGCAGGGACTGTCTCTATGTGTTGCCAATTTGTACTTCCCAAGCGCTTAGTACAGTGCTCTGCACACAGTAAGCGCTCAATAAATACGATTGATGATGAAGTAGCAGCGTCGGGATTAGAACCCATGCCCGCTGACTCCTAAACCCGTTCTCTTTCCACGGAGCCACGCTGCTTCTCTGTGTTATGACTAGTCATAACCCTAACCCTTTCCCTAGTCTTAGGCCCAGCCTTCAGTATACCACTAATCATAACACTAACCTAAAAACTCTCCTTACCCCAAACCCGAACTCTAAACCAAACCCAAACCTTAACCCGAGGCCCAAACCGAGACCTAACGCTAACCCTATCACTACCCCTATCCTTAATCCAACTGCTACACCTAACCTAAATACTAAACTTTACGAACAACTAAAACCCAACCCTAACACTATCTCTACACCAAATCCCAAAAGAAGTCCCTGGCCTATTCTGACCCTAATCTTAACCCTTGCCCTAGCCTAAGCCCTAACCATACCTCTAACCTAGCTCTAATCCTAACCCGAATCCTCACCCAACACTTAACCCTAGGACCAACCGAGACCTAACACTAACCCTATCCTTGACCCTAGCCCGAATCCAACTGCTAATCTTAGCCCTAACACTAAACCTTAAGATAAGACAAACCCCAACACTAACCTTACCTCAATATCTAACCCTAAAACAAGCCCTAAGCTGAGCCCTAACTCTAACCCCAACAATAACCCTAGCCCCAGGCCCAATCCTAACCCTATCCCTGACCCTAGCCCTAGCCTTGGCCCTATCCATACCCTTAACCATAAATCTAACACTAGCACTAACAAAACTGCCGGCCCCAGCCCCAACCCTAATCCTAAACCCAATCCTATCTACAAACCTAACCTTAAATCAGCCCTAACCCAAACCTTACACTACCTCTTCCCCTATCTCTAATGTTACCATTGCCCTGTCCCTAGCCCTAATGCTAACGATAAATCCAACCTTATACCTAGGCCTAGCCATAACTCTAACCCTTCACTTAAGTCTAGGTTTAGACCCAAACCAAGACCCATCACTAACCCTCTCCCTAACTTTAGCCCTGGTCTGATTGCTAACCCTAACCATAACACTAAACTACATCATAAACCAAACCTAACCTTATTTCTACAGAATTTCCCAAAGTTAAACCTAGGACTAACCCTGACCCTAAACATGACCCTGGCCTTAGGCCTAGCCTTCAGTCTACTACTAATCATAACACTGACCTTAAAACTATCCTTAGCCCAAATCTGAATCCCAACTTTAACCTTTGACCTAAACCTAGGCCTAGACCTAGCTCTATGTATAGCAATCACCCTAGGCCCAAGCCTAACAATAACCCTATCTAGAACCCTAACACTACCCATAAACTAAACCATAAAACTAACACCACTGCGCACCCTTGCCCTAACACTACTACTCACCCTAAGCCTAACCATAACCCAGTGCTATCCATAACCTAAACCGTAGCTCAGACCTAACCTACCTTAACATTCACTCAACTCCAATCTCTAACGCTAACCTTTGCCCTGGCCTTAGCCCTAACGCTAGCAGTAAGGAAAACTGTATACCTAACCCTGGTCCTACCTCTAACTCTAACCTTGACCCTAGCCCTAGGCCCAAACCTAGAACTAGCACAATCTCCCTAACCCTAACCCTAGCCCTAACCAGAACACTAAATCTCAAAATAAGCCAAACTTCAACCTTAGCCCTATATCAACACCTTATTCTAAAGCTAGCCCTAGGTTTAGCCCTAACCCTAACCATTACTCTAGCCTTGGGCCTAGCCTTAAGTCTAGTATTAATCATAATGCTAACTTTGAAATAATCCCTACCCCTAATCCTAACCCAAAACCTAGTCCCAAACCCAGACCAAATGCTAACCCTTTCCCTACCATTAGTCCTAGCCCAAATGCTAATCCTAACCATAAAACTAAACCCTATCTCAACCAAACACCAGCCCTAACCTTAGCTCTTCACTTACTGCTACAAAAAGTTCTAGACCTAGTCCTAACCCTAGCCGTCACCCTAGCCTCAGACCTACCCCTACTCTAGCCCGAGCCCTAACCCTGATCCTAGGCCTAGCCCTAACCATACCCTTCCACCATAAAATTAACACTAGCCCTAACACTACCGCTAGTTCTAAGCCTTAACACTAACCCCAGCCCAAATCCTAACCCCAGCCCTACCCTTGACCCTAATCCTAGCTCAGCCCTATCTCCAATCTAAACATTAACTCTACCTTCATCTCTAACGCTAGCCACTGCCCTACCCCTAACACTAACGTTAATAAGGCTAAGCATATACTTAAACCTGACCGTAAACCTAACTCTAACCCTAACCCTGACCCAAAACCTAGGCCCAAACCTGCAATTAAACCCAACCTTCTCAATAAACCTAAACTCTGTCCTATCCATAACCCTAATCCTAGCTCAGCCCTAACCCCAACCTTAACGTTCACTCTACCATTATCTCCAGTGCTAGCCACTGCCTTAGCCCTGGCCCTAACGCTAACAATAAGGCTGACCATATACCTAAGGCTAACCCTAACCCTAGTTCCACCCCTAACCTTGACCGTAACCCTAGGACCAAACCTAGACCTAAGGCTAACCCTCTCCCTAACCCTAGCCCCAACCCAATTGCTAGCCTTAAACATAACACTAAGCTCCACCAAAAGCCAAACCTCAACCTAACGCTAGCTATACACCTTAGCCCTACCCCAACTGCTAACCCTAAAAATAACACTAAACCTTACCCAAAGCCAAAATCCAACCTTAACCCTATCACTACACCAAATCCTAAAAGAAGCCCTAGGCCTAGTCCTAACCTGAATTCTAACCCTCGCCCTAGTCCTAACCATAGCCGTAACCTAGCTCTAATCCTAACCCTAACCCTGACCCAAAACCTAACCCTAGGCCCAACCAAAACCTAACACTAACCTTATCCTTGCCCTAGCCCAAGTCCAACGGCTAATCCTAACCAGAACACTAAACCTTAAAATAAGCCAAACCCCAACCCTAACGCTATCTCTTTACCTAATCCTAAAACAAGCCCGGGGCTGAGCCCTAACCCTAATCCCAACCATTACCCTAGCCTCAGGACGAATCCTAAACCTAATCCTGACCCTAGCCCGAGCCTTGGCCCTAGCCATGCCCTTAATCATGAATCTAACACCAACACTGGGCCCTACCCCTAACAGTAACCCCAAAACTAATCCTAGATCCAATCCTATCCATAAACCTAACACTAAGGCAGCCCTAACCCAAACCTTAATGTTAACTCTACCCATTATCTCTAATGCTAGCCATTTCCCTGGCCCTAGCCCTAATGTTAACAATAATTCCAAACTTATACCTAGGCCTAGCCATAACTCTAGCTCTAACCCTCCACTTAACTCTAACCCTAGGCCCAAACCAAGATCCATTGCTAAACCTCTCCCTAACCCTAGCCTTAGCCCGATTTTTAACCCTATCTATATCAGACGCTAAACCTCAACCCCAATCCAATCGCTATACGTTTTCCTAAAACTAGACCTAGGACTAGCCTTAACCCTAAACATTACTCTAGCGTTTGTTCTAGGCTTCAGTATACTACTAATCATAAGATTAACCTTAAAACTATCCTTAGCCCAAACCCAAACCCAAACCCTAACCCACACCTTAACCCTATACCCATACCTAGTCCTAGACCTAGCCCTAAACCTAGACATCACCTTAACCAGAACGCTAAACTGCACCTTAAGCCGAACCTCAACCCTAACCTTATCTCTTACCCTAGTCCTAAAGCTAGACCTAGGACTAACCCTGATCCTATTACCCTACCCTAAGGGCTAGCCTTCAGTCTAATACCAATCACGACACTGACCTTAAAATTACCGATAGCCTAAACCTGAACTCCAACCCTAACCCAAAACTTAAGGCTAGACCCAAACCTAGACCTAGACCTAGCCTTAAACCTAGACATCACCCTAGACTCAAGTCTAACAATAACCCTATATATAACCCTAACTCTAACCATAAACCTAACAATAAAACTAACAGTACTGCTCATCCTAGCCCTAACACAAACCTTTACCATAACCCTAAACCCAGTGCTATCCATAACCCTAACCATAGCTCAGACCTAACCCGCCTTAACATTAACTCTACTCCTATCTCTTACACTAACCTTGGCCCTGGTCTTAGTCCTTAGGCTAACAGTAACCCTAACCGTATACCTAACCCTAACCCTTCCTCTACCCCTAACCTTGAACCTGACACTAAGCCCAAACCTAGAACAATCACAATCTCTCACACCTTACCCCCAGCCCAATATGTAACCCTAACCGTAACACTCAACCTCAACATAGGCCTAACCTCAACCCTAGCGCTATTTCAGTAGCTTATTCTAAAGCTACTGGACAAGGACATCCACGCAGCGACGTGAAGTATGGATTGAAGTGGACAGGAGGATGGGAGATCGGAGAGAAGGCTGATACAGTAGTCCAGACGGGATAGGATGAAAGCTTGAACGAGCAGGGTAGCGGTTTGGATGGAGAGGAAAGGGCGGATCTTGGCAATGTTGCGGAGCTGAGACCGGCAGGATTTGGTGACGGCTTAGATGTGAGGGGTGAACGAGAGAGCGGAGTGGAGGATGACACCAGGGTTGCGTGCTTGTGAAACGGGAAGGATGTAGTGCCGTCAACGGTGATGGGAAAGTCGGGGAGAGGGGAGGGTTTGGGAGGGAAGACAAGGAGCTCAGTCTTGGACATGTTGAGTTGTAGGTGTCAGGCAGGCATCCAGATGGAGATGTGCTGAAGGCAGGAGGAGATGCGAGCCTGGAGGGAGGGGGAGAGAGCAGGGGCAGAGATGTAGATTTGGGTGTCATCAGCGTAGAGATGATAGCTGAAGCC
The DNA here is from genome assembly GCF_015852505.1 of Tachyglossus aculeatus. Taxonomy (NCBI): domain Eukaryota; kingdom Metazoa; phylum Chordata; class Mammalia; order Monotremata; family Tachyglossidae; genus Tachyglossus; species Tachyglossus aculeatus. The sequence goes on from NW_024044828.1 coordinate 76,926, forward strand.
GTGGAAGAGAATGAGGTCACCAGGGGAGTGAGTGTAGATCGAGAACAGAAGGGGACCAAGAACCGAACCTTAAGGAACCCCCCACAGAAAGGGGATGGGAGGGGGAGGAGGAGCCTGCCAAAGAGACTGAGAATGAACGACCAGAGAGATAAGAGGAGAAGCAGGAGATGACAGAGTCAGTGAAGCCAAGGTGGGATAGCGTACTGAGGGGAAGAGGGTGGTCCACAGTGTCGAAGGCAGCAGAAAGGTCAAGGAGGATTAGGACAGAGTATGAGCCGTTGGATTTGGCAAGCAGGAGGTCATTGGTGACCTTTGAGAGGGCGGTTTCCGTGGAATGTAGGGGACGGCAGCCAGATTGGAGGGGATCGAGGCGAAAGTTGGTGTTGAGGAATTCGAGGCAGTGCGTGTAGACGAGTCTTTCAAGGAGTTTGGAAAGGAATGGTAGGAGGGAGATGGGGCGATAACTAAAAGGTGAGGTGGGGTAAAGAGAGGGTTTTTTTTTAGGATGGGAGAGACATGGACATGTTTGAAGGCAGAGAGGAAGGAAGCAGTGGAGAGTGAGCGGTTGAAGATGGAAGTTAAGGAGGGGAGACGGGACGGAGCGAGAGATTGCATGAGATGAGAGGGAATGGGGTCAGAAGCTCAAGTGGCCGGAGTAGCATTTGGGAGAAGGGAGGAGAGCTCCTCTGAGGATACTGCTGGGAAGGATGGGAGAGTAGCAGAGAGTTTTGAGAGCCGGGGGGCTGGAGAAGGGTTGGAGAGGGGAGTGGTTTTGGGGAGGTCAGACCTGATGGATTTAATTTTATTAATGAAGTAGAAAGCCAAATCGTTGGCGGTGAGGGAAGGAGTAGGAGGAGGAACCGGGGGCCTGAGAAGGGAGTTGAATGTACGTGAGAGCTGACGGGGATGATGGGCTTGGGTGTCAATAAGGGAGGAGAAATCGTTTTGTCTAGCAGAGGAGAGGGCTGAGCTAAGGCAGGAAAGGATGAACCTGAAGTGAACGAGGTTGGTATGGTGTTTAGACTTTCGCCAGCAGCGTTCGGTTGCTCGAGCATAAGAGCGAAGGAGGCGGACAGTGGCAGTGATCCAGTGGTATGAGAGCGGCGAAGGGAAAAAGGAGCGAGTGAGTCTAGCAGAGTAGAAAGGGTAGAGTGGAGAGCAGCAATCTGATCATCAAGATTAGGTAGAGTGGAGAGGGAGGCGAGGTGGGGTGTGAGGCGCTCAGAAAGATGGATGGGTCAAGAGAGTGGAGATCTCTGTGAGGTAGTAATAAGGATTTACAAGGGAAAGGACTGTTCTTGAGGAGGCAGGTGAGAAGATTATGATCAGAGAGAGGGATTTCAGAGTTGGTGAGGGTGGACACATTGCAGTGGTAGGAGATGATGAGGTCGATGGTATGACCAGGTTGGTGAGTGGGCGAGGTGGGGGTGGAGGAAGAGGTTGGCTGCGTCAAGGAGAGACAGAAGGCGGGCTGCAGAGGAGTCACCAGGGCTATCCGTGTGGACGTTGAAGTCTCCGAGGATCAGAGTGGGCATGGAAAAGGAGAGAAGGTCCTCTTCGTCTTCACCCGCCTTGTCCTGGCCCACCACCATCCGTCTGGTCCTGGGCCCCCTCCTCCATCAGATCCTGGCTCTCCTCCTCCCAATGCTTTTTTCTCTCCTCCACTGTCTGATCTTCACTTTCCTCCTTCACCTGGTCCTGGGACCCCTCCCGCACATGGTCCTGACCCTCCTCACCCACCTCATCGTAGCCATTCTCCACTGCCTGGTCCTGGCCCTCCTACCCCATTTGGCTCCTCCAACTGGCACTGGCCCTCATCGTCTGCTTGGTCTTTGTTCTCGCCTAAAGTCTGGTCTTATCCCTCTTCCTCCTCATGATCCAGTTCCTCCTCTGCCTGGTCTTGGCCTTCCTCCTCTGCTAGATCCTGCCCTCCTCCTTCTCTAGGTCTTGGCTTCTTTCTCTTTATTCTCCTGGCCCCCCAACTCTTCCTGGAACTGGTAATCCTCCTGAACCAACCACTGGCACTCCAGCGCCGCCTTATCCTGGCCTTCGTCCTCGGCTAGATCCAGGCTCTCCTGGGACCTCCACCTGGTACTTGCCTTCCTCCTCCATCTTGGTCGCCTCCTCCTCCTTCTAGTCTTTTCCCTCCTCCTCCCTCGATTCAGCTCATCTTCTTCTGCCTCATCCTGACTTTCCTCCTACTCCAAATCTTGGCCCTTTTCCTTCTGCTGATCCTCTTCTTCTTCTTCTGCCTGGTCCTGGCCCACCCCCATTAGTCTGAAACTGGGCCTCCTCCTCCACCTGCTCCTGCCTCTCCTCCTCCCAAAGATCTGTTTCCCTCCTCCACTGTCTCATCTTCACTCTCCTCCTTCGCCGGGGTATGGCACTCCTGCTCCACATGGTCCTGACCCTCCTCACCCACCGGGTCTTGGCCATCCTCCACTGCCTGGTCCTGGCCCTCCTACCCCATCTGGCTCCTCCAGCTGGCACTGGCCCTCATCCTCTGTTTCGTCTTGGTTCTCGCCTTCATCCTGGTATTAGCCCTCTTCATCTTCATGATACAGTTCCTCCTCTTCCTGGTCCTGGCTTTCCTTCTCTGCTAGATTCTGCGCCTTCTCCTTCTCTTGGTCTTGACTTCCTTGGCGCTCTTTTCCTCGTCCTCCAACTCTTCCTGGTACTGGAAATCCTCCTGAACCAAACACTGGCCCTCCAGCTCCACCTTGTCCCGGCCTTCGTCCTCGGCCAGATCCTGGCTCTTCTGGGACCTCCACCTGGTACCTGCCTTCCTCGTCCATCTAGGTCGCCTCCTCTTCCTCCTCCTTATTTTCGTATCCCTCCTCCTTCGTTTCACGTCATCTTTCTCTGCCTCATCCTGGCCTTCCTCCTACCCCAGATCCTGCACCTCCTCCTTCTGCTGATCCTCTTCTTCTTCTTCTGCCTGGTCCTGGCCCACCCCAATCCTTCGTGTCCTTGGGCTCCTCCTCCACCTGCTCCTAGCTCTACTCCTCCCAATGGTTTTTTCCCTCCTCCACTGTCTGATCTTCACTCTCTTCCTTCGACTGGGCCTGGCACTCCTCCCCCAAATGGTTTTGACCCTCCCCGCCCACCTGGTCCTGGCCATCCTCCACTGCCTGGTCCTGGCCCTCCTACCCCATCTGGCCCCTCCACCAGGCACTGACCCTCAACCTCTGTTTGGTCTTGGTTCTCGCCTTCAGCCTTGTCTTAACCCTCTTCCTCCTTATGATCCAGGTCCTCCTCTGCCTGGTTCTGGCCCTCCTCCTCAGCTAGATCCTGCGCCTCCCCTTCTCTTGGTCTTGGCCCTTCTTCTCGTTCTTTTCCTGGACTTCCAACTCTGCCTGGTACTGGTAATCCTCCTGAACCAAACACTGGCCCTCCTTCTCCGGCTAGTCCTTGGCTTTGTCCTCGGCCAGATCCTGACTCTCCTGGGACCTCCTCCTGGAATTTGCTTTCCTCGTCCATGTAGGTCGCCTCCTCTTCCTCCGAGTTTACGCCCTCCTCCTCCTTCGTTCCACGTCCTCTTCCTCTGCCTCCTCCTGGCCTTCCTTCTCCCCGGATCCTATTCCTCCTCCTTCCGCTGATGTTCTTTTTCTTCTGCCGTGCCCTGGCCCACCCCCATCCGTCTGGTCACGGGCCTCCTCCTCAACTTGCTCCTGGATCTCCTCCTCCCAATGAACGTTTTCCGTCCTTCACTGTCTAATCTTCACTCTCCTCTTTCGCCTGGGCCTGGCACTCCTACTCCACATGGTCCTGATCCTCCTCACCAACCTGGTCTTGGCCATCCTCCACTGCATGGTACTCCCCCTCCTACCCCATCTGGCTCCTCCACCTGACCCTGGCCCTCATCCTCTGCTGGGTCGTGGTTCTCGCCTTCAGCCCGGTCTTATCCCACTTCCTCCTCATGATCCAGATCGTCTTCGGCCTGGTCCTGGCCCTCCTCCTCTGCTAGGACCTGCGCCTCCACCTTCTCTTGGTCTTGGCCTCCTCGTTCTTTTCCTGGCCCTCCAACTCTTCCTGATACTCGTAATCCTCCTGAACCAAACTTTGGCCCTCCGGGTGCGCCTTGTCCTGGCCTTCGTCCTCGGCCAGATTCTGGCTCTCCTGGGACCTCCACCTGGTACTTGCCTTCCTCCTCTATCTAGGTCGCCTCCTCCATCTCCTAGTTTTCGCCCTCCTCCTCCTTCGTTCCACGTCCTCTCCCTCTGCCTCCTCCTGGCCTTCCTTCTCCCCGGATCCTATTCCTCCTCCTTCCGCTGATGTTCCTTTTCTTCTGCTTTATCCATAACCCTAATCCCATCTCATTCCTAAACCCAACCTTAACACTAACTCTACCCTTAACTCTAATGCTAGCCATTGCCTTGGCCCCAGCCCGAATGCTAACATTAAACCCAACCATATACCTAATCCTAACCCTATCCCTAACCATTACCCTAGCCTTACGCCTCGCCTTCAGTCTACTACAATCATAAAGCTAACCTTAGAACTATTCCTAGCCCAAACCCGAGCCCTTACCTTAACCCTAACCCTAGGCCCAAACCCAGACCTATCGCTAACCCTCTCCCTAAACCTAGCCCTAGTCCAATTGCCAACCCTAACCATAACACTAAAACTCACCATAAACCAAACCTCAATCCTAACCTTATCTCGACAAGTTATCGTAAAGCTAGCCCTAGGCCTAGCCCTAAAACTAACCATTACCCTAGCCTAAGGCCTAGCTTTAAGTCTACTTCCTAATCAAAACACTACCCTTAAAACTATCCCCAGCCTTTACCCTAACTCTAATACTACCCCTAACCCTCACCCAAACTCTATCCCTAAGCCAAAACCTAGCCCTAATGCTAACAATAAAGCTAACTGCATACCTAATCCTAACCTTAATCTTAACCTTGACCCTAACTCTAGACCCAAACCTAGATCTGACGCTAACCTTACCCTTACCCCAGCCCTTGCTCAACTGCTAATCTTAACTAAAAATGAATAAATAAATGAAATGATGATATTTGTTAAGCGCTTACTACGTACGAATCACTGTTTGAAGTGCTAGTGAGGGATGCAAGGTAATCAGGTTGTCCCACGTGGGGCTCCCAGTCTTAAACCCCATTGAACAGATGAGGTAACTGAGGCACAGAGAAGCAAAGTGACTTGCCCAAATGATAAAGCAGGGATTAGAACCCATGATCTCTGACTCCCAAACCCGTGCTTGGGGTCTTTCCACTGAGCCATGCCAAACACCAACCCTAATCCGATCTCTACACCTAATGCTAAAAAAAGCCCTAAGCCTAGCCCTAACCTTAACCTTAACCCATGCCCCAGGCCTAGCCCTAGCACTATTCCTAAGTCTAACCCCAGCACTAGCCATCAACTTAACCATAAATCTAGCACTAGCTCAAACACTACTGCTTAGCCCTAACGCCAGCCCTAACCTTAACCCCAATCCTATCCATAACCCAATCCTAGCTCAGCCCTAACCCCAAACTTAACATTAACTTCACCCTTATCTCTAACGCTCGCCATTGCCCTGGCCTTAGCCCTAAGTCTATCTTTAAGTCTAAGCATATATCTAACCATAACATTAACCCATCCTCTAACCCAAATCATAACCCTAATCCTAGGCCCAAGCCTAGACCTAATGCTAACCCTCTGCCTAACCTTAGCCCGAGCCCAACTGCTAACTCTAACCATAACACTAAACCTCGCCATAAACCATAAATCTAAACCTCACCTCAACCCTAACCCAATCTCTGCACCTTATTTTAAAGCACCCACAGTCCTAACTCTAACCTTAACCATTATCCTAGTTTAAGGCGTAGCCTTAAGTCTACTGCTAATCAAACCACTAAATTTAAATCTATCCCTAGCCCTAACCCTAACCCTTGCCCTAACCCTAATCCTACCACTAACCTTAAACAAAACCCTAACCCTAGGCCAAAACATAGCCCTAACGCTAACCCTAACCTTGCCCCAGCCTATCCAACTGCTAATCCTAACCACAACACTAAACCTTAACATCATCTAAACTCCAACCTTAACCCTATCTCAACACCTAATCCTGAAACAAGCCTTAGGCATAGCCCTAACCCTAACCATTACTCTGACCCCAGGTCTAATCCTAACCCTAACCCGTGCCCTAGCCTTAGCCATAACCTTAACATTAGCCCTAACACTCCTGCTAGCCCTAGCCCTCACACTAACCCCAACACTAATCCCAATCCTATCCACAACCCTAACCCTAGCTCAGCCCTAACACCCACCTTAATGCTAACTCTACCCCAATGGTTCTAACTTGAGCTAGGGCCCTGGCCCTAGCCTGAACACTAAAAATAAGCCTAAACATAAACCTAACCCTAACCATTACCCCGGCTGTAACCCCCTCACTTAACTCTAATGATAAACCCAAACCGAGACCCATTGCTAACCCTCTCCTTAACCCTAGCCCTAATCCGATTGCTGACCCTAACTAGAACACTAAACTGCATCATAAGCCAAACCTCAACCTTAACCCTATCTCTACACCTTTTCCTAAAGCTACCCTTAGCGCTAGCCCTAATCCTAACCATTACCCTAGCCTTAGGCCTAGCCTTAAATCTACTACTAATCATAACCCTAACCTTAAAACTATACCCAGCCCTAACTGTAACCCGAAGCCCAAACTAAGCCTTTACCCTGGGCCCAAATTTAGACCTAATCTTGACCCTATCCCTAACCCTAGGCCTAGCCCAACTGTGAATCCTAACCATAGCACTAACCCTTACCATAAGCCAAAACCCAACCCTAACCCCAATTATACGAGTTATCCCAAAACAAGCCTTAGGCCTAGCCCTAACCCTAACCCTAACCCTAACCCAAATCCCAGGTTTAACTCTATCCCTAATCCTAACCCGTTTCCTAGCTTCAACCATACCCTTAACCATAAACCTAACACTAACCCTAATATACTACTGCTAGTCCTAGCTGATGTTTCTGGTGGAAGGTAATTCTCAATAATAGCAATAATGACATTTCTAATAATAATTGTAGTCTCTGTTCAGCTCTTACTGTGTGCGCAGCACCGTGCCAAGGTATGGGGTCGAAACCAGGTGACAAGTCTGGACCCAGTCCCTGGCCCCCACGGGGCTCACAGTCCAAATAGGAGGGAGAACAGGGATTGAATCCCCATTTGACAGATGAGGAAACTGAGGCCCAGGGCTCGGTCTGGGCAGGGAATGTGTCTTTTATTTTATTATATTGTATTGTCCCAAGTGCTTAGTTCAGCTCTCGGCACACAGTAAGTGCTTTATAAATGTGATTGACCGGACTGCCCAAGGACACCAACTCTACTCCATCTCTAACACTAGCCATTGCCCCCTAGAACTGAACCTTGAGGGACCCCTTCTACAGTTAGGGGAGGAGAGGGAGAGGAGGAGGCCGCGAAAGAATAAGCGAAAGAATAAGAATGAGAATAAGCGGCCAGAGAGATATGAGGAGAACTAGGAGAAGACAGAATCAGTGAAGCTAAGGTTGGATAACATATCGAGGAGAAGGAGATGGTCCACAGGGTCATAGGGATGAATATAAAGGGCAAGTCAGGGCAACGTAGAAGAACATGGGAGAAGAGGAAGGAAGGCTTAGTCATGGAAGGCCTTTTGGAGGAGATGCGCCTTCAATAAGACTTTGAACGTGGAGAGGAGAGTAATTGTCTGTTGGACTTGAGGAAGGAGGATATTCCAGGCCATAGGTGATCGGTCGGTGGCGAGAGAGACAGGCAAAGATAGGGGTACAGTGAAAAGGATAGGATCGGAGGAGCGAAGTGTGCATGCGGGGTTTGTTGTCCACGACCCTATCCCTAGTCCTAACCCTCACCCTAGGACCAAGGATTCGGACCCACCGCTCCTTATTAGGGCCGAAGCCGCAGCCTGAGCTCGGATTGGCTCTTGGGATCCAGAAAACCCCAGGCGACGACCCGACAAACCTCCACTTCCCCGCCCCCAGAGCACCAATCACCCATTGATACGTCCCACAAAGCAACCTATGAGAACGTGTTCTTCCAGCGAACCCTGACTCCTCCCCTGAACCTCACAAAATCCATGAGGGAAATGAACGGGTCTTTGCTCCTAGGAGCTCTGACCTTTTGCAAAGCTGACACTGAGTGCCTCAAGACTCATTCTTTCGCACCGGCAGAGCGAGCTGGACAAATTTGTGTCCAACAATTTGGCGACCACGGAGGGACCCGCCAGCAAGTCCGGCGAACCAACGGGTTGGGTGGTAGGTTTTTCCCCGCTGGCATGGGTGAGTTCACCCTTGGGATAGAATCTCTCCTCCCCATCGATTCGTTGGACTGGACTTGGGCTCCACGGTCGGTATCCCCGGTACCGTGGAGGGACCGGGGTGACCCATGGATAGGGTCGGCTACTCGGGGGACCCGTGTCGGGTCGGGAAATTGGGACCCGTGGATAGGGTCAAGAAGTTAAGACCCGTGAACCGGGTAACTCGTTCTGGGTTAGAGTCTCTCTGTCTCTGTCTCTGTCTCTGTCTCTCTCTCTCTCCCTCTCTCTCTCTCTCTCTCTCTCTCTCTCTCTCTCTCTCTTTCTCCTAGGTTAAACTAAGACCAACTGGGCACAATGTTGGCCCGGAGTCTTTGTCTACCCTGTGCCTCCCCGTCTTTGTGTAATTACCAACCTCCCGAAGTACGTGGTGTTGGGCTGGTATGTGTGTACTTAGGTGTGCTTGCATGGATTCTAGAACTGGTCGGCTGTGCTGTGTAGTCTGTATGTGCATGTGGACGGATGTATGAGATGAACCGACCCCCGGGCGAAAGTATGGCGCTTGGTCAAGACCCCCAGAACTCTCTGCTACTCTCCGGCTGCTGGAGGTGTCTCTGTCGTAAGTGGGCCGGAACACCAACCGTTGCTCCTTCTGGGAAAGTTGACTGAAAGTCCCGGAAAGACACTACCCATGTTCTCAGCTCTGGCTTGCCCGAAGGAGATTTGTTGGGCGGCCCCTGCCGGGACTCAGGTGAAAGTGAAAGAAAACAAATCAATCAAAGGTTTCCCAGATTTATGAGCTCCGGGACATAGAACCCGGTGGACAGCCAATAAGGAATGGTAAAAGTTCCAAATTCTAAGAGAACACCAATGAACTACACCTATTGCCCACCACCTTTTCTGGATTCTCCTTGGTGTTGCCTCTCCACCCACGCCTTTTGCCTCGCGAAAGCCTGAAGCCTGCCTGCGGCCTCTGCTCCTTCCAGCTATTTTGGTGTTTGTGCTCCTTGGACTCGATGTTTGCTTTGAGTACAGACGGCTATTATGGGTGGGGGGTGGCGGGCAATCCAGTCTTCCACAAGAGAGCCCTCTGGGCATTGTGGTATGGAAGTGGGATGAGGGCTCCTTAACTAACGTTCAGACCGGTAGGACTAAGCATCGTCTGGTGTTCTGAAATCAAGACTGGCAGAAATACCAGAGTTCTGGGGGCGAGTATTTCTGGCCCCAGTGGAGGACTTTTGACTAGGGAAATCTCCACGATCTACGAAAGGTCTTGACGGATCTACACTGGCAGATGGATTACTGGTATGTGTGGGCGGGCTTATCAGAAGCACCCAATAAACTGACTACCCCATCTTGCGTTCCACCTTGCGCTCCCCCACCTCCTTACCCTAGAGGAGGAGATAAAAGATCGGGACGTTCGCCCTATCCCTCCCAATGAGGCAACTGTCCCGTCCGCCGCGGCGCCCCTAGCACCCATTTCCCCCTCCCTTCCGAAGCTGGAGGCCCCATTACAAACAGTAGTGGTCCCCGGACACCCGGTGCAGGGCCAGGGAGGGGCGGGAGGCGCTGTTGTCACCCTGCTTCACACACTCTTCAAACCTAGGGATGTGGTGTTGTGGCGGGAACAAATCAAGGCTATGGGGGGCTTTGAGGAAGGACCCGATAGGAGTGACGCAAAAGATCCAAACCATTATACGAACCTTTAACCCAACATGGCTCGACCTGGGCGAACTCGGTTCGACCTGGGCGAACTCCTCCAGGCCTTCCTAACCCCAGGCGATAGGGATTCGCTTTACAGCGAAGTGGACAAATTAATAAGGGGGAACCAGGGCAACAAGAACGTCGTGGCCTGGCCCGAGGCAAGACGCAAACTGGGGCTATAACAATCAGATCGATATGACACAATTTAGGGGAGCCCGTGAGACCCTGCTCCAGGCGCTCGGGAGAGCGGGACAGGGGCAGTTCAATTGGGACGAGTTTATGAACGTTAAACAGAGGTGGGACGAGCACCTCGATGTGTACTACACGTGCTTGATTCAGACGGCAGAAAGATTCGCCCAATTAAACTCCTCAGAATGAGCACGATGCCAAAGCCATTACCACCGCCTGTGTAAATCAGTCTTCAAAGGAAGTGAAGTATTACTTCGACAATGTTAGGATGACCTGGTGGACCCAACCCATTACTGCCCTGAGGGATGTTGCCAGTGCTCTCTGGGAAAATAAGCAGAGAAAGGAACGCCCGAAGAACGAAAGCGGGACCCCTTGTTGGTTGCTCGAACCAGAGACCCAAGCAAAATCCAGTGTTTCTGGTGCCGACAACAGAGACACACGAGATTCCAGTGCCTATTGCGCTGCAAAGAGATGCCCCAAGTGCCCCGTGAAGGGTCCCGTAAGACAAAGGACCAATGACGGGGTGCAGAGGGCCCCGAAGACAATTCTGCCCTGGCCATCAAGGCCCTCAGACTTCCAGTGTGATACAAGCCCGGAACAGAGCCCTCTGTGTCTATCACCATTGAGAACGATTCGTTTGATTGTTTAATCGACACAGGGGCCACAAAATCGGTTTTGACATCCTTACTACCTTAAGGGGGCTGAGGTGGCTGGGATGGAAGGCGTGGTTGGAGTATCGGGGGAGGTTAAGGTCGTCAAACGCACTAAGCCTTTGTTGATCTCACTCGGGCTGCATACTCTGACCCGCCCTTTCCTGATCGTCCCTCATTCACCTGTTAACCTCCTAGGCCGTGACCTGATGTGCAGGGTCTGAGCCATCTTGAGCTGTGTCTCTGGAGGAGGGTGGCAGTTAGAAATCCCCGAGGTCCTTGGACTATACTCAACTCTAGATTCAGACTTACCAAACCTGCCAGACGCACTTCGAAGAGTACCCAGGAGTGTTGTAAGGACTCGAGAAAACCGAAGACGGTCTCCTCCACTCAGCCGCTCCAGTTACCATCAGTGTGAAGCCTCAGATGAAACCCGCCATCAGTGAAACAATACCTGATGCCTAAGGAGGCCAGGGAAAGGCTCCAGCCCCTCATTGATTCCTACTTAAACCAAGGTATTCTGGTTCCTTGCATCTCCCCCTGCAACATGCCTGCTCTCCCGGTACTGAAGCCTCGACCTGATAAGGAAGGGAAACCAGTATATAGACTTGTCCAAGATTTGAGAGCAGTTAATGCCTCCGTGCTGCCTCGATATGCTGTTGTACCGAATCCAGCCACTCTCCTCATTTCTATCCCACCCGACGCCACAGAATATACTCTCATCAATCTATGCGCTGCCTCCTGCAGCATCCCGGTGGACCCGGCTTCCCAGTACCTCTTTGCTTTTACCTGGGGGGGGAAGACATCTGACCTGGACCCATTTGCCACAAGGGTACGTCGAATCCTCGACACTCTTTCCACAGATGTTGAAACAAGACCTGGAGGGCCTGAGACTACTTGGCTCCTCTATCCTGTGGATGACTTGCTCCTAGCCTCGCAGACTAAAGCCGCCTGTATTAATGACACCGTAGCACTTTTAACCTGGCTGGCGGACCGTGGCCATAAGGTTTCTCTGGAAAAGCTTCAGTTCTGCCAACTCGCGGTCGAATAGCTGGGCCGGCCACCTGCTGTCCCCGGGGGAGCGACGGCTGTCACTGAAACAGATAGAGACCCTGCTCCACTTACCCAAGCTACACACTTAAACGACATGTCTGGGCCCTGTTGGGCTCCGCAGGATACTGCAGGCTATGGATCCCTGCCTACGGGGAAGTAGTGAAGCCTCTCATTGAGGCCACGAAATCTGAGGTTCCAGATCCGGTAGAGTGGACCGGGTACCTAAATCGGGCCTTCGAGCACCTGAAGGGCCTATTGTCCAGCCCTCCGGCTTTGGGAATCCCTGACTATAAGAAACCGTTTACCCTCTTTGTCTATGATCAAAGTGGGGGTGGCCTCAGAAGTCCTAACTCAACGCTTCGGGGATCGAGAGCGACCGGCGGTTTATTACTCTGCCCAACTGGATACCGTGGCCAGGGGCGCTGTCTCCTGCTTACGAGCAGTAGCCGCAGCGGCATTGATGGTCGAGAAATGCCGGGAACTGGTCATGGGATATCCCCTTGTCATTCGGACTCCACATGAGGTGGAGAGTCTTCTCCTCCAGGAACGAACATAAGCATTTTCCCACCAGCGTTTTACTCGATACAAAGTCACCTTTCTGGTGGCTGACAACGTGATGCTTAAACGCTGCTCGGTCTTGAATCCGACTTCACTGCTACCGGAACCGGAGGGAGATTGATCTGACCCACATGATTGCCATTTGGTCGTGGAGAAAGTTTCCACGCCACGACCCGACCTGACGGATGTGGCGCTGGACGATGCTGACGTAATCATCATCATCAATCGCATTTATTAAGCGCTTACTATGTTCAGAGCACCGTACTAAGCGCTTGGGAAGTACAAATTGACGTAATGCTTTATACTGAGGGGACTTCTATTATGGCCGAAGGTAAAAGGTACATGGGGGCGGCAGATACCAATATCACCATTGCCCTTTGGGCCGGGGCCCTTCCCCCGGCATGGAGTGCTCAGGCAGCGGAATTAGAGGCCCTCCACCAGGCCTGCATTCTGGTCAAGAGGAAGAGCAGCAACATCTACACTGATTCACAATACGCTTTTGGGATCTGCCATGCCAATGATAGCATTGAAAACGCGACCCAGGTTGGTTGCCGCCTTACTGGATGCCATTCTGAGAAGCAGCATGGTTCAGTGGAAAGAGCCCGGCTTGGAGTCAGAGGTCGTGGGTTCGAATCCCGGCTCTGCCAATTGTCAGCTGTTTGACTTTGGGCAAGTCACTTCACTTCTCTGTGCCTCAGTTATCTCATCTGTAAAATGGGGATTAAGACTGTGAGCCCCTGTGGGACAACCTGATCACCTGTGTAACCTCCTCGGCGCTTAGAACAGAGCTTTGCACATAGTAAGCACTTAATACATGTTATTATTATTATTATCATTGTTATTATTATTATTATTATTATTGTTATTATTATTACTGCTATTATTATTATTACCCTCGGTCCTCGCCGTCATCCACTGCCTGGTGCTTATTCGGGGAACAGACCCAGTCTCACGTGGGAACCGGCATAAGGATTTTGCAGCAAAGGCCGCCGCTCGTCAACTGGTCCCGGCCCTAGAGGGACCTCTGCAGATAACTCCTGACTAGAGGTTCTTCAGGAGACGCCCGAGGCGCTGGGGTTCCCAGATGCCTATATCACGCTAGTCACCCTCGAGGAAAGCCAGCGCTGAGAAGTTGCCAATGGAGCAACAGTGCAAGACGGCATATGGTGGGCCGCAGATTGAAGGCCCTTGCTGCCAAAGGCCCTGCTTCGTACTGTGTGCCGTCAACTACAAGCAACCAGTCACTTAGGGAAAGGGGGACTAGCGGCCGCTATCAGCCGAGTTTCGTTGGCCCCGGAGTCCATCAGGCTGCACGGCGGGTATCCTCCACGTGCCCCACCTGCCAGGAGTTTTCGGTCCACAAATGCCAGCCAGACATGACAGTGAACACTGGCTGTGGACTCTGAAAACCTGCAAATAGACTTCATCACCTTACCATGCACTCACGGTTACCGCCACGCACTGGTCGTGGTGGACAAATTGACTCGGTGGATCGAGGCAATTCACGCTGTTCGTACCACGTCTCAGATAGTCCACACATTCCTGCTATGGGAAATTGTCCCCAGATTTGGTCTCCCGGCCTCCCAGCTCGGACTGAGGAACACATTTTACGGACTCTATCCTGCACAAGTTGTACCAAGTCTTTGGTCTCTAATCAATCAATCAATCAATCGCATTTATTGAGCGCTTACTATGTGCAGAGCACTGTACTAAGCGCTTGGGAAGTACAAATTGGCAACACATAGAGACTGTCCCTACCCAACAGTGGGCTCACAGTCTAAAAGGGGGAGACAGAGAACAGAACCAAACATACCAACAAAATAAAATAAATAGGATAGAAATGTACAAGTAAAATAAATAAATAAATAAATAAATAAATAGAGTAATAAATATGTACAACCATATATACATATATACAGGTGCTGTGGGGAAGGGAAGGAGGTAAGATGGGGGGATGGAGAGGGGGACGAGGGGGAGAGGAAGGAAGGGGCTCAGTCTGGGAAGGCCTCCTGGAGGAGGTGAGCTCTCAGCAGGGCCTTGAAGGGAGGAAGAGAGGTAGCTTGGCGGAGGGGCAGAGGGAGGGCATTTCAGGCCCGGGGGATGACGTGGGCCGGGGGTCGACGGCGGGAGAGGCGAGAACGAGGTACGGTGAGGAGATTAGCGGTGGAGGAGCGGAGGTTGCGGGCTGGGCAGTAGAAGGAGAGAAGGGAGGTGAGGTAGGAGGGGTCCAGGTGATGGACAGCCTTGAAGCCCAGGGTGAGGAGTTTCTGCCTGATGCGCAGATTGATTGGTGGCCACTGGAGATTTTTGAGGAGGGGAGTAATATGCCCAGAGCGTTTCTGGACAAAGATAATCCGGGCAGCAGCATGAAGTATGGATTGAGGTGGAGAGAGACGCGAGGATGGGAGATCAGAGAGAAGGCTGGTGCAGTAGTCCAGACGGGATAGGATTTACACACTCTATCGGCATTACACTATCATTACTATCATTACTATCATTACTACTCTATCATTACTCTATCGGCATTACACACTATCGGCATTTACACACTCCCTACCACTCTCAGAGCTCGGGTAGGGCTGAGCGCGACAATCGGGAAGTTAGGAATTTCTTGGACAAAATCTGCAGGGAGACACACCTCAGATGACCCTTAGCCCTGCCCATTGACCTTTTCCAACCTTCGTAACCGGTCCCGGACTGACGTCGGTCTGATCCCGTACGAACTTCTCTTTGGTCACCCTCCCCCCCCATTACTCACTCGTTTCAACCTGTGCATTTTTCCTTGCTGTGGGGGGAGGGGGGTTCAGACTTTGGCAGACTATGCGCGTGGCCTACAAAAACGGTTATGCTCGCTACAGAGGGAGGCCGCGCTACAACAGCCGCTGCCTTTGGAGGACTTTCTTCACCTCTTCAACCCAGGGGACTGGGTTTGGCTCCGACGACAAGAGCCCCAGCTCCTGGAACCCCGATGTGACGGCCCATTCCAGGTAACGACCCACTCCGCAGTTAGGTGGGAAGGACGCATAGATCCATCACATGCACCTAAACCCGCTCTTGGATACAGCCAGCAAGTTGGCTCCTGATTTTCGTTTTTCCACCACTCCTAAGCTCCGGCTCCTCCATGCGGGCCTGCCCCACAAACTGCCACCCCTTCACATGGTGTACCTATCAGAGGTCGGGCTCAGCCTACTTGGGAATCCTTCCTGGAGCGAGCTATGTGGGCCCTTGCCATCAGTACGGGTGGAGCATGGTGCAATACGACTGGTGGCAAGGATCCACCCGGTCACGGATACCGGACATAGGCCACCTTATACCTTGGCGTGGACTCATTTCACCCTACGGGGAGAGAGGGTGTCCGGGCCGTAACCTTGGCAACGGGAGGGCAGGTTGGGGTGCCGGTCTCCGCCATACCACTAGCCCCTGTCTCCTCCCCGCCTGCCCGCCCCCCTGCCCCTGACGTTTATTGACCCCTCCGGCTGCTGGCCCGGCCAGCACTCGCCCCTCCAATCTTGTACTCAAATTGCTCCTGGCTTTTGGGCGTGACCTGTATCTGCCTTTCCTTACTGCCTGCTTCCCCCCCTTGCTAGTGGTAGACGACCCTCCACTCAAACAGTACGGAGTACCCCTAAACCTCACTCGCCTTCTCCTGGAGGCATGTCCTCGTGCCTGGGGGCCAACGCCACCCAGGGTGGCCTTCCTGCCTCTAAAATCTCCTGCCCCATTCTACTGAATCTTTCTGGGTGTGACACTGTGCGCTGCAACAGCGGCCTTCCCCTTCCCCAGGTCGCGGGCATAGTGTTAACCATTTCCGCCCCTAACTGGGGCCCGACAGACGGCACCCGCATCCTCCCTTGGCACTGAGTCACGGCCCCTTCCTGCTTATGGGAAACCCCTGGGTCCTTCCCTGTTTTCCGGTCCCGTCATCCCGACCCCTTCGCCCTATCCAAGGCCACCTTGGTACCTAACTGTTCGACTCCCCCAAGCCACCCTACTTTCTTTTTACCCCCCTTCAGGATGTTCTGCACATGTGCAGTTGTCCCCGTAACAACTCCTCGCTCCCTCGCAACACCGCTATTCCGTCCCCTAGGGGTTTTGTGTGGTTCTGTGACGTAGGGATAGTGTGAGCCAGCCTGCCAACCACCTCGGGGGGCCTCCGCTGGACCCAGGCAGCACCCGAGCTTTACCCGCCACACTATAGTGGTGAGCTCTTCCAGGTGTGACGCCTTCCCCGATCCCTCTCGTTGGGTAACCGCTCCAGGCGTTCCGTACACTCCCCACTTGCCTCGGTCAGGCTCACGGACCCCACCTTGCCTCGGTCTCCCTTAATGATTCTTGGAGACTGGATAACCAGTTGGGAGCAGTCCTCTTGGTTTAACGTCTGAGAGTTTTACAATTTTGTAGTCAGCTTCAAGTCCCATACCCGCCTGGGCCTTTACAGATTCTTCGAGCAGGTGGCCCTTCTGCTTGATTATACCCGCATTGTTTTGCTGCTAACGAAAGGCGCGCCAATGCACATGCCCCCATGGCCCTGCAGATTCGTACGGCCATTGACGATATGTGGCTTCGACAAGGTGGCCTGAGCACCTTCTTCAATGTTTCAAAAGGCGAGAGCTGTGTTTCTATCCCCAGTGTTACCCAAAAAATCGAGGAACAGCTGGAAGGCATGTATGACATTGCCGACAATACGCGCAAACTTCAGAAGGCCGCCCTGGCCAATCCACAAGGGGACCCGTTCGGTCTCTTCTGTTGGTTCGACTTCCATTTTCCGGGTGCTCCTGGCTGGCTGGCATTTCTCTTGCGCGGCCTCCTAACCTCTCTTCTCCCTGTCGCCCTTACACTCTGCGTGCTCTGTTTTTGCTCCTGTCTGACTCGAAAACTGAGTGAGGTGAAACTTTTCCTGATGCAGTCCCAAGCCCAGTCCTCACTTTCGGCCAAGGAGGCTCAAGAGATAAATCTGCGGCTGGATGAATGCTATGATGAATGCAACCCTATGATGATGTTGCCATCCGGGCCTGGGCCCTTCCGGGTGGGGTGCTCCGTAAGGTCGTTTCCACCTTGGGAGCCAAGGTGTTGTCCACGACCCCCAAACCTTAGCCCTATCCCTAACCCTAGCCCTGGCCCTAACCTTAACCCTAGGACCAAGGAGTCGGACTCACGGCTCCTTATTAGGGCCGAGGCCACAACCTGAGCCCGGATTGGCTCTTGGGACCCGAAAAACCCCAGGCGACGACCAGTCAAGCCTCCACTTCCACGCCCACAGAGCGCCAATCCTCCATTGATGCGTCCTACAAAACAACCTATGAGAAATTGTTCTTCCAGTGAACCCTGTCTCCTCCCCTGAACCTCACAAAATCCTTATAAACCCAATGAGGGAAATAAACGGGGTCTTTGCTCCTAGGAGCTCTGACCCTTTGCAACGCTGACATTGACTGCCTCAACACTCATTTTTTCGTGCCGGTAGAGAGACCTGGACAAATTTGTGTCCAACAGGTTGTTGTAGGAGATTAGCGAGTTGAGTTGGGGGGGGGGGGGACAAGTGATTGATTGTTTTAAAACCAATGGTGAAAGGTCTTTGCTGGACGCAGAGGTGGTGTAATTACTGGAGTTTTCTGAGGGCTGGAGAAACATGACCTGAACAATTTTGTAGAAAAAAACTATCCGGGCAGCAGAATGAAATATGGACTGGAGTGGGGAGAGATAGGAAGCAGGTAGGTCAACAAGGAAGCTGAGGGAGTAATGCAGTCGGGATAGGATGAGTGATTGTACCAACGTAGTAGCGGTTTGGATGGGGAGGAAAGGGCGGATCTTGGCAATGTTGTGAAGGTGAGACCAACAAGATTTAGACATATGTGGTTTGAATGAGAGAGAGAAGGCACAAGGTAGCGTTCATGGGTTCAAATCCTGGCTCTGCCATTTGCCTGTTGTGTGACCTTGGGCAAGTCACTTCGCTTCTCTGTGCCTCAGTTACCTCATTTGTAAAATGGGTATTGAGACTGTTAGCCCCATGCGGCACGGGGACAGTGTCCAACTTAATGAGCTTGTATCTACCTCAGATTTGACTGAGTGAGGATTTGGTTGGGAAGAGACATAATTCTGTTTTGGATATGTTAAGCTTGAGGTAACAAGAGAACATCCAAGTTGAGATATCTTGAAGCCAGGAGGAAATACGAGACTTCATGAAAGGGAGAGAGATCAGGGTTGGAGATGTAGATTTGGGTATTATCCACATAGGGGTAAGTAGTTGAAGCCATGAGAATGAATGAGTTCCCCAAGGCAGTGGGTGTAGACGGAGAATAGAAGGGGACCCAGAAGTAAACCTTGAGGGAACCCCAGAGTTGGGCGGGGGAGGGGGAGGTGTGGCAGTCAAAGGAGGAACCCCTGATTGAGATGAGGCGACCCAGGAGAAGACAGTGTCAGTGAAGTCAAGATTGGATGATATTTCCAGTAGGAAGGGGTTGTCGACAGTGTCGAAGGCAGCTGACAGGTCAAGGAGAATTCGGATGGAATGGAGGCCATCAGAATTGTCAAGAAGGATGCCATTTGACTTTTGAGGGGGTGGTTTCTGGGGAGTGAAGGGGATAGAAGTCAGTTTGGAAGGGGTCAAGGAGACAATTGGAGGAAAGGAATTTGAGAGAGCGGGTGGAGACAACTTACTCAAGAAGTTTGGAAAGGAATGGTAAGGCGGAAGATTGGTCGATAACTGGAGGGAGCCATGGGGTCAAGGGAGGGTTTTTTGAGGACAGGGGAGACATGGGCAAATTTGAAAGCAGTAGGGAAGAAATCATTGGGGAGCGAATCTAGAGTAAATCGATCTCTAACCCTTAACCTAGCTCGAACCCTAGCCTCAAGCTTAACCCTCCCCTTGAACGTAGGACTTGGCCTAGGTTAAGCCCTAGCCCTAACCTTAACCCTGAAGCTAACCCTAACCCTAATCTTCAGACTAATTTTAGGCCTAGTCCTCACCATAACCCAAGCATCAACTTCAGTATAACCCAAAACCTAAGCATAACCCTAGCTCTAACTCTAAACCTAGTCCTAGACCTAGCCTTAAGCCTAATACTATAAACCTAAATCGAAGCCTCAATGGAACCCTAACCCTAACACTAAGCCTAAACCAATCCCTACTCTAGCCCGAACCATAACGTTAAATATAACCATAACCCTATGGCGTACAGTCCACCAGGAGTCTGATTGTCTTCATGTGTCATTTTTCTTCAATATTCTATGAAACCTCAGTGAACGTGTTTTTCTCTTTTCTGTAAAAATCATTTGGGGTGAAACCCCTCTGGCACGAAAAGCTGAATGCCTTCTTCAAAAACATGAGTTCTTTGAAAAAAAGAAAAAAATGAGTTCTTTGAAAAATCAAAGCAAACTTGCATTGAAACCTGTGTGATAAAAATGCCACATGCACTCTACTTAAATATTCATACGTTCAGTTCCATGTAGAGCAGCCGTTCAGTTACCGTCCTTTCTCCCTTCCTTAACTTCCAACTCCAACCGCTCACTCTCCACTGCTTCCTTCCCCTCTGGTCTTCAAACATGTCCATGTTTCTCCCATCCTAAAACACCCACCTCACCTTCTAGTTATCGCCTAATCTCCCTCCTACCTTTCCTATCCAAACTCCTTGAACGAGTCGTCTAAACGCGCTGCCTCGATTTCCTCAACGCCAACTCTGACTTCGGCCCCCTCTAATCTGGCTTCCGTCCCTTACATTCCACGGAGCCTGCCCTCTCAAAGGTCACCAATGACCAAATCCAACGGCTCCTACTGTACCCGAATCCTCCTCGACCTCTCAGCTGCCTTTGATATTGTGGACCACCCCTTCTCCTCAACACGTTATCCAAGTTTGGCTTCACAGACTCCGTCCTCTCTTGGTTCTCCTCCTGTCTCTCCGGCCGTTCATTCTCAGTCTCTTTGGCGGGCTCCTCCTCCCTCTCCCATTCCCTTACTGTAGAGGTTCCTCAAGGGTCTGTCCTTGGTCCCCCTCTGTTCTCCAGATATACTCCTTCCCTTGGTGACCTCATTCGCTCCCAAGGCTTCAACTATCATCTCTACGCTGATGACACCCAAATCGACATCTCTGCCCCTGCTCTCTCCCCCTCCTTCCAGGCTCGCATCTCCTCCTGCTTTCAGGACATCTCCATCTGGATGTCTGCCTGCCACCTAAAACTCAACATGTCCCAGACCGAACTCCATGTCTTCCCTTCCAAACCCTGCCCTCTCCCTGACTTTCCCATCATCGTTGACGGCACTACCATCCTTCCCGTCTCACAAGCACGCAACCGTGGTGTCATCCTCGACTCTGCTCTCTTGTTCATCCCTCACATCCAAGCCGTCACCAAATCCTGCCGGTCTTAGCTCCGCAACACTGCAACACTCCGCAGATCCTCCCTTTCCCCTCCATCCAAACCGCTACCCTGCTCGTTCAACCTCTCATCCTAGCCCTTCTGAACTACTGTGTAAGCCTCCTCTCCGATCTCTCATCCTCTTGTCTCTTCCCCTTCATTCCATACTTCACGCCGCTGCCCGGATTGTCTTTGTCCAGAAACGCTCTAGGCATGTTACTCCTCTCCCCAAGAATCTCCAGTGGCTACCAATCAACCTACGCATCAGGCAGAAACTCCTCACCCTCGGCTTCAAGGCTGTCCCTCGCCTCGCCCCCCTTCTACCTCACCTCCCTTCTCTCCTTCTACAGCCCAGCCCGTACCCTCTGCTCCTTTGCCGCCAATCGCCACACCGTGCCTCGTTCTCACCTGTCCCACTGTCGACCCACGGCCCACGTCCTCCCTCTGGCCTGGAATGCCTTCCCTCTGCACATCCGCCAAGCTAGCTCTCTTCCTCCTTTCAACGCCCTTCTGAGAGCTCACCTCCTCCAGTAGGCCTTCCAAGACTGAGCCCTCTCCTTCCTCTTCCCCTCCTTCCCCTCCCCATCCCTCCCGCCTTACCTCCTTCCCCTCTCCGCAGCACCTGTATATATGTTTGTACATATTCATTTCTCTATTTATTTTTTTATTCTGTTTATTTTACTTGGTTAATATGTTTTGTTGTCTGTCTCCCCCTTCTAGAATGAGAGCCAGCTGTTGGGGAGGGACCGTCTCTATATGTTGTCATCTTGTAAACCCCAAGCGCTTAGTACGGTGCTCTGCACACAAGTGCTCAATAAATACGATTGAAGGAATGAATGAATCATTGGCTAGCATAGGTTCAGCATAGGTGTTAGTCCTCGGCATGAGTTCTTTTCTTCTATCCTAAGTAAGAGAGCAAGAGAGGTGGAAATGGGCGGTTGCTCCGTTCTGTAAATGTCACTTGGTTTGGAAGTTTTCAGTTGCAGGTAAAACAATGAGAGGAAATGAAGCTGTCAAGTGAAGTCCCGATGTTTGAAACAGTGACACAAACCCATTCTGTAAGAGTTAGTTGCGTTGAAACCACTCGGGCACGAAAAGGTATATGGGAGCGTGATGAAACGTCACCTGTTTCGTTCAGTGTTAATTAGAAATAGGGAAAAACACAGCGCCGTGCTTTGCCGCTCAATAAGAACCTACTGTCTTGCTTAGTAGACAAGTTAAATGAAAACCCCGATCGACTGTGTTCAATCCTGCCAAAAGCCGCTTGCACTGGAATCTGTGTGACACGAAACTTTCCTGAAAATTCAAATGTTCTTTATAGCTTTGACAAACCCTTTACAGTCTCAGAAGATTTCTTCACAGATTCTTTCCCTTCAGTTTTCTTCTAGCCCTGCTACCTAAGAGTGAAAGTGAGGTGTGATATATGCGTTTTCTCCATTCTGTAAATGCAACTTGGGTTGAAACCCCTCTCACACGAAAGGCTATAGGAGCTCTACAGGAAATGAAACTGTTCAGTTCCAGGTAAAACAGAGAGAAAAAGATGTTGGGAACACCGTTCCTTGCTCTGCACTGTGCCGCCTATTAGATGTCTAGTCTATTGCGTGAACAGAGAGAGTTAGTTCTCCGCATGAGTCATTTTCCTTCTGGCCTGATGTGTGAAGTGAATTTAAAGAGTGACTATGCATTTTACTCCATTCCGTAAGAGTTACTTGCATTTAAACCACTGTAACATGACATCAACCACGGTGACGTCAGTACTTGCCGCTTGTATTAATTTTCATCTAGCTTGTTAAATTAGAAAGATCTATTAATGTGTAGACAATCTTGTCTAAACCGCTAGAATCAGCTCAAGTAGCACGAAATGCCATAAGAACCTCGTTTGAAATTTCAAATGTTCAACATCTTTTCCAACAGTCACAGACTCACAGAAGATAGCTATACAGATCCTTCCTCTGCATTATGGCACTTGCAAATAGAAGAGACAGACAGTCAGTCTTCTGCACGAGAGCGTTTTTTTCTAGTCTTGCCAAGTTAAGAGTGATTATGAGGTATGAGTGAGCGTTTTCTCCGTCCTGTAAGTCACACACCTTGAAACTCCGCTGGCACGAAAAGGTAACTGGGAGCTTCCTGAAATTTCAAAGGCTGAGTTTCGGGGCAAATAGTAACACCGAATTAGAAGAAACTTACTCCGATCCTTGCACTGCTATATGCAACCCATAGGAGTATAATTTGTGTGCCTCTTTTACCTCTTTTCTTCTAGCTTTCGAAATAGGCAAGTTAAAATAAGAAAGTTCTCAATCATTTCAAAATCACTATTGTTGAACCCCATTGTGGCACGAAATACCATGTGAGCCCTTCTGGAGATTTCAAATGCTTTAGTCCAACAGGCATAGAGTCACAGATGCCTGCACTGATCCTTGTCCTGCATTCTTCAGTACAGAAAGTAGGTTTTCTCTATGAGTTATTAATTTACAAGCAAGTTAAAATCAGATTTAACGTGAGGTGTGAGAGGTGCGTTTTCTCCATTCTGTAAAAGCCACTTACGTTGAAACTCCTATCATATAAAATAAAGAAAGAAAGAAAGTGTGAACACC
This sequence comes from Tachyglossus aculeatus, assembly GCF_015852505.1. Classification (NCBI taxonomy): domain Eukaryota; kingdom Metazoa; phylum Chordata; class Mammalia; order Monotremata; family Tachyglossidae; genus Tachyglossus; species Tachyglossus aculeatus. Next base: position 100,278 of record NW_024044828.1, read on the forward strand.
GTTCCTGTCTTTTCTATTTACACGTACCATTTTCCTTCTATTCTGCTCTGTAGGAAAGTTAAGTAAGAACGTTGACTGAATAAGTATTTCTCTCAATCTCGTCAAAGCCACTTACACGGGAAGGCGAGTTGCTTGAAATACCATGCGACTCCTTCTTGAAATTTCAAAGGGTCAGTATCGTGTGCAACAACAATACAGTAACAGAAGATAGCTACCAGGATTCCCTGCCCTGCTATGTGCAATCCAGCAGGAGTACGTTGGAGAGAAGAGTGATTATGCGTCATCTCCATTGCGTAAAAGGCACTTTCGTTGAAAAGGCCCTGCACGAAAAACTATACAGGAGCTACATGAAACTTCAGAGCTGTTCAAGTTAAATTAGAAAGTTGATGGAATGTGTCATTCTCTCAATCTCAACCAACTTGCGTTGAAAGCCCCTATGGTGCGAAATGTCATATAAGTTCTTCCTGAAATTTCAATGAGTCAGTTGACTCTACAACGGTTGTACATATATACAACGGCTTTATAATTAAGGCTATATAAATGTTATTGAGACTTATAGTAAGAGAAAACACCTACACTTTTCGTTGCCTCGCCTTGCTCAGCCTTCCTCTAGACTGAGAAGTAAGAGTGAATGTGAGGTGTGAGTAGCCGTTTTCCCCGTTCTCTGAGGTTCAGTTACATTTAAACCCCAGTAGAACAAATCCTTACCTGGGAGCGTCATAGAATTCAATTGTTGTCTCATGTCAAAGAGTTGTAGAGGATTCGAAGAAACCTACGCCATTCGTTGCTGAGAAGTATGCGGTTCATCGGGAGTCTAATTTACCACACCTACCATTTTTCTTCTAACTTGTTAAGAAAGAAAGCTGTTTGTTTCTCGCAATCCTATGAAGCAACTTGCTCGGAAATTCGTGTGCGACGAAATACTATATGAAATCTTCTTGAAATATAAGTTCAGGTCCATCTACAATAGTAATCTTGTAAATAGAAGAAGTCTTAGAGAAATTGAGAATCCTTGCACTGCAGTAGGCAGAACATCCGGGAGTCTAATTCGCCGTATGTACCATTTTTCTTCTAACGTGAATAAATAGAGAAGTTAAGAAGGCATTTTTGAATGTCTGTTTTCGCAGTAATACAAAGCCACTTGCTGAAAACCCCGTGTGAGAAGAAATAACAAAGGAATTCTTTTTGAAATATTAAATTCATGTCCATCTGCAATAGTAGCAAGGTAACAAGATGTCCTAGAGGAGTCGAAGAAAGCAACGCCTCTCTCGGGAGTCTAATTTATCGAACTAACCATTTTCCTTCTAACTTGTTAAGAGAGAAAACTCTTTGTTTCCCGCAATCCTATAAAGCGACTTGCTTTGAAAGTCATGTGCGACCAAATCATACATGAACTTTTCTTGAAATATAAATTAAGGTCCATCTACAATAGCAGTATGGAAAACAGAAGATGTCATAGAAAAATCGAAGAAACGAACGGCAAAACTTGCACTGCCGTAGTCAATCTATTTTAGCGTACCAACCATTTTTCTTCTAACGTGTAAAGCCAGTTGCTTTGAAACAGGTGTGAGACGAAATACTATATGAACTATTGGTGAAATATGAATTCAGTTCCACCAACACTAGAAATATTGTAAACAGAAGATGCCTCACAGGAATCGAAGAGTCCTTGCACTGCAGTAGGCACCATATCGGGAATCTAAACCTCCGTTCGCCCTTTCATTCTAACGTGATTACATAGAGAAGCTACGAAAGTAAGTATTAAGAATGCTTTCCACTGGCTGAAAAACCCGTGTGGGACGAAATAGTACATGACTTCTTTTTGAGCTATAAATTCAGGTCCATCTAGAATAGTAGTATTGTAAGAGAAGATGTCTTAGAGGAATAGAAGCAACCTATATGTAGGCCTTACACGGCAGTATGCAGCCAACAAGGAGTCTAATTTATCACACGTACCATTTTTTTCTAAATTGTTAAGAAATCTGCTTGTTTCTCACAATCCCATGAAGCAACTGGGTTTCAAACACACATGGCACGAACTACAAGAGAAACTGTTCTTGAAATATAAATTCAGGTACATCTACAATACTAGTATTGTAAACAGAGGATATTTAGAGGAATCGAAGAAACCAACGCCTTTGTTTGGACTTCTGTATGTAGCATACCGGGAGTCGAATTCGTCGTATGCACCGTTTGTCATCTAACAGGGTGAAATATAAACCTAGGAAAGAAAGGTGTTTGTTGCTCGTAATCTTGCAAAGGCACTTGCGGAGAAACCCTCGTGGGACAAAATACTATATTAACTCTGCTTGAAATACAAATTCAGGTCCTTCTACAATAGTAATAATGTAATAATAGAAGATATCTTAGAGACATCGAAGAAGCCAACGACAATCCGAGCACTGCAGTATGAATCTCATTGGGAGTCCAATTTAGAGCACGTACCATTTATCTTCTAATACGTTAAGAGAGATAGCCGGTTGCTTCTCGCAATCCTACGAAGGAACTTGCTTGGAAACCGGTGTGGGACGAAATACTATATGAACTCTTCTTGAAATACATATTCAAGCCAATCTAAAATAGTAGTTATAAACAGAAGATGTCTTACAGGAATTGAAGAACCCTGGCACTGCAGTACGCAGCATATCGGGGTCTAATTCGGCGTAGGTACTCTTTTTCTTCCGATGATATTAGGGATACTAAAAAGAAAGTCTTTCGAATGTCTGTGTTTCGTAATCATGCAAAGACACTTGTTGAAAAACCCCTGTAGGAGTAAATAGAATATAAATTCTTTTTGAAATTTAATTCAGGTCCATCTACAATTGAAGCATGATAACAGAAGATGTTTTAGAGGAATCGAAGAAACCAACGCCTAGTCTTGCACTGCAGCATGCAGCCAATAAGGAGTCTAAATTAGCACATGTACCATTTTTCTTCTAACTTTTTAAGAAAGTTGTTTGTTTCTCGTATTCCTATGAAGCAACGCGTAGTAGGAATACTGTAGTAGGTAGCATATCGGAAATCTAATTCGCCGCATGTACCCCTTTTAATTCTAACGTGATGAAACAAATAAGCTAAGAAAGAAAGTATTTGAATGTCTTCTTCGCAATCATGAAAAGCCACTTAATGAAAAACCCGTGTGGGACAATAAATCAGGTCCTCGTACAAAAGAACTATGGTAACAGAAGATGTTTTAGAGGAATCGAAGAAACCAATGCCTATCCCGACACTGCAGTATGCAGCCAATAGAGAGTATAATTTTTCACACGTACCATTTTTCTTCTAACTTAGAAAGAAAGTTGTTCGTTTCTCGCGGTCTTATGAGGCAACTTGTTTTGAAACCTGTGTGAGATGAAATACTAAATGAACTCTTAATGAAATATAAATTCAGGTACATCTACAATAGTAATATTGTAAACAGAAAATATCTTGGAAAAATCGCAGAAACCATCGTCATTCTTTGCACAGCTGCATCGGGAGTCGAATTCGCCGTATGTACCGTTTTTCTTCTAACGTGCTCCAATAGCCAAGCTAAGAAAGAAAGTCGTTTCAATGTCTGTTGCTCGCAATCCTGCAATGGCACTTGCTGAGAAATCCTTGTGGGAAGAAGTTCAATATGAACTCTAGTTGAAATGTAAATTGAAGTACAAATTGAATTTACAAATTCAAATTACAATAGTAATATGGGAACAGGAGGTGTTTTAGAGGAATCGAAGAATCCTTGCACTGCAATAGGCAGCATATCGGGGGCCTAATTCGCCGTATGTACCTTTTTTCTTCCATCGTGATTAAAAAGAGAAGCTTAAAAGATTGTCTTTTGAATGTCTGTTCTTCGCAATCTTGCAAGGCCACTTGCCCGTGTGGGATGAAATAGTACATGAACTCTTTTGAAATATGAATTCAGATCCATCTACAATGCTGGTATGGTAACAGAAGATGTGTTAGAGGAATGAAAGTTACCAACGCCTATCCTTGTACTGCAGTATACAGCTTAAAAGGAGTCTAATTAACCGAACATTTCATTTTTTTAGACTGTGAGCCCAATGTTGAGTAGGGACTGTCACAATATGTTGACACCTTGTATCTCCCAAACGCTTAGTACAGTGCTCTGTACACAGTAAGCGATCAATAAATGCGATTGATTAAGTGATTGATTATTGTAATTTGTTCAGAAAGAAAAGTGCTTGTTTCTCGCTATCCTACAAGATAATTTGCTTTCAAGCGGGTGTGGGACGAAATCCTATATGAACTCTTGTTGAAATAGAAATCAGGTCCATAGCTGAAGATGTCTTCCAGGAATCGAAGAATCCTTCCACTTGCAGTAGGCAGCATATCGGAAATCTAATTCGCCATATGCATCCCTTTTTTTCTAAAGTAATAAAATAGAGAAGCTAAGAAAGAAAGTATTTTGAATGTCTTTTCTTCGGAATCATGCAAAGCCATTTGCTGAAAAACGTGTGGGGAATGAAATACTATCTGATTTCTCTTTAAGCTATAAATTCTTGTCCAGGTACAGTATGCGTATGGTAACCGAATCTGTTTAAGAGGAATCGAAGTAACCAAAGCCAATCCTTGCACTGCAGTATGCAGCCAATTGGGGGTATAATTTATCACACTTACCATTTTTCTTCTAACTTGTTAAGAAAGATAGTTGTTTGTTTCTCGCTATCCTATGAGGCAGCTTGCTTTGGAACCCGTGTGGGACGAAATTCTAAATGAACCCTTGTTGAAATACAAATTCAGGTCCATTTACAGTAGTAATATTGTAAACAGAAGATTTCTTAGAAAAATCGCCAATCTTGTATGCAGCATATCGGGAGTCGAATTCGCCACGTGTACCGTTTTTCTTCTAACGTGTTAAAATATCAAAGATAAGAAAGGAAGGCTTTTGAATGTCTGTTGCTCGCTATCATGTAAAAGTATTTTCTGAGAAACCCATTTGGGACGAAATACTATGTGCACTTCTTGAAATATAAATTCAGGTCTATCTTCAATAGTGATAATGTACCTGCAGATGACAGGTTAATCGAAGAAACCAACGCAAATCTTCACACTGCAGTATGCCTCCCCATCAGGATTCTAATTTTCACATGCACCATTTGTCTTCTAACTACTTAAGAAAGACAGCCAGCCGTTTGTTTTCTGTAACCCCACGAACAACTTGCTTTGAAACCGGTAGGGGACGAAATCCTATATGAACTCTCCCAGAAATATAAATTCAGTTCCATCTACAATAGTAATATTTTAAACAGAAAATGTCTTACTGGAAATGAAGACTCTTTGCACTGCAGGAAGCAGCATATTGGGAGTCTAATTCGCCGTACATACCGTTTTTCTTCTAACGGATTAAAAATAGAAGCTAACAAGAATGTCTTTCGAGTTTCCGTTCGTCGTTCTCACGGAAAGCCAGTTGTTGAAAAACCCGTGTGGGACGAAATAATATATGAATTCTTTTTGAACTATAAAGTCAGGTCCATCAACAATTGCAATATGGTAACAGAAGATGTCTTAGAGGAATAGAAGAAACCAACGCCTGACCTTGTACTGCAGCATGCAGAAAGTACGGTGTCCAATTTATCACGCGTACCATTTTCCTTGTAACTGTTTGTTTATTTCTCCCAGTCTTGGAAAGCCACTTGGTTTCAACCAGTGTGGAACGGAATACTGTATGTACTCTTCTTGAAATAAAAATTTTGGCCAATCTGCCCGCACTAAGAACAAAATAAGTACGATGGATTGATTGTAGCGGAAGATGTCTTAGAGGAATCGAAGAAACCAACGCCAATCCTTGCCCCGCAGTATGCCTCCCATTGGTAGTTTAAAACGCACTTACCATTTTTCATCCAACTTCTAGTAAATAAAGCTATTTGTCCCTCGCAACCTTATGAAGCAACTGGCTTATGAAACTTGTGTGGGACCAAATGCTATATTAACTCTACTTGTAATATGAATTCCAGTCCATCTACAATAATAGTATTAATAACAAACAGATATCTTAAATGAATCGAAAAACCCAACCTCTTCTTTTGCATTGCCGTATGAAGCCGCTTAGAATTATAATAGATAGCACCAACCCTTTTTCTTCTAACGTGCTTAAATAAACAAACTAAGAAATAAGGTTTTCTGAATGTTTGTTCCTCGCAATCCTGTAAAGCCACTTGCTTTAAAACACGTGTGTGACAAAATATTATGTGAACTCTTCCTTTAATACAAATGCAGGTCCATCTACAATAATAGTATTGTAAAGGTGGATGTCTTAGTAGAATCGAAGAAACCAACGCCTTTCCCTGCACTGCAGTAAGCAGATAATCGGAGTCTATTTTACCGTATATATCATTTCTCTTCTGACTTCTTTAGAAAGAAAGATACGTTTTTCTCGCAATCCTACAAAGAAACTTGCTTTCAAACGAGTGTGTGACGAATTACTTTATGAAAACTTCTTAAACTATCTATTCGAGTCCTAAAACAATTGTAATATTGTAAACAGGAAATGTCTTACAGGAATCGAAGAACCCTTGCACTGCAGTTGGCAGCCCATCGGGAGTCCAATTCACCGTATGTACCTTTTTCCTTCTATCGTGATTAAAAAGAGAAGCTAAAGAAGAAAGTCTATTGAATGTCTGTTCTTCGCAATCTTAAAAAGCCACTTGCTGAAAAACACGTGTGGGACGACATAGTATATGAAATCTTTTGAAATATAAATCCAGGCCCATCTACAATAGTATTATGGTAGCAGAAGAAGTGTTAGAGGAATCGGAGAAACCAATGCCAAACCCTGTACTAAGTATACACCTTCTCAGGAGTCTAAAGTACGGCACTGACCATTTTTCTTCTAACTTGTTCAGAAAAATCTTGTTTTTCGCTATCCTTTGAAGCACCTTGCTTTGAAATTCTTGTGGGACGAAAAGGTATATGAACTCTTGTGGAAACAGAAACTCAGGTTTCTCTACAATAGTAATATCATCTGAAGATGATATCTGAAGATACCATCATGCTTTGAAATTCTTGTGGGACGAAAAGGTATGTGAACTCTTGTGGAAACAGAAACTCAGGTTTCTCTACAATAGTAATATCATCTGAAGATGATATCTGAAGATATCTGAAGATGTCTTAGAGGAACCGAAGAATCCTTGCCCTGCAGGAGGCAGCATAACGGAAATCTAATTCGCCGTACGTAATCCTGTTATTCTAATATGATTAAATAGAGAAGCTAAGAAAGAAAGTCTTCTGAATATCTGTTCTTCGAGACCATACAAAGCCACTTGCTGAAAAACCCGTGTGGGACGAAATAGCACAAAATTCTTTTTGAGTTATACATTCAGGTCCAGCTACAATAGAAGTATGGTAACATATAGTGTCAGAAGAATCGAATAAGATAAAGCCTAGCCTTGCGCTGCTGTATGCAACATATCGGGAGTCGAATTGGCCCTTTGAACCGTTTTTATTCTTATGTGCTTAAATAGCAAAGCTAAGGAAGAAAGTTGTTTGAACGTCTGTTCCTTGCAACCCTGCAAGGAAACTTTCTGCGAAATCCGCTTTGGACAAAATATTCTATGAACACTCCTTGAAATATAAATTCAAGTCCTCCTACAACAGTAATAAGGTAGAAGAAGATGTCTTGGGGAATCGAAGAAACAGTCTAATGGACTGCACATACCACTTTTCTTGTAACGTCTTAAGAGAAAAGCTCTTGTTTCTCGCTATCCTACGAAGCAACTTGCTTTGAAACTTGTGTGGGACGAAATCTTATATGAACTTCTAGAAATATTAGTTCAGGTCCAACTACAATAGTAATATGGTAAACAGAAGATGTAAACAGAAGAGGAATCGAAAAAAAATCCCGTTTCTTTACACGGCAGTATGCGGACGATCGGAAGTCTATTTTATCGCACCAAACACTGTTCTTCTAACGTGCCTTAACAGCAAAGCTATGAAAGAAAGTCGTTCGAATGTCTATTCCCCGCAATCCTGTAAAGCCATTTACTTTGAAACAAGTGTGGCACGATATGAACCCTTCTTGAAATATAATTTCACGTCCGTCTGCAGTAGTAGTAATGTACCAGAGAGTGTCTTAAGGTAGTCGAAGAAACCATAGCCAATCTTTGCAGTATGTGCACTCTATCGGACGTCTAATATGTCGCAGGTATCATTTTTCTTCTAACTGGTTAAGAAAAAAGCTGTCTGTTTCTCGACAAAGCAACTTGCTTGGAAGCGGGTGTGGGACGAAACACTATATGAACTCTCCGAAAAATAAGAATTCACGTCTATCTGCAATAATAATATAGTACCAGAAGCTGTCTTAGAGGAATAGAGAAATAAACCATTAAGCTGGCACTGCAGGATGCAGCTCATAAGGAGTCTAATTTAGCGCACGTAGCATTTTTTTCTAACGTCTTAAGAAAGAAAGCTGTTCGCTTCTCGGAAGCCTATGAAACAACTCCTGTGGACGACATACCATACGAACTCTTCGTGAAATGTAAATTCTAGTCCATCTACAGTACTGCTATTGTAAACAGAAGATATCCTAGAGAAATGGAAGAAACCAACCCTTTTTTGCACTGGAGTAACTTTCTCTTGGTAGTCTAATTTAACGTACTAATGATTTTTCTTCTAACGTGGTTAAATAGACAAACCAAGACAGAAAACCTTCTGAAAGTGTGCTCCCCGCCATCCTGTAAAGTCAGTTGCTTAAAGCCTGTGTGTGACAAAGTATTATGTATTATGTGAACTCTTCCTTTAATATAAATTCAGGTCCATCTGCAAAAGTAATATTGTCAGGGAAGATGTCGTAGAAGAATCGAAGAAACCAACACCTTCTCTTGCACTGCAGTATGCACCTTATCAGGAGTCTAATTTACCACATGTACCATTTTCCTTCTGACTTGATTAAAAAGAAGGATGCTTGGTTTTCGTAATCCTATAAAACAAGGTGCTTTCAAACGGTTGCGGGATGAAATCCTCTATGAACTGTTCCACAAATATGAATTCAGGCCCTTCTACAGTAGTGATATTGTAAACAGAGTTTCTCTTTGAGGAATCGAAAAATCCTAGCACTGCACTATGCAGCATATCCGGAGTCTGCTCGCTGTACGTTCTTTTATTCTTCTATCGTGATTCAAAAGAGATGCTAAGTAAGGAATATCTTTTGAATGTCTGTCCTTCGTAATCTTGTAAAGCCACTTGCTGAAACCCCCGTGTGCGACGAAATTGTATATGAACTCTTTAGAAACGTTAATTCAGGTCCTTCTACAAATGTGGTGAGGTAACAGAAGCTGTATTAGAGTAATCGAATAAAGCAACGCCTATCTTTAAACCGCAGTATACAGTTGAATAGGAGTCTAATTAACCGCAAAAACCATTTTTTTCTAGATGTGAGCCCACTGTTGATTAGGGACTGTATCTATATGTTGCCAACTTGTCCTTCTCAAGTACTTAGTGTAGTGCTCTGCACATAGTAAGCGCTCACTAAATAAGATTGATTGATTGATTCTTCTAACATATTCAGAAAAAAAGCTCTTTGTTTCTCCCTATCCTACAAAGTAACTCTTGTTGAAATAGAAATTCAGATCCGTCTACAATAATAATAGTGTAAACTGAAGATGTCTTTCAGGAACTGAGAATCCTTGCACTGCAGTAAGCAGCATAACCGGGATTCTAATTCGCCGAAGGTACCATTTTTCTACTAACGTGAATAAATAGAGAAGCTAACAAGGACAGCATTTTGAATATCTGTTCTTCGCAAGCATATAAAGCCACTTGCTGAAAAACCCTTGTGGGAAGAAATAGTATAGGAATTCCTTTTGAAATATAAATTCAGGTCCATCTACAATAGTAGTACCGTAACAAGATGTCCTAGAGGAATCGAAGAAAGCAGCGGCTCTCTGTGCGATACAATACGTTGTTCATCGGTTGTCTAATTTAATCGCATAACCATTTTTTTCTAACTCTTGGTTTCCCGCAAACCTATGAAGCAACTTGCTTTGAAAGTCGTGTGCGAAGAAATAATTTGTGAACACTTCTTGAAATATAAACTAAAGTCCATCTACAATAGTAATGTTGAAAACAGAAACAGTCATAGAAAAATCGAAGAAACCAACGGCAAAACTTGCCCTGCAGTATGCAGTCTACTTTAACGCACCAACTATTTTTCTTCTAACGTGCTTATACAGACAAACTAAGAAAGTCTTCCGAATGCATGGAACTCGCAAGCTTGTAAAGCCATTTGCTTTGAAACAGGAGTGGGATGAAATACTGAATGAACTATTGGTGAAATAGGAATTCATGTCCATCAACAATAGTAATCTTCTAAAGAGAAGATGCTTCACAGGAATCGAAAAGTCCTTGCACAGCAGTAGCACCATATCGGGAATCTAAACCGATCTAATCTACGCCCTTTCATTCTAACGTGATTACATAGAGAAGCTAAGAGAGTAAGTATTAAGAATGCTCTCCACTGGCTGAAAAACCCGTGTGGGACGAAATAGTAGATGAGTTCTTTTTGAGCGATAAATTCAGGTCCATCTAAAATAGTAGTGTGGGAAGAGCAGATATCTTAGAGGAATCGAAGAAACCAATGTGTACCCCTTACACAGCAGTCTGCAGACAACAGGGAGTCTAATTTATCACACGCACCATTTTTCTTCTAACTTGTTAAGAAAGCTACTTGTTTCACGCAATCCCATGAAGCAACTGGCTTTCAAGTACATATGGCACGAAATACAAGAAGAAGTGTTCTTGAAATATAAATTCAGGTACATCAATAATATTAACATTGTAAACAGAAGATATTTAGAGGAATCGAAGAAACCAACGCCTTTGATTGCACTTCTGTATGTAGTATATCGGGAGTCGAATTCGTCGAATGTAAATAGTAATGCTAAGGACGTCGTTTGATTGTCTGTTGCTCGTAATCTTGCTGAGAAGCCCGTGTGGGACGAAATACTATATTAACTCTTCTGGAAATGTAAATTCAGGTCCATCTACAATAGTAATAATGTAACAGAAGAGGTCTTAGAAATATCGAAGGAGCCAACGCCAATCCTTGCACTACAGTATGACTCCCATTGGGAGTCTAATTCACCGCACGTACCATAAATCTTCTAATACTTTAAGAGAGAAAGCCGTTTATTTCTCGGAATCCTCCGAAGCAACTTGCTTTGAAACCTGTGTGGGACGAAATACTATATGAACTCTTCTTGAAATATTTACTCAAGTCAATCTAAAACAGTAATATTGTAAACAGAAGATGTCTTACAGGAATTAAAGAACACTTGCACTGCAGTACGCAGCATATCGGGAGGCTACTTCGGCGTGTTTTCGCTTTTTCTTCTAATGATATTGAGACGCCTGAAAGAAAGGCTTTCGAAATTCTGTTCTTCGTTATCATGCAAAGACACTTGCCGAAAAATCCGGGTAGGACGAAATTATTATTTAAATTCTTTTTGAAATTTAATTTCAGGTCCATCTACAATTGTAGTATGATATCAGACGATGTCTTACAGGAATCGAAGAATCCTTGCACTGCACTAAGCAGAATATCGGGAGTCTAATTCACCGTACCTACCTTTATTTTCTATCGTGATTAAGAAGAGAAGCTAAGAAAGAATGTCTTTTGAATGTCTGTTCTTCAAAATCTTGCAAGGCCACTTGCCCGTGTGGGACGAAATAGTAAATGAACTCTTTTGAAATATTAAATCTACCAAACTTGTATGGTAACAGAAGATGTGTTAGAGGACTCGAAGAAACCAGCACCTAGCCTTGTACTGCAGTATAGGATTAGTTATGCTTAACAGGAGTCTAATTAACCGTATGTACAATTGTTTTCTAGACAGTGAGCCCACTGTTGGGTAGGGACTGTCTCTATATGTTGCCAACTTGTTCTTCCCAAGCGCTTAGTACAGTGCTCTGCACACAGTAAGAGCTCAATAAATACGATTGATTGAATGATTGATTATTGTAACTTGCTCAGAAAGAAAGTTGTTTGGTTCTCGCTATCCTACTAGGTAACTTGCTTTCAAACAGGTGTGGGACGATAACCTATATGAACTCTTGTTGAAATAGAAATTCAGGTCCATCGCTGAAGATATCTTACAGGAATCGAAGAATCCTTCCACTGCAGTAGGCAGCATATCGAAAATCTAATTCGCCGTATGTATCCCTTTTATTCGGACGTAACGCCAATCCTTGCCCTGCAGTATGCCTCCCATTGGGAGTTTAATTTAACTCACGTACCACTTTTCATCCAACTTCTAAGAAAGAAAGCTATTTGTCCCTCTCCATCTTATGGAGCAAATAGTTTTGATGCTTGTGTGAGACGAGATACTATATGAACTCTTCTTGTGATATAAATTCAAGTCCATCTAGAATAATAATACTACAAACTGAGCTGTTTGTTTCTCACAATCCTATGAAACAACTAGCTGTGAAACTCCTGTGGGACGAAATACTGTATGAACTCTTCTCGAAAAATAAATTCAGGTCCATCTACGGTACTAATATTGTGAACAGAGGATGTCTTAGAGAAATCGAAGAAACCAACCCGATTTTTGCACTACAGTAACTTCCTCTTGGAAGTCTAATTTAACGCACCAATGATTTTTCTTCTAAAGTGGTTAAATAGACAAACTAAGACAGAAAGCCGTCTGAAAGTCTGCTCCTCGCAATCCTGTAAAGCCAGTTGCTTTAAAGCCCGTGTGTGACAAAGTATTATGTGAACTCTTCTTTTAATATAAATTTAGGTCCATCTGCAATGCTGATATTGTAAGGGAAGATGTCTTAGAAGAATCGAAGAAACCAACGCCTTTCCTTGCACTGCAATATGCAGCTGATCAGGAGTCTAATTTACCACATGTACCATTTTTCTTCTGACTTGTTTAAAAAGAAGGATGTTTGGTTTTCGTTGTCCTATAAAACAACTTGCTTTCAAACGGTTGCGGGATGAAATCCTATATGAACTCTTCCAAAAATATGAATTCAGGCTCATCTACACTAGTAATATTTTAAACAGCATGTCTTAGAGGAATCGAAGAACCCTTGCACTGCACGATGCAGCATAGCGGGAGTCTGATTCGCCGTATGTTCCTTTATTCTTCTATCGTGATTCTAAAAGAGACGCTATCTTTTGAATGTCTGTCCTTCGTAATCTTGCAAAGCCACTTGCTGAAAAACTCGTGTGGGAAGAAATAGTACATGAACTGTTTTGAAATATTACTTCAGGTCCATCTACAATTGTGGTACGGTAACAGAAGCTGTGTTAGAGTAATCGAATAAACCAACGCCTATCCTTCCACTGCATTATGCAGTTTAACAGGAGTCTAATTAACAGCAAATACCAGTTTTTTCTAGATGTGAGCCCACTGTTGTGTAAGGACTGTTTCTATATGTTGCCAACTTGTCCTTCCCAAGCGCTGAGTATAATGCTCTGCACACAGTAAGCGCTCACTAAGTACGATTGATTGATTGATTGATTGATTATTCTAATTTGTTCAGAAAAAAAACTGTTTGTTTCTCCCTAAAATAACTTGCTTTCAAACGAGTTGGGACGAAATCCTCTATGAACTCTTGTTGAAATAGAAATTCAGGTCCATCTACAATTGTAATATTGTAAACTGAAGATGCCTTAAAGGACTCGAAGAATGTTTGCACTTCAGTAGGCAGCATAGCGGAAATCGAATTGGCCGTATGTACCCCTTTTAGTCTAACGTAACTAAATGGAGAATCTAAGTAAGCTAGTATTTTGAATATCTTTTCTTCGTAATCATGCAAAGCCACTTGCTGAAAAACCTGTGTGGGACGAAATAGTATATGATTTCTTTCTGAGCTATAAATTCAAGTCCTGCTACAATAGACGTACTGTAACCGAAGATGTTTTGGAGTAATCGAAGAAACCAACGCCTATCCTTGCCCTGCAGTATGCAGCCAATAGGGAGTCTAGTTTTTCACACATTTCTCACACATGTTTCTTCTAACTTGTTAAGAAAGTAAGTTGTCTTTCTCTCGCTTTCCTATGAGGCAACTTACTTTGGAACCCGTATGGGATGAAATGCTAAATGAATCCTTGATGAAATACAAATTCAGGTCCGTCTACAATAGTAATATTGCAAACCGAAGCTTTCTTAGAAAATCGAAGAAACCATCGCCAATCCTTGCACTGTTGTATGCAGCACATCCGGTGTCGAATTCGCCGTATGTACCGTTATTCTTCTAACGTGCTCAAATATCTAAAGCTAAGAAGAAAGTCTTTTGAATGTCTGTTGCTCGCTATCCTGCAAAAGCATTTTCTGAGGAACCCGTGTGGAACGAATATCTTTATTCTCTTCTTGAAATAAAAATTCAGGTCTATCTACAATAGTAATAATGCAACAGAAGATTAATCGGAGAAACGAACGCCAATCTTTCGCAGTAGTATGCCTCCCATCGGGAATCTAAATTTACTGCACATGCCATTTATCCTCTAAATTCTTCATTTCACGTCAATCGGCAGTTGTAATAATTTAACAGAAGATATCTTAAGGGAATCGAGGAAACCAACGCCGATCCTTGCAGTATTCAGGCTCTACCGGGAGCCTAATGCGCCGCACGATCCATTTTTACTCTACCTGGTTAAGAACGAAAACTGTTTGCTTCTCCCAATTCTACAAAGCAACTTGTTTGGAAACGGGTGTGGGACGACATGCTATGTATCAGAACTATAAATTCAGGTCCATCTACAATAGTCATATGGTAACAGAAGGTGACATAGAAGAATAGAAACAACGCTTATCCTTCCACTGTAGTAGGCAGCCTATAGGGAGTCTAATTTAACGCACGTACAATTTTCCTTGTAACCTCTTAAGAAATAAAACTGTTTGTCTATTTCTCCCGGTCCTGCTAAACCACTCGGGTTTCAACCGGTGAGGAACGAAATACTATATGAACTCCTTGAAATATACATTCAGGCCCATCTGCACACAGTAGGCGCTAAATAAATTTGATTGATTGATTGATTGTAACAGGAGATGTCTTAGAAGAATCGTAGAAACCAACGTCAATCCTTGCAGCTGCAGTATGCTTCCCATTGGGAGTCTAATTTAACGCACGTACCATTTTTCATCTAACTTCTTAAGAAAGTACGCTATTTGTTCCTCAGAATCCTATGAAGCAGCTGGCTTTGAAACTTGTGTGGGACGAAATTCTATATGAACTCTTCTTGAAATATAAATTCAGGTCCATGTACAATGCTAATATTGCAAACAGAAGATACATTAGATGAATCGAAGAAACCAACCCCTTTCTTTCCACCACAGTATTCAGCCTCTTGGAAGTCTAATTTACCGCACCAACCATTTTTCTTCTGACGTGCTTAAATAGACAAACTAAGAAAGAAGGTAGTCTGAGTGTCTGTTCCTCGCAATCCTGTAATGCTACTTGCTTTAAAACCCGTGTGTGACAAAATATTATGTGAACTCTTCAGGTCCAGCTACAATATTATCCAGCTGAATATTAATTCAGGTCCAGCTACAATAGTAATATTGTAAAGGAAGCTGTCTTAGAAGAGCCGAAGAAACCAACCCCTTTCCTTGCACTGCAGTATGCAGCTTATCAGGCGTCTAATTTACCGCATGTATCATTTTTCTTCTCACTTGTTTAGAAAGGAAGAGGCTTGTTTCTCGCAATCCTACAAAGAAACTTGTTTTTAAACGAGTGTGTGACGAATTGCTATATGAAATCTCCTTAAAATATATATTCAAGTCCATCTACAATAGTAATATTGTTAACAGAAGATGTCTTACAGGAATTGAAGAATCCTTGCACTGCAGTAGGCAGCATATCGGGAGTCTAATTCACCGTAAGTAGCTTTATTCTTCTATAGTGATTAAATTAAAGAGCTAAGAAAGAAAGGCTTTGGAATGTCTGTTCTTCGCAATCTTGTAAAGCCACTTGCTGAAAAACCCTTATGGGACGAAATAGGGTATGAATTCTTTTTGAGCAAGTTCAGCTACAATAGAAGTATTGTAACAGAACGTGTCAGAAGAATCGAAGAAAGCGACGCCTAGCCTTGCGCTTCTGTATGCAGTATGTCTGGAGTCAAATTTGCCATTTTTACCGTTTTAATTCTAATGTGCTTAAATAGCAAAGCTAAGGAAGAGAGTCGTTTGAATATCTGTTCCTCGCAACCCTGCAAAGACACTGACTGAGAAACCCGCTTTGGAAGAAATACTATATGACCTCTCCTTGAAATATAAATTCAGGTCGATCTACAATAGTAATAATGTAACAGAAGATGTCTTAGAGGAATCGAAGAAACCAACGCTAATTCTTACACTGCAGTATGCCTCTCATCGGAGTCTAATTTGCCACACGTACCACTTTTCTTCTAACATGTTAAGAAAGAAATCGCTTTGTTTCGCGCAATCCTACTTTGCAACTTGGTTTGAAACTCGTGTAGGACGAAACACTATTTGAACTCTTCTTGAAACTTCAGGATAATTCAGGTCCCTCTACAATGGTAATATTGTAAACAGACGATGTCTTAGTAAAATCGAAGAAACCAACGGCAATCCTTGCACTGCAGTATGCAGTCTATCGGGAGTCTATTTTACCGCACGTTCCATTTTTCTTCTAACGTGCTTAAATAGCAAACTAAGAAAGAAAGTCTTCTGAATGCCAATTCCCCGCAATCCTGTGAAGCCACGTGCTTTCAAAGAGGTGTGGGTCGATATAGTATATGAACCCTTCTTGAAATATAATTTCATGTCCATCTGCACTAGTAATAATGTAACGGAAGATGTCTTAAGGGATTCGAAGAAACCAACGCCAATCCTTCCAGTATTTCAGGTTCTATCGGGAGTCTAATCCGTTGCACGCATCATTTCTCTTCTAACAGGTTAAGACGGAAATCTGTTTATTTCTTGCAACTTGCTTGGAAATGTGCGTGGGACTAATACCAAACGAACTGTCCCAAAAATAATATTCAGGTCCACTTACAATATCGTAACAGAAAGTGTCTTAGAGGAAAAGAAGAAACAAACGGGTATCCTTCCACTGCCATATGTAGCCCGTAGCGAGTCTAATTGACCGCACGTACCATTTCCTTCTAACTTGTTAAGAAAGATAGAAGTGGTTCTCGCAATTCTGCAAAGCAACTTGCTTTCAAACGCGTATGAGACGAAATGCTATATGAAATCGTCTTGAAATATATATTCAAATCCATCTACAATAGTAATACTGTAAACAGAAGATGTCTCAGAGGAATCGAAAAATCCTTACACTGCAGTAGGCAGCATATCGGGAGTCTAATTCACCGTAGGTAGGTTTTTTTTCTATCGTGATTAAGTAGAGAAGCTAAGAAAGAAAGTCTTTTGAACTCTCTTCTTGACAATCTTGCAAAGCCACTTGCTAAAAAAAAACCCGTGTGGGAAGATATAGCATGACTTCTTTAGAAATATTAATTCAGGTCCATCTACAATAGTAGTATGGTACCAGAAGGTGTGTTAGAGGATACGAACAAACCGATGCCTATCCTTTCACTGCAGTATTCAGCTTATCAGGAGTCTATTTTACTGCACATACTCGTTTTCTTCTAACTTGTTTAGGTTCGCCTTATGCACACTTTTTCTTCTAAGGTGATTAAATAGAGAAGATAAAAAGGATGCCCTTCGAATGTCTGGTCTTCACAAAGCCACTTGTTGAAAAACCCGTGTGGAACGAAATAATATATATATGAATTCTTTTTGAAATATAAATTCAGGTCCATCTACAATTGTAGTTTGGTAACAGAAGATGGCTTAGAGGAATAGAAGAAACCAACGCCTAGCTTTGCACTCCAGTATACAGCCCACGGGGATTCTAACTTATCGCATGTAAAATTTTTCTTCAAACTTGTTAAGAAAGTAACATGCTTGTTTCTCGCAATCCTGTAGAGCAACTCGCTTTGAATACCCTGTGGACGAAATATGAACTTTTTTAGAAATATAAATTCAGCTGCATCTGCAATAGTTGTATTGTAAAAGAAGATGTCTTAGAGGAATCGAAGAAACCAATCCCTTTCTCTGAACTACAGGATGCAGCCCTTTGGGAGTCTAATTTGCTGCACCAACCATTTTTCTTCTAACGTGCTTCAATGGACAAGCGAAGAAAGAAAGTCCTTTGAATGTCCGTTCCTCTCATTCCTGCAAAGGCACTTGCTGGAAACCCGTGTGGGACGAAATACTCTATGAACCCTTCTTGCGGTGTGAATTCAGGTCTATCTCCAATAGTTATAATGTAACAGGAGATGTCTTTGTGGAATCGAAGAAGCCCAACGCCAATCCTTGCACTGCAGTGTGCCTTCCATCGGGAGTCTAATTTACCGCACGTACCATTTTTCTTCTAACTTAAGAAAAGAAGCTGTTTGTTTTTCGCACTTCTACTAAGCAACTTGTTTTTAAACGGGTGTGGGACGAAATACTACATGAACTCTTGTAGAAATATAAATTCAGTTCCATCTACAATAGTAATGTTTGAAAGAAGACGTCTTAGAGGAATCGAAGAAACCAATGCCAACCCTTGCATTCACGTATGCAGCCCATCGGGAGTCTAATTTACCGCACCAACCAGTTTTCTTCCAACTTGTTAATCGATCGATCAATCAATCAATCGTATTTATTGAGCGCTTACTGTGTGCAGAGCACTGTACTAAGCGCTTGGGAAGTACAAGTTGGCAACATGCAGAGACAGTCCCTACCCAACAGCGGGCTCACAGTTTAAAAAAGAAAGACAGTATATGTCTTAGAGGCACCGAAGGCCAATCCTTACACTGCAGTATGCAGCCTATCGGGAGTGCAATTTGCCACATGTACCATTTTTCTTGTAACTGGCTTAAATACACAAACTAAGAAAGAAAGTCGTTTCAATGTCTGTTCCTCGCAATCTTACGAAGCCACTTGCTTTCAAACCCGTGTGGGACGAAACACTGAACTATGAACTCTTCCTGAAATATAATTTCAGGTCCATCTACGATAGGAAGTTTGTCATAGACGATGCCTTTGCCTGCCCTTCAGTGCTTCGTGCTGAGACACGAAAGGAGGTCTAGTCTTTTGCATAACCCATTGTTCTTCCAACCTCTTAGGAAAGGGTGACTGCGATGAGTGACTATGCAGTCTGTCCATTCTGTTACTGTCACTTACGTTGAAATTCCTCTAGCACAAGTAGAAGAGGTTTAAGAAATTTCACCTCTTCGGTTCCATGCCAAGAATGTTATTCTTCAGCATAATATTGACAAAAGAGAAACTATGTCCACTAATCCTTGCATTGCAGTATGCTGCCCATCAGGAGGCTCATGATCTGTCTATACTCTTTTCTTCGGTCTAAGCCACCTATTTACCTGGAAATCCCTTTGGCACGAAATGTTATTTGAAGTCATCTTAAAATTTCAACTGTTCAATTACTATGTACAACAGCTAATCCCTAAACTCAGTGTTCAGCTCAAAAAGAGTATTCTCCTCTGCACAACTTATTTTTCTTCTAACTTGTTAACTACGAGTGACTGCGTTTTCCCCATTCTCCATCCAGTCAACACACTTGAGCTGAAATCCTTTCAGGCACGAAATGCGATATGGGCGCTTCTTGTAATTTCAACTTCTCAGTTCCATCTGAAATATTAATACAGAAAAGGAGTTTGCTTAGGACTGTATGTGAAGGGTTCTAGTTTTCGGGATAGACCATTTTAGTTCTAACTTGCTTTAGGCAGTAAGTTAAATAAGAAAGTGGATTGATTGAGGTTTTCTCAATTCTGTCAAAGACAGGTGACAAAGACAGACAGAGACGTCGAAACCTCGAATGGGACGAAATGCTATAGGAACTTTTCATGAAATGTCAAATGTTCTGTTCCTTATACAAGAGTAATATATTCACAGAGATAGCTATAGTGATGTTTTCCGTGCAGTGTTCAGCATGTAAGGAGTGCTGACCGCCTCTGCATGAGTTGCTTTACTTGCAGCCTGCTAAATAAGAATGAAAATGTTGAGCGAATGAGCGTTTTCTTTATTCAATATAAGTCATTTCTGTTGAAATCCCTCCGGCCCGATATGCCACATGGTAGCTTCATGAAATTTCAACTATCCCACTCAAGATGCTAAAACGGGTCATTGACTTGCATTATACAGGCGTCTACTGTTTTGCATTCGTCACTTTTCTTCTATACGGCTAAGTGGGCAAGTTATATAAGACAGTTAATCGAATGTCTATTTCACTCAACCCTACCAAGGTCACTTTAACTTGAAACCGGCATGGTACGAACTGTCCACGTGAAGGGTTCTTGAAATTTCAACCATTCAGGTCCATGTACAACAACAGTAAAGTAACAGGAGCGATCTATGCCGGTCTTTGCCCACCAGGAATCTAGTAATAAAGTTGAAAGAAAGTGTGCTCCCTTGACCTAACACTAACCAGATCCCTACCCCATGACCTAAATCAAAACCTAGCCCTAGAGTAACCTAAAGTAACCCTAACCGTAACAATAGACCTCACCATCCCCTAAACACAAATCCTGTCCCGAGGTCTAGCTCTAGGCTCTACGCCTACAAGGAACACTAACACGTAACCTAACCATAATTGTTAACCCTAACACTAACCCTAACCCCAAACCTACCTCTGACCCTAATCGATTATGTTTCCGATTTCTATTTGCCAAGCGCTGAATAAACAGGATTGAATGAATGAATAATCCTTACCATAAAAATAAACCTAACCCTAACTTCAAACCTACCCCAGTCCTAACCCTTAACCTAACAATAAAGCTTTGACCTAACTATAGCCTGAAGATAACCACTAATCCCAACCCGAGAAGTCCTCCCGCTCCTCTCACTGTCGCACCTAGAAAATTTACAGTATTCAACCAGTTTCGGCAGAGGGAGAGTGAGGTATTCCCATTCAATTACCAGCTTGGGCAGTGGCAGGCAATCTGTCGTTAGCAGTCAAAGCTCACCTGTGCGGTGCAGAAGCAGCATGAGAAGAGAGTCGAGGGTGAAGACTCAAATTCACTGCATGAAGAAGAGGAGAGAGCCCCGGCTTGCGACTCAGAAAGTCATGGGTTTTCTAATCCTGGTTCCGCCACTTGTCTGGAACCACTTCATTGCTCTGTGCCTCAGTTCCCTCATTGGTAAAACGGAGGTTGAGACTGGGAGGCCCACGTGGACCGGGAAATGTTTCTGACCCGATTTGCCTGTATATAACAATGATGATATTTATTAAGCGCTTATTATATGTAAAGCACTGTATCAAGTCCTTGGGAGGTTACAAGTGATCAGGTTGTCCCACGGGGGGTTTACAATCTTAATCCCCATTTTGCTTATATATACATGCTTAACAAAAACCATAATTAGGGAAGCTGCATGGCTCAGTAGAAAGAACAAGGGCTTGGAAGTCAGAGGACATGGGACCTAATGACGACTCTGCCACTTTTCTGCTATGTGACCTTGAGAAGATTACTTAACTCCTCCTGCTCCTGGGCCTAGTCCTGAACCTCCTCTTCGTCCTGGTCCTGTCTTTCCTACTCCAAACCAGTGCCTTCTCCCTCTGCCTGGTCCTGGCTCTCCTCTTCCGCCTGCTCCTGGCCATTCCCCATCTGCCTTGTTCTGACCCTCCCGCTCTTAATCATCCTGTTCTTTCCTACTCCACAGGGTACTGGCCTTCCTCCTAGACCTGAGCCGGCCACTCCCCCTTCTCAGCCTGATCCTGACCCTCCTCTTCAGCCTGGTCCTGGTCCTCCTCCTCATTCACCAGGTCTTTGAACTTCTTCGCCTGGTCCTGGCCCACCTCCTCCACCTGGTCCTAGTTCTGCCTAGTACCGGTCTCCTTTCAACACCTCACTCTGGCCCTCCTCCTAGGCCTCGTCCGGACCCTCCGGCTCCAACTGACTTTGGGCCTCCACCGATGCCTAGTCCTGGTCCTCCAACACCAAATGGCCCTGGCCCTCCTTCTCCACCTAGGCCTGGCTTTCTTCCTTGCCGCATCTTGTCTCCTAGCCTTGGCTCCCACCTGCTACTAGCCTTCTTCGTCCATCTAGCTCGTCTCCTCCTCCTGGTTCTGGCCATTCCTCGCCAATCTGATCCAGGTCTATTCGATGTACTGCTCCTCCTCCTCTTCCTGCTGATCCTGTACTTCTTCTTCTGAATAGTCCTGGGCCTTCTCCTCCTTAGGCTCCTGGCCCTCCTCCTAAAACTTGTCCTGGCTTTTCTCGCCCAGTTGATCTTTTTCCCTCGTCGTCAGCGAGGTCCTCACTCTCCTCCGTCGCCTGTCACTCTTCTTCCACACGGTCGTGACACTCCTCACCCCCCTGGTCTTGGCCATTCTTCACTCCCTCTTCTTGGCCATCATGCCACATAGGGCTCCTCAACCAGGCACTAGCCCTCAATCTCTGAATGGACTTTGTTTCTGCCATCAGTCTGGTCTAAACTGAGGCCATAGACTTGGTACAACTTGTGCATGATAGAATCCGTAAGATTTGTTCCTCATTCCAAGCTGTGTGGCCGGGAGACCAAATGTGGGGATAATTTCCCGTAGCAGGAATGTGTGGACTATCTGAGACGTGGTACGAACAGCGTGAATTGCCTCGATCCACCGAGTCAATTTATCCACCACGATCAGCGCATGGCGGTAACCGTGAGTGCATGGTAAGGTGATGAAGTCTATTTGCAGTTTTTCAGAGTCTACAGTCAGTGTTCACTGTCATAAATATCTGACCGGCATTTGTGGATGGAAAACTTCTGGCAGGTGGGGCACGTGAAGGATTTCCACCGTGCAGCCTGATTGAATCCGGGGCCAACCAAACTCGGCTGATAGCGGCCGCTAGTCCCCCTTTCCCTAATTGACTAGTTGCTTGTTGTTGACGGCACACAGTACGAAGAAAGGCCTTTGACAGCAAGGACCTTCCATCTGCAACTCACCATATGCCGTCTTGCACGGTTGCTCCACTGGCAACTTCTTAGCGCTGGCTTTCCTCTAGCGTGACTAGCGTGATATAGGCATCTGGGACGCCCAGGGCCTCGGTCGTCTCCTGCAGAACCTCTAGTTCAGGAGTTATCTGCAGAGTTCCCTCTAGTGCAGGGACCAGTTGACGAGGGGCGGCCTTTGCTGCAAAATCCTTTTGCTGGTTCCCACGTGAGACTGGGACTTCTCCCCGAATAAGCTCCAAGCAGTGAATGAAGGCGACAACCGAGGGTAGTAATAATAATAATAATAATAATAAAACATGAATTAAGTGCTTACTATGTGCAAAGCACTGTTCTAAGCTCCGAGGAAGTAACACAGGTGATCAGGTTGTCCCACAGGGGTTCACAGTCTTAATCCCCATTTTACAGATGAGGTAACTGAGGCATAGAGAAGTGAAGTGACTTGCCAAACCCAAACAGCTGACAATTGGCAGAGCCGGCATTCGAACGCTGACCTCTGACTCCCAAGCCCTGGCTCTTTCCACTGAACCATTCTGCTTCTCAGAATGGCATCCAGAGCGGCGGCAACCAAATTGAGTCGCGTTGGCAGTGCTATCATTGGCGTGGAAGAACCCAAAATCGTATTGTGAATCAGTGTAGATGTTGGTGCTCTTCCCCTTGGCCAGAATGCAGGCCTGGTGTAGGGCCTCTAATTCCGCTACCTGAGTACTCCATGCCGGGGAAGGGCCCCGGCCCAGAAGGCAATGGTGATATTGGTAACTGTCGCCCCCATGTACCTTTTACCTTCGGCCATAATAGAAGACCCCACTGTGCAAACCATTATTTCAGCATCGTCCAGTGCCACATCCGTCTGGTCGGGTCGTGGCCTGGGAGCTTCCACCACGACCAAATGACAATCATGTGGGTCAGATCAATCTCCCTCCGGTTCCGGTAACAATGAAGCCGGATTCAAGACCGAGCAGCCTTTGAGCGTCACGTTGTCAGCAACCAGAAAGGTGACTTTGTATCGAGTAACACGCTGGTGGGAAAATGCTTATGTTCGTTCCTGGAGGAGAAGACTCTCCACCTCATGTGGAGTCCGAATGACAAGGAGATATCCCATGACCATTTCACGGCATTTTTCCACCATCAATACACCTGCGGCTACTGCTCATAAGCAGGAGACAGTGCCCCTTGCCACGGTATCCAGTTGGGCAGAGTAATAAACCACCGGTCGCTCTCGATCCCCGAAGCGTTGAGTTAGGACTCCTGAGACCACCCCCACTTTGATCATAGACAAAGAGGGTAAACGGTTTCTAATAGTCCCAAGGCCGGAGGGCTGGACAATAGGCCCTTCAGGTGCTCGAAGGCCCGATTTAGGGACTCGGTCCACTCTACCGGATCTGGAGCCTCAGATTTCGTGGCCTCAATGGGAGGCTTCACTACATCCCCATAGACAGGGATCCATGGCCTGCAGTATCTTGCGGAGCCCAACAGGGCCCAGACATGTCGTTTAAGTGTGTAGTTTGGGTAAGTGGAGCAGGGTCTCTATCTGTTTCAGTGACAGCCGTCGCTCCCCCGGGGACAGCAGGTGGCCCAGGTATTCGACCGTGAGTTGGCAGAATTGAAGCTTTTCCAGAGAAAACTTATGGCCACGGTCCGCCAGCCAGGTTAAAAGCGCTACGGTGTCATTAATACAGGCGGCTTTATTCTGCGAGGCTTGAAGCAAGTCATCCAAATAGTGGACCAGGGTCGAGGAGCCAAGTAATCTCAGGCCCTCCAGGTCTTGCTTCAACATCTGTGGAAAGAGTTTCGAGAATTCGACGTACCCTTGTGGCAAATGGGTCCAGGTCAGATGTCTTCCCCCCCAGGTAAAAGCAAAGAAGTACTGGGAAGCCGGGTCCACAGGGATGCTGCAGGAGGCAGCGCATAGATTGATTAGAGCATATGCTGTGGCGTCGGGTGGGATAGAAATGATGATAGTGGCTGGATTCGGTACAACAGCATATCGAGGTAGCACGTAGGCATTAACTGCTCTCAAATCTTGGACAAGTCTATATACTGGTTTCCCTTATCAGGTCGAGGCTTCAGTATCAGGAGAGCAGGCATGTTGCAGGGTGAAATGCAAGGAACCAGAATACCTTGGTTTAAGTAGGAATCAATGAGGGGCTGGAGCCCTTCTCTGGCCTCCTTAGGCGTCAGGTATTGTTTCACTGATGGCGGATTTCATCTGAGGCTTCACACTGATGGTAACTGGAGCGACTGAGTGGAGGAGACCGAATTCGATTTTCTCGAGTCTTTACAACACCCCTGGGTACTCCTCGAAGTGCGTCTGGCAGGTTTGGTAAGTCTGAATCTAGAGCTGAGTATAGTCTAAGGACCTCGGGGATTTCTAACCGCTACTGTCCTCCAGAGACACAGCTCAAGATGGCTCAGACCCTGCACATCAGGTCACGGCCTAGGAGGGTAACAGGCCCGAGTGAGATCAACAAAGGCTTAGTCCGTTTGACGACCTTAACCTCGCCCGATACTCCAACCATGCCTTCCATCCCAGCCACCTCAGCCCCTTAAGGTAAGGATGTCAAAACCGATTTTGTGGCCCCTGTGTCAATTAAACAATCAAACGAATCGTTCTTAATGGTGATAGACACAGAGGGCTCTGTTCCGGGCTTGTATCGCACTATGAGACTGAGGGCCTTGATGGCCAGGACAGAATTGTCTTCGAGGTCCTCTGTACCCCATCATTGGTCCTTTGTCTCCCGAGACCCTTCACGGAGCACTTGGGGCATCTCTTTGCAGCACAATATGCACTGGAATCTCGTGTGTCGACACCAGAAACACTGGATTTTGCTTGCGTCTCTGGTTCGAGCGAGCAACAAGGGGTCCCTCTTTCGTTCTTCGGGCGTTTCTTTCTCTGCTTATTTTCCCAGAGTGCACTGGCAACATCCCTCAGGGCAGTAATGGGTTGGGTCCACCAGGTCATCCTAACATTGTCGAAGTAATACTTCACTTCCTTTGAAGACTGATTTACATAGGCGGTGGTAATGGCCTTGGCATCGCACTCATTCTAAGGGGTTTTATTTGGGCGAATCTTTCTGCCGTCTGAATCAAGCACGTGTAGTACACATCGAGGTGCTCGTCCCACCTCTGTTTAACGTTCATAAACTCGTCCCAATTGAACTGCCTTTGTCCTGCTCTTCGGAACTCCTGGAGGAGGGTGTCACTGGCTCCCCTAAATTGTGTCATATCGATTTCATTGTTATAGCCCCAGTTTGGGTCTTGCCTCGGACCAGGCCACGAAGTCCTTGTTGCCCTGGTTCCCCCTTATTGATTTGTCCACTTCGGTGTAAAGCAAATCCTTATCGCCTGGGGTTAGGAAGGCCTGGAGGAGTTCGCCCAGGTCGAACAATGTTGGGTTAAAAGTTCCTATAATGGTTTGGATCTTTTGCGTCACTCTTACCGGGTCCTTCCTCAAGCCCCCCATAGCCTTGATTTGTTCCTGCCCCAACACCACATCCCTAGGTTTGAAGGGTATTTGAACCAGGGCGACAGCAGCCTCTCCCGCCCCTTCCTGGCCTTGCACCGGGTGTCCGGGGACCACTACGGTTTGTAATGGGGCCTCCAGCTTCGGAAGGGAGGGGGAAATGGGTGATAGGGGAGCCCCGGCGGACGGGACAGTTATCTCATTGGGAGGGATAGGGCATACGTCCCGATCTTTCATCTCTTCCGCTAAGGTAAGGAAGTGGGGGAGCGCAAGGTGGAATGCAAGATGGGGTAGTGTGTTTATTGGGTGCTTCTGATAAGCCCGCCCACACATACCAGTAATCCATCTGCCAGTGTAGATCCGTCAAGACCTTTCGTAGATCATGGAGATTTCCCTAGTCAAAAGTCCTCCACTGGGGCTAGAAACTCTCGCCCCCAGAACTCTGGTATTTCTGCCAGTCTTGATTTCAAAACACCAGACGATGCTTAGTTCTACCGGTCTGAACGTTGGGTAAGGAGCCCTCATCACTCATCCATACCACAATGCCCAGTGGGCTCTCTGGTGGAAGGCTGGATTGCCCGCCACCAACCCCACCCATAATAGCAGTCTGTACTCAAAGCAAAGAACTAGTCCAAGGAGCACAAACACAAAAATAGCTGGAAGGAGCAAAGGCAGCACGCAGGCTTCGGGGTTTCGCAAAGCAAAAGGCGTTGGTGGAGAGCCAACACCAAGGAGAATCCAGAATAGGTTGTGGGCAATAGGTGTAGTTCATTGGTGTTCTCTTAGAGTTTGGAACTTTTACCATTCCTTATTGGCTGTGGTCCTATATCCCGGGGCTCATAAATCTGGGAAACCTTTGATTAGTTTATTTTCTTTCACTTTCACCC
The DNA here is from genome assembly GCF_015852505.1 of Tachyglossus aculeatus. Classification (NCBI taxonomy): domain Eukaryota; kingdom Metazoa; phylum Chordata; class Mammalia; order Monotremata; family Tachyglossidae; genus Tachyglossus; species Tachyglossus aculeatus. The sequence continues at coordinate 127,538 of NW_024044828.1, forward strand.
GAGTCCCGGCAGGGGCCCTCCAACAAATTTCCTTCGGGCAAGCCAGAGCTGAGAACACGAATAGTGTATTTCCATTACTTTCAGTCAACTTTCCCAAAAGGAGCAACGGTTGATGTCCTGGCCCACCTACGACAGAGACACCTGCAGCAACCAGAGAGTAGCAGAGAGTTCTGGGAGTCTTGAACAGGTACCATACTTTCGCCCGGTGGTCAGTTCATCTCACACATCCGTTCAGATGCACATACAGACTGCACAGCACAGCCGACCAGTACTAGAATCCATGCAAGCACACCTATGTACACACATACCAGCCCAACACCAATTACTTCGGGAGGTTGGTAATTACACAAAGACGGAGAGGCACAGGGTAGATAGACAAAGACTCCGGGCCAGCATTGTGCGCTCTTTGTCTTAGTTTAACCTAGGAGAGAGAGAGAGAGAGAGAGAGAGAGAGAGATACTCTCTTACCCAGAATGAGTTATCCGGTTCACGGGTCTTAAATTCCTGACCCTATCCAAGGGGTCCCAATTTCCCGACTCTATATGCGGGTCCCCCGAGTAGCCGACATGGGTCGCCCGGTCCCTCCACGGTACCGGGGATACCGACCGTGGAGCTCAAGTCTCCAAACTTTCCTTACAGTCTACCGATCCGATGGGGAGGAGAGATTCTGTTCCAAGGGTGAACTCACCCATGCCAGCGGGGAAAAACCTGCTACCTAACCCGTGGTTCGCCGGACTTGCTGGCGGGTCCCTTCGTGGTGGTCAAAATGTTGGACACAAATTTGTCCAACTCGCTCTGCCGGTGCGAAAGAATGAATCTTGAGGCACTCAGTGTCATCTTTGCAAAGGGTCAGGGCTTCTAGGAGCATAGACCCTTTCATTTCCTTTATGGGGTTTATAACCATTTTGTGAGGTTCAGGGGAGGAGTCAGGGTTCGCTGGAGGAACAGGTTCTCATAGGTTCCTTTGTAAGACGTATCAATGGGTGATTCGTGCTCTGGGGGCGGGGAAGTGGAGGTTTGTCGGGTCGTCGCCTGGGGTTTTCTGGATCCCAAGAGCCAATCCGAGCTCAGGCTGCGGCTTCGGCCCTAATAAGGAGCGGTGGGTCCGACTCCTTGTTTCTAGGAAGAGGGTTAGGACTAGGGATAGGGTCGTGGACAACAAACCCCACACGCACACTTCGCTTCTCCGATCCTATCCTTCTCACTGTACCCTTATCTTTGCTTGGCTCTCTCGCCACCGACAGATCACCTATGGCCTAGAATATACTCCTTCCTCATGACCAAAAATTTACTCTCCTCTCCACATTCAAAGCCTTATTGAAGGCGCATCTCCTCCACAAGGCCTTCCATGACTAAGCCTTCATTCCTCTTCTCCCATGTTCTTCTACGTTGCCCTGACTTGCCCTTTATATTCATCCCTATGACCCTGTGGACCACCCACTTCTCCTCGATATGTTATCCAACCTTAGCTTCACTGATTCTGTCTTCTCCTGGTTCTCCTCTTATCTCTCTGGACGCTTATTCTCATTCTTATTCTTTCGCAGTCCCCTCCTTTCCCTCCCTTCCCCTAACTGTAGAAGGGGTCCCTCAAGGTTCAGTTCTAGGGGGCAATGGCTAGTGTTAGAGATGGAGTAGAGTTGGTGTCCTTGGGCAGTCCGGTCAATCACATTTATAAAGCACTTACTGTGTGCCGAGAGCTGAACTAAGCACTTGGGACAATACAATATAATAAAATAAAAGACACATTCCCTGCCCAGACCGAGCCCTGGGCCTCAGTTTCCTCATCTGTCAAATGGGGATTCAATCCCTGTTCTCCCTCCTATTTGGACTGTGAGCCCCGTGTGGGTCAGGGACTGGGTCCAGACTTGTCATCTGGTATCGACCCCATACCTTGGCACGGTGTTGCGCACACAGTAAGTGCTGAACAGTGACAACAATTATTATTAGTAATGTCATTGTTGCTATTATTGAGAACTACCATCCACCAGAAACATCAGCTAGGACTAGCAGTATTATTAGGGCTAGTGTTAGTTTTATGATTAAGGGTATGGCTAAAGCTAGAAAAAGGGTTAGGATTAGGGATAGAGTTAAACCTGGGGTTTGGGTTAGGGTTAGGCCTAGGGTTTGTTTTGGAATAACTCATATAATTGGGGTTAGGGTTGGGTTTTGGCTTATGGTAAGGGTTAGTGCTATGATTCACAATTGGGCTAGGACTAGGGTTAGGGATAGGGTTAACATTAGGTCTACGTTTGGGCCCAGGGTAAGGGCTTAGTTTGGGCTTCGGGTTACAGTTAAGGCTAGGTATAGTTTTAAGGTTAGGGTTATGATTAGTAGTAGACTTAAGGCTAGGCCTAAGGCTAGGGTAATGGTTAGGGTTAGGGCTACCGCTAGGGGTAGCTTTAGGAAAAGGTGTAGTGATAGAGTTAGGGTTGAAGTTTGGCTTATGATACAGTTTAGTGTTCTAGTTAGGGTCAGCAATCGGATTAGGGCTAAGGTTAAGGAGAGGGTTAGCAATGAGTCTAGGTTTGGGCTTAGCATTAGAGTTAAATGAGGGGGTTACAGCCGGGGTAATGGTTAGGGTTAGGTTTATGCTTAGGCTTATTTTTAGTGTTCAGGCTTGAACCAGGGCACTGGCTCAAGTTAGAACCATTGGGGTAGAGTTAGCATTATTAGGGTGGGTGTCAGGGCTGTGCTAGGGTTAGGGTTATGGATAGGATTGGGATTAGTGTTGGGGTTAGTGTGAGGCTACGGCTAGCAGGAGTGTTAGGGATAATGTTAGTTTTATTGTTAAGGTTATGGCTAAGGCTAGGGCAAGGGTTAGGGTTAAGGTTAGACCTGGGGTTCGAGTTATCGGTAGGGATAGGGCTATGCCTAGGGCTTGTTTTAGGATTAGGTGTTGAGATAGGGTTAAGGTTGGAGTTTGGCTGATGTTAATGTTTAGTGTTATGGTTAGGATTAGCAGTTGGTTAAACTGGGGCAAGGTTAGGGTTAGCGTTAGGGCTATGTTTTGGCCTAGCGTTAGAGTTTGGTTTAAGGTTAGTGGTAGGGTAAGGGTTAGGGTTAGGGTTAGGGCTAGGGATAGATTTAAATTTAGTGTTTTGATTAGTAGTAGACTTAAGGCTAGGCCTATAACTAGGATAATGGTTAGGGTTAGAGCTAGGACTGTGGCTTGCTTTAAGATAAGGTGCAGAGACAGGCTTAGGGTTGAGGTGATGTTTTGGTTTATGGTTTATGGTGAGGTTTAGTGTTATGGTTAGAGTTAGCAGTTGGGATCGGGCTAAATTTAGGCAGATGGTTAGCATTAGGTCTAGGCTTAGGCCTCGGATTAGGGTTATGATTTGGGTTAGAGGTCGGGTTAATATTACGGTTAGATATTAGCTTAGACTTAATGATAGCCTTAGGGCTTGGGCCAGGGCAACGGCAAGCATTAGAGATAAGGGTGAAGTTAATGTTAAGTTTGGGGTTAGGGCTGGGCTATTATTGGGTTGTGGATAGGATTGGGGTTAAGGTTAGTGCTGGCGTTAGGGCTAAGCAGTAGTGTTTGAGCTAGTGTTAGTTTTATGGTTAAGTTTATGGCTAGTGCTGGGGTTAGGGTTAGGAATAGTGTTAGGGTTAGGCCTGGGGCAAGGGTTAAGGTTAAGGTTAGAGCTAGGCTTAGGGCATTTTTTAGCATTAGGTGTAGAGATAGGATTAGGGTTGGTGTTTGGCTGACGGTAAGGTTTAGAAGCAGCATGGCTGAGTGGAAAGACCCCAGGCACGGGTTTGGGACTCAGAGATCATGCGTTCTAATCCCTGCTCTGCCATTTGTCAGCTATGTGACTTTGGGCAAGTCACTTCACTTCTCTGTGCCTCAGTTACCTCATCTTTACAATGGGGATTAAGACTGTGAGCCCCACGTGGGACAACCTAATTACTTAGCATCCCTCACTAGCACTTCGAACAGTGCTTCGCACGTAGGGATAGGGGTAGGGTTAGCGTCATATCTAGGCTTGGGTCTAGGGTTAGGGTCAAGGTTAGAATTAGGGTTAGTATTAGGTATACAGTTAGCTTTCTTGTTAGCATTAGGGCTAGGTTTTGGCCTAGGGATAGAGTTTCGTTGAGGGTTAGGGGTAGTATTATAGTTAGGGTAAAGGCTGGGGATAGTTTTAAGGGTAGCGTTTTGATTAGGAAGTGGACTTAAACTAGGCCTTAGGCTAGGGTAATGGTTAGTTTTCGGGCTAGGCCTAGGGCTAGCTTTACGATAACTTGTAGAGATAAGGTTAGGATTGAGGTTTGGTTATGGTGAGTTTCAATGTTATGGTTAGGGTTGGCAATTGGACTAGGGCTAGGTTTAGGGACAGGGTTAGCGATAAGTCTGGGTTTGGGCCTAGGGTTAAGGTTAAGGTTAGGGTTCGGGTTTTGGCTAGGAATAGTTTTAAGGTTAGCTTTATGATTGTAGTAGACTGAAGGTGAGGCCTAAGGCTAGGGTAATGGTTAGGGATAGGGTTGGGATTAGGTATATGGTTGGGTTTAATGTTAGCATTTGGGCTGGGGCCAGGGCAATGCTAGCATTAGAGTTAAGGATAGCGTTAGTGTTAAGGTTGGGTTTAGGAATGAGATGGGATTAGGGTTATGGATAAGACTGGGGTTAGGGTTAGGTCTGTGGTTAGTGTTAGGGGTAAGGCTAGCAGTAATGTTTACCACATAGTGGATATGTTTATGGCTAGGGATAGGGCTAGGGTTAATGTTAGGGTTAGGGTTAAGGATAGTGTTAAGGTTAGGTCTGGGGCTAGGGTAATGGTAAGAGTTAGGGATAGTGTTAAGGTTAGGCCTGGGGTTAGCATTATGTCTAGGGTTAGGGCTAGGTCTAGGGCCTTAGGTGTAGAGATAAGTTTAGGGTTGAGGTTTGGCTCTGGTAAGGCTTAGTCTTATGGTTAGGATTCACAGTTGGACTAGGGAAAGGGATTGGGATACGGTTAGCATTAGATCTAGATTGGAACTAGGCTTAGGTTTTTGGTAGGGTTAAGGTTAGAATGAGTGCTAGAGTTAGTGTTAGGGTTAGGACTACGAATGTTGTTAAGGTTAGTGTTATGATTAGTAGTAGACTGAAGGTTAGGCCTAAGGCTTGGGTAATGGTTAGAATTCGAGCTAGGTATAGTGCTGGCTTTAGGATAAGGTATTAGGGTTGAGGTTTGGTTTATGGTGAGGTTTAGTGTTATGGTTAGCGTTAGAAATTGGACTGGGCCAGGGTTAGGGAGAGGGTTAGCTTTAGCTCTAGGTTTGGGCCTAGGGTTAGGGTTAAGATTAGGGTTAGAGCTAGGGTTAGGGTTAGGTATCCAGTGAGTCTTATTGTTAGCATTAGAATTAAGGCCAGGGCAATGGCTAGCGTTAGAGATAAGGGTAGAGTTAACGTTAAGGGTGGGGTTAGGACAGAGTTAGGGTTAGGGTTATGTATAGGACTGAGGTTAGTGAAAGGATTAGTGATGAGGGGGGTTAGTGAAAGGATTTAGGTTTAGATCTAGGTTTCGGCCTAGGTTTAGGGTCAAAGCAAGTTATAGCTGGGTTTACAATTAGGTTTAAGTATACAGTTCGCCCTATTGTTAGCGTTAGGGCTAGGGCTAGGGCAGTGGTTGGCATTAGAGATAAGGGTAGAGTTAATGTTAATGTTGGGTTAGAGCTGAGCTAGGATTAGGGTTATGGATAGGATTGGGGTAAGGATTTGGGCTGGGGTGAGTGTTAGGGTTTAGAGCTACCAGTAGTGTTAGGGCTAGTGTTAGAGTTATGGTTAAATTCACGGCTAGGCTTAGAGATAATGTCAATATTAGGACCAGGGTAATGGCTAGTGTTAGAGAAAGGGGTAGACTTAGTGTTTAGGTTGGGGTTAGGGATTAGCAAGGTTTAGGGTTATGGGTAGGATTGCAGTTAGGGTTACAGTTAGCGTTAGGGTTAGGCCTAGCAGAATTATTAGGGGTAGTGATAGTTTTATGGTTATAAGGCCACGGCTAGGGTTGGGGCCAGGGTAAGGGTTAGGTTTAGAAGTAGGGTTAGGATTTCAGTTAGGGCTAGGAATGGTGTTAAGGTTAGTGTTTTGATTAGTAGTAGATTTAATGTAGGGTAATAGTTAGGGTTAGGGCTAGACCTAGCGCTAGCTTTAGGAAAAGGTGTAGAAATAGAGTTAGGGTTGAGTTTTGGCTTATGTTGCAGTTACAGTAAGGGTTAGCAATTTGTCTAGGGCTAGGGTTAGAGTTAATGGGCCTAGGTTTGGGCATAGGGTTAGAATTAAATCTAGGGTTAGAGTTGGATTTACGGTTAGAGCTTAGCATAAGGTTAGGCTTATTGTTAACAATAGGGCAAGGTCCAGAGCAATTGCTTGCGCTAGAGTTAGGGGTAAAGTTAACATTGAGGAAGGTGTCAGGGCGGAGTTAGGGTTAGGGTTATGGATAGAACTAGATTTAGGATTAGGTTTGGGGTTAGTGTTGGGGCTAGAGCTAGCAGTAGTGTTAGTGCTAGTTTTAGTTTTATGGTTAAGTGTATGGCTAAGGCCAAGGCTAGGATCCGGGTTAGGGTGAGGGATATGGTTAGGGATAGGGATAGGCCTGGGGTAGGGTGATGGTTATGGGCTAGGCCTGGGGCTTTTTTTAGCATTAGGTGTAGAGATAGGTTTAGGACTGGTGTTTAGGGTGGTGCTGATGGTAAGGCTTAGTATTATGGTTAGGATCAGCAGTTGGACTAGAGCAAGGGGTAGGAATAGGGTTAGCCTCAGGTCTAGGTTTAGGAATACGTTTTGGGTTAGGGTTAGGGTCAGGGCTAGGGATTGTTTGAAGGTTAGCATTATGATTAATACTAGACTTAAGGCTAGGCCCAAGGCTGCGGGAATGGTTAGGGTTAGGGCTAAACCTAGGGCTAGCTTTAGAATAAGCTACTGAAATAGGGCTAGGGTTGAAGTTAGGCCTATGTTGAGGTTTACTGTTACGGTTAGGGTTATATATTGGGCTGGGCGTAAGGTGCGAGAGATTGTGATTGTTCTAGGTTTGGGCCTAGTGTCAGGTTCAAGGTTAGGGGTAGAGGAAGGGTTAGGGTTAGGTATACGGTTAGGATTACTGTTAGCCTAAGGACTAAGGCCAGGGCAAGTTTAGTGTAAGAGATAGGAATAGAGTTAGTGTTAAGGCAGGTTAGGTCTGAGCTATGGTTAGGGTTATGGATAGCACTGGATTTAGGGTTATGGTAAAGGTTTGTGTTAGGGCTAGGATGAGCAGTAGTGTTTGTTTTATTGTTAGGTTTATGGTTAGAGTTGTGGTTATATATAGGGTTATTGTTAGGCTATAGTCTAGGGTTCTGCCTAGGTTTAGGGCTAGGTCTAGGTCTAGGTTTGGGTCTAGCGTTAAGGTTTGGGTTAGGGTTGGGGTTTAGGTTTAGGCTATCGATAATTTTAGGGTCAGTGTTGTGATTGGTAATAGAATGAAGGCTAGCCCTTAGGGTAGGGTAATAGGATCAGGGCTAGTCCTAGGTCTAGCTTTAGGACTAGGGTTAGAGCTAGGGTTTCGGTTGAGGTTTGGCTTAAGGTGCAGTTTAGCGTTCTGGTTAGGGTGATGTCTAGGTTTAGGGTCAGGTCTAGGACTAGGTATGGGTCTAGGGTTAAGGTTTGGGTTCGGGTTTGGGTTTGAGTTTAGGCTAAGGATAGTTTTAAGGTTAATCTTATGATTAGTAGTATACTGAAGGCTAGAACAAACGCTAAAGTAATGTTTAAGGTTAAGGCTAGTCCTAGGTCTAGCTTTAGGAAATAGTATAGCGATTGGGTTAGGGTTGAGGTTTAGCTTCTGATATAGTTTAGAGTTATGGTTAGGGTTAAAAATCGGACTAAGGCTAGGGTTAGGGAGAGGTTTAGCAATGGATCTTGGTTTGGGCCTAGGGTTAGAGTTAAGTTGAGGGTTAGAGCTAGAGTTATAGTTAGGCCTAGGTATAAGTTTGGAATTATTGTTAACATTAGGGCTAGGGCAAGGGCAATGGCCAGCATTAGAGATAGGGGTAGAGTTAACATTAAGGTTTGGGTTAGGGCTGCCTTAGTGTTAGGTTTATGGATAGGATTGGATCTAGGATTAGTTTTGGGGTTAGTGTTAGGGCTAGGGCCTAGTGTTTATGTTAGATTTATGATTAAGGGTATGGCTAGGGTCAAGGCTGGGGCTAGAGTCAGAATTAGGTTTAGGATTCGTTCTGGGGCTAGTGTAATGGTTGGGATTAGGGTTAGGGCTCAGCCCAGGGCTTGTTTTAAGATTAGGTAAAGAGATAGGGTTAGGATTGGGGTTTGGTTTATCTTAAGGTTTAGTGTTCTGGTTAGGATTAGCCATTAGTCTTGGGCTAGGGCAAAGATAGAGTTAGTGTTAGGTTTTGGTTGGGCCTAGGGCTAGGTTTAGGGTCAGGGTTAGGGTTAGGATTAGAGCTAGGTTGCGGTTATGGTTAGGACTAGGGCAAGGGTTAGAAATAAGGTTAGAACTAGTCCTAGGGCTTCTTTTAGGATTTGGTGTAGTGAAAGGTTTAAGGTTGTATTTTGGCTTTTGGTAAGGTTTAGTGTTATTTTTAGGGTTAGCAGTTGGGGTAGGGCTAAAGTGTATAGCTAGCATGAGGTTGAGGTTTGGCTTTTGGTGGAGCTTAGTGTTATGTTTGAGGTTAGCAATTGGATTGGGGCTAGGGCTAGGGAGATGGTTAGGCTTAGGTCTAGGTTTGGCCCTAGGGTTACGGTCAAGGTTAGGGTTAGAACTAGGGTTAGGGTTAGCGTTAGGTATATGGTCAGCCTTATTGTTAGCATTAGGGCCAGGGCTAAGGCAGTGGGTAGCATTGGAGAGAATGGTAGAGTGAACGTTCAGGTTGGGGTTAGGGCTAAACTAGGATTAGGGCTATGGATAGGACAGAGTTTAGGTTTATTGAGAGGGTTGGGTTTTATTGTAGGTTTGGGCCTAGGTTTTGGGTCAGGGTTAGGGTTAGAGTTAGGTTTACGGTCAGGTTTAAGTATATGGTTAGCATTATTTTTAGCGTTAGTGCTAGGGTTAGGACAGTGGCTAGCGTTAGAGATAATGGTAGAGTTAATGTTTAGATTGGAGATAGGGCTGAGCTAGGATTAGGTTCAAGGGGAGGACTGGGGTTAGGATTTGGGCTGGGGTTAGTGTTAAGGTTTAGGACTAGTGGTAGTGTTAGGGCTAGTGTTAATTTTATGGTGATGGGTATGGCTAGGGCTAGTCCTAGGATCAAGGTTAGGGCTCGGGCTAGAGTAGGGGTAGGTCTGAGGCTAGGATGATGGCTAGGGTTAGGACTAGGTCTTGGACTTTTTGTAGCAGTAAGTGAAGAGCTAGGGTTAGGGCTGGTGTTTGGCTGAGTTAAGGTTTAGTTTTATTGATCGGTTTAGCATTTGGGCTAGGACTAATGGTAGGGAAAGCGTTGGCATTTGGTCTGGGTTTGGGACTAGGTTTTGGATTAGGGTTAGGGGTAGGGATTATTTAAAAGTTAGCATTATGATTAATACTAGACTTAAGGCTAGGCCCAAGGCTAGGGTAATGGTTAGGGTTAGGGTTTGACCTAAGGCTAGCTTTAGAACAAGGTGTTGATATAGGGCTAAGGTTGAAGTTTGGCTTATTTTAAGATTTGGTGTTATGGTTAGGGCTAGGGCTGGGGTTAGGGAGATTTTGTTAGTTCTATGTTTGGGCCTAGGGTTAAGGTCTAGGTTAGAGTTAGAGGTAGGGCCAGGGTTAGGTATACACTTTTGCTTACTGCTAGCGTTCGGGCTAAGTCCAGGGCAAAGATTAGCGTTAGAGACAGGAGGAGAGTTAGTGTTAAGGTAGGTTAGATCTGAGCTTCGGTTTAGGTTATGGATAGCACTCGGTTATGGTTAGGGTTAGGGTGATCAGTAGTGTTAGGGCTAGGGTGAGCAGTAGTGTTAGTTTTATGGTTTAGTTTATGGGTAGTGTTGGGGTTCTAGATAGGGTTATTATTAGGCTTGGGCCTAGGGTGATTGCTATATTTAGAGCTAGGTCTAGGTCTAGGTTTGGGTCAAGGGTTAAAGTTGGGATTCAGATTTGGGCTAAGTATAGCTTTAAGGTCAGTGTTATGATTGGTAGTAGACTGAAGGCTAGGCCTAAGGCCAGGGTCATGTTTAGGGTCAGAGTTAGTCCTAGGTTTAACTTTGGGAAATTCTGTAGAAATAAGGTTAGGGTTGAGGTTTGGCTTATGATGTAGTTTAGTGTTATGGTTAGGGTTAGCAATCATACCAGGGCTAAAGTTAGGGAGAGGGTTAGTGATGGGTAGTGGTTTGGGTCTAGGGTTAAACTTAAGTGGAGGGTTAAAGTTATGGTTAGGCCTAGGTATAAGGTTGGATTTATCGTTAGCATTAGGGCTAGGGCCAGGGCAATGGTAACATTAGAGATAGGGGAAGAGTTAGTGTAAGGTTTGGGTTAGGGCTGATTTAGGGTTAGGTTTGTAGATAGGATTGAGTTTAGGATTAGGTTTGGGGCTGGGGCCGGCAGTATTGCTAGTGCTAGTGTTAGATTTATGGTTAAGGGTACGGATAGGGCCAAGACTAGGGCTGGGGTCAGGGATAGGGTTAGGAGTGGGCCTGAGGCTAGGGTTATTGTTGGGGTTAGGGTTAGGGCTCAGTTTAGGGCTTGTTTTAGGGTTAGATATTGAGGTAAGGTTAGTGTTGGGGTTTGTCTTATCTTAAGGTTTAGTGTTAGGGCTAGGATTAGCAGTTGGATTCGGGCTAGGGTCAAGGATAGGGTCAGTGCTAGGTCTCGGGTGGTCCTAGGGTTAAGTGTTGGGTAAGGGTTAGGGTTAGGATTAGAGCTAGGTTAGGGTTATGGTTAGGGCTAGGGCTAGGGCAAGGGTTAAGATTAGGGTCAAAATAGGCCAGGGACTTCTTTTGGGATTTGGTGTAGAGATAGTGTTAGGGTTGGGTTTTAGTTGTTCGTAAAGTTTAGTGTTTAGGTTAGGTGTAGCAGTTGGATTAAGGATAGGGGTAGTGATAGGGTTAGCGTTAGGTCTAGGTTTGGGCCTCGGGTTAAGGTTTGGGGTAAGGATAGTTTTCAGGTTAGTGTTATGATTAGTGGTATACTGAAGGCTAGGCCTAAGGCTAGGGAAAGTACAGTGCTCTGCACATAGTAAGCGCTCAATAAATACGATTGATTGATTGACTGGGGGAGATACAAAGTTATCAGGTTGTCCCAGGTGGGGCTCACAGTCTTAATCCCCATTTTACAGATGAGGTAACTGAGGCACTGAGAAGTTATAAAAAGAATAAGGTCAGTTACAGTCTCTGTCCCACACATGGGCTCACAGTCTAGGAGTGAAGGAAAAGTTACTTTATCCCTATTTTACAGAAAAGGAAACGGAGGCCCACAAACGTTGTGACAGTACCCAAGATCTCCCAGCTGACCATTGGCACAGCCAAGACTAGGACCCAGGTCACCTGATGTCCAGTTCCCTGCTCTTTTGTTAGACCACAGAACAGCCACCAAATGTCCAACGAATTTCTATTCCCTTTTGTTGTGTCAGTCCTTCAACCACCTTAGCACTTTTATGGAAAGTGGTTATTACATTTATTCATTTACAGCTTCAGAAGTCTTTTCTGAAGTCTGGAGAAGCAGCCTGGCTCAGACGAAAGAGCCCGGGTTTGTGTGTCAGAGGTCATGGGTTCGAATCTCAGCTCCGCCATTTGTCAGCGGGGAATCTCAGTTCCCCCTTCTAGACTGTGAGCCCACTATTGGGTAGGGACTGTCTCTATATGTTGCCAACTTGTACTTCCCAAGCGCTTAGTACAGTGCTCTGCACACAGTAAGGGCTTAATTAATACAATCGAATGAATGAATGAATGAAAGCTCAGTAAAATGACTGGCACATAGTAAACCATTAACAAATACCATAAAAAAAATTATAGGAACTGCAGGAGGTGAGGGCCCCGGCACCAGCCAATCCCCGCGCTCCACTGAATGGGCTGTGGGCCGGGAGAAGCTGCGAGGGCGCCCTCTATTTGCAGAGCCTCGGAGCTGCTGGACGGTCCCCGGCTCCAGCTGATCCCCACTCTCCACTCATTTAAGGGGGGGCTGGGATGGGAAGAGCTGCCGGGGCGTCCTCTGAGGGCCGAGCTCGAAATCGTCAGGAGAATCCCCGACCCCAACCACTCCCCAAGCACCAGTTGATTGGGGGAAACAGGAGGAGCTGCGAGGGATCCCTCTGCGGGCCCACCAAGTGCCCTGCAGGACGGGCCCGACCCCAGCGAATCCCCGCGTTGCATTGAATGGTGTGTGGGCCGGGAAGTGCTGCGAGGACGCCCTCTGTTGGCCGAGCCCAGGAGCTGCAGGACGGTCCCCGGCTCCAGCCTATCCCCACGCTCCACTCATTTAAGGAGCGGGGGAACAGGAATAGATATGAGGGCGTCCTCGGCTGGACGACCTCGCGAGCTTAAGGAGAATCCCCTACCTGAGACGATCCCCGAGCAGCAGTTGATTTAACGGGGACTGGAGGAGCTGAGAGGGCGCCCTCTACTGACAAAGTCCAAGAGCTGGAGGGGAATTCCAGGCCACAGCCAATCCCCGCACTCCACTGATTTGGGGACGACGGGAGACGTTGTGAAGGCCCCATCTGTTGGCCTGGCCGGCTAGCTGCAGGGAAATCCCTTGCCCCAACCAATCCGCGCCCCACTGAATTGGGGAGGATGGGAGGACCAGCGAGGTCGCTCTCTGTTGGCCGATCCCAGGAGCTGCAGGAGGGTCCTCGGCTTCAGCGGATCCCCATGCTCCACTCAGTTAAGGAGAGGTGGGGAAACGGGAATAGCTTCGAGGGCGTCCTCTGCTGGCCCACCCAGAGCACTGCAGGACGGACCCCGGCCCCTGCCAATCACCGTGCTCCACTGAATTGTGGTGGGCCGGGAGGAGCAGCTAGGGCGTCTTCTGTTGGCCGAGCCCAGGAGCTGCAGTACGGTGGCCAGGTCCAGCCGATCCCCACGCTTCACTCATTTAAAGAGAGGGGGTGAAACAGGAAGAGCTGCGAGGGCGTCCTATGCTGGCCAAGCTCGTGAGCTGCAGGAGAATCCCCGAAACCAGTCAATCCCCAAGCACAAGTTGAATGGGGGGAACGGGAGGAGCTGCGATGGCGTCCCTTGTAGACCCTCACAGAACCCTGTAGGACGGACCCCGGCCCCAGCGAATCCCCACGCTCGACATAACGCGGGGCGGGCCGGAAGGAGCTGTTGGCCGAGCCCAGGAGCTGCAGGACAGTCCACGGCTCCAGCCGATCCCCACTCTCCACTCATTTAAGGAGAGGGTGGAAAACAGAAAGAGTTGAGAGTGTGTCCTCTGATGGCCGAGCTCACGAGCTGCAGGAGAATCCCCGACCCGAGCCTACAACAAGCACCAGTTCATTGGGGGGAACGGGAGGATCTACGAGGACGCCCCTGCTGGCCGATCTCGTGACCTGCAGGAGAATCCCCAACCTCAGCCGATCCACAAGCACCAGTATATTTGGAGGGGACGGGATAAGCTGAGAGGGCGCCCTCTGCTGACCGACTGCAAGAGCTGCAGGGAAATCCCTGGCCCCAGCCAATCCCCGCACTCCACTGATTTGGGGGCGATGGGAGAAGCTTTGAGGGCGCCATCGTCTGGCCGAACCGGCTAGCTTCAGGGAAATCCCTTGCCCCAACCAATCTGCGCCCCAGTGAATTGGGTGTGGGGAGGAATGGGAGGACGTGAGAGTTCGCTCTCTGCTGGCCGAGCCCAGGAGCTGCAGGAGGGTCCCTGGCTCCAGCCGATCCTCACACTCCACTCAGTTAAAGAGAGAGGGGGAAAACGGGAAGAGAAATGGAGTCCTGCTGGCCGAGCTCGCGAGCTGCAGGAGAATCCCCGACCCCAGAAAATCCAGAAGCAGCAGTTGATTGGAGGGAACGGGAGGCGATGCCAGGGCATCCTCTGCTGGCCCACCCAGAGCCCTGCAGGACGGTCCCCGGCCCCAGCGAAACCCAGCGCTCCACTGAATGGGGGGTGGGTCAAGAGGAACTGCGAGGGCACCCTTGTTTGGCAGAGCCTAGAAGCTGCAGGACGGCTCCCGGCTCCAGCCGATCCCCACCCTCCACTCATTTAAGGAGAGGGTTAGAAACGTGAAGAGCTGCGAGGGCGTCCTCATCTGGCCTTGCTCCCGAGCTGCAGGAGAATCCCCTACCCCAGCCAGTCCCCATGCAGCAGTTTTTGGGGGGGAACGGGAAGAGCTGCGAAGGCGCCCCCTGCTGACCTACATCGTGAGCTTAAGGAGAATCCCCTACCTCAGCCGATCCTCAAGAACAAGTTGATTTGAAAGGTACAGGAGAATCTCAGAATGCAACCTCAGCTGACCTATTCCAAGAGCTGTAAGAGAATCCCCGGCCCCAGCCAATCCCCGCACTCCACTGATTTGGGAGCAACGGGAGAAGCTGCGAGGGAGCAATCATTAGGCCGGGCCTGAGAGCTGCAGGGATATCCCTTGCTCCAACCAATCCGTGCCCCACTGAAGGAGGGGTACGGTAGGAACTGCCAGGTCGCTCTACATTAGCCGAACCCAGGAGCTGCAGGAGGGTCCCCGGATCCAGCCGATCCCCACGCTTCACTCATTTTAGGAGAGATGGGGAAACGGGAAGAGCTGCGAGGGCATCCTCTGCTGGCCGACCTGGCGAGCTGCAGGAGAATCCCAGACATCAGCCGATCAGTAGGCACCACGTGATTTGGAGGGGATGGGTGAAGCTGAGAGTGCGTCCGACTCTGATCGAGTCCAAGAGCTGCAAGGGAATCCCCAGCCCCAGCCAATTCCCGCACTACACTGATTTGGGGGCGAAGGGAGAAGCGGCGAGGGCGCATTGTGCTGGCCAGGCCCGCGAGCTGAAGGGAAATCCCTTGCCCCAACCAATCTGTGCCCCACTGAATGGGGGGGGGGAGTTGGAGAGGAGGACCTGCGCGGTCGCTCTCTGCTGTCCGAGCCAAGAGTCTGTAGGAGGGTCCCCTGCTCCAGCCGATCCCCATGCTCCAATCAGTTAGCGGGGGGGGGGGGGGGGGGCGGAAACGGGAAAACATACGAAGGCGTCCTCTGGTGGCCGAGATCGCAAGCTGCAGGAGAATCCCCGACCCCAGCCAATCCCCAATCTGCAGTTGATTGGGAGGAAATGGGGGAGATGCGAGGGCGCCCTCTCCTGGCCCACGCAGACCCCTTCATGACGGTCACCGGCCCCAGCCGATCACCACGCTCCATTGAATGGGGGGTGGGCCGGGATGAGCTGCTAGGGCCTCCACTGTTGGCCGAGCCCAAGAGCTGCAAGACCGTCCCTGACTCGAGCCGATCCCCAAGCTCCACTCACTTAATGAGAGGGGTAAACGGGAAGAATTGCGAGTGCGTCCTCTGCTGGCCGAGCTCCCGAGCTGCGGTAAAATCCCCGACCCCAGCCAATCCCCAAGCACCAGCTGATTGGGGGGAACGTGAATAGCTGCGAGGGAGTCCTCTGCTAGACGAGATGGCGAGCAGAAGGAGAATCCCCGACCCCAACAAATCTCCAAACACCAGTTGAAAGTGGGAAACGGGAGAAGTTGCCTGGGCGCCCCCTGCTGGCCTACATCGCGAGGTTAAGGAGAATCCCTGACCTCAGCCGATGCCCAGGGACCGGTTGATTTGGAGGGGACGGGAGAAGCTGAGAAGACGCCCTCTGCTGACCGAGTCCAAGAGCTGAATGCGAATTCCCGGCCCCAGCCAATCCCCGCACTCCACTGATTTGGGGGCGATGGAAGAAGCTGCGAGGGCGCTATATGCTGGCCGGGCCAGCGAGCTGCGGGGAAATCACTTGCCTAAACTAATCCACGCCCCACTGAATGGTGGGGAGGAAGGTAGGACCTGCGAGGACGTCCTTTGCTGGCCGAGCCCAGGAGCTGCAGAAGGGTGGCCGGCTCCAGCCGATCCCCACGCTCCACTCAGTTAAGAAGAGGGTTGGAAATGGGAAGAGCTGCGAGGGCGTCCTCTGCTGGCCGAGCTCGCGAACTGCAGGAGAATTCCTGACCTCAGTCAATCCCCAAGCACCAGTTGATTGGGGGGAACAGGAGGAGCTGCGAGTTCGCCCTCTGCTGGCCGAGCCCAGGAGCTGCATGTGTGTCCCCAGGGGAACGGGAGGAGCTGCGAAGGCGCCGCCTGCTGAACGACATCGGGAGGAACTGCCAGGTTGCTCTCCGCTAGCCGAGCCCAGGTGCATCAGGAGGGTCCTTGGATCCAGCCCATCCCACGCTCCACTCAGTTAACGAGAGCTGGGGAAACGGGAAGAGCTGCGATGGTGTCCCCTGCTGGCCGAGCTCGCGAGCTGCAGGAGAAGTCCCGACCCCAGCCAGTCCCCAAGCACCAGTTGATTGGGGGGGAACAGGAGGAGCTGCGAGGTCGCCCTGTGCTGCACCACCCAGGGCGTTGCAGGACGGGCCCCGGCCTCAGCCAATCCCCGCGCTGCACTGAATGGTGGATGTGCAGGGAACAGCTGCGAGGGTGCCCTCTGTTGGCCGAGCCCAGTAACTGCAGGACGGTCCCCGGCTCCAGCCGATCCCCACTCTCCACTCATTTAAGGAGAGGGGGGATACGGGACGGCTGCGAGCGCGTCCTCTGATGAGCGAGCTAGCGAGTTGCAGGAGAATCCCGGATCCCAGCCAATCCCCAAGCACCAGGTGCCTGGGGGAGAACGGGAGGAGCTGCGAGGACGCAATCTGCTGGCCCACCCAGAGCCCTTCAGGACGGGCCCCGGTTGACTAGGGGGAAAGGGAGGAGCTGCGAGGGCGCAGTCTGTTGGCAGACCCTGAGCCCTGCAGGACGGGCCGTGTCCCCAGCCAATCACCGCGCTCCACTGAATGGGGGGTGGGCCGGCCGGAGCTCCGAGGGCTGCCCAGGAGTTGTAGGACGGTCCCCGGCTCCAGCCGATCCCCACGCTCCACTCATTTAAGGAGATGGGGGAAACGCGGGAAGATCTGCGAGGGCCTCCTCTGCTGGCCGAGCTCGCGAGCTGCAGGAGAATCCCCGACCCCAGCTAATCCCCAAGCACCAGGTGACTGGGAGAGAACGGGAGGAGCTGCGAGGATGCAATCTGCTGGCCCACCCAGAGCCCTTCAGGACGGGCCCCGGCCCCAGCAAATCCCCGATCTCCATTTTATCGGGGGCTGGCCGGTACGAGCTGCGATGACGCCTTATTTTGGTCGAGCTAACGAGCGGCAGGTCGGTCCCGGCTCCAGCCGATCCCCACGCTCCCCTCAGTTAAGGAGAGGGGGGGGGAAACGGGAAGAGCTACGAGAGCGTCCACTGCTGGCCGAGCTCGAGAGGTGGAGCAGAATCCCCGACCCCAGCCAATCCCCGAGCACCAGTTGACTGGGGGGAACGGGAGGAGATGCGAGGGCGCCCTCTGCTTGCCGAGCCCAGGAGCCGCAGGAGGGTCCCCAGCTCTGGGCGATCCCCATGCTCCACTCTTTTAAGGAGGGGGGGGCAACGGGAAGTGTTGCGAGGGCGCCCTCTGCTTGCCGAGCTCGCGAGCTGCAGGAGAATCCCCGACCTCAGGCAATCGCCAAGCACGAGTTGATTTGGGGGAACGTGAGGTGCTGCGATGGCGCGCTCTTCTGGCTGACCCAGAGCAGCAGAGGGCACCCTCGCATCTCCTCCCTTTCCCTTCTTCAGTAGGCCGTGGATTGGTTAGGGAAAGTGATTTCACTGCAGCTCAGGGGCCTGGCTGGGCGATGGCGCCCTGGTAGCTTCTCCCATCACCCCAAAATAAATGGAGTGGGGGGATTGGCTGTGGCCCGGTATTCCCCTGCAGCTTCTGGACACGGTCAGCGGAGGCCGCCCTCTCAGCTTCTCCCGTCCCCTCCAAATCAACTAGTGCTTGGGTATTGGCTGGGTTCGGGGATTCTCCTGCAGCTCGCGAGCTCGGCCAGCAGAGGACGCAATCGCAGCTCTTCCCGTCCCCCCCTCTCGTTAACTGAGTGGAGTGTGGGGATCGTCTGGAGCCAGGAACCGTCCTGCCTCTAGTGGGCTAGGCCAAAAGAAGGCGCCCTCGCATCCCCCGCAGGCCCACCTCCGCATTCAGTGAGGTTTGGATTGGTTGGGGCAAGGGATTTCCCTGCAGCTCGTGTGTTCGGAAAGTGGAGGACGCCCTCGTAGATCTTCCAGTTTCCCGCCCTCTCCTCATCTGAGTGGAGCATTGGGATCGACTATAGCCAGGAACCCTCCTGTTGCTCCTGGCTTCGGCCAGAAGAGGGCGCCCTCGTAGCTCCTCCCGGCCCAACCCCCCATTCAGTGGAGCGCGGGGATTGGCTGTGGTCGGACCCCGTCCTGCGGGGCTCTGGGTGGGCAGGCAGAGAGCTCCCTCGCCTGCCCTCCATTCCCCCCAATTCAGTGGAGCGCAGGGAATTGGCTGGGGCCGGGGACCGTCCTGCAGGTCTCTGGGTGGGCCAGCAGAGGGCGCCCTCGCAGCTTCTCCGGTTTCCCTCTTCGGTAGGGGGTGGATTGGTTGGGGCAAGTGATTTCGTTGCAGCTCGTTGGTCTGGCTATGAGATGGCGCCCTGTCTCCCCCAAATCAGTCGAGTAGGGGGATTGGCTGGGGCCGAGGATTCCCCTGCAGCTCTTCGACACGGTCAGCAGAGGGCGCCCTCTCAGCTTCTCCCGTCCCCTCCAAATCAACTGGTTCTTGGGGATTGGCTGGGGTCGGAGATTCTCCTGCAGTTCGCGAGTTTGGCCAGCAAAGGACGACCTCGCAGCTCTTCCCGTTGCCCCCCCTGTCTTTACCTGAGTGGAGCATGGTGATTGGCTGGAGCTGGAGAACCTCCTACAGCTCTTGGGCACGGCCAGCAGAGAGCACCCTCGTAGCTCCTCCTGGCCCAAAACCCATTCAATGGAGCTCCCGTATTGGCTGGGGCCAGGTCCCGTCCTGCAGGGCTATGGGTGGGCCAGCAGGGAGCGCCCTCGCCGGTCCTCCCTCCCCCCCCCATTCAGTTGAGCGAAGGGAATTATCTGGGGCCGGGGCCCGTGCAGCAGGTCTCTGGGTGGGCCATCGGAGGGCGCCCACGCAGCTCCTCCCGTTCCCCCCACTCAAATTGTGCTTGGGGATTGTCTGGGGTCGAGGACTCACCTGCAGCTCGCAAGTTCGGCCAGAAGAGGACAACCTGGCAGCTCATCCCGTTTCCCACACTCTCCTTAAATGAATGGAACCTGGGAATCGGCTGGAGCCGGGGACCCACCTGCAGCTCCTGGGTTCGGCCCGCAGAGGGCGCACTCGCAGGTCCTCCCGTCCCCCCCCTTCAGTAGGGCGTGGCGTGCTTGGGGCAAGTGATTTCACTGCAGCTCTCGGGCCTGGCAAGGAGATGGCGCCCCCGTAGCTTCTCCCGTCGCCCCCAAATCAGTGGAGTGGGGGGATTGGTTGTGGCCGGAGATTCCCCTGCAGCTCTTGGACACGGTCAGCAGATGGCGCCCCCTCAGCTTCTTCTGGCCCCTCCAAATCAACTGGTGCTTGGGGATTGGCTGGGTTCGGGGATTCTCAATCAATCAATCAATCGTATTTATTGAGCGCTTACTGTGTGCAAAGCACTGTACTAAGCGCTTGGGAAGTACAAGTTGGCAACATATAGAGATGGTCCCTACCCAACAGTGGGCTCACAGTCTAGAAGGGGGAGACAGAGAACAAAACCAAACATATTATCAAAATAAAATAAATAGAATAGATATGTACAAGTAAAATAGAGTAATAAACATGTACAAACATATATACAGGTACTGTGGGGAAGGGAAGGAGGTAAGCCGGGGGGGGATGGAGAGGGAGAGGAGGGGGAGAGGAAGGAGGGGGCTCAGTCTGGGAAGGCCTCCTGGAGGAGGTGAGCTCTCAGTAGGGTCTGGAAGGGAGGAAGAGAGCTAGCTTGGGCGGATGTGGGGAGGGAGGGCATTCCAGGCCGGGGGATGGCGTGGGCCGAGCTGGGCCAGCAGAGGACGCCCTCGTAGCTCTTCCCGTTCCCCCCTCTCCTTAACTGAGTGGAGCGTGGGGATCGGCAGGATCCGGGAACCCTCCTGCTGCTCCTGCTCTCGGCCAATAGAGGGCGACCTCGCAGCTACCCCCGGTCCATCCCCCATTCTGTTGCGCTTGGATTTGCTGGGGAAATTGAATTCCCTGTAGCTCGCAAGCTCGGGCAGCGGAGTATGCCCTCGCAGATGTTCCCATTTCCCTCCCTCTCCTTAAGTGAGTGGAGCATGGGGATCAGCTGGAGCCGGGGACCCTCCTGCAGCTCCTGGGATCGGCCAGCAGAGGGCACTCTCTCAGCTACTCCCGTTCCCCTCAATCAAGTGGTGTTTGGGGATTGACTGGGGCCGGGGATTTCCCTGCCGCTCTTGGATTCGGTCAGCAGAGTGCGCCCTCTCAGCTTCTCCCTTTCCCTCCAAATCAACTGGTGTTTGGTTATCGACTGAGATCGGGGATGCTCCTCCAGCTCCCGAGGTCGGCCCGCAGGGGGCGCCATCCTTGCTACTCCCGTTCCCTCCAATCAACTGGTGCTTGGGGATTGGCTGTGGTTGTGGATTCTCCTGCAGCTCACGAGCTTGGCCAGCAGAGGACTCCCTCGAAGCTCTTCCCGTTTACCCCCCTCTCCTTAACTGCGTGGAGCCTGGGTATTTGCTGGAGCCGGTGACCTTCCTGCAGCTCCTGGGCTCGGCCAACAGAGGTCGCCCTAGCATCTTCTCCCGGCACCCCCCCCCCCCGATTCAGTGGATTGTGGGGATTGGCTGCGGTCGGGGGCTGTTCTGCAGTGCTCTGGGTGGGCCAACAGAGGGCGCAATCACAGGACCTCCCGTTCCCCCCAATCAACTCGTGCCTGGGGATTGGCTGAGGTCGGGGATTCTCCTGCAGCTCGCAAGCTCGTCCAGCAGAGGACACCATCGCAGCTTTTCCCGTTGCCACCCCTCTACTTAACTGAGGACAGCGTGGGGATCGGCTGCAGCCAGGGACCTTCCTGCAGCTCGTGGGCTCGACCAACAGAAGGCGCCCTCGCATCTCCTCCCGTTCCTCCCAGTCAACTTGTGCCCGGAGATTGGCTGGGGTCGGGGATTCTGCTGCAGCTCGCGAGCTCGGCCAGCAGAGGACGCCCTCGCAGCTCTTTCCGTTTCCCCCCCTTTCCTGAACTGAGGGCAGCGTGGGGATCGGCTGCAGCCAGGGACCTTCCTGCAGCTCGTGGGCTCGACCAGCAGACGTCACCCTCGCAGCCTCTCCCGACCAACACCCCATAAAATGGAGAGCGGGGATTGGCTGGGCCCGGGGCCCGTCTTGCAGGGTCCTTGGTGGGTCAGCAGAGGGCGTCCTCGCAACTCCTCCCGTTCGCCCCCAATCACCTGGTGCTTGGGGATTAGCTGGGATCGGGGATTCTCCTGTAGCTCGCGAGCTCGGCCAGCCAAGGAGGCCCTAGAAGCTATGTCCGCGATTCCCCCCTACTTAATTGAATGGAGCGTGGGGATCGGCTGGAGGTGGGGACCATCCTGCAACTCCTGGGCAGACCTCGCAGCTCCTCCCGGCCCACCCCCCACTCAGTGGAGCACGGGGATCGGCTGGAGCCGGGGCCCGTCCTGCAGGGCTCTGGGTGGGCCAGCAGAGAGCGCCCTCGCCTGTCCTCCCTTCCCCTCCATTCAGTGGAGTGCAGGGAATTAGGTGGGGCCGGAGCCCGTTCTGCAGGGCTCTGGGTGGGCCAGCAGAGGGTGCCATCGCAGCTCCTCCCGCTCCCCCCAGAAAACTGGTGCTTGGGAATGGGCTGGGGACGGGAATTTTCCTGAAGCTCACGAGCTCGCCCAGAAGAGGACCACCTCGCGGCTCCTCCAGTTTCCCACACTGCCCTTAAATGAGTGGAGCATGGGAATCGGCTGGAGCCGGGGACCCACCTGCAGCTCCTGGGCTCGGCCAGCAGAGGGTGCCCTCGCAGGTCCTCCCGTCCCCCCACACCCCTACCCCTTCAGTGGGACGTGGATTTGTTGGGGCAAGTGATTTCGCTGCTGCTCGCCGGCCCGGCAAGGAGATGGTGGCCTCGGATCTTCTCCCGTTGCCCCCAAATCAGTGGAGTGTGGGGATTGGCTGTGGCCGGGGATTCCCCTGCAGCACTTGGACACGGTCAGCAGAGGGTGCCCTCTCAGCTTCTACTGTACCCTCCAAATCAAGTGGTGCTTGGTGATCAGCTGAGGTCGGGGATTCTCCTGCAGCTCGCGAGCTCGGCCATGAGAGGACGCACTCGCAGATCTACCGGTTTTCCCCCTCTACTTAACTGAGTGGAGCATGGGGATCAGCTGGAGCTGAGGACCCTCCTGCAGCTCCTTGGCTCGGACAGCAGAGGGCGCCATCGCACCTACTCCCGTTCCCTCCAATCAAGTAGTGCTTGGGGATTGCCTGGGGTCTGTGATTCCCCTGCAGCTCTTGTATTCGGTCAGCAGAGGGCGCCCTCTCAGCTTCTCCCGTTTCCTCCAAATCAACTAGTGTTCGGGTATCGACTGATATCGGGGATTCTCCTGCAGCTCCCGATGTCGGCCATCAGGGGACGCCCTCGCAGCTCTTCCCGTTCCCCCCCCTCTCTTTAAGTGAGTGGAAAGTGGGATTGGCTGGAGTCAAGGACCGTCCTGAAGCTACTGGGCTCGCATGCCCTCCCGGACCACCTCCACATTCAGTGGGGCTTGGATTGGTTGGGGCAAGGGATTTCCTTACACCTCGCGAGTTCGTCCAGCAGAGGACCCCCTCGTAGATCTTCCACTTTCCCCCCCTCTCCTTAACTGAGAGGAGCATTGGGATCGGCTGAAGCCGGGGACCCTCCTGAAGCTCCTGGGCTCGGCCAGCAGAGAGCCGCCTCATAGCGTCTCCAGGCCCAACCCCACTCGTGGAGGGCGGGGAATTACTGGGACAGGACCCCGTCCTGCAGAACTCTGTGTGGGCCAGCAGAGAGCGCTCTCGCCCGTCCCCCCTTCCCCTATTTAGTGGAGCGCAGGTTATTGGCTGGGGCCGGGGACTGTCCGGCATGGCTTTGGGTGGGCCAACAGAGGGCGCCCCCGCAGTACCTCCAAGACCACTCCGCATTCTATGGGTCGAGGAATGGTTGGGGAAAGGGATTTTCCTGCAGCTCGCGAGCTCGGCCAGCAAAAGACATCCATGCAGATCTTCCCGTTTACCGCCCCCCTCCTTAACTGAGTGAGGCATGGGGATCGCCTGGAGCCGAGGACCCCCCTGCAGCTCCTGGGTTCGGCCAGCAGAGGGCGCCATCGCAGCTCCACCCGTTCCCCCCACTCAACTGGGGCTTGGGGATTGGCTGGCGTCGGGGATTCTCCTGCAGCTCGCGAGCTTGGCCAGCAGATTACGCCCTCACAGCCCTTCCCGTTTACCCCTCTCTCCTTAACTGCGTGGAGCCCGGGGATCGGCTGGAGCAGAGGACCATACCGCAGCTCCTGGGCTCGGGTAACAGAGGGCGCCCTCTCATCTCCTCCCGGATCAACCCCCCATTCATTAGGGCTTTGATTTGTTGGGACAAGGGATCTCCCTGCAGCTCGCGAGTTCGGCCACCAGAGGGCGCCCTCGTAGATATTCCAGGTTCTCCCCTCTCCTTAACTGAGTGGAGCATTGGGATCTGCTGGAGTCGGGGACCTTCCTGCAGCTCCTGGGATCGGCCACCAGAGGGCGCCTGCGTAAATCCTCCCGGCGCAAACCCCGTTCAGTGGAGCGCGGGGATTGGCTGGGGCCGGGCCCCATCCTGCAGTGCTCTGGGTGGGCCAGCAGAGAGCTCCCTCGTCCATCCTCCCTTCGCCCCCATTCAGTCGAGCGCAGGGAATTGGCTGGGGCCGGGGGTCTTCCTGCAGGTCTCTATATTCCCCCCTTTTAGACTGTGAGCTCACTATTGGGTAGGGACTGTCTCTATATGTTGCCAATTTGTACTTCCCAAGGGCTTAGTACAGTGCTGTGCACACAGTAAGCGCTCAATAAATACGACTGATGATGATGATGATGGATAGGACAGCAGAGGGCGCCCTCGCAGCTACTCCCGTTCCCCACACTCAAATGGTACGTGGGGATTGTCTGGGGTCGGGGATTCTCCTGCAGCTCATGAGCTCGACCAGAAGAGGACGACCTCGCAGCTTATCCCGTTTCCCAAACTCTCTTTAAATGAGTGGAGCATAGGAATCCGCTGGAGCCATGCACCAACCTGCAGCTCCTGGTCTCGGCCAGAAGAGGGCGCCCTCGCAGGTCCTCCCGTCCCCCTCCTTCAGTAGGGCGTGGATTGGTTGGGGCAAGTGATTTTGCTGCAAGTCGCAGGCCTGGCAAGAGGATGGCCCTCTCGCAGCTTCTCCCGTCGCCCCCAAATCAGTGGAGTGGGGGTATTGGCTGAGGCCGGGGATTCCCTTGCAGCTTTTGGAGACGGACATCAGAAGGCGCCCTCTCAGCTTCTCCCGTCCCCTCCAAAACAAATGGTGTTTGGGATTCGCTGGGATCGGAGATTCTCCTGCAGCTCGTGAGATCAGCCAGCAGAGGACGCCATCGCAGATCTTCCCGTTACTCCCCTCTCCTTAACTGAGTGGAGCATGGGGATCGGCTGGAGCCGGTGACCCTTCTGCAGCCCCTTCTCTCGGCCAACAGAGGGCGTCCTCGCAGCTCCTCCTGTTCCCCCAGTCAACTGGTGCTTGGGGATTGGCTGTGTTCGGGGATTCTCCTGCAGCTCGTGAGCTCGGCCAGCAGAAGACGCCCTCGCAGCGCTTCCCGTTTCCCCCCCTCCTTAACTGAGTGGAGCGTGGGGATCGACTGGAGTCAGGGACCGTCCTGCAGCTCCAGGGCTCGGACAGCAGATAGCGCCCTCGCTTCTCATCCCGTTCCCCCTAGTCAGGCAAGGAGATGGCGCCCTCGTAGCTTCTCCAGTCACCCCCAAATCAGTGGAGTGGGGGGAATGGCTGTGGTCGGGGATTTCCCTGCAGGTCTTGGACACGGTCAGCAGAGGGCACCCTCTCAGCTGCTCCCGTCCCCTCCAAATCAACTGGTGCTTGGGGATTGGCTGGGGTCGGGGATTCACCTGCAGCTCGAGAGCTCGCCAGCAGATGACGCCCTCGCAGCTCCTCCTGTTCCCCCAATCACCTGGTGCTTGGGATTGGCTGTGTTCGGGGATTCTCCTGCAGCTCGTGAGCTCGGCCAGCAGAGGACGCCCTCGCAGCTCTTCCCGTTTCCCCCCCTCTACTTAACTGAGTGGAGCGTGGGGATCGACTGGAGTCAGGGACCGTCCTGCAGCTCCTGGGCTCGGCCAACAGAGATGGCCCTCGCAGCTCCTCCCGGCCCCCTCCATTCACTGGAGCGCGGGGTTTGGCTCGGGACGGGGCCCGTCTTGCAGTGCCCTGGGTGGGTCATCAGGGGGCGCCATCGCAGCTCCTCCCTTAACCCCCAATTAACTGGTACTTCGGGATAAGCAAGAGTCGGGGATTCTCTGGCAGCTCGCAGCTTGTCCAGCAGAAATCACCCTCTCAGCCCTTCCCGTTTTCCCCCCTCTCCTTAACTGCGTGGATCCTGAGGATCGGCTGGAGCTGGGGACCGTCCTGCAGCTCCTGGTCTCGGCCAACAGAGGGCGCCCTCGCATCCCCTCCCGTTCCCCATACTCAACTAGTGCTTGGGAATTGGCTGTGTTCGGGGATTCTCCTGCAGCTTGCGAGCTCGGCCATGAGAGGACGACCTCGCATCTCATCCAGTTTCCCACACTCTCCTGAAATGAGTGTAGCATAGGAATCGGATGGAGCCAAGGACCCACCTGCAGCTCCTGGGCTTGTCCAGCAGAGGGCGCCCTCGCATCCCCTCCCGGCCCACCCCCCATTCAGTGGAGTGCAGGGATTGGCTATGGCTGGGGCCCTTTATACAGTTCTCTGGGTCAGCCAGCAGAGGGCGCCATCACAGCACCTCCCCTTTCCCCTAATCAGCTCGTGCTTGGAATTGGCTGAGGTCGGGGATTCTCCTGCAGCTCGCGAGCTCGGCCACCAGAGGACGCCCTCGCAGCTCTTCCCGTTGCCCCCCCTCTCCTTGAATTAGTGGAGCATGGGGATCACCTGGAGCCCGGGACCCTCCTGCAGCTCCTGGGCTCGGCCAGCAGATGGCGCCCTCGCTTCCCATCCCGTTCCCCCTAGTCAAATGGTGCTCGAGGAGTGGCTGTGGTCGGGGATTCTGCTGCAGCTCGCGAGCTCGGCCAGCAGAGGACTCCCTCGCAGCTCTTCCCGTTTCGCCTCCTCTCCTTAGCTGAGGGGAACGTGGGGATCGGCTGGGGCCGGGGATCATCCTGCAGTTCGTGGGCTCGACCAACAGAAGGCGCCCTCGCAGCTCCTCCCGACCAACCCCCCATAAAATGGAGAGCGGGGATTTGCTGGGGCCGGGGACCGTCCTGCAGGGCTCTGGGTGGGTCAGCAGAGGGCGCCCTCGCATCCCTTGCCGTTCCCCCCACTCAACTGGTTCTTGCGGATTGGCTGTGTTCGGGAGTTCTCCTGCAGCTCGCGAGCTCGGCCAGCAGAGGAGGCCCTTGCAGCTGTTCCGGCGTTTCCCCCTTTCCTTAAATGAGCGGAGCATGGGGATCGGCTGGAGCTGGGGACCGTCCTGCAACTCCTGGGCAGACCTCGCAGCTCCTCCCGGCCCACCACCAATTCAGAGGAGCGCGGGGATTGGCTGGGGCCGGGGCCCGTCCTGAAGGGCCCTGGGTGGACCAGCAGAGGGCGCCCTCGCAGCTCATCCCGCTCCCCCTAGTCAACTGGTGCTTGGGGATGGGCTGGGGTCGGGGATTCTCCTGCAGCTCGCGAGCTGGACCAGAAGAGGACGACCTCGCAGCTCATCCCGTATTCCACACTCTCCTTAATTCAGTGGAGCATAGGAATCGGCTGGAGCCGGGGACCCACCTGCAGCTCCTGGGCTCGGCCAACAGAGCGGACACTCGCAGGTCCTCATGTCCCCCACCCCCGTTCAATGGACCGTGGATCGGTTGGGGCAAGTGATTCTGCTGCAGCTCGCCGGCCCGGCAAGGAGATGGCGGCCTCGGAGCTTCTTCCATCGCCCCCAAATCAGTGGAGTGCGGGGATTGGCTGTGGCGGGGGATTCCCCTGCAGCTCTTGGACACGGTCAGCAGAGGGTGCCCTCTCAGCCTCTTCTGTACCCTCCAAATCAACTGGTGCTTGGTGATCGGCTGAGGTCAGGGATTCTCCTGCAGCTCGCGAGCTCGGCCAGCAGAGGACGCCCTCACAGCCCTACCCGTTTCCCCCCCCCTACGTAACTGACTGGAGCATGGAGATCAGCTGGAGCAGGGGACCGTCCTGTAGCTTCTGGGCTCGGCCAATAGAGGGCACCCTCAAAGCTTCTACCGGCCCACCTCCCATTCTGTGGGCCGCGGAGTAGGTGGGGCAAGGGATTTCCCTGTAGCTTGCGAGCTCGGCCAGCGGAGGACGCCCTCGCAGATCTTCCCGATTCCCCCCCATCTACTTAACTAAGTGAAGCATGGGGATCAGCTGAAGCCGGGCACCCTCCTGCAGTTCCTGGGCTCGGCCAGCAGAGGGCGCCCTCGCAGCTACTCCCGTTCCCCGAATCAAATGGTGCTTGGCGATTGGCTGGGGCCCTGGATTCCCCTGCAGCTCTTGGTTTCGGTCAGCAGAGGGCGCCCCCTTAGCTTCTCCCGTTCCCTCCAAATCAACTGGTGTTTGGGTATCGAATGAGATCGGGGATTCTCCTGCAGCTCCCGAGGTCGGCCCGCAGCGGGTGCCATCCCAGCTCCTCCCGCTCCCCCCACTCAGTGATGCTTGGGGATTGGCTGTGGTCGTGGATTCTCCTGCAGCTTGCGAGCTTGGCCAGCAGAGGACGCCCTCGCAGCTCTTCCCGTTTACCCCCCTCTCCTTAACTGCGTGGAGCCTGGGGATCTGCCGGAGCCGGGGACCGTCCTGCAGCTCCTGTGCTCGGCAAACAGAAGTCGCCCTCGCATCTCCTCCCGGCACCCCCCCCCCCCATTCAGTGGATTGCGGGATTGCGGAGATTTGCTGGGGCCGGGGCCCTTTATGCAGTGCTCTGGGTCGGGCAGCAGAGGGTGCCATCGCAGCACCTCCCGTTCCCCTCAATCAACTCGTGATTTGGGATTGGCTGAGATCGGGGAATCTCCTGCAGCTCGCGAGCTCGGCCAGCAGAGGACTCCCTCGCACCTTTTGCCGTTGCCCCCCGTCTCCGTAATTGAGTGGAGCGTGGGATTCGGCTGGAGCCAGGAACGGTCCTGCAGTTCCTGGGCCCGACCAACAGAGAGCGCCCTCGCAGCTCCTCCCGGCCCCCCCCCCCGCCCCCCCGTCACTGGAGCGAGCGGATTGGCTTGGGACCGGGCCCGTCCTGCAGTACCTTGGATGGGTCAGCAGAGGGCGCCATCACAGTTCCTCCCGTTCCCCGCAACCAAATGGTGCTTGGGGATAGGCTACGGTCGGGGATTCTCTTGCAGGTCGCGAGCTCGGCCAGCAGAAGGCACCCTCGCAGCTCTTCCCGTTGACCCCCAACTCCTTACCTGCGTGGAGCCTGGGGATCGGCTGGAGCCGGGGACCCTCCTACAGCTCCTGTCCTGGGCCAGAAGAGAGCTCCCTAACATGTCCTCCCTTCACCCCCATTCAGTGGACTGCGGGGATTGGCTGTGGCCGGGGATTCGCTTGAAACTCTTGGACTTGGCCAGCAGATGACGCCTTCACAGCTCTTCCCTTTTACCCCCATCTCCTTCACTGCGTGGAGCCTGGGGATCGACTGGACCCGGGGACCCACCTATAGCTCCTGGGCTCGGCCAGCAGAGGGCGCCCTCGCCGATCCTCCCGTTCCCCACTTCAGTCGGGCGTGGAGTGATTGGGGCAAGTGATTTCGCTGCAGCTCCCGGGCCTGGCAAGGGGATGGCGCCCTCGCAGCTTCTCCCGTCGCCAACAAATCGGTGTAGTGCGGGGATTGGCTGTGGCCAGGCTTTCCCCTGCAGCTCTTGGACACGGCCATCAGAGGGTGCCCTCTCAGCTTCTTCTGTACCCTCCAAATCAACTGGTGCTTGGTGATCGGTTGGGGTCGGGGATTCTCCTGCAGCTCGCGACCTCGGCCAGCAGGGGACCCCCTCGCTCTACCCGTTTCCCCCCTCTACTTAACTAATTGGAGCTTGGGGATCAGCTGGAGCCGGGAACCGTCCTGCAGAGTCTGGGCTCGGCCAACAGAGGGCGCCCTCGCATATCCACCCGTTCCCCCTACTCAACAGGTGCTTGGGGATTGGCTGTGTTTGGGGATTCTCCTGCAGCTCGCGACCTCGGCCAGCAGAGGACGCCCTCACAGCTCTTCCTGTTTCCCCCCCTCTCCTTACCTAAGTGGTGCATGAGGATAGGCTGGAGCCGGGGACGCTCCTGCAGATCCTGGGCTCGGCCATCATAGGGCGACCTCTCAGCTACTCCCGTTCCCCCCAATCAAGGGGTGCTTGGGGATTGACTGCGGCGCGGGATTCCCCTGCAGCTCTTTGACTCGATCAGCAGATGGCACATTCTCAGGTACACCCATTCTCTCGAAATCAACTGGTGCTTGGAGATCGATTGAAATTGGGGATTCTCCTGCTAATCCCGAGGTCGGCCAGCAGGGGGCGCCATCCCAGCTCCTCCCGTCCCCCCCCCCCCACCACCCAACTGGTTCTTGGGGATTGGCTGGGGTCGGGGATTCT
This sequence comes from Tachyglossus aculeatus, assembly GCF_015852505.1. Lineage (NCBI taxonomy): Eukaryota > Metazoa > Chordata > Mammalia > Monotremata > Tachyglossidae > Tachyglossus > Tachyglossus aculeatus. The sequence continues at coordinate 157,231 of NW_024044828.1, forward strand.
CCGGAAACTCGCGAGCTCGTCCAGCAGAGGATGCCCTCGCAGCTCTATCCGTTTAGTCCCCTCTCCTTAACTGCGTGGAGCCTGAGGATCTGCTGGAGCCGAGGACCGCCCTGCAGCTCCTGGGCTTGCCCAACAGAGGGGGTCCTCGTATCTCCTGCTGGCCCACCCCCCCATTCAGTGGGGCTTGGATTGATTGGGGCAAGGGATTTTCCTCTAGCTCGCGAGTTCGGCCAGTGGAGGACGCCCTCGTCGATCTTCCAGTTCCCTTCCCCCCTTTAACTGAGTACATCATTGGGATCGGCTGGTGCCGGGGATCCCCCTGCAGCTCCTGGGCTCGGCCAGTAGATGGCGCCCTCGCAGGTCCTCCCGTCCCCCCCTTCATTAGGGCGTGGATTGGTTGGGCCAAGTCATTTCGCTGCTGCATGCACGCCTGGCAAGGAGATGGCGCCCTCGCAGCTTCTCCCGTCGCCTATAAATTAGTGGAGTGGGGGGAATAGGGCGATAGAGAAGCAGTGTTGCTCAGTGGAAAGAGCCCGAGCTCTGGATTCAGGGGTCTTGGGCTCAAATCCCGGCTCCACAACTCGTCATCTGTGCGACTTTGGGCAAGTCAACTTCTCTGGGCCTCGGTTACCTCATCTGTACAATGGGGATGAAAACTGTGAGCCCCGCATGGGACAACCTGATCACCTTGTAAATTACCCAGAGCTTAGAACAGTGCTCTGCACATAGTAAGCGCTTAATAAATGCCATTATTATCGTCTGTTGCCGGGGATTCCCCTGCAACTCTTGGACACGGCCAGCAGCTGGTGCCCTCTCAGTTTCTCCCGTCCCCTCCAAATCAACTGGTGCTTGAGGATTTGCTGGGGTCGGAGATTCTCCGGCAGCTCGCAAGCTCGGCCAGCAGAGGACGCCCTCGCAGCTCTCCCCATTTCCCCTTCTCCTGAACTGAGTGGAGCTTGGCGATCGGCTTGTTCCGAGGACGCTCCTGCAGCTCCTGGTCTCGGCCAGCAGAGGGCGCCCTCGCAGCTCTTTCTGTTCCCCCAGTCAAGTGGTGTTTGGGGATTGGCTGTGTTTGGGGAATCTCCAGCAGCTCGCGAGCTCGGCCAGTAGCGGACCCCCTCACAGCTCTTCCCGTTGTCCCCACCCCCACCGTCCTTAACTGAGTGGAGCATGGGGATCGGCTGGAGCTGCGGACCTTCCTACAGCTCCTGGGCTCGGCCAGCAGAGAGCGACCTCGTTGCTCCTCCCGGCCCAACCCCCTTTTAAGTGGAGATCGGGGATTGATCCCGAGCCAACCCCCATGCAGTGGAGCTCGGGGATTGGCTGGGCCGGGCTCCGTCCTGCAGGGCTCTGGGTGGGCCAGCAGAGAGCGCCCTCGCCCGTCCTCCATTCTCCCCCATTCAGTGGAGCACTGGGAATTGGCTGGGGCTGGGGCCCGTCCTGCAGGTCTTCGGTGGGCCAGCAGAGGGCGCCCTCGCAGCTCCTCCCGTTCACCCCACTCAACTGGTGCTTAGGGATTGTCTGGGGTCGGTGATTCTTCTGCAGCTCGCGAGATCGGTCGGAAGAGGACGACCTCGCAGCTCACCCCCGTTTCCCACACTCTCCTTAAATGAGTGGAGCATAGGAATCGGCTGGAGATGGGGACCCACCTACAGCTCCTGTACTCGGCCAGCAGAGGGCAACCTCTCAGGTCCTCTTGTCCCCCCTTCTGCCCCCCCCCATTCTGCAGAGCGTGGAGAGTTTTGGGAAACTGATTTCTCTGTAGTTCATGGACCTGGCAAGGAGATGGCACCCTCGCAGCTTTTCCCGTCGCCCCCAAATCAGTGGAGTAGGGGGATTGGCTGTTGCCGGGGATTCCCCTGAAGCTCTTGGACCCGGTCACCAGATGGCGGCCTCTCAGCTTCTCCCGGCCCCTCCAAATCAACTGGTGCTTGGGGAGTGGCTGGGGACGGGGATTCTCCTGCAGCTCGGGAGCTCGGCCAGCAGAGGATGCCCTCGTAGCTCTTCCCGTTTCCCCCCTCTCCTTAACTGAGTGGAGCATGGGGATCGGCTGGAGCCGGGGACGCTTCTGTAGCTCAAGGCCTCGGCCAGCATAGGGCGCCCTCGCAGCTACTCCCGTTACTCTCAATGAAGGGGTGCTTGGGGATTGGCTGGGGCGGGGGATTCCCCTACAGCTGTTTGACTCGGTAAGCAGGTGGCACAGACTCAGGTACTCCCGTTCTCTCGAAATCAACTGGTGCTTGGAGATCGACTGAGATCGGAGATTCTCCTGCAAGTCCCGAGATCAGACAGCAGGGGACGTCATCCCAGCTCCTCCCGTTCCCCCCACTGAACTGCTGCTTGGGGATTGGCTCGGTTCGGGGATCATCCTGAAGCTCCCGAACTCGGCCAGCAGAGAACGCCCTCGCAGCTCTTTCCGTTAACCCCCGTCTCCTTAACTGCCTGGAACCTGGGGATCGGCTGGAGCCGAGGACCGTCCTGCCGCTAGTGGACTCGGCCAACAGAGGGCGCCCTCGCATCCCCTCCCGGCCCACCTCACCATTCAGGGGGGCTTGGATTGGCTGGGGCAAAGGATTTCCCTACAGCTCGCGAGGTTGGCCAGCGGAGGATGCCCTCGTAGATCTTCCAGTTTCCCCCCACCCCTTAACTGAGTGGAGCATGGGATTGGCTGGAGCCGGGAACACTCCTGCAGCCCCTGGCCTCGGACAGGAGGGGACGCCCTCGTAGCTCCTCCTGGCCCAACCCCCATTCAGTGGACCATGGGGATTGGCTGGGCCCGGAGTCCTGCAGGGCTCTCGGTTGGCCAGCAGAGAGCGACCACGCCGGTCCTCCCTTACCCCCCATTCGGTGGAGCGTAGGGCGTTGGCTGGGGCCGGGCCCCGTCCTGAGTAGGCCCGCAGAGGGCGCCCTCGCATCTCCTCTGTTCACCCCTTCAGTAGGGTGTGGATTGGTTGGGGCAAGTGTTTTCGCTGCAGCTCGTGGGCCTGGTTAGGAAATGGCGCCGTAACAGCTTCTCCCGTCGCCCCCAAATCAGTGGAGTGGGGGGATTGGCTGTGGCCGGGGTCGCTCCTGCAGATCCTGCTCTCGGCCGGCAGTGGGCTCCCTCGCAGCTCCTCCTGTTCCCCCAATCATCTGGTGCTTGGAGATTGGCTGTGTTCAGGGATTCTCCGGCAGCTCGCGAGCTCGGCCAGCAGAGGAAGCCCTCGCAGCTCTTCCCGTTGCCCCGCTGTCGTTAACTGAGTGGAGCGTGGGGCTCTCCTGGAGCCAGGGACCGCCATGCAGCTCCTGGGCTCGGCCCACTGAGGGCGCCTCGTAACCCCTCCTTTCCAACCCACCCCCATTCGGTGGGGCTTGGATTCGCTGGGGCAAGAGATTTCCCTACAGCTCGCGAGTTCGTCCAGCGGAGGACGCCCTCGTAGATATTACAGGTTTCCCCTCTACTCAGCGGATCATTGGGATCGCCTGGAGCCAGGGACCCTCCTGCAGCTCCTGGGATCGGCCAGTAGAAGGCTCCCTGGTAGGTCATCCCGGCCCAACCACTATTCAGTGGAGCGCCGATATTGGCTGGCCCCGTCCAGTAGGGTTCTGGGTGGTCCAGCGGAGAGCGCCCTCACCGGTCCTCCCTTCCCCCCCAATTCGGTGGAGCGCAGGGAATTGGCTGGGGCCGTGGCCCGTCCTGCAGGTCTCTGGGTGCGCCAAAAGAGGGCGCACTGGCAGCTCATCCCGTTCCCCCCACTCAACCGGTGCTTGGGAATTGGCTGGGCTTGGGGATTCTCCTGCAGCTCGCGAGATCGGGCAGCAGAGGACGCCCTCGCAGCTCTTCCCGTTTCCCTCCACTCCTTAACTGAGTGGAACATGGGGAACGGCTGGAGCCGGGGATGCTCCTGCAGCTCCTGCTCTCGGCCAACGAAGGGCACCCTCGCAGCTCCTCCTGTTCCCCCAGGAGAGGGGGATCTCCTTAGCTGAGTCTAGCATGGTGATCGACTGGAGCTGGGGAACCTCGTACAGCTCCTGGGCTCTGCCAGCCGAGAGCGCCCTCGTAGCTCCTCCTGGCCCAACCCCCATTCAGTGGAGCTTTGGTATTAGCTGGGGCAGAGTCCAGTCCTGCAGGTCTCTAGGTGGGCCAGCAGAGAGCGCTGTTGCCGGTTCTCCATTTCCCCCATTCATTGGAGCGCAGGCAATTGGCTGGGGCCGAGCCCGTCCTGCAGGTCTCTGGGTGGGATAGCAGAGAGCGCCCTCGCCCGTCCTCCCTTCGCCCCCCATTCAGTCGAGCGCAGGGAATTGGCTGGGACCGGGGTCTATGCTGCAGGTCTCTGGGTGGGCCAGCAGAGGGCGCCCTCTCAGCTCCTCCCGTTCCCCCCACTCAAGTGATGCTTGGGGATTGTCTGGGGTCGGGGGTTCACCTGCAGCTCGCGAGCTCGGCCAGAAGAAGACGACCTCGCAGCTCATCCCGTTTTCCACACTCTCCTTAAATGAGTGGGGCGTGGGAATCGGCTGGAGCCGGGGACCCACCTGCATCTCCTGGGCTCGGCCAGCAGAGGGCGCCCTCGCAGGTCCTCCTGCCCCCCCCCCCCCTTCAGGAGGGTTTGGAGTGTTTGGGGCAAGTGATTTCACTGCAGCTCGTGGGCCAGGCAAGGAGTTGGCGCCCTCGTAGCTTCTCCCGTCACCCCCAAATCAGTGGAGTGGGGGGAATGGCTGTTTCCGCGGATTCCCCTGCAACTCTTGGACACGGTCAGCAGAGGGCGCCCTCTCAGCTGTTCCTGTCGCCTCCAAATCAACTGGTGCTTGGGGATTGGCTGGGGTCGAGGATTCAGCTGCAGCTCGCGAGCTCTCCAGCAGAGGACGCCCTCGCAGCTCTTCCCGGTCCTCCCTCTCCTTGACTGAGTGGAGCATGGGGATCGGCTGGAGCCGGGACCCGCCTGCAGCTCCTGCTCTCGGCCAGCAGAGGGCGTCCTTGCAGCTACTCCCATTCTTTCAATCAACTGGTTCTTGGGGATTGGCTGTGTTCGGGGATTCTCCTGCAACTCGCGAGCTCGGCCAGCTGAGGACACCCTCGTAGCTCTTCCCGATTTCCCCCTCTCCTGAATTGAGTGGAGCGTAGGGATCGGCTGGAACCAGGGACCGCCCTGCAGCTCCTGGGCTCGGCCAACAGAGGGCGCCCTCGCAACTCCTTCTGGCCTACCCCCCATTCACTGGAGCGCGGGGATTGGCTCGGGACGGATCCCGTCCTGCAGTGCCCTGGATGGGTCAGCAGGGGGCGCCATCGCAGCTCCTACCGTTTCTCCCAATCAACTGGTGCTTCGGGATAGCCTAGAGTCGGGGATTCTCTTTCATCTCGCGAGTTCGGCCAGCAGAAAAAGCCCTCGCAGCTCTTCCCGTTTCCCCCCTTCTCCTTAACTGCTTGGAGCCTGGGCAACGGCTGGAGCTGGGGACCGTCCTGCAGCTCCTGGGCTCGGCCAACAGAGTGCGCCCTCGCATCCCCTGTCGTCTCAAACCCCATTCAGTGGAGTGCGGGGATTGGCTGGGGCCGGCGTCATCACAGCACCTCCCGTTCCCCCAGGTCAACTCGTGCTTGGGGATTGGCTAAAGTCGGGGATTCTCCTGCAGCTCGCGAATTCAGCCAGCAGAGGACGCCCTCGTAGCTCTTCCCCTTGCCCCACTCTCCTTAAATGAGTGGAGCATGGGGATAGCCTGGAGCCGGGGACCCTCCTTCAGCTCCTGGGCTAGGCCAGCAGAGGGCGCCCTCGCATCTCCTATGGTTCCCCCAGTCAACTGGTGCTCGGGGATTGGCTGGGGTCGGGGATTCTGCCGCAGCGCGTGAGCTCGGTCAGCAGAGGATGCCCTCGCAGCACTTCCCGTTTCCCTCCCTCTCCTTAACTAAGGAGAGTGTGGGGATCGTCTGGAGCCGGGGACGGTCCTGCAGCTCGTGGTCTCGACCAACAGAAGGCGCCCTCGCAGGTTCTCCCGTCCAATCCCCCATAAAATGTAGAGCGGGGATTGGCTGGGTCCGCGGCCCGTTCTGCAGGGCTCTGGGTGGGCCAGCAGAGGGCGCCCTCACAGCTCCTCCCATTGCCCCCCAATCACCTGGTTCTTGAGGATTGGCTGTGTTCGGGGATTCTCCTGCAGCTTGCGAGCTTGGCCAGCAGAGGAGTCCCACGCAGCTCTTCCCGCATTTTCCCCCTCTCCTTAAATGAGTGAAGCGTGGGGATCGGCTGGAGTTGGGGCCCGTTCTGCCACTCCTGGGTGGTCCTCGCAGCTCTTCCCGGCCCAACCCTCTTTCAGTCGAGCGCTGGGATTGGCTGGGGCCGGGGCCTGTCCTTCAGGGCGACCGCAGCCAATCCCCAAGCACCAGTTGATTGGGGGGAAAGGGAAGAGCTGCGAGGGCGCCCTTTGTTGGCCGAGCCCTGTAACTGCAGGACGGTCCATGGCTCCAGCCGATCCCCACGCTCCACTCATTTAAGAAGAGGGGGGATACAGGACAGGCTGCGAGCGGCTCCTCTGATGAGCGAGCTCGCGTGCTGCAGGAGAATCCAGGGCCCCAGCCAATCCCCAAACACCACTTGTTTGGGGGGAATGGGAGGAGCTGCGAGGGTGCACTCTGTTGGCCGACCGTGAGCCCTGCAGGACAGGCCCCGGCACCAGCCAATCCCTGCGCTCCACTGAATAGGGATTTGGCCGGGAAGAGCTGCGAGTAGGCCCTATGTTGACCGAGCCCAAGAACTGCAGGAGGGTCCCTTATCCAGCCGATCCCCATGCTCCACTCGTTTAAGGAGAGGGGTGATACAGGACAGGCTGCGAGCAGCTCCTCTGATGAGCGAGCTCGCGAGCTGGAGGAGAATCCAGGGCCCCAGCCAATCCCCAAGCACCATTTGTTTGGGGGGAATGGGAGGAGCTGCGAGGGTGCACTCTGTTGGCCGACCGTGAGCCCTGCAGGACAGGCCCCGGCACCAGCCAATCCCCGCGCTCCACTGAATGGGCGTTTGGCCGGTAGGAGCTGCGAGTAGGCCCTCTATTGACCGAGCCCAGGAGCTGCAGGAGCGTCCCATCTTCAGCCGATTCCCATGCTCCACTCATTAAAGGAGAAGGGGTGAAAACGGGAAAAGCTGCAAGGGAGTCCTGCCGGCCGAGCTCGCGAGCTGCAGGAGAATCCCCGACCCCAGCCAATCCCCAAGCACCAGTTGATTGGAGGGAATGGGAGGAGTTGCCAGGGCGTCTTCTGCTGGCCCACCCAGAGCCCTGCAGGACGGCCCCCGGCCCCAGCGAAACCGCAAGCTCCACTGAATGAGAGGTGGGCCAGTATGAACTGCGAGGGCACCCTTTTTTGGCCGAGCCTAGAAGCTGCAGGGTGGTCCCCGGCTCTAGCCGATCCCCACTCTCCACTCATTTAAGGAGAGGGTTGGAAACCTGAAGAGCTGCGAAGGCGTCCTCTACTGGCCTTGTTCTCGAGCTGCAGGAGAATCCCCGACCCCAGACAATCCCCAAGCACCAGTTGATTGGGGGAACAGGAAGAGCTGCGAGGGCGCCCTCTGCTGGCCCACCCAGAGCCCTTCAGGACGGGCCCCGGCCCCAGCCAATCCCCGAGCTCCACTGAATGGCCGGGAGGAGCTGCGAGGAGGCCCTGTGTTGACCGAGTCCAGGAGCGTCAGGAGGGTCCCATCTCCAGCCGATCCCCATGCTCCACTCATTTAAGGAGCGGGGGGGAACGGGAAGAGTTGTGAGCGAATCCTCTGCTGGCCCACCCAGAGCACCGCAGGACGGGCCCCGGCCCCAGCCAATCCCCAAGAACCAGTTGATTGAGGGGAACGGGAGGAGCTGGGACGGCGCCCTCTGCTGGCCCATGCAGAGCCCTTCAGGACGGGCTCCGGCCCCAGCCAATCCCCGCTCTCCACTGAATGGCGAGGGTGCGGGCCTGGAGGAGCTACGAGGGCACACTCTGTTGGCCGAGCCCAGGACCTGCAGTACGGTCCCCGGCTCCATCCTATCCCCCAGGCTCAGCTCATTTAAGGAGGGGGGGAACGGGAAGAGCTGCGAGGGCGTCCTCTGCTGGACGACCTCGCGAGCTGCAGGGGAATCCCCGACCTGTGCCGATCCCCAAGCACCAGTTGATTGGGAGTAACAGGAGGAGCTGCGAAGACGCCCTCTGCTGGTCCACTCAGAGCCCTGCAGGACAGTCCCCGGCTCCAGCCGATCCCCACGATCTACCCATTTCAGGAGATGGTGGGAAACGGGAAGAGCTGTGAGGGCGTCCTCTGCTGGCCGAACTCGCGAGTTACAGGAAAATCCCGGACCCCAGCAAATCCCCAAGCACCAGGTGATAGGGGGGAATGGGATGAGCTGCGAGGGCGACCCCTGCTGGCCGTCCTTGCGAGCTGCAGGAGAATCCCCGACCTCAGCCGATCCCCAAGCAGTAGTTGATTTGGAGGGGACGGGAGAAGCTGAGAAGGAGCTCCGTGCTGACCGAGTCCAAAAGCTGAAAGGGAGTTCCCGGACCCAGCCAACCCCCGCACTCCTCTGATTTGGGGGCGACGAAAGAAGCTGCGAGGGTGCCATCAACTGGCCGGGCCCGCGAACTGCAGGGAAATCCCTTGCCTAAACCATTCCGCGCCACACTGAATGTGGTAGTCCGGGAGGATTTGCGAGGTCGCTCTCTGTTGGCCTAGCCCAGGAGCTGCAGGAGGATCCACGGCTCCAGCCGATCCCCATGCTCCACTCAGTTTAGGAGAGGGGGGAAACGGAAGAGCTGCAAGGGCGCCCTCTGTTGGCGAGCCCAGGTGCTGCAGGAGGTTCCCAGGCTCCAGACAATCCCCACGCTCCACTCATTTAAGGAAGGGGGGAAACGGGAAGAGCAGCGAGGGCGTCCTCTGCTGGCCCAGCTCGTGAGCTGCAGGAGATTCCCCGACCCTAGCCAGTCCCCAAGCACCTGTTGAATGGGGGAAGAGGAGGACATTCGAGGGCAGCCACTGCTGGCCCATCCAGAGCCAGGCAGGACGGTCCTCGGCCCCAGCCAATCCCCGCGCTCCACTGAATGAGGGATGGGCCGTAAGGAGCGGCGAGGGCGTCCTCTTTTGGCCGAGCCCAGGAGCTGCAGGACGGTCCCCTGATCCAGACGATCCCCACGCTCAACTCATTTAAGGAGGGGGGGAACCGGGAAGAGCTGAGAGGGCGTCCTCTGCTGGTGAAGCTCCCGAGCTGCAGGAGAATCCCCGACCCCAGCCAATCCCCAAGCACCAGTTGATTGGGCGGAACGGTAGGGCTGGGAGGGCGCCGTCTGCTGGCCCACCCAGGGCCCTGCAGGACCGGCCCCGGTTCCAGCCAATTCCCGGCATTCACTGAATGGGGGTTGGGACTGGAAGAGTTGCGAGGACTCCCTCTGTTTGTCGAGCCCAGGACCTGCAGAAAGGTCCCATCTCCAGCCAATCCCAAAGCTAAACTCATTTAAGGAGAGGGGGGGAAACGGGAAGAGTTGCGAGGGCGTCCTCTGCTGGCCAATCTGGGGAGCAGCAGGAGAATTCCCGACCCCAGCCAATCCCCAAGCACCAGTTGATTGGGGGTAAAGGGAGGAGCTGAGATGTCGCCCTCTGCTGGCCCTCCCAGAGTCCTGCAGGACGGGTCCTGGCCCGAGCGAATCCCCATCTTCGACAGAATGGCGGTTGGGACGGGAGGAGCTGCGAGAGCCCCTCTGTTGGTGGAGCCCAGGAGCTGCCGGAGAGTCCCCGGGTCCAGACGATCCCCACTCTCCACTCATTTAAGGAGAGGGTGGGAAACGGGAGGAGGTGAGAGGGCGCCCCCTGTTGGACGACCTCGCGAGCTGCAGGAGAATCCCCAATCTCAGCCGATCCACAAGCACCAGTTGATTTGGAGGGGACGGAAGAAGCTGAGAGGGCGCCCTTTGCTGATTGAGTCCAAGAGCTGCCGGGGAATCCCCGACCCCAGCCAATCCCCGCACTCCTCTGATTTGGGGGCGACGGGAGACGCTTCTAAGGGCACCATCTGCTGACCGGCCCGGTTAGCTGCAGGGAAATCCCTTGTGGGGGGGGGGGCGGGGCGCGGGAAGACCTGTGAGGTCGCTCTCTGTTGGCCGAGCCCAGGAGCTGCAGGAGGGTCCCCAGCTCCAGCTGATCCCCACTCTCCACTCAGATGGGGGAGGAACGGGAAGAGCTGCGAGGGCTTCCTCTTCTGGCCAAGCTCGCGAGCTGCAGGAGAATCACCGACCCCAGCCAATCCCTAAGCACCAGTTGACTGTGGGGAACGGGAGTAGCTTCGAGGGCGCCCTCTCCTGGCCAACCCAGAGCCCTGCGGGACGGGCCCCGGCCCCAGCAATCCCGGCGCTCCACTGAATGGGGTTTTGGCCAGAAGGAGATGCGAGGACGTCTTCTGTTGTCCGATCCCAGGAGTTGCAGGAGAGCCCCATCTCCAGCCGATCCCCACACTCCAATCATTTAAGGAGGGGGGGGGGGAAAGGAAGAGCTGCGAGGGCGTCCTCTGCTATCCCACCCAGAGCACTGCAGGACGGGCCCCGGCCCCAGCCAATCCCCACGTTCCATTGAATGTGGGGTGGGCCGGGAGGAGCTGCGAGGTCGTCCTCTGTTGGCCGAGCTCTGGAGCTGCAGGAGGGTCCCCGTCTCCAGCCTATCCCCAAGCTCCACTCAGTTAAGGAGAGGCGGGGAAACGGGAAGAGCTGCGAGGGCGTCCTCTGTTGGCCGAGCTCGCGAGCTGCAGGAGCGTCCCCGACTCCAGCCAATCCCCAATCACCAGTTGATTGGGGGAACGGAAGGAGCCTGGTGGGCACCTTCAGCTGGCCCACCCAGAGCGCTTCAGGACAGGCCCCGGCTCCAGCCAATCCCCTGGCTCCACTTAGCGGGGGGTGAGCTGGGAAGAGTTGCGAGGGCGCACTCTGTTGGCCGCGTCCTGGAGATGCAGGACAGTCCCCAGCTCCAGCCGATCCCCACGCTCCACTCATTAAAGGGGGGGGGGGAATGGAAGTGCTGCGAGGGCGTCCTTTGCTGGCCAAGCTCTCGAGCTGCAGGAGAATCTCCGACCACAACCAATCTACAATCACCAGTTGATTGAAGGTTACGGGAGAAGCTGCGAGGGCGACCCCTGCTGGCCTACATCGAGAGCTTAAGGAGAATCCCCGACCTCAGCCGATCCCCAAGAACCAGTTGATTTGGAGGGGATGGGAGAAACTGAGAAGGAGTCCTCTGCTGACCGAGTCCAACAGCTGCAAGGGAATCCCAGACCCCAACCAATCCCCACACTCCACTGATTTGGAGGCGACGGGAGAAGCTGCGAGAGCGACATCTGCTTCCCGGGCCCGCGAGCTGCACGGAAATCCCTTGCCCCAACCAATCCGCGCCCCACTGAAAGTGTTGGGGGTGGGGGGGAACAGGAGGACCTGAGAGGTCGCTCTCTGCTGGCCGAGTCCAGGAGCTGCAGGAGGTTCCACAGCTCCGGCCGATCCCCATACTCCACTCAGTTAAGGAGAACGCTGGAAATGTGAGGAGCTGCGAGGTCGTCCTCTTCTGGCCGAGCTCGCGAGCTGCAGGAGAATCCCCGACCCCAGCCAATCCCCAAGCAGCAGTTGATGGGAGGAACTGGAGGAGCTAGGAGGGCGTCCCCTGCTGGCCCACTCAGAACCCTTCAGGATGGGCCCCGGCCCCAGCCAATCCTTGCACTCCACTGAATGTGGGTGGGCCTGGAGGAGCTCCGGGGGCATCTTCTGTTGGCGGAGCCAATGAGCTGCAGGAGGGTCCCCCGCTCCAGACGATCCCCACGCTCAACTCATTTAAGGAGAGGGCGGAAGCGGGAAGAGCTGCGAGGGCGTCCTCTGCTGGCCGAGCTCACGAGCTGCAGGTGAACCACCGAATACAGACAATCTCCAAGCACCAGTTGATTGGGGGGAACGGGAGGAGCTGCGAAGGCGCTCCCTGCAGTCCGGGCCCGCGAGCTGCAGGGAAATTACTAAATAATAATAGTATTATTATTAATCTTATTGTGGGAAGAGAATATGTCTGTCATACTGTACTAACCCAAGTGCTTAGTACAGTGTTCTGCACACAGCAAGAGCTCCATCGACCCAACTGATCGATTGAAGGTGCAGAACAGCACAATAGATAGAGTGCAATTTCTAAATACCTGCCTTTTGTCCTCCCCGCCCACACCTCTGCTTCCCTGACCTCAGGTAGGAGTCTGCACACTTTGCTTCTCAGAGAAAAATAGGATAGAGACCCTGATAGACACTCTGTCTTCCTCCTGACATTGGATCACTCAAGCTTCTGTGTTATACCCAGAAATGTCCTTTCTCTGGGGACTGAGACTTTGCAGTGACCCTGAAGAAGGACTAGAGACACAGCAAAGCTTGCCCCGTCTATAGAATTAAGGGCCCTGGCTCTTCTCGGTCCCAATCGAGTCAGACAGAACTAGCTTCCTGCACAGAGCTCCAGACCCTGTTTTCCCATGAGTGGCAGCTGCTTCATTATTCATCTTCCCCCCGATTATTCACACACACACACACGCACGCGCGCGCACGCGCGCACACACACACACACACACACACAGATTCCCTGTGGGGTAGCAATACAAGTCACTTAGTAATGGGGTAAATCAGGGGGTAGAATGTGCCCACGGTGTAAGAGGCAGAGGAGAAGCAATGAGCAGCTGCTCTGGAGAGATGCCCCTGGAACCAGAACCATTCTCTGGTTGGAGAGCAGCAGCCTGCCCCCTGGTGGCACAAATCGTTATTCTGAGAGGCTGCAATTCTCTATCACCCCCTGGTGGCAGCAGTGGGCTTGTTCAGGGGGCCTGCGCTAGGTGGCAGTACAGTACACTATAATGATAAAAATAATAATAATAATAATAATTGTACTTAATGATGATGGTATTTGTTAAGCGCTTACTATGTGCAAAGCACTGTTCTAAGCACTGGGGTATACAAGGTGATCAGGTTATTCCACTTGGGGCTCACAGTCTTAATCCCCATTTTATAGATGAGGTAACTGAGGCACAGAGAAGTGACTTGCTCAAAGTCACACAACTGATAATAGGCGGAGCCGGGATTTGAACCCATGACTTCTGACCCCAAAGCCCGGGCTCTTTCCACTAAGCCACGCTGCTTCTAATTTGTTAAGCACTTCCTATGTGCCAAGCACTGTTTTTATGGCATTTATTAAGCACTTACTATGTGCAAAGCACTGCTCTAAACGCTAGGGAGGTTACAAGGTGATCAGGTTGTACCACGGGGGGGCTCACAGTCTTAATCCCCATTTTACAGATGAGGTAACTGAGGCACAGGGAAGTGAAGTGACATGCCCAAGGTCACAGAGAAGACATGTGGCGGAGCCGGGATTGGAAACCACGTCCTCGGATTTCCAGGCCCGTGCCTCCCAGAACGACACCTGATGCTGTGAGGGGGTGACTGAGAGATGCAGCTTCACAGAATACTGCCTAGCATCATCATCATTATTGTCATTGTCATCCTCATCACCAATACAATAGACATCAACAATTCCCGCAAGCCCAATCCCAGATCCCTCTAAAAAAGGGAGGGGAAAGGTGAAGTAGCCAAAGCCCCCTACTCACCAAAGCCCAGGGCAGGCCATGCTCTGTCTCCTTTCCATTGCAAACTGGGACAGTCCTGCTCACCTCCCCCTCCTAGGGGGACCCAAAAACCCATCCTGACCTTCAGGGTAGCCCTTTAACCACTTCGAACCCATGTTCTGCTGACTCCCATCTCACTATGCCACACACTGCAGTACTGGGAAGTAGGCCGACAAATGCCTGGGGGTCAGAAGACATGGGTTATAATCCCGGCTCAGCCACTTGCCTGTTGTAAGACTGTATCAAGACACCTAACTTCCTTGTGTCTCAGTTTCCTCATCTGTAAAATGGGGATTACATAACTGTTCTCCCTCCACCTTAACCTATGAGCCCCATTTGGGACAGCGAGTGATTCTGATCTGATCACATTGGATCTACCCAGTGCTCAGTGCAGTCCTTGAGTCATAGTAAGCCCTTAAAAATATCACAGACATTATTTTTAATAAGTATCATTATTAATGCCACTTTTCCAGATGAGGAAATTGAGGCTCAGAAAGGTGAAGTGTCTGGCTCAAACTCTTACATCAGGCTTGTGGCAAGGCTGAGAAAATCAATCAGTGGTATTTGTTGAGAGCGTACCGTGTGCAGAGTGCTTAATACAGTGCTTGGCAGAATATGATAATAATGATAGTATTTGTTAAGCGCTTACTATGTGCAGAGCACTGTTCTAAGCGCTGGCGGGGATACAAGGTGATCAAGTTGTCCCACCTGGGGCTCACAGTCTTAATCCCCATTTTACAGATGAGGTAACTGAGGCTCAGAGAAGTTAAGTGACTTGCCCAAGGTCCCACAGCAGACATGTGGTGGAGTTGGGATTCGAACCTATAACCTCTGACTCCAAAGCTCGTGCTCTTTCCACTGAACCATGCTGCAGTACAGAGTATGGTAAGGTAGAGTTGGGAAACATGATCCCTGCCCTCAAAAAGCTTACTGTCAGATTCTCTGACTACCAGGCACAGGCTCTGGCCATTAGTCTGTGCCAACTTCCACGATTTGCCCATTTTCCCATTTTCAGTGGGCTGCACCCAAAACTTTATCTGCCCCGGGAAAGGAGCCAGGGTGGCAAAAAACCCGACTTTCTTTTTTATTCTGTTTTATAATATTTGTTAAGTGCTTACTATGTGCAAATCAATCAATCAATGGTGTATATTGAGTGTTTACTATGTGCAGAGCACTGGACTAAACAGTTGGTATTCCTTAAACACATCTCTTTTTTTCTTACAGTATTTGTTAAGTGCTTACTATGTGCCAATCAATCAACCAATATTTATTGTGCCCTTACTATGTGCAGAGCACTGGACTAAGCTCTTGCCCATTGTTGGATAGGGACCATCTCTATATGTAGCCAACTTGTACTTCCCAAGTGCTTAGTATAGTGCTCTGCCCACAGCAAGCGCTCAATAAATACGATTGAATGAATGAATGATATTTGTAAAGCCCCTTTTTTACCTTAAGGCATTTGTTAATCATTTACTCTGTGCCAGGTACTGTACTGGGGTGGATACAAGCTAATCAACTGGGACACAGTCCCTTTCCCACCTGGGGTTTAAAGCCTTAATCCCCATTTTGGCGACGAAGGAACTGAGGCCCAGAGAAATGAAGTGACAACCAATGTCATACAGCAGGCAGGTGACTGGGCTGGCATTAGAATCCAGGTCCTTCTAACTTCCAGGCCGGGCTCTATCCACTAGGCCACGCTACTTCTCTATTCTCAATTTCATCTGTTTTCCTAGAAGAAATTCAGCTTGGGTTCCTGCTCTGCCTGGGGCAAGCAGACCTGGTCCTACACCCCATCCTGCCAGGGACCTTGTGCTCAGTTTGCCCGCCGATCAGTCAGACCACTGCAACTTCTCTCCTGGTTCTCCTCTTATCTCTCTGGCCGTTCATTCTCAGTCTCTTTCGCGAGCTCCTCCTCTCCCTCCCCACCCCCTTACCTTGGGGGTCCATCAGGGTTCAGTTCTGGGTCCCCTTCTATTCTCCATCTACACTCATTCCCTTGGAGAACTCATTCACTTCCATGGCTTCAACTACCATCTCTATGCAGATGATACCCAAATCTGCATCTCTTCCCCTGATCTCTCTCCCTCTCTCCAGGCTCGCATCTGCCCCTGCCTTCAAGATATCTCTACCTCAAATGTCCTCCCATCACCTCAAACTTAACATGTCCAAAACAGAGCTCCTTATCTTCCCACCCAAACCTTGTCCTCTCCTGGACTTTCCCATCACTGTAGACGGAGCCACCATCCTTCCTTCACAAGCCCAGAATCTCAGAATTATCCTTGACCCCTCTCTCGTCTTGGATATCCACATATCCGATCCGTCACCAAATCCTGTCGGTCTCCTCTTCACATCGCTACAATCCACCCTTTCCTCTCCATCCAAACTGCTACCAAGTCAGTACAATCACTCACTCTATCCCACCTAGATTACTTCATCAGCCTCCTTTCTGACCTCACATCCTCCTTCTATCCCCCCGCTCCAATCCATACTTCACTCCACTGCCCATATTATCTTTCTACAGAAACGTTCAGGGTATGTCACCCCACCTCCTCAAATATCTCCAGTGGTTGCCTATCCACCTCCATATCGAGCAAACACTCCTCACCATGAGCTTTAAAGCACTCTATCACCTTGCCCCCTCCTAACTCATCTCACTTCTCTCCTTCTACAATCCAGCCCGCACTCTTCACTCCACTGATGCTAACCTTCTCACCATGCCTCAATCTCTCCTGTCTCGCCGCCGACCCCTGACCAAGGCCTGGAACTCCCTCCCTTCTCAAACCCCACAGACAATTACTCTCCTCATCTTCAAAGTCTTACTGAAGGCACATCTCCTCTAAGAGGCCTGCCCAGACTAAGCCCCACTTTTTCTCATCTCCCATTCCCTTCTGCGGCAACCTGACTTACTCCCTTTGCTCTTCCCCTACTCCCTGCCCCACAGCACTTATGTATATATTTGTACTTTTATTTATTTATACTGATGTCTGTTCACTTGTTTTGATGTCTGCCTCCCCACCTCTAGACTGTGAGCTCGTTGTGGGCAGGGATTGTCTCTATTGCAGTATTGTACTTTCCCAGGTGCTTAGTACAGTGCTCTGCATACAGTAAGCACTCAATAAATACAATTGAATGAATGAACTTCCTCATTGTCACTGGCTTCCTCCAGGTGGTTTCCTAAGAGCCCTGTAAGTGAAGCTAGGGCAAGGGGACAGCTTACAGCAGCAGCTGTCTGTCAAGCAGGCAAGGGGAGGGTCTAGTGGCAAGAGCACGGGCTTGGGAGTTGGAGGTTGTGGGTTCTAATCCCGCTCTGCCACTTTTCTGTTGTGTGACTTCGGGCAAGTCACTTCACAGATGGGAAAGTCACTTCACTTATCTGTGTCTCAGTTACTTCATCTGTGAAATGGGATTGAGAATGTGAGCCCCAAGTGGGATAGGACTATGCCCAACCTGATTGCATTTTTCTACCCACCCTAGTGCTTAGAAGAGTGAACAATGAACAGTGCTTAGAGAAGCAGCGTGGCTTAACTTCTCTGAGCCTCAGTTACCTCATCTGTAAAGTGGGGATAAAGACTGTGAGCCCCACGTGGGATAACCTGATCACCTTGTAACCTCCCCAGCGCTTAGAACAGTGCCTTGCATATAGTAAGCGCTTAATAAATGTCATTAAAAAGTGCTTGGTACTTAATAAGCACTTAACAAATACCATAATTATTATTGTTATTATTAAGGGGGCAGAGATCAGGGTTCTGGGACCCTGAGCAGCAGCTGTCCATCAATCAGGCAGGGGAGGGTCAGGGGCCAGGTTTTACGATGGAATGAATGAATTACAATTGAATGAATGAATGAATCTCCTCCAAGAGTCCTTCCTGATAAGCCTTACTTTCCTCTTCACCCGTCCCCTTCTGCATTGCCCTGACTTGCTCCCTTTTCTTCATCCTCTCTCCCAGCCCCATAGCACTTTCATTCATTCATTCAATCATATTTATTGAGCGCTTTCTGTGTGCAAAGCACAGTATTAAGCACTGGGAGAGTACACTATAACAGCAAACAGACACATTTCTGCCCACAATGAGCTCACAGTCTAGATGGGGAGACAGGTATTTATTTATTTATTTATAAATAAATATTCATAAATAAATAAATCATGGATATATATTTTATATTTGTAATATATATATGTGCGCACAGATATAATAATACTAATAATGGCATTTATTAAGCGCTTACTATGTGCAAAGCACTGTTCTAAGCGCTGGGGAGGTGATAAGGTTGTCCCACGTAGGGCTCACAGTCTTCAACCCCATTTTACAGATGAGGTAACTGAGGCCCAGAGAAGTGAAGTGACTTGCCCAAAGTCACCCGGCTGACAAGTGGCGGAGCCGGGATTTGAACCCATAACCTCTGACTCCAAAGCCCGGGCTCCTTCCACTGAGCCACGCTGCTTCCACGTGCAAGACATCAACATACATGTTGTGGGGATGAGAGGGGGGATGAATGAAGGAGGAAGCAAGAACGGCACAGAAGAAGGTGAGAGAAGAGGAGAGGAGGGCCCAGTCAGGGGAGCCCTCTTGGAGGAGATCTGTCTGACATTAGAAGCAAGGGGTTCCGGGCCAAAAGCAGGATGTGGGCGTGAGGTCAGCGGCGAGCTAGACGAGACCGAGGCACAGTGAGAAGGTCAGCACCAGAAGAACCAAGTGTGTGGGCTGGGTTGTAGCAGGAGAGTGTCCATATCTATCATTTATTTATCTATTTATATTAACGTCTGTCTCCCCCTCTAAATTGTAAGCTCATTCTGAGCAGGGAACGTGTCTGTTATACTGTACTCTCCCAAATGCTTAGTACAGTGCTCTGCACACAGTAAATACTCAATAGATACGATCGGATGAATGAATATAGTGAGACCGCAAAGAAGCCACTTCAACCAATCAATGAACCGTATTTACTGAGCGTTTACTATGTGAACTAAGTGCTTGGAAGAGTATGGTACAACTGAACTAGCAGACGTGCTCCGTGCCAAAACGAGCTTACAGTCTAGAAGGGATCAATGAATGGTACTTACTGACTGCTTTCTCTGTGCAAAGCATTGACTTGGGGGAACATAATAAAGTTGGTAGGTATACCTGTATTGTGAAGGAATATAATAATAATGATAGTAGTAATGCATAAATACATGAAAATCTCTTTTGGGAATGTGGAATTCATTTATGTCTTTTGAGAGGCCTGGAAGAGTTTTCCTGGAGATCCTTCTCTGGACAGACGATGGGAGGGAGTGATTCGTTCCTTCATTCATTCATTCAGTCGTATTCACTGAACATTTACTGTGTGCACAGCACTGTATTGAGCACTTGGGAAGTACAAACCGGCACCAGAGACAATCCCTATGGTAAGGTCAAGCTTCAGATATGACTCATGAGCCTTCTCATCTGATCATATTTTTTCCTTTTTCTTACATTATTTGTTAAGTGCCTACTAGGTGCCATGCATTGTTCTAAGGGCTTGGGTCTTGTCTTATGTGGCCGAGTCATTGCCAACCCATAGCGACACCACAGACCCATCTCTCCCCAAAAAACCCTGCTCTCCATCTGCAATCGTTCTGGTAGTGTATCCATAGATTTGTCTTGGTAAAAATACAGAAGAGGTTTACCATTGCCGCCTTCTGCGTAGTAAACTCGAGTTTCTGCCCTCGACTCTCTCCCATTCTGCTGCTGCCCAGCATGCGTGAGTTTTGGCTTGTAGCAGATTGCCTTCCACTCGCTAGCCACTGCCCAAGCTGAGAATGGAATGGGTAGGCCTCTCCACTAGCTGAGACTGGTAGAGTACTGGAAACCCTCCAGGTATTATCGGGAGAGGGGAAGTGCTTGGGTAGATTCAAGGTAATCAGGGTGGACACAGCCCAGGCCATGTCCCACATGGGGCTCTTAATGTTAATCCTCATTTTACAGATGAGGGAACTAAAACCCAGAGAAGTGAAGTGACTTGCCTAAAGCCACACACTAGGCAAAGAAACAGCTTGGCTTAGTGGAAAAAACACAGGTCTGGAAGTCAGAGGATCTGGGTTCTAATCCCTGTTCTGGCATTTTTCTGCCGTGTGAGCTTGGACAAGTCCCTCGGTTACCCCATCTGTAGAATGGGGATGAAATCCTACTCCCTCCTACTTAGACAATGAGTCCCATATGGGACAAGGACTGTGTCCAACCTGATGAATTTATACCTACCCCAGTGCAGAGAACAGTGTTTGGCAAATAGTAACGGCTTAACAAGTCTAATAATAATAATAATAATAATAATAATAATAATAATAGCATTTGTTAAACGCTTACTATATGCAAAGCACTGTTCTAAGCACTGGGGGGATACAAGGTGATCAGGTTGCCCCACGTGAGTCTCACAGTCTTAATCCCCATTTTACAGATGAGGTAACTGAGGCTCAGAGAAGTTAAGTTACTTGCTCAAGGTCGCACAGCAGACACGTGGCGGAGCTGGGATTAGAGCCCATGATTCTAGACTGTGAGCCCGCTGTTGCATAGGGACCGTCTCTATATGTTGCCAACTTGTACTTCCCAAGTGCTTAGTACAGTGCTCTGCACACAGTGAGTGCTCAATAAATATGATTGAATGAACGAATGACCTCTGTCTCTCAAGCCCGGGCTTTTTCCACTGAGCCACGCTGCTTACCACAATTCTTAAATGGGGGAGCTGGGATGAGCTAAAATTGTCTGAATGAGGAAGCATGCATTCTGCCATTATTTGGGGGGGGGCGGATTTTATTCAATCTACCTCACAAAGCAGTAGATGCGAACTCATTTCCACTCAAGGAAGGCTGAAGCAGGGGAGGCCACCACTGACCTTTCCAGAGAAGACCGTGGACGCCAAACTGGGAGTGCTGGGCTAGGGTCGGATGCCACTTGTTCAGTCGCCAACCTGCAAGGTGGTCCCTCCGTGGGACCGGAGACCCCGGACCAAGAAGGCCCCCAGATTGGGGGATGACCCCGAGAATTCAGCGGAAGTATCTCCGTGTGCTGGTTCAGAAGGTGAGTTTGCGTGGAGGTGATTCCTCTGGAATCCGCGGCGGGGGTGGGGGTGGGGCTGGCGGCTCGGTCTCTCGGTCACTTGGTCAGCCTTCTCACCTTCTGCAGTTCCTCGATGGGTTTCCACTGCTGGTTAATCGAGAGTAACTGTAGAGCAGAGAGACAAAACCTGTGTTCCGGGAACTGCAACCCTGGAGAATACATTCTGCTAGATACTAAGCTTCCTAACCTCCTTTTGTCCATATTTGTAATTTATTTATTTCTATTAATCTCTGCCTCCCCTGCTAGACTGCAAATTCACCGTGGGCAGGGAACGTTTCTGTTGTATTGTTATGTTGTACTATCCCCAGCGCTTAGTACGGTGCTCTGCACAAAGTGCACAACAAACACGAACTGATTGACTGACTGAGGGAAGGAATGGTATTTATTAACATTACTGTTCTCTCCCGGGTATTTTGTATACTGTTCTGCAGACAGTAGGGGCTTGGGAAATATTGCTGATTGATAAGTGAATAGAAAGTGATATCCCTTGAGTTTCACCCAGAAAATAATTATCTGCTCTATGTAGGACAGGGACTGCGACAGCATGGCCTAGTAGACAGAGCATGGGCCTGGGGATCAAAAGGTTATGGGTTCTGATCCTGACCCTGCCACTTGTCTGCTTGGTGACATTGGGCATGTCACTTCACTTCTCTGGGTCTCAGTTACCTCATCTGTAAAGTAGTGATTAAGACTGTGAACCCCATGACCGTGAACCCCATGTGGGACTGGGACTGTGTCCAACCAGACTACCCTGTATCTACCCCAGTGCTTAGAACAAGTGCCTGTCATATAATAAGTGCTTAACAAATGCCATTAAAAATTACTTCACCTCTCTGTGCCTCAGTTCCCTCATTTGTACGCAGAACACTGTACTAAGTGCTTCGGAGAGCCCAATATGACAGAATTAGCAGACGCGTTCCCTCCCTACAAAACAAGCTTACAGTCTAGAGGGAGAGACAGACATTAATTAGAAATAAATTACAGTTATGGACCTAAATGCTGTGGAGCTAGCTGTGGGGGTTGGGTGTTGTATAAAGGGGCAAGTCAGGGAGATGCAGAAGGGAGTGGGAGAAGAGGAGGGCTTAGTTGGGGAAGGCCTCCTGGAGGAGATGTTCCTCCAATAAGGCTTTGAAAGCAGGGAGAGTAGTTGCTGTATGGATGTCCCTTAAACCACTGATACGCACCCCATCCCTACCCCACAACACTTGGGTTTCTATCCCTACACTCTGTCGCTTCTCATACCTGTCTGCCTCCGTCTCTAGACTGTAAGCTCACCGTGGGTAGGGAGTGTGTCTGTTACATTGTTATATTGGTCTTCCGTGCAGTAGTACAGTGCTCCACACCCAATGAGTGTTCAATAAATGCCACCGACTGATCGATTGATGGATTGACTGGTGGACAGGTCCTGGGGCCTGCTACTAACATGAAGTCCGCCTTCAAGAGAGAGTACACAGACACGGAGATGGCTCCCAACACGGCGATGGTGATGGTGGTGACCAGCGGGATGAGCCAGGGAGCAGCCAAGACACAGATGGTGGTCAGGGGCCGGGGTCAAAGGTCAGGTGGTCCTGGGGGAGCTGGGTTGGGGAGGGGGAAGTGTGGCAGGGAGGAGGAGATTGAGAAAAAAAGGAACCGGGGTTGGGGGTTGGTGGGGAGATAGGGGTAACAGGGAGGAGATTGGGGAGGAGAGAGGGATAGGGAGGGGAAGAAATTGGGGGGAGAAGGAGGTGGGAAGAGGAGATGGGAGGAGATGGGGGAAGAAACAAGTGGGAAGAAAGGAGGTAAGAGTAGCCGAGGAGAAAAATGGGGGAACGTGGGGGTAGAAGATGGGGAGGAGTAAGTGGGGGGAGGAAATAGGGATAGCCGGGGGAGGAGATGGGGAGGAAAAAGTGGGGGGAAGGAGGTAGGAGTAGCAGAGGAGGAGATGGGAAGAGGATGTGAAGGAAGGGGTTAGGGTAGCAGGGGGAGGAGATGGGGAGAAGGAGGTGGGGGAAGGAGATGGGGAAGAGGGAAGTTGGAAAAAGGTAGGGGTAGAAGAGGAGGAAATGGGGGAAAGTGGGGGAGAAAATGGGGAGGAGGAAGTGGGGGAAAGGAGGTAGGGTTAGCAGGGGAGGAGATGGTAAGAGGACGTGGGGGAAGGAGATGGGGAGGGGAGAAGTTGGAAAAAGGTAGGGGTAGAAGGGGAGGAAATGGGGGAAAGTGGGGGGAGAAAATGGGGAGGAGGAACTGGGGGAAAGGAGGTAGGGTTAGCAGGGGAGGAGATGGTAAGAGGACGTGGGGGAGGAGTTTGGGGAGAAGGAGGTGGGGGGAAGAGATGGGTGGAAATGGGGCGGAAATGGGGGAAGAAGCGGGAGGAAGAGGCAAGGGGTAGCAGGTGAAAGAGACTGGGGGAGAAAGAGGTTGGGGACGGAGGTAGGTGTAGCAGGGAGCAGAGGAGGAGCAGAGGAGGAAGAGATGAAATAAGGTTAAGGTAGTTTCAGGGGAGAGATTTGGGAAGAGGGAGGTGGGTGTAGCTGGAAGGCAAAGGAATTGGGGAGAAAATAGGGTTGGCGGGGTTGGGGGGAGTAAGAGAGTGGAGATAAGGAAAGTGGGGGTGAGGTCTCCCTTCCTCCCCCCAGCCCAGTCGAAGGAACAGACGGGGGCAGGGGAAAGTGGGGAAGGGACCGAGGGAAGGGAAGACTGCCGACCTCTTTCTTCTTTATCAGGATTTTATAAGATGCCCATGGCGGCCAGCCTAGGAGGGAGCAAGCAGGCATGGGAGAATCTGGTCAGGATGGGCTGGGACAGATGGTCCCCAGGGGAGCTGGGGGAATGGGCCCAGGAGCGAGGGAGAGGGGCAGGAAGGAGGGGGAGCAGGGAAAAAGAGAGGGGCAGAGGAGTGAGAGGAGCAGAAGGGTGCAATGAGAGAGGAAGAAGGGGAGAAGGAAAAGAAGGAGAAACGAGGAAAGCAGCGTGACAGTGGAAAGAGCACTGTCTTGGAAGTCAGAAGGCCAAGGGTTCTAATCCCGACCCTGCCAATTGTCTGCTGTGTGAGCTTGGGCAAGCCACTTAACTTCTTTGTGCCTCAGTGACCTCATCTGTAAAATGGGGATTAAGATGTAAGCCCCAAGTGGGACAACCTGATAACTATGTATCAAGTCCAGCTCTTAGAACAGTGCTTGGCACATTGTAAGTGCTTAACAAAATACCTTAAAGGAGGAAGAAAGGAGGGAGGGTGGCCTTTGAAAAGAGCTGCTGAGGGCAGGGCAGGCAGGTCGGGGGGAGGTCTGTATCTACCTCAGTGCGTAGAACAGCGTAAGTGCTCAACAAGTACCATAACTAAATCTATATTAATTAATAGGGAAGGAGATGAAGAAACTGAGAGAAGACTTGGCCAAGGTCACAGAGATCAGGCCACTGGCGGAGCTGGGATTAGAGCTCTAGTCTCTCTTTTCTGTATTTGTGTTAAAATGGCATTTATAAGCTCTTTGTGTCAGGCACTGTTCTAAGTGCTGAAGTAGATACAAGGTCATCAGGTTGGACACAGTCCATGTGCTGAATCCACATTTTACAGATGAGGGAACTGATGCTCAGTGAAGCGAAGTGACTTCCCCAAAATCTCACAGCAGGTAAACGGCAGAGCTGGGATTAGAACCTATATCCTTCTGATTCCCAAGACCGTGCCCCATTGTCTATTGTCCTCTCCCAAGCGCTCAGTGCAGTGCTCCGCGCACAATAAGAGCCCAATAAATACGATTGAATGAATGAATGCCATTGATTAATGAGTGTTCCCAACAGGGGTGGCCCTTCATTCATTCAATCGTATTTATTGAGCGCTTACTGTGTGCACAGAACTGTACTAAGCGCTTGGGAAGTACACGTCGGCAACATATAGAGACGGTCCCTACCCAACAATGGATGCCACCTGAGGTTAACAAGTCTCAAGTGGTGGCGTGTGGACATCTGTGTGCCCAGGGCGTGGCATCCTGAGGAGAGGAGGGAGGGGCAGTGGCAACATGGTTTAGTAAGTATAGCATGGGCCTGGGAGATACGAGGACCTGGGTTCTAATCCCGGCTATGCCTCTTGTCTGCTGCGTGACCGTGGCCAAGTCACTTCACTTCTCTGAATCTCAGTTCCCTCATCTGTAAAATGGGGATTAAGGCTGTGAGCCCCACGGGGAACAGTGACTGTGTCCAGCTTGATTAATTTGTATCTACCCCAGCACTTAGAACAGTGCCTGGCACAGTGTTAGCGCTTAATAAATACCATAATTATCAGCATCATTTCCCACTAGGCTGGGTCTTGAGGGGGTGCCGCCACCATCGCAGCAGGCTGTAACAAGTCTGCCTCAGATGGCTGCCTTAGGGATGTTACTGCCATGCTGGGCTATCGCCACCTGTTGGTTCCAGGAGGATGGGTCTCCTCAAAGACAACCCCCACCCCCACAATTTGTCGTCCCCCCCCCCGAATCAAATCAATCACTCACCAGACAACACCCAAGTAGAGCAGGACAAGTCGGCCACGGACAGGGATTCACTTCAGGCATCCACAGCCCACTTAGTGTCCCAGCTGCCAGTGGCTTCCAGAACCTTCTCCCTCCTTTGGACGGTACTAAGGGGAGAGGGGTGTCTGGGCCAGTTCCCCAACTCCTGCCCTCTACTCTCCACCATCAGATGGAAATCTTAGGAACACTGGGTTTTGTCACTTGACTCCCAGAAACCTCCTTGGGTGCATTTGATGGCTGAACTCCAAGGAGCCCAAGTGGAAGTTTCTACCTCCCCCTGTCTCCTCACCAGAACAACCGCCCGCCCGACAGTTGTACGTTCTCAAGCCCCCTCTCTCCTGGCCCCCAAAACCCAACTGACATTCGCTCCACTGGTGTGAGTGGGGCGCCTCTCTTACCACACTGCTTCCTCTGAGCCCATCCCCTAATTGTGGGTGTCTCTCAAGGTTCAGTTCCGGGTCCCTGTCTTTTCTCCATCTACGCTCCCTTGGAAAACTCATTCGCTCACACAGCTTCAACCATCACCTCTATGCTGATGACACCCAAATCTACATCTCTAGCCCTGATCTCTCTCCTTCTCTGCAGTTTTGCATTTCCTCCTTCCTTCAAGGATGTCCTCTCATCACCTCAAACTTAATATGGTTAAAACTGAACTTTTCTTCCCTCACAAACCCTGTCCTCCCGCTCACTTTCCCATCGCTGAAGATGGCACCACCATCCTTTCTGTCTCTGAAGCCCATAACCTTGGTATTATCCTTGACTCCTCTCTCTCATTCCACCCACATATTCAAGACTTCACTAAATCCTGTCAGTTCTACGTTCCCAGCCTTGCCAAAACTCACCTCTCCCTCTCCATCCAAACCACCACATTAATACAAGCACTTATCTTAGCCCGCCTAGATTACTGTATCAGCCTCCTTGCTGACCTCCCTGTCTCCTGTCTCTGCCCACTCCAGTCCATACTCCATTCTGCTCCCCGAATCATTTTCCTTCAAAAACATTCAGATCTTGTTTCCCCATTAGAAACTCTAGTGGTTGCCCATCTACCTCCACAACAAACAAAAATTCATCATTGGTTTTAAAGCACTTAATCGCCTCCCCCCCTCCAACCCAGCTTGTAAATTTGTTCCTCTCCTGCTAACCTTCTCACTGTACCTCGATCTCATTTCTCTAGCTGCCGACCTCTCACCCACATCCCATCTCTGGCCTGGAACCTCCATTCCTCCTCCTTTCATACAGATAATTGCTCTCCCCCACTTCAAAGCTTTATCGAAAGCCCATCTCCTCCAGGAAGCTTTCCCGGACTGAGCCTTTTTCTTCCACTCCCTTCTTTTCCACTCATACTTGCTCCTTCACTCATCCCATCTCCCTTTCGCATGGCACATATGTACATATTTGTAATTTATTTATCTATTTATATTAATGTCTGTCTCCCCCTCTAGACCGTGAGCTCGTTTGTAGGCAGGGAATATGTTTGATGGTATATTGTCCTCTCCCAAACATTTATCACAATGCTTTGCATATAGTAAGCACTCAATAAATACGGTTAATAATAAAACACTCTGCTGCGTGACCTTGGGTAAGTCACTTCATTTTTCTGTGGCTCAGTCACCTCATCTGTAAAATGGAGGTGAAGATGGTGAGCTAAGGCAGGACAGGGACTGTGTCCGATCTGATCAGCTTGTACCTACCCCAGCGTTTAGTAAGGTACCTGGTACCTAGTACCTACCCCAGCGTTTAGTAAGGTGCCTGGTACATAGTATCATCATCATCATCATCATCATCAATCGTATTTATTGAGCGCTTACTATGTGCACAGCACTGTACTAAGCGCTTAGGAAGTACAAATTGGCAACACATAGAGACAGTCCCTACCCAACAGTGGGCTCACAGTCTAAAAGGGGGAGACAGAGAACAAAACCAAACATACTAACAAAATAAAATAAATAGAATAGATATGTACAAATAAAATAAATAAATAAATAAATAGAGTAATAAATATTCATGTGGTTGCCTATCAACCTTCGTATCAATCAAAAACTCCTATTGGCTTCAAAGCTCTCTATCACCCCGCCCCCTCCTACCTCACCTCCCTTCTCTCTTTCTACATCCGAGCCCGCACACTCCACTCCTCTGGTGCCGTTTATCTTCTCACTGTTTCTCGTTCTCGCCTGTCCCGCCGTTGACCCCTGGCCCTACCTCTGGCCTGGAATGCCCTCCCTCCTCAAATCTGCCAAACTAGCGCACTTCCCTCTTTCAAAGCCCTACTGAAAGCTCACCTCCTCCAGAAGGTCTTCCCAGACTAAGCCCCCCTTTCCTCTGCCCCCCCCCCAGAACTTGTGTATGTATGTATATATTTATAATTCTATTTATTACTGTGTATATATCTATAATTCTATTTATTTATATTGATGCTATTGATGCCTGTTTACTTATTTTGATGTCTGTCTCCCCCCTTCCAGTCTGTGAGCCCATTGTGGGCAGGGATTATCTCTGTTGCTGAATTGTACTTTCCAGGCGCTTAGTACAGTGCTCTGCACACAGTAGGCACTCAATAAATACAATTGAATGAATGAAAAGTGCTTAATACCATAAAAGAAAACCCCAAAAACCCTCAACCAGAGGAGGTGGCTGACACTGGGAATTTGGGCCCAAACATGTGCTGGGTGGAATTACATTCCCATGCCTGTTGCATGGACCTCTCCCAAGGGCAGGAGTGTGGCCCCCTGGATAGAGCCCGGGCCCGGGAGTCATAAGGTCCCCGGTTCTAATTCCGACTCTGCTACTTGTTTCCCTGACCTGGGATACCTTGTTTGTATGACCTGGGATAAGTCACTTCACTGAGCCCCAATCACCTCATCTGGAAAATGGAGATTAAGACTGAGCTCCATGTGGGACAAGGACTGTATCTGACCTGATTAGCTTGTGTCTACCCTAGTGCTTAGAACAATGCACTTGACATGTAGTTAAGCGATTAACAAACATCATAAAAAAAACAAAAAGACTTCTGAGTTATTGGGAGAGTCTTTAACTTGGATTTTGTGCACTGTGTATTTGTTCCTGGCCCTTTGATACTGTTTTAATGTTTGCCTACTTGTTCCCGATGTGACTTAGAGTCACAGATGGAGCACCCCCTTGGGAGAGGGTCTCTGTCCAAGTCCCACCTGTATCCTCTTGCCCAGGGCTTAGCACAGTGCTCTGCACACAGTAAGCCAATAAACCAATCGTATTTATTGAGCGCTTACTGTGTGCAGGGCACCGTTCTAAGAGCTTGGGAGAGTTCAACGAAGCAATGAAACAGACACATTCCCTGACCAGTACCTTAACAAATACCATTATTATTATTATTATTATTACCGCTATCTAAACGGTGGCTCAGAATTCTGGCTCCTCTAATGAAGAGGGTCATGTTCCTGTCAAATGATAATTAAAGGTCCTTTATAAAGAAGCAGGCAAACATTGCCGTATCCCAGATACAAGAACGGGTGGACAGTGCCCCAGAACACCGGGGTAATCGCCCAGACACAAAAGTCAACCACCCAAATGTGAGGTTGCAGTCCACAGGACCAAACAATGGAGGGGCGGTCTTTACAGCTTCTCTAAATCAGAGAATAATTCTTGTTTTCTAAATAAGCCTTCTTAAAAATCCAAGTCTTTTTGGCATATCGACGGTCGCATGGTCACTCGGGATCTCACGAAATGCTCCGGTTTCACGGGGGTGGCTTTCAGATCGTTCTGCTGCAGAGCCAGCAAGGTGGCCTTAAAGGGAATAGAGCAAAGCTGTTAGTTTGATGGAACAGGTCGGGAGGCCAAACTTCGTTCTAACCCACTTTCAGGAACAAGTCTGTGAGAGCAGCTCCAAGCAAGAGGCTACAGAATAATAAACTCAGAACTCAGTCTTGGGAGGTGGTAGAGAAATGTGTCTTTTTACCCTCTCCCAAGCGCTTAGTACAGTGCTTTGCATATACTAAGCGCTCAACAAATGATTGAATGAATGAATGAATGTCATCTTCCTGCCAGTTTCCCATTGAATCAGCGGTCACTACTGGTGCACCCACCATGAGAGAGACACCCCCAGGACCTCTCGCCTCAGAAACACCTGTGTTAAGCTATCAATTGATGCTATTTATTGAGCACTTACTAGGTGCAAAGCACTGTACTGACCACTTAGGAGAATCCAAGACAACCAAATTAGCAGGCACATTCCCTGCCCAAAAGAAGCATACAGTCAAGAATGACAGGATTCTCCTCCGAATATCATTCAGGCTTCCTGATCTCTTTGGAAAATTTGAACCAAAATAACCCAAACCTAAAATGAATTCTCCGGTTCATTGGGTTGGCTAGTGCAGGGGGAGATGCCATCGTGGAGGGGCAACAGAAAGGGCGAGGCTGAGTTTGGGGGATGGGAAACTGCCTTCCCCCTAAACCACTGGTTCACCTGGAATGGCTGCCTGCAGGAAGTGAGGGGTGTAGATGGAATCCAGGGAGAGCTGATGTCCAAACTGAAGACTTCCGATCTCCCGGAACATCCGAACAGAGTCAGGCCGGAATACCGAGCTCTGTCTCAATCCGCTCCCCGGTGGCCCCCTCTCTCCCGCTGGCACCAATTCACAGTATTTCCTGAGCACTTCCTCTGCACTGAGCCCTGTGCTAACTGACCCCATGTGGGAACTCACTTCTCGGCACAGGTTACTGAGGCCAGCTCCGGAGAACTGGTGGGTCTGCGCTGCCAAACACTCCAAGGATATGTCCGCCCCCAGCGGGGTTTTCTCACCGCAGATTTTCAGAATCGAAAGCCTTCCCTAGGAAAGAGCAATTGCTGTAAGACCTACGTCAGCCTACTGCCATCCTACTATGGGAAGCGGCACGGTCTAGTGGATAGATCCCGGGCCCGGTAGTCGGGAAGATCTGAGTTCTAATCCCAGCTCCCATTTGTCTGCTGGGTGACCTCGGCCAAGTCACTTGACTTCTCCCTCAGCTGGAAAATTGGTATTAAAACCGTGAGCCCCATGTGGGACAGGGACTGTGTTCAACCTGATTAGCTTTTCTCTACTCCAGTGCTTAGTACAGTAATGAACATACAGTAAGCACTTAATAAATATCACCGTTATTATTATCATTATCCGCTTCCTGAAATACCGTGCCCCACAGTATGTCTTTCAGACTCACTGAAGACCAAGCACTCTTCAAGTCGTTAACAAGGGTCAACAGCTTTTGAGCCCTTACTGTGTCACCCACTGTCCCACTGAGTCATGTAAAATCCATGAAGTAATCCACTTTGGCTAATATACAAGTGGGACTTTTGACATAAGCAAAATGGGATCATGGTTGAACCTTAAGAAAAACAATGACAATGCTCAAAATTGGACAAGATGAACAAACACCAAGTCCTCAGGAGAAAAGGCATTGGTAAGCAGCAAGGGGAAAAGTGTGGCCTAGAGGAAAGAGCATGGACCTGGGAGTAAGAGGCCCTGGGTTTTAATCCCAGCTCCACCACCTGCCCATTGCGAGACCTTTGGCAAGTTCATTAAGCAACTGTACTTACTAAGGACTTACGGTGTGCAGAGCACTGTGCCAAGTGCTTGGGAGAGTACAATCAAGCAGCACTGGTAGTCACGTTCCCTTAACACTCTGTGCCTCAGATTCCTCATACGGGAAGTGGGTATTAAATTCCCGTTCTCCCTCCAATTTAGACTGAGATCTGAACGGGACAGGGTCTGTTTCATTCCTTTATTCATTCATTATTGAGCGCTTACCGTGTGCAGAGCACTGTACTAAGCGCTTGGGAAGTACAAGTTGGCAACATATAGAGACGGTCCCTACCCAACAGCGGGCGTGT
Source organism: Tachyglossus aculeatus (assembly GCF_015852505.1). Taxonomy (NCBI): domain Eukaryota; kingdom Metazoa; phylum Chordata; class Mammalia; order Monotremata; family Tachyglossidae; genus Tachyglossus; species Tachyglossus aculeatus. The sequence goes on from NW_024044828.1 coordinate 188,220, forward strand.
CCAACTTGACTTTCTTGTATCTACCCCAAGGCTTAGGTACGGTGCTTGGCACCCAGTAAGGGCTTAATAAATACCATCACCATGATTACTTCTCCTCTGCTTCCCGGTCCTGGCCGGCCTCTGCCTCTCTGACCTGGTCGCCCCCCGCCTCTCGGCCCTGCTTCCCCTCTGCATCTCAGCCCTAGTCCCACTGTCTCCCTGCACAAGTACCACTCTGCCTCCCAGCCCCAGGCCCCCTATCTCCCGGTCCAGGTACTCCTCTGCCTCCCATCTCTGGTCCCCTGTCTAACGGACCTTGTCACCCTCTGCCTCCCTGACCTTGTCCCCCACCCTTCTCGGTCCTGGTCTCCCTTTGCGTCCCGGCCCAGGTACCCCACTGCCTTCTGGTCCTGGTCCCCCTCTACTTCCCGGCTCCGGTCCACCATCTACCGGCCCGGGTATTCCTCTGCCTCCCAGCCCAGGTCCCCCTCTGCCTCCCGGCCCTGGTCACCCCCAGCCTTCAGGTCCTGGTCCCCCTCTACTTCCCGGCTCCGGTCCACCATCTACCGGCCCGGGTATTCCTCTGCCTCCCAGCCCAGGTCCCCCTCTGCCTCCCGGCCCTGGTCACCCCCAGCCTTCAGGTCCTGGTCCCCCTCTGCCTCCCTGCCCTGGTCGCCCCCCTCCTCTTGGCCCTGGTCCCCCCTGCCAACCTGCCCTGGTCCAGCTCTGCCTCCCATCCCTAGTTCCCCTGTGCCTGACGGCCCTAGCTCCCCTTCAATCCCAAGAAGCGGGGGGACAAGCGCAGGGAAGCAGAGGAACAAGTCTGCCCACAGGACATGGTCTCCGTTTCCCGGCCCTGGTCCCCCGTCTCCCGGCCCAAGTACCCCTCTGCCTCCTGGACCTGGTCCCCCTCTGCCTCCTGGACTTCGTCCCCCTCGCCTCCAGGACCTGGTCCCCCACTGGCTCGCTGCCCTTGTACCCCACTGCTTCTCGGCCCTGGTCCCCTTTTGCCTTACGGCCCAGGTACCCCTCTGCCTCTGGGCCCTGGTCCCCCTCATGCTCCCAGTCCTCCGACCCTGCGTCTCCCGGCCCAGGTACCCCTCTACCTCCTGGCCCTGGTCCCCCACTGCCTTCCTGCCCTGGTCCCCCCTCTGCCTCCAGGCCCTGGGTTCCCCCTACCTCCCGGCCCAGGTCCCCCGGTCTCAAGAACCAGGTACCCCTCTGCCTCCTGGCCCTGCTTCACTGTCTCCTGCCCTAGGTACCCCTCTTCCTCCTGGCCATGGTGCCCCTCTGCCAACCCGCCATGGTCCCCATCTGCCTCCCAGCCCAGGTACCCTTCTACCTCCCAGCACTGGTCCCCCTGTCTCCCAGTTCAGGTACCCCTCTGCCTCCTGGCCTTGGTCCGCCCCTGCCACCCCGCCCTGACACCCTGATCTGGTTACTCTGTGCCTACCTGCTCTGGTCCCCCAGGGCTTCCCGGCCTTGGTTTCGTCTACCTCCAGGCCCTTGGGTGAGTCTCCGTCCCGGCCCTGGGTCTCCTCTATATCCCGGCCCTGGTCCCATGTCACCCGAACTAGGTACCTCTCTGCCTCTTGGCCCTGGTCCCCTTCTGTCTACCCGCCCTGGTCCCAATCTGCCTCTCGGCCCTGGTTCCCCTGTCTCCCAGCCAGGGTACTCCTCTGCCTCTTAGCCCTGATCCCTCTCTGCCTCCAGGTCCTTGTCCCCCTCGGCCTCCCTGTCTTTGTCGCCCCCACTTCTTTGCCCTGGTCATTCTTTGCCTCCTGGCCCAGGTACCCCTCGGCCTCCCTGCCCTGGTCCCCCAGTCTCCTTCTGCCTCCTGGCCCTGGTCTCCTTTTGCTTCCCTGCACTGTTTCCCCTCTGCCACCCGGCCCTGGACGCTCTGTGCCACCCGCCCCTGGTCTTCTTCTGCCTCCAGGCCCTTGTTTCTCTTTCCACCCCGGACTTGGGTCCCCTTTACCTCCAGGCCCTGGTCCGGCTGTCTCCCGGCATAGGTACCCCTCTGCCACCTGGCCCTGATCGACTTCTGCCACCCTGCCCTGGTCCGTCTTTATCTCTCAGCCCTGGTCCCTCTGTGGCTCTGGGCCCTGGTCTCCTTTTCATTCATTCAATCGTATTTATTGAGCGCTTACTGTGTGCCGAGCACTGTACCAAGCGCCTCCCGGCCCTGGTCCCCCTGTATCTTGGCCCAGATAAACCTCTGCCTCCCCTCCCTTGTCCCCTCTGCTTCTCGATCCTGGTCCTCCTTTGCCTCCCGGCCCAGGTACCCTTCCGCCTCCTGGCCCTGGTTTCCCTTTACCGTCCTGCCCAGGTCCACTATCTACTGGCCCGGGTATGCTTCTGCCTCCCTGCCCTAGTCCCCCTCACCCCCTTGGCCCTGGTCCCCCCTGCCACCCTGCCCTGAGGTCCCCCTCTGCCTCTTGTCCCTGGTTCCCCTGTGCCTGACAGCCCTAGTTCCAAGAAGTAGGAGGACAAAGGCCGGGAGGCAGAGCAATCAATCTGCCCGCAGGACCTGGTCCCCGTTTCCCGGCACTGGTACCCCTCGGCCTCCCCACCCTGGTCCCCCATCTCCCAGCCCAAATACCCCTCTGACTCCTGGCCCCGGTCCCCCTATGCCTCCAGGACCGGGTCTCCTCTGACTCGCTGCCCTTTGTCTCCCGCCGCTTCTCGGCCCTGGTCCCCCTCATCCTCCTAGCCCTGAACCCCCGTCTCCTGACCCAGGTACCCCTCTGACTCCTGACCCTGATCCCCTACTGCTCCCTGCCCTGGTTCCCCTCCACCTCCCGGCCCTAGGTCCCCTCAAACTTCCGGGCATGGTCCCTCTGCGTCCTAGCCCTAATCCCTCTATGCCTCCTCACCTTGGTCCCCCTCTGCCTCTCTGCCTTGGTCGCCCCCTGCCTTAGGTCCCTGGTCCGCCTCTGACTTTCGGCCCTAGATCCCCTTTACTTCTGAGAAGCCGGGGGTACAAGGGCAGGGAGGCAGTGGTACCACTCTGCCTGCCAGCTTAATCCTCATTTCCCGGCCCTGGTCCCCCTCTGCCTTCCCGGCCCTGATCCACCTCTGCCTTCCCGGCCCTGGTCCCCCTCTGCCTTCTCGACCCTGGTCCCCCTCTGCCTTCCCGCCTTGGCCCGCCCTGCCTCTCTGGCCTGGTCACCTGCTGACTCTCAGGCCTGGTTTCCCTCTGCTGCTCAACCCTAGTCCCCCTGTCTTCTGACACAGGTACCACTCTGACTCCCGGCACTGGTCCCCCTGTCTCCTGGCCAGGGACCCTTCTGCCTCCTGGCCCCAGTCCCCTTGTCTACCGGCCCTGGTCCTGCTCTGCCACCTGGCCCTGGGCCTCCTCTACCTCCAGGACCAGGTCCTCCTCTACCTCCCGGCCCTGGTCCCTTTGAGCCTCCCGGACATAGCCTCCCCCTACCTCCAGAACACTGGGTCTCTCTCCGTCCCGGCCAAGGGTCCCCTCTACCTCTCGGCCCTGGTCCCCGTGTCTACTGGCCCTTGTCCCCGTCTGCCTCCTGACCCTGGTCCCCGTGTCTACAGGCCTTGGTCCTCAAATTCCCGACCCAGGCCGGCCTCTGCCTCTCTGACCTGGTCACGCCCCGCCTCTCGGCCCTGGTTCCCCTCTGCTTCTCAGTCCTAGTCCCACTGTCTCTCAGCTCAAGTACCCTCTGCCTCCCAGCCCTGGTCCCCCTGTCCCCTGGCCCAGGTACCCCTCTGCTTCCCGGCCCTGGTTGCCCTGTCTACCAGCCCTGGTCTCCCTCTTTCTCCCGGTCCTGGTTGCCCTCTGCCTCCCTGACCTTGTCACACCGCTTCTTGGCCCAGATATCCCTCTGCCTCCCGGCCCTGGTTCCCCTCTGCTTCCTGGCCCTGGTCCCCCATCTACCGGCCCGGGTACCCCTCTGCCTCCGGACCCTGGTCACCCATTCATTCATTCAATCGTATTTATTGAGCGCTCACTGTGTGCAGAGCACTGTACTAAGCGCTTGGGAACTACAAATCTGCAACACATACAGACGGTCTCTACCCAGCAATGTGCCTCCCAACCCTAGTTTCCCATCTTCCGGTCCCTTTGGGCCTCCCGGCCCTGGTCTCCCACCACCTCCAGGCCACTGGGTCTCTCTCCATCCCGGTCAGTGGTCCCCTCTACCTTCATGCACTGGTCCCCCTGTTCTGCCAGCCCTGGTCTCCCTCTACCTTCCGGTCCCCCTGTCTCCCGGCCCAGGTATCCTTCTGCCTCCCTGCCCTGGTCCCCCTCTCCCTCCAAGCCATGGGCTATGGGTCCCCCTGTTCTGCCAACCTTGGTTTCCCTCTACCTCCAAACCCTGGCCACTTTCTCCCTCCCAGCCCTGGGACCCTCTACCTCCCGGTCTAGGTCCCCCAAGTCTCCCCGCCCAGGTACTCCTCTGCCTCCTAGTCCTGGTCCCCCTCTTCCTCCCGACCCGGGTCCCCCTTGTCCGGGCCCCGGTACCTCTCTGCCTCCTGGCCCTGATCCCCCTCTGCCTCCCGGCCCTGGTCACACAAGCTTCCCGACCGTAGTCCCCCGTCTCCCGGCCCAGGAACCCCTTGCCTCCTGGCCCTGGTCCCCCTCTGTCTCCCGACGCTGGTCCCCCTACTCCGGGCCCCGGCCCCCCTCTGCCTTCTGGTCCTGATCCCCCTCTGCCTCCCAGCCTTAGTCACCTAAGCCTCCCGACCCTAGTCCCCCGTCTCCCAGCCCAGGAACCCGTTGCCAAACCCTTTGCCTCCTGGCCCTGGTCCCCTTCTGCCTCCGGGCCCTGATCCCCCTCTGGCTCCCTTCCCTTGTCCACCACCTTCTCGACCCTGGTCCCCCTTTACCTTCCAGCCCAGGTACCTCTCAGCCTCCTGACCCTAGTCCCCCTTTGCCTCCCGGACCAGGTCCTCCTCTGCCTCCTGGCCTTGGTCCCCCTCTGTCTCCCGACCCTGGTCCCCCTCTGCCCCACGGGCCTTTTCTCCCTGTGCCTTCGGCTTTTGCCTCCTTCTACTTCCAGGCCCATGGGTCTCTCTCCATCCCGCAGCGGGTTCCCCTCTACCTTCCGGCCCTGGTCCCCCGTTTCCTGGCCCAGGTAACCCTTCTGCCTCCTGGCCTTGTTCCTTCTCTACCGCCCTGCCCTGGTCCCCCTCTGCCCTCTAGTCCTAGTCCCTCAGTGCCACCCGGATCGGCTCTCGTTCTACCTCCAGGACACTCTCCGTTCTGGCTCGGGGTCTCCTCTACCACCCAGCCCTGGTCGCCTTGTCTCTTGGCCCAGCTACCCACCTGCCTCCCGGCCCGGGTCCCCCTCTGACTCGCTGCCCTGGCCCTCCTCCTCTTACCACTGGTCCCCCTCTGCCTTCCGACCCTAGTGTACTTCTACCTCCAGGCCCTTGGGTCACTCACCTTCCCGTCCCTGGGTCCCCTCTCCCTCCCAGACCTGGTCCCCCGTTCTCCCGCCCAGGTACCCCTCTGCCTCCCGCGCCTGGTCCCCCTTTTCCCAGCCCTGGTACCCCTCTACCTCCTGGCCCTGATCCCCCTCTACCTTCCGGCCCTGGTTCCCCTCTGCCTCCCAGCCCCGTTCTCCTTCTACATCCAGGCCCTTGGGTCTCTCTCCGTCCTGGACGTAGGTCCCCTCTACCTTTTGGGCCTGGTCCCCCATCTCCGGGCCCAGATATCCATCTGTCTTCCGGCCCTGGTCCCTCTCTGCCTCCCAGCCCTGGTCCCCCTCTGACTCCCTGCCTCGTGACCCTGGTTCCAGTCTGCCTTCTGGCCCAGGTATCCCTCGGCCTTCTGGCCCTGGTCCCCCTCTACCTCTCGGCCTTGGTCCCTCTGATTCCAGGCCCTGGTCCCCCTCTGACTCCCTGCCTTACTTCCCCCTGCCTTGTGGCCCTGGTCCCACTCTGCCTCCCGGCCCAGGTAATAATAATAATAATAATGGCATTTATTAAGCACTTACTACGTGCAAAACACTGTTCTAAGCACTGGGGAGGTTACAAGGGGATCAGATTGTCCCACAGGGGGCTCACGGACTTAGTCCCCATTTTACAGATGAGGGAACTGAGGCACAGATAATTTAAGTGACTTGCCCAAAGTCACACAGCTGACAATTGGTAGAGCCGGGATTTGAACCCACAACCTCTGACTCCAAAACCCGTGCTCTTTATACTGAGTCACGCTGCTTCTCTTGGAGAGGCGGGTTGTGAAAGCAAAAAGCAGAATCCATACAGCAGGCAAGTTCCACCCCAAAAGCACTGCGTAAAGAGGCCAGCCCACTCGTGTCTCCCCCAAGGCCACCACCACACATTCCAACCAGTCTCGGAGTGAGGGAGGGGGGCAGGTGTCCGGCAACCCCGGGCCCTGAGGCAAGGGAGGGGGTGGGATGGAGCCTTTACCTGACACAGAGACAGGCTCGAGCCCATGGGGTCTCGGAGACCCCATGTTCGGCTCCCATCTTCAAGCCTCCGTGCAGTGGCCTTGCTGTACCCAGCTGACCCAGCTCCAACCTGGATAGGGCAAGACTCACGTAGGCGACTCTCCGTAACTGGGAAACAACATACAAACGTCCCGGAAGGGAGGCCGAACTGCTCTGCCTTCCCTGAGCTGATTTTCGCAGCTGCTCAGGGTTATTTGATATGCCTCAACTGCTTTAGAAGGGCTGAAGAGTGCTCCGTTCTTGTCCCGTGGCTTTCTGGGTCCCATAGTGTGGGCACCTGAGAATGCTGGGAGACTTGGATCCCACGCTGCCCCATTCCATGGCCACCATATCGTTCCGGGTGCCAACCAAAACATGATGCAGTCGGCAGAGGCTTCATCAACGTGAGTGAATTATTCAGGGTCAATTTGAAAAAGGGGAACCTGAGTGGCTCAATTCCTCCGGTACCTGCCAGTCGCTTCACCCATGATTTTGTTCCCCAAATTGGGGGGGGGGGGGTGATGTCAAATCCATAACTATAAATCAGGACAACTCGACTTGCACTTGAAAGAACCACTCCTTGAGGACTACCCACCAGCCGTCTCCATCTTCTGATTCAACCTTCTTCCCCTCCACTCTTCAGCTCGCTCTCTTAGCTGAGTTCCTCTCAGCTAAGACTCCATTGCTGTTCCTCACTTTCAACTCCTCCACTTTCAACCCCTTGCTCTTGCCGGCTCCGCGGCCCGACACTCCCTTCCTCCCTTCTTCCCTCCACAGACAGGTTCTCCCCACATTCAAAGCCACCCTCGTGGGGTCCCAACGTTTCCCATCAGTGGCATTTATTGATGACTTACTGTGTGCAGAACACTGTACTGAATGCTTCCAGCAACCTTCCCCAATAAAACTGCAGCCTCCAGAGTCACCTCAACCCAACAGTCGTTCTAACACTTCCGTATTGATTTCAACCCTCCCATGGCACTTCTGTGTATGCATAATCAACTGAACAGTCAAACTACTTCCATCTCCTGCTTTGTAAAGATTTGTAATGTCTCTCCCCCATTAAGAGTGTGGGCTCCTTGAGGGAAAGGAAGGTGTCTCAGTGCACTGAGCTCAATGGATGCTCAATAAACAACATTACTTACCTACCTACCTAACTCCGAAGCCTATAGGACACTTGGTCCCCAATCCTTTCATAGAAAGAAGTCAAATTCATTCCCCTCAAACCAAAAGGATTCTGAAAGCGGGCAACTTTAGGTCACGAGAGCTCTCAACCAGAACTTGGTTCCAGGCAAGGACAAAGACAGGGCACAAGAACTGAGTCATTGAGGGGGCAGCCAAAGTCAGAGCCAGGAAGCCTTCAGAGACCTGATGGGTCATGATGTGGTTTTGGGGGTCTTTTCCACCCTCCCTGGGAGGGAGGATGTCTTATGCTGGCGACCTAGAAGGAAGCAGGTTGGGGGTTCCAGCCTCCAAAACTGTAGAGGGGTGAAAACGGGTTCACCCTCATAGCTGGAGATCTCTGGGAGAACTCCCCCCGCCCCCGCCCCCGCCCCAGGGCCCCCCTCAGAGTTGGTTATCATGGCAGTGGGCTGAAGTAAAGGGACACCCTTTAAAGGGACTCTTAGGGTCGCCGACCACTCTGGGATGTGCAGAAAGAAAGCCCCTCGGGGAAGCAACACTAAGGAACTGCCATGACTGAACCTGAACTTGTTGCGAGCAGATGCTGCCTCCTCTTATGAACCCTATAATTGTCTCTACTAAAATATCATCTAACAGAACCAGCCCGGCCCCACCCCCCGTAATTATAGCTGTTCCTAACACATTATCATCTTTATTCAATTAAGCCCACTTAAAACACAGAATTAATGCCCTCCTCCCCCACTAAAAATGTGTGCCCAGGGCCCTGGGGTTGTGGCAAGCAGATAAATCTCTGGGGAAATTGAGGGCACTGCTTGGAGCTGCTCTGGGGAGAACGTCCAGCCCTGCTGGGTGACAAGCTGAGCCTCCGACGCCCCGGGGAAGGAGCACCAGGATCCCACCAGGAGCACCAGGATCCCACCCAAAAGTCTTACCTCAGAGGGGCAGGACCTTTCCCAAGGGACATTCCGGAACCCTACCCTAGCAGTTGCGGGGTGTGGCGGCTCCAGGATGGTCTCACCCAGTTTTCAAAAAGAGTAGGAAAGGAAGAACCCTTGGCCGGGACGGAGAGAGACCCAGTGTTCTGGAGGTAGGGGGAGGCTATGTCCGGGAGGCTCAAAGGGACCAGGGCCGGGAGGTAGAGGAGGACCTGGTCCTGGAGGTAGAGGAGGCCCAAGGCCAGGTGGCAGAGCAGGACCAGGGCCGGTAGACAAGGGGACTGGGGCCAGGAGGCAGAAGGGTCCCTGGCCAGGAGACAGGGGGACCAGTGCCGGGAGTCAGAGTGGTACCTGTGTCAGAAGACAGGGGGACTAGGGTTGAGCAGCAGAGGGAAACCAGGCCTGAGAGTCAGCAGGTGACCAGGCCAGAGAGGCAGGGCGGGCCAAGGCGGGAAGGCAGAGGGGGACCAGGGTCGAGAAGGCAGAGGGGGACCAGGGCCGGGAAGGCAGAGGTGGATCAGGGCCGGGAGGCAGAGGGGGACCAGGGCCGGGAAATGAGGATTAAGCTGGCAGGCAGAGTGGTACCACTGTACCACTGTGTGCAGAGCACTGTACTATGCGCTTGGGAAGTACAAGTTGGCAACGTATAGAGACCGTCCCTACCCAACAGCGGGCTCACAGTCTAGAAGACCCACGCCAAACCACATTTCTCCCCCTCCTTCCTGTCCCCCTCCTCCCCCTCCCCATCTCCCCGCCTTACCTTCTTCCCCTCCCCACAGCACCTGTATATATGTATATATGTTTGTAGGTATTTATTACTCTATTCATTTATTTGTTTTATTGGTACATATTTATTCTATTTATTTTATTTTGTTAATATGTTTTGTTTTGTTCTCTGTCTCCCCCTTCTAGACTTTGAGCCCACTGTTGGGTAGGGACCGTCTCTATATGTTGCCAACTTGTACTTCCCAAGCGCTTAGAACAGTGCTCTGCACACAGTAAGCGCTCAACAAATACGATTGAGTGAATTAATTAATGAATCTTCATTCATGCATCTTTCCAGCATTAATCATTCCTAGCTTTCTCCCACCCATTGAATAACTGAGCTGCAACATCCAACAGCCTTACTAATACTTCAATTAATCAACGGTATGTATTGAGCGCTATGTGCCCAGCACTGTACGAAGCGCTTGGGAGAGTACAAAACAACAGAACTGGCAGACACGCTCCCTGCCCACAATGGGATTCCCTCCTTCCATCATCACTTGAAGCTAGTGCTATCTGCAAGCCTCATCAGTGGACAGCTAACCCTTCTTGATAAGAAATAAAATGTGGCATTGCTTCACACCACATAATTCCTGCAGGGAACCACTAGATTCTAGCCCCAACTGGATTACCTCGATCGATTCATCAATAATTATTTATTGAGTCCTTACTGTTTGCAGAGCATTGAACTAAGCCCTTAGCACTGTAATGCATCTTTAGAGGCTTTTGGCAACTAAAGCTTCCCTTGACAAAGTTCAGTAGCTACTCAATTATGACCACATTTGGAAGTGAATTTGATGAATTTGATGAATTTGATGAATTGGAAGTGAATGCTAGAGATTGCAAACTCTTTGAGGGCAGGTTTCAGGTCTTCAGTGCCTATTGTAGTCTCCCCAATGCTTAGCACACAGTAGACTTGCAATAAATGTTGGGTATTGATGATTTTGCAAGGCTAAAAAAATAAAAATCTAGACGGGGGGACCCTTTCTGCTTCTAATTTCAAAAAGGTCGAAATTTTAAGTAGAGTGAAATTTGACGGTATCATTTTTACTTTAATGGTTCTGTGTAGGTTTTCAAGTGTAAACCCCATTTTAAAGATGGAGACTTTATTTGGTTTGCCTGTCATCCCCCCCTCGCCTCCCCACCCACCCCAAACCACCCACAAAACCCAGTGAGGTCACTGTGGTACAAGTCCAATTTACCTTATTGCCAATCCCCAATTCCAAACATTAAATTTCATCTCGCCAATAAAATCCCCTCCCAGAATCACTGAGAGCTATTTCACGTGCAGTTCTGAGCCAGGAGTGCGAGTGCACTTAAGAAATTGGTACATAAATCAATGATCTTTTAACTCCAGAAACATGATTTAATGGCTGCTCAAGGTTAACGCTTGACAGCCTCATCCGGCCCTTCTACATCCGACAGGCCACAGCTCTCCCCAACTGCAGAGCCCTTAGAAAACCTCATTTCCTCCAGGAAGCTTTCCCTGACTAAAGAAGACTAAGGAAGACTAGCAGAGTCAGCGGGGCGTGCCCTACCAATGGGCAGCCGCTCTCGGCACCCCCACAGGCAACTGAAGAGAGGTTTAAGGTCCCTGTATTGCCAGGTACTCTGTCCCACCACTCTCCAACCTGCCTACTCCAAAGAAGCAGTCAGTGCAATTGCCACCCGGCCTCACTAGAGACCACCGGCAGCTGGCCCAGGCCACTGGCGGACACCTGCCCAAGACTCCTGCCCCAAGAACCTGGGTGCTTCACTGCTCAGAGCTGCGCACACCCAAAGGGTGGGTTTCGGTCAGAGATTCCCCAGCGGAACAGAAATCCTAGGACAGACAACGCCCAGGGCAGGCTCACTCCAGCAGACCGCGGCTCGGGTGACTTTTGGCAACGTGACTGAGGGGACACCCCTCTTTGGCAATCAGTCAATCAATGGTATTTATTGAGCACTTACTGTGCGTAGAGCACTGTATTAAACTCTTGGAAGAGGACAATATGACAGGGTTGGTAGACGGATTCCCTGCCCACCAGGACCTTACAGTCTAGCTTACGGATATGTACCTGAGTGCTGTGGGCCTGGGGTGAATAGCAAGTGCTAAAGGGTACAGATTCAAGTGCGAAGGCCAACCAGGTGGGAGGGGAAATTGTCTTAACAGAACAGAGGCTTAACTGGAGAAGGCCTCTTGGAGAAGATGTGATCTGAAAAATGATAATAGTAATAATAATGCTGATAGAAGATGAATGCGCATGGAAAGTTTCAGCAAACTTGGTGGCACTGGGTCACAAAAGCATGAAAACTCTCTAGCAGTCGTGATTAAAGAAGGAAAACCTTTGTATAAACATTAAAGAGCCTCACTTCGATCACTCAATCGCAAGATAACTCTTCTGAGGGGGCCACTGTCCTTACAGATATGAAGATGTTTCTTTCATCACTGATTACAAACTTGTTTTCTTTTAGCGTAGTCCAGCTTTCTCTTAATATGCAAATCAAATCTCCAGCTGGACTCTCAGCCTTCTGATCCAATGCCCACCATCAAAGCTACACTCAGCTCTGCCGCAATAACTCCTAATTTCACTAGATATTTCGACCCAGCTGCTGCCTCAGTCTTCTCCTCTGTAAAATGGGGATCCACAATCTGCTCTCCCTGCTTTTAATGAGAGGGACAGGGACTGTGTCTGATTGGTTACCTTGTAACTATCTACCCCAGTGCTTGGCCCAGAGCAGCATGAAGCAGCATGGCTTAGTGGATAGAGCTTGGGCCTGGGAGTTAGCTGGGAGTCTGAAGGTCATGGGTTTTAATCCCAGCTACACCACTTTTCTGCTGTGTGGCCTTGGGCAACTCAATTTACTTCTCTGTGCCTCAGTTCACTCAGCTGTAAAATGGGGATTAAGATTGTGAGCTCCATGAAGAACAGGGACTGTGTCCAACCTGATTTGCTCGTATCCACCCCAGCGCTTAGTACTGTGACTGGCACATAGTAAGTGCTTAACAAATACCACAGTCATTACTCTATATATGCCCTTCTACTCTGCCCTTTCCCCTATCTCTAATTAACATCCGTCTCTTCCATAAGATAATAATAATAATGACATTTATTAAGCTCTCACTAAGTGCAAAGCACTGTTCTAAGCCCTGGGGAGGTGGCAAAGAGATCAGGTTGTCCCATGGGGGGCTCACAGTCTTAATCCCCATTTTACAGATGAGGGAACTGAGGCTCAGAGAAGTTAGGTGACTTGCCCCAAGTCACACAGCTGACAATTGGCAGAGAAGAGATTCGAACCCATGACCCCTGACTGCCTCCTGGCCCTGGTCCCCCTCTGCCTCCCGGCCCTGGTCCCCCTCTGCCTCCCAGCCCTGGTCTCCTTCTATCTCCAGGAGCTTGGGTCTCTCTCCATCCTGGCCCTGGGTCCCCTCTACCTCTCAGTCCTGGTCCCCTTGTCTCCCAGCTCAGGTACCACTCTGCCTCCCAGCCCTGTTCTCCCTCTACCTCCAGGGCCTTGGCTGTCTCTCCATCATGGACCTGTGTCCCCTCTACCTTGCGGCCCTGGTCCCCCTCTCTCCCGGCCCAGGTACCCCTCTGCCTCCTGGCCCTGGTCCCCCCTGCCTCTTGGCCCTGGTCCCCCATGCCTCGTGCCCCGGTCCCTCCCGCCTCTCGGCCCTGGTCCCCATCGGCCTTCTGGCCCAGGTACCCCATGCCTCCTGGCCCTAGTCCCTCTCTGTCACAAGGCCCTGGTCCATCTCCCAGCCCAGGTACTCTGCCTCATGGCCCTGGTCCCCCTCAGCTGCCCTGACATGGTCCAACTCTGCCTCCCGGCCCTGGTTTCCTTTCTACCTCCAGGCCCTTGGGTCTCTCTCCGACCTGGCCCTGGGTCCTCTCTACGTCCTGGCCATGGTCCCCTTTACCTCCCGGCCCTGGTCCCCTTGTCTTCCTGCCCAGGTACCCTTCTTCCTCCTGGCCACGGTACCCTTCTGCCACCCGGCCCTGGTCCTCCTCTGCCTCCTGGCCCTCGTCCCTCTGTACCTCCCAGCCGTGTTCTCCTTCTACACCCAGGTTCTTGGTTCTCTCTCCATCCCAGCCCTGGGTCTCCTCTACCTTCCGGCCCTGGTCCCCCTGTCTCCCGGCCCAGGTACCCCTCTGCCTCCCTGCTTTGGTCACCATCTGCCTCCCGGCCCTGGTCCCCCTCTGCCTCCCGGCCCAGGTACCCCTCCGCCTCCCAGCCCTGGTCCCCCACCTCCTGGCCCAGGTACCCCTCTGCTTCCCTGTCCTGGTAACCGTGTCTCCCAGCCCAGGTACCCCTCTGCCTCCTGGCCCTGGTCCCCCTCTACCGTCTGGCCCGGGGTCTCCTCTACCTCCCGGCCCTGGTCCCTTTATCTCCTGGCCCAGCTCCCCTTCTGCCTCCAAGCCCTGGTATGCCTCTGCCGCCCTGCCCTGGTCCCCCTCTGCCTCTCGGCCCTGGTTCCTCTGTGTTTCCCGGCCCTGGTCTCCTTCTACCTCCAGGCCATTGGGTCTCTCTTTGTCCTGGACCTGGGTCCCCTCTACCTCCCAGCCTTGGTCCCCCTGTTTCCCAAACCAGGTACCCCTCTACCTACGGCCCTGGTTCCTCTCTGCCTCCCGCCCTTGTCCCCCTCTGCCGCCCAGCCCTGGTCTCCCTCTGTGTCCCGTCCCTGGTCCCCCTCTACCTCCCGGCCCTGGCCTCCTACTACCTCCAGGCACTTGGGTCTCTCTCCGTCCCGGACTTGGGTCCACACTACATCCCGGTCTTGGCCCCCCGTCTCCCTAACCAGGTATCCCTCTACCTCTGTCCCTGGTTCCTCTCTGCCGCCCGGCCCTGGTCCCTCTGTGCCTCCTGGTCCTGGCCTCTCTCTACCTTCTGGCCCTTGGGTCTCTCTGAGTCCCGGCGCTGGGTCACCTCTACCTCGTCGCCGTGGTCCCCTTGCCTCCTGGCCCAGATCCGACTCTGTCTCCAGACCCTGGTCCCCACTGCTTATCGGCCCTGATCCCCCTCTGCCTCCCGGCCCAGGAACCCCTCAGCATCCTGGCCCTGGTGCCCCTCTGCCTCCGGGCCCTGGTACCCCTCTGCCTCCCAGCCCAGGTCCCCCTGTTCTTGCCAGTCCTGATTTCCCTCTACCTCCAGGCCCTGGCCCTTCTCTCAATCCCGGCCCTGGGTCCCCTCTACCTACCAGCCCTGGTTTCCCTGTCCCCCAGGCCAGGTACCCCTCTACCTCCCAACCCTGGTCCCCCGGTTTCCCAGTCCAGGTACCCCTCTGCCTCTTGGCCCTGGTCCCCCTCTGCCTCCCTTCCCTGGTCCCCCCGGCTTCTCAGCACCCGTACCCCTTTGGCTCCCGGCCCAGGTACTCCGCTGCCTCCTGGCCCTGGTCCCCCTCTGCCTCCCAGCCCTGGTCCCCCCCACCCTGTCTCTCGGCCCTTGTCCCCCTCTTCCGATCTGCTCCGGTCCCCCTCTGCCCCCCAGCCCTGGTCCCCCTGACTGCCAACCCAGGTACTCCTCTGCCTCCCCCTCTGTCTTTCAGCATTGATCCCACTTTACTTTCTGGCCCTGGTCCCCTTCTCCCTCTAGTCGTAGGTCCAATCTATCCCCCTGCCTTGGTCCCCATCTTCTGCCCAGACCTGGTCGCCCTCTGACTACCGACATTGGTGCCCCGGTTACTCTCAGCCCTCGTCGCCTTGTACCTCTCAGCCCTGGTCTCCCTGTGTCACCCGGCACTGGTCCTCTTGTACCCGCCAGCCCTGGTCTCCCTCTTCCTCCAGGCCCTGGCCCTTTTCTCCGTCCTGGCCCTGGATCCCCTCTATCTATCGGCCTAGGTGCCCTGTCTACAGGCCCAGGTACACCTCTTCTTCCTGACCCTAGTCCCCCGTCTCCCAGCCCTGGTCCCCCTCTGCCTCCAGGCCCTGGTCACCCTTTGCCTCCCGACCCTGGTCCCTTTACGCCTCCTGGCCCTTGTCTCCCTCTACCTCCAGGCCACTAGGTCTCTCTTCTTCCCGGCCACGGGTCCCCTATACCTCCGGGCCTTGGTACCCCTGTTCTGCCAGCCCTGTTCTCCCTCTACTTCCAGGCCCTGCACCTCCTCTCCGTCCCGGCCCCGGGACCCTCTATCTCCTGGCCTAGTTCTCCCTGCCTCCCGGCACTGGTCTCCCTGTCTAACGTCCCTGGTCCCCCTCTGCCTCCCTGACTTTGTCCCCCCCGCTTCTCAGCCCTACTCCCGCTTTGCCTCCGGGTCCAGGGACCCCTCTGCCTCCTGGCCCTGGTCCCCCTAGGTCTACCGGCCGTGGTCCCCCATCTACCGGCCATCTACCCGTCCTCTGCCTCCCGGCCCTGGTCCCTGTTTCCCGGCCACGCTCCCCCTCTGCCTCCTGGCCCTGGTCTCCCTCTACCTCCAAGCCCTGGCCTCTCTCTCCATCCCGGCCCTGGAACCCTCGACCTCCCGGACTAGGTCCCACAGTCTCCAGGCTCTGATTCCCCCGTCGCCGGGACCAGGTAATCCCTTGACTCCCAGCTTGGGTCCCCCTCTGACTCCATGCCCTTGTCAGCCACGTCCTCGGCCATGGTCCCCCTTTGCCTCCCGTCCCTGGTACCCCTCTGCCTTCTGGCCCGGGTACCCCTCTGCCTCCTGGCCCTGGTTCCCCCCTGCATCCTGGCCCTGGTCCCCAACTGCCTCCCTGCCCAGGAACCCCTCAGCCTGCTTTCCTTGTCCCCCGTCTACCAGCCCTGGTAACCCTCTGCCTCCTGGTCATGGTCCCCCGTTTCTGCCCTGTTCTTGTCCCCCTCTGCCTCCCGGCCCTGGGTTCCCCCTACCTCCCAGCCTTGATCCCCCTGTCTCCCGGCCCAGGTACCCATCTGTCTCCGGGCTCTGGCCCCCCTCTGCCTCCAGGGACAGATCCCCCTCTGCCTCCCGGCCCTTGTCCCTCACCGCTTCTCGGCCCTGGTCCCCCTTTGCCTTCCGGCCCAGGTACCCCTCTGCCTTCTGGCCCTGGTCCCCTGTTCCTCCCAGCCCTGGTCCCGTCACCCTGCCAAGGTACCCTTCTCCCTCCTGCCCCTGGTCCCCCAATGTCTTCTGGCTCTGGTCCCCATCTGCCTCCCTTCCCAGGTACCCCTCAGCCTGCTGGCCCTGGTCCCCCCTCTGCCTCCTTACCCTGATCCCCATCTCCCTCCCTGCCCAGGTACCCCTCAGCCTACTGGCCCTGGTCCCCTTCTGCCTCCTGGCCCTTGTCCCCCATCTACCAGTCCCCCAGTCAACCAGACCCCTGCCTCCCGGCCCTGGGTCCCTCTACCTCCCGGCCCTGCTCCGCCTGTCTCCTGGCCCAGGTACCCTTCCAAATCCAGGGCCGGGTCCCCATCTACCTCCCTGCCCTGGTTCCTATGTTACACCAGCCTTAGTTCCCCTTTTGTTCCACAAAGCAGGGGGACAAGGGTATGGAGGCAGAGGAATGCCCCTGTCTCCTGGCCCAGGTCCCCTTCTGCCTCTCGGCCTTGGTTCCCCTGTCCACCATCCCTGGTCCCCCTCTGCCTCCGGGCCCTGGTCCCCCTCTGCCTCCCTGCCCTTGTCAACCCCGCTTCTCGGCCCTGGTCCCCTTGGCCTCCCATCCCTCGTACCCCTCTGCCTCCTGGCCCTGGTCCCCCCAGCCTCCTAGGCCTGGTCCTCATCTGCCTCCCTGCCCAGGTACCCCTCAGCCTGCTGACCCTGGTACCCCTCTGCCTCCTGGCCATGGTCCCACCTTGCCGTCCTGTCCTGGTCTCCCTCTGCCTCCCGGCCCTGGGTTCCCCCTACCTCCCGGCCCTGGTCCCCCAGTCTCAAGAACCAGGTATCCCTCGGCCTCCGGGCCCTGGTCCCCTGTCTCCTGGCCTAGGTACCCCTCTTCCTCCTGGCCATGGTCCCCCTTTGCCAACCCGCCGTGGTCCCCATCTGCCTCCCGGCCCAGGTACCCCTCTTCCTCCTGGCCATGGTCCCCCTTTGCCAACCCGCCGTGGTCCCCATCTGCCTCCCGGCCCAGGTACCCCTCTACGTCCCGGCCCTGATCCCCCTGTCTCCTGGCTCAGGTACCTCTCTGCCTCCTGGCCTTAGTCCACCCCTGCCACCCGGACCTGGTCCCCCTCTGCCACCCGGACCTGGTTACTCTACCAGCCCTCGTCCCCCAGAGCCTCCCAGCCTTGGTTTCTTCTACCTCCAGGCCCTTGGGTGAGTCTCTGTCCCGACGCTGGGTCCCATGTCACCTGGCCTAGGTACCTCTCAGCCTCCTGGCCCTAGTCCCCCTCTGCCCCTCGGCCCCGGTCCCCTTGTCTCCCGACCAAGGTACCACTCTGCCTCCTAGCCCTGATTCCTCGCTGCCTCCAGGCCCTGGTTCCCCTAGGCTTCCCTGTCCTCGTCGCCCCCGCTTCTCTGCTCTGGTCCTGCTCTGGTCACCCTTTGCTTCCCGGCCCAGGTACCGCTCTGCCTCCCTGCCCCGGTCCCTCATCTCCGGGCCCAGGTGCCCCTCGGCCTCTCGTCCTGGTCTCCTTCTGCCTCCAGGTCCTTGTTTCTCTCTCCATCCCGGACTTGGGTCCCCTTTACCTCCAGGCCCTGGTCCCGCTGTCTCCCAGCATAGGAACCCCTCTGCCACCTAGCCCTGATCGACCTCTGCCACCCTGTCCTGGTCCCCCTTTATCTCTAGGCTCTGGTCCCTCTTTGGCTCCGGGCCCTGGTCTCCTTTTCATTCATTCAATCGTATTTATTGAGCGCTTACTGTGTGCAAAGAACTGTAGTAAGCGCCTCCCTGCCCTGGTCCCTGTCTCTCGGCCCAGGTAACCCTCTGCCTCCCAGCCCTGGTCCCTCTCCGCTACCCTGCCCTGGTCTAGCCCTGCCTATCGACCCTGTTCCCCCTCTGCCTCTCGGCCTTGGTCCCCCGTCTCTCGGCCCACGCATTTCTCTGCCTCCCTGCCCTGGTCTCCCTGCCTCCCGGCCCAGGTACCCTTCTGCCTCCCGGCCCTGGTCCCCCATCTCCCTGTCCAGGTACCCCTCTGCCTCCTGGACCTGGTCCCCCTCTGCCTAGATGTCCTGGTCCCCATCTGCCTCCCAGCCCTGGTACTCCGAGGCCTCCCGGCCCTGGTCTCCCCCTCCCTCCCTGCCCTTGTCTCCCCCGATTCTCTACCCTGGTGCCCCTTTGCCTCCCGGCCCAGGTACCACTCTGCCTCCTGGCCCTGGTCCCCACCTGCCACCGTGCCCTGATCCCCCTCTGCATTCCGGACCTGGTCCCTCTGTGCCTCTAGGCCTTTGTTTCCTTGTACCACCA
Source organism: Tachyglossus aculeatus (assembly GCF_015852505.1). NCBI lineage: Eukaryota > Metazoa > Chordata > Mammalia > Monotremata > Tachyglossidae > Tachyglossus > Tachyglossus aculeatus. The sequence continues at coordinate 206,739 of NW_024044828.1, forward strand.
GGCCCTTGGGTGAGTCTCCATCCCGGCCCTGGGTCCCCTCTACCTCCCAGTCCTGCTCCCCCTGTCTCCCGGTCCAGGTACTCCTCTGCCTCCTGGCCCTGGGACGCCCCCACCACCCTAACCAGGTCCTCCTCTGCCACCCGAACCTGGTACCTCTGTGCAACCGGCCCTGGTCCCCCAGGGCCTCCCGGCCTTCGTTTCTTCTACCTCTAGGCCCTAGGGTGAGTCTCCATCCAGGCCCAGGTCCCCTCTACCCCAGGGCCCTGGTCCCCCTGTCTCCCGGCCTAGGTACTTCTCTGCCTCATGGCCCCAGTCCCCCTCTGCCTACCCGTCCTGGTTCACATCTGTCTCCCGGCCCTGGTCCTCCTCGGCATCCTGGCCCTGGTCCCCCTCTGCCTCCCTGCCCTGGTCCCCCTACGCTTCTCGACCCAGGTCCCCCTTTCCCTCCCGGCCCAGGTACCCCTCTGCCTCTTGGCCCTGGCCTCCCCTCACCATCCAGTCCTGGTCCCCCTCTGCCTCCTGGACCTGGTCCCTCAGGGCCTTCCGGCCTTGGTTTCTTTCTAGCTCCAGGCCCTTGGGTGAGTCTCCATCCAGGCCCTCGGTCCCCTATACCTCCCAGCCCTGGTCCCGCTGCCTCCCGACTTAGGTACCCATCTGCCTCCTGGCCCTGGTCCCCTCTGCTTATCCTCCCTGGTCCCCATCTGCCTCCTAGCCCTGGTTCCTCTCTGCCTCCAGGCCCTAGTCCCCCTCTGTCTCCCTGCCCTTGCCCCCCACCGCTTCTCGGCCCTGGTCCCCCCCTTTGCCTTCTGGCCCAGGTCCCCCTCTTCCCCCCAGCCCTGGTCCCCCATCTCTCGGCCAAGGTTTCCTTCTGCCTCCTGGCCCTGGTCTCTCACTACTGCCCTGCCCTGGTCCCCCTCTGCCTCCCGGTCCTGGGTCTCCCATCTCCTGGCCCAAGTACCCTTCTAAATCCTGGCCCGGGTCCCCCTCTGCTTCCCGTCCCTGGTTCCCCTGTTCCTGCCAGCCCTAGTTCCCCTTTAGTTCCAAGAAGCGGGAGAACAAGGGCATTAAGGCAGAGGAACACCCTGTCTCCCGGCCCTGGTCCCCGTCTCCCGACCCAGGTACCTCTCTGCCACCCAGCCCTGGTCCCCCGTCTACCGTCCCTGGTCCCCCTCTGCCTCCCGGCCCTGGTCCTCCTCTGCCTCCCTGCCCTTGTCACCCCCGCTTCTTGGAACTGGTCCCCTTTGTCTTTCGTCCCTAGTACACTCTGCCTCCTGGCCTTGGTCCCCCTCTTCCTCCTCCCGGCCATGGTTCCCCGTCTCCCGGCCCAGTTACCCCTCTGCCTTCTGGCCCTGGCCCCCCTCTGCCGCCCTTCCGGGGTCTCCCTCTGCCTCTCAGCCCCACATCTCCTCAACCTCCCGGCCCTGTTCCCCCGGTCTCCTGGCCTAGGTACCCCTCTAAATCTGGCCCTGGTCCCCCTCTGCCACCCGGCCCTGGTCCCACTCTGCCTCCCTGCCTTGGTCGCCCCCTACCACAAGTCCCTGGTCCCCCCTCTGTCTTTCGGCTGTAGTTCTCCTTTACTTCCAAGAAGCAGGGGGTACCAGGGCAGGGAGGCAGAGGAACACCCCCATCTTCTTGCCCAGGTACCCCTCTGTCACCTGACCCTGGTCCCCCTCTGCCTCCAAGCCCTGGTCCCCTCTGCCACCCAGCCCTGGTATCCCTCTGCCACCCGGCCCTGGTTCCCCCTATTTCTCGGCCCTCTTTCCCCTTTGCCTTCCGGCCCTGGTACCCTTCTGCCTCCTAGCCTTGGTCCCCCTCTTCCTTCCAGCCCTGATCCCCCGTCTACTGGCCCAGGTAACCCTCTGCCTCCTGGCTCTGGTCCCACACTGCCGCCCTGCCCAGGTGCCCCTCGACCTCCAGGGCCTGGTCACTCTCCTTCAGAGAAGCAGCGTGGCTCAATGGAAAGAGCCCGGGCTTTGGAATCAGAGGTCATGGGTTCAAATCCCGGCTCCGCCAATTGTCAGCTGTGTGACCTTGGGCAAGTCACTTCACTTCTCTGAGCCTCAGTTCCCTCATCTGTAAAATGGGGATTGATTGTGAGCCCCCGGTGGGACAACCTGATAACCTTGTAACATTCCCAGCGCTTAAAACAGTGCTTTGCACATAGTAAGCGCTTAATAAATGCCATTATTATAATTATTATTCTGGCCCAGAAACTCCTCTGCCTCCTGGCCCTGGTCCCCCGCTGCCTCTTGGCCCAGGAACCCTTCAGCCTCCAGGCTCTGGTGCCCCTCTGCCTCTGGGCCCTGGTCCCCCTGTGCCTGTCAGCCCTGGTCTCCCTCCACTTCCAGGCCCTGGCTGCTCTCTCGGTCCAGGTCCTGGGTCCCCTCTACCTACCGGCCCTGGTACCCGTTGCCCAGTCCAGGGACCCCTCTGCCTCCTGGCCCTGGTCCCCACCACTTTTTAGCATCTGTACCCCTCTGCCTCCCAGCCCAGGTACCCCTCTAGCTCCCGGCCCTGGTTCCCGGCCCGTTTCCCAGTCCAGGTAGCTCTCTGCCCCCTGGCCCTCCCTGCCCGGTCCCCCCAACTTCTCGGCACCTGTGCCCCTCTGCCTCCTGCCCCAGGTACCTAGCTGCCGCCTGGCCCTGGTCCGTCTCTGCTTCCTGGCCCTGGTCGGACTTCTCCCGGCCCGGGTACCCCTCTATCTTCCGGCTCCAGTCCCCCTGTCTCCCGGACCTGGTCCGTCTCTGGCTCCCAGGCCTGGTCCCCCTCTGCCTCCCTGCCCTGGTCCCCCCCGTCTCTCAGCCCTGGTCCCCCTCTGCCGCTCCGCCCTTGTCCCCCTGACTACCGGCACAGGTACCCCTCTGCCTCCCAGACATTGACCCCATCTCCCGGCCCGGGTACCCCTCTGACTCCTGGCCCAGGTCCCCCTCTGCCTCCCTGCCCCGGTGCCCCTCGACCTCCAGGACCTGATCTCTCTCCTTCACAGCCCTGGCTCCCCTCTACCAACCGGCCCTGGTCCCCATAACCTCCGACCCAGGTACCAGACTACTTCCCATCCCTGGTCTCTTTGTTTCCCAGTCCAAGTACCCCTCAGCCTCCCAACCCTGGTCACCCTCTGACTCCCGGCCCAGGTCCCCCTCTGCTTCCCAGTCCTGGTCCCCCTCTGCGTCCCTGCCCTGGTCCCTCCCGCCTCTCAGCCCTGGTCCCTCTCTGCCTCCCAGTCCATGTACTCCACTGCCTCCTGACCCTGGTCCCACTCTGCCTCCCGGCCCTAGTCCCCCCGGAGCCTCAGCCCTGATCCCCCTCTGCCTCTCGGCCATGGTCCCTCTGTATACGGGCCCAGGTATCCCTCTACCTCCCGGCCCTGGTCCCCCCATCTCTTGTCCCTGTTCTCCCTCTGCTGCTAGGCCCTGGTCCCCTTGACTGTCGGCCCAGGTACCCCTCTGCCACCTGGCTTTGGTCCCCTGTCTCCCGGCCCAGGTACCCCTCTGCCTTCTGGCCCTGGTCCCCCTCTGCCTCCCTGCACTGGCCCCCCAAACTCTCAGCTCTTGTCTCCCTCTGCCGCTCGGCCCTGCTCCCCCTGACTGCTGGCCCTGGTACCCCTCTGCCTCCTTGCCTTGGTCCCCCTGTCTCCCGGCCAAGGTACTCCTCTGTCTCCTGGCTCTGGTCCCCCTCTGTCTCTCAGCCCTGGTCCCTCAGTGTCTCTCAGCCCTAGTCCCTCTGTGTCTCCCGGCCCTGGTCTCCGTCTACCTCCAGGCCCTGGGCCCTCTCTCCTTCCCAGCCCTGGTTGCCCTCTACCAACCGGCCCTGGTCACCATGACTTCCGGTCCAGGTACTCCACTACCTCCCAGCCCTGGTCCCTTTGTTTCCTGGTCCAGGTACCCCTTTGCTTCCCGGCCATGGCTTCCCTCTACCTCCCAACCCAGGTCATCATCATCATCATCATCAATCGTATTTATTGAGCGCTCACTATGTGCAGAGCACTGTACTAAGAGCTTGGGAAGTACAAATTGGCAACATATAGAGACAGTCCCTACCCAACAGTGGGCTCACAGTCTAAAAGGGGGAGACAGAGAACAGAACCAAACATACTAACAAAATAAAATAAATAGAATAGATATGTACAAGTAAAATAAATAAATAAATAAATAGAGTAATAAATATGTACAAACATATATACATATATACAGGTGCTGTGGGGAAGGGAAGGAGGTAAGATGGGGGGATGGAAAGGGGGACAAGGGGGAGAGGAAGGAAGGGGCTCAGTCTGGGAAGGCCTCCTGGAGGAGGTGAGCTCTCAGTAGGGCCTTGAAGGGAGGAAGAGAGCTAGCTTGGCGGATGGGCAGAGGGAGGGCATTCCAGGCCCGGGGGGATGACGTGGGCCGGGGGTCGATGGCGGGAGAGGCGAGAACGAGGTACGGGGAGGAGATTAGCGGCGGAGGAGCGGAGGGTGCGGGGTGGGCTGCAGAAGGAGAGAAGGGAGGTGAGGTAGGAGGGGGCGAGGTGATGGAGAGCCTTGAAGCCGAAGGTGAGGAGTTTCAGCCTGATGCGCAGATTGATTGGTAGCCACTGGAGATTTTTGAGAGGGGAGTAATATGCCCAGAGCGTTTCTGGACAAAAATAATCCGGGCGGCAGCATGAAGTATGGATTGAAGTGGAGAGAGACACGAGGATGGGAGATCAGAGAGAAGGCTGATGCAGTAGTCCAGACGGGATAGGATGAGAGCTTGAATGAGCAGGGTAGCGGTTGGGATGGAGAGGAAAGGGCGGATCTTGGCAATGTTGCGGAGCTGAGACCGGCAGGTTTTGGTGATGGCTTGGATGTGAGGGATGAATGAGAGAGGGGAGTCGAGGATGACACCAAGGTTGCGGGATTGTGAGACGGGAAGGGTGGTAGTGCCGTCAACAGAGATGGGAAAGTCAGGGAGAGGGCAAGGTTTGGGAGGGAAGACAAGGAATTCAGTCTTCGACATGTTGAGCTTTAGGTGGCGGGCAGACATCCAGATGGAGATGTCCTGAAGGCAGGAGGAGATGCGAGCCTGGAGAGAGGGGGGGAGAGCAGGGGCAGAGATGTAGATCTGGGTGTCATTAGTGTAGAGATGATAGTTGAAGCCGTGGGACCGAATGAGGTCACCAAGGAAGTGCGTGTAGATCGAGAACAGAAGGGGACCAAGCACTGAACCTTGGGGAACCCCCACAGTAAGAGGATGGGAGGGGGAGGAGGAGCCTGCAAAAGAGACTGAGAATGAACGACCGGAGAGGTAAGAGGAGAACCAGGAGAGGACGGAGTCTGTGAAGCCAAGGTCAGATAGCGTGTTGAGGAGAAGGGGGTGGTCCACAGTGTCGAAGGCAGCTGAGAGGTCGAGGAGGATTAGGACAGAGTATGAGCCGTTGGACTTGGCAAGCAGGAGGTCATTGGTGACCTTTGAGAGGGCAGTTTCCATGGAATGTAGGGGACGGAAGCCAGACTGGAGGAGGTCGAGGAGAGAGTTGTTGTTGAGGAATTCTAGGCAGCACGTGTAGACAACTCGTTCAAGGAGTTCGGAAAGGAATGGTAGGAGGGATATGGGGCGATAAATAGAAGGTGAGGTGGGGTCAAGAGAGGGTTTTTTTAGGATGGAAGAGACATGGGCATGTTTGAAGGCAGAGGGGAAGGAACCAGTGAAGAGTGAGCGATTGAAGATGGAAGTTAAGGCGGGGAGAAGGGATGGAGCGAGAGATTTCATGAGATGAGAGGGATTAGGGTCAGAAGCACAGGTGGCCGGAGTAGCACTTGAGAGGAGGGAGAAGAGCTCCTCTGAGGATACTGCTGGGAAGGATGGGAGAGTTGCAGAGAATGTTGAGAGCCGGGGGGTTGGAGAAGTGGGGGAAGAGACTTTGGGGAGGTCGGACTTGATGGATTTAATTTTGTTAATGAAGTAGGAGGCCAGATCGTTGGGGGTGAGGGAAGGAGGAGGGGGAGGAACCGGGGGCCTGATAAGGGAGTTGAACGTACGGAAGAGCTGGCGGGGGCGATGGGCATGGGTGTCAATAAGGGAGGAGAAATAGTTTTGTCTGGCAGAGGAGAGGGCTGAGTTAAGGCAGGAAAGGATAAACTTGAAGTGAACGAGGTTGGCATGGTGTTTAGACTTTCGCCAGCAGCGTTCGGCAGCTCGAGCATAAGAGCGAAGGAGGCGGACAGTGGCAGTGATCCAGGGCTGTGGGTTAGTGGTACGAGAGCGGCGAAGGGAAAGGGGAGCGAGTGAGTCTAGCTGAGTAGAAAGGGTAGAGTTGAGAGCAGTAATCTGATCATCAAGACTGGGTAGAGAGTAGAGGGCGGCGAGGTGGGGTGTGAGGCGCTCTAAAAGATGGGAGGGGTACAGAGAGCGGAGATCTCTGTGAGGGAGTAATACGGATTTACAGGGGAAAGGAGTGTGAGTGAGGAGGTAGGTGAGAAGATTATGATCAGAGAGAGGGATTTCAGAGTTGGTGAGGGTGGACACAGTGCAGCGGTAGGAGATGATGAAGTCGAGAGTATGACCAAGTTGGTGAGTGGGTGAGGTGGGGTGGAGGAAGAGGTTGGCAGCGTCAAGGAGAGATAGAAGGCGGGTGGCAGAGGAGTCGTTAGGGATATCCATGTGGATATTGAAGTCTCCGAGGATCAGAGTGGGCATGGAGAAGGAGAGAAGGAAGGTGAGGAAGGGGTCAAAGTCGTTAAAGAAGTTGGAAGTGGGGCCTGGATGGCGGTAGATGACGGCTACAAGATTCTGGAGGGGGTGGTAGAGGCGAATAATGTGGGTTTCAAAGGAAGGGAAGGAAAGGGAAGGGGGAGGAGGGATAGTGCGAAAGCGACATTGGGGGGCGAGAAGGAAACCGACACCTCCTCCTTTTCCGGTGAGTCTGGGGGAGTGGAAGAAGATGAGGCCTGCACTGCAGAGAGCAGCAGAAGAGACCGTGTTGTCTGGAGACAGCCATGTTTCAGTTTGGGCAAGGAGGAGTGGAGCGCTGGAAAGGAATAGGTCCAGGATGAAAGGGATCTTACTTAAAACGGAGCGGGGGTTCCAGAGGCCACACTTGGCAGCAGCTGTCGAGGGAGGGGAGGGAGGGGGAAGGGTGCGAGGGGTGGGGAGGGATTGGATTGGGATGAGTTGACGGGGGCCTGGGCGGGGAGAGTGGGAAGAGGGGTGGCGATGGGAAAGGAGAACTGGGATGGGGTGGGGGCGGGGGGATGGGGAGGTAGGGGGCCGGGAGGGAGGAGTGGATGACTGGCGCTGGTACAGAGGGAGCCTTGGTAGGGGGTGAGGGGGAGTGGTCTTGGTGGGGGAGAGGGAGGGAAAAAGCTGGGTGGGAGAGGGGAAGGGGAAGGTGAGGAATGGGAATGGCAGTTGGGAGCAAGGGAATTGAAAGTTCATGGTGAGGTCAGCAGGGAGAGTGACAGTACGGCGGGAGGTTAACAATTGAGATGCAGAAGCAATAAAACAGTAGCAATGATATAAGTAGGCGATGGCATCACAGGGTGTAGTTAAACAATCAATATGCTATGGCAATAATAAAATTGGCAGATAATGATGTCACCGAGAGCAGATATAAGCTATTAAGTGCTGGAGTAGGGTGGGCCTGTTAAGGGGGGTCAGGGAGCAGAGATACCTGGGGAGAGGAACGAACAGTCAACTAGCATGGGAGGGCTGAGGAGGTGCGAATGAGGTTGTTGTTAATGTAACATGGTGCTAACAAGGGTCTTTTACCTGGGGTGCGGGGGGGGAGAGTCAGTCAGGACCTGACCGGGAAGGGGGGGGGTGAGGGTCACTTTAAGGAGGGTCGCCTAAGTGGGGGGAGGGGTTGGAAGCAGAGGGGCGTCTGTGGGGGCGCTGTGATGGCGGGCGGGCCTCTCGGGAACGGAGTCCCGGGCGTCTATGGCGGCGCTTTGAGGAGAGGATCCTTCCGGGAGCAGCAAGGCCGCGCGGTGTGATGGCTGGCGGGCGGGCGGACCTCTCGGGAACGGAGTCCAACGCGTCTTTGACGGCGCTCTGAGGAGAGGAGCCTTCCGGGAGCAGCAAGGCCGCGCGGTGTGATGGCGGTTGGGCCTCTCGGGAGCGGAGTCCCGGGCGTCTATGGCGGCGCTGTGAGGAGAGGATCCTTCCGGGAGCAGCAAGGCCGCGCGGTGTGATGGCGGGCGGGCGGGCGGGCCTCTCGCGAACGGAGTCCCGGGCGTCTATGGCGGCGGTCTGAGGAGAGGATCCTTCCGGGAGCAGCAAGGCCGCGCGGTGTGATGGCGGTCCCCCTCTGTCTCCCGGCCCAAGTACCGGAGTGCCTCCTGGCCTTGGTCCCACTCTGCCTCCCAGCCCTGGAAACTCTCTCCCAGCCCAGGTGCACCTCTGCCTCACGGCACTGGTCCCCCACTGCGTCTCACCCCTGGTACCCCTCTGCCTCTCAGCCGTGGTCCCCCTCTGTCTCTTGGACCTGGTCCCTCTGTCTCCGGCCCCAGGTACCCCTCTGCCTCCCTGACCTGGTCCCCCTCATCCTCCCGGCCCTGGTCCCCGTCTCCCAGCAGAGGTAACCCTCTGCCTCCTGGCCATGGTCCCTTCTGCCGCGTTTCCCTGGTCCCCCTCTACCTCCCGGCCCCGGTAGCTCTGTGACTCCCGGCCCTGGTCTCCTTCCACCTCCAGGCCCTTGGGTCTCTCTCCGTCCCGGCCCTGGGTCCCCTCTACCTGCCGGCCCTGGTCCCCCTGTCTCCTGGCCCAGGTACCCCTCTGCCGCCCTGCCCTGGTCCCCCTCTGTCTCCCAGCCCTGGACCCTTTGTTCCTCAAGGTTCTGGTCTCCTTCTGCCTCCAGGCCCTTGGGTCTCTCTCCGTCCCTGTCCTGGTTCCCCTCTATCTGCTGGCTCTGGTCCACCTCTCCCTCCAACACCAGTCCCCGTCTGCCTCCCGGCCCCGGTCCTCCTCTGCCTCCCCGCCCTGGTCCCCTCCTGCCTCTAGGCCCCAGTCCTCCTCTGTCTCCTAGCCCTGGTCCCCTCCTGCCTCTTGGCCCTGGTCCCCTCCTGCCTCTTGGCCCAGGTCCCCGTCTGACTCTTGGCGCTGGTCCCCTTGTCCCCCAGCCCAGGTACCCCTCTGCCTCCCTGCCCTGGTCCTACTCTGCCTCCAGGCCCTGATCACCGTCTGCCTAACGGCCCTGGACCTTCTGCGCTTCCAGGGTCCTGGTCTCCTTCTACCTTCAGGCCCTTGGGTCTCTATCCTTCCTGGCCCTGGGTCCCCTCTACCTCCATGCCCTGGTCCCCCTGTCTCCCGGCTCAGGTACCTCTCTACCTCCCAACCCCAGTTCCCAGGTCTCCTGACCCAGGTACCCTTCTGCCTCCTGGCCCTGGTACCCCTCTGCCTCCTGGCCCTGGTCCCCCCAGCCCCCCCGGCCCTGGTTCCCCTCTTCCTCCCAGTCCTGGATCCCCCCCACCTCCCGGCCCTGGTCCCCCTCTTCCTCCCAGTCCTGGATCCCCCCCCCGCTTCTCGGCCCTGGTCCCCCTCTGCCTCTCGGCCCTGATCCCCCTCTGCCTCTCGGCCCTGATCCCCCTCTTCCTCCCAGTCCTGGTCCCCCTCTGCCGCCCTGCCCTGGTCCCTTTCTTCCTCCCAGTCCTGGATTTCACCCCCACCCCCACCCCGGCCTCTTGGACCTGGTCCTCCTCTTCCTCTCAGTCCTGGATTTCCCCCCCCCGCCCCCCCGGCTTCTTGGCCCTGGTCCCCCTCTTCCTCTCAGTCCTGGATCCCCCACGTCTCTCGGCCCTAGTCGTCCTCTGCCTCTCGGCCCTGGTCCCCCTCTGTCGCCGTGCCATGGTCTCCCTATGCCCCTCGAACCTGGTCCCTCTGTGCCTCCCATCCCCGGTCTCCTTACTACCTCCAGGCCCTTGGGTCCTCTCTACTTCCTGGCCCTGGTCCCCCACTGTCTCCCGGCCCAGGACCCCCTCTCCCAGCACAGGTACCCCCTACCTCCCGGCCCTGGTCCCCCTCTGACGCCCTGCCCTGGTCTCCCTCTGCAGCCCTGCCCTGGTCACCCTCTGCCACCTGGCCCTGGTCCTCCTCTGCCTCCCAGCCATGGTCTCCTTCTACCTCCAGGCCCTCGGGTCACTCACCGTCCTGTCTCGGGGTCCCTTCTACCTGGTCCCCTTGTCTTCCAACCAATGTACCCCTCTGCTTTCTGGCCCTGGTCCTCCTCTGCTTCCCCGTCCTGGACCACCTCTGCCTCCCATCCCTGCTCCCCCTCTGCATCCCCATCCTGGTTCTCCTTGCCTCTCGGCCCTGGACCCCCACTGTCTCTCGGCCCTGGTCCCCCTCTGCTGCCCTGCCCTGGTCTACTTCTGCCTCCCGGCTCTGCTCCCCCTCTACCTCCCTGCCCTGGTCCCCCCCCCGTTTCTTGGCCCTGGTCCCCCTCAGCCTTCCAGCCCAGGTACCCCTCTGCCTTCCAGACCAGGTACCCCTCTACCTCCTAGACCAGGTACCCCTCTGCCTCCTGGCCCTGGACCCCCTCTGTCTCCCGCCCCCTGTCCCCCTTCTCCCGGCACAGGTACCCCTCTGTCACCCTGTCATGGTCCCCCTCTGTCTCCCTGCCCTGCTCCCCTTCTACCTCCCTGCCCTGGTCCCCTCTGCTTCTCGGTCCTTGTCCCCCTCTGCCTTCCTGCCCTGCTCCCCTTCTACCTCCCTGCCCTGGTCCCCTCTGCTTCTCGGTCCTTGTCCCCCTCTGCCTTCCGACCCAGGTACCCTTCTTCCTCCTGGCACTGGTCCCCTTCTGTCTCCCGGCCCTGGTCCCCCTGTTTCCCAGCCCAGGTACCCCTATGACTCCTAGCACTGGTTCCCCTCTGCCACCCTGCACTGGTCCTCCGCTGCCTCCCGGCCCTGCTCTCCTTCTAGTTCCAGGTTCTTGGGTCTCTTTCCGTCATGGCCCTGGGTCCCCTCTACTTGCCGGCCCTGGTCCCCCTGTCTCCCGCCCCAGGTACCCCTCTGCCACCTGACGCTGGTCCCCCCTGCCTCCCTACCTTGGTCCCCCTCTGCCTCCCGGCCATCGTCCTCCTATGCCTTTCTGCCCCAGTACCCCCGTCTCTCAGCCCTAGTCCCCCTCTGTCTCTCGGCCCAGGTAGCCTTATGCCTCCTCCCCCGGTCCCCCTCTGCCGCCCTTTTCCTGGTCCCCCTCGGTGCCTCCCGGCCCTGGACTTCTACCTCCAGGCCCTTGGGTCTCTCTCCGTCCTGGCCCTGGGTCCCTTCTACCTCCTGGCCCTCGTCCCCCTGTCTTCAGAGCCAGGTCCCCCTCTGCCTGCCTGCCCTTGTCTCCCCGGCTTTTCGACTCTGGTCCCCTTTTTTCTCTCGGCCCACGTACCCCTCTGGCTCCTGGCCCTGGTCCCCCTCTGCCTCCCTGCCCAGGTCACCCCCTGCCTCCCAGCCCGGGTCCCTCTCTACCTCCCTGACCTGGGCCCCCCCCTTCTCTTGGCACGGGTCCCCCCTACCACCCTTCCCTGGTCCCTCTCTGCCTCCCATCCCTAGTGCCCCTGAGCCAGCCCTAGTTTCCCTTTAGTTCCAGAAAGCAGGGGGACAAGGGCAGGGAAGCAGAGGAACCCCTCTGCCTGCCGGCCCTGGTCCCCACTTCTCGACCCTGTTCGCTCTTTGCCTTCCGGCCCAGGTACCTCTCTGCCCCTGGTCTTGGTCCCCCTCTTCCTCCCGGTCCTGATCCCCCGTCTCCCAGCCCAGGCACCCCTCTGCCTCCTCGCCCTGGTCCCCCAGTGCCGGCCTGCCGGAGTCCCCCTCTGTTTCCTGGCCCTGCATCCCCTCAACCTCCGGGCCCTGTTTCCCCGGTCTCCTGGCCCAGGTACCCTTCTAAATCCTGTCCATGGTCCCCCTCTGCCTCCCGGCCCTGGTCCCCCTCTGCCTCACTGCCTTGGTCACCCCCTGACACACGTCCCTGGTCCCCCTCTGACTTTGGCTCTAGTTCTCCTTTACTTCCGAGAAGCGGGGGCGGGGACAAGGGCAGGGAGATACCCCTCTGCCTGCCAGACTGATCCCCGTTACCCTGCTCTGGTCTCCCCCTCCCCTCCCCCAGCCCTGGTCCCAATCTGTCTCCCGGCCCTGGTCCCCTTCTGGGTTCACGTCCTGGTCCCCCTCTGCTTCCTGGCCCTGGTCCGCCTCTGCCTTTCTGACCTGGTGACCACCCACCTCTCGGCCCAGGTTTCCCTCTGCTTCTCAGCCCTAGTCCCCCTGTCTCCGGGCACAGGTACCCCTCTGACTCCCAGAACTGGTCCCCATCTCCCAGCCCAGGTAACCCTCTGCCTCCCGGTCCTGGTACCTCTGTCTAACGGCCCTAGTTCCCCTCTTTCTCCCAGCCCTGACCCCCCTCGGCCTCCCTGACCTTGTCCCCACCACTTCTCAGCCCTTGTCCCCGTCTCCCGGCCCAGGTATCCCTCTGCGCCCCAACCCTTGTCCCCCCCAGCTTCTCGGCCCTGGTCCCCCTTTGTCTCTGGGCCCAGGTACCCCTTTGCCTCCTGGCCCTGGTCCCCGTCTGCCTCCCGGCCCTAGTCCCCGTTCCCGGGCCATGGTGCCCCTCTGCCTCCCGGCCCTGGTCCCCTCTGCTTCCCTACCCTGGTCCCCCGTCTCCCAGCCCAGGTCCTCCTCTGCCTCCTGGCCCTGGTCCCCCTCTGCCTCCCAGTCCTGGTCCCCTCTGCTTCCCGACCCTGGTCCCCCGTCTCCCAGCCCAGGTACCCCTGTGCCTCCCAGCCCTGAACCTCGTCTCCCACCCCAGGTGCCCCTCTGCCTCCCGGCTCGGGTTCCCCCCGTCTCTCGACCCTGGTACCCCTCTGCCTCGGCTGTGATCCCCCTCTGCCTCTTGGCCCTGGTCCCTTTGTCTATGGGCCCAAGTACCCCTCTACCTACTGACCCTGGTCCCCGGGTCTCCTGGCCCAGGTAACCCCTCTACCCCCCGGCCCTGGTCCCCCTGTCTCACCGCCAAAGTACCCCGCTGCCTCCTGGCCCTGGTCCCCCTGCCTCCCGGCCCTGGTCTCCCTCTGCTGCTCGGCCCTGGTCCCCCTGAATGCCGGCCCAGGTACCCCTCTGCCTCCTGGCCCTGGTTCCCCTCTGCCTCTCCGTCCTGGTCCCTCTGTGTCTCCGGACCCTGGCCTCCCTCTACCCCCAGGCCTTGGGCCCTCTCCCCTTCCCAGCTCTGGTTCCCCTCTACCAACCAGCCCTGGTCCTCATGACTTCTGGTCCAGGTACTCCACTACCTCCGAGCCCTAGTCCCTTTGTTTCCCGGTCCAGACACCCCTCTGCCTCCTAGCCGTGGATACCCTCCACCTCCCGACCAGGTCCCCCTCTGTCTCCCAGTCCTGGTCCCCCTCTGCCTCTCTGCCCTGGTACCTCCCGCCTCTGAGCCCTAGTCCCCCTCTGCCTCCCGGCCCAGGTACCGCACTGCCTCCTGGCCCTAGTCCCCCTCTGTCTCCCAGCCCTGAATCCCGTCTCCCAGCCCAGGTGCCTCTGTGCCTCCTGGCCCTCACCCCCGCCCCCCCACGTCTCGGCCCTAGTACCCCTCTGCCTATTGGCCCTGGTCACTCTGTCTCCAGGACCAGATACCCCTCTGCCTTCCTGCCCTGGTCCCCATGTCTCCCGGTCCCGTTAACGCTCTGCCTACGGGTCATGGTCCCCTCCTGCCACATTGTCCTGGACCTCCTCTGCCTCCAGGCCCTGATAGCTCTGTGCCTCCCGGCCCTGGTCTCCTTCTACCTCTAGGCCCTGGTCTCCCGTCTCCTGGCCCAGGTCCCCCTCTGCGTTCCTGCCCTGGTACCTTCCGCCTCTCAGCTCTAGTTCCCCTCTGCCTCCCGGCCCAGGTCCCCCTCTGCCTCCCAGCCCTGGATCCTGTCTCCCAGCCAGGTGCCCCTCTGCCTCCTGGCCCTGATCCCCCACCCCCCCGTGTCTCGGCCCTGGTACCCCTTTGCCTCTCGGCCGTGGTCTTCCTCTGTCTATCGGCACTGGTCACTCTGTCTCCAGGCCCAGATACCCCTCTGCCTCCCTGCCCTGGTCCCCCTGTTTCCCCGCTCAGGTAACGCTCTGCCTACCTGTCATGGTCCCCTCCTGCCGCGTTACTCTAGACCTCCTCTGCCTCCCGGCCCTGGTCTCCTTCTACCTTCAGGCCCTGGTCCCCCGTCTCCTGGCCCAAGTAACCCTCTGCCTCCTGGCCTTGGTCCCCCTATCATCATCATCATCATCATCATCAATCATATTTATTGAGCGCTTACTGTGTGCAGAGCACTGTACTAAGCGCTTGGGAAGTACAAGTTGGCAACATATAGAGACAGTCCCTACCCAATAGTGGGCTCACAGTCTAAAAGGGAGAGACAGAGAACAAAACCAAACATACTAACAAAATAAAATAAATAGAATAGATATGTACAAGTAAAATAAATAAATATATAGAGTAATAAATGTACAAACATATATATATATATATATATATATATATATATATATATATATATATATATATATATATATATACAGGTGCTGTGGGGAAGGAAAGGAGGTAAAATGGGGGGGTGGAAAGGGGGACGAGGGGGATAAGAATGAAGGGGCTCAGTCTGGGAAGGCCTCCTGGGGGAGGTGAGCTCTCAGTAGGGCCTTGAAGGAAGGAAGACAGCTAGCTGGGCGGATGGGCAGAGGGAGGGCATTCCAGGCCCGGGGGATGACGTGGGCCGAGGGTCGATGGCGGGACAGGCGAGCACGAGGTACGGTGAGGAGATTAGCAGCAGAGGAGCGGAGGGTGCGGGGTGGGCTGTAGAAGGAGAGAAGGGAGGTGAGGTAGGAGGGGGCGAGGTGATGGAGAGCCTTGAATCCCAGGGTGAGGAGTTTCTGCCTGATGCGCAGATTGATTGGTAGCCACTGGAGATTTTTAAGGAGGGGAGTAACATGCCCACAGCGTTTCTGGACAAAGACAATCCGGGCAGCAGCATGAAGTATGGATTGAAATGGGGAGAGACACGAAGATGGGAGATCAGAGAGAAGGCTGATGCAGTAGTCCAGACGGGATAGGATGAGAGCTTGAATGAGCAGGGTAGCGGTATGGATGGATACCATACACCTATGCCACCCTGCCCTGGTCCCCCTCTTCCTCCCGGCCCTCGTCCCTAAGTGCCTCCCTGACCTGATTTTCTTCCACCTTCAAGACCCTGGTGCTCTCTCCATCCTAGCCCAGGGTCCCCCTACCTTCTAGCCCTGGTCCCCCATGCATCCCTGCCCCAGTCCGCACCGCCTCTCAGCCCTGGTTCCCCTCTACCTCCCGACCCTGGTTCCTCTGTCTCCTGGCCAACGTACCCCTCTGCCTTCCTGACCTAGTCCCTCTGTGTCATGGCCCTGGTACCACTCTGCCACCCTGCTCTGGTCCCCCTCTGCCTCCTGACCCTGGTTCCTCTGTCTCTGGGCCCAGGTACCCCTCTTCCTCCCTGCCCTGGTCCGCCTGTCTCCTGGCCCAGGTACCCCTCTGCCTCCCTTCCCTGGTCCGCCTTTCTCCTGACCTAGGTACCCCTCTGCCTTCCTGTCCTGGTCCGCCTGTCTTCTGGCCCAGGTACTCCTCTGCCTCCTGGCCCTGGTCCCCCTATGCCTTCCGGTCAGGTACCCCTCTAACTCCCGGCCCTGGTCCCCCTCTTCCTCCCGGCCCTGATCCCCCGTCTCCCAGGCCAAGTAACCCTCTGCCTCCTGGTCATGGTCGCCTTCTGCCACATTGCCCTGGTCCACTTCTGACTCCCGGCCCTGGTAGCTCTGTGCCTCCCGGCCCTCATTTCCTTCTACCTCCAGGCCTTTGGGTCTCTTTCCGTCCCGGCCCTGGGTCCCCTCTACCTCCCAGCCCTGGTTCCCTTCTTCCTCCCAGCTCTCGTCCATAAGTGCCTCTCGGACCTGTTTTTCTTCTACCTTCAGGACCTCGGGTCTCTCTCCGTCCCGGCCCAGGGTTCCCTCTACCTCCTGCCCCTTGTTCCCCTATGCCTCCCTGACCCAGTCCACCCCACCTCTCAGCCCTGGTCCCCCATTACCTCCCAGCCCTGGTCCCCTGTCTCCTGGAGAAGGTACCCTTCTGCCTTACTGTTCTGGTCTCTCTGTATCATGGCCCAGGTACCCAACTGCCTCCTGGCCCTAGTCTCCCTCTGCCTCCCGGCCCCGGACCCTCTGTGCCACCAGACCCTGGTCTCCTTCTACCCCCAGGCCCTTGGGTCTCTCTCTTCCCTGAGCCTGGCTCCCCTCTACCTCCAGGCTCTGGTCGCCTTGTCTCCCGGCCCAGGAACCATTCAGCCTCCTTGCCCTTGTCCCCCTCTGCCACCCTGCTCCGGTCCCCCTCTGGCTCCCGGCCCTGGTCCCTCTGTGCTTCCAGGTTCTGGTCTCCTTCTACCTCCAGGCCCTTGGGTCTCTCTCCGTCCCGGCCCTGGTTCCCCTCTATCTGCGGCCCTGGTCCGCCTGTCCCCCGACCCAAGTACCCCTTTGCCTCCCGGCCCTGGTCCCCCTCTGCCTCCTGGTCCTGGTCCCCCATTGCCTCTCTGCCTTGGTTCCCACCTGCATCTTAGTCCTCGTTCCCCTCTGCCTTTCGGCCCTGGTCCGCCTGTCTCCCGGCCCAGTTCCCCTCTGCCTCCTGGGCCTAATCCCCCTGTCTCCCGGCCCAGGTACCCCTCTGCCTTTTGGTCCTGGTCCCCCTCTGCCTACCTGCCCTGATCCCACTATGCCTCCCGGCCCTGGCACCCCTCTGGCTCCAGGCTCGTGTCCCCTCTCCATCCCAGCCCCGGGTCAGATATACCACCCAGCCCTGCTGCCCCTCTCCAGACCCTGGTCCCCCTCTGTCTCATTCATTCATTCAATCGTATTTATTGAGTGCTTACTGTGTACAGAGCACTGTACTAAGCACTTGGGACGGTCCTTACCCAACAGCGGGCTCACAGTCTAGAAGAGGGAGACAGACAACAAAACAAAACATATTAACAAAATAAAATAAATAGAATAAATATGTACAAATAAAATAAATAAATGTAGTAATAAATACGTACAAACATATATACAGGTGCTGTGGGGAGGGGAAGGAGGTAAGGCGGGGGGGGATGGGGAAGGGGAAGACGGGGGGAGGAAGGAGGGGCCTCAGTCTGGGAAGGCCTCATTCATTCATTCATTCAAATTTATTAAGAGCTTACTGTGTGCAGAGCACTGTACTAAGCGCTTGGGAAGTACAAGTCAGCAACACATAGAGACGGTCCCTACCCAACAATGGGCTCACAGTCTAGAAGGGCGAGACAGACAACAAAACAAAACATGTAGACAGGTGTCAAAATCGTCAGGACAAATAGAATTATAGCTATATGCACATCATTTACAAAATAAATAGAATAGTAAATATGTACAAGTAAAACAAATGGAGTAATAAATCTGTACAAACATATACAAGTGCTGTGGGGAGGGGAAGGAGGTGGGGGGAATAGGGAGGAGGAGAGGAAAAAGGGAGCTCAGTCTGGGAAGGCCTCCTGGAGGACGTGAGCTCTCAGTAGGGCTTTGAAGAGAGGAAGAGAGCTCCATTATGTGAGATTCTCTGAAATTCTGTTTTAGGAAGAGAATATCCAAATTGCCCCCAAATAGATCAACTTTCTAAGGAGGTGAGCTCTCAGTAGGGCTTTGAAGGGAGAAAAAGAGCTAGCTTGGTGGATGGGTGGAGGGAGGGCATTCCGGGCCAGGGGGATGACGTGGGCCGGTGGTCGACGGCGGGACAGGCGAGAACGAGGCACGGTGAGGGGATTAGCGGCAGAGGAGCGGAGGGTGCGGGCTGAGCTGTAGAAGGAGAGAAGGGAGGTGAGGTAGGAGGGGGCGAGGTGATGGAGAACCTTGAAGCCGAGGGTGAGGAGTTTTTGCTTCCTGGCCTCCTGGTCGTCGTCCCCGTTTCCTGGCCCAGGCACCCCTCTGACTCCTGGTCCCTGTCCCTCTCAGCCGCCCAGTCCTGGTCCACCCCTGCCTCTCGGCCCTGCTCCCCCTCAGACTCTAGGCCTTGGTCCCCCTGTCTCCCGGCCCAGGGACCCCTCTGCCTCCCTGCCCTGGTCCCCCTGCCTCCCGGCCCAGGTACACCTCTGCCTCTAGGCCCTAGTCTCCCATTTCCTGTCCCAGGTACTCCTCTGCTTTCTGGACCTGGTCGCCCTCTGCCTACCTGCCCTAGTCCCCATCTACCTTCCGGCCCTGATCCTCCTCGGCCACCCGGCCTTGGTCCCCGTCTGCCTCCCTGCCCTTTTCCCCCCTGCTTTTCGATCCGGGTCCCCTTTTGCTTCCCGGCCCAGAGCCACCTCTGCCTCGCTGTCCTGGTCCTCCGACTCCCGACCCAGGTACCACTCTGCCTCCTGGACCTAGTCCCCCTCTGCCTACCTGCTCTGGTCCCCATCTGCCTCCCGACCCTGGTCTTCCTCGGCCTCCTGGTCCTCCTCGGCCTCCTGGCCCTGGTCACCCTCTGCCTCCCTGTCCTTGTCCCGCTCTGCCTTCTGGCTCTGGTCCCCCGTCTCCCAGCGCAGGTACACCTCTGCCTCCTGGCCCTTGTCCCCCCTGCTTCTCGGTCCTGGTCCCCCTCCGCCCCCCTGCCCTGGTTCCCCTGTGCCTGCCAGCACTGGTCTCCCTCTACCTCCAGGCCATGGTCCCTCTCTCCATCCCGCCTGAGTCCCCTCTACCTCGCGGCCTAGGTCCCCTTGCCTTTCGGACCAGGTCCACGTGTCTTCCTTCTCCCTGCTCCCTCTGTGCCTCCCGGCCCTGGACTCCCTCGACTTCAAGGCCCTGGTCCTTCTCTCCGTTGCAGCCCAGGCTCCCCTCTACCTGCCCACTCTTGTTTCCCTCTCTCCTGACCCAGGTACCCCTCTACCTCCCGGCACTGGTCCCCCTGTTTCCCGGTCCAGGTACCCCTCTGCCTCCCGGCCACGGTCCACCTCTGCCGCCCAGCCATGGTCCACCTCAGCCTTACGGCCCTGGTCCTCCTCTGCCACCCAGCCCTGGTCACCCTCTACCTCCCTGCCTTGGTCCCCCCCGTCTCACAGCCCGATTCCCCCTCTGACTCCCGGCCTAGATACACTGTCGCCTCCTGGCCCCTTTTCCCCCTCTGGTACCCCGTCTCCTGGCCTAGGTACCCCTCTGCCTCCCGGCCCTGGTTTTCCTGTCTCCCAGCCCAGGTACCCTTCTGCCTCCAGGCCCTGGTCCCCCTCTGGCTCCTGGCCCTGGTCCCCCTCTGCCTCCCCACCCTGGTCCCATTCTGCCTCCCCATCCTGGTCCCATTCTGCCACCCCATCCTGGTCCCACTCTGCCTCCCAGCCCTGGCACCCCATCTCCAAGCCTAGGTACCCCACTGCCTCCAGGCCCTAGTCCCTGTGTCTCCCAGTCCAGGTATCCTTCTGCCTCCTGGCCCTGGTCCCCATATGCCTCCCGGCCCTGGTCTCCTTCTACATCAAGGCCCGTGGGTCCCTCCCGATCCCGGCCCTGGATCATCTTTACCTCCTGGCCCTGGTCCCCCATGTCCTGGCCTAGGCAACCCTCTGCCTCCTGGCCCTGGTCCACCTGTACGTCCCGCTCTTGGATCCCCTCTGCCTCCCGGCCCAAGAAACTCTGTGCTTCACAGCACTGTTCTCCCTTTACCTCCAGGCCCTGGTCCTTCTCTCCGTCGCTGCCCTGGGTCCCCTCTATCTGCTCGCTCTGGTCTCCCTGTCTCCTGGTTCAGGTACCCCTCTACCTCCCGGAGCTGGTTCCCCTGTTTCCCGGTGCAGGTAACCCTCTGCCTCCCGGCCATGGTCTACCTCTACCTCCCATCACTGGGCCCCCTCTGACTCACGGCCCTGGTCGCCCTCTGCCTCCCTGCGCTGGTCTCCGCTGCCTCTTGGCCCGGTTCCCCCTCTGACACCCGGCCTAGGTACCCTGCCGTATCCTGGCCGCATCCTGGCCCCTTTTCGCCCTCTGGTAACCCGTCTCCCAGCCTAGGTACCCCTATGCCTCCCGGCCCTGGTCCCCCTGTCTCCCGGTCCAGGTACCCTTCTGCCTCCCAGCCCTAGTCCCTCTTGCCTCCCGGCCCTGGTCTCTCTGTGCCACCCGGACCTAATTTCCCTCTACCTCCAGGCCCTTGGGTCTCTCTCCTTCCCAGCCCTGGGTCCCCTCTACCAACCAGCCCTGGTCTCCCTGTTTACTGGCCCAGGTACCCCTCTGCTTCCCTACCCTGGTCCCTGCTGCCTTCCAGCCCTGGTCCCTCTCTGCATCCCGGCCCAGCTACGCCTCTGACTCCTGGCCCTGGTCACCCTCTGCCTTCTGGCCCTGGTCTCCCGTCTCTCGGCCCAGTTAACCCTCTGCCTCCAGGCCCTGATCCCCCTGTCTCCCGGCCTAGGTACCGTTCTGCCTCTGGGCCCTGGTCCCCATCTGCCTCCTGGCCCTGGTCCCCCTCTGCCATTCAGCCCTGATCCCCCTGTCTCCTGGTGCAAGTCCACCTCTGCCTCCCGGCCCTGATTTCCCCGACTTCTCGGCCCTGGTCCCAATCTACCTCCCGGCCCAGGTAGACCTTTGCCTTCTGGCTCTGGTCACTCTCTGCCTCACGGCCCTTGTCCCCCGTCTCTCGGCCCAGTTACCCCTCTGCCTACCGGCCCAGGTAACCCTCTGCCTCCCGGCCCAGGTAACCCTCTGCCTCCCGGCTCTGGTCTGCCTCTGCCTCTCTGACCTGGTCGCCCCCTGCCTCTCAGGCCTGGTCCCCCTCTAGTTCTCCTGGTCCCCCTGTCTCCTGGCCCAGGCTCCCTTCTGCCTCCCGGTCCTTGCCCCCCATCGCCTCTCGGCCCTGGTCACCCTCTGCCTTTCGGCTCTGGTCCCCCTGTGTCTGGCCCAGGGACACCTTTCCCTCCGTGCCCTGATCCCCCTGCCTCCTGGTCCAGGTACCCCTCTACCTCCCTGCCCTGGTTCCCCTGCCTCCTGGCCCAGGTACCCCTCTGCCTCCCGGCAATGGTCCCCCACTGCCTCCCGGCCCTGGTTGCCATCTGCCTCCCAGCCCTGGTACCCCTCTGACTCCCGGCCCTGGTACCCCATCTCCCGGCCCAGGTACCCCTCTGCCTCCTGGCTCTGGTCCCCCTCTTCCTACTTGCCGTAGTCCCACTATGCCTCCAGGCCCGGGTCCCCCTCTGCCTCCAGGCCTGGGTCCCCCTCTCCGTCCCAGTCCTGGGTCTGATATACCACCCGGCCCTGCTGCCCATCTCCTGGCCCTGGTCCCCCTATGCCTCTAGGCCGTGGTCCCCCCGTCTCCCGGCCCAGGCTCCCTTCTGCTTCCCGGTCCCTGCCCCCTGTCGCCACTCAACTCTGGTTACCTTCCGCCTCTCGGCTCTCGTCCCCTTGTCTCTGGCCCAGGGACACTTCTGCCTCCCTGCTCTGGTCCCCCTGCCTCCTGGTCCAGGTACCCCTCTGCCTTCCTGCCCTGGTCCCCCTATCTCCCGGCCCAGGTACACCTCTGCCTACCTTCCCTGGTCCCCATCTGCCTCTCGGCCCTGGTCCCCCTCTGCCTTCCGGCCCGGGTCCCCCAACTCCCGACCCAGGTACTCCTGTGCTTCTTGGCCCTGGTCCCCCTCTGCCTACCTGCCCTGGTCCCCATCTGCCTCCTGGCCCTGGTACTCCTCTGCCTCCCTGCCCTTGTCGCCCCTGCTTCTCGACCCTGGTCCCACTTTGTCTCACGGCCCAGGTACCCCTGTACCTCCTGGCCCTGGTCCCCCTGTTTCCCGGCCTAAGTACCCCTCTGACTCCTGGCCCTGGTCCCCCTCTGACTCCCAGCCTTGGTACCTCTGTATCCCGGCCCAGGTACCCTTCTGCCTTCTGGCCCTTGTCCCCCTTTGAATACCTGCCCGGGTACCACTATGCCTCCAGGCCCTGGTCCCCCTCTGCCTCCCGGCCAAGGTACCCCACTGCCTTCCGGCCCTGATCCCCCTCTGTTTCCCAGCCACGGTCCCCCTCTGCCTCCTGTCCCTGGTCCCCTTCTGCCTCTCTGCCCTGGTCCCTCCCAATTCTCAGCCCCAGTCCCGATTTGCCTCCCGGACCCGGTATCCCTCTGTCTTCTGGTCCTGGTCCCACTCTGATGCTCTACCCTGGTCCCCCTCTGTCTCCTGGACCTGTTCTCCTTCTACCTCCAGCCCCTTGGGTATCTCTTCTTCCCAGCCCTGAGTACCTTCCAGCTCCCGGCCCTAGTCCCCCGTCTCCCTGCTCAGCTACCCTTTTGCCTCCTGGCCTTGGTCTCCACATGCCTCCCTGCCCTGGTGCCCCACGTTCCCCCCGCCTCTCGGCCCTGGACCCCTTTGCCTTTCAGCCCTGACCCCACTTTACTTTCTGATCCTGGTCCCCCTGCCAACCTTCTGTCAATCAATCAATCAATCAATCAATCGTATTTATTGAGCGCTTACTGTGTGCAGAGCACTGTACTAAGCGCTTGGGAAGTACAAGTTGGCAACATATAGAGACAGTCCCTACTCAACAGTGGGCTCACAGTCTAGAAGGGGGAGACAGAGAACAAAACCAAACATATTAACAAAATAAAATAAATAGAATAGATATGTACAAGTAAAATAAATAAATAAATAAATAGAGTAATTAATATCTACAAACATATATACATATATACAGGTGCTGTCGGGATGGGAAGGAGGTAAGACGGTGGGGATGGAGAGGGGGAGGAGGTCCCTGGTCCCCTTCTCCCTCCAGCCCTAGGTCCCCCCTACCTCCATGCTTTATTCCCCATCTTCCGCCCGGACCTGGTCCCTCTCTGCCTAGTGGCATTGGTGAACCGGCTCTTCCCAGCCCTCGTTGCCTTTTAGCTGCTGGCCCCGGTCCCCCTCTGCCTCCCGTCCCAGGTCCCCCTCTACCTCCAGGTCCTTGGGTCTATCTCCTTCCCGGCCCTGGGTCCCCTCTACCAACCGGCCCTGATCCCCCTGCCTCCCAGCACTGGTCCCCCTCTGCGTCCCTTCCCTGGTCGCCCCCTGCCTCTTGGCCCTGGTCTCCCTCTACCTCCAGGCCTTGGTCACTCTCTCGCTCCCGGCCCTGAATCCCCTCTACCTCCCAGCCCTGGTCCCCCGTCTCGTGGCCCTGGTACCCCTCTAACTCCCGGCCCTGGTCCCCCTCTGCCTCGCTGCCCCGGTCCCCCTCTTCTTCCCGGGCCTGGCCGGCTACTGCCTCTCTGACCTGGTTGTCTCAAGCCTTTAGGCCCCGATTCCCCTCTGCCACCCGGTCCTCGTCCCACTGTCTCCTGGCACAGGTACCCCTCTGTCTCCCGGCCTGGTCCCCCTTACTACCGACACTGGTCCTCCCCTTTCTACTGGCCCTGGTCCCCCTCTGTCTCCATGACCTTGTCCCCTACCTACCTCTCGGACCTGGTCTCCCTCTGCCTGCTGGCTCCGATCTCCGTTTCCGGGCCCTGGTCCCCCTCTGCCTCCTGGGCCTGGTCCCCCACTGTCTCCCGGCCCTGGAACCCCTCACCCTCCCAGCCCTGGTCCCCCTATCTCCTGGCCCAGGTAACCTTCTAAATCCTGGTCCCGCTCTGCTTCCCCGCCCTGGTCCCCCTCTGCCTCTCGGCCCTGCTCCCTTTGTCTCGGGGCCCTGATCACACTCTTCCTCCCGACCAAGGTCCCCCTCTGCCTCCCAGTCCTGGTCCCCCTCTGCGTCCCTGCCCTGGACCCTCTTGCCTCTCAGCCTTGGTCCCCCTCTGCCTACAGGCCCATGTACTCCACTGCCTCCTGGCCCCGGCCGCCCACTGCATCCCAGCCCAGATGCCCCTCCGCCTCCCGGCCCTCGTCCCTCCATATGTCTCGGCTCTGGTACCCTTCTGCCTCTCGGCCGAGGTCCTCCTCTGCCTCTCGACCCTGGTCCCTCTGTCTCCGGGCCCAGATACCCCTCTGCCTCCCTGCCATGGTCTCCCTGTCTCCAGGCCCAGGTACCCCTCTGCCACCAGGCCTTGGTCCCCCTATGCCTCCCGGCCCAGATACCCCTCTGCCTCCCTGCCATGGTCTCCCTGTCTCCAGACCCAGGTACACCTCTGCCACCAGGCCTTGGTCCCCCTCGGCTACTCTGCCTTAGTTCCCCTCTGCCTCCCGGCTCTGATCCCCTTGTGCCTGACAGCCCTATTTCCCCCTAAGTTCCAAGAAGCGGGGGTATAAGGGCAGGGAGGCAGAGGAACCAATCTTCCCGCAGGTCCTGGTCCCCATTTCCCGGCCCTGGTCCTCCTCTGCCTCCTGGCCCTGGTCCCCCTCTGCCTCCAGGACCTGGTCCCCCTCTGGCTCACTGCCCTTGTACCCCGCTGCTTCTCGGCCCTGATCCCCTTTTGCCTTACGGCCCAGGTACCCCTCTGCCTCCGGGCCCTGGTCCCACTCATCCTCCCAGCCCTGATCTCCCATTTCCCGGCCCAGGTACCCCTCTACCTCCTGATCCTGTTCCCCTTGTCTACCGGCCGTGGTCCTCTCTGCCTCCAGGCCCTGGTTCCCCTCTGCCTCGCTGCCCCTGTCCCCCCTCTGCTTCCCAGCTCTGGCTAGCCTATGCCACTCTGACCTGGTCGCCCCCCTCCTCTAGGCCCCGGTTAACCTCTGCTTCTCAGCCCTAGGCCTCCTTTCTCCTGGCCCAGGTAACTCTCTGCCTCCCGGGCCCGGAGCCCCAATCTGCTGGTGCTGGTCCCACTCTATCTCCTGTCCCTGATTTCCCTCTCTCTCCCTGACCTTGGCCCCCATGCTTCTCAGCCCTGGTCCCCCTTTACCTCCCGGCCCTGATTACCATTTCCCAAACCTGGTCCCGCTCTGTCTCTTGCTCCTGACCCAGGTAACCCTCTGCCTCCCGGCCCCGGAGCCCCAATCTACTGGTGCTGGTCCCACTCTATCTCCTGTCCCTGGTCCCCCTCTATCTCCCTGACCTTGGCCCCCATGCTTCTCAGCCCTGGTCCCCCTTTACCTCCGGGCCCTGATTACCGTTTCCCAAACTTGGTCCCCCTCTGTCTCCTGGTTCTGGTCCCTCTCTGCCTCCCGACCCTGGTCCCCCGTCTCCTGGCCCAGGTACACCTCTGCCTCCTAGCCTTGGTCATCCTCTACCTCCAGGACCAGGTCCCCCTCTGCCTCCCGGCCCTAGTCCCTTTGAGCCTCACGGCCATGGCCTCCCTCTACCTCCAGGCCACAGGGTCTGGGTCCCAGCCATGGGTCCCCTCAACCTCCTGGCCCTGGTCCCCGTGTCTACCGGCCCTGGTCCCTCTCTGCCTCCCAGCCCTGGTCCCCGTCTGCCTCCCTGCCCTGGTCCCCCTCAAATTCCCGGCCCAGGCTGGCCTCTGCCTCTCTGACCTGGTCACGCCCCGCCTCTCGGCCCTGGTTCCCCTCTGCTTCTCAGCCCTAGTCCCACTATCTCCCGGCACAGGTACCCCTCTACCTCCCAGCCCTGGTCCCCCTGTCCCCTGACCCAGGTACCCCTTTTCCTCCCGGTCCTGGTAGCCCTCTGCCTCCCCAACTTTGTCACACCGCTTCTCGACCCTGGTCTCCCTTTGCCTCCCTGCCCAGGTACCCCTCTGCCTCCTGGCCCTGGTTCCCCTCTGCTTCCCGGCCCCAGTCCCCCGTCTATCGGCCCGGGTACCCCTCCGGCTCCTGGCCCTGGTCCCCTGCTGCCTCCAGACACTGGTGACCCTCTGCCTCCCGGCCATGGTTACCCAAGCCTCCCAATCCTAGTCCCCCATCTCCCGGTTCCTTTGGGCCTCTCGGCCCTGGTCTCCCACTACCTCCAGGTCACTGGGTCTCTCTCCGTCCCGGCCATGGGTCCCCTCTACCTCCATGCCCTGGTCGCCCTGTTCTGCGAGCCCTGGTCTCCCTCTACCTTCCAGCCATGGTTCCCCTTTCTCCCGACCCAGTTACCTCTGTCCCTCCCTGCCCTGGTCCCCCTCTCCCTCCAAGCCATGGGCCAGGAGTATCTCTCCGTCCCGGCCATGGGTCCCCCTGTTCTGCCAGCCCTGGTTTCCCTCTACCTCCAAGCCCTGGCCCCTTTGTCCGACCTGGCCCTGGGACCCTCTACCTCCCAGCCTAGGTCCCCCTGTCTTCCGGCCCTGGACCCCTAGTCTCCCCGCCCAGGTATTCCTCTGCCTCCTAGCCCTGGTCCCCCTCAGCCTCCCGACCCTGGTGCCCCTTCTTCGGGCCCCGGTATCCCTCTGCCTTCTGGCCCTGATCCCCCTCTGCCTCCCGGCCCTGGTCACCCAAGGCTCCAGACGCTAGTCCCCCATCTCCCGGCCCAGGAACCCCTTGCCTCCTGGCCCTGGTCCCCTTCTGCCCCCATGCCCTGGTCCCCCTTTGACTCCCTTGCCTTGTCTTTTCCCTTCTTGGCCCTGGTCCCCCTTTGCCTCCCAGCCCAGGTACTTCTCAGCCTCCTGGCACTGGTCCCCCTCTACTTCCCGACTCTGGTAACCTTGTCTCACGGCCCAGGTACCTCTCTACTTCCCGTCCCTGGTATCAATGTCTCCTGGCCCAGGTACCCCTCTGCCTTCCAGCTCTGATCCCAGAGCAGCGTGGCTCAATGGAAAGAGCATGGGCTTTGGAATCAGAGGTCATGAGTTCAAATCCCGGCTCCGCCGATTGTCAGCTGTGTGACTTTGGGCAAGTCACTTAACGTCTTTGTGCCTCAATTACCTCAACTGTAATATGAGGATTAAGACTGTGAGCCCCCAGTGGAAAACCCGCATCACCTTGTAACCTCCCTGGCGCTTAGAACAGTGCTTTGCACATAGTAAGCGCTTAATAAATGCCATCATTATTATTATCATCCCTCTCTGCTTCCCGGCCCTAGTCCCCCTCTGCCTCTCTGCCCGGATCCCCCCAGCTTCTCTGCCCTGGTCCCCCTCTGCCTCCTGGCCCGGGCATCCCTCTGCCTTCCGAATCTGGTCCTGCTCTGACGCCCTGCTCCGCCACCCCGCCTCCCCCCCGCCCCCGGCTTCTCGGCTCTAGTCCCTCTCTGCCTCCCGACCCTTGTCTCCCTCTGCCTTTCAGCCCTGGTCCCACTTTAATTTCTTGCTCTGGCCTCCCCCTACCTTCCGGCCCTGGTCCTCTTCTCCCTCTGGCCCTATTTCACCTTTACCTCCCTGTCTTCGTCCACATCTTCTGCCCGGACCTGGTTCCTCTCTGACTACCAGCATGGTGTCCTGGTCCGAACCAGCCCTTGTCACCTTGTACCTCCGGTCCCTGGTCCTCCTCTGCCTCCTGACCCTGGTCGCACTATGCCTGCCAGCCCTCATCACCCTCTACCTCCGGGCCCTGGACCTTCTCCCCGTCCCGGCCCTGGGTCCCCTCTACTTCCAGGCACTGGTCCCCCTGTCTCTGGGCCCAGGTACCCCTCTACCTCCTGAACTAGGTCCTCTTCTGCCTCACCTCACTGGTCCCCCTCTGCCTTCCGGCCCTGGCCGCCCCCTGCCTCTCTGCCCGTCTCCCTATACCTCCAGGCCCTGATCACTCTCTTGTTCCGGCTCTGGGTCCCCTCTACCTCCCGGCCCTGGTGCCCCTGTCTCCCAGCCCTGGTACCTCTCGAACTCCCGGCCCTGGTTCCCGTTTCCTGGTGCAGGTATACCTCTGCCTCCCGGACCTGGTCCCCCTCTGCCTTCCGGCCAAGGTTCTCCTATCTCCCGGCCAAGTATCCCTCTGCCTCCCAAACCTGGTCCCCACCCTGGGCCAGGATGGCCCAGGTACCTCTCTGTCCTCTGGCCCTGGTCCCCCTCCTCCTACCTGCCCTAGTCCCACTATGCCTTCAGGCCCGGGTCCCCTCTCCGTCCCAGCCCTGGGACCGATATAGCACTCGGCCCGGCTGCCTGTCTCCCGGTTCTTGCCCCCTGTTGCCGCTCGGCCCTGGTCACCCTCTGCCTCTTGGCCCTGGTCCTCCTGTGTCCTCCTGTGTCCGGCCCAGAGAGGCCTCTGCCTCCTTGCCCTGGTCCCCCTGCCTCCTGGTCCAGGTACTCCTCTGCCTACCTGGCCTGGTCCCCCTGCCTCTTGGCCAAGGTACCCCACTGCCTCCCGGCCCTGGTCCCCCGTCTCCCGGCCCAGGTACCCCTCTTCCTCCCGGCCCTGGTCCCTCTGTTCCCGGCACAGATACCCCTCTGCCACCCGGCCCTGGTCCCCCTGTCTACTGGCCCTGGTCCCTCTCTGCTTCCCGGCCCTGGTCCCCCTCTACCTTCCGGCCCTGGTCCCCCGTCTGCTGGCGCAGGTACCCCTCTGCCTCCTAGCCCTGTCCCTCCCTGCCTCCAGTCCCTTGTCTCCCCGAGCTTCTCGGTCCTGTTCTCCCCACTGCTACCCTCTCCTGGTCCCCCTCTGCCTGCCAGCACTGGACTCCCTCTACCTCCAGGCCCTGGCCCCTCTCTCCATCCTGCCTGGGTCCCGTCTTCCTCGTGGCCTAGATCCCCTTGCTTCTCGGACCTGGTCCACCTGTCTTCCCACTCAGGTACCCCTCTGCCTCCCAGACCCGGTACCTCCTGTCTTCCGGACCGGGTACCCCTCTGCCTCGTGGCCCTGGTCCCCCTCTGCCTCCATGCCCTTGTCCACCTGTCTCCCGGCCCAGGTACCCCTCTTCCTCCTGGCCCTGGTCCCACTCTGCCACCCTGCCCTGGTCACCCTCTGACTCACGGCCCTGGTCCCTCTATGCCTCCCATCCCTTGTCTCTTTCTACGTCCAGGCCCTTGGGTCTCTCTCCCTCTTGGCCCAGGTATCCTCCTGCTTCCTGGCCCTGGCCCCCTTCTGCCACCCAGCCCTGGTTCCCCTCTGCCTACTGGCCCTGGTCCCTCTGCTACTACCGGCTCTGGCCTCCTTCTACCTCCAGGCCCTTGGGTCTCTCTCTCTGTGCCGGCCCTGGTCCCCTCTTCCTCCGGCCTTGGTCCCCCAGTCTCCCACCCAGGTCCCCCTCTGGCTCCCAGCCCTAGTCTCCCCCGTGCTTCGGCCCAGGTACCCCTCTGCTTCTTGGCCCTGGTTTCCCTTTGTCTCCCAGCCCTCTGCCCTGCTGCCCTGGTCCCCAAGGCCTCTCAGCGCTGGTCTCCCTCTGCCTCCCGGCCAAGATACCCCACTGCCTCTTGGACTAGGTCCCCTTCAGCCTCTCAGACCTGGACCCTGTCTCCCAGTCCAGGTACCCCTCTGCCTCCTGGCCCTGGTCCCCCTCTGCCGCCCTGCCCGGGTCCCCCTCTGCCTCCAGTCCTGGTCCCCTTCTGTCTCCCTGCCCTGGTCCTGAACGCCACTCAGTCCTTGTCTCCATCTGCCTCCCTGCTCAGGTACTCCGCTGTCTCCTGGCCCTGTTCCCCCTCTGCCTTCCAGTCCAGGTACCCATCTGCCTCCTGGCACTAGTCCCCCTCTGCTTCCCTGCCTGGTCCCAATCTGCTGCTTGGGCCTGGTCCCCCTGTCTCCCGGACCAGATACCCCTCTGCTTCCTGGCCATGGTCCCCCTATGCTTCCCCACCCTCGTCGCCCTCTGCCTCCCGGCTCTGGCCCTCTGTGTTTCCCGGCGCTAGTCTTCCTCTACCTCCAGGCCCTGGTCCCTCACTCCTTCTCGGCCCTGGATCCCCTCTACCAACTGTCCCAGTTCCCCATGTCTTCTGGCACAGGTACCATTCTTCCACCAAGCCCTGGTCCTCCTGTTTCCCGGTCCAGATACCCCTCTGCCTCCTGGCCTGGACCCCTCTGCCTCCCGGCCCTGGTTCCCCTCTACCTCCCGGTACTGGTCCCCCTCTGCCTCCCTGCCCTGGTCCCCCCCCACCTCACGGCCCTAGTCCTCCTCTGCTAACCTGCCCTGGTCCCACTCTGCCTCCCGGTCATGGTCTACTTCTACCTCCAGGTCCTTGGGTCTCTCTCTGTCCTGGCCCTGAGTCCCCTCTACCTCCCAGGTCTGGTCCCCCTGTTTCCAGACCCAGGTACCCTTCTGCCTCCTGGCCCTTGTCCCCCCCATCTCCCGGCCCAGGTACCCCTCTGCCTCCTGGCCCTGATCCCCCTCTGCCTCCTGGCCCTGGTCCCCCTCTGCTTTCCTGCCCTGGTCCCCCTCTGCCTCCTGACCCTGGTCCACTTCTTCCTCCCTGCCCCGGTCCCCCCTGCTCTTGGACCTGGTCCCTCTCTGCCTCCCAGTACTAGTCCCACTCAGTCTCCCGACCCTGGTCCCCCCGGCATCTCAGCACTGGTCCCCCTATGCCTCCGCGCCCAGGTACCTCACTTCCTCCTGGACCTGGTCCCCCTCTGCCTCCCAGCCAAGTGCCCCGTCTCCGAGCCCATTTGCCCCTCTGCCTCCCGGCCCTGGTCCCCCTCTGCTGCCCTGCTCTAGTCATTCATTCATTCATTCAATCGTAGTTACTGAGCGCTTACTGTGTGCAGAGCACTGTACTGAGAGCTTGGGAAGTACAAGTTGGTAACATAGTCCCCCTCTGCCTCCCAGCCCTGGTCTCCTTCTACCTCCAGAACCTTGGGTCACTCACCGTCCCGTCCCGAGGTCCACTCTACCTCGTGGCCCTGGTCCCCCTGTTTCCCGACCCACGTATCCCTCTGTCTCCTGGCCCTGGTCCCCCTCTGCCGCCCTGCCATGGTCTCCCTATGCCTTTCGAACCTGTTCCCTCCATGCTTCCCATCCCTGGTCTCCTTACAACCTCCAGGTCCTTGGGTCTCACTCCGTCCTGGCCCAGGGTCTCCTCTCCCTCCCGGCCCTGGTCCCCTCTGCCTCACATACCAGGATCCCGTTTCCCAGCCCAGGTGCCCCACTGCCTCCCAGCCCTGGTCCCCCGTCTCCCGGCCCAGGTACCCCTCTGCCACCCGGACCAGGTTGCCCCCTGCCTCTTGGCCCTGGTTCCCCTCTGCATCCCAACCCAGGTAACCCTTTGCCTTCCAGTTCTGGTCCTCCTCTACCCCCCTGCCTGGTCCCCAAGGCCTCTCAGCCCTGGTCTCCCTCTGCTCCCGGCCAAGATACCCCACTGCCTCTTGGACAAGGTCCTCTTCAGCCTCTCAGACCTGGACCCCGTCTCCCAGCCCAGGTACCCCTCTGCCTCCCGGCCCTGGTCCCCCCACATCTCCCTGCCCAGGTACTCCTCTACCTCCTGGCCCTGGTCCTCCTCTGTCACCCTGCCCTGGTCCCCCTCTTCCTCCCGGTCCTCGTCCCTAAGTGTCTCCCGGACCCGTTTTTCTTCTGTCTTCAGGACCTTGGGTCTCTCTCCGTTCCAGCCCAGGGTCCCCTCTACTTTCCGGCCCTGGTCCCCCATGCCTCCCTGCCCCAATCCGCCCGGCCTCTCAGCCCTGGTCTCCCACTATGTCCCGGCCCTAGTCCCCCATCACCTGGCCAAGATACCCCTCTGCCTTCCTGTCCTGGTCCCTCTGTGTCATGGCCCAGTTACCCCACTGCCTCCTGGCCCTGGTACCCCTCTGCTGCCCTGCCCTGGTCCCCCACTGCTTCCCGGCCCTGGACCCTCTATGCCTCCAGACCCTGGTCTCTTTCTACCTCCAGGCCCTTGGGTCTCTCTCCATCCTGGCCCTGGGTCCCCTCTACCTCCAGGCCCTGGTTGCCTTGTCTCCCAGCCCGGGGACCATTCAGCCTCCTTGCTCTGGTCCACCTCTGCCGCCCTGCCCTGGTACCCCTCTTCCTCCCAGGCATGGACCCTTTGTGCCTCACGGTTGTGGTCTCCTTCTCCCTCGAGGCCCTTGGGTCTCTCTTCGTCCCATCCCTGGTCCCCCTCTGCCTCCTCACCCTGGTCCCCTCCTGCCTTTCAGCCCTGGTCCCCCTCTGCCTCCCCGCCCTGATCCCCTCCTACCTCTCAGCCCTGGTCTCCCTCTGACTCTTGGCCCTGGTCCCCCTCTGACGTTTGGCCCTGGTCTCCTTGTACCCCGGCCCAGGTACCCCTCTGCCTCCTGGCCCTGGTCCTTCTGTGCCTCCTGGTCCTGTTCTCCCTCTACCTTCAGGCCCTTGGATCTCTCTCAGTCCCAGTCCAGGGTCCCCTCTACCTCCCGGTCCTCGTCTCCCTCTGCCTCCCGGCCCAGGACCCCGTCTCCCAGCCCAGGGACCACTCTGACTCCCGGCCTCGGTCCCCTTCTTCTGTCCTGCCCTGGTCCCTCTCTGCCTCCTGTTCCTGGTCCCTCTGTGCCTCCCGGCCCTGGTCTCCTTCTACCTTCAGGCCCTTGGGTCACGGTCCCGTCCCGGGGTCCCTTCTGCCTCCCGGCCCTGATCCCCTTGTCTCCCGACCCACGTACCCCTCTGCTTCCTGGCCCTGGTCCCCCTCTGCTTCCTCACCCTGGACCCCCTCTGCCTCCCATCCCTGGTCCCCCTCTGCCTCTCTGCCCTGGTTCCCCCTGCCTCTTGGTCCTGGCTCCCCTCTGCCTCTCGGCCCTGGTCAATCAATCAATCAATCAATCGTATTTATTGAGCGCTTACTATGTGCAGAGCACTGTACTAAGCGCTTGGGAAGTACAAATTGGCATCACATAGAGACAGTCCCTACCCAACAGTGGGCTCACAGTCTAAAAGGGGGAGACAGAACAGAACCAAACATACCAACAAAATAAAATAAGTAGGATAGAAATGTACAAGTAAAATAAATAAATAGAGTAATAAATATGTACAACCATATATACATATATACAGGTGCTGTGGGGAAGGGAAGGAGGTAAGACGGGGGGATGGAGAGGGGGACGAGGGGGAGAGGAAAGAAGGGGCTCAGTCTGGGAAGGCCTCCTGGAGGAGGTGAGCTCTCAGCAGGGCCTTGAAGGGAGGAAGAGAGCTAGCTTGGCGGATGGGCAGAGGGAGGGCATTCCAGGCCCGGGGGATGACGTGGGCCGGGGGTCGATGGCGGGACAGGCGAGAGCGAGGTACAGTGAGGAGATTAGTGGTGGAGGAGCGGAGGGTGCGGGCTGGGCAGTAGAAGGAGAGAAGGGAGGTGAGATAAGAGGGGGCGAGGTGATGGACAGCCTTGAATCCCAGGGTGAGGAGTTTCTGCCTGATGCGCAGATTGATTGGTAGCCACTGGAGATTTTTAAGGAGGGGAGTAACATGCCCACAGCGTTTCTGGACAAAGACAATCCGGGCAGCAGCATGAAGTATGGATTGAAATGGGGAGAGACACGAAGATGGGAGATCAGAGAGAAGGCTGATGCAGTAGTCCAGACGGGATAGGATGAGAGCTTGAACGAGCAGGGTAGCGGTTTGGATGGAGAGGAAAGGGCGGATCTTGGCAATGGTGCGGAGCTGAGACTAGCAGGTTTTGGTGACGGCTTGGATGTGAGGGGTGAATGAGAGAGCGGAGTCGAGGATGACACCAAGGTTGCGGCCTTGTGAGACGGGAAGGATGGTAGTGCCGTCAACAGTGATGGGAAAGTCAGGAAGACGGCAGGGTTTGGGAGGGAAGACAAGGAGTTCAGTCTTGGACATGTTGAGTTTTAGGTGGCAGGTAGACATCCAGATGGAGATGTCCTGAAGGCAGGAGGAGATGCGATCTTGGAGGGAGGGGGAGAGAGTAGGGGCAGAGATGTAGATCTGGGTGACATCAGTGTAGGGATGATAGTTGAAGCCGTGGGAGCGAATGAGGTCACCATGGGAGTGAGTGTAGAGCGAGAACAGAAGGGGACCAAGAACTGAACCTTTGGGAACCCCCACAGTAAGGGGATGGGAGGGGGAGGAGGAGCCTGCAGAAGAGACTGAGAATGAACGACCAGAGAGATAAGAGGAGAACCAGGAGAGGACGGAATCTGTGAAGCCAAGGTTGGATAGCAAGTCAAGTGACTTGCCCAAGTTCATACAGCAGACATGTGGCGGAGCCGGGATTCGAACCCATGACCTCTGACTCCAAAGCCCGTGCTCTTTCCACTGAGCCACGCTGCTTCCCTCCTGGCCCTGGTCCCCTTGTCTCCCGGCCCAGGTACCCCTCTGTCTTCTGGCCCTGTTCTTCTTCTACCTCCAGGGCCTTGGGTCTTTCTCTGTCACGGCCCTAGGTCCCCTCTACCTTCCGTCCCTGGTCCCCATCTCTACCGGCCTAGGTACCCCTCTGACTCCTGACCCTTGTCCCCCTCTGTTTCTCGGCCCTGGTCCCCCTATACCTCCGTGCCCCGGTCCTTCCCACTTCTCGGCCCAGTTACCCCATGCCTCTTGGCCCTAGTCCCCCTCTGCCTCCTGGCCCTGGTCCCCCTCCTCCGCCCTGCCATCCTCCCGTCCCTGGGTCCCCGTTACCTCCAGGGCCTGGTCCCCCGTCTCCAGACCCGGGTACCGCTCTGCCTCCTAGCCCTGGTCCCTCTCTACCTACAGGCCCTAGTCCCCCTCGGCCTCCCAGCCCTAGTGCCCCTCTGCCTCCATGCCCTTGTTCCCCTCTACCTCCCTGCCCTTATCACCCCAGTTTTTCTGCCCTGGTCCCCCGTCTCCAGACCCGGGTACCGCTCTGCCTCCTAGCCCTGGTCCCTCTCTACCTACAGGCCCTAGTCCCCCTCGGCCTCCCAGCCCTAGTGCCCCTCTGCCTCCATGCCCTTGTTCCCCTCTACCTCCCTGCCCTTATCACCCCAGTTTTTCTGCCCTGGTCCCCCTCTGCCTCCCGGCCCAGGTACCCCTATGCTTCCCGGCCCTGATCCGCCTCGGCGTCTTTGACCTGGTCACCCCCTGCCTCTCGGCCCTGGTCCCCCTCTGTTTCTCAGCCCTGGCCCTCCGGTCTCCGGACACAGATACCCCTCTGCTTCCCGGCCCAGGTACCCCACTGCTTCCTGGCCCTGGTTCCCATCTGCCTCCCCGCCCTGTCCCCGTCTGCCTCCCGGCCCCGGTCCCTCTTGACCTCCAGGCCCTGGTCCCTCTCTCCGTATTGGCCCTGGTCCCCTCTACCTCCGGGCCCAGGTCCCCCAGTCTCCCGGCCCAAATTCCACTCTGCCTACTGGCCCTGGTACCCCTCTACCTCTCGGCCCTGATCTCCCTGTTGCCCAGCCCACGTACCCCTCTGCCTTCTGGCCCTGGTACCCCCGCCTTATCGGTCAAGGTCTCTCGCTACCTCCTGCCTCAGGTACGCCTCTGACTCCTGGCCCTGGTCATCCTCTGCCTCCTGGCCCTGGTCCCTCGTCTCTTGGCCGAGTTACCCCTCTGCCTCCCCTCCCTGGTCCCGCTCTCTCCTAGCCGAAGTACCCCTCTGCCTCCCGGCCCTGGTCCCCGTTTCCCGGTCCAGTACCCCTCTACCTCCTAGTCCTGGTCCCTCTCTGCCTCCAGGCCCTGGTCTCTCTCAACCTCCATGCCCTGATCCCTCTCTCAGTCCCGGCCCTGGGTCACCTATACCTTCCAGCACTGGTCCCCATTTCCTGGTCCAGGTACCCCTCTGCCTCCTAGCTCTGGTCCCTCTCTGCCTCCAGGCCCTGGTCTCCGTCGGGCTCCCGGCCCTGGTCCCCCTATGCCACCCTGCCCTTGTCGCCCCAACTTTTCTGCCCTGGTCCCCCTTAGCCTACCAGCCCAGGTACCCCTCTGCCCCTGGCCCAGGTCACCCTCTGCTTCCAGGCACAGGTACCCCCCCTGCCTTCTGGCCCTGGTCCCTGCTATGGTTCCAGGCCCTGTTGCCCCTCTGCCTCCAGGCCCTGCTCCCCCCGTCTCTCGGCCCAGTTACACCTCTGACTCCTGGCCCTGGTCCCCCTGTCTCTTGGCCCAGGTACCCCTCTGCCTTCCTGACCTGGTCCCCCTGTATCCTGGTCCAGGTACCCCTCTGCCTTCTGGCCCTGGTGCCCCTCTGCCTCCAGGCCCGGGTCCCCCTCTCCATCCCAGCCCTGGGTCCCATATACCACCCAGCCCTGCTGCCCGTCTCCCGGCTCTGGTCCCCCTCTGCCTCCTGGCCGTCGTCCCCCTGCCTCCCGGCCCAGGCACCCTGCTGCTTCCGATCCTTGCCCCCATCACCTCTCGACCCTGGTCCCCCTGTCTCGTGGCCCAGGGACCCCTTTGCCTCCCTGCCCTGGTCCCTCTGCCTCCCGGCCCAGGTACCCCTCTGTCTCCAGGCCCTGGTCCCCCTCTGCCTCCCAGCCCTAGTCCCTCTGTCTCCCGGACTAGGTCCTCTGCCTCCTGTCTCTGGTCTGCTTCTGCCTACCCGCCCTGGTCCCCATCTGCCTCCTAGCCCTGGACCCCTGTCTCCCAGCCCAGGTACCCCTCTGCCTCCTAGCCCTGGACCCCTGTCTCCCAGCCCAGGTACCCCTTTGCCTCCCAGCCCTTGTCACCCCCACTTTTCAGCCCTGGCTCCCCTTTGCCTCCCGGCCCAGGTACCCCTCTGCCTCCTGGCCCACGTCACCCTCTGCCTCCCGGCCCTGGTCCCTCATCTCCTGGCCCAGGTACCCCTCTGCCTTCTGGCCCTGATCCCCCTATGCCTCCAAGCCCTGGTCGCCGTCTGCCTCCAGACCTGGATCCCCCTCTCCTTCCCATCCCTGGGTCCCATATACCACCTGGCCCTGCTGCCTGTCTCCCAGCCTAGTACCCCTCTGCCTCCTGGCAGTCGTCTTGCTGTCTCCTGGCCTAGGCACCACTCTGCCTCCCAGTCATTGCTCCCCTTCACCTCACTGCCCTGGTCCCCCTCTGCTTCCCGGCTCGGGTGCCCCTCTGCCTCCCTGCCCTGGTCCACCCCTTCCTCTCGGCCCTGGTCCTCCTGTCTCCTGGCCCAGGGACTTCTCCGCCTCCTGGACCTGGTCCCCCTCTGCCTAAATGCCCTGGTCCCCATCTGCCTCCCGGTCCTGGTCCCCCTCGGCCACCTGGCCCTGGTCCCTCTCTGCCTCCCTGCTCTTGCCTCCCCGCTTTTCGAACCTGGTCCCCCTTTTCCTCTCAGACAAGGTAAACCTCTTCTTCCTGGCCCTGGTCCCACCTCTGCCTCCCTGCCCTGTTCTACCCCTGCCTCTCAGCCCTGATCCCCCCTCTGCCTCTCGGCCCTGGTCCCCCTGTCTCCTGGCCCAGGGACCCCTCTGCCTCCCTGCCCTGGTCCCCCTGTCTTCTGGCCCAAGTACCCCTCTGCCATCTGGCCCTGGTCTCCCTCTGCCTAACTGCCCTGGTACCCATCTGCCTCCAGGCCCTGGTCCTCCTCGGCCACCCAGCCCTGGTCCCCCTCTGCCTCCCTGCCCAGGTCACCCCCTGCCTCCCTGCACGGGTCCCCATCTACCTCCCTGCACTGATCCCCCTTTCCTCTTTGCCCTGATCCCCCTTGCCACCCTGCCCAGGTCACCCCCTGCCTCCCTGCCCGGGTCCCCCCTCCTCTTTGCCCTGGTCCCCCTTACCACCCTGCTCTGGTCTCCCTCTGTCTTGTTACCCTGCTCGCCCTATCTCCCGGCCCAGATACCCCTCTGCCTCCAGGCCCAGGTCCCCCTCTCAGTCCCAGCCTTGATATACAACCTGACCCGGATGGGGGCCCCCAATGCACCATGGAAAGGTTGCAGATATTGATTGAATGTACGTGGTCCTATTGCCATATTTGGTATGAGCCTTAGACCCTGCAGCCAACTGGCTGGGTCCGGCAACCAAACTAAATAAGGGGATAGACACCGCACAGCTCTGTACCAAATCTGCACCAATCCAGTCCCCACTGTTTTCAAATCTACCAATCACTGTGATCAGCAACAACAGTATATAAGCCTGTTCTATTGGGCACTCGGGGCCTTTTCCCTTAAGGAAATAAGCCCACCAGGTGTGTTACCCCCTATTCGGTCTTCGGCCTTACCAATAAAACTTTATTAAAACTTTCGTCAGTCACATGCTGTCTGACTAATTCTTTAGTCGCCCGGCAACTTTGGTGGCCATCCGGAACAACCTCCGCCATCATTTTGGTGGCCCGTACGGGGAGATTCCAGTAGATGTGACTGCCGCCGTCCTGGATGACCACAGCACAGCCTGAAGCCATCGGAGTGGTGAGTCCGTTTTTGAATTGCTCTTGTCTGTTCTCGTGGAGGTACCCTCTAGTTCCTGGGTACACTAGGGGGGAAGGAAAGACCGACCGGGTCGGTCCAGGAAAAGGACCTCTCGTCAGGAGGCGGTCCGGGAAAAGGACCTCTCGTCAGGAGGCAGTCCGGGGAAGGGACCTCTCGTCAGGGGACGTCTTGAGGTGGAGGGACCGCAGCTTGGGCAAGTGGGATGCCACGCGGCGCTCGGGCATAACCCGAGACAGGAACAGAACTGGAATTGTTCTTTTCTGCTCTCGAGGAGGCACCCTCTAGTTCCCGGGTACACTAGTGGGGAAGGAAGGCCGATCGGGTCGGTCTGGGAAAGGACCTCTAGTCAGGAGACGGTTCGGGCATTTCAGCGCCAGTGGGACGCCACTCGGTGCACGGGCATAACCCGAGACAGACACAGAACCGGAATTGTTCTTGTTTGCTCTCGCGGAGGCACCCTCTAGTTCCCAGGTTCACTAGGGGGGAAGGAAGGCCGACCGGGTCGGTCATAACCCGAAACAGACACAGAACCTCAAAAAAGGAACGTTGTCCACCCATTATGGGAAGTTTCGTTTTTCTTTTCAATCACCTCAAAAGAGGAACGTTTTAATAAGGACAAATTTGGTTTGGCCGATTTAAAATGCCAGTAACTGATTTTTTGTGCACTACAAAATGGCCCCAGTATAAATTAGAGGATCAGGCGGTCTGGCCCGAATATGGGTCACTAAACTATAATACCATTCTCCAGCTGGACTTCTTACATTGCAGGCAGTTAGAGAAATGGTCAGAAATCCCGTATGTCCAAGCTTTTATGGCTTTGTCCCAGAGCCCTGAGGGGAAGAACTGCCATGTGTTTTTCCTGGGCCCCTCCTGGGGGTCCAGCTCTAATGCCCGATTCCCCAGATGTACTGGATGAATCTCTCCTCAGCCAGGCACCCCGGGAGGATGGCTTTCCATACCAGTCCACGTCGTGGGCCCTAAGCCCTTCCAGCACCCGGGGAGGCACACGCTATGCCCTTCCAGAGACAGAGGAAATGATACTCCCCTTGGGGGAGGTCACAGGGGAAAGGGGACTGATAGTGTGGGTACAGGCACCCTTCTCTTTGAGCTAATTGGAAGTGGCAAAACGGAAATTGGTACAATATTCGGCGGACCCTACGCACTTTCAGGAAGAATTCCGGATTCTGACCCTGCAGAACGATCTGTCATGGGAAGACCTTAACCTGTTGCTTTATAGCTGTCCCTCGCTCCAAACCAGAGTGGAGTTATCAGGGGGCGAGTACTGATAGAAAGCTCCAGGATCATATGATTACATGCCTACTGGCGGCCATGGAGAAAGGAATTAGGAAGCAAGTTAACTATGATCGGGTCTGAGCTGTGACCCAGGACTCTACCGAGAGAACCATCCATGTTTAGACTCAGGCTGGCGGAGGCGATTCGAAACTACACTCAACTTGATCCCGACTCGGTAGAGGGAAATGTCATTTTAAATCTGTACTTTATTAATTGGCTGAAGATATCCACCGAAAACCATAGAAGGAGCGGTTGGGGCCACAAACCCCCACGAATCAGTTGATTGAGGCTGCCTTTAGAGTTTTTAACAACCGTGACCAGGCTGCCTGAGAAGAGAAGGACCGCAGGGCCAAAGTGAAGGGCAGAGAGCAGGCCCAGTTACTTGTGGCAGCCCTGATGAAGGGTCAGCCTCACCCTGGAAGGTCGCCCGATGTGGCCACGACGCTTGTCCGTAGCCCAGGGTCCGGGAAGCCCTATTTTGTGTGCCACCAGTCTGGTCATTGGGCTCGGGAGTGCCCCCAGGCACGGAGGCTTGGTCATGGCCACCAGCTACCTGGGCTGTGCCCCCTCTGCTGGGGACACGGGCACTGGAAGCGGAACTGCCCACTACTGGAGGCGAGCACCGACCGTGAGGCTGACCAGTTTCTGGCCGTTGGCGCGTCTGAGAGCCGGGACTGACGGGGCCCAAGGAATGGCCGGTCCCCCGCAGGAACCATCTCCATGGCCGAACCCAGGGTGACCATGGAAGTGTCCGGTAAGATTATAAATTTTCTTATCGATACGGGGGCCACCTACTCTGTCCTTCCCAGTTTTCGTAGTCCTACCCATCCATCTGGCGTAAGAGAGGTGGGGATTGATGGTATCTCAAAATCTTTTCGCCAAACTGCCCCCCTACCATGTTTATATCAGTAGGAACTGTTTGGCCTAACCTAGACAAACCTTTTCCTTATATGTAGATGAGCAGCGACACCACTGTGCCGCGGTTCTAGGTCAATCTTTGGGGCCAGACTTCGGGGGGTAGTGTATTTTTCCAAGTGGTTGGATATTGTTGCCTCTGGTTGGCCAGCATGTCTCCATGTGGTAGCGGCCACCGCCATGGCAATACAGGAGAGCAGAAAGCTGACTTTGGGCTAACCCCTTACTGTCTACTCCACTTCGAGTCCTAGCAGTTCTAGGAAATAGGGGCAAGTGTTGGCTCACAGGAGGCTACTTGTTGCCCCCCCTCCCCATACCCCCCTCCCCCCTCCCCATACCCCCACCTTACCTCCTACCCCTCCCCACAGCACCTGTATATATGTATATGTTTGTATGAATTTATTACTCTATTTATTTATTTAATTTGTGCATATTCTATTTATTTCATTTTGTTAATATGTTTTGTTTTGTTCTCTGTCTCCCCCTTCTAGACTGTGAGCCCACTGTTGGGTGGGGACCGTCTCTATATGTTGCCAACTTGTACTTCCCAAGCGCTTAGTACAGTGCTCTGCACACAGTAAACGCTCAATAAATACGATTGAATGAATGAATGAATACCAGGCCCTCCTTCTTGACACCCCTGAGGTTATGGGTCTAGTTACATGGATCAGGGAGTCCGATATGCAGGGTTCGCTGTAGTCAGCCTCCACGAGGTCATCGAGGCATGGTCCCTCCCTCCAGGAACCTCTGCGCAGAAAGCAGAACTGGTAGCCCTATCTCAAGCTATGGAATTGGGGAAGGGGATGCGTCAACATATTTACTGACTCCAAATATGGCTTCCATGTCTTACATGCTCATGGCACTATTTGGAAAGAGTGAGGTCTCCTTACTGCCCGAGGCACCCCTATCAAACATTCAGAGGAAATCCTCTAGCTACTCGCAGCAGTTTGGGAACCCTGGGAAGTGGCTGCAATTCACTGTCGAGGCCACCAAAAGGGGAATACAGAAATAATAAAGGGAAATCGTTTTACGGACTCAGCTGCTTGAAAGGCAGCCCGCACCAAAACCGAGGACACCTCTAGTCCCAGATTTTTCTGATTCTCCCCAGGAGTACACTCCCTCACAATATGCCTGTGACCGAATCAGCTACCTCAGCCTCCGGCTCCGCAGGGAAAAGCACCAACCCATGGGACAGAAGTCAACTGAGGGACCTCAGGGGAACGCTGCCCCCGTCTTACAGGCTCTAGGAGAAATCACCCCAACTGTGACACCACCGCCATCTCGCCATCAGGCTCACAGCCGGTTTGCGGTACAACCATATGACCCAGAACGCATCTATTTATGAGTACATCGCTCACTCTCACCATGACGCCGTTCCAGAAGACGGACCACCGACCCTCAGCAACCCCTTAGGAATAGGGGTCGTATGTCTTTGAGGGGGGAATGATGGGGGCCCCCTATGCACCATGGAAAGGTTGCAGATATTGTTTGAATGTACGCAGTCTTATTGCCATATTTGGTATGGGCCTTAGACCCTGCAGCCCACTGGCTGGGTCCGGGAACCAAACCAAATAAGGGGATAGACTCCGCCCACCTCTGTACCAAATCTGCACCAATCCAGTCCCCACTGTTTTCAAATCTACTAATCACTGTGATCAGCAACAACAGTATATAAGCCTGTTGTAACGGGCACTCGGGGCCTTTTCCCTTAAGGAAATGAGCCCGCCGGGTGCATTACCCCCTATTCGGTCTTCGGCCTTACCAATATAACTTTATTAAAACTTTCGTCAGTCACATGCTGTCTGACTAATTCTTTAGTCGCCCGGTGACCTTGGTGCCATCCGGAACAATCACCGCCATGAATGTCAAGTCCGCTGGCAGACAACAGAAGGGAAACTCAATTATCTTGCAGACTGGAATGGGAAGGGAAACTTAACTATCTTGCTTGAAAGTTTGAGGAGAATTTGAATTCCCGAGGCGAAACTGAGTAATTTTGCGGAAAAGTCTGAGGAGCACTGGAGTGGATGAGGAGAAACGGATTGTTTTGCAGAGGAGTTTGAGGAGCGGGTAAATTGTTCTCCCGGGCGGGACAAAGCCTGGCAGATCGGTTGGAGCCCGAGGGGTAAATCAGTACGGGGTTGGGAGTGGGTGTGGTCGCGGTCCTCCCTGGCTTCTCCTGGTAATGAGCCACCTGGGCTGCAGAACCCGTGATATCGGAGCAACAATGGGGAAATCCCGCTGACTCCCCCTTTCCCGCCCTCAACAACCGATAAAAGGGCTAAAGAACTGTTCCCCTGGGGCCGCGGAACAAAGGAAAGAAAACCATCCGAGACCTGCGCTGACACCTTATTGGGGCCTAGGCCAAAGCACCCAAGCCTGGAACCAGGGTGGCATGCTGCGGGGGGCCAGACTCCTTCAAACTCCTCTGACGTGGACTATCTTCACGAAAGGTGGGGAAGCCCGTCGGATTGGTAGCCGTTTTTTGTGATAATTGTGTGTGTCAGTGAGTGTGTGTCGCGATCCATCCCCCTTTTAATTAGGCTAAGCGTGGAATAAAATGTTCCCGCTGTATACAGTGGTAATATTAATAATGACATTTATTAAGCGCTTATTATATGCAACGCCCTGTTCTAAGCTCTGGGGAGGTTACAGGGTGATAAGGTTGCCCCACAGGGGGCTCACAGTCTTAATCCCCATTTTACAGATGAGGGAACCGAGGCCCAGAGAAGTGAGGTGACTTGCCCAAAGTCACACAGCTAACAAATGGCGAAGCTGGGATTCGAACCTTTGACCTCTGATTCCAAAGCCCGTGGTGGTGGCTTGGTTTCACTTTTCAACTTGTTCCCGAGCACCTGACACTGAAGGGGAGACAATTCCCTGATGAGCTTGGTAGTCAAAGGTCATGAGTTCTAATCCCGACTCCACCACTTGTCAGCTGAGTGACCTTGGGCAAATCACTTCCTTCTCTTGCCTCAGGTACCTCATCTGTCAAATGGGGATTAACACTGTGAGCCCCACGTGGGACAACCTGATTACCTTGTATCTCCTCCAGCGCTTAGAAGAGTGCTTGGCACATAGTAAGGCCTTAACAAATACCATCATTATTATTATTGTTAAGCGCTTAGTACAGTGCTCTGCACACAGTAAGCGCTCAATAAATACGATTGATTTAATGAATGAATTCCCCTGTGACAGGCTCATCCGTTGAGCGTCCGAAACTGAAGGGAAGACAATAATAATAATTATAATTATAATAATGGCATTTGTTAAGTGCTTACTATGTGCCAAGCACTGTTTTAAGTGGGGGTGGGGAGGGAGGGGGATACAAGGTAATCGGTTTGTCCCACATGGGGCTCACAGTCTTAATCCCCATTTTCCAGATGAGGTAACTGAGGCACAGAGAAGTGAAGTGACTTGCCCAAAGTCACACATCTTAGTGGCAGAGGTTCCGGGCAGGGTTGTGTGGGGTTCTAGCTGAGCTGAAGTCAGCAGGGGTGTGGGCTGGGAGAGCAGGGGGTGGGGATCGTACTGGAAACTACACTTCATTCGTTCAATCTATTCAGTGCTTAAACTGTGGAGAATACTGTACTAAGCGCTTGGAAAGTACAATTCAGCAACAGAGACAGTGCCTGCCCACAAAGGACTCACAGTCTAAAAGCGGGGAGAGGGACATCAAAACAAATAAACAGGCATCAATAACATCAATATAAATAAATGGAATTATAGATACATACACATCTTTAATATAAATAAATAGAATTATAAATATGTACATATTTACACAAGTGCTGTTTGGTGGGGAGGCGGGTCGAGCAAAGGGAGAGAGTTGGGCTGAGGTGAGGGGGAGCTGAAGAAAAGGGGGCTTGGTCTGGGAAGGTCTCTTGGAGGAGGTGAGCTCTCGGTAGGGCTTTGAAGGGAGGAAGAGAGATAGCTTGGCAGATGTGTGAAGGGAGGGCATTCCAGGACAGGGGAAGGACGTGGGCCGGGGGTCGACGGGGGTCGACGGCGGGACAGGAGAGAACGAGGCTTCTCCCTCCCGGCCCCCCTCCTCCCCTTCTCCCCGCCCCCACCCCATCCCAGTTCTCCTTTCCCATCGCCACCCCCCTTCCCACTCTCCCCGCCCAGGCCCCCGCCAACTCATCCCAATCCAAACCCTCCCCACCCCTCGCACCCTTCCCCCTCCCTCCCCACCCTCGACAGCTGATGCCAAGTGTGGCCTCTGGAACCCCCGCTCCGTTTTAAGTAAGATCCCTTTCATCCTGGACCTTTTCCTCTCCAGTTCTCTACTCCTCCTCGCCCTAACTGAAACATGGCTGTCGCCGGATGACACGGTCTCTTCTGCTGCTCTCTGCAGTGCAGGCCTCTTCTTCTCCCACTCCCCCAGTCTTGATGATCAGATTACTGCTCTCAACTCTACCCTTTCTACTCAGCTAGACTCGCTCGCTCCCCTTTCCCTTCGCCGCTCTCGCACCACTAACCCACAGCCCTGGATCACTGCCACTGTCCGCCTCCTTCGCTCTTATGCTCGAGCTGCTGAACGCTGCTGGCGAAAGTCTAAACACCATGCCAACCTCGTTCACTTCAAGTTTATCCTTTTCTGCCTTAACTCAGCCCTCTCTTCTGCCAGACAAAACTATTTCTCCTCCCTTATTGACACCCATGCCCATCACCCCCGCCAGCTCTTCCGTACATTCAACTCCCTTCTCAGGCCCCCGGTTCCTCCCCCTCCTCCTTCCCTCACCCCCAACGATCTGGCCTCCTACTTCATTAACAAA
The DNA here is from genome assembly GCF_015852505.1 of Tachyglossus aculeatus. NCBI lineage: Eukaryota > Metazoa > Chordata > Mammalia > Monotremata > Tachyglossidae > Tachyglossus > Tachyglossus aculeatus. Next base: position 251,559 of record NW_024044828.1, read on the forward strand.
ATTAAATCCATCAGGTCCGACCTCCCCAAAGTCTCTTCCCCCCTTTCTCCAACCCCCCGGCTCTCAACACTCTCTGCTACTCTCCCATCCTTCCCAGCGGTATCCTCAGAGGAACTCTCCTCCCTCCTCTCAAGTGCTACTCCGGCCACCTGTGCTTCTGACCCCATTCCCTCTCATCTTATGAAATCTCTCGCTCCATCCCTTCTCCCCTCCTTAACTTCCATCTTCAACCGCTCACTCTCCACTGGTTCCTTCCCCTCTGCCTTCAAACATGCCCATGTCTCTCCCATCCTAAAAAAACCCTCTCTTGACCCCACCTCACCTTCTAGTTATCGTCCCATATCCCTCCTACCATTCCTTTCCAAACTCCTAGAACGAGTTGTCTACACGCGCTGCCTAGAATTCCTCAACAACAACTCTCTCCTCGACCCCCTCCAGTCTGGCTTCCGTCCCCTTCATTCCACGGAAACTGCGCTCTCAAAGGTCACCAATGACCTCCTGCTTGCCAAATCCAACGGCTCATACTCTGTCCTAATCCTCCTCGACCTCTCAGCTGCCTTTGACACTGTGGACCACCCCCTTCTCCTCAACACGTTATCTGACCTTGGCTTCACTGACTCCGTCCTCTCCTGGTTCTCCTCTTATCTCTCCGGTCGTTCTTTCTCAGTCTCTTTTGCAGGCTCCTCCTCCCCCTCCCATCCTCTTACTGTGGGGGTTCCCCAAGGTTCAGTGCTTGGTCCCCTTCTGTTCTCAATCTACACTCACTCCCTTGGTGACCTCGTTCGCTCCCACGGCTTCAACTATCACCTCTACGCTGATGACACCCAGATCTACATCTCTGCCCCTGCTCTCTCCCCCTCCCTCCAGGCTCGCATCTCCTCCTGCCTTCAGGACATCTCCATCTGGATGTCCGCCCGCCACCTAAAGCTCAACATGTCGAAGACTGAGCTCCTTGTCTTCCCTCCCAAACCTTGTCCTCTCCCTAACTTTCCCATCTCTGTTGACGGCACTACCATCCTTCCCGTCTCACAAGCCCGCAACCTCGGTGTCATCCTCGACTCCGCTCTCTCATTCACCCCTCACATCCAAGCCGTCACCAAAACCTGCCGGTCTCAGCTCCGCAACATTGCCAAGATCCGCCCTTTCCTCTCCATCCAAACTGCTACCCTGCTCATTCAAGCTCTCATCCTATCCCGTCTGGACTACTGCACTAGCCTTCTCTCTGATCTCCCATCCTCGTGTCTCTCTCCACTTCAATCCATACTTCATGCTGCTGCCCGGATTATCTTTGTCCAGAAACGCTCTGGACATATTACTCCCCTCCTCAAAAACCTCCAATGGCTACCGATCAATCTGCGCATCAAGCAGAAACTCCTCACCCTGGGCTTCAAGGCTGTCCATCACCTCGCCCCCTCCTACCTCACCTCCCTTCTCTCCTTCTACTGCCCAGCCCGCACCCTCCGCTCCTCCACCACTAATCTCCTCACTGTACCTCGCTCTCGCCTGTCCCGCCATCGACCCCCGGCCCACGTCATCCCCCGGGCCTGGAATGCCCTCCCTCTGCCCATCCGCCAAGCTAGCTCTCTTCCTCCCTTCAAGGCCCTGCTGAGAGCTCACCTCCTCCAGGAGGCCTTCCCAGACTGAGCCCCTTCTTTCCTCTCCCCTCGTCCCCCTCTCCATCCCCCCGTCTTACCTCCTTCCCTTCCCCACAGCACCTGTATATATGTATATATGGTTGTACATATTTATTACTCTATTTATTTATTTATTTATTTATTTTACTTGTACATTTCTATCCTACTTATTTTATTTTGTTGGTATGTTTGGTTCTGTTCTCTGTCTCCCCCTTTTAGACTGTGAGCCCACTGTTGGGTAGGGACTGTCTCTATGTGATGCCAATTTGTACTTCCCAAGCGCTTAGTACAGTGCTCTGCACATAGTAAGCGCTCAATAAATACGATTGATTGATTGATTGATTGATTGATTGAGGCCCAGTGAAGAGGTTAGCGGCGGCAGAGGAGCGGAGGGTACGGGCTGGGCTGGAGAAGGAGAAAAGAGAGGTGAGGTTGGAGGGGACAAGTGTATGGACAGGTTTGAAGCCAATGGTGAGGAGTTTTGCTTGATAAGGAGGTTGACAGGCAACCACTGGAGATTTTTTGAGGAGGGGGATGACATGCCCTGAACTTTTCTGTAGAAAGATAATCGGGGCAGCGGAGTGAAATATGGACCGCCCTCCCTCCTCACATCCTCCAGATAAGCACACTGCCTTCCTTCAAAGCCCTACTGAAAGCTCACCTCCTCCAGGAGGCCTTCCCAGATTGAGCCCCCGTTTTCCTCTAGTCCTCCTCCCCTCCCCATCACCCCGACTCCCTCTCTCTGGTCTACCCCTCCTTCCCCACACCACAGCACTTGTTTATATATGTACATGTTTATTATTCTGTTTTATTAATGATGTGCATATATCTATAATTCTGTTTATTCATATTGATGCTTTTGATGCCTGTCTGCTTGTTTTGTTTTGTTGTCTTTCTCCCTTCTTCTAGACTGTGAGCCCATTGTTGGGTAGGGATTGCCTCTGTTGCCGAATTGTACTTTCCAAGCGCTTAGTACAGTGTTTTGCACACAGTAAGCACTCAATAAATACGATTGAATGAATGAATGAATGAAGTGGAGAGAGGCAGGAGGTTGGGAGGCCAGAAGGATGCTGAATCAGTAATCCAGTGGGGGTAGAATGAGCGACTGTACTAACGTGGTGGAGGTTTGGTTTGGAGAGAAAAGGGCGGCTCTTGGCGATGTGTGAAGGTGAGCCTGGCAGGATTTAGTGACGGATTGGTTGTGTGGGGTGAATGAGAGATTAGAGTCAAGGATGACACCAAGGTTACAGGCTTGTGAGACAGGAAGGATGGTTATACTGTCTACAGTGACGGCAAAGTTCCAGAGACACCAGGATTTGGGAGGGAATAATAATGATGGTGATGATGATGATGGTATTTGTTAAGCGCTTACTATGTACCAAGCACTGTCCTAAGCACTGGGGTAGATACAAGGTAATCAGGTTGTCCCATGTGGGGCTCACAGTCTTAATTCCCATTTTCATGATGAAGTAACTGAGGCACAGAGAAGTGAAGTGACTTGCCCAAAGTCACCTAGCTGATAAGTGGGGGAGCTGGGATTAGAACCCGTGACCTCTGATTCCCAAGCCCGGGCTCTAGGGAAAATATGGAGATCTGTCTTGGACCTGTTGAGTCTTAGGTAGCAGGAGGTCATCCAGGTGGAGATATCCTAAAGGCAGGAGGAGATGCGACAGAGAGAGAGAGAGAGAGGAAACTGGGGAGCAGATTTAGATTTGGGTATCATCCTCATAGAGATGATAGCTGAAGCCGAGGGAGCGAATGAGTTCTTCAAGGGACTGAGTGTAGATAGACAATAGAAGGTGACCATGAACTGACCCTTAAGGGACTCCTTCAGTAAGAGGGTGGGAGGAGGAGGAGGAGCCCGCAAAGGAGACGGAGAATTGAAGGGCCAGAGGAGAACCGGAGAAGATAGAGTCAATGAATCCAAACCAAGGTCAGAGAAGCAGTGTGGTTTAGTGGAAAGAGCCCGGGCTTGGCAGTCAGAGGTCGTGGGTTCTAATTCCGACTCTCTCACTTGTCTGCTGTGTGAGTTTGGGCAAGTCACTTCACATCTCTGTGCCTCAGTTGCCTCATCTGTAAAATAGGGATTAAGATTGTGAGCCCCATGTGGGACAACCTGATTACCTTGTGTCAGCCCCAGCACTTAGAACAGTGCTTCGCACATAGTAAGCACTTAACAAATAACATCACTTTTATTATTATTTAGGTTGGATAACGTGTTGAGAAGGGGCCGGTCGACAGTGTCAAAGGCAGCTGAAAGTTGGAGGATGATTAGGATGGAGTAGGAGCCTTTGGATTTGGCAAGAAGGAGGTCATTAGTGATCTTTGATAGGACGTTTTCAGTGGAGTGAAGGGGGTAGAAGCCAGATTGGAGACTCTCCCCTAGTGACCCAGAATGGACCATCTAACACCCTGCCTCTCCCCTCCCCATCCCTGACTCTCCCCCAGGGATCCAGCAGGGACCATCCAAAACCCCTGACTTTCCCTTCTCCATTAATTTCTGTGCCTCAGTTTCCACATGTGTAAAATGGAGATTGACTGTGAGACCAGTGTGGGACAGGTACTGTGTCCAAACCAATTATCGTGTATCTACACCAGCGGTTAGGACAGCGTCTGGCACATGGTACGCGCTAAACAATAACCACAATTATGATTATTCGTGAAGTCGGATTTGGCCATTCTGTTGGGGATTGATCAGCATAGGTCCGGTTCTCATGTCTCATGCCACCTGAGGGAGTGGGGACCCTTACCATGACCACAGCCTGCGTACAGAGCAGCAGATTTCCCAAGCTTAGTCCTCGTGGAGAGTTGGAGCCAGGAGCTGGGCTGCCACCTCTAAAGGAAAGTGTTGTTTTATGGCTGGTGAATGTTTGTTTATGAATTTGCATGCTTAAAAGTTCATCTCTGGAGGAGAGAATGAGGAGGGGGCTGTCACATCTTGCAGAGGCTGATATTGAAAACGGGGATAGGGCCCTGTGCAGGGAACTGGTTCAGTGTGACTTGACTGGGATGGAGAATAATGATAATTATTATAATGGCATTTGGTAAGCACTTGCTATGTACAAACCCCTTTTCTAAGCGCTGGGAAGGATACAAGGTAATCAGACTGTCCCACGTGGGGCTTACAGATTTAATCTCCATTTTACAGATGAGCTAACTGAGGCACAGAGAAGTGAAGTGACTTGCCCAAAGTCACACAGCTGACAAGTGCTGGAGCCGGGATTAGAACCCATGACCTCTGACTCCCAAGGCCGTTGTGCTCTTTCCACTGAGCCACACTGCTTTTCGAAGCCCCGGGGCCCCAAACTCGATAGCTGGAACAAACCTTCTTGCATCCGCGCCCCTGTCTACACAAACTCAGTCCTTCTCTCTCTCCCCCAGTCTAGTCCATACTTCACTCTGCTACCAACATTTTTCTACAGAAACATCCAGGATGCGTTTCCCCACTCCTCAACAAACTCCAGTGGTTGCCCATCCACCTCTTCATCAAACAGAAACTCCTCAGTCTGGGCATTAGAGCACTCTCTCACCTTCCCGCCCAATCCTACCTCACCTCGCTATTCTCCTATTACAATCCAGCCTACACCCTTCACCTCTCTAATGCCAACCTTCTGACTGTACCTCGTCCTAGTCCATCTCACCGCCGACCTCTCGCCCATATCCTGCCTCCGGCCTGGAACGGCCTCCCTCCTCATATCCGACAGACAATGACTATACCCACCTTCAAAGCCTCAATAAAGGTCCATTTCTTCCAGAGGCCTTCCCTGACAGCCCTCCTTTCCTCTTCTCCCACTTCCTTCTGCATTGCTCTGACTTGCTCCCATCATGCATTACCTCCTTTCCAGGCCCTCAGCCCTTACATCCATATGTGTAATTTATTTCTTTATATGCGTGCTGTCTCCCCCTCTAGACTGTAAACTCACTGTGGTCAGTGAAGCAGTGTAGCATAGCGGCAAGAGCATGGGCTTGGGATTCAGAGTATGTGGGTTCTAATCCCAGCTCCGCCATTTGGACAAGTAACTTCACTTCTCTGTACCTCAGTTACGTCACCTTTAAAATAGGAATGAAGACTGTGAGCCCATGTGGGACAACCTGATTGTCTTGTATCCATCCCAATTCTTGTAACTGTTTGGCACACGGTAAGCGCTTAATAAATACCATAATAATAGTAAATAAATAATGCATAAATAATAATAATAATAATAATAATAATAATAATAATAATAATAATAATCAAGGAATGCCTTTGTTATATTGGGTCCAGTCAAGTCATCCTTGGCTCTGCTCTGTCATTCACCCCACACATCCAATTCCATCACCAAAACCTACCGGTCTCACCTTCACAACATCACCAAGATCCGTACTTCCCTCCATCCAAACCGCTACCTTCTTGGTTCAATATCTCATCCTATCCCGACTGGATGACTGCATCAGTCTCCTTTATGATTTCCTATCCTCCTGTCTCTCCCCGCTTCAGTCTATACTTCACTCTGCTGCCCGGAGTACTTTTCTACAGAAACTCTCTGGGCATATCACTTCCTTCCTCAAAAATCTCCAGTGGTTGTCCATCAACCTAAGCATGAAGCAAAAACTCCTCACTGTTGACTTGATATGTTTCCATCCCCTTGCTCCCTCCTACCTCACCTCCCTTCTCTCCTTCTACAGCCCAGCCCACACACTCCTCTGCTCCTCACCTCCTCCCTGGGCCTCGTTCTCTCCTGTCCCGCCATTGACCCCTGACCCACATCCTACCTCTGGCCTGGAATGCCCTCCCTCGACACATCCATCAAGATAGCTCTCTTCCTCCCTTCAAAGCCCTCCTGAGAGCTCACCTCTTCCAGGAGGCCTTCCCAGACTGAGCCCCCTCCTTATCCTCTGCTCCTCCTCCCCTCCCCATCTCCCCGACTCCCTCCCTCTGCTTTACTCCTTCCACAGCACATGTTTATATTTTTACATAGTTCTTATTCTATTTATTTTATTAATGACGTATATATAGCTATAATTTTATTTATCTATTTTAATGCTATTGATGCCTGTCTACTTGTTTTGTTTTGTAGTCCGTCTCTCCCTTCTACACTGTGAGCCCGTTGTTGAATAGGGACTGTCTCTATCTGTTGCCGAATTGTACTTTCCAAGCGCTTAGTACAGTGTTCTGCACACAGTAAGCGCTCCATTAATTCGATTGAATGAATGATTGAATGAATACTGTTATATTGTACTCCGCCAACTGCTTCATATTGTGCTCTGCGCACAGTAATTGCCCAGTAAATCGAATTGACTGGCTGACCGATGAATTCTGCTCAGCCAGGGGCTTGGCCCTGTGAGTGAGGGTAGAAACCCTTTCGGTCCACTGGTAGTTGGTCGTTTGTCCCCGCAAAAACTTGAACAATAACCCCAAACCAAATGGTCACACCACCACGTCCTTGGCAGTGTGACCATCCAACCCCCTGGTCTTTGTCCTCCTCATCCCTGACTCTCCTTCAGTGACCCAGCATGGACCATCCAGCATCTCTGCCTCTCTCTTCCCCATCCTTGATACTCTCCAAGTGATCCGGCAGGGATCATTCAAAGCCGCTGACCTTCCCTTCTCCATTAATCTCTCTGCTTCAGTTTCCTCATTTATAAAATAGGGATTAAGACTGTGAGCCCAGTGTGGGACAGGGACTGTGTACAACCCAGTTATCTTGTGTCTAAGCCAGCGGTTAGTACAGTATCTGGAAGATAATAAGTGCTTAACAAAGACCACAGATGTTATTATTATTATCTGGGAAGTTGGATTTGGCCAGTCTTTGGGGGATTGATCAGCGTAGGTGCTCTTCTCATTTCTCTTGCCACCTGACTTTTTTTCATTTCTTAATTTCAGTCATTATTTTAGTGTTTGTTAGGCCTAGACTCTTTCTGTTCGATTGCTCGGATATGCATACAAATGATGCAGGGCCAAAAGCGATTGTTCAAATTTCACAAATCCCAGGGTGTAGACAATACAGAAGGGAGAAGGAGCCGGAGGAAAGAGGGTGTAATCAGAGAAGGCCGCTTGGCGGAGTTGTGACATTAATGCTTTGGAGGGGGGGATAATGACGGTCTGGCACATTTGAAGGGAGGGAGAGGGAGTTCCAATCAATCAATCAATTATATTTATTGAGCGCTTACTGTGTGCAGAGCACTGTGCTAAGCGCTTGGGAAGTATAACCAGAAGAGGGACTTGGAAAAGGAGGAGCAGGCCAGATAGACGAGACGGTGGCCCATGGGGTAAGCCGCCGCTGAAAGAGCAAAGTATCACCAGATAGCGATAGATAGGCGCGGCGTGGGAGAGAAGCACCGCCGCCTAGTGGATAGAGCCTGGGGGGTCAGACATGACTTCTAATCCAGACCCTGCTGTGTGTCTTCTGAGTGACCTTGGACAAGTCATTTCACGCTTCTATGCCTCAGTTATCTTGTCTCTAAAATAATAATAATAAAATCATAATAATCATCATAATAGTTATTGTGGTGGTATTTGTTAAGCACGTACTGTGTGCCTAACACTGTTCTAAATCCTGGGGTAGATACAGGGTAATCAGATCGGATAGTCCATGTCCCACATGAGACTCACAGTCTTAATCCCCATTTTATGGATGAGTTAACTGAGCCTCAGAGAAGTGAGGTGACATGCCCACTTTCACAGAGAAGACATGTGGTAGGGCCGGGATTGGAACCCACGTCCTCGGATTTACAGGCCCGTGCCTCCCAGAACGACACCTGATGCTGTGAGGGGGTGATTGAGAGGTGCAGCTGCACAGAATACTGCCTAGTAGCACTATGGGGCGGTAGAGAGGAGCAACATCCCAGAACAAGCCTACTGCTGTATAATAATAATATAATAATAATAATAATAATAATAATAATAATAATAATGATAATAACGGTACATTTTATGTGCTTACTTTGTGCCAAGCACTGTTGCAAGAATTAGGGTAGATCCAGGTTAATCAGGCTGGACACGGTCCCTGTCCCATATGGGCCTATGAGGCCCATATTAGTCTTAATCCCCATTTTACAGGTGAGGTAACTGAGGTAACTGCCCGAGGTCACACAGCAAGCATGTGGCAGAACCGGGATTAGTACACAGGACCTTCTAACCCCCAGTCCCGTCCTATCCACTAAGCCATGAAGCCACGCTGGCTTAGTGGAAAGAGCACGGGCTTGGGAGTCAGAGGTCATGAGTTCTAATTCCAGCTCTGCCACTTGTCTGCTGTGTGACCTTGGGCAAGTCACTTAACTTCTCTGTGCCTCAGTTACCTAGACTGTGAGCCCGTTATTGGGCAGGGACCACCTCTATATGTTGCCAACTTGTTCTTCCCAAGCGCTTAGTACCGTGCTCTGCACACAGTAAGCGCTCAATAAATACGACTGAATGAATGAATGAATGTAAAATGGGGATTATGACCATGAACAACCCGATTACCTTGTATCTACCCCAGTGCTTAGAACAGTGCAGGTTGCTTAGAACAGAGAAGCAGCGTGGCTCAGTGGAAAGAGCACGGACTTTGGAGTCAGAGGTCATGAGTTCAAGTCCTGACTCTGCCAATTGTCAGCTGTGTGACTTTAGGCAAGTCCCTTAACTTCTCCGTGCCTAGGTTACCTCATCTGTAAAATGGGGATTAAGACTGTAAGCCCCCCGTGGGACAACCTGATCACCTTGTAAACTCCCTAGTGCTTAGAGCAGTGTTTTGCACATAGTAAGTGCTTAACAAATGCCATAAAAAAGAGTGCTTGGCACATAGCAAGTGCTTAACAATAGAGAAATAGCGTGGCTCAGGGGAAAGAGCCCGAGCTTTGGAGTCAGAAGTCACGGGTTCAAATCCCGCCTCTGCCAATTGTCAGCTGTGTGACTTTGGGCAAGTCACTTAACTTCTCTGTGCCTCAGTTACCTCATCTGTAAAATGGGGATTAAGACTGTGAGCCCCACGAGGGATAACCTGATCACCTTGTATACCCCAGTGCTTAGAACAGTGCTTTGCATATAGTAAGCGCTTAACAAATACCATCATTATTATTATTAAGTACAATTATTATTGTTATTATTATTATTATCATTATAGTACAATAGTACTGCCACCAAGCTCAGCCCACCGAACAAGCCCACTGCTGCCACCAGGGGGTGATAGAGAGTCGCAGCCTTCCAGAATAACGATTGGTGCCGCCAGGGGGCAGGCTGCTGCGCTCCGACCAGAGAATGGTTCTGGTTCCAGGGGCATCTCTCCAGAGCAGCTGCTCAGTGTTTCTCTTCTGCCTATTACACCGTGGGCACATTCCACCCCCAGATTTACCCCATTACTAAGTGACCTGTATTGCTACTCCACAGGGAATGTGTGTGTGTGTGTTTGTGTGTGTGTGTGTTTGTGTGTGCGTGTGTGTGTGTGAATAAGATGAGTAATGAAGCAGCTGCCACTCATGAGAGAACAGGGTCTGGGGCTCTGTGCAGGAAGCTAGTTCTGTCTGACTCGATTGGGACTGAGAAGAGCCAGGGCCCTTAATTCTAGAGACGGGACAAGATCTGCTGTGTCTCTAGTCCCTCTTCAGGGTCATTGCAAAGTCTCAGTCCCCAGAGAAAGGACATTTCTGGGCATAACACAGAATCTTGAAGTAGAGGGGACCTACATTCCCCGGCCCATGTCATCCCCCGGGCCTGGAATGCCCTCCCCCTGCCCAGCCGCCAAGCTAGCTCTCTTCCTCCCTTCAAGGCCCTACTGAGAGCTCACCTCCTCCAGGAGGCCTTCCCAGACTGAGCACCTTCCTTCCTCTCCCCCTTGTCCCCCTCTCCATCCCCCATCTTACCTCCTTCCCTTCCCCACAGCACCTGTATATATGAATATATCTTTGTACATATTTATTACTCTATTTATTTATTTATTTTACTTGTACATATCTATTCTATTTATTTTATTTTGTTAGTATGTTTGGTTTTGTTCTCTGTCTCCCCTTTTTAGACTGTGAGCCCACTGCTGGGTAGGGACTCTCTGTATATGTTGCCAACTTGTACTTCCCAAGCGCTTAGTACAGTGCTCTGCACACAGTAAGCACTCAATAAATACGTTTGATGATGAGGGGACCCAGGGCTGGGACGGAGAGACACCCAAGGGCCTGGAGGTAGAAGGAGACCAGGGCCGGGAGGCACAGGACCAGGGCAGGCTGCAGAGGGGGACCAGGGCCAGGAGGCAGAGGGGTTCCTGGAAAGGGATACAGGGGGGTCAGATCTGGGAGGCCAAGGGATACCTGGGCTGGTAGATGGGAGCCAGGGCAAGGAAGCTGAAGGGCATTTCATCTAGGAGGCAGTGTGGTACCTTGGCCGGAGGCACAGGGGGACCAGAGCCGAGAGGCCTTGGGGACGAGGACCGGGAGGCAGAGGGGGACCTGGGCCAGGAGGCAGAGGGGAACCTAGACTGGGAAACAGGGGGACCAAGGCTGGGAGGTAGAGGGGGACCAGGGCCAGGAGGCAGATGGGGATCAGGACGAAGAGGCAGGTGAGGATCAGGGCCAGGAGGCAGAGGAGTACCTGGGATGGGAGACAGGAGGACAAGGGCCGGGAGGCCAAGGGGTAACTGGGCTGTGAAACAGGGTCCAGGGCTGGGAGGCTGAAGAGGCCCTGGTCCAGGAGGCAGAGAAGTACCGGGGCCCGGGCAAGGGGGACCCGGGTCGGGAGGAAGAGGGGGATCAGGGCGAGGAGGCAGAGGAGTACCTGGGCGGGGAAACTGGAGGTCCAGGGCCGGAGACAGGGAGACCTAGGTCGGAGGGCAGAGGGTGCCAGAGCCGGGATGGAGAAAGGAGCCGGGGCTTGGAGGTAGAGGGAAACCAGGACTGGCAGAACAAGAGGAACCCATGGCCGGGACAGAGAGAGACCCATGGATCATGGCTTGGAGGGAGAGGGGGACCAGGGCATGGAGCTAGAGGGGACCCATGGTCGGGACGGAGAGAGACGCAGTGGCCTGGAGGTAGTGGGAGACTAGGGCCATGAGACTCAAAGGGAACGGGAGACGGTGCACTAGGGTTGGGAGGCCCGTTGTTGGGTAGGGACCGTCTCTATATGTTGGCAACTTGTACTTTCCAAGCGCTTAGTACAGTGCTGTGCACACAGTAAGCGCTCAATAAAAACAATTGAATGAATGAATGAATGAGTGACCAGGGCCGGGAGTCAGAAGGGGACCAGGGCCTGGAGGCAACGGGCAACCAGGGGCAGGAGGCAGAGGGGTACCCGGGCCTGTAGACGGGGGACCAGGGCCGGGAAGCAGAGGGGAACCAGGGCCAGGACGCAGAGGGGTACCTGGGCCGGGAGGCAAAGGGGGACCAGGGCCGAGACGCGGTGTGACAAGGTCAGGGAGGCAGAGAGTGTCCAGGACCGGGAGAAAGAGGGGGGACCAGGGCTGATAGACAGGACGACCAGGGCCAGGAGGCAGAGGGGTACCTGGGCCGGAAGACAGCGGGATTAGGGCTGAGAAGCAGAGGGGAACCAGGGCCGAGAGGCGGGGGGTGACCAGGTCAGAGAGGCAGAGGCCGACCAGGGCCGGGAATTTGAAGGGGACCAGGGCAGGGAGGAAGAGGGGGACCAGGGTCGGGAGGTGGAGGGGACCCATGGCCAGGATGGAGAGAGACCCAGTGTCCTGGAGGTAGAGGGAGGCCATGGCCGGGAGGCTCAAAGGGACCAGGGCCGGGAGGCAGAGGGGGACCTGGTCCTGGAGGTAGAGGAGGACCAGGGCCAGGAGGCAGAGGTGTACCTGGGCCAGGAGATGGGGGACCAGGGTCGGGAGGCAGAGAGGGACCAGGGCCTGGACAGGGTTGGGAAACGGGGATCAAGGCCGGGAGGCAAAGGGAGATCAGGGCCGAGGGGTACTAAGTGCTTAGTACAGTGCTCTGCACACAGTAAGCGCTCAATAAATACGATTCAATGAATGAATGAATGAATGAATGAATGAGAAGCACGGGGAACATGGTCAGGGAGGTAGAGGGGACCAGGGACAAGAGACGGAGGGAGACCAGGGCCGGTAGACAGAGGGACCGGGCCGGGAGGCAGAGGGTTACATGGGCCAGGAGATGGGGCCTAGGGCTGAGAAGCATAGGGGAACCAGGGCCGAGAGGCGGGGGGTGACCAGGTCAGAGAGGCAGAAGCCAGACTGGGCTGGGAAACAGAGGGGGACCGGGGAAGGGAGGCAGTGGGGGACCAGGGCCTGGAGGCAAAGAGGGAACAGGGCCGGTAGACAAAGGGACTGGGGCCAGGAGGCAGAAGGGTCCCTGGCCGGGAGACAGGGGAACCAGGGCCAAGAGTCAGAGGGGTACCTGTGCCGGGGGACAGGGGGACTAGGGCTGAGAAGCAGAGGGGAACCAGGGCCAAGAGGCGGGGGGCGACCAGATCAGAGATTCAGAAGGGGACCAGGGTCGGGAAGCAGAGGGGGACGAGGGTGGGAAGGCAGAGGGGGACCAGGGCCGGGAAGACAGAGGGGGACCAGGGCCGGGAGGCAGAGGGGGACCAGGGCCAGGAAATGGGGATCAAGCCGGCAGGGAGAGTGGTACCACTGCCTCCCTGACCTTGTACCCCCTGCTTATCAGAAGTAAAGGGGAACCAGTGCCGAAAGTCAGAGGGGGACCAGGGACGTAAGGCAGGGGGTGACCAAGGCAGGGAGACAGAGGGGGACCAGGACCGAGGCTGGGGGTGACCTGGGCAGGGAGGCAGAGGGGAACCTGGGCCGGGAGGCATAGGAGTACCCGGGCCAGCAGATGGTGGACCAGGGCCGGGACGTAGAGGGGAACCATGGCCAGGAGGCAGAGGGGTACGTGGGCCAGGACGCAAAGGGGGACCAGGGCCGAGAGGCATGGGGGACAAGGTCAGGGTGGCAGAGGGGAACTAGGTCCGTTAGACAGGAGACCAGAGAGGGGAGGCAGAGGGGTACTTGGGCCGGGAGACAGTGGGGCCAGGGCTGGGAGGCAGAGGGGTACTTGGGCCGGGAGACATCTCCATCTGGATGTCTTCCCGCCACCTAAAACTCAACTTGTCCAAGACTGAACTCCTTGTCTTCCCTCACAAACCCTGCCCTCTCCCTGATTTTCCCATCACTGTTGACGGCACATCCTTCCCGTCTCACAAGCCCGCAACCTTGGTGTCATCCTCGACTCCGCTCTCTCATTCACCCCTCACATCCAAGCCGTCACCGAAACCTGCTGGTCTCAGCTCCGCAACATTGCCAAGATCCGCCCTTTCCTCTCCATCCAAACCGCTACCCTGCTCGTTCAAGCTCTCATCCTATCCAGTCTGGACTACTGCATCAGCCTTCTCTCTGATCTCCCATCCTCGTGTCTCTTCCCATTTCAATCCATACTTCATGCTTCTGCCCGGATTGTCTTTGTTCAGAAACGCTCTGGGCATCTTACTCCCCTCCTCAAAAATCTCCAGTGGCTATCAATCAACCTATGCATCAGGCAGAAACTCCTCACCCTCGGCTTCAAGGCTCTCCATCACCTCTCCCCCTCCTACCTCACCTCCCTTCTCTCCTTCTACAGCCCAGCCCGCACTCTCCGCTCCTCTGCCGCTAACCTCCTCACCGTGCCTGGTTCTCGCCTGTCTCGCCGTCGACCCCCGGCCCACGTCATCCCCCTGGCCTGGAATGCCCTCCCTCTGCCCATCCGCCCAGCTAGCTCTCTTCCTCCTTTCAAGGTCCTACTGAGAGCTCACCTCTTCCAGGAGGCCTTCCCAGACTGAGCCCCCTCCTTCCTCTCCCCCTCCTCCCACTCTCCATCCCCTCGTTTTACCTTCTTTCCTTCCCCACAGCACCTGTATATATGTATATATGTTTGTACATATTTATTACTCTATTTATTTTTTTTGCTTGTACATATCTATTCTATTTATTTTATTTTGTTAATATGTTTTGTTTTGTTCTCTGTCTCCCCCTTCTAGACTGTGAGCCTACTGTTGGGTAGGGACTGTCTCTATATGTTGCCAACTTGTACTTCCCAAGCGCTTAGTACAATGCTCTGCACACAGTAAGCGCTCAATAAATACGATTGATTGATTGATTGATTGAGACAGTGGGGACAGGGCTGGGAGGCAGAAAGGTACTTGTGCCGGGAGACAGTGTGACTAGGACTGAGAAGCAGAGGGGAACCAAGGTCGAGAGGCGGGGGGGTGACCAGGTCAGAGAGGCAGAGGCCGACCAGGGCCGGGAATCAGAGGGGAACCAGGGCCAGGAGCCAGAGGAGTTCCTGGGCCGGGAGAAAGGGGGACCTGGGCTGCGAGGCAGAGGGGTACCTGGGCCGGGAGACAGGGGGACCTAGGTCGGGAGATAGAGGGTCCCAGGGCTGGGATGGAGAGAGGGGCCAGGGCCTGGAGGTAAAGGGAGACCAGGGCTTGGTAGAACAGGGGGACCTGGGCCCGGAAGTAGAGGGACCCCTGGCCGGGAAGGAGAGAGACCCAGTGACTTGGAGGTAGAGGGAAGCCAGGGCCGGGAGGCTCAAAGGGACCAGTGTCTGGAGGTAGAGGGGGATCAGGGCCTGGAGGTAGAGGGGGACCAGGGAAAGGAGACAGAGGGGTACCTAGGCCGGGAGACGGGGGGGGGGGACCAAAGTTGGGAGGCAGAGGGGGACCGGGGCCGGGAGGCAGAGGGGGACCAGGGTTGGGAAACGGGGATCAGGCCCAGCAGGCACAGGGGTACCTCTGCCTCCCTGCCCTTGTCCCCCCCCCCCCCCCACGCGCTTCTTGTAAGTACAGGGGAACTACGGCTGAAGGTCAGAATTGGACGAGGCACCATAGGCAGGGGGGACCAAGGCAGGGAGGCAGGGGGGAACAAGGGCCGGGATGCAGAGGGGGACCAGGGCAGGAAGGCATAGGTGGACAGGGCCAGGATTTAGAAGGGTACCTGGGCCAGGGGACAGGGGCACTAGGGCCAGGAGGTTGAGGGGACCCAGGGCCGGGAGGTAGAGGGGGACCAGGGCAGGGGAGGCTGGGGGGACTAGGGCTGTGGGGGACTAGAGCCAGGAGGCAGAGGTGTACCTGGGCCGGGATACGGGGGACCAGGGACGGGAGGAAGAGGGGGATCAGGGCCCGGAGGCAGAGGGCTACCTGGGCCAGAAGGTAGAGGGGGAACAGGGCTAGGAGGCAGAGGGATATGTGGGCCAGAAGGCAAAGGGGGACCAGGGCCGAGACGTGGGAGGTGGGGGGCAAGTGCATGGAGGCAGAGGTGGACCAGGTCCAGGAGGCAGAGGTTTACCTGAGCCAGGAGATGGGGGACCAGGGTCGGGAGGCTTAAAGGGACCAGTGTTGGGAGGTAGGGGGGACCCGGGCCAGCAGACAGAGGGGTTCCTCTGCCTCCCTGCCCTTGTCCCCCCAGCTTCTTGGAAGGAAGGGTGAACTAGGGCTGGCAGGCCCAGGGAAACCATGGCCAGGAGGCAGAGAGGTACGTGGGCTAGGAGACAGTGGACCAGGGCCAAGAGGCAGATGGGAACCAGGGCCGAGATGTGGGTGGGACAAGGGACTGGAGGCACAGAGGGACCAGGGCCAGGAAGCAGAGGAGTACCGGGGCGAGAGACTGGGGGACCATGGCTGGAAGGTAGAGAGGGACCAGGGCAGGGCGGCAGGGGAGGACCTTGGCCAGTAGGCAGAGGGGTACCAACGCTGGTAGATGGGGGACCAGGGCCAGGAGTCAGAGGGAGACCAGGGCTGGTAGAACAGGGGGACCAGGGCTGGGAGGTAGAGGGGACCCATGGCCAGGACGGAGAGAGACCCAGTGGCCTGGAGGTAGAGGGAGGCCACGTCCGGGAGGCTCAAAGGGACAAGGGCCGGGAGATGGGGGACCAGGGCTGAGAAGCGGGGTCAGGGCGCAGGGCAGTGTGTCAGAGTGGGACCGGGGCCAAGAGGCAGAGGGGTACCAGGGTCGGGAGGCAGAGGGGGACCGGGGCCAAGAAGCTGGGTGGAAAAGGGCCGGGAGGCAAAGGGGGACCAGGGCCGGGAGGCAGAAGGGTACCTGGGCCGGGAGACATTGGTACCAGGCCCAGGAAGTAGAGGGGTAACTGGGCCACGAGACAGGGGAACCAGGATTGGGAGGCAGAGAGGGACCAGGGCCGGGAGGCAGAGCAGGACCTGGGCCTGGAGACAGAGAGGTACCAGGGCCGGTAGATGGGGGACAAGGACCAGGGGTACTTGTGTCGGGAGACAGGGGGGCTAGGGCTGAGAAGCAGAGGGGAACCAGGGCCGAGACGCAGGGGGCGACCAGGTCAGAGAGGGCGATGCCCACCAGGGACGGGAAGCAGAGGGGGACCAAGGTGGGAAGGCAGAGGGTGACTGGGGTCAGTAGGCAGAGTGGTACTTGGGCTGGCAGAAAGGAAGGGGAGCAGGGACGGGAGGCAGAGGGATACCTGGGCGAGGAGACAGGGGGACCTAGGCCGGGAGGTAGAGCGTCCCAGGGCCGGGACGGAGAGAGTTGGCAGGGTCTGAAGGTAGATGGAGACCAGGGCTGGTAGAACAGGGAGAGCAGGGCCGGGAGTTAGAGGGAAACCATGGCCAGGACGGAGAGAGACCCTGTGGCCTGGAGGTAGAGAGAGACCAGGGCCGGGAGGTGTAAAGAGAGCAGGGTCGGGAGGCCGAGGGTGACCAGGGCCTGGAGGCAGAGGGGGACGAGGGCCAGGAGGCAGAGGGGTACCTGGACCGGGAGATGGGGGAACCTAGCTCGGGAGGTAGAGGGCACCCAGTGCCTGGAGGCAGAGGGGGACCAGGGCAGGGCCGCAGGGGTGTAGCAGTACCAGGAGGCAGAGGGGTACCTGGTACAGTAGATGAGATACCAGAGCCGGGAGGCAGAGGGGGACCAGGGCAGGCCAGCAGTGGGGGACCAGGCCCGGGAGAGAGGGGGACAAGGGCCCCGAGGCAGAGGAGTACCTGCGTCGGGGGACAGGTGGACCTAGGCCAAGAGGTAGAGGGTCCCAGGGCCGAGCCAGAGAGAGGGGCCAGGGTCTGGATGTAGGGAGAAAACAGTGCTGGCAGGACCTGGGGACCAGGGCCGGGAGGTAGAGGGGACCCATGGCCAGAACAGAGAGAGACTCAGTGGCCTGGAGGTAGAGGGACACCAGGGATGGGAGGCTCGAAAGGACCAGAGCCACGAGGCAGAGGGGGACCAGGGCCTGGAGGCAGAGGGGTACCTGGGCCAGGAGATTGGGGAACAGAGTCGGGAGGCAGAGGGGGACAGGGCCGGGAGGCAGTGGGGTACCTCTGCCTCTCTGCCCTTGTGCCCCACGCTTCGCAGAAGTAAAGGGAACTAGGGCCAAATGTCGGAGGGGGAAAAGGGACGAGAGGCAGGGTGGGACCAGGGCAGGGAGGCAGTGGGGAACAGGGTCCGGGAGGCAGCGGATGACCACGGACAGTATTTAGAAGGGTACCTGGGCCAGGAGTCAGGGGGACCAGGGCCGGGAGGTAGAGGGGACCCAGGCCCAGGAGGCAGAGGGGGACCAGGGCAGAATGGCAGTGTGGGGACCAGTGCCAGGAGACAGACGGGTACCTGAGCCAGGAGACAGGGGACCAGGGCCGGGAGGCAGAAGGAGACCTGGGTTGGGCGGGAAAGGGGGCCAGGGCCGAGAGGCAGGGTGGACAAGGGCTGGGAGGCAGAGGGGGACCAGGGCCGGGAGGCAGAGCGTTAGCTAGGCCGGATACAGGGGGACCTGGGACGGAAGGCAGAGGGGTACCTGTGCCAGGAGACAGGGGTACTAGGGTTGAGAAGCAGAGGGGAACCAGAGCCAAGAGGCAGGGGGCAACCAGGTCAGAGAGGCAGAGGTAGACCAGGGCCAGGAAGCAGAGTGGGACCAGGGCGGAAAGGCATAAGGGGACCAGGGCCAGGACGGGACGGGAGAAAGGGGGATCTATGACGGGAGGTAAAGCATCCCAGGGCCGGGACAGAGAGAGGGGTCAGGGCCTGGAGGTAGAGGGAGGCCAGGACAGGCAGAACAGGGGGACCAGGGCCAGGATGTAGAGGGGACCTATGGCTGGGACGGAGAGACCCAGTGGACTGGAGGTAGAGGGAGACGAGGATTGGAAGGCTTGAAGGGAGCAGGGCCAGGAGTCAGAGGGGTACCTGGGCCTGGAGACGGGGTCCAGGGTCGGGAGGCAGAGGAGGACCAGGGCCGGGAAATGGCGACCAGGGCTGGGAGGCAGAGGGGTACCTCTGCCTCCCTGACCTTGTCCCCCCAGCTTCTCCGAAGTAAGGGGAACTAGGGCCAAAAATCAGAGGGAGACCAGGGACGAGAGGCAGGAGTCGACCAAGGCACAGAGGCAGCGGGGGAACAGGGCCGGGAGGTGGAGGGGTAACTGGGCTGGAAGGCAAAGGGGGACCAGGGCCGAGAAGTCCTGGTGGGAGCAAGGGCAGGGAGGCAGAGGAGGACCAGGGCCCTGTGGGAACCAGGGGTTGTAGACAAGGGGACTAGGGCCATTTGTCAAAGGGGTACCTGGGCTGGGAGACAGGGGGACCAGGGCCAGGAGTGAGAGGGGGACCAGGGCTGGGAAGCGGGGGGACCAAGACAGTGAGGCAGTGGGGCACCAGGGCCAGTAGATAGGGGGACCAGGTCCAGGAAGCAGAAGGGGACAAGTGCCCGTAGACAGAGGGGTACCTGGGCGGAAAGACTGGGGGACCAGGACCAAGAGGCAGGGGGGAACCAGGACAGAGGGTGAGACAGAGACCATGGCCAGGAGGCCGAGGTGGTCCAGGGTGGGGAGGCAGAGTGGGACCATGGCCAGGACCTGGCTGAGGGGTACATGAGATTGGAGACAGGGGTACCGGGGCTGGGAGACGGGGGGACCCAGGGATGGGATGATGAGTGACCCAAGGGCCAAGACATAGACGTAGACCAGGGCTGGGAGGCACAGAGGAACCAGGGCCGGGAGACAGAGGGGGACCCAGATTGTCTTTGTCCAGAAACCCTCTGGGCATGTTACTCCCCTCTTCAAAAATCTCCAGTGGCTACCAATCAATCTGCGCGTCAGGCAGAAACTCCTCACCCTCGGCTTCAAGGCTCTCCATCACCTCGCCTCCTCCTACCTCACCTCCCTTCTCTCCTTCTACAGCCCATCCCGCACCCTCCGCTCCTCTGCCGCTAATCACTTCACCGTGCCTCGTTCTCGCCTGTCCCGCCATCGACCCCCGGCCCACGCCATCCCCCGGGCCTGGAATGCCCTCCCTCTGCCCATCCGCCAAGCTAGCTCTCTTCCTCCCTTCAAGGCCCTACTGAGAGCTCATTTCCTCCAGGAGGCCTTTCCAGACTTAGCCCCTTCCTTCCTCTCCCCCTCGTCCCCCTCTCCATCTCCCCCATCCTTCCTCCTTCCCTTCCCCACAGCTCCCGTATATATATATATATATATATGTTTGTACATATTTATTACTCTATTTATTTATTTACTTATCTTACTTGTACATACCTATTCTATTTATTTTATTTTGTTAGTATGTTTGATTTTGTTCTCTGTCTCCCCCTTCTAGACTGTGAGCCCGCTGTTGGGTACGGACTGTCTCTATGTGCTGCCGACTTGTACTTCCCAAGCGCTTAGTACAGTGCTCTGCACACAGTAAGCACTCAATAAATATGATTGATTGATTGATTGATTGATTGACCAGGGCCAGGAGGCATATGGGTACCTGGGCTGAGAGACATGGAGACAAGGACAGGGCGGCAGATTGGTACTTGGGCTGCGAGAAGGGGGACCAGGGCCGGGAGGCAGAGGGGTACCTGGGCCGGGAGGCAGAGGGGGGCCAGGGTTGGGATACAGTGGAACCTAGGCCGGGACATGGAAGGTCCCAGGGCCAGGATAGAGAGAGGGGACTGGGCTGGGACGGAGAGAGGGGCCAGAGCTTGGAAGTATAGGAAGACCAGGGCTGGCAGAACAGGGGGACCAGGGCCTGGAGGTATTGGGGACCCATGGCCAGGATGGAGAGAAACCCAATGGCCTGAGGTAGAGGGAGACTAATGCTGGGAGGCTCAAGGGGATCAGGGCCAGGAGGAGGGGGGACCAGGGCCAGGAGGCAGAGGGGTACCTGGGCTGGGAGACGGGGGACCAGTGTCGGGAACCGGAGGGGACCAGGGCCGGGAGGCAGAGGGGGACCAGGTCCAGAGGCTAAGCGGGGCCAGGGCCGAGAAGCGGGGGGGACAAGGTCAGGGAGGCAAAAGGGGACCAGGGCCAGGAGACCTGAGGACCAGGGTCGGGAGGTAGAGAGGTACCTGAGCCGGGAGACAGGGGAACCAGGGCAGGGAGGTAGAGGAGACCCAGGGCCAGGAAGGATAGAGACCCAAGGGCCTGAAGGTAGAGGAAGACCAGGTCCAGGAAGCACAGAAGGTCCAGTGCCGGGAGGCAGACGGTGATCAGGGCCTGGAGGCAGAGGAGAACCAGGGCCAGGAGGCAGAGGGGTACCTGGGGTGGGAGACAGGTGGACCAGAGCGGGGAGGCAGAGGGGTACCTTGAGTGGGGGACAATGGGACCAGGGCCAAGAGTCAGAGGGTGACCAGGGCCAAGAGGCAGGAGGGGATCAGTGTGGGGAGTCCGAAGGGGACCAGGGAGGGGAGGCAGAAGGAGACCGGGGCTGGGAGGCAGAGGGGAACTGGGGCTGAGAGGCAGGAGGGGACCAGGGTGGGGAGGCAGAGGGGGACCAGGCCCGAAGGCAGAGGGGGACTGGGCTCGAGGGGACAGGTGGAACTGGGCCGGCAGATAGAGGGGAACCAGGGCCGGGACGGAGAGAGACCCAAGGGCTTGGAGGCAGAAGGAGACCAGAACCTTGAGGAACAAAGGGTCCGGGGCTGGGAGTCAGAGGGGGACCTGGGCCAGGAGACAGGGGGACCAGGCCCGGCAGGTAGAGGGGACCCAGGGCCGGGACGGAGAGAGACCCAAGGGCCTGAAGGTAGAAGGAGACCAGTGCTGGGAGGCAGAAGGGGAGCAGGGAAACGCGGCAGAAGAGACCATGGCCGGAGGCAGAGGGTTACCTGGGACGGGAGACGGGGGACTAGGTCCGGGAGGAAGAGGGGGACCAGCTCAGGGAGGCAGAGGGGTACCTGGGCCTGGAGACAGAGGGATCAGGGCTGAGAGGCAGAGGGGGACAACGGGTGAGAGGCAGAGGGGTACCAGGACCGAGACGCAGTGGGGGACCAGTGCTGGGAGGCAGAGGTGCACCTGGGCTGGGAGGCAGATGGGAACCAGGGTCAGGAGGCACTGCAGTACTTGGGCCGGGAGGCAGACGGGGACCAGGGCAGGGAGGGAGAGGGGGATCAGGACTGGGAGGCAGAGGGGAACCTGGGTCAGGAGGTAGAGGGGACCCAGGGCTGGGAGGCAAAGGGGTAACTGGACCGGGAAACAAAGGGACCAGGGCTGAGAGGTACTGGGGTACCTGGACTGGAAGTCATGGGGACCAGGGCCGGTTGGTAGAGGGGAACCAGGGCTGGTAAGGAGAGAGGGCCCAGGGCTTGGAGGTGGAGGGGGACCAGGGCCGGGAGACACAGAGGGACCAGGGCTGGGAGTCAGAAGGGGACCAGAGCGGGGAGGCAGAGGGTGACCAGGGCCAGGAGGCAGAGGATTACCTTGTACGGGAGACAGGGGTCCAAGGCCGGAAGGCAGAGGGGTACCAGGGCTGGCAGTCAGGGGGACCAGGGCCGAGCGGCAGAGGGAGACCACACCCGAGAGACTGGGAAGGACCAGGGCCGGGAGGCAGAGGGGTACCTGGGCTGGGAGGCAGAGGGGTACAGGTGTTGAGAATTTGGGGGGACCGAGGTAAGGAGGCAGAGGGGAACCAGGGCCAGGAGGCAGAGGGGTACCCTGACTGCGAAACGGCGATCTGGGCCAGGAGGTAGAGGGGTACCTGGGCCGGGAGGCAGAGGGGTACAGGTGCTGAGAAGGTGGGGGGACCAGGGCCAGGAGGCAGAGGGGTGCCTGGACTGGGAAATGGGGACCAGGGTTGGTAGGTAGAGGGGACCCAGGACCAGGACCGAGAGGGTGGCCAGGGCCTGGAGGTAGAGGGAGACCAGGGCTGGCGGGCACGTGGGGGCCAGGGCCCGGAGGCAGGGGGCCACCAGGGACCGAAAGCTGAAGGGTTCCTGGGCCAAGAGGCAGAGGGGGACCAGGGTCAGGAGGCAGAGGGGTTCCTGGGCAGGGAGGCAGAGGGGGATCGGGACTCGATAAGCTGGGGGACCAGGGTATCGAGGTAGAGGGGTACCTGGGCCGGGAGGCAGAGGGGTACAGGTGCTGAGAAGGTGCGGGGACCAGGGCCAGGAGGCAGAGGGGTGCCTGGACTGGGAAATGGGGACCAGGGTTGGTAGATAGAGGGGACCCAGGACCAGGACCGAGAGGGTGGCCAGGGCCTGGAGGTAGAGGGAGACCAGGGCTGGCAGGCACGTGGGGGCCAGGGCCCGGAGGCAGGGGGCCACCAGGGACCGAAAGCTGAAGGGTTCCTGGGCCAAGAGGCAGAGGGGGACCAGGGTCAGGAGGCAGAGGGGTTCCTGGGCAGGGAGGCAGAGGGGGATCGGGGCTCGATAAGCTGGGGGACCAGGGTATCGAGGCAGAGGCGTACCTGAGCCGGGAGACAGGGGGACCAGGGCCGTGAGGTAGAAGGGTCCCAGGGCAGGAATGGAGAGAGACCAAGGACCTGAGGGTAGAGAGACACCCGGGCCAGGAGGCACAGAGGGAGCAGGGCCGGGAGGCAGAGGGGAATCAGGGCCAGGAGACAGAGGGGTACCTGGGTTGGGAGACAGGTGGACCAGGGCAGGGAGGCAGAGGGGTCCCTGGGCTGGGGGACAAGGGGACCAGTTCTGGGAGGTAGAGGGGTACCTGGGCCAGGAGGCAGGGAGACCAGAGCGGGAATGTAGAGGGGACCCAGGGCAGCGATGGAGAGAAGGACCAGGGCTTGGAGGTAGAGAGAGAACAGTGCTGGGAAGCACAGAGGGTCCAGGCCCCAGAGGCAGAGGGGGACCAGGGCCAGGAGGCAGAGGAGTACCTGGACAGGGAGGAAGAGGGGTACCTGGGCCAAGAGGCAAGGGGACCAGGGCCTGGAGGTAGAGAACACCCAGGCCCGGGACGGAGAGAGACCCAAGGGCCCGGATGTAAAGGGAGATTCGGGCCGGGAGGCACAGAGCGTACAGTGACCTGGGCCAGGAGGCAGCGGGACTAGGGCCGAGAGGTGGGGGGAACCAGGATAGGGAAGCAGAGAGGGACCAGGCCCGGGAGGCAGACGGGGACCAGGATGGAGAGGCAGAGGGGGATCAGGGTCCAGAGGCAGAGTGAGTACCTGGGACAGGAGACAGGGGAACAAGAGCCTGGATGCAGAGGGGGGAAAAGGGCCAGGATGCGGCGGGGTACCTGGGCCGGGAGGCAGAGGGGGACCTCGTCCAGGAGCAGAGGGGAACCAGGTCCGAGAGGCAGGAGAGGACCAGGGCAGCCAGTGAGGGACCAGGGATGGGAGGTAGAAGGGGACCAGGGTGGGGAGGCAGAGGGGGACCAGGGTTGAGAGGTAGAGGGGGACCAGGGTTGAGAGGTAGTGGAGTACCTGGGCTGGGAGACAGTTGGACCAGGGCCCGGAGGTAGAGGGAACCAAGGGCCGGGATTGAGACAGACCCCAGGGCCTGGAGGTAGAAGGAGACCAAGTCCGGGATGCACAGAAGGACCAGGTCCGGGAAGCAGAGGAGTACTTGGGCCAGGAGACAGGGGGCCGATGGCCAGGAGGCAGAGGCGTACTAGGCCAGGAGATGGGCAGCAGAGCTGGGTTGTATATGGCTGGGACGGAGAGGGGGAGCCAGGCCCG
Organism: Tachyglossus aculeatus; assembly: GCF_015852505.1. Classification (NCBI taxonomy): domain Eukaryota; kingdom Metazoa; phylum Chordata; class Mammalia; order Monotremata; family Tachyglossidae; genus Tachyglossus; species Tachyglossus aculeatus. The sequence continues at coordinate 275,968 of NW_024044828.1, forward strand.
GAGGTAGAGGAGGACCAGGGCCAGAAGGCAGAGGGATACCTGGGCCGGGAGATGAGGGACCAGGGCCGGGAGGCAGAGGGTGACCTGGGCCAGGAGACAGGGTAACCAGGGTCTGGAGACAACGTGGGGGCGCCAAGGGCAGGGAAGCAGAGGGGGACCAGGGCCTGGAGGCAGGGGGGTACTTGGCCCGGGAAATGGGGAATAGGGCCTGGGGGTAGAGGTGACCCAGGGCCGTGATGGAGAGAGGGACCAGGGCCTGGAGGTTGAGGGAGACCAGGGCCGGGAGGCACAGAGGGACCAGATCCGGGATGCAGACCGGGATCAGGGCGGGGAGGCAGAGGGGGACCAGGGCCAGGAGGCAGAGGAGTACCTGGGCCGGGAGACAGGGGGGACCATGCTCGGGAGGCAGAGGGGTACCTGGGCCGGGAGACAGGGGGACCGGGGCTGAGAAAAGGAAAGGAACAAGTGCCGAGAGGCAGAGGGCAAGCAGATTAGAGAAGCAGAGGCAGACCAGAGCCGGGAGGCAGAGGGATACCTGGGCCGAGAGACAGAGGACCACGGCCGGGAGCAGAGGGTGACCAGGGCCAGGAGGTAGAGGTGTACCTAGGCTGGGAGGTACAGTGGGACCATGGCCAAGAAGTAGGGGGGACCGGGATAGGGAAGCATAGGGGGACCTGGGCCGGGAGACAGGGAGACCAAGCCGAGAGGGGGACCAGGGCGGGTAGGCAGAGGGAGACCAGGGCCAGGAGGCAGAGTGGAAAATGGGCCGGGAGACAGGGGGACCAGGGCTGGGAGGTAAATGGGACCTAGGCCGGGACAGAGAGAGAGAGCAGGGCCTGGAGGTCCAGGGAGACCAGAGCCGGGAGGCACAGAAGTACCAGGGCCGGGAGGCCGGGGGGGGGACCAGGGCCAGGAAGTGTAGGGGTACCTGGGCCGGGAGACAGGGGATCAAGGCCAGGGGGCAGAGGGGTACCTGGGCCGGAAGACACGAGGACCAGGGGTGAGAAGCAGAGAGGGACTAGGGCCGAGAGGCACGGGGTGACCAGATAATAGATGCAGAGGCGGACCAGGGCCGGGCGGCCAAAGGGGAGCAGGGTCTGGAGGCAGAGAGGCACCAGGGCTAGGAGGCAGAGGGGTACCTGGGCCGGGAGACAGAGGGACCAGAGCCGATAGGCAGAGGGGTACCTGGGCTGGGAGGTAGAGGGGACCCAGGGCCTGGACGGAGACTCACATAAGGGCCTGGAGCTAGAACGAAACCAGGGCTAGGAGGCAGAGGGGTACCTGAGCCGGGAGGCAAAGGGGAACCAGAGTCGAAAATCGGGGAAGACAAGGGCAGGGAGGCAGCGGGGGGGGACCAGGGCCGGGAGGCCACGGAGTACTAGGGCCGGGAGGCAGATGGGACCAGGGCTTGTAGGCAGAGGGGGACCAGGTCCAGGAGGCAGAGGAGTACCTGGGCCTGCAGACGGGGGACCAGGGCCAGGAGGCAGAGGGGGAGCAGGGCCAGGAGGCAGAGGGGGAGCAGGGCCAGGAGGCAGAGGGGTACCTGGGCCGGAAGATGAGGACCAAGGCAAATAGGGAGAGGGGGACCAGGTCCAGGAGGCAGAGGGGTTCCTGGGCTGGGAGATGGGGGACCAGGGCTGGAAGGCAGAAGCATACCTGGGCCGGGAGGCAGGGGGACCAGGGCAGGGGGGCAGAAGGGTATGTGGGCCGGGAGACAGGGGGACCAAGGCCTAGACGTAGAGGGAACCAGGGCAGAGTAGCGGAGAGGGACCAGGGCTGGGAGGCAGAGGGTTACCTGGGCCGAGAGAAAAGGGGACTAGGGCCGGAAGGCGCTTAGTACAGTGCTCTGCACACAGTAAGCGCTCAATAAATACGATTGAATGAATGAAAAGGAGGCCAGAGCCCAGAGCCACAGAGGGACCAGGGCCGAGGGATAAAGACGGACCAGGGCGGGGTGGCAGAAGTCGATCAGGGACAGGTGGCAGAGGGGTACCTACTCTGGGAGACAGCGGGACCAGGGCCTGGAGGTAAAGGGGACCCAAGTCCTGGATGGAGAGAGAAGCGGGCGGGACGAGGGCAGAGAAGCAGAGGACGACCTAGGGAGGTAGAGGAGTACCTGGGCCAGGGGGCAGGGAGACCAGAGCGGGCAGGTAGAGGGGACCCAGGGCTGCAACAGAGAGAAGGACCAGGGCCTGGAGGTAGAGGGAGAACAGTGCCGGGAAGCACAGAGGCCCCGGAGGCCGAGGGGGACCATGGCAGGGCGGTGGAGGCAGAGGTGTACCTGAACCGGGAAGCAGAGGGGGACCAGGGATGCGAGGTGAAGGGGAGCAAGGACCTGGAGTCTGAGTGGTGCCTGGTCCGGGAGACGGGGGATGATGGCCAGGAGGCAGAGGGGTACCAGCCTGGGAGACGGGCAGCAGGGCCAGGTTGCATATGGGACCCAGGGTTGCGAAGGAGAGGGGGACCCGGACCTGGAGGCAGAGGGGGACCCGGGTCTGGAGGCATAGTGGAACCAGGGCTGTTAGGAAGAGGGGGACCAGGGCCAGAAGGTAGAAGGGTGCCTGGGCCGGGAAACAGGGGGATGACGGCCAGAAGGGGACCAGGGCCGGCTGGAAGAAGGGGACCAGGGCCAGAAGGCAGAGGGGTGCCTGGGCCGGAAAACAGGGGGATGACGGCCAGAAGGGGACCAGGACCGGGAGACGGGCAGCAGGGCTGGGTGGTATATCTGACCAGGGGCTGGGATGGAGAGGGCAACCCGGGCCTGTAGGCCGATGGGGACCAGAGCAGGTAGGCAGAGGGGGACTAGGGACAGAAGGCAGACGGGTACCTGGGCTGGGAGACAGGGGGACTAGGTCCGGGAGGCAGAGGGGAACCTGGGCCGGGAGACAGGCAGACCAGGGCCGAAAAACAGAGGGGAACCAGGGGACCAGGCGGCAGAGGGGGACCGGATCTGGGAGGCTGAGGGGTACTTGGATCAGGGGACAGGCGGACCAGGGCAGGGACAGAGAGAGACCCAAGGGCCTGGAGGTAGAAGACCAGAACCGGGAGGCACAGAGGGACCATGGCTGGGAGGCAGAGGGGGACCAGAGCAGGGTGGCAGAGGGGGACCAGGGCAAGGAGGCTGAATGGTCCCTAGGCCGGGAGACAAGGCAACGAGGGCCTGGAGGTAGAGGGGAGCCACGGCCGGAGAGGAGAGAGACCCAAGGGCCTGGAGGGAGAAGGAGACCAGGATCTGGAGGCACAGAGGGTCCAGGGCCAGGAGGCAGAGGGGGACCAGGGCAATGCGGCAGAAGGCGACCATGGCCAGGAGGCAGAGAGTTACTTGGGCCGGGAGACGGGGGATCAGGAAGAGGGGGACCAGGGCAAGGAGGCAGAGGGGTACCTGGCTGGGAGGCATAGGGGGACCAAGGCCTGGAGGCAGAGGGGGATCAGGGTCAGGAGGCAGAGGGGTACCTGGCTGGGAGGCATAGGGGGACCAAGGCCTGGAGGCAGAGGGGTACCAGGGCCAGGAGGCAGAGGAGTACTTGGGCCAGGAGACAGGCGGCCCAGGGCAGGGAGGAAGAGGGGTGCCTGGGCCCGGAGACAGAGGAACCAGGGTTGGGAGGCATAGGGCGACCAGGGCCGGGAGGTAGAAGGGACCCTGGGCCGGGACAGAGAGAGACCCAGCATCTTGAAGGTAGACGAAAAACAGGTCAGGGAGGCACTTAGGAACGAAGGCCGGGAGGAAGAGGGGGACCAGGGCAGGGAGGCATAGGGGCACCAGGGCCAGGAGGCAGATTGGTACCTTGGCCAGGAGACGGGGGACCAGGGCCTTGAGGTAGAATGATATCTGGGCTGGGAGGCACAGAGCTACCAGGGCCAGGAGGCAGAGGAGGTCCAAGGCAATGCGGCAGGAGGGGACCATGACCGGTAGGCAGAGGGTTACCTGGGCTGGGAGACAGGGGGACCAGGGCAGGGAGGCAGAGGGGTATCTGGGCCTGGAGACAGAGTGACCAGGGCCGATAGGCAGAGGAAGACCACGTCCAAGAGGCAGAGGGGTACCAGCGCCGAGACGCAGCGGGGGACTGGGGCCAGGAGGCAGCGGGGCACCTGGGCTGGGAGACGGGGTCCAGGATCACGAAGTAGTGGGGGACCAGGGCCTGGAGGCAGAGGGGGACCAGGGCAGGAGGCAGAGGGGGACGAGGGCCAGCAGACTGAGGGGTACCTAGGCAGGGAGGGTTACCTGGGCCAGGAGACAGGGCCTAGGGCTGAGAAGCAGAGGGGAACCAGGGCCGAGAGGCGGGGGGCGACCAGGTCAGAGAGGCAGAGGCCGGCCAGGGCTGGGAAGCAGAGGGGGACCAGGGCAGGGAGGCAGAGGGGGACCAGGGCCAGTAGTCAAGGGGACTGGGGCCAGCAGGCAGAAGGGTCCCTGGCCGGGTGATAGGAGGACCAGGGCTGGGAGTCAGAGGGGTACCTGTGCTGGGAGACAAGGTGATTAGGGCTGAGAAGCAGAGGGGAATCAGGGCCGAGTGGTGGGGGGTGACCAGGTCAGAGAGGCGGAGGCCGGCCAGGGCTGGGAGGCAGAGGGGGACCAGGGCGGGAAGGCCGCCAGGGGCCAGGGCCAGGAAGGCAGAATTGGACCAAGGCTGTGGGCAGAGGGGGACCAGGGCCGGGAGGCATGGGGGGACCAGGGCCGGGAAATGGGGATCAAGCCAGCAGGCAGAGTGGTACCACTGTCTCCCTGCCCTTGTACTCCCTGCTTCTCAGAAGTAGGCTTGTAAGGTTCTCAGAAGTAAGCTCTCAGAAGATTGTCTTCCGTCCCAAATCCTGTCCTCTCCCTGACTTTCCCATCACTGTTGACGGCACTACCACCCTTCCCATCTCACAAGCCCGCAACCTTGGTGTCATCCTCGACTCCTCTCTCTCTTTCACCCCTCACATCCAAGCCGTCACCAAAACCTGCCGGTCTCACCTCCACAACACTGCCAAGATCCGCCCTTTCCTCTCCATCCAAACCTCTACCCTGCTCGTTCAAGCTCTCACCCTATTCCGTCTGGATTACTGTATCAGCCTCCTCTCCGATCTCCCTTCCTCCTGTCTCTCCCCTCTTCAATCCATACTTCACGCCATTGCCCGGATTGTCTTTGTCCAGAAACGCTCTGGGCATGTTATTCCCATCCTCACAAATCTCCAGTGGCTACCAATCAACCTATGCATCAGGCAGAATCTCCTCACCCTCGGCTTCAAGGCTCTCCATTACCTCGCCCCCTCCTACCTCACCTCCCTTCTCTCTTTCTGCAGCCCAGCCCGTACCCTCCTCTCCTCTGCCGCTAATCTCCTCACTGTGCCTCGTTCTCACCTGTCCAGCCGTCGGCCCCCGGCCCACGTCATCACCCTGGCCTGGAATGCCCTCCCTCCACACATCCGCCAAGCTAGCTCTCTTTCTCCCTTCAAGGCCCTACTGAGAGCTCACCTCCTCCAGGAAGCCTTCCCAGACTGAGCCCCCTCCTTCCTGTCCCCCTCTCCCCCCTCCCCATCCCCCCGCCTTACCTCCTTCCTCTCCCCACAGCACCTGTATATATGTATATATGTTTGTACGTATTTATTACTCTATTTTATTTGTGCAGGTTTATTCTATTGATTTTATTTTGTTAATATGTTTTGTGTGTTCTCTGTCTCCCCCTTCTAGACTGTGAGCCCACTGTTGGGTAGGGACCGTCTCTATATGTTGCCAACTTGTACTTCCCAAGCGCTTAGTACAGTGCTCTGCACACAGTAAGCTCTCAATAAATACGATTGAATGAATGAATGAATAAAAACGATTGAATGAATTAATGAATGAATGAATAAAAGGGAACTAGGGCCGAAGAGGGGGACCAGGGGCGTAAGTCAGGGGGCGACCAAGGCAGGGAGGCAGAGGGTGACCAAGGCGGGGGTCAGAGGGGCACCAGGGTGGGGAGACACGGGAACTAGGGCCAGGATGCAGAGGGACCATGGCTGGAAGTCTAGGGGGACCCAGGGCCGGGAGGCAGAGGGGGACCAGGGCAGGGAGGCATAGGGGTACCTGGGCCGGGAGACTGGACCAAGGTTGGGAGGCAGAGCGGGACCAGGGCTGCAAGGCAGAGCAGGACCAGGGTTGGGAAACGGGTATCAGGGCCAGCAGGCACAGGGGTACCTCTGCCACCCTGCCCTTGCCCCCCCACCCCACCCGCTTTTCATAAGTACAGGGGAAATATGGCTGAGAGTCAGAGGGGGACCAGGGATGATAGGCGGTGGGGACCAAGGCAGGAAGGCAGAGGGGGACAAGGGCCGGGATGCAGAGGGGGACCAGTGCGGGAGGGAGAGGGGGAGCAGGGCCAGGATTTAGAAAGGTACCTGAGCCAGGAGACAGGGGGACCAGGGCCGAGAGACAGAGGGGTCCAGGGCAGGGCGGCAGTGGCGGACTAGAGTCAGGAGGCAGAGGGGTACCTGGGCTGGAAGGCAGAGGGGGGACAGTGACAGGGGTCAGAGGGGGACCTGGGACAGAAGGCAAAGGGGAACCAGGGCCAAGAAGTAGGGGTGACAAGTGCAGGGAGGCAGAGGGGGACCGGGGACTTTGAGGCATACGGGGACCAGGTCCAGGAGGCAGAGCAGTATCGGGGCCGGGAGATGGGGGACCACGGTTGGGAGGCAGAAGTGGACCAGGGCTAGGAGGCTTAAAGGGACCAGTGTCGGGAGGTAGCGGGGGATCTGGGCCTGGAGGTAGAGGGGGACCAGGGCCGGCAGGCAGAGGGGTTCCTTTCCCTCCCTGCCCTTGTCCCCCCCGCTTCTTGGAAGTAAGGGGGAACTAGGGCTGGCAGGCACAGGGGACCCAGGGACGGGAGGCAGATGGTGACCAGGGCAGCGTGGCAGGGTTACCAGGACCAGGGGGCAGAGAGATACCTGGTCTGGGAGATGGGGGACCAGGGCCAAGAGGCAGAGGGGGACCAGGGCGAAGATGCGGGTGGGACAAGGGCCTGGAGGCACAGAGGGACCAGGGCCAGGAGGCAGAGGGATACCTGGGCGAGGACACTGGGGGACCAGGGACCAGGGTCAGGAGACAGAGTGGGCCCAGGGCTGGCAAGGAGAGGGGGACCAGGGCTGGGAAACGGGGACCAGGGCCGGCAGGCAGAGGGGGACCAGGGCTGGGAAACGGGGACCAGGGCTGGCAGGCAGAGGGGTTCCTCTTTCCCCCTGCCCTACTACCCCCCGTTCTTGGAAGTAAAGGGGAATCAATCAATCAATCAATCAATCGTATTTATTGAGCGCTTACTGTGTGCAGAGCACTGTACTAAGCACTTGGGAAGTACAAATTGGCAACATATAGAGACAGTCCCTACCCAACAGTGGGCTCACAGTCTAAAAGGGGGAGACAGAGAACAAAACCAAACATACTAACAAAATAAAATAAATAGAATAGATATGTACAAGTAAAATAAATAAATAGAGTAATAAATATGTACAAACATATATACATATACACAGGTGCTGTGGGGAAGGGAAGGAGGTAAGATGGGGGGATGGAGAGGGGGACGAGGGGGAGAGGAAGGAAGGGGCTTAGTCTGGGAAGGCCTCCTGGAGGAGGTGAGCTCTCAGTAGGGCCTTGAAGGGAGGAAGATAGCTAGCTTGGCGGATGGGCAGAGGGAGGGCATTACAGGCCCGGGGGATGACGTGGGGCGGGGGTCAATGGCGGGACAGGTGAGAACGAGGTACGGTGAGGAGATTAGCGGCAGAAGAGCTGAGGGTGCGGGGTGGGCTGTAGAAGGAGAGAAGGGAGGTGAGGCAGGAGGGGGCGAGGTGATGGAGAGCCTTGAATCCCAGGGTGAGGAGTTTCTGCCTGATGCGCAGATTGATTGGTAGCCACTGGAGATTTTTGAGAAGGGGAGTAACATGCCCAGAGCGTTTCTGGACAAAGACAATCCGGGCAGCAGCATGAAGTTCGGATTGAAGTGGGGAGAGACACGAGGATGGGAGATCAGAGAGAAGGCTGATGCAGTAGTCCAGGCGGGATAGGATGAGAGCTTGAACGAGCAAGGTAGCGGTATGGATGGAGAGGAAAGGGCGGATCTTGGCAATGTTGCGGAACTGAGACCGGCAGGTTTTGGTGACGGCTTGGATGTGAGGGGTGAACGAGAGAGCGGAGTCGAGGATGACACCAAGGTTGCGGGCTTGTGAGACGGGAAGGATGGTAGTGCCGTCAACAGAGGTGGGAAAGTCAGGGAGAGGGCAGGGTTTGGGAGGGAAGACAAGGAGGTCAGTCTTGGACATGTTGAGTTTTAGGTGGCGGGCAGACATCCTGAAGATGTCCTGAAGGCAGGAGGAGATGCGAGCCTGGAGAGAGGGGGAGAGAGCAGTGGCAGAGATGTAGATCTGGGTGTCATCAGCGTAGAGATGATAGTTGAAGCCGTGGGAACGAATGAGGTCACCAAGGGAGTGCGTGTAGATAGAGAACAGAAAGGGACCAAGCACTGAACCTTTGGGAACCCCCACAGTAAGGGGATGGGAGGGGGAGGAGGAGCCTGCAAAAGAGACTGAAAATGAACGACCGGAGAGATAAGAGGAGAACCAGGAGAGGACGGAGTCTGTGAAGCCAAGGTCAGATAGCATGTTGAGGAGAAGGGGGTGGTCAACAGTGTCGAAGGCAGCTGAGAGGTCGAGGAGGATTAGGACAGAGTAGGAGCCGTTGGATCTGGCAAGCAGGAGGTCATTGGTGACCTTTGAGAGGGCAGTTTCCGTGGAATGTAGGGGACGGAAGCCAGACTGGAGGGGGTCGAGGAGAGAGTTGGTGTTGAGGAATTCGAGGCAGCGCGTGTAGACAACTCGTTCAAGGAGTTTGGAAAGGAATGGTAGGAGGGATATGGGGCGATAACTAGAAGGTGAGGTGGGGTCAATGGAGGTTTTTTTTAGGATGGGAGAGACATGGGCATGTTTGAAGGCAGAGGAGAAGGAACCAGTGAAGAGTGAGCGGTTGAAGATGGAAGTTAAGGCGGGGAGAAGGGATGGAGCGAGAAATTTCATGAAATCTCATGAAATTTCATGAGAGGAATTAGGGCTGGCAGTTACAAGGGAACCAGGGAGCGAGGCAGACGGGGACCAGGACAGGGTGGCAGGGGGGACGAGGGCCAGGAGGCAGAGGGGTACCTGTGCCGGGAGACAGTGGGACTAGGGCTGAGAAGCAGAGGGGAACCCGGTCCTAGAGGTCGGGGGCGACCAGGACAGAAAGGCAGAGGCTGCCCAGGGCCGGGAAGCAGAGGGGGACCAGGGTGGGAAGGCAGACGGGGACCAGGGCCAGGAAGCATAGGGGTACCTGGGCCTGGAGATAGGGTGACCAGGGCCGGGAGGCAGATGGATACCTGGGCTGGGAGATAGGGGGACCCAGGACGGGAGGTAGAGGGTCCCAGGGCCGGGACGGAGAGAGCATCCAAGGCGTGGAGGTAGAGGGTAACCAGGGCTGGTAGAACAGGGGGACCAGGGCCGGGATGGAGAGAGGGACCAGGGCCTGGAGATAGAGAGAGACCAGGGCCGGGAAGCAAGATGGACCAGGACTAGGAGGCAGAGGGGGACCAGGGCCGGGAAATGGGGACCAGGGTTCGGCAGGCAGAGGGGCACCTCTGCCTCTGTGCCCTTATCACCCCCCCCCCCCCGCTTCTCGGAAGTAAAGGGGGAACTAGGGCCAAACGTTAGAGGGGGATCAGGGGATGAGAGGCGGGGAGGACCAGGACAGGGAGGCAGAGGGGCTCCAGGGCCGGGCGGCTCAAAGGGACCAGGGGACCAGGGCAGGGAGGCTGAGGGGGACCAGGGCCAGGATTTAGAAGGGTACCTGGGCCAGAAGATGGGGGACCAGGACCGGGAGGTAGAGGGGACCCAGGGCCGGGAGGCAGAAGGGGACCAGGGCAGGGTGGGAGTGGGGGACCAGGGCTAGGAGGCAGAGGGGTACCTGGGCCTGGATACGGGGGACCAGGGCCGGGAGCCAGAGGGGGATCGGGGCCAGGAGGCAGAGGGTTACCTGGGCCCGAAGGCAAAGGGAGACCAGGGCCAAGACGTTTGGGGGGACAAGGGCAGGGAGGCAGAGGGGGACCATGGGTGGGAGGCAGAGGAGGACCAGTGCCTGGAGGGTGAGGGGACTCAGGGCCAGGAGGCAGAGGGGTACCATGGCAGGGCGATAGTGGGAGGGATACCTAAGACGGGGGACCAGGGCCAGGAGGAAGAGGGGGACCAGGGCCGAGAAGCGGAGTGGACAATGGAAGAGAGGCCAAGGGGGACCAGGGCCTGGAGGCAGAGGGGTACCTCGGCCGGAAATGGGGGACCAGGGCCCGGAGGCAGAGTGGGCCGAGAGACAGGGGAACCTAGGCCGGGAGGTAGAGGGTCCCAGGGCCGGGATTAATTAATTCATTCATACAATCGTATTTATTGAGCGCTTACTGTGTGCAGAGCACTGTACTAAGCGCTTGGGAAGTCCAAGTTGGCAACATATAGAGACGGTCCCTACGCAACAGTGGGCTCACAGTCTAGAAGGGGGAGACAGAACAAAACAAAACATATTAACAAAATAAAATAAATAGAATAAATATGTACAAATAAAATAGAGTAATAAATGCGTACAACCATAAATACATATATACAGGTGCTGTGGGGAGGGGAAGGCGGTAAGTCGGGGTGGATGGAGAGGGGGAAGAAGGGGACAGGAAAGAGGGGGTTCAGTCTGGGAAGGCCTCCTGGAGGAGGTGAGCTCTCAGTAGGGCCTTGAAGGGACAAAGAGAGCTAGCTTGGCGGATGTGTGGAGGGAGGGCATTCCAGGCCAGGGTGATGACGTGGGCCGGGGGTCGATGGTGGGACAGGCGAGAACGAGGCACGGTGAGGAGATGAGCGGTAGAGGAGCAGAGGGTGCGGGCTAGGCTGTAGAAGGAGAGAAGGGAGGTGAAGTAGGAGGGGGCGCGGTGATGGAGAGCCTTGAAGCCGAGGGTGAGGAGTTTCTGCCTGATGCATAGGTTGATTGATAGCCACTGGAGATTTTTGAGGAGGGACGTAACATGCCTAGAGCGTTTCTGGACAAAGACAATCCGGGCTGCGACGTGAATTATGGATTGAAGAGGGGAGAGGCAGGAGGATGGGAGATCGGAGAGGAGGCTGATACAGTAATCCAGACGGGATAGGATGAGAGCTTGAACGAGCAGGGTAGCGGTTTGGATGGAGAGGAAAGGGCGGATCTTGGCAATGTTGCAGAGGTGAGACCGGCAGGTTTTGGTGACAGCTTGGATGTGAGGGGTGAACGAGAGAGCGGAAGCGAGGATGACACCAAGGTTGCGAACTTGTGAGACGGGAAGCATGGTAGTGCCGTCAACAGTGATGGGAAAGTCAGGAAGAGGGCAGGGTTTGGGTGGAAGGACAACGAGTTCAGTCCTGGACATGTTGAGTTTTAGGTGGCAGGCAGACATCCAGATGGAGATGTCCTGAATGCAGGAGGAGCAAAACACCATCTAGGAAAGCCTGGAACTGCTCCTCGTTCCTTAAGACCTCCTTGAATTCGAGGATCCCCGGGAAATAGGTGATTCCGGCTTCCAGGGTATTGAGGTACCTGGGAAGAGAGCGGGCAGAAGCTGAGTAGGACGGCCCATCCACGCCGGAACCCGGGTCAGGGTTCAGGGACCACCCGGCCTCCCTGGGCCCGAGGAAAGGTCTTGGTCACCCCCAGCCACTCGGGTCGGATGAGGCCGGGCCAGTTGCCGGCTTCAGGGAGAGGAGGGATTCGTCTGGTTGGACAAGGAAGGCCGGTCTGCTCAGCCACAGCAAAAAAGAACCGGACTCTAGGAACAACCCAAAGTACCAGAAATAGTCGTAGTAGCGCGGGTTGTACGAAGCAGCATGGTGTAGCGGCTAGAGCACGGGCCTAGGAGTCAGAAAATCATGAGTTCTAATCCTGCTCCACCACTTGTCTGCTGTGTGACCTTGGGCAAGTCACTTCTCTTCCCCCCGCCTTACCTCCTTCCCCTCCCCACAGCACCTGTATATATGTATATATGTTTGTACATATTTATTACTCTATTTATTTTACTTGTACATATTTATTCTATTCATTTTATTTGGTTTATATGTTTTGTTTAGTTGTCTGTCTCCCCCTTCTAGACTGTGAGCCCGCTGTTGGGTAGGGACTGTCTCTATATGTTGCAAACTTGTACTTCCCAAGCGCTTAGTACAGTGCTCTGCACACAGTAAGCGCTCAATAAATACGATTGAATGAATGAATGAATGAATGAATGAGGAGATGCGAGCCTGGAGGGAGGGAGAGAGAGCAGGGGCAGAGATGTAGATTTGGGTGTCATCAGCGTAGAGATGATAGTTGAAGCCGTGGGACCGAATGAGGTCACCAAGGAAGTGAGTGTAGATCGAGAATAGAAGGGGACCAAGAACTGACCCTTGAGGAACCCCTACAGTAAGGGGATGGGAGGGGGAGGAGGAGTCTGCAAAAGAGACTGAGAATGAACGACCGGAGAGAGAAGAGGAGAACCAGGAGAGGACGGAGTCTGTGAAGCCAACGTTGGATAATGTGTTGAGGAGAAGGGGTGGTCCACAGTGTCTAAGGCAGCTGAGAGGTCGAGGAGAATTAGGATAGAGTATGAGCCGTTGGATTTGGCAAGCAGGAGGTCATTGGTGACCTTTGAGAGGACAGTTTCCGTGTAATGTAGGGGATAGAAGCCAGATTGGAGGGGATCGAGGAGAGAGTTGGCGTTGAGGAATTCGAGGCAGCGCGTGTAGATGACTCGTTCAAGGAGTTTGGAAAGGAATGACAGGAGGGAGATAGGGTGATAACTAGAAGGTGAGGTGGAGTCAAGAGAGGGTTTTTCAGGATGGGAGAGACATGGGCATGTTTGAAGGCATAGAGGAAGGAACCAGTGGAAGTGAGCGGTTGAAGATGGACAGAGTCGCCAGGGCCTGCAGGAACAGGGGGACCAGTGCCAGGAGGCAGAGGGGTACTTGGGCCGGGAGACGGGGGACCAGGGGCGGGTCACAGAGGGGGACCAGGGCCAGGAGGCAGAGGGGTTCCTGGGCCGGGAGACAGGGGGCCCGGACCAGTAGGCATGGGGGGACCCGGGCAGGGCGGCAGAGGGTGATCAGGGACAGGAGGCTAAGTTGTACTTGGGCCAGGAGGTAGAGGGGAACAAGGGCCTAGAAGCTGGGGTGACCTGGGCAGGGAGGCAGATAGGACCTGGGCCGGGAGTCAGAGGGGGACCAAGGCCGGGAGGCAGAGGGGTACCTGGGTCAGGAGACAGGGTGAACAGGGCCGGGAGGTAGAGGGGAACCAGGTCCAGGAGGCAGAGGGGTACTTGGGTCTGGAGACAGGGGGACCAGGGCCAGGAGGTAGTGGGGACCCAGGGACAGGGCGGAGAGAGACCCAAGGGCCTGGAGGTAGAAGGAGACCAGGACCGGGAGGCATAGGGGGACCAGGGCTGGGCGGCAGAAGGGGACCACGGCCAGGAGGCAGAGGGGGGCAAGTGCTAACAGGCAGAGGGGTACCTGGGCCTGCAGGCAGAGTGGAACCAGGGCCGAGAAGCAGGGGGGACCAAGGCAGGGAGTCAGAGGGGGACCAGGGCCCGGAGGCAGAGGGATAAGTGGGCCCGGAGACAGGGGGACCAGGCCCGGAAGGTAGAGAGGACCCAGGGCCGGGACAGAGAGACCCAGGGGCCTGGTAGAAGGATAATGGGGCTGGGAGGCAGAGGGAGACCAGGGCAGGATGGCAGAAGGGGACCAGGGCCAGGAGGTAGAGGGGTACCTGGGCCGGGAATAGGGGGACCAGGCCCAGGAGGCAGAGGGGGGTCCAGGGCCAGGAGACAGAGGGGGTCCAGGGCCGGGAGGCAAAGGGGTACCTCGTCCGGAGGCAGAGGGGTACCTGGGCTTGAAGGCAGGGGGGACCAGGGTTGAGAAACAGGGAGGACCAGGGCAGGGAGGTAGAGGGGGAGCAGGGCCGGTAGGCAGAGGGGGACGAGGGCTGAGAGGCAGTGGGGGACCGGGGCCAAAAGGCAGCGGGGGACCAGGGCCTAGAGGCAGAGGGGGTCCAGGGCTAAGAGGCAAGGGGAACCAGAGCAGAGAGGCAGAGGGGGACCAGGGATGGGAGGCAGAGGGGCGTTTAGCAGCCATGATTAGGAAAGGCCTGGGGTTCCGGAGGGCAATGCCAGTTCCAACGAATAGTAAAAGGGATACCCACCGACGCCCACAGCGGGTCAGCTCATGAAGGTTGGGCCCAGGAGAACGGGTGACCGTATTGATGGCGGCGGTTGTTCCGGAGGCCATCCGGAACAATCGCCGCCATCAATATGGAGGGAGTCAAGGGAGCGGGAATTTCCTATGGACGAGCTGGATGGGCTGCCCACACATATCCTGAAGCTGCTCACTCAGGAAGGTAGACCAACGGCCCCAACCACCACGGAGCGGGGAAATTAGAAGGGGAATCCGGCGGGCCTGGCCGTTGGACGGCGGCCGCGGCCCTCTCGCAACCCGGGTGCCCCTCCCCCCCCCTCCCCCCCCCGCATATGACCGTCCTAGTAAATGATCGTCGGAAAGTCTCCTTACCGGTAGACACCAGGTCCCGGGTATCTATGATGAGGAAGGATGCTTGGCAAGGAGGCCAACCATCAATTACAGGAAATAATTCCATAATTGGGGTTACTGGGAAACGGGGGACCCTTCCCGTCACCCGGGCACCCAGCTACTCAAGAAATTTGCAAGCTAAAGCATGGGGGTAGGAAACTTAACCACTTTGCCTTCAAGGCGACAGCTTTCAGTTTGGGAGATCAAAAGGGAATTCCTTTAAGGGAAGGCACCTCCCCCTAGCAAAGGGTTGCCTCCCTCTTAGTGAATGGCTGCCTTCCTCAATCTAAGGCACCTCCCCCTTGAAACTACAATGGCCGTAATTAGGAATATATTGGGAGTGAACCTGCCATTGTTCTCCCAGCCTAGGAACAACTGGAGGGGTGGTGATTTCATCATTATATCTGAAATGCCTTAAATTTCGCTAACTTAGTAAACGGTAAAAACATATCAAATACAAAAGTTATCTTGATATATTTGAAATGATAAATGAATCTGACTGGGCAAACCTGTGCAGCTGATACCAATGAGGGCTTCCCACTAACTTGGTAGAGGCTAGGAGATCCACCAAGACCTAGATCCTTCTCTTTTGCAGACATCACGCCTGGGAGAGGGGGAATGACGACAAATCACTCTGTGAAACTGCTTGGCCTGCTCGTCACTTAACGTGTTAAATATTATTAGGACACGCAAAGTCCAGATTTAATTGCTGCATATTATAGATTGAATGTATTAGAACAGGAGTTTGTTCATCTTTGCTTGTTAAATTGGTTCAGATGGTCTTTAATATAAAATCTCCATTTGTCAGGGTTGACAATGCAAGTTCTGCGTGTTGTCTCTGCTATAGCCTAGCTAATGGGCAAAAAGCAGTTGTATGTTATTCGGTATCATACATATGTACAGATCTGGATGTCTACTTTGTCTTTGCGATTGTTTCCTTTTAAGGGACTGGAAAGGTTTAGTCATCATATCCCAAGGATTTGGAAAGCAATAGAAGAATAATTGGAAAATTTGTTCAAATTGTTAGTAGTTTTTTAAGAATGAGTTAAGAATAATCGTTTAATATTATTAGGAAAAAGCTATCATTTCAAACTTTATCAATAGTATCTGGCTATATGATGCTCCTGGGTACTTCTCTGTCTCACAATTCTATGATCAGGATTGCCTGACTTCCAGACAGGCCCAGCAAAGGAATCATCACTGAACTGCCACCCAGAGAGCTTGTCTTCAGTCTTAGCCATGGTGGGACAACATCAGGTAAGGGAACCTATTTCTACCAGGCGACCTGTTACTGTTTCAGCATGACCGGTGCTTCTCGCCCCCGCATTCCAGTGACTCTGGACAATTGGACACGATCAATCAATCAATCAATTGTATTTATTGAGCTCTTACTGTGTGCAGAGCACTGTACTACGCGCTTGGGAAGTACAGGTTGGCAACATATAGAGACAGTCCCTACCCAACAGTGGGCTCACAGTCTAAAAGATGATGATCTCTGGCAGTGTGCCATGCAGCTATTGAGGAATCCACACCACCAGAGGAGTTTTGTACTGGTTCTGTGGACTCTTTAGACTTGAGGGGGGAAGCTCACTATTCCAGGGGTTGCTGCTACTTTTGCTCCTGGCGGTGGGCTTAGTGGGAGGATGGTGGTTAGTAAGTTGCTGTTGTTTGGCCCTTTTCACAAAGGTGCGAAAAACGCTACAGTCGCCCCCAGCTCTTGCTTCTATGCGCTATCTTAAGACCGTTGTGCTAGTAAGGGAGGGGGTTATTATCTGTCCCAGTGCTACACTGCTCTATCTGTGGGTAGCAGACCCTTCAACCATCCCTGGCCCCTTACCTCAGGGCAGTGCCTCAAAACCATGGTGGGCCACCGACCACCTTCCATACCTCCATACCTCCTACTCTCACACCTTGAGGGCGGGGCGCAGCCTTCTGTTGCTCCTGACCAAGGGATAGGAAACGTTCTCTGCCTCAACCCATGGATCTGCTTTTCTGGTTCCCGTGGCAAGCCAGGGAGGTTATCGGCCCATGTGGTCAGGGGAGGGACAGCGCCAGAAGGCACGGCTTCCAATGCAACCCCACCACTATGCGACCCGGAGGGGATGCAGGAAGACGTGGGGTCAGGTGGGCACGGATAGCGAGGGCCAAGGGGTGGTATGTCCCGAGGTGACCCTGGAGTACCGGCCATCTCAAGGTCAAAAGCTATCTCGTGACCACCTGAGCCAGCAGGCGGAACTCGGGGAACTGAGGGTGGGATACCGCCCCCACGACCAAATCTGCTAGATTGACAGCCCAGGCCGGGAATACAGAAGGTGTCCCTCGACCCCGTGCCAATCAAATTAGGTATGGAGATGGGGGGAGGGCAGAGATTGAATAGACTGAGGCCGGAGGCTGGAATGGCCCAGGGGCACAGGCAATAAACACCTGTTGCCTCTGACCTTCGGGTTCAGAACACTAAAACATGCAGCAGCAGAAGGAGCAGCCGCTGAAGCAGCAGCAGCCCACGTGTCTCTCTCTCTGCCCAGAAGGCCAGATGCCCACTCTGCAACCAGAACCAACACACTGAGGGCAAGGGCCGCGGGATGGGCGAGTGTCTCGTGGGTGGGACCCAGGTACCCAGCTGCTAATGGGAATCATGAGTGGATTCCTCCCATGTACGGAGAGCACATGGTGAGAGCTAGCCGCCCACCACGAGCACGGGTAATGGAATGAATTCTTCCCCTGTGGGAAAGTAAGTGGATTCTTCCCGAGTGAGAAGTGCACATGGGTGAGAGCTAGCCGCCTCACTCACGTGCGATTAAAGCATGATTGTGTTCCTCCCGTGTAGGGAAGCTCTAATATTGCTAATTGATTATATTCCTACCGAAAGGGATGTTCAATCCATTGCGCCTAAACAATTACATAAATCCAATTCGCCTCATGGAATAAATTTTATATGAAACTCAGGCTTTACGTTCCCGGCCTCTCTCTCTCTCTCGCCTCGCCGATCACTGAACGAACCTGTCCCCGGACGATAGGTGACAGCCGGGAGACATGGGGACCAGGGCTGGGAGGTAGAGGGGATCCCGGGCTGGGCTGGAGAGAGAACCAATTGCCTGAAGGTTGAGGGAGACCAGGGCCAGGAGGCACAGAGGATCCAGGTCCAGGAGGCACAGAGGGACCAGGGCCTGGAGATAGAGGGGGATTAGGGTCTGGAAGTAGAAGAGGACCAGGGCCATGAGACATAGGGGTATCTGGGCTGGGAGACAGGTGGACTAGGTCCAGAAGACAGAGGAGTACCTGGGCCGGGAGACAAGGGGACCAGGACCAAGAGTCAGAGGGGGATCAAGGTTGAGAGATGGTGGGGGGGGGGAGACCACGGCCGGGAGGTAGATGTGGACCATGGCAGAGAGGCAGAGGGGAATCAAGGCTAAGAGGCAGAGGAGTACCTGGGTCCGGAGACAGGAGACCAGGGCTGGGAGGTAGAGGGGACCCAGGGCCGAGAGGTACAAGTTGACGAGGGCTGGGAAGAACTGTGGCACCCTACCGGTAGACAGAGAGGGATCAGGTCCGGGTGGAAGATAGAGACCAAGGCAGTGAGGTAGAGGGGACCTAGGGCTGGAAAGAGAAGGGGACCAGGGCCGGAAGCTTGGAGGGGGGGACCCCGGCCATAACGTAGAGTGGGACCAGGGCTGAACGGCAGAGGGGGACTAGGCTGGGAGGCGGCAGAGGGGGACCAGGGCCAGGAGGGAGAGTGTTACCTGGGTCCAGAGACATGGGCGCCAAGGCCTGGAGGTGGAGCGGACTCAGGGCCGGGACAGAGAGAAAGGCCAGGGCCAGGAGGTAGAGGGAGACTAGGGCTGGCAGGTACTGTGGGACTAGGGCTGGGAGACAGTGATCAGGACCTGGAGGCAGAGGACTAGGGCCAGGAGGCAGAGGGGTACCTGGGCTGGGAGACAGGTGGACCAGGGCAGGGAGGCAGAGGGGTACCTGGGCCAGGGGAGAAGGGGACCAGGGCCAAGAGTCAGAGGGGGACCAGGGCCGAGATGCCGGGGGCTACTAGGGCGGGGAGGAAGAGGGGGACCAAGGCAGGGCGGCAGAGGGGGACCAGGGCGAGGAGGCATAGGGGTACCTGGGCTGGGAGACATGGGGACAAGGGCAGGGAGGCAGTGGGGTACTTGGGCTGGAAGCTGGACGACCAGGACCTGGAGGTAGAGGGAGACCATGGCCTAGAGACAGGGAGAGACCAAGACCCGAAGACGGAAGGTGACTAGGGCATGGAGGCAGAGGGGGACCAGGGCAAGGCGGCAGAGCAGTACCTGGGTCCAGAGAGAGGGGACCAGGGCCGGGAGAGAGAGAAGAGCCAGGGCCAGGAGGTAGAGAGCAGGTAGGCACAGGGGAACCAGTGCCCGGAGGCAGAGGGGGGCCAGGGCCGGGAGGTACAAGGCGACAAGGGCTGGGAAGAACCACGACACCATGCCAGTAGGCAGCGAGGGACCAGGTCCGGGCGGAAGATGGGGACAAATGCGAAGAGGTAGAGGGGAAATAGGGCCGGAGGGAGAGGGGGACCTGGGCCGGAAGGTCGGGGGACCAAGGTCAGAAAATAAAGTGGGACCAGGGCTGAGAGGCAGAGGGAGACTAGTACCGGGAGGCAGAGGGGGACCAGGGCCTGGAGGCAGAGGTATAGCTGCACCGGCTAACAGGGGGACCCCTGGGCCGGGAGTTCGAGGGGTACCAGGGTGGGAGACAGGGGAACCAGGGCCGGGAGGTAGAGGGGACCCAGAGCCGGGAACAAGTGAGTGACCAGGGCCTGGGGGTATAGGGAGATGGGCAGAGAGGCAGGGGGCGACCCGGGCCAGGAGGCAGAGGGGGACCAGTGAGGGAAGGCAGAGGAGGACCAGGGCCTGGAGGTAGAGGGGATCCAGGGCCAGGACGTGGAGAAGGGCCAGGGCCTGGACGTAGAGAGTGCTGAGGGCCGGCAGGAACAGGGGGACCAGGGCTGGGAGGCAGAGGGGGACCAGGGACCGGAGGTACAAGGCGACAAGGGCTGGGTAGAACCGGGGCACCATGCTATTAGACAGAGAGGGACCAGATCCGGACAGAAGATGTGGACCGAGGTAGGGAGGTAGAGGGGAACTAGGGCCGGAGGGAGAAGGGGACCAGGGCCGAGAAGCCGGAGGGGGGGTGTGCAGGGCAGAGAGGCTGAGGGGGATCAGAGCTGGGATAAAGAGGGGGACCAGGGCCAGGATTCAGTGGGGTACATGGGCCGGGAGGCAGAGGAGGACCAGGGCTGAAAGGTGGGAGGGAGCGAGGCAGGGACACAAAGAGGGACCAGAAATTAGAAGCAGAGGGGGACCTAGGTCAGGAGTCAGAGGGTAACCAGGGCCAGGAGGCAGAGCGGTACCTGGACCGGGAAACAAAGGGACCAGGGCCGGGAAGTTGTGGGGTACCTGGGCCAGAGGTCATGGGGACCAGTGCCAGTTGGTAGAGGGGAACCAGGGCAGTGAAGGAGAAGGACCAGGTCCAGGAGGTAGAGGGGCACCAGGGCGGGGAGGCAGAGAGGACCAGGGCCAGGAGGCAGAGGGGTACTTGGGCCTGCAGTCAGGCGGACTAGGGCTGAGCGGCAGAGGGGGACCATGGCCTGGAGGCAGAGGGGTACCTGGACCAGGAAACAAGGGGACCAGTGGCAGAAGGTAGAGGGGTACCTGGTCCGGGAGGCAGGGAGACCAGAGCGGGCAGGTAGAGGGGACCCAGGGCCGTGACGGAGAGAAGGACCAGGGCTTGGAGGTAGAGGGAGAACAGTGCCGGGAAGCACAGAGGGACCAGGCCACGGAGGCAGAGGGGGGCCATGGCAGGGTGGCAGAAGGGGACCAAGGCCAGGATGCCGAGGGGTATCTGGATTGGGAGGCGGAGGGATACCTGGGCCAGGAGGCAAGGAGACCAGGGCCTGGAGATAGAGGACATCAAGGCCCGGGATGGAGAGAGACCCAAGGGCCTGGACGTAGACGGAAATTCAGGCCCGGAGGCACAGAGTGACCAGGGCCGGAAGGCACAGAGGGACGTGGGCTGGGAGGTAACGGGACTAGGGCCGAGAGGTGGGGGGAGCCAGGATAGGCAGAGGGGTCACCAGGGCCGGGAAGCAGAGGGGGACCAGGATGGTGAGGCAGAGGGGACCAGGGGCCAGAGGCCGAGGGGGTACCTGGGCCGGGAGACAGGGGGATCAGGGCCAGGATACAGAGGGGGAAAAGAGTCAGGATGCAGCAGGGTACCTGAGCCGGGAGAGGGGGACCAGGTCCAGAAGCAGAGGGGAACAAGGTCCGAGAGCCGGGAAGGACCAGGGCAGGCAGAGGGGGACCAGGAATGGGAGGTAGAAGGGGACCAGGGTGGGGAGGCAGAGGGGTACCAGGGTCGGAAGATAGTGGGGTACCTGGGTTGGGAGACAGTTGGACCAGGGCCCGGAGGTAGAGGGAAACAAGGGCCGGGATGGAGAGAGACCCAAGGGCCTGCAGCTAGGAGACCAAGTCCGGGATGCACAGGGACCAGGTCCGGGAGGCAGAAGAGTACCTGGGCCAGGAGACGGGGCCGACGGACAGGAGGCAGAGGCGTACTAGGCCAGGAGACGGGAAACAGGGCTGGGATGTATATGGCTGGGATGGAGAGGGGGATCTGGGCCTGGAGGCAGAGGAGGACCAGGGCCAGAAGGCAGAGGGATACCTGGGCCGGGAGATGAGGGACCAGGGTCGGGAGACAAAGGAGGACCAGGGTGGAAAAATGGGGCGACAAGGGCAGGGAGGCCGAGGGGGACCAGGTCCCGGAGGCAGCGGGGTACCTGGCCCGGGAAATGGGGAATAGGGCCTGAAGGTAGAGGTGACCCAGGGCTGTGATGGAGAGAGGGACCAGGGCCTGGAGGTTGGGAGAGACCAGGGCCGGGATGCAGACTGGGATCAGGGTGGGGAGGCAGAGGGGGGCCAGGGTCAGGAGGCAGAGAAGTACCTGTTCCGGGAGACACGGAGACCATGACCGGGAGGCAGAGGGATACCTGGGCCTGGAGAAAGGGGGTCCATGGCTGAGAAACAGAGGGGAACCAGTGCCGAGAGGCGGGGGCGACCAGGTCAGAGAGGCAGAGGCAGACCAGAGCCGGGGGGCAGAGGAATACCTGGGCCTGGAGACAGGGAGACCAGGGCGGGGAGGCAGAGGGGTAACTGAGCCGAGAGATGGGGGACCAGTGCCGGGAGGCAGAGGGTGACCAGAGCCAGGAGGTAGAGGCGTACCTCGTCCGGGAGGTAGAGCGGGACCATGGCCAAGAGGTAGAGGGGACCGGGATCATGAGGCATAGGGGCATCTGGGCTGGGAGACAGGGAGACCAGAGCCGAGAGGCAGAGGGGAACCAGGACGGGTAGGCAGAGGGGGACCAGGGCCAGGAGACAGTGTGGAACATGGGCCAGGAGGCAGGGGGACCAGGGCCAGGAGGTAGAGGGGACCTGGGCTGGGATGGAGAGAGAGACCAGGGCCTGGAGGTCCAGGGAGGCCAGGGCCGGGAGGCACAGAGGGACCAGGGCCGGGAGTTAGACGGAGACAGGTCGGGGAGGCCGAGGGGGACCAGGGCCAGGAGGCAGGGAGGTTCCTAGGCCGGAAGACATAGGGGAATCGGGGCCGATAAGCAGGGGGGACCAGGGTATGGAGGCAGATGCGGACCTGGGCCAGGAGGCAGATGGGGACCGGGGCCGGGAGGCAGAGGGGTACCTGGGACGGGAGACGGGGGACAGGTACCTGGGACGGGAGACAGGGGGACCAGGGCCGTGAGGTAGAGGGTACCCAGGGCCAGGATAGAGAGAGACCCAAGGGACTGAAGGTAGAAGGAAACCAGGACCAGGAGGCACAGAGGGACGAGTGCTGGGAGGCAGATGGGGACCAGGGCTTAGAGGCAGAGGAGGACCAGGGCCAGGAGGTAGAGGGGGGTATCTCGACTGGGAGACAGGTGTACCATGGCAGGGAGGCAGAGGGGTACCTGGGCCAGGGGACAAGGTGACTAGGGCCAAGATTCAGATGAGGACCAGGGCCAAGAGGCAGGGGGTGACCAGGGCCAGGAGGCAGAGGTATACCTATACCGGGAAACAGGGGGACCAGGGCCAGGAGGTAGAGGGAGACCAGGGCCGGGAGGCAGAAGGTTACGTGGGCCGGAGGGTAGAGAGTTACCTGAGTCTGGGGCCAGGGGTCCAGGGCCTGAAAGTAGAGGGGACCCAGGGCCGAGTTGGAGAGAAAAGCCAGGGCCAGGAGGGAGAGGGAGATAAGGGCTGGCAGGCACCGGGGACCTGGGCCGGAAGGCAGAAAGGGACAGGTCCGGGCGAAAGACGGGGACCAAGGCAGGGAAGTAGAGGGGAACTAGGGCAGGAGGGAGAAGGGGACCAGGGTTGGAAAGTCGGGAGGGACCAGGACCAGAAAGTAAAGTGGAACCAGGGCTGAAAGACAAAGGGTGTCAAGGGCTGGGAGGCAGAGGGGGATCAGGGCCGAGAAGCGGGGCTGGACCAGGGCAGGGTGTCAGAGCGGAGCCAGGACCAGGAGGCAGAGGGGTACTTGGGCTGGGGGATATTGGTACCAGGACTGGGAAGTAGAGGGGACCCAGGGCCGGGACGGAGAGAGACCGAAGGGAGTGGAGGAAGAGGGAGACCAGAGTCGGGAGGCACAGAGGGAACAGGGCCCGGAGGCAGAGGGGGATCATGGCAGGGCTGCTGAGGGGGACCAGGGCAGGGAGGCAAAGGGGTACCTGGGCAGGCAGACAGGGGGACCAGGGTGGGAGGCAGACGGGGACAGGTCGGGGAGGCTGAGGGGGACCAGGACCAGGAGGCAGAGGGGGATCGGGGCCAATAAGCAGGGGGCACCAGGGTATGGAGGCAGAGGTGGACCTGGGCCAGGAGGCAGATGGGTACCGGGGCCGGGAGGCAGAGGGGTTGAGACCAGGGCCGGTAGAACAGGGGGACCAGGGCCGGGAGGTAGAGGAGACCCATGCCCGGACGGAGAGAGACCCAGTGGCCTGCAGGTAGAGTGGGGCCAGGGCCACGAGGCTCAAAGGGACCAGGGCCGCGAGGCAGAGGGGCACCTGGGCCAGGAGGTAGTGGGGGACCAGAGCTGGGAGGCAGAGGGCCCCAGGGCTGGGGAACAGGGAATAGGACTGGCAGGCAGAGGGGTGCCTCTGCTTCCCTGTCCTTCTCCCTGCTGCTTCTCAGAAGTAAAGGGGAGCTACGGCTGAAAGTCAGAGGGGGACCAGGGACAAGAGGCATGGGGGGATCAAGGCAGGGAGGCATAAGGGGACCAAGGCCGGGATGCAGAGTGGGACCAAAGCGAGGAGGCAGAGGGGGACCAGGGCCAGAATTTAGAAGGGAACCTGGGCCAGTCGACAGGTGGACAAGGGCCGGGAGGCAGAGGGGGACCAGTGCCAGGAGGCAGCGGGGGACAGGGCCAGGAAGCAGAGGGTACCCGGGCCAGTTGAAGAGGGACCAGGGCTGGGAAGCAGAGGGGAACCAGGGCCAGGAGGCAATGGGGGACCAGGGCTGAGAAGCGGTGTGACAGGGTTAGGGAGGCAGAGGGCGACCAGGACCGGGAAAAATAAGGGGACCAGGGCCGGGAGGCAGAGGAGTACCTGGGCCAGGGGACAGGGGGACCAGGGATGGGAGGCAGAGGGGTACTTGTGCCGGGAGACAGTGGGACTAGGGCTGAGAAGCAGAGGGGAACCAGGGCCGAGAGGCGGGGCACGACCAGGTCAGAGAGGCAGAGGCTGGCCTGGGATGGGAATTTGAGGGGGACCAGGGCCGGGAGGCAGAGAGGGACGGGGACCAGTAGACACAGGGACCAGGGCCAGGATGTAGAGGGGACCCATGGCCAGGACAGAGAGAGACCCAGTGGACTGGAGGTAGAGGGAGGCCATGGCCGGGAGGCTCAAAGGGACCAGAGCCGGGAGGCAGAGGGGGATTTGGTCCTGGAGGTAGAGGAAGACCAGGGCCAGGATGCAGAGGTGTACCTGTGCCAGGAGACGGGAGACCAGGGTCGGGAGGCAGAGAGGGACCAGGGCCAGGAGGCAGAGGGGGACCAGGGTTGGGAAACGGGGATCAGGGCCCGTTATATTGCCAACTTGTACTTCCCAAGCACTTAGTACAGTGTTCTGCACACAGTAAGCGCTCAATAAATACGATTGATTGACTGATTGATCAGGGTCGGGAGACAAAGGGGGCCCAGGGTCGAGAAGCATAGGGGACAAGGTCAGGGAGGTAGACGTGGACCAGGGAAAGGAGATAGAGGGGTCCAGGGCCTGTAGACAGGGGGCCGGGGCCAGGAGGCAGAGGGCTACCTGGTCCAGGAGACGGGGCCTAGGGCTGAGAAAAAGAGGGGAACCAGGGCCGATAGGCGAGGGGTGACCAGTTCAGAGAGGCAGAGCCCGGCCAGGGCTGGGAAGCAGAGGGGAACCCTGGGCCGGTAGACAGGGGAACCAGGCTCGGGAGGCCGAGGGATACCTGGGCCGGGAGATGGGGCCGAGGGCCGAGAAGCAGTGGGGACAAGGTCAGGGAGTCAGAGGGGGGTCAGGGCTGGGAGAAAGAGGGGGACCAGGGCCGGTAGACAGTGGGACCAGGGTCGGGAGGCAGAGGGGTGCCCGGGCTGGGAGACAGTCGTGGACCAGGGCAGGGAAGCAGAGAGATACCTGGGCCGGGGGACAAGGTGACCAGGGCCAAGAGTCAGAGGGGGACCAGGGCCAAGAGGCAGGAGGGAACCAGGGCGGGGAGGTAGAAGAGGACCAGGGCCGGCAGGCTGAGCGGTACCTGGGCGGGGAAGTAGATGGGGACCAGGACCAGGAGGCAGGGGGGACTAGGTCCAGGAGGCAGAGGGGTACCAGGGACGGGAGGCCAAGGGGACCAGGGCTGAGAAGCGGGGGTGATAAGGGCAGGGAGTCAGAGAGGGACCAGGGCCCGGAGGCAGAGGGTGACCAGGGCCGGGAGGTAGAAGGGTACCTGGGCTGGGAAACGGGGGACCAGGGCTGAGAGGCAGGGGGCGACCAGATCATAGATGCAGAGGCTTACCAGGGCCGGGAGGCAGAGGGGTACCTGGGCTGGGAGGCAAAGGGGGACCGGGACGGAGAAGTAGAGGCAACAAGGGCAGGGAGATAAGAGGGGGACCAGGTCCAGGAAGCAGAGGGGACCAGGGCCGGGAGGCCGAGGGGTACCAAGGCCTCGAGGCAGAGAGGGACCACGGCTTGGAGGCAGAGGGGTATCTGGGCCGGTAGACAGCGGGACCAGGGAAGGTAGGCAAAGGGGGACCAGTGCCAGGAGGGAGAGGGGGACCAGTGCCAGGAGGCAGAGGGGGACCAGGGCCAAGAAACGGAGGGGGGGACCAGGGCAGGGAGATAGAGGGGGAGCAGGGCTGGGAGGCAGAGGGGTACCGGGACAGGGCGGCAGAGGGGGACCAGGGCCAAGAGGCAGAGGGATACCTGCATCGGGAGACACTGGTACCAGGGCCAGGAAGTAGAGGGGACCCAGGGCCGGGACAGAGAGACCCAAGGGCTTGGAGGTAGAGGGAGACCCTGGCCGGGAGGCACAGAGCTACCAGGGTCGGGAGGCAGAGGGAGACCAGGGAAATGTGGCAGAAGGGGACCATGGCCAGGAGGCAGAGGGTTACCTGGGCCGGGAGACAGAGGACCAGGGCCGCGAGGAAGAAGTGTTCCTGGGCCCGGAGACAGAGGGACCAGGGCTGAGAGGCGGAAGGGGACCTCGGCTGAGAGGCAGAGGGGTACTAGGGCCGAGACGCAGTGGGGGACCAGTGCCAGAGGCAGGGGTGCACCTGGGCTGGGAGATGGGGTCCAGGGCCCGGAGGCAGAGGGGAACCAGGGCCAGGAGGCACTGCGGTACTTGGGACGGGAGGCAGACAGGGACCAGGGCCGAGAGGCGAGAGGTACCAGGGCAGGGAGACAGAGGGGGACCAGGACAGGGAGGCAAAGGGGTACCTGGACCGGAAAACAAAGGGACCAGGGCTGGGAGGTAGTGGGGTACCTGGACCGGAAGTCATGGGGACCAGGGCCGGTTGGTAGAGGGGAACCAGGGCCGGGAAGGAGAGAGGGCCCAGGGCCTGGAGGTAGCGGGAGTCCAGGGCCGTGAGGCACAGAGGGACCAGGGCGGGGAGGCAGAGGGGGACCAGGGCCAGGAGGCAGAGGGGTACCTGGGCCGGGAGACAAGGGGACCAAGGCCGGGAGGTAGAGGGGTACCTGGGCCGGGAGACAGGGGGACCCGGGCCGCTAGGTAGAGGGGACCCAGGGCCGGGCCCGAGAGAGTGGCCTGGGCCTGGTCGTAGAGGGAGAACAGGGCTGGTAGGCACAGGGGGACCATGGCTGGCAAGCTCAGGGGGACAAGGGCCCAGAGGCAGAGGTGCACCAGAGCCAGGAGACTGAAGGGTTCCCGGGCCAAGAGGCAGAGGGGGACCAGGTCCAAGAGGCAGAGGGGTTGCTGGGCTGGGAGGCAGAGGGGGATAAGAGCCAATAAACAGCGGGGACCAGGGTATGGAGGCAGAGGGGTACCTGGGCCGGGAGACAGGGGGACCAGGGCCGCGAGGTAGAGGGGTCCCAGGGCCTGAATGGAAAGACACCCAAGGCCCTGAGGGTAGAGGGGGACCAGGACCAGAAGGCACAGAAGGACCAGGGCCGGGAGGCAGAAGGGGATCAGGGCCAGAAGGCAGAGGGGTACCTGGGCTGGGAGACAGGTGGACCAAGGGAGGGAGGCAGAGGGGTACGTGGGCCGGGTGATAGGGAGACCAGGGCCGAGAAGCAGGGTGGGGACCAGGGCTGAGGAACAGGGTGGAACTAGGGCCCGGAGGCAGGGGTGGAACAGGGTAGGGAGTCAGGGGGGAACTAGGGCCAAGAGGCAGAGAGGGACCAAGGCCGGCAGACAGAGGTATACCTGCACTGGGAAACAGGGGGACCAGGGCCGGGAGGCAGAGGGGTATCTGAGCCGGTAGACAAGGGGTCGAGAGCCGGAAGCTAGAAGGGTACCTAGGCCGGGAGAAGGCCAACCAGGGCCAGGAGGCAGAGGGGTACCTGGGCCAGCGGGCAAAGGGGGAACAGGGCCGAGAAGCCGGGGTGACAAGGGCAGGGAGACAGAGGAGTACCAGAGCCTGGAGGCAGAGAGGTACCAAGGCCAATAGACAGAAGGGTACCTGGGCCAGGAGACAGGGGACCAGGGTCAGGAGGCAGAGGTGGGGCAGGGCTAGGAGGCTGCGGGGTACCTGGGCCAGAAGGCAGAGGGGTACAGGCGCTGCGAAGCTGGGGGGACCAGGGAAGAGAGGCAGAGGGGCACCAGGGCCAGGGACAGATGTGTACCTGGAATGGGAAATGGGGACCAGGGCCGGGAGGTAGAGGGATACTTGGGCCAGTAGGCAGAGGGGTACCTGAGCCGGGAGGCAGAGGGATACCTGCGTCGGGAGACATTGGTACCAGGGTCGGGAAGTAGAGGGGACCTAGGGCCGGACTGGAGAGAGACCTAAGGGCTTGGAGGGAGAGGGATACCGGGGTCGGGAGGCACAGAGGGAACAGGGCCGGGAGGCACAGAGGGACCAGGTCCCGGAGGTAAAGGGGGACCATGGCAGGGTGGCTGAGGGGGACCAAGGCCATGAGGCAGAGGGGTACCTGGGCCGGGAGGGAGAGGGGGACCAGGGCCGAGAGGTGGGGGGGATCCAGGAAGGAAAGGAAGAGGGGGACCAGGGCTGGGAGGCAGAGGGGGACCAGGGCCAGGAGGCAGAATGGGTACGAAGGTCGGGAAACAGGGGGTCCAGGGCCAGGAAGCAGAGGGTAGCTGGGCTGGAAGGCAGAGGGGGACCAGGGCCGAGAAAAGGGGAACCAGGGCAGGGAGGTAGAGGGGGAGCAGGGATGGGAGGCAAAAGGGGTCCAGGGCGGTGAAGCAGAGGGGTATGTGGGTCGGGAGACAAGGGGACCAGGGCCGGAAGGCCGATGGGGACCAGGGCTGTGAAGCAGAGGGGGACCAGGGCCGAGAGGCACGGGGCGACCAGGTCATAGACGCAGAGGTGGACCAGGGCCGGGAGGCAGAGGGGTACCTGTGCCGGGAGACGGGGGACTAGGGCCGGGGGGTAGAGGGGACTTGGGCCGGGATGGAGAGAGGGACCAGGGTCTGGATGTCCAGGAAGACCAGGGCCAGGAGGCAAAGAGGGACCAGGGCCAGGAGGCAGATGGGGATCAGGGCAGGGAGCCAGAGGGGGACTAGGGCCAGGAAGCATAGGGGTACCTGGCCCGGGAAACAGGGGACCAGGGCCGGGAGACAGAGGAGTACCGGGTCCGGGAGACAGGAGGACCAGGGCTGAGAAGCAGAGGGGGACCAGGGCCGAGAGGCACGGGAAGACCAAGTCATGGACCAGGGCCGGGAGACAGAGGGGTTCCTGGGCCTGGAGGCAAAGGGGGACCAGGGCGGAGACGCGGGGGCGACAAGGGAAGGGAGGCAGAGGGGGATCAGGCCAGGGAGGCAGAGGGGGACCAGGGCCAGATGGCCGAGGGGGACCAGGGCCTGGAGGCCGAAAGGGACCAGGGCTACGAGGCAGATGGGGACCAGTGCGGGTAGGCAGAGGGGACCTGGGCCAGGAGACAGATGGGTACGTAGGCCGGGAGGGAGGGGGACTAGAGCTGGGAGGTAGAGGGGACCCACGGCCTGGACGGAGACTCACCCAAGGGCCTGGGGCTAGACGGAAACCAAGGCCAGGAGGCCCCGAGGGAAAAGGGCCGGGAGGCACAGAGGGACCAGTTCCAAGAGGCAGAGGGGGACCAGGGCAGGATGGTGAGGGGAGACCGGGGCCAGGAGGCAGAGGGGTACCTGGGCTGGGAGGCAAAGGGGGACCAGGGTTGAGAAGCGGGGGTGGGGGTGGGGCGGGACAAGGACAGGAAGGCAGAGGGGGACCTGGGCCAGGATGCCGAGGAGGACTAGGGCCCGGAGACAGATGGGGACCAGGACGGGTAGGCAGCGGGGGACCAGGGCCAGGAGGCAGAGAAGTACCTAGGCCGGGAGACAGGGGGACCAGGGCCGGGACGAAGACTCACTCAAGGGCCTAGAGGTAGAAGAAACGAAGGCCGGGAGGCCTTGGAAGATCAGGGCCGGTTGCACAGAGGAACCAGGTCCGGGTGGCAGAGGGGGACCAGGGCAGAGTGGTGGGGGCGTCCCAGGGCTAGGAGGCAGAGGGGTACCTGGACCGGGAGACAGGGGGACCAGGGCTGGGAGGTAGAGGGGACCCAGGGCCGGGATGGAGACTCACCCAATGGCTTGGCGGTACAAGGAAACCAAGGCCTGGAGGCACAGAGGGACCGGGTCCAGAATGCAAAGGGGGATCAGGGCACGGTGGCAGGTGGGGACCAGGGCCAGGAGGCAGAGTGGTACCTGGGCCGGGAGACGAAGGGGCACCAGGGTGGAGAATCCGGTGAGACAAGGGCAGGGAGGCAGGGGCGGACCAGGGCCGGGATGCCTCGGAGTACCAGGGCTGGGAGGCAGATGGGGACCAGGGCATATAGGCAGAGGGGACCAGGTCCAGGAGGCAGAGGGGTACCTGGGCTAGGAGATATGGCACCGGGGCCGGGAGGCAGAAGGGTACCTGGGCCGGGAGGCAGGGGGACCAGGGCAGGGAGGCAGAGGGGTGCGTGGGCCGGGAGACAGGGGGACCAAGGCTGAGAGGCAGAGGGGGAACAAGGTCTATAGGCAGGGCTAGACCAGGACAGGGTAGCAGAGAAGGACCAGGGCTGGGAGGCAGAGGGTTACCTGGGTCGAGAGATGGGGACCAGGGCCGGGAGGCAATTAGTACAGTTCTTTGCACACAGTAAGCGCTCAATAAATACAATTGAATGAAAGAAAAGGAGAACAGAGCCCGGAACCACAGAGGGACCAGGGCCTAGAGATAAAGGGGGACCAGGACAGGGTGGCAGAGGTCGATCAGGGCCAGGTGGCAGAGGGGTACCAATGCCGGGAGACAGCGGGACCAGGGCCTGGAGCAGCATGGCTCAGTGGAAAGAGCATGTGCTTTGGAGTCATAGGTCATGGGTTCAAATCCCGGCTCCACTAATTGTCAGCTATGTGACTTGGGCAGTCACTTAACTTCTCTATGCCTCAGTTACCTCAACTGTAAAATGGGGATTAAGTCTGTGAGCCCCACGTGGGACAACCTAATCACTTTGTATCCCCCAGCGCTTAGAACAGTGCTCTGCACATAATAGTGCTTAATAAATGCTATTATTATTATTATTATTGTTATTATTATTATTATTATTATTATTAAAGGAGACCCAAGTCCGAGATGGAGAGAGAAACAAGGGCCTGGAGGCAGAAGGAGACCAGAACGGGAGGCCGAGGGGTACCTGGGCCCAGAGATGGGGGACCGTGGCAGGGAGGCAGAGGGGTACCTGGGCCGGGAAGCAGAGGGTGACCAGGGCAGGACAAGGGCAGAGAAGGGGGGGCGACGAGGACAGGGAGGCCTAGGGGGACCAGGGCCTGGAGGAAGAGAGGAATCAGGGCTAGGAGGCAGAGGGGTACCTTGGTTGGGAGACAAGGGGACCAGGGCCGAGAGGCAGAGAGGGACCAGGGCTGGAAGGCAGATAGGTACCAGGGTGAGTAGGTAGCGGGGGACCAGGGCCAGGAGGCAGAGACGTACCTAGGCCAGGTGACATGGGACCAGGGCCGGGATATATAGAGGACCCAGGGCCGGGACGGAGACTCACCCAAGGGCTTGGAGGTAGACGAAACCAAGGCTGGGAGGCCCTGGGGGACCAGGGCTGGTAGGCACAGAGTAACCAGGTCCGGGTGGCAGAGGGGGACCAGGGCAGGGTGGCAGGGGTGGATCAAGGCCAGAAGGCAAGAGGGGTACCTGAGCCGGAAGACAGGGGGATCAGGACTGGGAGATACAGGGGTACCTGGGCCGGGAGGCAGATGCGGACCACGGTGGGTTGACAAAGGGGGACCATGGCCAGGAGGAAGAGGGGTACCTAGGCCAGGAGACAGGGGACCTGGCCCAGGAGGGCGAGGGGTACCTGGATCTTGAGACTGGGGGACCAGGGCCGGGTGGTAGGGGGAACTCAGGGCCAGGAGGCAGAGGCGGACCAGGACAGGGGGGGCAGGAGGCAGAGGGGGACCAGGACAGGGTGGCAAGTGGGGACCATGGCCAGGAGGCATAGGGGTACCAGGGCCAACAGGCTGAGGGGTACCTGGGCAGGGAGGCAGATGAAGACAAGGGCTAGGAGGCTGGGGGGATTAGGGCCAGGAGGCAGATGGGTACCAGGGACGGGAGGCCAAGGGGACCAGGGCCGAGAAGCGGGGATGACAAGGGCAGGGGGACCAGGGCCCGGAGGCAGAGGGGGATCAGGGCACGGAGGCAGAGGGGGACCTGGGCCAGGACACAGGGGGACCAAGGCCGAGAGACAGGGGGAATCCTCTGGCTGCCAACCCTTGTCCCCCTACTTTGTGGAACAAAAGGGGAACTAGGGCTGGTGTAACATAGGAACCAGGGCAGGGAGGCAGATGGGGACCCGGGCCGGGATTTAGAAGGGTACCTGGGCCAGAAGACAGGCGGACCAGGGCCGGAAGGTAGAGAGAACCCAGAACCGGGAGGCAGAGGGGGACCGGTAGATGGGGGACCAGGGCCAGGAGGCAGAAGGGGACCAGGGCCAGCAAGCTGAGAAGTACCTGGGCAGGGAGGCAGATGGGGACCAGGGCCAGAAGGCTGTGGGGGACCAGGGACACGAGGCAGAAGGGTACCTTGGCCAGGAGATGGGGGACCAGGCCTGGGAGAAAGAGGGGGACCAGTGCCAGAAGACAGAGGGGTACCTGGGCCGGAAGGCAAAGGGGGACCAGGGCCGAGAAGCGGTGAGGGACAAGGGCAGGGAGGCAGAGGGGGCTCTGTTCCTGGAGGCAGAGGGGGACCAGGGCCAGGAGACATAGGGGTACCTGGGCCGGAAGACAGGGGGATTAGGGCCGGGATGTAGGGGGAACCCAGGGCCGGAAGGCAGAGGGGGACCAGAACAGGGCGGAATGGGGGGACCATGGCCAGGAGGCAGAGGATTACTAGGGCAGGTAGACGGGGGACCAGGCCAGCAGGCTGAGGGGTTCCTGGGCAGGGAGGCAGATGGGGACCAGGACAAGGATGCAGAGGGGTACCCGGGCCGGTAGATGGGGGCCATGGCCGGTAGGCCTAGGCGGACCAGGGCCAGGAGGCAGAGGGATCCTTGGGCCTGGAGGCAAAGCGAGAGTGTAGCCGAGAAGCGGGGGGGGGGGGGACAAGGTCAGGGAGGCAGAGGTGGATCAGGGCCGGTAGACAGGGGGACCAGTGCCGGGAGACAGGGGGACCTAGGCCAGGAGGTAGAGGGTCCCGGGGCAGGGACGGAGAGAGGGTGCAGGGCCTGGAGGTAGAGGGAGACCAGGGCTGGCAGAACAGGGGTACCAAGGCCAGGAGGTCTAGGGGACCAGTGGTCGGGACGAAGAGAGACCCAGTGGCCTGGAGGTAGAGGGAGACCAGGGCCAGGAGGCTTAAAGGGACCAGGGTCGGGAGGCAGAGGGCGACCAGGGTCTGGAGGTAGAGGGGAACCAGGGCCGGGAGATGGGAGACTAGGGTCAGTAAGAAGAGGGGTACCTGGACCTGTAGACAGGGGCACCTAGGCCGGTAGATGGAGGGGATCCAGGGCCAGGATGGAGAAAGGGGCCAGAGCCTGGAGGAAGAGGGAGACTTGGGCTGGCGGGTAGAAGGGGACCAGTGCCGGGAGACACAGGGGGACTAGGGCGAGAGGTACAAGGCGACGAGGGCTGGGAGTAACGGGGGCACCAATGCCGGTAGTCAGAGGGCAACCAGGTCCGGGCAGAAGATGAAGACCAAGGCAGGGGAGTTGATTGGACCTAGGGCCAGAGGGAGAAGGGGACCAGGGCCAGAGAGTAAAGTGGGACCAGTGCTGAAGGACAGAGTGGGACAATGGCCGGGAGGCCAAGGGAGACCAGGGGCAGGAAGCAGAGGGGGACCCCGGCCGGGAGGAAGAGGGGTACCATGGCCAGGAGGCAGAAGGGTACCTGGGAAGGGAGACAGGGGTACTAGGGCTGAGATGTAGAGGGGACCCAGGGCCGGATAGGAGAGAGACCCAGAGGGCTGGAGGTCGAAGGAGACCAGGGTCGGGAGGCACAGAGGGACCAGGACTGGGAGCTAGAAGGGGACCATGGCAGGGTGTCAGGGCAGGACCAGGGCCGAAAAGAAGGCGGGACCAGGGCCAAGAAACAGGTGGGACCGGGGCAGAGAAGCAGAGGGTGACCTAGGGAGGTAGAGGGGTACCTAGGCTTGGAGGCAGGGAGACCAGAGCGGGCAGGTAGAGGGGACCCAGGGCTGCGACGGAGAGAAGAACCAGGGCCTGGAGGTAGAGGGAGAACAGTACCGGGAGGCACAGAGAGACCATCTCCCCAGAGGCGTAGGGGGACCATGGCATGGCGGCAGAGTGGGACCAGGGCCAGGAAGCAGAGGGGTACCTGGACCGGGAAGCAGAGGCGGACCAGGGCCACGAGGTGAAGGGGAGCAAGGACCGGGAGGCTGAGTGGTGCCTGGGCCGGGAGACAGGGGGACGATGGCCAGGAGGCATAGGGATACCAGGACGGAGACGGGCAGCAGGGCTGGGTTGTAAATAGGACCCAGGGCTGGGAAGGAGAGGTTGACCCAGTCCTGGAGACAGAGGGAGACCAGAGCTTGGAGGCATAGGGGTACTTGGGCCGGGAGATGGGGGACCAGGGCCGGGAGGCAGAGGGTGACCTGGGCCGGGAGGCAGCGGGGTACCTGGGCCAGTAGGCAAAAGGGGACCAGGGCGGAGAGGTGGGGGCGACAAGGGCAGGGAGGCAGAGGGGGACCGGGTCCAGGAGGCAGAGGGACCAGGGCCAGGAGGCAGGGGAGCTAGGGCAGGGAGGCAGAGGGGTATTTGGACTGGGAGGCAGGAGGACCAGGGCAGGGAGGCAGAGGTGTTCCTGGGCCAGACACAGGGGACCAGGACTGAAAGGCAGAGGGTGACCAGGGCCGAGAGGTGAAGGGGGGCAAGGACCGGGAGGCAGAAGGGAGCCTGGGCAGGGATACATGGGGACCACGGCCTAGAGGCAGAAGGGGACCAGGTCCAGGAGATAGGCAGCAGGGCTGGGTGATATACTGGACCCAAGGCTGGGATGGAGAGGGGGACCAGGGCCTGGAGGCATAGTGGAACCAGTGCACGTATTCAGAGGGAGACCAGGGTGGGGAGGCAGAGGGGGACCAGGGCCAAGAGGCAGAGGGTTATCTAGGCCAGGAGACGGGGGACCAGGGCATGGTAGGCAGATAAGGACAAATGCAGGGTGGCAGAGGGGGCCCAGGGCCAAGAGGCAGTAGGGTACCTGGGCCGGGAGACACAGGGACCATGGCCTGGAGGCAGATAGGGACCAGGACGAGGAGGCAGAGGGGGAGCAGGGTCGGGAGGCAGAGAGTTACCTATGCCGGGAGATGGGGAACCTTGGCTGGGAGGCAGATAGGGACCAACGCAGGGTGGCAGAGGGGGACCAGGGCCTGAAGGCAGAAGGGTACTGGGCTGGGAGACACAGGGACCAGGGCCGGGAAGTAGAGGGGGACCAAGGCCGGGAGGCAGAGAGGGACCAAGGCCGGGAGGCAGAGGGGTACCTGGGCTGGGAGACAGTGGGAACAAGGGCCAAGAAGCGGCGGGTGACCAGGGCAGGGAGGCAGATGGGACCATGACCGGAAGGCAGGAGCGGTACCTGGCCCAAGTGACGGGGGACCAGGGCAGGGAGGCAGAGGGGGATCCGGGCAGACCAGGGCCAGAAGGCTGAGGGTTACCTGGGATGGGAGACGGGGGACCAGGGCCGGGACGTAAAGGGGAACGAGCTCCGCGACAGAGAGAGACCCAAGGGCCTGGAAGTAGAAGGAGACAAGGGCCGGGAGGCACAGAGGGACCAGGCCCAGGGGGCAGAAGGGGACCAGGGCCGGACGGTAGAGGGGGACAAGGGCCAGAATGCAGAGGGGTACCCGGGCCGGGAAGCAGAGGGGAACCAGGCTGAGAAGCGGGGGTGACCAGGGCAGGGAAGCATAAGGGACCTGGGCCGGGAGGCAGAGCGCTGCCTGGGTCAGGAGACAGTGGGACCAGGGACAGGAGGTAGAGGGGAACCAGGGCCAGGAGGCAGAGGTGTACCTGGTTCTGGAGACATTGAGACTAGGACCAGGAGGTAGAGGGGACCCAGGGCTGGGACGGAGAGAGACCCAAGGATCTGGAGGTAGAAGGAGACCCAGGTCGGGAGGTAGAGGGGACCAGGGCCGGGAGGTAGAGGGGGACCAGGGTCAGGAGGCAGAGGGGTAACTGGGTCAGAAGACTAGGGAACCAGGGCTGGGAGGCAGAGGGGTTCCTGGGAAGGGATGCAGGGTGACCGGAGCCGGGAGGCAAAGGGGTACCTGGGCTGGTAGATGGGGGCCAGAGCAGGGAAACTGAAGGGGATCTGGTCCAGGAGGCAGTGTGGTACCTTGTCCAGGAGACAGAGGTGGATCAGAGCTGAGAGGCCTTGGGGACCAGGGCAGGGAGGCAGAGGGGAACCTAGATCGGGAAACAGGGGGACCAGGGCT
Organism: Tachyglossus aculeatus; assembly: GCF_015852505.1. NCBI lineage: Eukaryota > Metazoa > Chordata > Mammalia > Monotremata > Tachyglossidae > Tachyglossus > Tachyglossus aculeatus. Next base: position 312,154 of record NW_024044828.1, read on the forward strand.
GGGAGGTAGAGGGGTACCACGGACAGGAGGCAGATGGAGACCAGGGCCAGGAGGCCAAGGGGTACCTGGGGTAGGAGACAGGAGGACCAGGGCCGGGAGGCCGAAGGGTATCTGTTCTTGGAGACAGGATCCAGGTCTGGGAGTCAGTGTGGTACCTTGGCTGGAAGGCAGAGGGTGACTAGGGCTGAGAGGCCTTGGGGACCAGGGCAGGGAGGCAGAGAGGGTCAAGGACCGGGAGGCAGAGGGGTACAGGGCTGGGAGGTAGAGGGGGACCAGGGCCGGGAGACAGAGGAGGACTAGTCAAGTGGGATCAAGACTGAAAGGCAGAGGGGTCCAGGGCCAGGAGGCAAGGGGGAACCCGGACAGGGAGGCAGAGGGTGACCAGGACACAAGGGGCCTAGGGCCGGGAGGAAGAGGAGACCCAGGGAAGAGACAGAGACAGACCCAAGGGGCTGGAGGTAGAAGGAGACCTGGACCGGGAAGCACAGCAGGGCCGGGAAGCAGAGGGGGACTTGGGCCGGGAGGCAAAGGGTGACCAGGGCAAAGAAGTGGGGGCGACAAAGACAGGGAGGCCAAGGGAGACCAGGGCTTGGAGGCATAGAGGCATGAGGGCTAAGAGGCAGAGGGGTACCCTGGCCGGGAAACAGGGGAACCAGGGCCGAGAGGCAGAGGGGGACCAGGCCCGGGAGGCATATTGGGACCAGGGTGGGTAGGCAGAGGGGGACCAGGGCCAAGAGGCAGAGAGGTACCTAGGCCAGGTGACATGGGACCAGGCCCGGCATATAGAGGAGATCGAGGGCCGGGACGGAGACTCACCCAAGGGCCTGGAGGTAGAAGAAACCAAGGCCGTGAGGCCCTGGGGGACCAGAGCAGGTAGGCACAGAGTAACCAGGTCCGGGTATCAGGGGGGACCAGGGCGGGGTGTGAGGGGCAGACCAAGGCCAGAAGGCAGAGGGGTACCTGAACTGGGAGACAGGGGGACCAGTGCCGGGAGGGAGAGGGGAACCTGGGCTGGGAGGCAGATGGGGACTACGGTGGGTTGGCAGAGGGGCACCATGGCCAGGAGGAAGAGGGGTACCTAGGCCAGGAGACAGTGGACCAGCGCCAGGAGGCAGAGGGGTACCCGGTTCTTGAGACTGGGGGATCAGGGACAGGAGGTTAGGGGGACCTGGGCAGGAAGGCAGTGGGGGACCAAAGCCAGGTGGCAGAGGGGTACCTGGGCCGGGAGACGCGGGATCAGGGCTGGGAGGATGAGGGGGACCAGGGCCCGGAGGCAGAGGGGTACCTGGGCCGTAAGGCAAAAGGGGACGAGGGCCGAGAAGCAGTTATATTGTCAACTTGTACTTCCCAAGCGCTTAGTACAGTGCTCTGAACACAGTAAGCGCTCAATAAATACGATTGATTGTTTGATTGGGGGACAAGGGCAGCGAGCCAGAGGGGGACCTGGTCCTGGAGGCAGAGGGGGACCAGGGCCAGGAGGCAGAGGGGTACTTGGGCCGGGAGACGGGGGACCAGGGTCGGGAGGCAGAGGGGGACCTGGGCCGGGAAATGGAGACCGGATCCTGTTGGCAGATTTGTTCCTCTGCTTCCCTGTCCTTGTCCCCCCGCTTCTTGGAACTGAAGGGGAACTAGGGCCGTCAGGGAAGGGAAACCAGGGATGGGAGGCAGAGCTGGACCAGGGCAGGTTGGCAGGGGGGACCAGGGCCAAGAGGAGGGGGGCGACCAGGGCAGGGAGGCAGAGGGGGACTAGGACCGGGAGGCTAGGGATGACCTGGGCCGGGAGGCAGAGGGGGACCTGGGCTGGGAGGCAGAGGAGTAACCCGGGCCAAGAAGGGTAGGGGACAAGGTCCGTTAGACAGAGGACCAGAGACGGGAGGCAGAGGAGTACTTGGGCCTGTAGACAGGGGGCCCGGGGCTTGGAGGCAGAGGGGTAGTTGTGATGGGAGGCCGTGGTACTAGGGCTGAGAAGCAGAGGTGAACCAGGGCCGAGAGGCGGGGGGCGACCGGATCAGAGAGGCAGAGGCCGGCCAGGGCCGGGAAGCAGAGGAGAAGTAGTCATGATGATGGTATTTATTAAACCCTTACTGTATGCCTAGCACCGTACCTAAGCCCTGGAAAATCAAGTTGGACACAGACCCTGTCCCATTTAGATCTCATTCTAAATTGGAGGGAGAACAGGAATTTAATCCCCACTTTCCAGATGAGGAATCTGAGGCACAGAGACGTTAAGGGAACGTGACTACCAGCTCTGTTTGATTGTACTCTCCCAAGCACTTAGCACAGTGCTTTGCACACAGTAAATTCTTACTAAGTACAGCTGCTTAATGAGCTTGCCAAAGGTCCCGCAGCGGGCAGGTGGTGGAGCTGGGATTAAAACCCAGGGCCTCTTACTCCCAGGTCCATGCTCTTTCCTCTAGGCCACACTTTTCCCCTTGCTGCTCACCAATGTTTTTTCTCCTAAGGACTGGGTGTTTGTTCATCGCGTCCAATTTTGAGCATTGTCATTGTTTTTCTTAAGATTCAAACATGATCCCATTTTGCCTATGTCAAAAGTTCCACGTGTATATGAGCTAAAGTGGATTACTTCATGGATTTTACATGACTCAGTGGGACAGTGGGTGACACAGCAAGGGCTCAAAAGCTGTTGAACCTGGTTAACGGCCTGAAGAGTGCTTGGTCTTCAATGGGTCTGAAAGCCATACTGTGGGGTGCGGTATTTCAGGAATCGGATAATGATAATAATAACGGTGATATTTATTAAGTGCTTACTGTATGTCCATTACTGTACTAAGCACTGGAGTAGAGAAAAGCTAATCAGGTTGAACACAGTCCCTGTCCCACATGGGGCTCACGGTTTTAATTCCAATTTTCCAGCTGAGGGAGAAGTCAAGTGACTTGGCCGAGGTCACTCAGCAGAAAAATGGGAGTGGGATTAGAACTCAGATCCTTCCGACTCCCGGGCCCGGGCTCTATCCACTAGACTGTGCCGCTTCCCATAGCAGGATGGCATGTCGGCGGACGTAGGTCTTTACAGCGATTGCTCTTTCCTAGAGAAGGTTTTCGAATCTGAAAATCTGCAGTGAGAAAACCCCGCTGGGGGCGGACATATCCTTGGAGTGTTTGGCAGCACAGACCCACCAGTTATCCAGAGCTGGTCTCAGTAACCTGTGCCGAGAAGTGAGTTCCCACATGGGGGTCAGTTAGCGCAAGGCTCAGAGCAGAGGAAGTACTCAGGAAATACTGTGAATTGGTGCCAGCGGGAGAGAGGGGGCCACCGGGGAGAAGATTGAGACAGAACTCGGTATTCCGGCCTGACTCTGTTCGGATGTTCTGGGAGATCGGAAGTCTTCAATCTGGACATCAGCTCTCCCTGGATTTCATCTACACCCCCCACTTCTTGCAGGCAGCCATTCCAGGTGAACCAGTGGTTTAGGGGGAAGTCAGTTTCCCATCCCCCAAACTCAGCCTCGCCCTTTCTGTTGCCCCTCCACGACGGCATCTCCCCCTGCCCTAGCCAACCTAACGAACCGGAGCATTTTAGGTTTTGGTTATTTTGGTTCAAATTTCCCAAAGGGCTTAGGAAGCCTGGAGGATATTTGGAGGAGAATCCTGTCATTCTAGACTGTACACTCCTTTGGGGCAGGGAATGTGCCTGCTAATTTGGTTGTCTTGGATTCTCCCAAGTGGTCAGTACAGTGCTTTGCACCTAGTAAGTGTTCAATAAATAGCATCGATTGACAGCTTAGCACACGTGTTTCTGAGGCGAGAGGTCCTTGGGGTGTCTCTCTCATGGTGGGTGCACCAGTAGTGACGGCTGATTCAATGGTAAATCCCCGGCTCCAGTGGATCCCCATGCTCCACTCAGTTAAAGAGAGGGGGGAAACGGTAATATCTGCGAAGGCTTCCTACTCTGGCCGAGCCCGCGAGCTGCAGGGAAATCCTGTGACCCAACCAATCCGCGCCCCACAGAATGGGGGGTGGTCCGGGAGGAGATCCGAGGGCACCCTTTATTGGCCGAGCCCAGAGGCTGCAGGACGGTCCCCGGCTCCAGCCGATCCCCACGCTCCTCTCAGTTAAGTAGAGGGGGAGAAACGGGTAGAGATGAGAGGACCTCCTCTGCTGGCCAAGCTAGCGAGCTGCAGGAGAATCACCTACCTCAGCCAATCTCGAATCATGAGTTGATTGGGGGGAACGGGAGGTGCTACGATGGCGCCCTCTGCTGACCGAATCCAAGAGCTGCAGGGGAATCCCCGGCCCCAGCAAATCCCCGTGCCCCACTGAATGGGGGCGTTGGCCAGGAGGCGATGCGAGGGCCCTCGGTTGGCAGAGCCCAGGAGCTTCAGGACGGCCCCGGCTCCAGCTTATCCCCAGGCTTCAGGCATTTAAGGAGGGGGGGGAAGCGAGAAGAGCTGCGAGGGCGTCTTCTGCTGGCCGAGCTCGCGAGCTGCCAGAGATTCCCCGACTCTTGCCTATCCCCACGCATCAGTTGATTGCGGGGAACGGAAGATGCTACGATGGCGCCCTCTGCTGGCTGACTCAGATCACTGCAGAACGGGCCACGGTCCCAGCCAATCCCCACACTCCACTGAATTGAGGGTGGGCCGGGAGAGGATGCGAGGACACCCTCTGTTGGCCGAGCCAAGGAGCTGCAGGACGGTCCCTAGCTCCAGCCGTTCCCCAGGCTACACGTAGTTAAGGAGAGGGGGGAAAACGGCAAAAGCTGAGAGGTCGTCCTCTGCTGGCCGAGCTCGCGAGCTGCAAGAGATTCCCCGAACATAGCCAATCCCCAAGCACCAGTTGATTGGGGGAACAGGAGGAGCTGCGAGGGCGCCCTCTGCTGGCTGAAAGCAGGAGCTGCAGGAGCATCCCCGGCTCCAGCCTATCCCCATGCTCCACTCAGTTAAGAAGAGGGGTGAAACGGGAAGAACTGTGAGGGCGTCCTCTGCTGGCCGAGCTCGCGAGCTGCAGGAGAATCCCCGAACACAGCCAATCCCCAAGCACCACTTGATTTGGAGGGGACGGGAGAACCTGAGATGGCGCCCTCTGCTGACCGTGTCCAAGAGCAGCAGAGGAATCCCCGGCCACAGAAAATCTCCCCACTCCACTGACTTTGGGGCGATGGGAGAAGCTGCGAGGGCGCCACCTCCTTGCCAGGCCCATGAGCTGCAGAGAAATCACTTGCCCCAACCAACAAAAGCCCTATTGAAGGGGGGACGGGATTACGCGCCCTCTGCTGGCCGAGCCCAGGAGCTGCAGGTGGGTGCCCGGCTCAAGCAGATTCCGACGCTCCACACATTTAAGGAGAGTATGGGAAACGTGATGAGCTGCGATGTCGTCCTCTTCTGGCCGAGCTCGCGAGCTGCAGGAGAATCCCCGACCCCAGCCAATCCCCAACGACCAGTTGAGTGGGGGGGAAGGGAGGAGCTGCTAGGGCGCTCTCTGCTGGCCCATCCAGAGCGCTGCAAGACGGGGCCTGGCTCCAGCCAATCACTGCGCTCCACTGAATGGGGTTTGGGCCGGGAGGAGCTACAAGGGAGCCTTCTGCTGGCCGAGCCCAGGAGCTGCAGGAGGGTCCCCGGCTCCAGCCGATCCCCATGCTCCACTCAGCTAAGAAGAGGTGGGGGAAACTAGAAGATCTACAAGGGCGTCCTGCACTGGCCGAACTCACGAGCTGCAGTGAAATCCCTTGCCCCAACCCATCCAAGCCCCACTGAATGGGGGATGGGCCGGCAGGAGAGGCGGGGGCGCCCTCTGTTGGCCAAGCCCAGGACCTGCAGGACGGTCCTCGGCTGCAGCCGATCCCCAGGCTCCACGCAGTTAATCAATCAATCAATCAATCAATCAATCGTATTTACTGAGTACTTACTGTGTGCAGAGCACTGTACTAAGCGCTTGGGAAGTACATGTTGGCAACATATACAGACAGTCCCTACCCAATAGTGGGCTCACAGTCTGGAAGGGAGAGACATAGAACAAAACCAAACATATTAACAAAATGAAATAAATAGAATAGATATTTACAAGTAAAATAAATAAATAAATAAATAGAGTAATAAATATGTACAAACATATATACATATACACAGGTGCTGTGGAGAAGGGAAGGAGGTAAGATGGGGGATGGAGAGGGGAATGAGGGGGAGAGGAAGGAGGGGGGCTCAGTCTGGGAAGGCCTCATGGAAGAGGTGAGCTCTCAATAGGGCCTTGAAGGGAGGAAGAGAGCTAGATTGGCGGATGTTGGGAGGGAGGGCATTCCAGGCCAGGGGGATGACGTGGGCCGGGGGTCAACGGCGGGATAGGCGAGAACGAGGCACGGTGAAGAGATTAGTGGCAGAGGAGCGGAGGGTGCGGGCTGGGCTGTAGAAGGAGAGACGGAAGGTGAGGTAAGAGGGGTCGAGGTGATGGAGAGCCTTGAAGCCGAGGGTGAGGAGTTTCTGCCTGATGCGCAGATTGATTGGTAGCCACTGGAGATTTTTGAGGAGGGGAGTAACATGCACAGAGCGTTTCTGGACAAAGACAATCCGGGCAGCAGCATGAAGTATGGATTGAAGTGGGGAGAGACACGAGGATGGGAGATAGGAGAGGAGGCTGATGCAGTAGTCCAGACGGGATAGGATGAGAGCTTGAACGAGCAGGGTAGCGGTTTGGATGGAGAGGAAAGGGCGGATCTTGGCAATGTTGCGGAGCTGAGACCGGCAGGTTTTGGTGACTGCTTGGATGTGAGGGGTGAATGAGAGAGCGGAGTCGAGGTTGACACCAAGGTTGCGGACTTGTGAGACGGGAAGGATGGTAGTGCTGTCAACAGTGATGGGAAAGTCAGGGAGAGGGCAAGGTTTGGGAGGGAAGACAAGGAGTTCAGTCTTGGATATGTTGAGTATTTAGTTGCATACAGCCAGGTGGAGATGTCCTGAAGGCAGGAGGAGATGCGATCCTGGAGGGAGGGGGAGAGAGCAAGGGCAGAGATGTAGATCTGGGTGTCATCAGCGTAGAGATGATAGTTGAAGCCGTGGGAGCGAATGAGGTCACCAAGGGAGTGAGTGTAGATCGAGAATAGAAGGGGACCAAGAACTGAACCTTGCGGAACCCCCACAGTAAGGGGATGGGAGGGGGAGGAGGAGCCTGCCAAAGAGACTGAGAATGAACGACCGGAGAGATAAGAGGAGAACCAGGAGAGGACGGAGTCTCTAAAGCCAAGTTTGGATAGCGTGTTGAGGAGAAGGGGGTGGTGCACAGTGTCGAAGGCAGCTGAGAGGTCGAGGAGGATTAGGATAGAGAATGAGCCGTTGGATTTGGCAAGCAGGAGGTCATTGGTGACCTTTGAGAGGGCAGTTTCCATGGAATGTAGGGGACGGAAGCCAGACTGTAAGCCAGTTAAGGAGGGGGGGGGGGGGTAAACAGGACGTGCTGAGAGGGCGTCCTTTGCTGACCGAGCTCGCGAACTGCAGGAAAATCCCCGATTTCAGCCTATCCCCTAGCACCAGTTGATTTGGTGAAGACGGGAGAAGCTGAGAGGGCGCCCTCCGCTGACCGAATCCAAGAGCTGCAGGGGAATCCCCGGCCCCAGCCAATGCCCGCTCTCCACTGAATGCGCGGCAACGGAGGGTCTCTTTGGGCGCTCTCTGCTGGCCGAGCCCAGGAGCTGTAGGGTGGTCCCCGGTTCCAGCCGATCCCCATGCTCCACTCAGTTAAGGAGAGGGGTGGCAACGGGAAGAGCTGCGATGGCGTCCTCTGCTGGCCGAGTTCGCGAGCTGCAGGCGAATCCCCGGCCTCGGCCAATCCCGAAGCACGAGGTAATTGGGGGGAACAGGAGGTGCTACGATTGCGCCCTCTGCTGGCCTAATCAGAGCATTGCAGAACGGGCCGCAGGCCCGGCAAATCCCTGCACCCCACTGAATGGGGTGGTGGCCCGGGAGGAGATGCGAGGGCGCCCTCGGTTGGCAGAGACCAGGAGCTGCAGGACGGTCCCCGGCTCCAGCCGATCCCCAGGCTCTACGCATTTAAGGAGAGGGGGGGTTATCGGGAAGAGCTGCTAGGGCGTCGTCTGCTGTCTGAGCTCTCGAGCTGCAGGAGAATCCACGACCATAGCCAATCCCCAAGCACCAGGTGAGTGGGGGTAACGGGAGGAGGTGGGATGGCGCCCCCGGCTGGGTGACCTCTGGAGCTGCAGGAGAATTCCCGACTTCAGCCGATCACCAAGCACCAGTTGATTTGGAGGGTACAGAAGAATCTGAGAGGGCAACCTCTGCTGACCTTGTCCAAGAGCTGCAGGGGAATCCCAGGCCACAGGAAATCCCCGCACTTCACTGATTTGGGGGCAACTGGAGAAGCTCCGAGGGCGCCATCTTCTTGCAGGGCCGGCGAGCTAGAGGGAAATCACTTGCCCCAACCATTCCACGTCCCACTGAAGGGGGTGGGCAGGAGGACCTGCGAGGGCGCCCTCTGCTGGACGAGCCCAGGAGTTGCAGGTGGGTCCCCGGCTCCAGCTGATTCCCACGCTCCACTCATTGAAGAAGAGTGTGGGAAACTGAATGAGCTGAGGTTGTCCTCTTCTGGCCGAGCTCGCGAGCTGCAGGAGACTCTCCGAATCCAGCCTATCTCCAAGCACCAGTTGACTGAGGGGAGCGGGAGGAGCTGAGAGGGCGCCCTCTGCTGGCCCACCCAGAGCCCTGCAGGTCGGGCTCCGGCTCCACCTAATTCCCTGCATTCCACTGAATGGGGTCGGGGGGGAAAGGGAGGACAGGCGAGGGCATTCTCTGCTGGCGCACCCAGAGCCCTGCAGGATGGGCCCCGGCCCCAGCCGTTCCCCGCGCTCCACTGATTGGGGTGTGGGCAGGGAGGAGCTGCGAGGGCTACCCAGGAGTTGCAGGATGGTCCCCAGCTCCATCTGATCTGCACGCTCTACACATTTAAGGAAAGGGGGGAAACGCGGGAAAAGCTGCGAGGAAGCCTCTGCTGGTCAGAGGAAGCCTCTGCTGGTCAAGCTCGCTAGCTGCAGGAGAATCCCCGACTCCAGCTAATTTCTAAGCACCAGGTGATTGGGGGCGAACAGGAGGAGATGCGAGGACGCCTTCTGCTGGCCCACCCAGAGCCCTGCAGGACGGGCCCCGACCACAGCCAATCCCCGCTCTCCATTTTATGGGGGGTTGGCCGGGAGGAGCTGCGAGGGAGCCTTCTGTTGGTCAAGCCCACGAGTTGCAGCACGGTCCCCGGCTCCAGGAGATCCCGATGATCCTCTCATCTAAAGGGGGGGGGGGGCAACGGGAAGACCCGTGAGGGTTACCTCTGCTTGCCGAGCTCACGAGCTGTAGGAGAATCCCCGACCTCAGCCCAACCGCAAGCACCAGTTGATCGGGGGGAATGGGAGAAACTGCGAGGGCGCGCCCTACTGGGCGACCTTGCGGGCTGCAGGATAATCCCCGATCTCATCCGATCCGCTAGCACCAGTTGATTTGTAGGGGACGGGAGAAGCTGAGAGGGCGCCCTCTGCTGACCGAATCCAAGAGCTGCAGGGAACTCCCCGGCCCCAACCAATCCCCGCACTCCACTGAATGGGGTGGGGGAGACGGGTGGACATGCGTGGGCGCTGCCTGCTGGCCGAGCCAAGAAGCTGTAGGAGTATCCCCGGCCCCATCCGGTATCCATGCTCCACTCAGTTAAGGAGAGGGGTGGCAATGGGAAGAGCTGCGATGGCATTCTCTGCTGGCCGCGCTCGTGATCTGCAGGCGAATCCCCGACCTCAGTCATTCCCGAAGCACGAATTGATTGGGGGAAACGGGAGGTCCTGCAATGGCGCCCTCTGATGCCCGACCCAGAGCACTGCAGAAAGGTCCTCGGCCCCAGCAAATCCCTGCAATCCACTGAATGGGGGGGTGGGGGGGTGTCCCGGGAGGACATGCGAGAGCAACCTCTGTTGGCCGAGTCCAGGATCTGCCGGACGGTTCCCGGCTCTAGCAGATCCCCAGACTCCACACACTTAAGAAGAGGGGGGGGTAGACGTGAAGAACAGCCAGGGCGTCCTCTGCTGGCCAAGCTCACGAGCTTCAGGAAAATCCACGACCACAGCCAATCCCCAAGCACCAGTTGAGTTGGGGGAACGGGAGGAGCTGGGATGGCGCCCCCTGCGGGCCGACCTGGGGACCTACAGGAGAATCCCCAATCTCAGTCGATACCCAAGCACCAGTTTATTTGGAGGGAACGGGAGAAGCTGAGAGGGCGCCCTCTGCTTACCGAATCCAAGAGATGCAGGGGAATCCCCGGCCCCAGCCAATCCCCAAGCGCCACTTGACTGGGGGGAACGGGAGTAGCTGCGAGGGCGCCCTCTGCTGGCCGAGCCCAGGAGGTGCAGGAGGGTCCCCGGCTCCAGCTGATCCCCATGCTCCACTCAAAGAAGGGGGGAGGGAAGATCTGCGAGGGCGTCCTCCGCTGGCCGAGCTCGCGACCTACAGGGAAATCCCTTGCCTCACCCAATCCGCGCCCCACAGAATGGGGGGTGGGCCGGGAGGAGCTGCGAGGGCGTCCTCTATTGGCCGAGCCCAGAAGCTACAGGACGGTCCCCTGCACCAGCTCATCCCCACGCTCCAGTCAGTTCAGTAGATGGGGGAGAAACGGGTAGAGTTGCGAAAGCGTCCTCTGATGGCCGAGCTCGCGGGCTGAAGGAGAATCCCCGACCTCAGCTGATCACCAAGCACCAGTTGATTTGGAGGGTACAGAAGAAGCTGAGAGGGCACCCTCTGCTGACCGTGTCCAAGAGCTGCAGGGGAATCCCCGGCCAGGCCACAGCCAATTCCCGCACTCCACTGATTTGGGGGCAACGGGAGAAGCTCCGAGGGCGCCATCCCCTTGCCAGGCCGGCGAGCTACAGCGAAAGTACTTGCCCCACCCAATCCACGTCCCACTGAAGTGGGGGGGGACGGGAGGAATTGGGAGGGCGCCCTCTGCTCGCCAAGCCCATGAGCTGCAGATGGGCCCCCGGCTCCAGCCGATTCCCACGCTCCACTCATTTGAGGTGAGTGTGGGAAATGGGATGAGCTTCGAGGTCGTCCTTTTCTGGCCGAGCTCGCGAGCTGCAGGAGACTCAACGACCCCAGCCCATCCCCAAGAAACAGTTGACGGGAGGGAGCGGGAGGAGCTGCGAGGGCACCCTCTGCTGGCCCATCCAGAGCCCTGCAGGACGGGCCCCGGCCCCACCCAATTCCCTGCCGTCCACTGAATGGGGGGAAGGGAGGACAGGCGAGGGCGCTCTCTGCTGGCCCACCCAGAGCCCTGCAGGACGGGCCCCGGCCCCAGTCAATCCCCGAGCTCCACTGAATGGGGGATGGGACGTTAGGAGCTGCGAGGGCTGCCCAGGAGTTGTAGGACGGTCCCCATCTCCATCCGATCCCCACGCTCCACTCATTTAAGGAGAGGGGGGAAACGCGGGAAGAGCTGCGAGAGCCTCCACTGCTTGCCGAGCTCGCGGGCTGCAGGAGAATCCCGACCCCAGCTAATCCCCAAGCACCAGGTGATTGGGGAGAACTGGAGGAGCTGCGAGGACGCCCTGTGCTGGCCCACCAGAGCCCTGCAGGACGGGCTCCGGCCCCAGCCAATCCCCGCTCTCCATTTTATGGGGGGTTGGCCGGGAGGAGCTGCGAGGGCGCCTTCTGTTGGTCGAGCCTACGAGTTGCATGATAGTCCCCGGCTCCAGGCGATCCGGATGCTCCACTCATTTAAGGAGAGGGAGGCAACTGGAAGAGCTGCGAGGGCGTCCTCTGCTGGCCAAGCTCGCGAGCTGCAGGAGAATCCCCGACCTCAGCCAATCTCCAAGCATGAGTTGATTTGGGGGAACAGGAGGTGCTGCGATGGGGCCCTCGGTTGGCTGACCCAGAGCAGTGCAGAAAGGGCCCCGGCCCCAGCCAATCCCTGCACTCCACTAAATGGGGGGGGGGGGGTGTTTCGGGAGGGGATACGATGGCGCCCTCTGTTGGCCGAGCTTAGGAGCTGCAGGATGGTCCCCAGCTCCAGACGATCCCCAGGCTCCAGGCAGTTAAGGAGAGAAGGGGAAACGGCAAGAGCTGCAAGGGCGTTTTCTGCTGGCCGAGCTCGCGAGCTGCAAGAGAATCCCCGACCTTAGCCTATCCCGAAGCTACAGTTGATTGGGGGAACGGGAGGAGCTGCGATGGTGCCCCCTGCTGACCCATCCAGGGCACTGCTCCGTCCTGAGCCAATCCCCGCGCTCCAGTGAATGGGGGGTGGGCCGGGAGGAGCTGCGAGGGCGCCTTCTGTCGGCCTAGCCCAGGAGTTGCAGGACGGTCCCTGGTTCCAATCGATCCCCACACTCCACTCAGTTAAGGACTGGGAGGGGGGGCAACGGGAAGAGCTCCGAGGGCGTCCTCCGCTGGCCGAACTCGCGAGCTGCAGGAGAATCCCCGAACAGAGCCAATCCCCAAGAACCAGTTGATTGGGGGAACAGGAGGAGCTGCGAGGGCGCCCTCTGCTGGCCGAGAGCAGGAGCTGCAGGAGGGTCGCCGGCTCCAGCCGATCCCCAAGCTCCTCTCAGTTAAGGAAAAGGGGAGAACGGGAAGAGCATCGAGGGCGTACTCTGCTGGCCGAGCTCACGAACTTCAGGAGAATCCCCGCCCCAGCCAATCCCCAAGCACCAGTTGATTTGGAGGGGACAGGAGAAGCTGAGAGGGCGCCCTCTTCTGACCGTGTCCAAGAGCTTCGGGGGAATCCCCGGCCACAGCCAATCCCCCTACTCCAATGATTTGGGAGCCACGGGAGAAGCTGCGAGGGCGCCATCTCCTAGCTAGGCCCGCGAGCTGCAGTGAAATCACTTGCCCCAACCAATCCATGCTCTACTGAAGATGGGGGAAGGGGGGACCTGCCAGGGCGCCCTCTGTTGGCCTAGCCCAGGAGCTGCAGGTGGGTCCCCGGCTTCAGCCGATTCCCACGTTCCACTCATTTAAGGAGAGTGTGGGAAACGGGATGAGCTGCGAGGTCGTCCTCTTCTGGCCGAGCTCGCAAGCTGCAGGAGAATCCCGGACCCCAGCCAATCTCCAAGCACCAGTTGAGTGGGGGGAACGGGAGGAGCTGCGAGGGCGCACTCTGCTGGTCCACCCAGAGACCTGTAGCACGGGCCTCGGCCCCAGCCAATTCCCTGTGCTAAAATGAATGTGGGGGGAAGGAGGACGGGCGAGGGCGTTCTCTGCAGGCCCACCCAGAGCCCTGCAGGACGGGGCCCGCCCCAAGCCAATCCCCGCGCTCCACTGAATGGGGATTGGGCCGGGAGGAGCTACAAGGGCGCTCTCTGCTGGCCGAGGCCAGGAGCTGTAGGAGGGTCCCCGGCTCCAGTCGATCCCCATCCTCCATTCAGTTAAGTAAAGAGGGGAACGGGAAGAGCTGAGAGGGCGTCCTCTGCTGGCCGAGCTTGCTGGCCGAGCTTGCGAGCTGTAGGAGAATCCCCGAACACAGCCAATCTCCAAGCACCAGTTGATTGGGGGAACAGGAGGAACTGCGAGGGCGCCCTCTGCTGGCCGAGAGCAGGAGCTGCAGGAGCGTCGCTGGCTCCAGCCGATCCCCAGGCTCCACGTATTTAAGGAGGGGGGGGTAAACGGGAAGAGCTGCGAGGGCGTCTTCTACTGGTCGAGCTCGCGAGCTGCAAGAGATTCCCTGACTCTAGCCTATCCCCAAGCATCAGTTGATTGGGCGGAACGGGAGGTGCTGCGATGGCGCCCTCTGCTGGCCGACCCGGAGGCGTGCAGGACTGGTCCCGGCCCCAGCCAATCCCCGCGCTCCACTGAATGAGAAGCGCGGGAGGAGCTGCGAGGGTGCCCTCTATTGGCCGAGCCCAGAAGCTACAGGAAGGTCCCCGGTTCCAGCTGATCCCAATGCTCCACACAGTTAAGTAGAGGGGGGAAACGGGTAGAGCAGCGAGGGGGTCCTCTGATGGCCGAGCTCGCGAGCTGCAGGAGAATCCTCGACTTTAGCCAATCACAGAGCACCAGTTGATTTGGAGGGTACAGAAGAAGCTGAGAGGGCACCCTCTGCTGACCGTGTCCAGGAGGAGAATCCCCAGCCACAGCCAATCAACTCACTCCACTGATTTGGGGGCAACGGGAGAAGTTCCGAGGGCGCCATCTCCTTGCCCGGCAGGCGAGCTGCATCGAAATCACTTGTACCAACCAATCCACGTCCCACTGAAGTGGGGGGAAGGGAGGACCTCCGAGGGCGCCCTCTGCTGGCCGAACCCAGGAGCTGCTGCCGGGTGGGTCCCCGGCTCCAACCGATTCCCACGCTCCACTCATTTAAGGAAACGGGATGAGCTGCGAGTTTGACCTCTTCTGGCCGAGCTCGGGAGCTGCAGGAGAATCACCGACCCAGCCAATCTCCAAGCACCAGTTGAGTGGGGGAAACTGGAGGAGCTGCGAGGGCGCCCTCTATTGGCCGAGCCCAGAGGCTGCAGGACGGTCCCCGGCTCCAGCTGATCCACATACTCCACTCAGTTAAGTAGAAGGGGGAAAACGGATAGAGCTGAGAGGACGCCCCCTGCTGGCCGACCTCGCGAACTGCAGGACAGTCCCCGATCTCAGCCGATCCCCTAGTACCAGTTGATTTGGAGGAGATGGGAGAAGCTGAGAGGACGCCCTCTGTGGACCGAATCCAAGAGCTGCAGGGGAATCCCCGGCCCCAGCCGATCCCCGTTCTCCACTGAATGGGGGGCAAGGGAGGACCTACATGGTCGCTCTCTGCTGGCCGAGCCCAGGAGCTGTACGAGGGTACCCAGCTCCAGCCGATCCCCATGCTCCACTCAGTTAAGGAGAGGTGGGAAACGGGATAAGCTGCGAGGTCGTCGTTTTCTGGCCGAGCTCACGAGCTGCAGGAGAATCCCCAACCCCGGCCAATCTCCAAGCACCAGTTGAGTGGGGGGAACGGGAGGAGCTGCTAGGGCTCTCTTTGCTGGCCCATCCAGAGGCCTACAGCACGGGCCCCAGCCCCAGCCAATTCCCTGCACTCCACTGAATGGGGGAGGGGGGGTGAGGACAGGCGAGGGCTCTCTCTGCTGGCCTACCCAGAGCCCTGCAGTTCGGGGCCCGGTCCCAGCCAATCCCCACGCTCCACTGAATGGGGGTTCGGCTGGGAGGAGCTACGAGAGCGTTCTCTGCTGGCCGAGCCCAGGAGCTGCAGAAGGGTCCCCGGCTCCATCCGATCCCAGTGCTCCACTCATTGAAGGAGAGGGGGAGAAACTGGAAGATCTACGAGGGCGTCCTCCGCTGGCCGAACTCGCAAGCTGTAGGGAAACCCCTTGCCCCAACCAATCAAAGCCCCACTGAATGGTGGGGGGGGTCCTGGAGGAGATGCAAGGGCGCCCTCGGTTGGCCGACACCAGGAGCTACAGGACGGTCCCCGGCTCCAGTCGATCCCCACGCTCCACTCAGTGAAGGAGGTGTGGGGGAACGGGAAGAGCTGCGAGGGCGTCCAATGCTGGCCGAGCTCGCGAGCTGCAGGAGAATCCCCAAGCCCAGCTAATCCCCAAGCACCAGTTGATTTGGAGGGGACAGGAGGACCTGCGATGGCGTCCACTGCTGGCCGAGCCCAGGAGCTGCAGGTGGGTCCCCGGCTCCAGCCGATTCCTATGCTCCACTCATTTAAGGAGAGTTTGGGAAACGGGATGAGCTGTGAGGTCGTCCTCTTCTGGCCGAGCTCTCGAGCTGCAGGAGAATCCCCCACCCCAGCCAATCACAAGCACCAGTTGACTGGGGGGAACGGGAGGAGCTGCGAGGTCGCCCTCTGCTGGCCCACCCAAAGACCTGCAGGACGAGTCCCGGCCCCATCCAATTCCCTGTGTTCCACTGAGTGGGGGGGAGGGAAGACCGGCGAGGGCGCTGTCTGCTGGCCCACCCAGAGCCGTGAAGGACGGGGCCCGGCCCCAGCCAATCCCAGCGCTCCACTGAATGGGTGTTTGGCCTGGAGGAGCTACGAGGGCGCTCTCTGCTGGCCGAGCCCAAGTGCTGCAGGACGGTCTCCGGCTCCAGCCGATCCCCGTGCTCCACTCAGTTAAGGACTTGGGGGGGGGTTGCAACGGAAAGAGCTGCGAGCGCGTCCTCTGCTGGCCGAGCTGGCGAGCTGCAGGAGAATCCCCGGACACAGCCAATACTCAAGCACCAGTTGATTGGGGGAACAAGGAGGAGCTGAGAGGGCGCCCTCTGCTGGCCGAGCCCAAGAGCTGCAGGACGGTCTCCGGCTCCAGCCGATCCCCATGCTCCACTCAGTTAAGGACTGGGGGGGGGGGGTGCAACGGGAAGAGCTGCGAGCGCGTCCTCTGCTGGCCGAGCTGGCGAGCTGCAGGAGAATCCCCGAACACAGCCAATACTCAAGCACCAGTTGATTGGGGGAACAAGGAGCTGAGAGAGCTCCCTCTGCTGGCCGAGGGCAACAGTTGCAGGAGTGTCCCCGGCTCCAGCCGATCCCCAGGCTCCACTCAGCTAAGGAGAGGGGGGAACGGGAAGAGTTGCGAGGGCGTCCTCTGCTGGCCGAGCTCGCGAGCTGCAGGAGAATCCCCGACCCCAGCCAATCCCCAAGCACCACTTGATTTGGAGGGGACGGGAGAAGCTGAGAGGGTGCTGTCTTCTGACCTTGTCCAAGAGCTGCAGGGGAATCCCCGGCCACAGCCAATCCCCCCATCCACTGATCTGGGGGCGACGGCAGAAGCTGCGAGGTTGCCATCTCCTAGCCAAGCCCGCGAGCTGCAGCGAAATCACTTGCCCCAACCTATCCACACCCTACTGAAGGGGGGGACGGGAGGACCTGTGAGGGCGCCCTCTGCTGGTCGGGCCCAGGAGCTGCAGGTGGGTCCCCGTCTCTAACCGATTCCTATGCTCCACTCATTTAAGAAGAATGTGGGAAACGGGATGAGCTGCGAGGTCGTCCTCTTCTGGCCGAGCTCTAGAGCTACAGGAGAATCCCCGACCCCAGCCAATCCCCAAGCACTAGTTGAGTGGGGGGAACGGGAAGACCTGCGAGGGCCCCCTCTGCTGGCCCACCCAGAGACCTGCAGGACGGGCCCCGGCCCCAGCCAATTCCATGCGCTCCACTGAGTGGGGGGAAGAGAGGACCGGTGAGGGCGCTCTCAGCTGGCCCACCCAGAGCCCTGCAGGACGGTGCCCTGCCCCAGCCAATCCCCGCAAACCACTGAATGGGGAGTGGGCCGGGAGGAGCTGCGAGGGCTGCTCAGGAGTTGCAGGATGGTCCCCAGCTCCAGCCTATCCCCACGATCCACTCATTTAAGGAGAAGGGGGAAAGGCGGGAAGAGCTGCGAGGGCCTCCTCAGCTGGCCACGCTCGCTGCAGGAGAATCACCGACCCCAGCAAATCCCCAAGCATCAGGTGATTTGGGAGGAACGGGAGGAGCTGCAAGGGCGCCCTCTGCTGGCCCCCCAAGAGCTCTGCAGAACGGGCCCGGGTCCCAGACAATCCCCGCTCTTCATTTTATGGGGGGTTGGCCGGGAGGAGCTGCGAGGGTTCCTTCTGTTGGTCAAGCCCACGAGCTGCCGGACGGTCCCAGGCTCCATCCGATCCCCACGCTCCCCTCAGTTAAGGAGAGGGGGTGAAACGGGAAGAGCTGCGAGGGTGTCCTCTGCTGGTCAAGCTCGCGAGCTGCAGCAGAATCCCCGACACCAGCCAATCCTGGAGCACCAGTTGATTTGGGGGAAAGTGAGGAGCTGCGATGGCGCCTTCTGCTGGCCGAGCCCAGGAGCTGCAGGAGCGTCCCCGGCTCCAGGCGATCCCCATGCTCCACTCATTTAAGGAGAGGGGGGCAACGGGAAGAGCTGCGAGTGCGTCCTCTGCTGGCCGAGCTTGCGAGCTGCAGGAGAATCCTCGACCTCAGCCGATCATAAAGCACCAGTTGATTTGGAGGGTACAGAAGAAGCTGAGAGGGCACCCTAGGCTGACCGTGACCGAGAGCCGCAGGAGAATCCCGGGCCATAGGCAGTCCCTGCACTCCACTAATTTGGGGGCGACGGGAGAAGCTGCGAGGGCGCCATCTGCTGGCCGGCTGGCAAGCTGCAGGGAAATCCCTTGCCCCAACCAATCCAAGCCTCACTAAATGGGCGGAGGGAGGACATGCGAGGGCGCTCTCTGCTGGCCGAGCTCAGGAGGTGCAGGAGGGTCCTCGGCTCCAGACGATCCCCAGGCTCCACTCATTTAAGGATGGGGGAAAACGAGAAGAACTGCGAGGGCATCCTCTGCTGGCCGAGACCGAGAGCAACAGGAGACTCCCCGACCCCAGTCAATCCCCAAGCACCAGTTGATGGGGGGGAATGGGAGGAGCTGCGAGGGCGCCCCCTGCAGGCCGACCTCGCGAGCTGCAGGAGAATCCCCGTTCTCAGCCGATCCCCGAGCACCAGTTGATTTGGAGGGGACGGGAGAAACTGAGAGGGCGCTCTCTGCTGACCGAATCCAAAAGCTGCAGGGGAATCCCGGCCCCCGCCTTTCCGCGAACTCCACTGAATGAGGGGGAAGGGAGGACCAGCGTGGGTGTTCTCTGCTGGCCGAGCCCAGGGACTGTAGGAGGGTCCCCGGCTCCAGCCGATCCCCATGCTCCACTCCGTTAAAGAGGGGAGGGGCAACGGGAAGAGCTGCGAGGGCGTCCTCTGCTGGCCGGGCTCGCGAGCTGCACGAGAATCCCCGACCTCAGCCAATCCCCAAGCACGTGTTGATTGGGGAGAACAGGAGGTGCTGGGATTTCGCCCTCTGCTGGCCGACCCAGAGCACTGCAGAACGGGCCCCGGTCCCAGCAAATCCCCGCAATCCACTGAATGGGGTGGTGGGCCGGGAGGAGATGCGAGGGCACCCTCTGTTGGTCTAGCCCAGGAGCTGCAAGACGGTCCCCGAATCCAGCGAATCCCCAGGTTCCACCTAGTTAAGGAGATGGGGGTAAACGGGAAGAGCTGCGAGGGCATGTTCTGCTGGCCAAGCTCACGAGCTGCAAGAGATTCCGTGAATCTAGCCTATCTCCAAGCACCAGTTGATTGGGGGAACGGGAGTTGCTGCGATTTCGCCCTCTGATGGCCGACCCAGAGCACTGCAGAACGGGCCCCGGTCCCAGCAAATCCCCGCAATCCACTGAATGGGGTGATGGGCCGTGATTAGCTGCGAGGACGCCCTCTATTGGTCGAGCCCAGTAGCTGCAGGAGGCTCCCCGGCTCCAGATGATCCCCAAGCTCCACTCATTTAAGGATTGGGGTGGAAACGGGAAGATCTGCGACGGCATCCTCTGCTGGCCGGGCCCGCGAGCTGCAGGGAAATCCCTTGCCCCAACCAATACACGCCCTACTGAATGAGGGTCGGGGGAAGGGAGGACCTGCGAGGGCGCCCTCTGCTGACCGAGCCCAGGAGCTGCAGGTGGGTTCCCGGCTCCAGCCGATTCCCACGCTCCACTCATTTAAAGAGAGTGTGGGAAACGGAATGAGCTGCGAGATCGTCCTCTTCCGGCCGAGCTCGCGAGCTGCAGGAGAATCCCCGACCCCAGGCAATCCCCAAGCACCAGTTGACCGGGGGGAACCGGAGGAGCTGCGAGGGCGTCCTCTGTTGTCCCACCCAGAGCACTGGAGAAGGGGCCCCGGCCCCAGCAAATCCCCGCAATCCACTGAATGGGGGGTTGGCCGAGAGGTGATGCGAGGGCGCCCTCTGTTGGCCGAGCCCAGGAGCTGCAGAACGGTTCCCGGCTCCAGCCGATCCCCATGCTCTACTCAGTTATGGAGAGGTGGGTAAACGGGAAGAGCTACGAGGTCGTCTTCTGCTGGCCGAGCTCGCGACCTGCAAGAGATTCGCCCACTCTAGCTTATCCCCAATCACCAGTTGATTGGGGGGAACGGGAGGTGCTGTGATGCCGCCCTCTGCTGACCCATCCAGGGCACTGCAGGACGGGCCCCGGCCCCAAGCAATCCCCGAAATCCACTGAATGGCGTGTAGGCCGTGAGGAGCTGCGAGGGCGCTCTCTGTTGGCCGAGTACAGGAGCTGCAGAAGGTGCTCCGGCTCGAGCCGATACCCATGACCCACTCATTTTAGGAGGGGGGGGGAACGGGAAGTGCTGCGAGGGCGTCCTCTGCTGGCCGAGCTCACGAGCAGAAGGGGAATCCCCGAACCCAGCCAATCCGCAAGCACCAGTTGATTTGGAGGGGACGGGAGAAGCTGAGAGAGCGCCCTCTGCTGACCGTGCCCAAGAGCTGCAGGGAAATTCCGGGCCACAGCCAATCCCCGCACGCCACTGATTTGAGGGCGACGGGAGAAGCTGCGAGGGCTCCATCTGCTGGCCGGGCTCACGAACTGCAGGGAAATTCCTCATCCCCCAGCAATCCAAGCCCCACTGAATGGGGGTGGGGGAAGGAAGGACCTGCGATGGCACTCTCTGCTGGCCGAGCCCAGGAGCTGCAGGAGGGTCCCCGGTTCCAGACAATCCCCTGGCTCCACTCATTTACGGATAGGGGAGAAACGGGAAGAGCTGTGAGAGCGTCCTCTGCTGGCCGAGCTCGCGAGCTGCAGGAGAATCCCCGACCCCAGCCAATCCCCAAGCATCAGTTGATTGGGGGGAATAGGAGGAGATGCGAGGTCGCTCCCTGCTGGCCGAACTCGCGACCTGCAGGAGAATTCCCGATCTCAGCCGATCCCCTAACACCAGTTGATTTGGAGGGGACGGGAGAAGCTGAGGGCGCCCTCTGCTGACCGAATCTGAGAGCTGCAGGGGAATCCCCGGCCACAGCCAATCACCGCACTCCACTGAATGGGGGGGAAGGGAGGACCTGCGTGGGTTCTCTCTGCTGGCCGAGCCCAGGAGCTATAAATGGTTCCCCCGCTTCAGCCGATCCCCAGGCTCCACTCAGTTAAGGAGAAGGGGGGAAACGGGATGAGCTGCGAGATCGTCCTCTTCTGGCCGAGTTCGCGAGCTGCAGGAGAATCCCCATCCTTAGCCAATCCCCAAGCACGAGTTGACTGTGGTGAACGGGAGGTGCTGCGATGGCGCCCTCTGCTGGCCAACCGAGAGCACTACAGATCGGGCTCCAGATTGCCACAGCAAATCCCCGTACTCCTCTGAATGGGGGTGGGCCGGGGGACATGCGATGGCGCCCTCTGTTGGCCGAGCCCAGAAGTTGCAGGACGGTCCCGGGCTCTAGACCATCCCCACGCTCCGCTCAGTTTAGGAGAGGGGGGGAAACGGGAAAAGCTGCGAGGGCGTCTTCTTCTGGTCGAGCTCGCGAGCAGCAAGAGAATCCCCGACCCTAGCCTATCCCCAAGCACCAGTTGATTGCGGGGAACGGGAGGAGCTTCGATGGCGCCCTTTTCTGATCCATCCAGGGCACTGCAGGACGGGTCCCATCCCCAGCCAATCACCGCGCTCCAGTGAATGGGGGGCGGGCCGGGAGGAGTTGCAAAGGCACCCTCTGTTGGCCTAGCCCAGGAGCTGCAGGACAGTCTCCGGTTCCAGCCGATCCTCACGCTCCACTCAGTTAAGGAGAGGAGGGAACTGGGAAGAACTGCGAGGGCGTCCTCTGCTGACCGAGTCCAAGAGCTTCAGGGAAATCCCCGGCCGCAGCCAATCCCCGCACTCCACTGAATGGGGGTGAAAAGAAGGCCTGCCAGGGCGCTGTCTGCTGGCCAAGCCCAGGAGCTGCAGGATGTTCTCCGGCTCCAGTTTATCTCCATGCTCCACTCAGTTAAGGAGAGGGGGGAAACGGGAAGAGCTGCGAGGGTTCTTCTGCTGGCCGAGCTAGCGAGTTGCAGGAGAATCGCCTACCTCAGCCAATCCCCATGTAAGAGTTGATTGGGGGGAACGGGAGGTTTTGCGATGGCGCGCTCTGCTGGCCCACCCAGAGCACTGCAGAATGGGCCCCGGCCCCAGCCAATCCCCCCGCTCCACTGAATGTGGGGTTGGCCGGGAGAAGCTGCGAGGGCGCCCTGTGTTGGCAGAGCCGAGGAGCCACAGGAGAGTCCCCGGCTCCAGCCAGTCCCCATGCTCCACTCATTTAAGAAGAGGGGGGAAACGGAAAGTGCTGCCAGGGCTTCCTCTGCTGGTCGAGCTCGCGAGATGCAGTAGAATCCCCGACCCCAGCCAATCCCCAAGCACCAGTTGATTTGGAGGGGACGGGAGAATCTGAGAGGGCGCCCTCTGCTGACCGTGTCCAAGAGCTGCAGGGGAATCCCCGGACATAGCCAATCTCCACACTATCCTGATTTGGGGGCGACGGGAGAAGCTGCGAGGGCTCCATCTCCTTGCGAGGCCCGCGAGCTGCAGCGAAATCACTTGCCCCAACCAATACACGCTCTACTGAAGCGGGGACGGGAGGACCTGCGAGGGCGCCCTCTGCTGGCCGAGTCCAAGATCTTCAGGGGAATCCCCGGCCACAGCCAATCCCCGCACTCCACTGAATGAGGGTGAAGGGAGGACTTGCTAGGGCGCTCTCTGCTGGCCGAGCCGAGGAGCTGCAGGAGAGTCCCCGGCTCCAGCCTATTTCCATGATCCACTCACTTAAGGAGAGGGGAAAACAGGAATAGCTGCGAGGACGTTTTGTGCTGGCCAAGCTCGCGAGCTGTAGGAGAATCCCTGACCTCAACCAATCTCCAAGCACGAGTTGACTGGGGGGAAAGGGATGTGCTGCGATGGCACCCTCTGCTGGCCCACCCATAACACTGCAGAACGGCCTCCGCCCCCATATAATCCCCGCGCTCCACTGAATGGGGCTTGGGCCGGGAGGAGCTGCGAGGGCGCCCTGTGTTGGCCGAGCCCAGGAGCTGCAGGATGGTCCCCGGCTCCAGCAGATCCCCACGCTCCACTCATTTAAGGAGAGAGGGGGAAACGGGGAGAGCTGCGAGGGCGTCCTCTGCTGGTCGAGCTCGCAAGCTGCAGGAGAATCCCCTACCCCAGCCAATCCCCAAGCACCAGTTGATTGGGGGTAGCTGGAGTAGCTGCGAGGGCGCCCTCTGCTTGCCGAGCCCAGGAGCTTCAGGAGGGTACCCGGCTCCAGCCGATCCCCATGCTCCACTCAGTTAAGGAGAGTGGGCGAAACGGGAAGATCTCCGAGGGCATCCTCCGCTGGCCGAGCCGCGAGCTGCAGGGAAATACCTTGCCCCAGCCCATCCGCACTCCATAGAACGGGGGGTAGGCCGGGATGATCTGCGAGGGCGCCCTCTGCTGGCGGAGCCCAGAGGCTGTAGGAGGGTCCCCGGCTCCAGCCGATTCCCAGGTGCCACTTATTTAAGGATGGGGGGGGAAACGGGAAGAGTTTCGAGGGCGTCCTCTGCTGGCCGGGCTCGCGAGCTGCTGGAGAATGCCCGACCCCAGCCAATCCCCAAGCACCAGCTGATTGGGGGGAACGGGAGGAGCTGCGAGGTCGCCCCCTTCTGGCCAACCCCGCGAGCTGCCGGAGAATCCCCGACCTCAGCCGTTCCCTTACCACCAGTTGATTTGGAGGGGACGGGAGAAGCTGAGAGGGCGACCTTTGCTAACCGAATCCAAGAGCTGCAGGGGTATCCCCGGCCCCAGCCAATCCCCACACTCCACTGAATGGGGGTGGAAGGGAGGACCTGCGTGGGCGCTCTATGCTGGCCGAGCTCAGGAGCTGTAGGCGGGTCCCCGGCTCCAGCCGATCCCCATGCTCCACTCAGTTAAGGAGGGGGGGCAACGGGAAGAGCTTCGAGGGCGCCCTCAGCTGGCCGAGCTCGCGAGCTGCAGGAGAATCTCCAAACCCAGCCAATCCCCAAGCACCAGTTGATTTGGAGGGGATGGGAGAAGCTGAGAGGGCGCCCTCTGCTGACTGTGTCCAAGAGCTGCAGGAGAATCCCCGGCCACAGCCAATCCCTGCACTCCACTGATTTGGGGGCGACGGGAGAAGCTGCCAGGGCGCCATCTCCTTGCCAGGCCTGCAAGCTAGAGCCAAATCACTTGTCGCAACCAATCCACGCCCTACTGGAGGAGGGGACCGGAGGACCTGCGAGGGCGCCCTCTGCTGGCCAAGCTCAGAAGCTGCAGCAGGGTCCTAAGTTCTAGCCTGTCTCCATGCTCCACTCATTTAACGAGAATGTGGGTAACGGTATGAGCTGCGAGGTTGTCCTCTTCTGGCCGAGCTTGTGAGCTGCAGGAGAATCCCCGAAACCAGCCAATCCCCAAGCACCAATTGACTAGGGGAAACGGGAGGAGCTGCGAGGGCGCCCTTTGCTGGCATACCTAGAGCCCTGTAGGAGGGGTCCCGGCCCCAGCCAATTCCCTGTGCTCCACTGAATGTCTGGGGAAGGGAGGACCTCTGAAAGTGCTCTCTGCTGGCCCACCCAAAGCCCTGCAGGACGGGCCCCGGCCCCAGCCAATCCCCGCGTTCCACTGAATGGGGGGTGGACAGGGAAGAGCTTCCAGGGCGCCCTCTGCTGGCAGAGTCCAAGAGTTGCAGGGGAATCACCAGCCACAGCCAATCCCCGCACTCCACTTAATGTGGGTGAAGGGAGGACATGCTAGGGCGCTTTCTGCTGCCCGAGCCAGGAGCTGGAAGATGGTCCCCGGATTCAGCCAATTCCCATGCTCCACTCAGTTAAAGATAGGGGGAAACGGGGCTACGAGGGCGTCTTCTACTGGCCGAGCTTGCGTGCTGCAGGAGAATCCCCGACCTCAGCCAATCCCCAAGCACGAGTTGATTGGGGGAAACGGGAGGTGCTGCGATGGCGCCCTCTTTTGGCCTACCCAGAGCAATGCAGAACGGCCCCCGCCGCATCCAATCCCGCGCTCCACTGTATGGGGGGTGGGCCGGGAGGAGCTGCGAAGGCGTCCTGTGTTGGCCGAGCCCAGGAGCTGCAGTATGGTCCCTGGCTCCAGTCGATCCCCACGCTCCACGCAGTTAAGGAGAGGTGGGGGGAAACGAAAAGATCTGCGAGGGCGTCCTCTGCTGGCCGAGCTTCGAGCTGCAGGAGAATCCCCGACCCCAGCGAATCCCCAATCACGAATTGATTGAGGGGAAAGGGAGGAGCTGTGAGGGCGCCCTCTGCTGGCCGAGCTCACGAGCTGGAGGGAAATCCCTTGCCCCAACCAATCCGCGCCCCATAGAATGGGGGGTGGACCGGGAGGAGCTGAGAGGGGGCCCTTTGTTGGTCGAGCCCAGGAGCTGCAGAAGGGTCTCCGGCTCCAGCCGATCCCCGCGCTCCACTGAATGGGGGATGGGTCGGGAAGATCTGCGAGGGCGTCCTTCGCTGGCAGAGCCCGCGACCTGCAGGGAAATCCCTTGACCCAACCAATCCGCACCCCACAGAATGGGAGGTGGGCCGAGAGGAGCTGCGAGGACGCCCTCTGTTTGCCGATCCCAGAAGCTGCAGGATGGTCCTCGGCTCCAGCTGATCCCAACGCTCCACTCAGTTAAGAAGAGGGGGGGAAACAGGTAGAGCTGCGAGGGCGTCCTCTACTGCTCGAGCTCGCGAGCTGGAGGGAAATCCCTTGCCCCTACCAATCCGCGCTCAGTAGAATGGGGGGTGGGCCGGAAGGAGCTGCGAGGGTGCCCTCTGTTGGCCGAGCCCAGAAGTTGCGGGACGGTCCCCGGCTCCAGCTGATCCCCACGCTCCACTCAGTTAAGAAGAGGCGGCAAACGGGTAGAGCTGCGAGGGCGTCCTCTGCTGGTCAAGCTCGCGAACTGCAGGAGGATCCCCGACCTCAGCCGATCACCAAGTAGCAATTGATTTGGAGGGTTCAGAAGAAGCTGAGAGGGCACCGTCTGCTGACCGTGCACAAGAGCTGCAGGGGAAAACCAGGCCACAGCCAATCCTCGCCCTTCACTGATTTGGGGGCAACGGGAGAAGCTGAGAGGGCGCCATCTGCTGGCCTGTCCCGCGAGCTGCAGGAAAATCCCTTGCCCCAACCAATCCAAGCCCCTTTGAATGGGGGTGGGGGAAAGGGAAGACCTGCGAGGGCGCTCTCTGCTGGCCGATCCCAGGAGCTGCAGGAGTTTCCCCTGCTCCAGCCGATCCCCTGGCTCCACTCATTTAAGAATATGGAGCGGGGGGGCGGGGAGAACGGGAAGAGCTGCAAAGGTGTCCTCTGCTTGCCGAGCTCGCGAGCTGCAGGAGAATCCCCGACCCCAGTTAATCCCCAAGCACCAGTTTATTGGGGAGAACGGGAGGAGCTGCGAGGGCTCCCCCTGCTGGCCGAACTCGCGAGCTGCAGGAGAATCCCCGATCTCAGCCGATCCCCTAGCACCAGTTGGTTTGGAGAGGATGGGAGAAGCTGAGAGAGCGCCTTCTGCTGACCGAATCCAAGAGCTGCCGGGGAATCCCAGGCCCCAGCCAATCCCCGCACTCCACAGAATTGGTGGGTGAGCCGGGAGGAGATGCGAGGACGCCCTCTGTTGACCATGCCCAGGAGCTGCAGGACGGTCCCCGGCTCCAGCTGATCCCCAAGCTCCACGCAGTTAAGGAGAGGGGGGTAAACGGGAAGAGCTGCGAGGGCGTCTTCTGCTGGCCGAGCTCGCGAGCTGCAGGAGAATCCCCGACCTCAGCCAATCCCCAAGCACGAGTTGATTGTGGGGGGAACGGGAAGATCTGCGATGGTGTCCTCTTCTGGCCGAGTCCAAGAGCTGCAGGGGAATCCCCGGCCACAGCCCATCCCCGTAAATTGGGGTAAAGGGAGGACCGGCTATGGCGCTCTCTGCTGGCCGAGCCCAGGAGTTGCAGGAGGGTCCCCGGCTCCAGCCGTTCCCCACGCTCCACTCATTTAAGGAAGGGGGGGAACCGGGAAGAGCTTCGAGGACGTCCTTTGCTGGCCGTGCTCGCGAGCTGCAGGAGAATCCCTGACCCCAGCCAATCCCCAAGCACCAGTTGATTGAAGGGAATGGAAGAGCTGCAGGTGCGCCCCCTGCTGGCCGACCTCGCGAGCTTCAGGAGAATACCCGACTTCAGCCGATCCACAAGCACCAGTTGATTTGGAGGGGATGGAAGAAGCTCAGAGGGCGCCCTTTGCTGACCGAGAACAAGAGCTGCAGGGGAATCGCCAGCCCCAGCTAATCCCCGAACTCCACTCATTTGGTTGCGAGGGGAGAGAGCCTGCGAGGGCGCCATCTGCTGACCTGGCCCTTGAGGCACTTGCCCCAGCGAATCCGTGTCCCACTGAATGGGGTGGGAAGGGCGTTCGAGGGCGTTCTCTGTTGGCCGAGTCCAGGAGCTTCAGGAGGTTCCCTGGCTCAAGCCGATCCCCATGCTCCACTCAGTTAAGGAGAGGGGGGAAACGGGTAGAGCTGCGAGGGCGTCCCCTGCTGGCCGAGCTTGCAAGCTGCAGGGGAATCCCCCACCCCAGCCAATCCCCAAGCACCAGTTGAGTGGGGGAACGGGAGGAGCTGGAATTGCGCCCCTTGCTGGCCCAACTCGGGTGCTGCAGGGGAATCCCCAACCCCAGCCAATCCCCAACCAACAGTTGATTGGGGGTAACGGGAGTAGCTGCGAGGGCGCCCTATGCTTGCCGAGCCCGGGAGCTGCAGGAAGGTCCTCGACTCCAGCTGAACCCCACGCTCCACTCAGTTAAGTGGGGGAGGACTGGTAGAGCTGTGAGGGTGTCCTCTGCTGGCCGACCTCGCGAGCTGCAGAAGAATCTCCGACCTCAGCCGATCACCAAGCACCAGTTGATTTGGAGGGTATAGAAAAAGCTGAGAGGGCACCCTCTGCTGACCGTGCCCAAGAGCTGCAGGGGAATCCCCGGCCACAGCCAATCCCCGCACTCCACTGATTTGGGGGCGACGGAAGAAGCTGCGAGGGCTCCATCTGCTGGCCGGGCCCGCGAGCTGCAGGGAAATTCCTCTCCCCCAGCAATCCAAGCCCCACTGAATGGGGGTGGGGGAAGGAAGGACCTGCAATGGCGCTCTCTGCTGGCCGAGCCCAGGAGCTGCAGGAGGGTCCCCGGCTCCAGACGGTCCCCAGGCTCCACTCATTTAAGGACAGAGGGGAAACGGGAAGAACTGGGAGGGCGCCCTCTGCTGGCCGAGCTCGCGAGCTGCAGGAGAATTCCCGACCCCATCCAGTCCCCAAGCACCAGTTGACTGGGGGGAACGGGAGGAGCTGCGAGGTCTCCCCCTGCTGGCCGACCCCGCGAGCTGCAGGAGAATCCCTGATCTCAGCCGATCCCCTAGCACCAGTAGATTTGGAGGGGACAGGAATAGCTGAGAGGGCGCCCTCTGCTGACCGAATCCAAGAGCTGCAGGGGAATCCCCAGCCCCTGCCAATCTCCGCAATCCACTGAATGGAGCGGGGGAAGGGAGGACCTGCGTGGGCGCTCTCTGTTGGCCGAGCCCAGGGGCTGTAGGAGGGTCCCCTGCTCCAGCCGATCCCCATGCTCCACTCCGTTAAGGAGAGGGGGGGAACGGGAAGAGCTGCTAGGGCGTCCTCTGCTGGCCGGGCTCGCGATCTGCACGAGAATCCCCGACCTCAGCCAATCCCGAAGCACCTGTTGACTGGGGAGAACGGGAGGTGCTGCGATTTCGCCCTCTGATGGCCGACCCAGAGCACTGCAGAACGGGCCCCGGTCCCAGCAAATCCCCGCAATCCACTGAATGGGGTGATGGGCCGTGATTAGCTGCGAGGACGCCCTCTGTTGGTCGAGCCCAGTAGCTGCAGGAGGCTCCCCGGCTCCAGATGATCCCCAAGCTCCACTCATTTAAGGATTGGGGTGGAAACGGGAAGATCTGCGAGGGCATCCTCTGCTGGCTGGGCCCGCGAGCTGCAGGGAAATCCCTTGCCCCAACCAATACACGCCCTACTGAATGAGGGTCGGGGGAAGGGAGGACCTGCGAGGGCGCCCTCTGCTGACCGAGCCCAGGAGCTGCAGGTGGGTTCCCGGCTCCAGCCGATTCCCACGCTCCACTCATTTAAAGAGAGTGTGGGAAACGGAATGAGCTGCGAGATCGTCCTCTTCCGGCCGAGCTCGCGAGCTGCAGGAGAATCCCCGACTCCAGGCAATCCCCAAGCACCAGTTGACCGGGGGGAACCGGAGGAGCTGCGAGGGCGTCCTCTGTTGTCCCACCCAGAGCACTGGAGAAGGGGCCCCGGCCCCAGCAAATCCCCGCAATCCACTGAATGGGGGGTTGGCCGAGAGGAGATGTGAGGGCGCCCTCTATTGGCCGAGCCCAGGAGCTGCAGGACGGTTCCCGGCTCCAGCCGATCCCCATGCTCCACTCAGTTAAGGAGAGGTGGTTAAACGGGAAGAGCTGCGAGGGCGTCTTCTGCTGGCCGAGCTCGTGACCTGCAAGAGATTCGCCCACTCTAGCTTATCCCCAGTCACCAGTTGATTGGGGGGAACGGGAGGTGCTGTGATGGCGCCCTCTGCTGACCCATTCAGGGCACTGCAGGACGGGCCCCGGCCCCAAGCAATCCCCAAAATCCACTGAATGGCGTGTAGGCCGTGAGGAGCTGCGAGGGCGCCCTCTATTGGTCGAGTACAGGAGCTGCAGAAGGTGCCCCGGCTCCAGCCGATCCCATGTTCCACTCATTTTAGGGGCGGGGGGAACGGGAAGTGCTGCGAGGGCTTCCTCTGCTGGCCGAGCTCACGAGCAGAAGGAGAATCCCCGACCCCAGCCAATCTGCAAGCACTAGTTGATTTGGAGGGGACGGGAGAAGCTGAGAGGGCGCCCTCTACTGACCGTGTCCAAGAGCTGCAGGGGAATCTCCGACCACAGCTAATCCCCGCACTCCACTGATTTGGGGGCAACGGAAGAGGCAGCGAGGGCTCCATCTGCTGGCCGGGCCCCCGAGCTGCAGGGAAATTCCTCGTCCCCCAGCAATCCAAGCCCCATTGAATGGGGGTGGGGGAAGGAAGGACTTGCGATGGCGCTCTCTGTTGGCCGAGTACAGGAGCTGCAGGAGGGTCCCGGCTCCAGACGATCCCCTGGCTCCACTAATTTAAGGATAGGGGAGAAACGGGAAGAGCTGCGAGGGCGTCCTCTGCTGGCCGAGCTCGCGAGCTGCAGGAGAATCCCCGACCCCAGCCAATCTCCAAGCACCAGTTGATTGGGGGGAACGGGAGGAGCTGCGAGGTCGCCCCCTGCTGACCGACCCCGCGAGTTGCAGGAGAATCCCCGATCTCAGCCGATCCCCTAGCACCAGTTGATTTGGAGGGGACGGGAGAAGCTGAGAGGTCGCCCTCTGCTGACCGAATATGAGAGTTGCAGTGGAATCCCCGGCCTCAGCCAATCTCCGCACTCCACTGAATGGGGGCGGGGGAAGAGAGGACCTGCATGGGCGCTCTGTGCTGGCCGAGCCCAGGGGCTGTAGGAGGGTCCCCGGCTCCAGCCGATCCTCATGCTCCACTCATTTAAGGAGAGTGTGGGAAATGGGATGAGCTGCGAGATCGTCCTCTTCTGGCCGAGTTCGCGAGCTGCAGGAGAATCCCCGACCACAGCCAATTTCGAAGCACGAGTTGATTGGGGGGAACGGGAAGTGCTGCGATGGCGCGCTCTGCTGGTCGACCCAGAGCGCAATAGAAAGGGCCACTCTGCCTGGAGTGGGATGAGAGGAAGGGCAGCCATTCCTCAGTTCATTGGCATAGAAGTTAGACCCACAGAAGGGTGGTAGGTGTCTTTCTCTCCCTCTAGTATGTAAGCACATTATGGGCAGGGAATGTGTCTACCAAACGTGTTAAAATGTACTCTCCCAAGCACCTAGAACACTGCCCTCAATAAATATCGTGGATTGATTAAGGAGCCTGGGTTCTCCCCACAGTCCCTGTTTCAAAGTCAGAAGAGGAACCCAGCCTTTACCCACAGTCCCTGTGTCAATGTCAGAAGAGGCATCCAGGCTTTGGTTATAATCCCTGTGTCAATGCCAGAAGAGGCACCCAAGCTCTTCCCATTGTCCCTGTGTCAAGAGTAGAAGACCACACAGGCTCTGCCCACAGTCAGTCATTCAGTCAATCAATCAATTGAATTTACTGAGTACTTACTCTTTGCACAGCACTATTCTAAATGCTTGGGAGAGTACAATTAAAGAGTACAAAACAACAACACAACAGTTACATTCACTGCCTAAAATGAACTTACAGTCTAGAGGGGGAGATTGACATGAATATAAATAAATAAATTACAGATATGTGCATAAGTGCTGTGGGGCTGGATAGGTGGATGAATAAGGGGAGCAAGTCAAGATGACACAGAATGGAACTGTCAAAAAGGATTAGAGGGCTTAGTCAGGGAAGACCTCTTGGAGGAGATGTGCTGTCAATAAGGCTTTAAAGCGGGTGAGAGTAATTGTCCATCAGATATGAGGAGGGAGGGTGTTCAAGGACAGAGACAGGACGTGGACAAGATAGATCGGTGGTAAGGTAGACTAGATCAAAATACAGTGAGAAAGTTAGCATTAGAGGAGCCAAGTGTGTGGACTGAGGTGAGGTGAGATAGGAGGAGACAAGGTGATTGAATGCTTTAAAGCCAATGGTGAGGAGTCTCTGTTTGATGCGGAGGTGGATAGGTAATCACTGGAAATTCTTGAGGAGTAGGGAAGCATGGCCTGAGTGTTTTTGTTGAAAAACAATCTGGGAAACATAGTGAAGTATGGACTAGAGTAGGGAGAGACAGGAGGCTGCACGGTCAGCAAGGAGGCTGATACAAGGCAGGATATGATAAGTGACTGGACTAGGCACCCTTGTTCCACCCAGTCTCTGCATACAGCCTGTGCCAATGCCAGAAAAGGCACCCAAGCTCTGCCTACATTAGAAGAGGCACAAAAGCCCTGCCAACATCACTGTGTAAATGCCAGAAAAGGCACACAGACTCTGCCTACAGTCCTTTTGTCAGTGACAGAAAAAACCCTAGGTTTTGCAGAAAGTCCCAGAATTGATGTCAGACGATGCACCCTTGACTTTGCCGACAGCCCCTGAAAAATGCCAGATGAGGCACCCAGGTGCCGGGCCCGGCCCCTGCGTCAATAACAGAAGAGGTACTCTGGCTCTGCACACATTCCCTGTCACCAATGACCTCCTGCTTGCCTTTATCCAGAAACGCTCTGGGCATGTTACTCCCTTCCTCAAAAATCTCCAGTGGCTACGAATCAATCTGCGCATCAGGTAGAAACTCCTCACCCTCGGCTTCAAGGCTCTCCATCACCTCGCCCCCTCCTACCTCACCTCCCTTCTCTCCTTCTCCAGCCCAGGCCGCACCCTCTGCTCCTCTGCCGCTAATCTCCTCACCGTGCCTCGTTCTCGCCTGTCCCGCCGTCGACCCCCGGCCCACGTCATCTCCCTGGCCTGGAATGCCCTGCCTCTGCCCATCCGCCAAGCTAGCTCTCTTCCTCCCTTCAAGGCCCTACTGAGAGCTCACCTCCTCCAGGAGGCCTTCCCAGACTGATCCCCTTCCTTCCACTCCCCCTCGTCCCCCTCTCCATCCCCTACATCTTACCTCTTTCCCTTCCCCACAGCACCTGTTACATGTATATATGTTTGTACAGATTTATTACTCTATTTATTTATTTATTTTACTTGTACATATCTATTCTATTTATTTTATTTTGTTAATATGTTTGGTTTTGTTCTCTGTCTCCCCCTTCTAGACTGTGAGCCCACTGTTGGGTAGGGACTGTCCCTATATGTTGCCAACTTGTACTTCCCAAGCGCTTAGTATAGTGCTCTGCACACAGTAAGTGCTCAATAAATACGATTGATTGATTGATTGATTTAAATGAATGTGGCCTGGTTCGATAGTGGGGCCATGGCCTGGTCTGTGAGAGGGGCCGTGGTCTGGTCTGTGAGCGGGGCCGTGGTCTGGCCTTGGAATGGGGCCACTGTCTGATCTCCCCTGTCCTTCCCTTGACTTTCCCAACACTGTAGTTGGCACCGCCATCCTTCATGTCTCACGGGCCCATAACCTTGGCGTTATCCTTGACTCCTCTCTCTCATTCAACCCACATATTCAATCCATCACTAAATCCTGTTGGTCCAACCAACAGCCCTAAATTCTGCCCTTTCCTCTCCAACCAAACAGCTACCATGTTTATCCAATCACTTATCCTACTCCACCTCGATTATTGTGTTAGCTTCTTGGCTGACCTCCCAGCCACCTAGCTCTCCCCACTCTAGTCCATTCTTCACTCTGCTGCTCTTATCCCTTTTCTACAAAATTGTTTAGGCCATTTTTCCCCTTTCCTCAAGAACCTCCAGTGGTTGCCCATCCACCGCCACATCAAACAGAAACCCTTCACCAATTACTTTAAAGCACTTCATCACCTTGCCCCTTCCTTCCTCACCATGCTTCTCTCCTACTATAACCCAGCCAACGTGCTTCTCTTTAATGCTAACCTTCTCACTGTACCTCAGTGAGATCTATCTCACCACCAACCCCTCACCCACATTCTACTCCTGGCCTGGATTGCCCTCCCTCCTTGTAGCCGACAGATAATTATTCTCTCCCATTTCAAAGCCTTCTTGAAGGCACATCTCCTCCAAGAGGCCTCCCCTGACCAAGGCCTCCTATCCTCTTCTCCCTCTCTCTTCTGCATCACCAGGACTTGCTCCCTTCATTCATCCCCCCTCCCAGTCCCGCAGCACTTATGTCAGTATCTGTAATGTATTGATTCATATTAATGTCTTTCTCCCCCTGCTCGTTGTAGGCAGGGAATGTGTTTGTTATTTTGTTGTATTCTTCCAAGTACTTAGTACAGTTCTCTACAAACAGTAAGTGTTCAATTAATACAACTAACTGACTGACTGACTGACTGACTGACTGACTAATCTGTGAATGGGGCCACAGTCCAATCTGTGAGTTGGGCTGCTCTTCATTCTGTGAATGGAGATATGGCCTAGTCTGTGAGTGAGGCCGCCATCCAGTCTGTGATTGGAGACAAGGCATGCATCACCATATTTCAGAGTGTTCCCTGGTAGGGAGTCTGTGCAGTACTTGCCAAAGATCATGGTCATGACCTCTATGCTTAGAGGGAACTGGTCCAGGAAAGGGGGAATGTTTTCCTGTTCCCTCAATATTGCTGTGATCATTATTCTACCTGACGATGATGGAATGATCTGCTTTTATTGCAGCCCCATTTTCCTCTCTCCACTGTGTTCCAGTGGATCTATTCTTGATCCAACTTTGGGTTCACTGACGCTGCCCTCTCCTGGTTCTTGTCTTATCTCTCTGGCCATTCATTCTCAGACTCTTTGCAGGCTTCTCCTCTGCCTTCTGTCCCGCCTCAAGGTTTAGTTCCTTGTCCCTTCTTTTCTCCATCTACACCCACTCCGTTGGAGAACTCATTCACTTCCATGGCTTCGACTATCACCTCTATATGGATGAAACACAAATCTGCATCTCCAGCCCTGATGCTTCTCCCTTAAGGCAGGCTTGCATTTCCTCCTGCCTTCAAGAAATCTCTACTTTGATGTCCTCCTGTCATCTCAAGTTTAACAAGTCTAAAACAGATCTCTTTCCCACCCAAACTCTGTCCTCTCCCTGACTTTCCCATCATTATAGAAGGCAACACTATCCTTCCCGTCGCACAAGCCCGCAATCTTGGCATTATCCTTGACTTCCCTCCCTCACCCAACCCACATATTCAATCTGTCACCAAATCCTGTCGTTCCCACCTTCACATCATCACTAAAACCCGCCCTTTCCTCGCCATCCAAATTGCTACCAATAATAAAATTACTCATCGATCCCACCTAGATTACTGCATCAGCCTCCTTGCTGACCTCCCAACCTCCTGTCTCTCCCAACTCGGGTCCATACTTTACTCTGCTGGCCGGATCATCTTTCTACAAAATCGTTCAGAACATGTCACCCCCTTCCTCAAAAGCTTCCAATGGTTGCCTATCCAACTCTACATCAGACAAAAAATCCTCACCATTGGCTTTAAAGCACTCCATTACCTTGCCCCCTCCTCCCTCCCTCGGTTCTCTCCTTTTACAACCCAGCCCGCATGCTTCGCTTCTCTAGTGCTAACCTTCTCACTGATCCTTGATGTTGCCTGTCTTGCCGCCAACCCCTGGCCTATGTCCTACCTCTGGCTTGGAACACCCTCTCTCTTCAAATCCGACAGACAATTAGTCTCCTCCCTTCAAAGTCTTAACAAAGGCACATGTTCTCCAAGAGACCTTCCCAGACTAAGCCCCACTCTTCCTCATCTCCCATTTCCTTCTGCATTACTCTGACTTATTCCCTCTTTGTTCATTGCCTACTCCCAGCCCTCAACACTTATCTACACATCTGTAATTTAATTATTTATATCAATGTCTATCTTCCCACCTCTAGATTGTTAGCTCATTGTGGGTAGGAATTGTCACTGTTTATTGTTGTATTCTACTTTCCCAAGCGCTTAGTACAGTGTTCTGCACATGGTAAATGCTTAATAAATACAATTGAATTAATGAATGACTCCTTTCTCTCATTAAATCCGCACATTCAATCCATCACTAAATCCTGTGGGTTCACCTTCACAAAATCCACCCCTTCCTCTCCATCCAAACTGCTACGATGTTACTGGGCACGGGAGAGACCGGGCTGGGCTGGGAGTTGTGGGCTGTGCTTCACAGGGCCCAGCCAGTGCAGTCTACATTACTACAATCACTCATCCTATCCCGACTCGATTACTGCATCAGCATCCTTTCTGATCTCCCAACCTCCTGTCTCTCCCCACTTCAGTCTATACTTCATTCTGCTGCTGGATTATCTTTCTACAGAAACGTTCTGGGCATGTCACCCCCCTCCTCAAAAATCTTCAGTCGTTGCCTATCAACCTTCATATCAAGGAAAAATTCCTCACTATTGGCTTCAAAGCCCTCCATCACCTGGCCCCTTCCTACCTTCTAAAGCCCAGCTCATGCACTATGCTCCTCTGATGTTAACCTTCTCACTGTGCCTTGTTCTAGCCTGTCCTGCTGTCGACCCCTGGCCCACATCCTAACCTCTGGCCTGGAATGCACTCCCTCCTCAAATCCTCCAAACTAGCACATTTTCCCCCTTCAAAGCCCTACTGAAAGCACACCTCTTCCAAGAGGCCTTCCCGGGATAAGCCCCCATTTTCCTCTGCTCCCCCT
The DNA here is from genome assembly GCF_015852505.1 of Tachyglossus aculeatus. Classification (NCBI taxonomy): domain Eukaryota; kingdom Metazoa; phylum Chordata; class Mammalia; order Monotremata; family Tachyglossidae; genus Tachyglossus; species Tachyglossus aculeatus. Next base: position 348,152 of record NW_024044828.1, read on the forward strand.
CTGCTCCCCATCGCCTCCACTCACTCCCTCGCCTCTACCCCCCTCCCCACCCCACAGCACTTGTGTGTATAAATGTACAAATTTATATTTCTATTCATTTTATTAATAATGCATATATATTTATAATTTTTTATTTATATTGATGCTATTGTCGTCTGTTTACTTTGTTTTGACGTCTGTCTCTCCCCTTCTACACTGTGACAGCATTGTGGACAGGAATTGTCTCTGTTGCTGAATTGTACTTTCCAAGCACTTAGTACAGTGTTCTGTACACAGTAAGCACTCAATAAATGCAATTGAATGAATACAATCACCATTCCATCCCACCTGGTTGCTTAGTACAGTGTCTGGTACATAGTAAGCACTTAACAAATATCAAAATTATCATTATTATTATTATTACTGCATCAGTCTCCTTGTTGACCTCCCAGCCTTCTGTCTCTCCTCACTCCAGTCCATACGTCACTCTGCTGCCCTGATCATGTTTCTACAAAAACATTCAGGACATGTTTCCCCACTTCACAAAAACCTCCAGTGGCTTTCCATCCATTTCTGCATCAAAAAAAATCTTTACTATTGGAGGAGTTTAAAAGTCATTGGAAAAGCAGCCTGGGCTAGTGGATAGAACATGGACATGGGAGCCAGGAGGTCATGGGTTCTAATCCCAGCACTGCCACTAGTCTGCTGTGTGACCTTAGGCAAGTCACTTAACTTTTCTGTACCTCAGTTCCCTCATCTGTAAAATGGGGAATAAGATTGTGAGTGCTATATGCGACAGGTACTGTGCCCAACCCGATTATGTTTTTATCTACCCCATAGCTTGGAACAGTGCCTGGCATATAGTTAGCACTTAACAAATCCCACAGTTACTATTAATTATTATTATTTAAAGCATTTAATTACTTTACCTCCTCCTACCACACCTGGCTACTTTTCTGCTACCACCCAGGCTGCACACCTAGGTCCTCTAATGCTAAGCTTCTCGCTGTGCCTTGATCTCATCTATCTCTCCACCAACCTCTTGTCCATGTCCTGCCTCTGGCCTGGAATGTCCTCTCTTGTCCAATTCAACAGGCAATTACTCTCCCTGCCTTCAAATCCTTATTGAGGGCACATCACCTCCAATAGACTGCTCCTGACGAAGCTACCTTTTCCTCTTCTCCCACTCCCTTTTACATCACGCTGACTTACTCCCTTTGCTCATTTCTCTCTCCCAGCCCCACAGCACTTATGCACACATCTGTAATTTATTTATTTATTTATTTATTTATTTATTTATCACTACACTGTAAGCTTGTTGTGGGCAGGGAATGTGTCTGTTCACTGTTGTACTCTTCTAAGCACTTGGTATAATACTCTGCACACAGGAAGGAAGGAAGGAAGGAAGGAAGGAAGGAAGGAAGGAAGGAAGGAAGGAAGGAAGGAAGGAAGGAAGGAAGGAAGGAAGGAAGGAAGGAAGGGAGGGAGGGAGGGAGGGAGGAAGGAAAGAAAAGGAAGGAAGGAAGGAAGGAAGGAAGGAAGGAAGGAAGGAAGGAAGGAAGGAAGGAAGGAAGGAAGGAAGGAAGGAAGGAAGGAAGGAAGGAAGGAAGGAAGGAAGGAAGGAAGGGAGGAAGGAAGGAAGGGAGGAAGGAAGGGAGGAAGGAAGGAAGGAAGGAAGGAAGGAAGGATTCCACCATCCTTTCCTGTTCTTTTTACTATGGCACTGGTATCTGCCCTACCAACCTACCAAAGCACAGTGATCTGGGCCCCCATATGGGGGGATCCAGTTAACTACATTGCAGTAGACCGCTTGTTGTGTTTTCATGTCCTTGGCTTAGTAATTATTCCAGGATGATTGGCAGGTCTTTACCTTTTTGCCGGGGGAAGGGAGGCTGGGGTTGGAGGGGCGCCTGTGGAGGAGGTAGGTCTCTTTCAGGAACCCCAGTACGTTGTTGATGGGAGATGGTTGTTAACAACAAATCCAAGTCCTTGGACACTTCTCATTAGTGCAGAAGAACTGACCAAAATCCTAGAGTCCTCACTACAGGTGCTGAGTCACACCCTACCAGTTCAGGGGTCTTGAACCGGTCTCCAGGCCATCCACCTGGAAACTGGGATGCTGTCAGGTCCCAGCGTTTTCCCCAAAGATGATGTGATGCTGACCCAAATCCTGGAGACCTCTCTGCAGGTGCTGGGATGTTGACCCTGGTCCTGGAGCTCTCCCCATCCATGTCACAGAGATGACCTAGGTCCCAGGGTCCTCTCTACAGGTGATGGTTTGCTAAATTAGGAGCTGGGAATGCTTCATTCTATGAAATTGACCCAGTATCTTTGGGTCTCCCTAAGGCTACTAGGGTAATTACCAAGGTCCCAGAGTTCACAATCAGATGTCAAAATGCTGAATCATTTCCCAGGGTCTTCAAGAACTAGGATGTAATGACCCAGGTCCCAGGGTTCTCCTCCCAGGTGTAAGGATCCTGAACCACTTCCCGGGAACTCCCTCACTTACTGGACTGCTGGTCCATGTCCCAGTACCAGCCCAAATTGTGTTACACCATTGCCCCAGTGTCTCATTCTCCCCTCTCTTCCAAGCCAGCATGCTGAGGTCTCAGGGCTTTCTCAATAGGTACTTCATATGCTGTCTCAGGTTCCTGGGACTTCCCTCCAAGTTCTGCATGATGAACCAGGTCCTAGGACTCTCTCCATATGTGCTGGGGAGCAGACCCAAATCCCAAAGATGTCTCCATTGTTGTCAAAGGTATTGACCCAGGTCCTGGGGCTCATCCTTTGCAAGCCACGAAGTTTCCTCAAATTCTTTAGCCCTCCCAACACCTCTCTGAGGTGTTGAACCAGGTTCCAAGACCAACACCGTAAATGCTGTGGTGCAGGCCCAGAACCCAGTGTAGATCACCAAAGGAAAACTCCAAAGGAGCTGGGCCTAAGACCTAGGTCCTTCTTTATAGGTGCCAGGTTCTCACCCAGGTCCCAGGGTTCTCTTCAAGGACCAAAGTCCTAGTGCCACCGTACAATTACTGATGTGTTGAACCACTCATACAGAACCAAGTACCTGGGTCTTCCCTAAATATCCCTGGATGCTGACAGAGTTCCTAGGGGCCTCCTCACTTGTGTTGATGTGCTGATCCATTTCTCATTTCGTCCAAGAAGCCAGTATGCTGAACCAGCTCTCCGGATCTTCCCCAGAGTCTGCTAACTCGGGTCCCTAGACATACCAGACTCAGGTCTCAAGGCCTGCCCCACAATTGCCAATGTGCTATGCTAGGTCTTATGCCTTTCCCCCCAAGTCCCAGTGTGCTGTAACAGGTCCCAGGATCCTAGCCACAGGTGTCAAGGTATTGAACCAGGTTCCTGGACAGGCCCAGGCAAATGCTGGGTTTGATGGCACCAACATCCTTCCTGTCTCATAACCTTGGCATTTTTCTTGACTTTTCATTCCACCCACATTTTCAGGCCATCACTAAATCCTGTCAGTTCTAATTTTAAATCATCGCCAAAATCCGGCCATTCTTCTCCATTCAAACTCCTACCACATTAATGCAAGCACTTATCCTATCCCACCTTGATTACTGTGTCAGGCTCCTTGCTGACCTCCCTGCCTCCTGTCTCTCCCCAGTCCAGTCCATACTCCATTCTTTGGCCCGAATCATTTTTCTTCAAAAACATTGAGGCCATATTTCCCCGCTCCTCAAGGAATTCCCTTGGTTGCCCATCCACCTCCGCATCAAACAGAAACTCCTCACCATTGACTTTAAAGTACTTAATCACCTTACCCCCTTCTACCTCACCTTACCACTCTCCTACTGCAACCCAGCCCACACACTTTTCTCCTCCAATGCTAGCCTTCTCACTGTACCTCGATTTCGTCTCTCTCGCCATCGACTTCTCGCCCACACCCTCCCTCCTCATATAAGACAGATAATTGTTTCCTCCCAATTCATAGCTTTATTGAAGGCATATCTCCTCCAACAAGCCTTCCCTGGCTAAACCCTCCTCTCCTCTTTTAACGCTTCCTTCTGTGTTGTTCTTACTTGCTCCTTCATTCAGGCTCCCTCCCATCCCCACAGCACATATGTATATACCTGTATACATCATTTATTTATTGATTTATATTAATTTCTGTCTCTCCCCCCAGACTGTGAGCTCGTTGTGAGCAGGAATATGTCTGTTTGTTGTTATATTGTACTCTCCTAAGTGCTTAGTACAGTGCTTTGCACACAGTAAGCGCTCAATAAATGATTGAATCAATGACCCAGGTCCCAAGGCTTTCCCCACAAGTGCCTAAGTGATGGCCCAGATTTTCTGGACACTCTCCCGGGTGCCAGTGTGCTATCGAAAGACTAGAACCCTCCTCGTGGGTTCTGGAATGTTGGACCAGATCTGTGGGGTCTCCCCACAAGTTCTGAGGTGCTGAACCAAATCCCAGAGCTCTAATCATTGGTGCTGGGTGCTAACCTACATCCCAGGGCTTCTTCTTTCAGGATCCTAGAATCCTGAACCAGTTTTCAGGATCCTCCCAAGAGGAACAATATTCCCCGTCCCTCCTTTTAAGTGATGGGGTGTGGAACCAGGTGCCCGGGTAGTAGTCCCCACAAGTTCTCAGGTTCTGTCTCAGTTCCAACGGCTTTCCCCTCAGGTCATGTGGAGCTGAACCAGTGCTTTCCTCATAGGAGTCAAGGTGCTGATCCAGGGCTCTCCTCACACAAGCTGACCCAAATCCTTCCACCCTCCCTGCAGGTTCGGGGATGCTGACCCAAAGCACTTTATACAGTGTTCTGCACACAGTCAGCAGTCAATAAATTCCATTAATTGATTGATTGACCCACGTGTTAGCGTCCTTCTTCCAGGTGCTGATGTGTTCAAACAGAGTCCAAGGCTCTCCCCACGGGTGCCAAAATAGTGAACCAGTTTCCAGGACTCTCACCACAAAGGCTGAGGGACTAAATGAGATTTGATGACACACAAAATTGAATCTAGGGTGCTGATTCAAAGCCCAGGTCTCTGCTGGGACCTGATCCATGTCCCAGATTCCTTCCCACAGGTGGCAGTGTGCTGAATAAAGTTTGGGGACCCTCCCTACAAGTGTTGAGGTCATCACCAGATACCAGAGCCCTTCCTATGGTTGTCATATGCTGATCCAGATCCCAGGGCTTTCCCATAGTTGCTGGACTTTTGACCTAGAACACACCCCACAGCTATCAAAATGGTTACCCACGTTTTAGCCAGGTGACACCACTGATGCTAAGGTCCTGAAACCAAGACCCCCTCCTCACCCCCCCATCAGGGTCAGGTGGTGAGGGCTGGCCCAGATTTCAGAGATTTCTTCCCAAGTGCCATAGTGGTGAACCATGTTGCAGTAGCCTCCTGACAAGGTGCTAGGGGGATGAATCTAATACTAGGGCTCTCTCGACAAACGCCAGAATACCAGTCCAGATCGTGGGACTTTCCCTACACATCCGGAGAGATTTCCCAAGTCCTGGGCCCAAGTCCTTCAGGTGTTGGGGTGCTGACCTTGGTACCGGGGATCTCCTCCCTCTTGTCTGTATCCTGTGACACATCCCAGGATCCTTTTCCAAGGTGCTGGAGTGCCTACGCAGCTCCGAGATTTCTGACTACAGGTGTTGGGATGCAGAACTAGCATAAGTGACCAGGTCCCTGAATCCTTCTCATTGGAGCCAATGAGCTAATCCAAGCTTCAGCATCCACTAGCTCCTGGGCTTGTTCAGATATTGCTGGCTTGCTGACCTAGGTCCTGGAGCCCTCCTTTCAAGGGTTAGGTCGCTGACCCAGGTTCCAGAGCTGAATCCTCAAAGTTGCCAGTGTGACCCTCCATTCAGGAAATGGGGTGATGGCCTTTGAGCCCTCCCTATATGTTCTGGCATGCTGGCCCAGGTCCCAGCTGTCCCCATCATAGATGCTTTGGTGTTGACTGAGTTCCAAGGGCTCTTCCCACAGTGGTGGTCTGTCAACCCTCATCATAATTGCTGTTTTGCTGATCCAGTGATCTCTTCATGGAGGACAAGATGCTGACCCAAGTTCCTCATCCCTCCCTAGTTACTGGGATGCTGGCCTACAGCCTAGGGCTCTTCTCCCAGGTGCCAGGGGGAAGAGCCACGACCCAGGTACCTCTCTCAAGTGATGCATGACCTAGGACCCTCACTACATGTGCTGAGGTGCTAATCCAGTTTCCTGAACTCTCTGCATGCATGCATGCCCAGGGAAGCGACCCGGTTTCTTCTTCTTGCAGGTGCACGGGTACTGAATCAGGTCCCAGGACTCTTCTCAGACGCCAGATGTGGGCTCAGGTTCAAGGACTCTCCCCACAAATGCTGGGGTGCTGCTGAATCAGGTTCCATGACTGACCCCATATGTGCTCTGGTGCTAACTCAGGTGTCCTAGACCTCGTGCCAGGTATCAGAATTCTGAATCAAGTCCTAGGGCTTTCTCCATAAGTGCTGGAGTTCTGGGCAGATACCTTCAGCCCTTTCCACAGCTGTCGTGCTCGTCCAGGTCCCAGGACTCTCTTCCTTGATGTCAGTGAGCTGGACCAGTCCCCAGGACTTGGTTTGTTTACATCTATTTCCTCCTCTTCCTCTTCTCCAACTCTCACCTCAGGCAGCTGTAATCTGATTGTTTCACCATCCGCTCCACTCAAACTGCTCCCTCCATGGTCACAAGTGACCTCCTCTTTGTCAAATCTAATGGACTCCTAGGCATGTCAGTAGCCTTTCCTTCTGTGGACCATCCCCTTCTTCTGGAAATACTTTCTATCCTCGGTTTCTCTGACAATGCCCACTCCGGGTTCTCCTCTTACCTCTCTGGCCTCTCTGGCCTTTCCTTCTCGGGCCTTCTCATTACCATTCCCTGTAGAGGTGTAGGGTAGAAATAGAAAACACTCCAACCACACCTCATTCTGGTTGAAACCCCTTGATTTCCACTCCTCATGGCCATATGGATGCCCACAGACCTGGGCTTTTATCTCTTGGCATATTTACATACTCCCTCCCTTGGCAGACACAATCAGCATCCCAGGCAACTGTCCAACAACTTACCTCTCTCTGGAATAGTCCTGTTGGCAAAAATCCTCTATATCCTGAAGTCTGTCCCAGATGTTAGGGCTCAGCCCACAGATGCCAACCCAGTTCCATCACTTGTCTGCTATGTGTCCTTGGACAAGTCACTTAATTTCTCTGTGCTTCAGTTACCTCATCTGAAAAATGGGGATGAAGACTGCGAACCTTTTGCAGTACAGGGACTGTACCTAACTAGATTTACTTGTATCCACACCAGCACTTAGTTCAGTGCCTGGCAAATACTAAGTACTTAACAAATACCATAACCCCTCTAGACCATGAACTCACTGTGGGCAGGGATTTTCTCTCTTTATTTCTGTATTGTGCTTTCCCAAGCGCTTAGTACAGTGCTCTGCGCAACGTAAGCACTCAATAAATACAATTGAATGAATGAACCATGTTACCCTAGCAGAGCATCTCTGCCCAGTCACATCCTACCTCATGCTGAGGACCTGGGTTCTAGTCCCAGCTCGCCACTTGCCTGATGTGCAATCTTGGGCAAGTCAACTTAACTGCTCTGCATCTTGGGTGGACAATCTTACTGGAGGTTCTCGAGGAGTGGGGAAATGTGAACTGAATTTTATTTTTTTTAAGAAAATGGATCTGGCCAGCAGAGTGGAATAAGGATTGGGGTGGGGAGAGGAAGAAAGCAGGGAGCTCAGCAAGGAGGCTGATTCAGTAATCAGACAGGATAGGATAAGTGCTTGAATCAACACAGTAGCAGTCTGGATGGAGGGGAAAAAGCAGCTTGTAGCGATGTTGTGAAGGTAGAACTGCCAGGATTTGGTTGCAGACTGAATAGGTGGGTTGAATGAAAAAGAGAAGTTGAGGACAATGCCAAGGTTATTGGTTTGTGAGACAGGGAGGGTAGTTGTGTTTTCTACAGTGTTGGGAAAATCTTGTGGGCAGACAGAGTTTCGGTGGGGAGATGATGTAGAGTTCTGTTTTGGACATATTAAGTTTGAGGTGTCAGCCGGATATCCAGCTAGAGATGCCCTGGAGGCGATAGAAAATGAAACACAGCAGAGAAGGAGTGATAGATTTGGGAATCTTCCATGTTGAAATGGTAACTGAAGCCATGGGAGAAAATGAGTTCTCCAAGAGAATGGGTGTAGATGGAGAATGGAAGGGGACCCACAAATGAGCCTTTAAAGACTCCCAGAGTTGCAGTGGAGGAACAGAGGAGCAGCCTATGAAAGAGACTGAGAAGACAGATGAGGAGGTTGTAGTCAGTTAGAGGAATTTCAGAGTTGATGAGGGCAGAGATTATTCAGTGACTAAAGACGTGTCCAGGCATGTGTCCAGGCAAGTTGGTGAATGGATGAGGTGGGGTGGAGCAGGAGGTCAGTGGAATGGACGAGAAAGAGGAAGTGGGCAGTGGAAGAGTTATCGAGAACATCCCCGTGGATATTGAGGTCCCCATATGGATATAGAGAGAAGGAATGTGAGAAAAGGATCGAATGGTTCAAAAAGTTGAAAGAGGGGCCTGGGGATGGTAGGTGATTGTAACTAGCAAGTAGAATGAGTTCTAGAGGCAAATGATATGGGCTTCAAAGGAAACGAGAAGGACAGGGGAGGTGGGATGGTACAAAAGCAACAAGGGGGAGAAGGAAGGAAGCCAACACTTCTACATAACCCTTTGAGTGGGAGAAGATGAGGCCTCTCTAGAGAGAGTGGCAGGGAACACTGTCTTCTAGGGAGAGCCAGGTTTCAGTAATTGCACGGAGGAGCAGTCAGAAACAGGTCAATGATGAAGGGAAGCTTTCTCTTAATGAAGTGGGGATTCCACAGGCTGCACTTGGCTGAGACTGTTGGGGAGGGTTGAGGTGGGTTAGGATGGCATAAGGGATAGGGATCAGTCGGATGGGAGTGAGCTGTTGTGGGCTGGTTCAGGGGGAAGGTACACCTTCTCAGAATTTGACCAGTACTTCACTAATCCTTATCCATGGGAATAACAAATATTGAATGTTCAGCAATTAATCATATTATTGAGCACTTAGTGGAGAGAGCACTGTACTAAGTACGTGGGAGAGTACAATATAACAGAGTTGATAGGGACATTCTCTGCCCACAATGAGCTTACCATCTAGAGGTACATAGCTTTGCGATGGTGGAGACCGCCACTGCGAACAATATGTGCTGAAGTTTAAGGAACAAAATCCTGTCTGAAGTAATTGAGCATAAGACGAGTGGTTACAAAGCATAATTCATACTCTCATTCCTGCCATCCATTCATTCATTCATTCAATCGTATTTTTGAGCACTTACTGTGTGCAGAACACTGTACTAAGCGCTTGGGAGTACAAGTCGGCAACGTACAGAGACGGCCCCTAGGGCTCAAAGTGAAATGAGCAAGTAGATGGGCAGAAATCCAATATATTGTGAAGTGCACACAAAGATTATTTTATAATTGTGTTATTTGTTAAGCACTTACTATATGCCAAGCACAGTTCTAAGCACTGAAGTAGACGCAGGACAATCGGGTCGGACTCAGTCCCTGTTCCACGTGGGGCTCACAGTCTTAATCCCCATTTTACAGATGAGGTAACTGAGGCATAGAGAAATGAAGTGATTTGATCAAGGTCACAAAGCAGACATGTGGCAGAGCCAGGATTGGAACCCACATCCTCTGACTTCCAGGCCCCCGATCTTTTCACTAGAACATCTAATCATATGCAATTGTTTAAATACTTAATTTTATTATGTAGTATTACATTTCTATTTTCATATCTGTCTCTTTTGTATGCTTCTTTTGGGCAGGGCATCAACCAACTATGAAAGTGCTTACTACAGTGCTTTACACACAGTAAACACTCAATGAATACTGTTGATCACCCATCTCCATCGAAACTGCTACCACTCTGATCCAAACACATCATTTACCACCCTTTTTTCATTCATTCATTCATAAATCTATTCAATTGTATTCATTGAGCACTTACTGTGTGCAAAGCACTGTACTAAGCACTTGGAAAGTACAATTGGGCAACAGATGGAAGTAATCCCTGCCCAACAACGGGCTCACAGTCCAGAAGGGGGAGACAGACAACAAAACAAAACAAGCTGACAGGCATTAATAGCATCAAAATAGATAAATAGAATAATAGATATATACACATCATTAATAAAATAAATAGAATAATAAATATGTACAATTGTACACAAGTACTGTGGGGTGGGGGGTCGGGGTAGAGCAGAGGGAGGGAGTAGGGGCAATGGGGAGGGGAGGAGGAGCAGAGGAAAAGGGAGACTCAATCTGGGAAGGGCTCCTGGAGGAAGTGAGCTCCAGGAGGTGAGAATTTCAGAGTTGATGGGGGTAGAGATTATTCAGTGACTAGAGACGTGTCCAGGCATGTGTCCAAGTTGGTGAATGGATGAGGTGGGGAGGAGCAGAGGAAAAGGAGGACTCAGTCTGGGGAGGGCTCCTGGAGGAGGTGAGAGTTCAGTAGGGCTTTGAAGGGGGGAGATAACTTTTTTAAAAAGTATTTATTAATAATAATAATATTTCTTAAGCACTTATGTGCTATGCACTGTAATAAGTGCTGGAGTGGATACAAGCAAATTGGATTGTTCACAGTTCCTGCCCCATATGGGGTTCACAGTCTTTATTCCCATTTTATGGTAGAGGTAACTGAGGCCCAAAAAAGTTAAATGATTTGCCCAAGGTCACAGAGTAGACAAATGGCAGAGCTAGGATTATAACTCAGGTCCTTCTGACTCCCAGGTCTGTGCCCTATCCACTAGACCATTTTGTTTCTCTGCCTTGACTACTGAATCAGCCAACTCGCTGAACTCTCTGCCTCCTATTTCTTCTTCTCCAGTCCATATTTTATTCTGCTGCCCGAATCATTTTTCTGAAAAAATGGTCAGTCCACATCTCCCCACTACTCAAAAACCTCCAATGATTGCCTACCTACTTCTACATCAAATAAAAATTCCCTAAAATAGGCTTGAAGGCACTCAATAATAATGATATTGGTATTTATTAAGCACTTACTCTGTGCCAAGCACTGTTCTAAGCAGTGGGATAGATACAAGGTAATCAGGTTGTCCCACGTGGGGCTCACAGTCTTAATCCCCATTTTACAGATGAGGTAACTGAGGCCCAGAGAAGTTAAGTGGCTTGCCCAAAGTCACACAGCTGACAAGTGGCAGATCCAGGATTAGAACTCATGACCTCTGACTCCCAAACCCGTGCTCTTTCCACTAAGCCATGTTGCTTCTCTATCAGCTCACTTCATTGTATTTCACCTCTCTAATCTTCTACTACAACCCAGTATGCACACTCAGCTACTCTATTGCCAGCCTACTCTATGTACTTCAATCTCATCTATCCTGTTGCCAACCCCTTGCCCATATCTTCCCTTGGGCCTGGAACTCAGCAGGGTGTAGTGGATAGAGCACGGGACTGGGAATCAGAAGTTTATGGGTTCTAATACTGGCTCTGCCACTTTGCTGTATAACCTGAGCCAGACACTTAACTTCTCCGTGATTCAGTTACCTCATCTGTAAAATGGGAATTGAGACTGAGCCCCTCATGGACCAGGGACTGTGTCCACCCCGATTTGCTGATATCCAACCCAGAACTAAGTACAGTACCTGGTACATAGTGAGCACTTAACAAAAACCATAAATATTATTGTTATTATTAATATACCACCGTCCACGACTCTCCCCACCTTCAAAATCCTCCTAAAATCACATCTCTTCCTAGAGGCCTTCCCTGACTAAACCTTTATATTGCTTATCTCCCCTCTTCTCACCATCAACTATGCACTTTTCTGTGTACCCTTTAAGCTCTTTGATACTCATTCCAGCACCATGGAATTTATGTAAATATCTTGATACTCAACTATTTCCCCTATCTGTATTTTATTTGAATATCTGTCTCCTCTTGTGGACTGTAACCTCCTCCTTATGAGCGGGGATCATATCTACCAACTGCATTATAACTGTACTTTCCCAAAAGCATAGTACAATGCTCTGTAACATGTCCAAGACTGAACTCCTTGTCTTCCCTCCCAAACCCTGCCCTCTCCCTGACTTTCCCATCACTGTTGATGGCAGTACCATCCTTCCCGTCTCACAAGCCTGCAGCCTTGGTGTCATCCTCGACTCCGCTCTCTCATTCACCCCTCACATCCAAGCCAAGCCGTCACCAAAACCTGCCGGTCTCAGCTCCACAACGTTGCCAAGATCCGCCCTTTCCTCTCCATCCAAACTGCTACCCTTCTCGTTCAAGCTCTCATCCTATCCCGTCTGGACTACTGCATCAGCCTCCTCTCCGATCTCCCATCCTCATGTCTCTCCCCACTTCAATCCATACTTCATGCTGCTGCCCGGATTGTCTTTGTCCAGAAATGCTCTGGGCATGTTACTCCCCTCCTCAAAAATCTCCAGTGGCTACCAATCAATCTGCGCATCAGGCAGAAACTCCTCACCCTGGGCTTCAAGGCTCTCCATCACCTCGTCCCCTCCTACCTCACCTCCCTTCTCTCCTTCTACAGCCCAGCCCGCACCCTCCGCTCCTCTGCCACTAGTTTCCTCACCGTGCCTGGTTCTCGCCTGTCCCGCCATCGACCCCCGGCCCACGTCATCCCCCGGGCCTGGAATGCCCTTCCTCTGCCCATCCGCCAAGCTAGCTCTCTTCCTTCCTTCAAGGCCCTACTGAGAGCTCACCTCCTCCAGGAGACCTTCCCAGACTGAGCCCCCTCCTTCCTCTCCCCCTCGTCCCCCTCTCCATCTCCCCCGTCTTACCTCTTTCCCTTCCCCACAGCACCTGTATATATGTATATATGTTTGTACATATTTATTACTCTATTTATTTATTTTACTTGTACATATCTATTCTATTTATTTTATTTTGTTAATATGTTTGGTTTTGTTCTCTGTCTCCCCCTTCTAGACTGTGAGCCCACTGTTGGGTAGGGACTGTCTCTATATGTTGCTAACTTGTACTTCCCAAGTACTCAGCAGAGTGCCCTGCACACAGTTAGCGCTCAATAAATATGATTGATTGACTGATTGATTGTACCCAGATTGTTAGTTTGCTTGACTGATTAATCACCTTCCCTGTTCTTGCTTCCCAATCTATTTTACCCTGAAGATAATCCTCTCTTCCTGCTACCATCAGCTCCCCCACCGCATCCTTCCTGCTCAACCTTAATTATTTTCCCCCAAAGACTTTTTCCTAGCACATCCTAAACCTTGTACCTCAACTATCCCACCAGTTCCTGTTGGTACTGCCATGCTCAACCTCTCCCAGTCCTCCAATGGTTCATTAAGTCTTTCAGGGACTGTGGATTTTCTACCCAATTAAAAAAGCATTTTCCAACTACAGAGCTAGTCAGCAGGCTGCTCTTGGCTTTCAGGGCATTACAGGGTGCGATTGGCAACCACGCTGCAAAATTGTTACTCTTGTGGTCAGTGACGGGGGTGCAAACGTGTTTCCACTCCCCGAAACGGCTGCCTCGGCCCTCTCCGCTGCTGCCCTTGCAGTCCTGCAGAGGGAGCCCTACTGTCAGGAGAGCCAGGTCTTCATTCAATTTCATTTTCTCTACCCACTGTCCTCAAACCATGTACCCACGCCGACTACTGGGTTTTCCACATGAGTCCTAGGACAGATGGAGGTGCCCCAGGGAGGCAGTAATCACAGGTAGCCCTGGCCCTCACCACGTTGAACCAATGATTCACACGCAATTAAGATGCCCAGCATCCTGGGTTCCTGCAGCCTGGTCACAAACAGCTTGGGCAAGTTGAATCGGGCCACCCATCCTTCAGTCCTAGTGGGACTCTTTTCCCCTTGGTGGACATCTCCTAGCCAGGATCCATTGCTATTATTATCATTGGTATGGTATTTGTTAAGCGCTTACTCTGTGCCATGCACTGTTTTAAGCACTGGGATAGATGCAAGGTGATCAGGCTGTCCCATGTGGGGCTCACAGTCTCAATCCCCGTTTTCCAGATGAGGTAACTGAGGCACTGAGAAGTTGATCGGCTTGTCCAAGGACACACAGCAGACATGTGGCAGAGCCGAGACTAGAATCCACATCCTGTGACTCCCAAAACCGTGCTCTTTCCACTAAGTCACACTGCTTCTCCTATTGATCCGTCTTTATTACAGAGTACCTACCCTGTCTGGGCTCCACCTTCAGACCCTGCTCTCACCCTAACTAGTCTGCACCCTCTGAAACTTTCGAACACTCCTATGGGGACTGGTGGTATTAGCAGAGAAAATGTGGGAATGGATGGGTCGGGGCAGGCCACTTCTCATACCTCTTCCCCTAACAGACTAATATATTCACTTCCCAAAATCCCAGGTAAACACATAGTCCCTTGAGCAGGACTCTAGAGAATTGCACTAGGACAGAGAAAGTTTAAACTCTGGGATCAGTCAACCAGTCAGTGATATTTATTAAGCACTTACTATGTGCAGAGCACTGTATTAAGCCCTTGGGAGACTACAATACAGCAGAATTAGTGGCTACGTTCCCCACCCATAATAAGCTTACAGTCCAGAGGGGGAGACAGATATTATTATAAATAAATAATTCATAATATATAATTTAAAGATGTACAAGGTATTGTGGGGTTGAGGGTGGGGCGAATATCAAATTGCCCAAAGGTCACAGATTCAAGTGCCTAGATGAGGAAGAAGGGAGAGGGAGCCAGGGAAAAAAGGGCTTAATTGGAGAAGGCCTCTTGGAGGAGATGTTACGTACAAGAAGGGAATTAGGATTGAGGAGGAAGGGGCAGGGAGAAGTTGAGGACAAGTATGACCATTTACTTATCTTGTCCCTATCCCAGTTTCCATGGCCTGGTGCACCCCCCAGCCCCTTGCTATAGGAGCCTTTCTAGTTGGGGCTCCGTGCAGAAACCAGCGCTGGCTTGGTTGTCCACTAGTGGACAGTGGAGTGTTTAGCTGGCTCTAGCTTCAACAACTTTGTGGGGATGCCTGTCTAATGTCCAACAGAGGCCCCAGTGTCCCTGATGCCAAAGGAGGGTGGGAAGATTGGATGTTGCAAGTCATAGATAGCCATATAATAATAATAATAATGGCATTTATTAAAATGCCAGTCATACTTCCTGGTCTTCACAGGGCTCACAGTCTTGATCCCCATTTTACAGGTGAGTTAACTGAGGCACAGAGAAGTGATGTCACTTACCCGAGATCACATGATAGACAAGTGGCAGAGCAGGGATTAGAACCCATGGCCTTGTAGCTCCCAGGCCTGTGCTCTATCCACTATGTCATCCATAACATCCAACAGCAAATCTGGAAAACTCTAAAGAGAACAATTTTGCAATTTCCTGTTTTTCCAAATATAGGAAGGATCAACTGAAATAATTCAACAAGTCTGGTACCATAGACCATCAGTCATCAGTCACTTCCTTGTTGTTATTATTAAGTGCCATTGAGTTATTCCAATTCATAGCAACTCCATGGATATACTTTCTCCAGAACATCCTGTCGTCTGCCATAACCCGCAACCTTTCTAATGGTTCTTCCATTGTCGGTGTTATCAAGCTGCTGGTCTTCCTCCTCCACGTTTTCCCTGGACTTTTCCTAGCATTAATGTCTTCTCTAGAGAATTAGTCCTCCTGAATACGTGTCCAAAATATGCTAATCTAAGTCATTTGACCTTCCAAAGACCACTTTGGTTTAATTTGCTCTAAAATCCATTTGTTTGTCTTTTGGGCAGTCCATGGTATTCACAAAAGCCTTCTACAACACCACATTTCAAAAGAGTCGATGTTCTTTCTATCCTGTTTTTTCACTGTCTAGCTTTCAGATCCACATATCATCACCGGAAACACCATAGAGCTGACAATTTGTATTTTTGTCGCAATAATTACATTGGCACATTTCATGACTTTTTCCAGGCTCTTCATAGCAAGTCTTCCTAACATTAATCTTTGGTGTACTTCTTGGCTACTATTTCCTTTATTATTGATTATCGATCCCAGGAGAGAAAAATTGTCAACTATTTCAATCTTCTCTCTGTCCACTACGAATGTGTTAAAACTTCCAGTTGTCATGATCTTTGTTTTCTTGACAGCTACCAAACAAAAAACTAATAAAGGAATACTTGTTGGAGTTTAATGATGCAGTCGTCTAATTGCTCATCACCAACAAGACTTTTTGAGCAATTTCAATGAATACGATACTGTACTAGGCACTTGGAAAAATACAATAGAAATAAAAGTCATGGCCCCTGTCCTTGGAAAGATCACAATCTAATGGCTAAAGATTTCAGAGTGGAAGCCTGCAAAACAGTGATTTAGCGTAATGAAATAAGAAGTTTAGAACAGTCACTTTCCGGTAAGAGAAACCATCATGGGTTTCAAAGTTTCATAGTTTCATAGATAGTTTCAAAGATGACACATGTGCTTTTAGTACACTCAACTGGAGCGAAAGAATGCCCTCATTTGCCTTGTTTTTGAATAGGAAAATTCCTTTGAATTTGAAGAATTATGAAGTGCAAGAATTACGGATATAATATTTATGCACCTATAGAGGGTAATAAGTTTTACTTGCTCTCATTTGTTTTCCATTGTCTTCTCATGTGGGTGATTTAATTATACCAGGGGAATAGCTGTACAACCTTGTGTAAGAGTCATTCTGGGTGGAGAGACAGAATGTTGACAACGGTTATGGCAGCAGATAGAATTACTACTGAAGGGTGGACTTTTGCAGACAATCAATCAATCAATCGTATTTATTGAGCACTTACTGTGTGCATAGCACTGTACTAAGCACTTGGGAAGTACAAGTTGGCAACATATAGAGACAGTCCCTACCCAACAGTGGGCTCACAGTCTAAAAGGGGGAGACAGAGAACAAAACCAAACATACTAACAAAATAATTAGTCATTTGACAAGGTGTCAAATGAAATGAATCTTTCATTTTTCTCTTGAAGACACATGGAAACCCCTCTCATGCTAACAGCTATGTGGCTAAGAGAGTTCCTTTTTAGTTTCCTTTGTAAGCAATTGATTCCATGAGACATAAGTGTCTATCTCCTCGTAGTCCTTGATTATGCATATTCATTCATTCATTCATATTCATAGAGCACTGTACTAGCACTTGGAAAGTACAATTCAGCAACAAAGAGAGACAATTCCTGCCCACAATGGGCTCAGAGTCTAGGACGGGGAAGACAGACATCAAAACAAGTAAAAAGGCATCAATAGCATTAATATAAGTAAATAGAATTATAGATATATATATATATATATATGCACACACACACAAGTGCTGTGGGGCGAGGAGGGAGGTAGAGCAAAGGGAGCGAATCGGGGAGATGAGGAGGGTATGGGGAGCTGAGGAAAGGGGTGGGGGGCTTAGCCTGGGAAGGCCTTTTGGAAGAGGTGAGTCTTCAGTAGGGCTTTGAAGGGGAGAAGATTGGTGGATTTGAGGAGGGAGGACATTCCAGACCAGAGGTAGGGCGTGGGCCAAGGGTCGATGGGGGGACAGGCGAGAACGAGGCATAGTGAGAAGGTTAGCACCAGAGGAACGGAGTGTGTGGGCTGGGATGTAGAAGGAGAGAAGGGAGGTGAGGTAGGAAGGGGCAAGGAAGGGGCAAGTTGATGGAGAGCTTTCAAGCCAATAGTGAGGAGTTTTTGCTTGATACATAAGTTAATAGACAACCACTGGAAATTTTTGAGGAGGGGAGTAACATGCCCAAAACACTTCTGTAGAAAGATAATCCAGGCAACAGAGTGAAGAGACTGAAGTGTGGGGAGACAGGAAGTTGGGAGATCAGAAAGGATCCCAATGCGGTAATCCAGTCGGGATAGGATGTGTGGTTGTACTAACGTGGTAGTGGTTTGGATGGAGAGGAAAGGGTAAATCTTGGTGATATTTTGAAGGTGAGACTGGCAGGTTTTGGTGACAGATTGGATATGTGGGGTGAATGAGAGAGTGGAGTCAAGGATGACACCAAGTTTGCGGACTTGTGAGATGGGAAGGATGGTAGTGCCATCCACAGTGGTGGAAAAGTCAGGGAGAGGACAGGATTTGGGAGGGAAGATAAGAAGGTCAGTCTTGGACATGTTAAGTTTTAGGTGGAGGAAGGACATACAAGTGGATATATCCTGAAGGCAGGAGATGATGCGAACCTGGAGGGAGGGAAAGAGATCAGGGGAGGAGATACAGATTTGGGTATCATCCATTTAGAAACGATAGTTGGAGCTGTGGGAGCAAGTAGAACTGACCCTTGAGGACTCCCTACAGGTGGGGGATGGGAGGGGACTAGGAGCTTGCAAAGAAGACTGAGAATGAACAGCCAGAAAGAGAAGAGGAGAACCAGCAGAGGAAGGAGTCAGTGAAGCAAAGGTTTGATAATGTGTTGAGGAGCAGGGGATGGTCAATAGTGTCAAAGGCAACTGAGAGGTTGAGGAGGATTAAGATGGAGTAGTAGCCATTGTATTCAGCAAGAAGGAGGTCGCTGGTGACCTTTGTAAGGGTGGTTTCAATGGAGTGGAGGGGACGGAAGCCAGATTGGAGGGGTCCAGTAGAGAGTTGGAAGAGAGGAATTCAAGGCAGCGAGTATAGACAACTCACTCCAGGAGTTTGGGAAGGAAGGGTAGGAGGAAGATGGGGCGATAACTGGAGGGGGCTGTGGGGTTAAGGGAAGGGGTTTTTTAGGATGGGGGAGACATGGGTATGCTTGAAGGCAGAGGGTAAGAAGCCATTGTAGAGTGAATGGTTGAAGATGGAAGCTAAGGAGGGGAGGAAGGAAGGGGTGAGAGTTTTCATAAGGTGGGAAGAAATGAGGTGGAGGGGGTGGCACTTGAGAGGAGGGAGATCTCCTCTGAAGATACTGCTGGGAAGGATGGGAAAGTAGAAGAGGGGGCTGAGAAAAGAGAGGATGGAGGAGGGGGAGGTGTGATTCTGAGGAGCTCAGGCCTGATGGTGTTACTTTTCCTAATGAAGTAAGTGGCCAGATCGTTGGGGGTGAGGGATGGGGGAGGAGGAGGGACAGGGGGCCTGAGGAGGGAGTTAAATGTCCAAAACAGCTGAGGATGGTGATGGGCATGGGTGTCAATAAAGGAAGAGAAATAGTTTTGCCTGGCAGAGAGAGGGCAGAGTTCCCCCCTTCAAAGCTCACCTCCTCCAGGAGGCCTTCCCAGACTGAGCCTCCCTTTTTCTCTCCTCCTCCTCCCCCCCATCGCCCCCACGCCCTCCCTCCCTCTGCCCTACCCTCTTCCCCCTCCACAGCACTCGTGCATATTTGTATGTATTTATTACTCTATTTTATCAATGATGTGTATATAGCTATAATTGTATTTATTCTGATGGTACTGACACCTGTCTACTTGTTTTGTTTTGTTGTCTGTCTCCCCCTTCTAGACTGTGAGCCCGTTGTTGATAGGGACCATCTCTGTTGCTGATTTGTACTTCCCAGGCACTTAGTTCAGTGCTCTGCACACAGTAAGTGCTCAGTAAATATGATTGAAAGACTGAATGAAAGGCAAGAAAGAACAAACTTAGAGTGGACAAGCTTGGCCTGGTGTTTAGATTTCCACCGGTAGCAGTCAGCGGCTCGAGCATAAATGGAGGTGACAGTGGAGGTGATCTAGGCTTGTGGGTTAGTGGTGCGAGAGTGATGAAGCGATGGGGAGCGAGTGAGTTGAATTGAATAGAGAGGGTGGAGTTGAGAGCATCTATTTGGTCACTAAGAGTGGGTAGAATGGGTAGGGAGGCTAAGTGGGGTGTGATTCGCTGAGAGAGATGGATGGGGTCAAAAGAGCGGAGACTTCTGTGGGGGAGTAATAGAGATTTACGGGGAGGAGGAGTGTGAGAGAGGAGCAGGTGATAAGGCTGTGGTCAGAGAGAGGGATTTCAGAGTTGGTGATGGTGGAGATTGTGCAGTGGTTAGTATAGTATAATATAATATATTGTAGTATAGTATAGTATAATATAGTATGTAATATTAATTAATGAGTCGCCTACAATCCACCTGGCCACAATTCCACAGTTCTTTTTGGTTTTAAAAATGCTTCCATTTTTTCAGTTTCACTTATTCCCTTATCTAGTAGGTGTCAAATATATGCTAAGGATGATGATTCATATATGATCCTCCTGCTATTTCAGAATTTCTCTTGAAGTAAATAATACTGGTAGGAAATTGGTGAAATGACTCTGTGTGTTTGTCTGTGTATGGTACTATTGCACCAGGAGGTAACTTGCTAAAGTATTTTTCATTCTTAATTTGAATGATTAGCTTTTCAGCAGTGTGTTAATGTCAAGAAAATGGACCAAAGATGACAGGAGACAGGGAACTTGTTCTCCACAGCATGGAGACTGAAGTAGAGGCAGGCAGAGATGGAGATGGTAGGAAAGAATCATGGGGAAAAGGGAGCTCTGATGGAAGTCCAAGAAGTAAGGTCAGTATTGTTATATTGTTATAGTGTACTCTCCTGAACCCTTAGTACACTCATTTGCACACAGTAAGTGCTCAATAAATACGAGTGAATGAATGACCTGGCGGGGAGGAAGCATAGAGATTTTACTGCCCTTTAACGGCATCTAGACTGTGAGCCCACTGTTGGGTAGGGACCGTCTCTATATGTTGTCAACTTGTACTTCCCAAGCGCTTAGTACAGTGCTCTGCACACAGTAAGTGAACAATAAATACAATTGAATGAATGAATGAATGAATGGGCAGAAGAAAGTTAATTGATCAGGTGCTATATTGCCCTGAACCAAGCATCATAGGCACTCACCTAATTATATTTAGTAATGCCATAAAGTAGAACAAACTCAGCTGTTGAAATATGCATAAGAGTATATGAAGTAAATAAGATTTGTGGGTTTACTCCTTTTTTTTTGGCTCAAGTTTTCACTTCATTATCTCAGTTGTATTGCTGATGTACAATGAATAACAGATGATTTCAAATATCCTTGTGTTCTGAGGCCACTCCAGGTTGCTGAGTAAACTTCATCCCATTTTACAAGTAAGGAAACAAATGGCTTGGCCAAGGTCACCAAGGTGGTGAATGGTGGAAAAGGACTGCCGATTCCCTCACTTCACTTATTTCTAGGGGGGTTTTGTTGTTTCTTGCCACAGCAGTAACTTTGAAGTGAAAAAAATCCATATTTGAAAATGCTAGTATACGGGTATTGATTTCCATAAGCTGAACAGTAAAGGAATTTCAAAATACATGTTTAATATCCCGAGAAGAAATCTCAAGATATACATTTAATATCTCAAGTAGAAATCTCAAGATTATGTTTAATATCTCTGGTAAAACAGCCACCCACAGTATCATAGTATCACTTCTATATCTTACACTTTTATTTTTACAAGTTCTTGTGAATAAATGCACTGAGTTTGCAATCTGGTTTCACTTCTCTTTTTTAATGGTATTTGTTAAGAGCTTTCTATTTTCCAGGCACTGTTCTAAGTGCTGAGGTTCAGGTTGAAAAAAGCCCAGGTCCCACATGGGGCTCACAGTCTCAAGTCTCATTTTAGAGATGAGGAAACGAGGCACTGTGACTTGACTAAGGTCACCCAGCAGACAAGTGGGGAAGTTGGGATTAGAACCCAGGTCCTTCTGACTCTCAGTCCCTTCCAATAGGACATGCTGCTTCTCTGCTTCTGTTGAACTTCATACATCCCTGCAGGTTGGTGTAGTCCAGTGTAGAGTTGCAGGTGGAAAGAGAGAAATTTGAGACCTTCTCTGTGCCTGAGTAGAGGGCTCTTGAATGGCCCTTCTCCAATAATCGATTGATTAATCAATCTTATATTTAGATCATCCACTGAATGGATATTTCGGACCATATAATAAAAGTGGGAAACAAGTTTCCAGTCCTCAAAGAACTTACAGTCCAATGGCAAAGCAATCTATAAACTGAGCATGGGCAGCTTACACGGTGGGGGTTTTAACACATCCTTTCCTTTGCATAAGCCCACCCTGGCAGCTCCCCTTTTCCCACCCGAAGATGCTGCCACAGGAACGAACCTCCATTAGTCCCCTTGCTGTCCATCAGGTTCCGGGGCCTCTCATTGGCGGTTGAGTACGAAGTTGGCATCCCTTGTTGTCCAGTGGTCCCTGTTCATCGCTTTCAGTCCTATTTCCAAAGGTCCATTGATCTTCACCTCGTGGCCCGATCTGCCATCTTAGAGCCCTGTGGCCTTAGGTGTGTGTGTGGTGGTGGGGAAGAGCTGCCTCATGCGCTGTGGGACCATCTTAAACCATGGGGGAACAAGGCAGCTTGAATCTCCCTCCCCTCACCTCAGCAGAGCTCAACCCTGATGGTGATTTGGAGCCAGGGGACAATATGAGATAGAACAGCCATTATGCATGGCTCACCTCTCTGCCTGAGAGCACAAGCCTTACCAGAGGAATGGTAACAGAACTCTCCCAAATGCTTAGTACAGGGCTCTGCACACAGTAAACACTCAGTAAAGACCATTGATGGATCTAAGGTCACATCAAGGGACTCTGACGTGACAAGTTGCCTGAAATTCTGCTCCTCTGGCCACAGTCCCCTACTGATTTTGTTTTTATTTTGTGTTTTTGTTTATGTTGTCTTTTATTGCTTCATCATTCTGGGTGTGTCTGTCTCCCGTTCCTACTCAGTCAGTCAATTGCATTTATTGAGTGCATACTGTATGCAGAGTACTGTTCTAAGTGCTTAGTAGCATGCAGTATAACAGCCCTTAGAACAGTGCTTGGCACTTAGTAAGTGCTTAATACCATTATTATTATAATTATATAACAGACATTTTCCCTGCCCACAACGAGCTACTCCCCATTTATAGGTCATGAGTCCCCCAAGGGATAGGGACCATGCTTAATTCCCACATGTGTATTCTTTGATTGATCTTTCCCTTTGTGTCTGTCTCTAATGCCCTATTCTTCTTTCTTCTTAGATGGAGGTTGGGAACAGTGTCGAATTCTCAACAGTGCATTTTTATCCCAGTTCTCAGTACAGAGTTTTGCACAAAGTGAGCAGAGAAGCTGCGTGGCTAAGTGGAAAGAGCAGGGGCTTGGGAGTTAGAGGTCGTAGGTTCTAATCCCAGCTCCACCACTTGTCAGCTGTGTGACTTTGGGCAAGTCACTTAACTTCTCTGTGCCTCAGTTCCCTCATCTGTAAAATGGGGATTAAGACTGTGAGCCCCACGTGGGACAACCTGAATACACTGTATCTATCTTAGTGCTTAGAACAATGCTTGGCACATAGTAAGTGCTTAACAAATCCCATCATTATTAGCAGTAGTAGCACTACCAGTATTACTGATGATGATGCCATATCTACAGAGAACCAGAGTAATATATTGGCCTGCACCAAGAAAGCCATACACACAGCAGAACGGATGGGCCTGGGAGTCAGAAGGACCTGGGTTCTAATCCTAGCTCCACCATTTGTCTGATGTGTGACCTTGGGTAACCCATTTCACTTCTCTGTGCCTCAGTTACCTCCTCTGTAAAACGGGGATCAAGAGTGTGAGTCCCACATGGGACAGGAACTGTGTCCAACCTGATTATCTCATCTCTCTCACATAGTAGGTTCTTTGAGAGGGATCATCAGGACATCCTTTGTTATCAACTTACTAAATTGTGACTGTGATCGAAATGCCAGTGTTTGGAAACATGGAAAAATAATTCCGTCAGCAAGCTGTGAAAAAGGGTAGTAGAAACCTGACTGGGTTGTATTGTCAGCCTGACTTAGGTTCTAAGCCTCAAGGGCACGGACTGATGCCTCCCCAGATGGAATAGACAGTGGAACATACTCCAAAACCTAATACATAATAACAGGAGTAATTCAGTGAAAGTCAAAACCTCAGATTCCAGGTTTTCACCAAAGCCTTTTGGTCCTGACATTGTGAATTTTGGTCCTACTTAAGATGTGTGATTGATCTGAAACAAGAAGCAGCGTGGCTCAGGGGACAGAGCACAGACCTTGGAGTCAGAGGTCATGGGTTCAAATCCCGGCTCCTCCAATTGTCAGCTGTGTGACTTTGGGCAAGTCACTTAACTTCTCTGTGTCTCAGTTACCTCATCTGTAAAATTGGGATAAAGACAGTGAGCCCCCCGTGGGACAACCTGATCACCTTGTAACCTTCCCAGTGCTTAGAACAGTGCTTTGCACATAGTAAGCACTTAATAAATGCCATCATTATTATCAGTCAATCATATTTACTGATCACTTACTGTGTGCAGAGCTCTTGGGAGAGTACAGTATAACAATATAACAGTCACATTCCCTGCCCACAGTGAGCTTGCAGACTTGTATCTGCCCACAGTGCTTAGCACATAATAAGTACATATGTGCTTGGCACATAGTAAGCCCTGAACAAATAACCATGGTACTTCTTAAGCCCTCCTTATATGCTAAGCTTTGTACTATGTGGTGGGGTAGATACAAGACAGTCAGGTTGGACAGTTCCTGTCAGTCAGTCAGTTTAAGACAATTGTATTTATTGAGCTCTTCCTGTGTGCAGAGCACTGTACTAAGCACTTGGGAGAGTACAATAAAATTTGTCTGTTCAACAGACAAATTGCCGGCCCACAACAAACTTTTCATCTTGCGTCTCCCCACATGACTTAATAATGTGCTTCCACAAAGTACGCCCTGAACAAATAATTATGGTACTTCTTAAGCCCCCCTTATATGCTAAGCTTTGTACTATGTGCTGGGGTAGATACAAGACAGTCAGGTTAGACAGTTCCTGTCAGTTGGTCAAACATGCCCATGTCTGGCCTATCTTAAAAACCCTCTCTTCAAGCCATGGCGCACCCCCATCTCCCTCCTACCATTCCCCTCCAAACGCTTTTAGTGAGTTGTCTACCCCTGCTGTCTCAAATTCGTCTCCTCCAATTCTCTCCTTGACCCCTTCCAGTCTGGCTTCTGTCCCCTTCACTTCACAGAAACAGCTCTCTCAAAGGTCACCGATGATCTCCTTCTTGCCAAATCCAAAAGCCTCTACTCCATCCTATGAATCCTGCAATAAGACAGAGTTCACACTGATACCAGATGTAAGTGTGCATGATACGGCTCGTGGAGGTACCAATGATGCAAGGCACACAATGGTTAAATTTAATAAGTAGATTTATTAGGGAAGCATACTCATACCCTGATCAGTGCAGGGAGGACCACAGGGAACACACAGATCAATGTCAGTGTCAGTCATAGTGATGTCTTAATGGGGCAAATATAAGGGCCCGCTCAAATAGGAATTGACACAATAATGTGATCCACTACCGCATGACAGAGGTGCAGTTGGAATGCGAAGATAAGGATGAATCAACATACTATTGGATAGAGAATCTGCGCAGATATTAATAAGGGGGGAAGCCAGATACAGTTATAGGGAGAGGGGTCTCGTGCACTTCAATCACATCCTTTGTTCTCTATAAATTCTTGCATGGCAGATATATCCCCTGAGGTGGGGTGCCTCTGTTGCTGCCTTCCTCACAAGAATTAGGACCTTTTTTGACCAGTCACTGAAGGCAATTGGTTGGGGCCCCATAACAATTCTAAGCCTCCTCGCTTTAACTCTTCCGCGATCGACGCCTACATTCCACCCCTGGAGCCCCCACTAGGTGATCAGAGGCAGATGGTAATCACTTGCGGAGGTGCCACGGAGGTCACATGGTGGGCAAAGCAGGATCCGCAAAAGATACACTGTAAGCAGAAACACAAGCAGACCAGTGCCACGCTCGTGCATATCACTGGCAGAAATAATTTAGCTCCCCAGTCCCCAAACAGGCCATGTAGCCATCCCCAAGGGTGCCACATAGCTGCGCCCCTTGGGCACCTGCTTCAGTGTCACGAATATGTTCTAAAGGTGTGCTTAAATTCTGGGCAGTGTCACAGTTGAATGTGCAGCATTCTGCCCCCATCAAAGCACACGTGCCTCCCTCTTTCACTAACAGGAAGTCCAATGCCAGATAATTTTGCATAGCAGTGGTCCCTAGGGTTGATCTCTGCCATAGATTTGGCAGTGTAAAGCAATCACAAGTATCGAGAACAAGGACAGATAACAGTACACATCAAAACATTCCCCAGTTTGTCTGCCAAAGGAGAATTCATTATAACACAGCCTAATGGCCAGGTTCATATAGCTTATCTAATATGCTAGCACTTAAAATATTGTGCATGAATATACTGGGTCTACCCATCCCAGGCTACTTGAAGTCTCATCTGGTAGCAGCAGGCAGCACAGACACCTAGGTCAGAGTGGGATCTACGGACACACAAACAATGACCAACCAGGTGCCCCCTCTTCTTAGTAGTGCCAATGGTGAGTGGGCATCCTACGCTCTGGGTAAGGGAATGTTAGACCAAAAAGAAAAAAAAAAATGTCGCATTTGTTAAGCACTTACTATGTGCCAGGCACTGTACTAAGTGCTGGGGTGGATACAAGCAAATCAGGTTGGACACAGTCCATGTCCCTTGTGGGGTTCACAGCCTAAATCCCCATTTTACAGATGAGGTAACTGAGGAACAAAGAAGTGAAGTAACTTGCCCAAGGTCACACAGCAGACAAGAGGTGGAGCCAGAATTAGAACCTATGACCTTCTGACCCCCAGGCCTGTGCTCTATCCACTAAGCCATGCTGCAGTGGACAGAGATCTCATCCCACTACAGAAAGCTGTTCCTCAGTGGCAATTTACATAGGGGTGCCTGGCCGGGCCCAACTATTTTCCACTCAGGGTACCTGCTTGGCTCCCTCATTAGCTCAGAGGCATGCACAAATGCCACTTCCTTATCCTCCCAGGGTCAGTAGCTGCAGTCAAGGACGTCAACAACATTTGCTAAGCAAGGGATAGTGGCGTACATGCCACACCCTCTTCGAGTTAATGGCATCTTAGCCCAACAAAATGGCTGCCAGGCCTTGGACCTATCACATTCCACCCCTCAGTACTTAGCCACCCCTCGGATTACTGTGACCAGTGGGCTGCTGCATCCAGCATGCAGTGTCCTCTTCTCTGGTCCAGGTGAGACCCTGCTTGGGACAGGGGTGACTTATGGTTGGGTGTCATTTGCTAAGCAACATCCCAACAATTATATAAAACAATCCACCAAATGTTCTTATGGTCTTGAACACCCTATCTTTATACAGATGCTGGGGTCCAAAGTCTCTGGATCAGGTGGTCTGGTGAGAGCACGTTCCTTTCCCTGATGCCTTCACATCCCAGCTCAGGTAAAAGACAGGTTCTCTCAGAGGCAGTTGAGTGACAATCCCTTTGCTGGACCTGTCTGGAAGCCAATGTGTCCTACTGAACTGAAACTTAGGAAGATGCAATCTTAATCATAAAATTGTTAGGCAGAGAAGTAACCATGCACAATTAACAAGTAACCATACACAGAAGTAAGCATACACAGTAAGCATACACAGAAGTAAGCATACACAATTGATAAAGTTTGGAATAACAGGTCTTTCCCAATAATATTTAACAATCACTTAATTATTCTTAACAATTTAACAATTATTCCCAATTATTATCCTTCTGTTACTTTCCAAATCCTTGTAATATGATGCCTAAACCTCCCCAGTCCCTTAAAAGTAAACACAATTTTGAAGGCAAAGATAAACAAACAACCAGATCTTTTTTTTTTAAAGATGATCCTATACCATTCAGAATATCTGTTCCTAGCTCCATTCACCAGGCTGTAGTAGAGACAGCATGCACAGATTGCATTGTTTTAACCCTTAAATTAGTAGACAATTCATATTAAAGACCATCTGAACCAAAGGGCAATATAACAAGCAAAGATGAAGAGATAAGTCCCATTTTTAATACTCTTAAATTATAATGCTCAGCAATTAAATCTCTCCCTTATCACAAACTTCTTTAAGATTAATGGCTGACAAAGTTTCCCAGCTTAATTCTTTCCCAGTTAATTCTTACTACTGTTTTAAGAGCTGGAGTTTTATGTGGACCTAAAATCCCTAATCAAATAGGAAAATGTCCCATGCTCGGGTCCTTTCCCCAAGAAATCTGTGCAACCTGGGGTCTAACACAGATTCCTTAAGTTCTCATTTCATTTCTCTTTGCGAAAAATCCAGACTCAATTATTGTTCAAAATTTTTCCTTTCCAATCTTAGTATTACCTTTTTACCAAAAACACCATTTCTTTACACCAAATTTCCATATTGCAGAAATATATAGGAAAGGAAAACATATTTTCTTTACATTCCCTTTTTTCACCATACATTGTTAGTTCCACAGTAAACATATCAAAGCAAGTTTCCTTGTTCAGACCATCATGTTTATACCATCCAGATATAAAGATGACAGCCTATATTCGACTTGCCTACAGGCCTCTTTTACCAAATTAATAATTGAATCACCACCCCTACAGTCATTCCTAGCCAGAAAGAGCAATTGCAAATTCTCCTCTTCCAATTACCTCCTTTACTTAACCAGTTGAGAACTAACTTTCCCAAAGCTCATTGTGGACAGCGGATGTGTCTGTTTACTGTTATATTGTACTCTCCCAAGAGCTTATTCCAGTGCTTTACATATAATAAATGCTCAATAAATACAACTGAATGAATGAATGAATGAACAATGAGATCCATACTTCACAATAAAGACAAATTTTCCCTTTTGATCTCCAGCCCCTAAGGTGTTCTTATCTCCAATAAGGCCCTGGAAAAGATTGGCTCCATTCCTCAGTTGCATTTTCCCTGCAATTAGCCAGGAGATTTAAAAAATTGCTGAGGGAAGCAAAACAGATTAAACATCAGACCAATAAGATGACTCTCAACCTGTGGAGTGACCCAAATTCAGTTAGGGTAGCTCACAATTCACAATACACGCACAACACTGGCCAGTTCTTTTAAACATAACTGATTCTACACACGCTCTTAAGCAGACATAAGGGTGCACCCAATCTCAACACATTCACACATTTCTTTTAGCAGTTTAAGAGAATGGAGATATTTTCCAGTCATCATCAAGCACCTTTCTTCATTTAGCTGTGGCTAAGGAGCCTCTAACACTCTTCTTCCAGGGCCGGGGGTATCAGGCTACAGCATCTGATCTCTCATGTGAGGCTGGTTTGGTGCCTTCAATTTAAACTTGGTAACTTGGTTAGTGCTGGTTTAAACATATACTTCAATCTCAGCTTTCATTAATTGGATTCTGAAAGGACCGAAGTCCAGGTTGGGTAAATACAAAGGAAGGCCCTCAGAGAGTTTCATTATTACTTTTCCACAATTCCCACAATTACATGAATTGTCTTATCTCCTCTTCATGCACCAGGAGTTTCCTCTGCTCACTAACAGCCCCCTTGGCTACTCAGGGCACCAACCTTGCTCTAATAGGGCCGCCCGCAGCATTTTCACCTCGGCCACTGTCTGTGACATGAGGCATTTTGCCTCACGGTCCTTTAGTTTTGCCTCAAGGTCTTGCCTCTCCTTCTGCCACCCCTTCTGGGTCCCATAAAACAGCCTGTAGTGCTATTGCAAGGAGGCCAAGAAGGGCAGTGTTTCCCAGTCCCTACTTGATCCTGGGGCCTCCCTAAAGAGTTGTTTAAGCATAGGGTCTCGGAAGAGCATGAGTGATCTCGGAAATCCTCATGAATAGTACTAACCCACTCTTTCCCTGGTCCTAAATCCATGTCAATTCTAGGGTGCATAGAGCAGTCAGCAGCAGACACTCCAGCTCTGCTTTCCCTCAAATTGCCTTCAGGACTCTGTCCATACAGTCCACTACCCTGTGAAGTTAGTGTCATCACCAGCTCTAACTCAGCAACCTGTGCCCACTTCCATATATCTGGCCAACCTGCCACGCGATGTCTCCCAGAGACCCTGTTTCTTCCCAAAAAGTAGTATTGCAGTATTGGTACTCTGCTCACTGTGTCAGATATAAATGCATAAAAACACAGCTCTCACTGATACTGCAAGTGCACATCATACAGTTTGAAAAAGGAACCAACGATGCAAGGCATGCAAAGGTTATGCTTAATAAATAGATTTAATAAGGAAGCATACTCGCACCCCAATCAGTGCAGTGAGATGCCAACACAACTGTGAGCCCGTTGTTGGGTAGAGACCATCTCTATATGTTGCCGACTTCTACTTCCCAAGTGCTTAGTACAGTGCTCTGCACACGGTAAGCGATCAATAAATACTATTGAACTGCGTGGGAGCACATCAAGGAGCACAACAGACCAATGTCTGTATCAGTCATAATGGCATCTCAGTGGACCAACATAGGGGCCTGCTTAAATAGGAATTGATACATTACTGTGACCTATCACAGCATGACAGGGGTGTAGTTGGAATGCAAAGATAAGGATGAACCAACACACTAGTGGATAGAGCACATATGCAGATACTGATAAGGTGGGGGACCCAGATATTGATATAGGGAGAAGGGACTGGTGCACTTCAAATACACCCTTTGTTCTCTATAAATCCTTGCACGGCAGATACATCCCTTGGGGCAAGGCACCTCCACTGCTGCCTTCCTCACAAGAACTGGGTCACTTTATGACCAGTCGCTGAAGGGACTCAGTTGGGGCCCCTTATACATTCTAAGCCTCCTGCTTTCACTCTTTTGCGACCCAGCATCTACACACCCTAATATTTTTCAACCTCTCAGCTCCCTTTAACACCCCCTTCTCCTGGAAATAGTTTCCTACCTTGGCTTCACTTACACTGTCCTCTCCTGGTTCTCCTCTTATAATAATAATAACAATAATAATAATGGTATTTGTTAAACACCTACTATGTGCCAGGCACTGTTCTAAGCACTGGCTTGGAAGGTAATCAGGTTGTCCCACGTGGGGCTCACAGTCTCAATCGCCATTTTACAGAAGAGGTAACCAAGGCACAGAGAAGTTAAGTGACTTGCCCAAAGTGGCAGAGCCGGGATTAGAACACATGACTTCAAACTCCCAAGCCCGTGCTCTTTCCACTAAGCCACGCTGCTTATCTCTCTGGCTGCTCATTCTCAGTCTCTTTTGAGGGCTCCTTCTCTGCTACCCACCCCCTTACTCTGGGGGGATCCCTCAAGGTTCATTTCTGGGTCCCCCTCTATTCTCCATTTACACCCACTCCCTTGGAGAACTCATTTGCTCCCATGGCTTCAACTACCATCTCTATGCAGATGAAACCAAAATCTACATCTCTAGCGCTGACCTTTTTCGTTCTTTTCACTCTTTTTAGCACTTTTCTCACTCACATTTCCTCCTGCCTTCAAGACAACTCTACTTGGATGTCCTCCTATCACCTCAAGCTTAACATGTCCAAAACAGAACTCAACTTCCCACACAAACCCTGTCCCCTCACTCACTTTCCCATCACTGTAGATAGCACCACCATCCTTCCTGTTTTACAAGCCCATAATCTTGGCATTATCCTTGACTCCTCATTCCCATTGAATACACTTATTCAATCCATCACTAAATCCCGTGAGTTCATCGTTCATAGCACTGCTAAAATCTGTCCTTTCCTCTCCATCCAAACCATGTTAATGTTAATCCATGTTAATCATGGATTAACCATGTTAATACCATGTTAATCCAATCACTTATGCTACCCCACCTTGATTACTGTATCAGCCTCTTTCCTGACCATCCAGCCTCCTGCCTCTCTCCAGTTCAGTCTATACTTCACTCTGCTGCCCAGATCATTTTCCTACTTAAACATTCAGGCCATGTTTCCCCGCTCCTCACATATTCCAGTGGTTGCCCATCCACCTCCGCATTAAACAAAAACACCTCACCATTGGCTTCAAGGCACTCAATCACCTTGCCCCATCCTATGTCACCTGGCTATTCTTCTACTACAATCCAGCCGGCACACTTTGCTCCTCTAATGCTAATCTTCTAACTGTGTCTTGATCTCATCTATCTCACCACCAACCCCCGGCTCATGTCCTGCCTCCGGCCTGGAACTCCCACCCTCTTCAAGTCTGACCAACAATTACTCTGCCCGCCCCTTCAAAGTCTTACTGAAGGCACATCTCCTCCAAGAGGCCTTCCCCGACTAAGTCCTTCTTTTCTCTTCTCCCACTTCCTTCTGTGTCACCCTGACTTTATTCATCCCCCGTCCCAGCCCCACAGCACTTAATAATAATAATAATAATAATAATAATAATAATAATGGTACTTGTTAAGCGCTTACTATGTGCAAAGCACTGTTCTAAGTGCTGGGGGGAAACAAGGTGATCAGGTTGTCCCACGGGGGGCTCACAGTCTTAATCCCCATTTTACAGATGAGGGAACTGAGGCATAGAGAAGCTAAGTGACTTGCCCAAAGTCACACAGCTGACAATTGGCGGAGCTGGGATTTGAACCCATGACCTCTGACTCCAAAGCCCATGCTATATATGTGATTTATTTATTCATATTAACGTCTGTCTCCCCTTCTAGACTGTAAGCTTGTTGTGGGCAGGGAACGTGCTTGCTTATGTTATACTGTACTCTCCCAACTGCTTAGTACAGTGCTCTGCACACAGTAGGTGCTGAATAAATATGATTGACTGACTGACTGATTACCTTGATTACCCCAGCACTTAGAACAGTGCCTGGCACATAGTAAGCACTTATCAAATACATAAATAAAAATATGTTTCATATTTATATAGCATTCAGGTTCATTCATTCATTTAATTGTATTTACTGAGCACTTACTGCTGGATTCAAGATCTGCGCTTTGAGATCTGAGATCACTTTTATATCAAAACTAACAGGATCTCTAAAGATTGCCCCAGTGGCTGAACTGGACTCCACCCCACTGATCTTTATCATGACTCATCATCTGTCAGGGAACGTGTGTACCAATTCTGTTAGGTTGTACTCTCCCAAGCTTTCAGTACAGGGCTCTGCACACAGTAAGCGCTCCATAAATATGACTGATTGATTGAGTGATAATAGCAAATAGTAGTAGTGGCTGTGGAGGTCAATCATCATGCACTGGGCTCCTCTCCCATTGTCAATCAAAGCTTCCTGGAGTCCCAACACCCATGGGCAGGTTCTGTACCTGCCCTGTGAACTAAGGTCCCTGCCACCCCCCCTCACCCTCAATTCCATCCCATGTCCTCACAGAACCCTGACAACCTCACAAACCCTTCAACCTATGAAACGGGCAATCTCCGGAGCTAAGGATCATTTCTCTGCAAGAAATCGGAGACAGCGGTCAGCATGGACAGTTCTCTGTTCAGGTTCATGCTGAAGGAATCTTTCTGTTCAAAGCACATCAGTCTGGAAGGTAGCAGGATGGCGTCTGCCACATCTTTCCACCTTTCCCAGGGCCCTCACTCACTGCTCAGCTCAAATCCATCTGTGGGTATTTGGAGCTACAAACACACACACACACAGTTTCATGTGTAACCCCCTTGCTAAGATACAGCCGGTACAGTTCCTCCTAGGCCTTGGGGTGGCTTTGGGGCATTCAGTTAGCTCAGTGCCAAGGCGGGGCAGGGATTCTGGTTTTGTTTCTTCTGCAGGGCCTCAAGCTCCCCACGCTGGGTGACTCCAAATCTGGTTCCACTGGAGAGGAGAGCCGGGACTCCAGTGGCATGGGAGACTTACACCCTCTTAGGGACCTATCGGTTCTTTGGAGACCCTCCGTTGGTACAGACTTCCCAGGCTGGTGTGCTGCCTACCTACCCCTCCCCAAACTGGGAAGCAGCCCCATTCCAGGGTGAATGTAGAGAAGAGACAGAAGGATAGGCAGCCAGGCAAAAAGTTCAAGAACCACAGAAAGCGCTGGTTCGGACCAGTAAGAATGACCACAAATGGAAGCAGGAGCTCCTTTGTCACCCAGGTCATAAGGGGATATTGCTGCTACAGAGTCACTCGGGTGGTCTGGCCCCCAAAGGCCATTGCAGTGCCAGTGCCACCTTCCCTGCTGAACCACCAGACCAGCGGACCCGACACCTCCTCTGTGCCGCTGCTGCCACCTGCCCAGACACCTCCAGCAGTCCATAGGTGCCACCCTTCCTGACACCTCTGCCAGGCCACCACCACCACCCACATCATCACACTACCTCAACCGAGCCTCCGGCACCGGCCGCCCTGACACCTCCACTCAGATACTGGGACCTCCTTTCCTGACGCCTCCGCTGGGCCACCACACCACCTGTCCTGACACCTCCATCGGGCATCCGGCACCAGCTGCCCTGACATCTTGGACGGGCATCAGGGTCAAACGTCCCAACACCTCCACTGAGCCACCACCGTGCCCTGCCCTAACAACTGTGGGCCACCGGCACCGCCCACCCCAACACTTATACTGGGCCTCCACCCTAGCCCCCTTGACATCTCCACTGAGCTACTGGGACCACCTGTCTCAACGTATCTGCCAGACCACCGCCCCTGTCATGCTAAAATCTCCGCTGGGCCACCAGTGGAGAGGGGACCCTGGACTCCAGTGAAATGGGGAGACATATACACTGGTAGGGGCCTATTGCTTCTTTGGAGAACCCCCGACGGTGCAGCCTTCGAGGCGATACCACCTGCCCTTCCCCAAACCAGGGAACAGCTCCATGGCAGGGTGAAAGTGGAGAAACGGGAGGAGGATGGGCTGCCATGACAAAAGTTCAAGAGTTTCAAATAGTGCCAGCTTGGGATGGCGAGAATGACTGCGTGGGAGCAGGAGCTCCTTTGTTACCTGGGTCATACCTCGGTCAATATCAACTGAGGGGGAAAGGATGGACCTCCACGCAAAAAATTCAGGAACTGCCACGTGGAGCGTCCTGCCAACGTCAGGTCAGGCCAGTGGGAGTGGCAGTCCTCAGCCGCGGTGGTTCCCTCATCACCAGCCCAAGATCCACGCTGCCCTAGAGAGACATAGCCGACCTTCCTCTGATCCATCCCACTGGACCAAACAGGGGGAGGAAGGAGGGCCTGCCCCTAGATCTGGAGGCTACAGCACCCATTGATCGCCACTGCTGAATATTGGGGAGAGACCACACTGGCCGACCTGAGACCGTTGGTACGGTCACCATGACATCCTTTCTGACACCTCTTCTGGGCCACTAGGCCAGTCACCGTGCCACTCTCCCACACACCTCCTCCTGGAAAATGGCAGAGTCACCATGCCACCCTTCCCCGACACCACCACTGGGGGGGCAGGCACTGTCACTGTGTCACCCTCCCCAACACCTCCGTTACGCCACCAACGCCACCATCCTGACACTGCCGCCGGGCTAATGTCGCCACCCATTCCGACACCTCTGCAGGGCCACAACACCAGCCTCCCTGACAAGTCTACTGGGCCAGACTTCCCAGGCTGGCGTGCTGCCACCTACCCCTCCCCAGACTGGGTAGCAGCTCCATTCCAGGGTGAATGTAGAGAAGTGAGAGAAGGATAGGCAGGTATGCAAAAAGCTCAAGAACCACAAAAAGCGTTGGTTCGGACCAGCGAGAATGACTGCAAATGGACACAGGAGTTCCTTTGTCACCCAGGTCATAAGGGGATATTGCTGCTACAGAGCCACTCGGGTGGTCTGGCACCCACAGACCATGGCAGTGCCAGTGCCACCTTCCCCTCCCCGAATCAGGAAGATGCCCCATGGCATGGTGATTATCAAGCAGGGGGAGAAGGAGGGGCCGCAGTGCAAAAGGTTCAGGAGCTGCCAAATGGAGGGTCATGCCCAACATCTGGTCAGGCCAGCTGGAGCGGCAGCCCATGGCAATGTTGGCTCCCTCATCACAGCACCAAGTGCAGTGGTGCCCTGGGGAGACATCGCCGACCTTCCTTTGATCCATCCCACTGACCAAATTGATGAGGGAAGGAGAGCCTGCCCCTAGGTATGGTGATTACACTGCCCACTGATCCCCATGGTTGACCATGTGGGAGAGACTGGGCTAAACTGGCCTGAGACCACCAGTGGGCCGCTGGCATGGTCACCACATCAGCCTCCCCAACAACTCCAGGCCACCGGCACAGTCACTGTGCCACCTTCCCTGGATGTTACCACCAGGCCGCTGATACACTGTGCCACCCTCCTGGACACCTCCACTGGGCCACTAACCAGCCACCCCAACACCTCTGCTGGGCCACCAGCATCACTGGCTCCAAAACCTCCTCTGGGCCACCAGAGCAGCCACCCTGACACCTCCACTGGGCCATCACTGCAACCTACCCCAACAACTCTGCTGGACACCCCTGACACCACCGCCCCAGCACTCCTGACACCATCGCTGGGCCACCAATGCCACCTTCACTGACACCTCTGCTAGGCTGCCACCACCATCAACCTCAAAACCTCCAGTGGAGCACCAGATCAGCAGCCCCTTCACCTCAGTTGGAGTACTAGATCAGCAGCCCCTTCACCTCAGTTGGGCCACTGCCACCACCCACTCCGACCCTCCGCCGGACCACCCCACCAGCAGTCCTGACACCTCCACCAGTCAACTGGCACCATCAGATGCGACACCTTTCCCAATCCACCAGCACCATCCGCCCTGACACCTTGGCTGGGAAGAGGCCCCATGGCATGGTGAACATCAAGGAGAGGGAGGAGGATGAGCCGCCGTGCAAAAACTTCAGGAACCGCAAAAACAGCCAGCTCAGGCTGATGAGAATGACAGCGTGGGGACGCAGTTGCTCCTTGGTGACCAGGGTCATAAGGGGATATGCTGCTACAGAGCCTCTCAGGTGGTCCAGTGCCACTGGGCCAATGCAGTGCCAGTGTCCCTGAATCAGGAAGAGGCCCCCCAGCATGGTCAATGCCAACTGGGGGGAGGAGGATGGGCCACCGTGCAAAGAGATCAGGAGCTGCCAAACAGAGGGTCCTGCCCAACATCAGTCGGGCCAGCGGGAGTGGCAGCCCACGGCCCACTGATCCCTATGGCTGACCGTGGGGTATAGACCACGCTGGCTGACCTGATACCACTACTGGGCCGCTGGCACGGTCATCATGCCAACCTCCCTGACACCTCCTCTGGGCCTCCAGCACTGTCACCATGCCACTCTCCCAGAACCTTCCTCCTGGGTGTCACCAGAGTTACTGTGCCACCCTCCCCCGATACCACCACCGGACTGCTGGCACAGTCATCATGCCACCCTCCCCAATACCTCCTCTTGGATGTGGCAGAGTCACCATGCCACCCTCCCCCAACACGACCCCCCAGCAGCAGGCACAGTCACCATGCCACCAGGCCACCCCAAGAGTCACTGAACTGGCTGCCCCAACATCTCTGCTGGGATACCGGTGCCACAACTCTGACACCTCTGCCAGGCCAATGATGACACCCATTCTGACACCTCTGCAGGGCCACAACACCAGTCTCTCTGACATCTCCGCTGTGCCACCGCCACCACCCACCTCTACAACTCTGCTTGGCCACTGGCACCACCGGTCCTGACTTCCATGCTGGGCCACCATCCAAGACCTCCTGACACCACTCCTGGGCCAGTGGCACCACCCACCTGGACACCTCCACTGGGCCACTGGCACCATCCACCCCTACACTTATGCTAGGCCACCACACAAGCCCCCTTGACACCTCCTCTGAGATACTTGAGCCACCAGTCCCGACATATCCGTCAGACTACTGCATCAGCCATGCTGAAACCTCTGGGCCACCAGTGGAGAGGGAAGCCTGGACTCCAGTGACATGGGGAGACATATACACTCATAAGGGCCTATTGCTGCTTTGGAGAACTTTCAATGGAGCAGCCTTCCCAAGTCGAGGCTCTGTCACCTGCCCCTCCCCAAACCAGGAAGCGGTTCCACAGCAGGTTGAAAGTAGAGAAGGAGGAGGAGGATGGACTGCCATGCAAAAAGTTCAAGAGCCGCAAAAAGCGCCAGCTCGGGCCGGTGAGAATGACTGCGTGGACGCAGGAGCTCCTTTGTTACCTGGGTCAGAAGGGGATACCGCTGCTACAGAGCCTCTCGGGTGGTCCAGCACGCTCAGGCCATGGCAGTGCCAGTGCCAGCGTCAGGGTCACCCACCCATCAGGAAGAGGCCCCACGGCATGAATATCAACCGAGCGAAGAGGATGGGTTGCCAAGCAAAACGTTCAGTAGCGGCCCAATGGAGCTCAACATCAGATCAGGCCAGCAGGAACGGCAGTCCCCAGTGGCACAGTGGCTCCCTCATCACCAGACAAAGATCCACACTGCCCCAGACAGACATCGCCAACCCTGCTCTGATCCATCCCACTGGACCAAACAGAGGCAGGAGGCCCCTAGTTCTGGAGACTACACTGCCCATTCATCCCCAGGGCTGACCTTGGGGGAGAGACTTGGCCAAGCTGAGACCACCACTGGGCCACCGGCACGGTCACCACGACAGCCTCCCTGAATCTTCCTATAGGCCGCCGACCCAATCACCGTGCCGCTTTCCAGGATACCTCCACCTGGGCGCTGGCAGAGTCACCGTGCCACCCTTCTGCAACACCACCCCCGATCACCAGGTCACCCTCCCCCACACCTCCTCCAGGCTGCTGCGAGAGTCACCGAACAAGCTGCCCCAACACCTCCGCTGGGCCCGCTGGGCCCCCTGTGCCACCATGCTGACACCTCTGCGGGCCCAATGCCGACCCCCATTCTGACACCTCCCCTGGGCCAACACAGCCACCATTCCAATACCTCTGTGGGGTCACCGCATCAGCTCCCCTACATCTCCACTGTACCACCGCCGTCACCCACCTCGACAACTCTACCGTGCCACTAGCACTACCCGCCTCGATGTCTCCACTGGGCCACTACCCCAGCTCCTCCTCCAACAGCTCCTCCTCTGTGCCATCATTGCCACCAGCCTCAAAAACTCCGCTTGGCCACCAGACCAGCAACCCCGACAACTCCGCTGGGCCACTGCCGCCACCTGCCCCAACGCCTCACCTAGGCCACACGGGCTAACCATCCAGAAACCCCCACTGGGTCACCATGCCAGCAGCTCCAAAATCTCCTGTCAATTCACCAGCACTACCTGCCCTGAAATCTACCCGTTCTACTGGCACCAACTCCCTCGAAACTTCCACCGGGCCGCCACCACCACCCCTACTGACACTTCAGCCGGGCCCCTGGCATCAGTGACCCTGACACCTCTGCTGATATACTGGAGCCTCCCATCCCGACACCTCCTCTGGGTCACCACACTACGCCCCTGCCCCCCAGCAACCGCGCTGGGCCACCAGCACCAGCTGCCCTGACACTTCTGATGGGCCACCGGGGGCACTTGTCCCAACAATTCTGCTAGGCCACTGCCACCACCTGCCCTGACGACTCCACCAGGCCACCATAGTTACCTCCCCAACACCGCTGCTGGGCCACCACCAAGATGCCACCACAACCACCCGCTCCAACGCATACACTGGGCCGTCAAATAAGCCTCCCTGACATCTCAGCTGTGCCATGGCAAGAATCCATCCCAACATATTCCCCAGGTCGCTGCAGCCACCCATCGTGACATATCTGCCAGGCCACTGGCACCAGCCTTCCTGATACCTCCAGTGAGCCACCAGGGCCACCTTTCCCAACACATCCATCAGGCCACCACATCTGCTGTGCTGACACCTCCGCTGGACCACCAATGGAGAGGGGAGCCAGGACTCTAGTGGAATGGTGAGACATTCACACTCATAGAGGTGTATCGCTGCTTCAGAGAAACACCACTAGCACAGCCTACCCAGGTCAGGGCGCTACCACCCGCCCGTCTTCAACCCTCAAACCAGCTCCACCGCAGGATAAACACTGAGAAGGAGGGTGGATGGGCCTCCTCAGTAAAAGTTCAAGAGCCCCAAAAAGCGCTAGCTCAAGCCAGCGAGAGGGAGCCCTCCGTGGACACTGGAGCTCCTTCGTAACCTGAATCATAAGGGGATATCGCTGCTACAGAGACTCTCAGGTAGTCCAGTGCCCCCAGGCTATGACAGTGTCAGTGCCACCCACCCCTCCCTGAATCAGGAAGAATCCTCATGGCACGGTGAATATCATCTTGAGGGAGGGAGGATGGGCTGTCATGCAAAGAGTTCAGTAGCTGTCAAATGGAGAGTCCCGCCCAACATAATAATAAATGATAATATTAATAATTACTATTAATTAATCATTTTTATTGGGGCCAACATCAGGTCAGGCCAGCGGAAGCGGCAGCCCACGGCAGCAGTGGATCCTTCGAAACCAACACCAAGAGACACACTGACCCAGAGAGACATCTCCGACCCTCCTCTGATCCATCCCGCAAGACCAAACTGGGGCAGGAAGGAAAGTCCGCCCCTAGGTCCAGTGACTACACTGCCCACTGATCCCCATGGCTGATTGGGTAAAGACCATGCTGGTTGAGCCAATGGCACAACTTGCCCTCCACTTGCCAGTGGATACCTCCGCTGTGCCCCTGCTGCCAACTGCCCAGACACCTCCAGCAGTCCATAGGTGCCACCCTTCCTGACACCATTGCCAGGTCACCACCATCACCCACATCATCACACTACCTCAACTGAGCCTCCGGCACCGGCCGCCCTGACACCTCCACTCAGATACTGGGACCTCCTCTCCCGACGCCTCCGCTGGACCACCACATCACCTGTCCCGACACCTCCGTCGGGAATCCGGCACCAGCCGCCCTGACATCTTGGACGGGCATCAGGGTCAACCGTCCGAACACCTCCACTGTGCCACCGCCGCGCCCTGCCCTAACAACTCCTCTGGGCCACTGGCACCGCCCACCCCAACACTTATACTGGGCCACCACCCTAGCCCCCTTGACATCTCCACTGAGCTTCTGGGGCCACCTGTCTCGACATATCTGCCAGACCACCGCCCCTGTCATGCTGAAACCTCCACTGGGCCACCAGTGGAGAGGGGACCCTGGACTCCAGTGAAATGGGAAGTCATATACACTGGTAGGGGCCTATTGCTTCTTTGGAGAGCCCCCCTCCCCCCCGCCGCCGATGGTGCAGCCTTCGAGGCGATACCACCTGCCCTTCCCCAAACCAGGGAACAGCTCCACGGCAGGGTGAAAGTGGAGAAACGGGAGGAGGATGGGCTGCCATGACAAAAGTTCAACAGTTTCAAAAAGTGCCGGCTCGCGCCGGTGAGAATGACTGCGTGGGAGCAGGAGCTCCTTTGTTACCTGGGTCATACCTCGGTCAATATCAACTGAGGGGGAAAGGATGGACCTCCATGCAAAAAATTCAGGAACTGCCACATGGAGCATCCTGTCAATGTCAGGTCAGGCCAGCAGGAGAGGCAGTCCTCAGCCGTGGTGGCTCCCTCATCACCAGCCCAAGATCCACGCTGCCCTAGAGAGACATTGCCGACCTTCCTCTGATCCATCCCACTGGACCAAACAGAGGGAGGAAGGAGGGCCTGCCCCTAGATCTGGAGGCTACAGAGCCCATTGATCGCCACTGCTGAATATTGGGGAGAGACCACACTGGCCAACCTGAGACTGCTAGCACGGTCACCATGACATCCTTCCTGACACCTCTTCTGGGCCACTAGGCCAGTCACCGTGCCACTCTCCCACACACCTCCTCCTGGACAATGGCAGAGTCACCATGCCACCCTTCCCAGACACCACCACTGGGGGGGGGCAGGCACTGTCACTGTGTCACCCTCCCCAACACCTCCGTTACGCCACCAACACCACCATTCTGACACCTCCCCCGGGCCAATGTCGCCACCCATTCTGACACCTCCGCAGGGCCACCACACCAGCCTCTACTGTTGGGAAAGTAGGTCCTGGTGGCCCAGCGGGGATGTCAGAGCGGCTGGTGCCAACGGCCTGGCAGATGTGTCGGGATCGGTTGTTGCCATGGCACAGCTGAGGCAACACCAGCCCCGACAACTCTACTGGGCCATGGGCACCACCTACCCCACCACCCCCACCGGCCCATCATCCCAGCCCCCTGACACTACAGATGGTCCAGCGACACCACCTGCCTCAACTCCTCCTCTGGGCCACCCCTGCCACTAGTCTCAAAAACTCCACTGGGCCTCCAGACCAGAGGCCACAACACCTCCACTGGACCACTGTCACCACCTGCCCCGACGCCACTGCCAGGCCACAGGGGTTAGTCATCCTGACACCTTCGTCGGGCCACCACACCTGCAGCCCCAAACCCTCTGCCGATTCACTGTCACCACCCATCTTGACACCTACGCCATTTCACCGCTGCCATCCACCCAGTCAAATCTGCTGGGTGACCAGGACCAGAAGCCCAACCCTGCCGACTAGCCACCAGAGACACCCAATCCAATGTCCCCGCTGAACCACAGCCACCTCCTGCCCTGACAACTCCACCAAGCCACCACAGTAGCCTCCCCAAAACCTCCAGTGGCCCTCCACCACGACCCACACTAACAACTCCGTGGGGCCACCGTAGCCACCTTCTCCAACACCTATACCAGGCCACCAAATAAGCCTCCCTGACACCTCAGCTGTGCCATGGCAACAACCGATCCCGACACATCTGCCAGGCCGTTGGCACCAGCCGCTCTGACATCCCCGCTGGGCCACCAGGACCTACTTTCCCAACACATTTGCCAGGCCACCACACCTACCATGCTGACACTTCCACTGGGCCATCAGCAGAGATGAGAACCAGGACTCCAGTGGCACGGTGAAAGGGGCATATCGCTGCTTCTGAAACACTCTGCTGGCTCATTCTTCCCAGGTAGGGTCGTTGTCACCCGCCCCTTTCCAACTCGCGAAGTGGCTCCATGGTAGGGTGAACGTCGAGAAGGGGGAGAGGGGGAGGATGAAGCCCCTTGTGAAAAGTTCAAGAGCCTCAAAAGGTGCCAGCTAGGGACAGTGATAATGACCCCGTGCAGGTGCAGTGCTCTTTTGTCACCCGGGTCATAAGGGGATGCCGCTGCTACAGAAATCCCCGGGTGGTCCTGCCCCCAGAGGCCATGGCAGTATCAGTGCCAGTGTCAGTGACACCCACCCTCCCCGACCCAGGAATAGGCCCCACAGCATGGTGAACCTCAAGGGGAGGGAGGGGAATGGGACTCCTTCCAAAAAGTTCAATAACCACAGAAAGGGCCTGCTTGGGCTGGCGAGAATGACAGTGCACGGACGCAGTAGTTCCTTTGTGAACCAGGTCATAAGGGGATATTGCTGTTAAAGGGCATCTCAGGTGGTCTGGCATCCTCAGGCCATGGCAGTGCCAGTGCCACCCACCTCTCCCTGAATCAGGAAGAAGCCCCACAGCATGGTGAATATCACTTGGAGGGAGGAGGATGGGCCACCTGCAAAGAGTTGGGGAGCTGCCAAATGGAGGGTCCTGGTCCAACATCAGCTTGGGCCAGTGGGAGCGGCAGCCCAAGGCAGCAGCGGATCCTTCGAAACCAGCACCAAGAGGCTCACTGCCCCGGGGAGACATCTCCAACCCTCCCCTGATCCATCCCACAGGACCAAACAGGCAAGAAGGAAAGTCTGCCTCTGGATCTGGTGTCTACACTGCCCACTGATCGCCATGGCTGACCGTGGGGTAGAGACCATGCTGGCTGGCCTGAGGCCACCACGGGGCTGCCAGCATGGCCATCTTGCCAACCTCCCTGACACTTCCTCTGGGCCTCAGGCACACTCACCATGCCATTCTCCTTAAATCCTACTCCTGCGCACCAGCAGAGCTGCCATGCCACCCTTCCCCAACACCATCGACGGGTGGCAGGTACGGTCACCGTCTCCTGGATTCC
Source organism: Tachyglossus aculeatus (assembly GCF_015852505.1). Lineage (NCBI taxonomy): Eukaryota > Metazoa > Chordata > Mammalia > Monotremata > Tachyglossidae > Tachyglossus > Tachyglossus aculeatus. The sequence continues at coordinate 391,793 of NW_024044828.1, forward strand.
TCCTCCGGGCCACCCCAAAAGTCACTGAACCAGCTGCCCCAGAACCTCCATTGGGCCATTCTGACACCTCCACCGGGCCACTGCTGCCACCTGCCCAGACATCTCCAGCAGGACACAGGTGCCACCCATCCCAATACCTCTTCTAGGCCACCACCACCACCCAACATCAACACCTCAGCCGGGCCTCCGGCACCAGCTGCCCTGACATCACTCAGATTCGGTGACCTCCCTTCCTGACATCTCTGCTAGACCACAACACCATTTGCCTGGTAACTCTGCCGGCCTCCGGCACCATTCACCCCAACATCTTGGATGCGCATCGGGGCTAACCGTCTAACACCTCTGCTGAGCCACTGCTGCGCCTCTCCCGAAACTCCTTTGGGCCACTGGCACCACCCACCCTGACATTTACACTGGGCCACCACCACACCAAGCCCCTTGACAACTCCGCTGAGCTGGTGGGACCACCTATCCCAACATATCCACCAGACCATCGCCCCTGTCATGTTGAAACCTCTGCTGGGCCACCAGCAAGAGAGGGGAGCCTGGACTCCACTGAAATGGGGAGATACGTACACTTGTAGGGGTGTATCGTTACTTTGGAGACACTCGACTGGTGCAGCCTTTCCTGGTCGAGGCGCTGCCACCCACCCCTTCCCAAACCGGAAAGAGGCTCCGCAGCAGGGTGAATGATGAGAACTGGGAGGATGGGCAGCCATGTGAAAAATTCAAGAGCTGCAAAAAGTGCCAGTTCAAGCCAGCGAGAATGACTGTGCGTGGACACAGGAGCTCCTTTGTTACCTGGGTCATAAAGGGATATCGGTGCTACAGAGCCCCTCGGGTGGTCCAGCCCACCCAGGCCTAGTGCCACCCGCCCCTCCCTGAATCAGGAAGAGGGCACACCACATGGTGAGTTTCAACTGAGATTAAAAGGATGGGCCACCATGCAAAAAGTTCAGGAGCTGCCAAATGGAGTGTCCTGCCCAACATCAGGTCAGGCCAGAGGGAGCGGCAGTCCACAGTCACGGTGACTCCCACATCACCGCACCAAGATCCACACTTCCCCAGAGACATATCATCAACCTTCCTCTGATCCATCCCACTGGACTAAACAGGGGCAGGAAGAAGGGCCTGCCCCTAGATCTGGAAACTACATTGCCCACTGATCGTCACTGCCGAATATTGGGGATAGACCACACTGGCCGGCCAGATACCACCACAGGGCCGCCTGCATGATCACCGCAACAGCTTCCCGCACACTGGCCCAGTCACCATGTCACTCTCCCTTGACACCACCACTGGGGGGGCAGGCATCATCACTGCGTCACCCTCCCCGACACCTCCACTGGGCCACCGGCGCCTCCGGCCTGACACCTCTGCCGGGTCGGTGTCACCATCCATTCTGACACTTCTGCAGGACCACCACACCAGCCTCCTTGAAAACACTACTGGGTCACTGGCATCACCCAAGCACCCCTGACACCACTGATGGGCCCTACCTGCCTCAACACCTCCTCTGGGCCACCCCCACCACTAGTCTCAAAAACTCCTCTGGACCACCAGACCAGTGGCCCCAACAATTCCACGGGGCCACTGCCACCACCCGCCTCGACACCACTAGTGGGCCAAGTGGCTAGCTGTCCTGACACCTTCACAGGGCCACCACATCTGCAGCCCCAGAACCTCTGCCGATTCACTGGCAGCACCTGCCCTGACACCTATGGTGCTCCAACGCTGCCACCCATCCAGTCAAATCTGCCGGACCACCAGCATCAGGAGCCCCAACCCTTCCAAAAGGCCACTGGAGCCACCCATCCAGGCCTCTGTCAGGCCACCGCTGTCACCTGCCCTGACAACTCCACCAGGCCACCACACTAACCTCCCCAAAACATCCACTGGACCACCACCACAACTCGCCCTAACAACTCTGCTGGGCCATCGCAGCCACCCCTTCCAACAAATACTCCAGACTACCAAATCAGCTTCTGACACCTCAGCTGTGCCACAGCAACAACCCAACCTGACACATCTGCCAGGCCATTGGCATCACCCGTCCTGACACCTCCAATGGACCACCAGGGACACCTTCCCCGACAAATCCGCCAGGCCACCACCCCTGCCGTGTTGACACCTCTGCTGGGCCACCAGCGGAGATGGAAGCCGGGACTGCAGTGGCACAGTGAGACATTCACACTCGGAGGGGTGTTTTGCTGCTTCAGAGACACTCCGCTGGCTCATCCTTCCCAGGCTGGGGCGCCCCTCTCCAACCCGTGAGAGACAGGGTGAGCGCTGAGAAGGAGGAGGGGGATGGGCCACAAAACGTGCCAGCAATAATGACCCCGCACAGATGCAGGTGGTCTTTTGTCACTTGGGTCATAAGGGGATATCGCTGCTACCGAAATCCTCGGGTGGTCCCGCCCCCAGAAGCCATGGCAGTGTCAGTGCTACCCACCCCTCCCCAACCCAGGAAGCGGCCCCACAGAATGGTGAACATCAAGGGGAAGGAGGAGGAGGAGCCACCATGCACAGAGTTCAGGAGCTGCCAAATGGAGGGTTCTGTCCAACATCAGTTTGGGCCAGTGGGAACGGCAGCCCAGATGGTAGCAATGGCTCCCTCGCCACATGCACCAAGAGGTTCACTGCCCTGGAGACACATCTCCAACCCTCCTCTGATCCATCCAACAGGACCAAACTGGGGCAGGAAGGAGAGCCGGCCTCTGGATCTGGTGACTCCACTGCCCACTGATTCCCATGGCTGACTGTGGAGTCAGTCTGGAGTCAGGCTGACCATGCTGGCTGAACGGAGACCACCACCGGGCAGCAGGCTCAGTCATCATGCCAACCTCCCTGACACCTCTTTCGGGCCTCTGGCACAGTCGCCATGCCACTCTCCATAAAACCAACTCCATGCCAACCTCCCCCAACACCAACACTGGGTGGAATGCACAGTCACCATGCCACCTTCCCTGACTCTTCCACCAGGCCACCCCAAAAGTCACTAAACCAGTTGCTCCAAAACCTCTGCTGGGCCATTCTGACACCTCCGCCGGGCCGGTGCCGACACCCATTTTGGCATCTCCAATCAATCAATCAACCATATTTATTGAGCGCTTACTGTTTGCAGAGCACTATACTAAGCGCTTGGGAAGTACAAGTTGGCAACATACTGAGACAGTCCCTACCCAACAGTGGGCTCACAGTCTAGAAAGGGGAGACAGAGAACAAAACCAAACATATTAACAAAATAAAATAAATAGAATAGATATGTACAAGTAAAATAAATAAATAAATAGAGTAATAAATCTGTACAAACATATATACATATATACAGGTGCTGTGGGGAAGGGAAGGAGATAAGACAGGGGGGATGGAGAGGGAGGCGAGGGGGAGATGAAGGAGGGGGCTCAGTTTGGGAAGGCCTCCTGGAGGAGGTGAGCTCTCAGTAGGGCCTTGAAGGGAGGAAGAGAGCTAGCTTGGTGGATGGGCAGAGGGAGGGCATTCCAGGCCAGGGGGATGACGTGGGCCGGGGGTTGACGGTGGGACAGGCGAGAACGAGTCACGGTGAGGAGATTAGCGGCAGAGGAGCGGAGGGTGCGGGGTGGGCTGTAGAAGGAGAGAAGGGAGGTGAGGTAGGAGAGGGCGAGGTGATGGACAGCCTTGAAGCCGAGGGTAAGGAGTTTCTGCCTGATGCGCAGATTGATTGGTAGCCACTGGAGATTTTTGAGAAGGGGAGTAACTACGACACAAGCCTACCCGACACCTCCACTGCACCAACAACACCACCTGCCTTGACAACTCTGCTGGGACACTGGCACCACCCGACCTGACATCTCTGCTGGGCCGCCACCCTAGCCCTCCTAACCCCTCTGCTGAACCAGTGGTGCCACCTGCCACGACACTCCGCTGGGCCACCGCTGTCACCTGCCTCAAAATCTCTGCTGGGCCACCAGACCCACGGACCCGACACCTCGGCTGTGCCACTGTCGTCACCTGCCCAGACACCTCTGGCAGGTCACAGGTGCCATCCATCCCGGCACCTCTGCTTGGCCACCACCACCACCCAAATCAACACCTCACCCAGATCTCTGCACCAACCACCCTGACACCTCCACTCAGATACTGAGGCCTTCCTTCCGACATCTCCAATGGGACACCACACCACCTGCCTGACACCTCCACCAGGCTCTCGGGACCAGCTGCCCCGACATCTTGGATGGGCATCAGGGCCAACTATCTAACAACTCCGCGGAGCTACATTTTGCTCCGCCCAGAAAACTTCTCTGGGCCACTGGCACCATCCACCCCGACACTTAAACTGGGCCACCAGATCTGCACACTTGACAACTCCGCTGAGCTACCAGGGCCACCTGTCCCGACATATCCGCCACAATACCGCCCCTGCCATGTTGAAACCTCTGCTAGACTACCAGTGGAGAAGGGAGCTTCGACTCCAGTGAAATGGGGAGACGTATACTCTCGCAGGAGCCTGTTGCTGCTTTGGAGACCCTCAACTGGTGCAGCCTTCCCAGGTCGAGACGCTGCCACCCGCCCCTTCCCAAACTGGGAAGTGGCTTCACAGCAGGGTGAAACTCGAGAACAGAGAGGAGGATGGGCTGCCATGCAAAAAGTTCAAGAGCCACAAAGAGTGCCGGCTCGAGCAGGCGAGAATGACTGTGGGTGGACGCAGGAGGTCCTTTGTTACCTGAGTCATAAGGGGATACCACTGTTACAGAGCCCTTCGGGTGGTCAAGCCCACTCAGGCCTAGCAGTGTTAGTGCCACTCTCCCCTCCATGAATCAGGAAGAGGCCTCACCGCATAGTGAATATCAACCCGGGGGGAAAGGATGGTCCACCATGCAAAATGTTCCCGTGCTGCCAAACAGAGCGTCGTGCCCCACGTCAGGTCAGGCCAGTGGACGCGGCAGTCCACAGCTGCGATGTCTCCCTCATCACCAGCACCAGGATCCAGGCTGCCCCAGAGAGACACCGCTGATTCTCCTCTGACCAAAGGAGGGTCCAAACTGGACAGACTGGGGCAGAAAGGAGGGCCTGCCCTTAGATCTCAAAACTACACTGCCCATTGATTCCCACTGCTAAATATTGGGGAGAGACCACACTGGCCAGACTGAGGCCACCACTGGGCCACCAACAGGGTCACCACGACAGCCTCAGCTGGGCCACCACAGCCACCCGTTCCAACACATACACCAGGCTGGCAATTCAGCCTTCCTTACACCTCATGTGTGCCACAGCAACAACCCAACCTGACACATCTGCCAGGACATTGGCACCAGCCACTCTGACACCTCCACGAGGCCTCCAGGCCACCTTTCCCAATATACAAGCCAGGCCAACACACCTGCCGTGCTGACACCTCCGCTGTGCCACTAGCAGAGAGAGAAGCCAGGACTCCAGTGGCATGGTGAGAAATTCACATTCTTAGGGGTGTATCACTGCTTTAGAGACACTCCACTGGCTCGCCCTTCCCAGGCCGGGATCCTGCCATCCGCCCCTCTCCAACACATGAAGCGGCCAGCCAGCAGGGTAAATGTTAAAATTTCAAGAGCCGCAAAAAGTGCCAGTTATTGCCAGTGATAATGACCCTGCGCAGATGCAGGTACTCTTTTGTCACTCGGTTCATAAGAGGATATTGCTGCTATAGTAACCCTCGGGTGGTCCTGCCCCCAGAGGCCATGGCAGTATTAGTGCCAGTGTCAGTGCCACCTGCCCCTCCCCAACCCAGGAAGCGGCCCCACAGCATGGTGAGCCTCAAGGGGAGGGAGGAGAATGGGCCGCCTTCCCATAAGTTCAAGAACCGCAAAAAAGGCCAGCTTGGGCCGGCGAGAATGACAGCACATCATCATCATCGTCATCATGGTATTTGTTAAGCACTTTCTACGTGCAAAGCACTGTTCTAAGCGCTAGGGGGTTACAAGGCGATCAGGTTGTCCCACGTGGGGCTCACAATCTTAATCCCCATTTTACAGATGAGGGAACTGAGGCACAGAGAAGTTAAGTGACTTGCCCAAAGTCACACAGCTGACAATTGGCTGAGCCGGGATTTGAACCCATGACCTCTGACTCCAAAGCCCGTACTCTTTCCACTGAGCCATGCTGCTTCACATGGATGCAGAAGCCCTTTTGTGACCCAGGTCACCAGGGGATATCGCTGCTACAGAGCCTGTCGGCTGGTCTGGCACCCCCGGGCCATGGCATTGCCAGTGCCTGTATCACCCACCCATTCCCGAATCAAGAAGAAGCCTCATAGCATGGTGAATATCACCTGGAGGGAAAAGGATGGGCCAACCTGAAAAGAGTTCAGAAGCTGCCAAATGGAGGGTCCTGTCCAACATCAGGTCGGGACAACGGGAGCGGCAGTCCATGGCAACAGTGGCTTTCTTGTCACCAGAACCAAGAGCCACACTACCCTGGACCTCCTCTGATCCATCCCGCAGGACCAAACTGGGACAGGAAGGAAAGCCTGCCCCTGGATCTGGTGACTACACTGCCCACCGATCGCCATGGCTGATCAGCGGGCAGAGACCACCAACAACAACCGCCCCCCCAGCAACGCCACTGGGCCACCAGTACCAACTGCCCCAACACTTCCGATGCGCCACCGGGGTCACGTGTCCCAACGTCCCTGCTGGACCACAGCCACCACCTGCCCTGACAACTCCACCAGGCCACCACAGTAACCTCCCCAACACTGCTACTCGGCCACCAAGACCCGCTCCAACACGTATACCGGGCCGTCAAATAAGCCTCCCTGACACCTCAGCTGTGCCATGACAACAAGCTATCCCAGCACATCCCCCAGGTCACTGCAGCCACCCGTCCTGACCCACCTGCCATCCTGACACTTCCACTGAGTCACTAGGGCCCCCTTTCCTCACACATCCACCAGGCCACCACACCTGCTGTGCTGACACCTCCGCAGGACCACCAGTGGAGAGGGGAGCCAGGACACTAGTGGAATGGTGAGACATTCACACTCATAGGGGTGTATCGCTCCTTCAGAGAAACCCCGCTGCCACAGCCTACCCAGGCCTCCTCAGTAAAAGTTCTAGAGCCGCAAAAAGTGCTAGCTCAAGCCGGCGAGAGGGACCCCCCACGGACACTGGAGCTTCTTTGTAACCGGAGTCATTAGGGGATATCGCTGCTACAGAGCCCCTCAGGAAGTCCGGTGCCCCCAGGCTAAGACAGTGCCAGTGCCACCCACCCCTCCCTGAATCAGGAAAAAATATAAATAATTATTATTCATTAATCATTATTAATGGGGCCAACATCAGGTCGGACCAGTGGGAGCGGCAGCCCATGGCAGCAGCTAATCCTTCAAAACCAGCATCAAGAGGCACACTGCCCTGGAGAGACATCTCCGACCCTCCTCCGATCCATCTCGCAAGACCAAACTGGGGTGGGAAGGAAAGTCTGCCCCTGGATCCGGTGACTGTACTGGCCACTGATCCCCTCGGCTGACCGTGGGGTACAGACCAGGCTGGCTGGTCTGAGACCACCACCAGGCCGCCAGCACGGTCATCAGGCCGACCTCCCTGACACCTCTTCTGGGCCTCTGGCACAATGACAATGCCACTCTCCCTAAACACATCTCTTGGGAACGAGCAGAGTCTCCATGCTACCCTCCCCCAAAACCACCACCGAGTGGCAGGCACAGTTACCGTGCCACCCTTCCTGACTCATTCTCTGGGTCACCCCAAAAGTAACTGAACCAGTTGTGCCAAAACCTCGGCTAGGCCATTCTGACACCTCCACCGGGCCAATGTTGACACCCATTCTGACACCTCCTAAGGGCCACGACACCAGCCTCCCCGACACTTCCACTGCGCCAACAGCGCCACAGGCCTTGACAACTCTGCTGGGACACTGGCACCACCTGACCTGATACTTTGCTGGGCCACCACCCTGCCTGACCAGCTACCCTGACAATTTGGATGGGCACCAGGGCCAACCGCCTAACATTTCCACTGAGACACCGCTGTGCCACACCCCTTCAACTCCTCTGGGAAATTGGCACCACTCACGCCAAAACATATGCTGGGCCACAACACCAGCCCTCCTGACACCTCTGAGGAGCTACCAGGGTCGCTTGTCCCGACATATCTGCCAGACCACCACACCTGCCACACTGAAACCTCTACTAGACCACCAGCAGAGAGAGAGGGGAGCCTGGACTCTGGTGAAATGGAGAGACATACACCCTCAGAGGTGACTATTGCTCCTTTGGAGACCCTCCACTGGTGCAGCCTTCCCAGGTCGAGGGGCTGCCAACCACCCCTTCCTAAACTGTACAGCGGTTCCACGGCAGGCTGAAAGTCGAGAAGGGGGGTGAAGATGGGTTGCCGTGCAAAAAGTTCAAGAGCTGCAAAATATGCCAGCTCGGGCCAGCAAGAATGACTGCATGGAACCAGGAGCTCCTTTGTTATTTGAGTCATAAGGGGATATCACTGTTACAGAGCCACTAGGGTGAACCAGCCCACCCAGGCCTTGGCAGTGTTAGTGGCACCCGCTCCTCCCTGGATGAGGAAGAGGGCCCACCATATGGTGAATATCAACCGGGGGAAAAAAAAATGGGGCGCCATGCAAAATGTTCCCGTGCTACCAAAGAGAGCATCCTGCCCAACATCAGGGCAGGCCAGCGAGAGTGGAAGTCCACAGCCGCAGTGGCTCCCTCATCACCAGCACCATGATCCACCCTGCCCTAGAGAGACATCATGGACCCTCCTCTGATCCATCCCACTGGACCAAACAGGGGCAGGAAGGTAGGCCTGCCCCTAGATGTGGATACTACACTGCCCATTGATCGCCACTGCTGAATATTGGGGAGAGACCAAACAGACTGGCCTGAGAGCACCACTGGGCCGCTGGCAAGGTCACCACGACAGCCTCCCCAACACCTCCTCTGGGCCACCGAACCAGTCACCGTGCCATTCTTCCCTGATGCCACCAACGGAGGGCCCGCACAGTCACTGTGTCACCTTCCGTTGGGCCACCGGGAGCCAGACACCTCCGCCGGGCCAGTATCGCCACCCATTCTTATGGCTCTGCAGGGACACTACACCAGCCTCTTCGACAACTCTCCATGGGCACTGGCAGCACCCACTCCCCACCCCTGTTGCCCATCACCCCAGCACACCTGACACCACCAATGGGCAGTGGTGCCACCTGCCCCAACACCTCCACTGGGCCACTGCCACCACCGTAGGGGCTAGCTGTCCTGACACGTCTTCCGGGCCACCACAAGGGCATCCTTGAAACCTCTGCCAATTCACTGGCACCACTTGCCCTGAAACATATGCCATTCCACTGCTGCCATCCACCCGGTTGACTCTGCTGGGCCACTAACACCAGCCCCCCCGCCCCTGCCGATGGGCCACCTGGGGCACCCATCCTGGCCTTTGTCAGGCCACCGCCACCACCTGTCCTGACAACTCCACCAGGCCACCACACTAGCCTCCCCAAAACCTCCGCTAGGCCACCACCATGACCCTTCTCAACAACTCCTGTGGACCACTGCGGCCACCCTCTCCAACAAATACACCGGGCTGTCGAGTCTGCTTTCTTGACACCTCAGCTGTGTCAGGGCAACAACCTGTCCTGACGTAACTTCCAGGCGACCGGCAGCAGCCATACTGCCACCTCCACTGGGCCACCAGGGCCACCTCTCCCTGCACATCTGCCAGGGCAATACACCTGCCATGATAACACCTCTGCTAGGTCACCAGCGGAGATGGGAGCCAGGACTCCAGTGGCATGGTGAGACATTCACACTTGTAGGGGCGTATTGCTGCTTTAGAGACCGTCTGCTGGCTCAACCTTCCCAGGCTGGGGTGTTGTCACCCACCCCTCTGCAACCCGCCATGTTGGGGAGGGGGGTGAACATTGAGAAGGGGAAGGAGCACGGGCCCCCTTGTTAAAAGTTTAAGAAACACCAGCTTGGGCCGGTGATAATGACCCTGCATGGATGCAGGTGTTCTTCTGTCCCCAGGCTCCTAAGGAGGTATTGCTGCTACAGAAATAGTGGGCAGGCCCCCAGAGGCCATGGCAGTGTCAGCGCTAGAGTTACCCGCCCCTCTCCAGCCCAGAAAGCGGCCCCACAGCATGGTGAACATCAAGGAGAGGAAGGAGGATGGGCCTCCTTGCAAAAAGTTCAAGAATCATAAAAGGGGACACCTTGGGCCGGTGAGAAGTACAGCGCATGGACGGAGGAGCTCCTTTGTGACCCAGGTCATAAGGGAATATAGCTGCTCTATAGCCTTTCAGGTCGTTCAGTGTCCCCAGGCCATGGCAGTGCCAGTGCCATCCACCCCTCCCCGAATCAGGAAGAAGCCTAACAGCATGGTAAATATTACCTGGAGGGAGGAGGTTGGGACAACATGCTAAGAGTTCAGGAGCTGCCATATGGAGGGTCCTATCCAACATCTGTTTGGGCCAGTGGGAGCGGCAGTCCACGGCAGCAGTGGATCCTTCGAAACCAGCACCAAGAGGCTCACTGCCCCGGAGAGACATCTCGACTCCCTTCTGATCCATCCTACGGACCAAACTGGGGCAGGAAGGAGAGCCTGCCTCTGGAACTGGTGACTACACCAGTGACTACACTGACCTTGGGAGAGAGACTGAATTGGCTGGCCTAAGACCACCACCGGGCTACCATGGCATTTATCATGCTAACCTCCCTGATGCCTCCTCTGGGCCTCTGGCACAGTCACCATGCCACTCTCCCTGACACCTCCTCCTGGCTGCCCCAGAGTCACCACGCACCCACCCCCAACAGCACCACCATGCGTCAAGTCCAATTACTGTGCCACCCTCCCTGATACCTCCTCCGGGCTAAACCGGAAGTCACCGAACCAGTTGCCCCAACACCCCCGCCGGGCCAGTGCCGACACCCATTCTGATACCTCCACAGGGCAACGACACCAGCCTCCCCAACAACTCCACTGCACCACCCCCAACAACTCTGCTGGGCCACTGGCACTACCGGCCCTGACACTTCCACCGGTCCACCACCCCAGTCCCCCTGGCACCACTGTTGGGTCAGCGGTGCCACCCTCCCTGACACCTGCGCTGGGCCACCACCCAGTTCGAAAACTCCACCAGGCCATCAGAGCTGCGGACCCAACACTTCCGCTGTGCCACTGCCACCACCTGCGCCAACACCTTCACCAGGTCACCAGGGCCACCTGTTGTGACACATCTGCTGGGTCACTGGTGCCACCCATCCCGACACCTCTGCCAGGCCACCACTGTCACCCACATCAACACCTAAGCCAGGCCTCCTGACATCTGTCCTGACACCTCTAATGGGCACCTCCGGTCCCGACACATCTGCCAAGCCACCTACCACCCACCCCGACACTTCCACCGGGCCACTGGCACCAGCCGCATCGATACCTCCGATGGGCCACCAGGGCCACCCGTCCTGACACCTATGCCAGGCCACTGCTGCAACCTGTACTACCCCAAGACTGGGCCACCACATTTGCCACTCCGATACATCCACAAGCCACCCACCCTGACAACTCCATGGGGCCACCGCACCAGACGCCCTGACACCTCAGCCAGGTCATCACACCACCTGCCCCAACTGTCATTCACAGACAAAGGTCCATGGACGTGGCATGGACAGACATTCCAGTATTCCCTACTGCCCTGTATACTGAGCTTCTGCATTTCTCTAACTTGCCCTGAAATAACAGCACAGCCAAAGCGGGGTCATTTGGGTCTCAATGGACATCCCACCTGGTGGACACATCACTGCCCACAGTTCCACCAATGGTTAGGCCCAGTGTTGGAGAGTAGGCTTGGGTTTGGCTCCATTGCTGTTACTCTTAGAGTAGGTTCACCTGCATTCCAAAGGCATTTAAGCAGCTTTCACGCGCAGACAAGCAAAACAACTAGCAGAATAACCATAAAAAGAAGATGAACAAATGATTGGGCCCACTTTGGCAAGCCTGGGAGCCACCTGGCAATTCTGGAGAGGAGGTCCAAACTCAATTCCTCCTGGGTGTGTGTCCCAAGGTGAACCCGGCATACCCACCATCTCAAGGTCAAATGCTATCTCATGACTGCCCAAGTCAACTAAGGCTGAACTCAGAAGTGCGGGTGGAATACCACCCCCACAACTAAAACTTCTAGATTGACAGCCCAAGCCAGGAATAAAGAAGGTGTCCCTCACCCCCGTGCCAAAACAAATTAGGTATGGAGGAGGGGGGAGGGAGGAGATTGGATAAACTGACGTGGGAAGCTGGAATGGCCTAGGACCACAGGTAATAAATACCTGCGGCCTCTAACCCTCTGGGCAGAGGATCGTGATTTGCAGCAGCTGGCTGCGGGTCACCTCTACCCAGAATGTGGGATGCCCGCTCTGCCTGCACCAAGTGAGGAGCTGCGGGATGTGTAAATGTCCCTGAACACTCGTGGGGCCGGAAGCCAAGCGCATTGCCACAGATGTGTAACGCATAAATGGATTCCTTCCAAGTGGGAAGTGCTCGTGGGTGGGAGCTAGCCGCTTCACCACATGCGAACAAAGCATAAGTGAATTCCTCCTGGGTGGCACATGGGTGTTTTGCCACGCGCGAGTAACTCATAAGTATATTCCTGGCGATAGGGAAGTTCTAATGTCATTAAATAATCTTATCCCTCCCAAAAGGGAGGTTCAATGCACCACATCCAAAATAATCAAATAATTCAACTCGTCTCACAGAATAAAATAAAGCTCAGCCTTTCTGTCCCTGGTCTCTCTCTCTCTCGCCTGGCCAATTCCCAAACGAACCTGCCCCCAGAAGATGGATGACAGTGTGATGGAGGGAGACCACTATCTGACTAAGTTAATCAGTGTCCAGGGTCACCCTCCTATTTTGGTCCACGTACATGCCATATGATTGGCTAAGGAGAACACACACACACACCTTCCTGGCTAGCCAGGAGTAGTTCTAAGACAAGACTATTCTGGAGGGCCATCCACGACAGTCCCCACACTTCCTCTTGGAGAGTGGTAACCACATCCTTGCTCACATTGGCCATCTGCATCAGGGTGCCTGTAAATTTTCACAGGGCATGTCTCACTGACTGCCCAATAAACAGGGAGGTGATCCCAGGTAAGAGAACCGTGAGGACACCAGCCACTGTGGCTTTGGAGGGTGTCTTTGTGGAGCTCCAAATTCTGGAGAAATGTGTTGCCAACTTGTACTTCCCAAGCGCTGAGTACAGTCCTCGGCACACAGTAAGTGCTCAATAAATACAATTGAATGAATGAATGACCAGTACAGAGTGAGACTAGTATGGGCAGAGAGAACCAGATGGACAAGTGTACATATATGTGCTGCATTATGGGGGAGGAAGGAGTATGCCAGAGTCCCACACACTGTCAATAGGTAAGGCCCATCCCTGCTCCTACTTCTCCCTGGGGAAGGCAGTTGTGAGGACGTCCTTAACCACGGTGGTACTGAGGCCAACAGTTCGAAACAGCTGGCTTGGAGTAGGCTGTTGGTTGAAAGCCCCTAAGGCACTGTTGGTCACATTTGAAACCATCCCATCAATTTGCATACACATGGTGAAGTCGCCCTGATCAGTTTCAAAAATCTCTCGGGCTCCGACAACCTCCCCTGCTCCAAGCATAGCGGTGTCATGGGAGGCACCATAATGTTTGGGCATATTCAGCCTGTTATGCAGGGTGATGGTGAAACAACATCCATCGTACTGTCTCAGCGAACAATTACCCCTCATGATGTGATCGCAAAGGGGACTGTCTAGCGACGATGTTACCTCCAAACCTCACCATGCAACCCCCATCAAGGCTGATGAGATACTGTAACAATTCTCCGCCCCGTTGTCCACTCCTCCAACGTGAGGGGAATGGCCGGAAGCTGGCACCCTGCTCATAGTGATGTGGAAGGTGCAGGCAGACCCAGGAGGCTGTGCCGTTGGTGATGTTAGTACAATTAGTAAAGCACTTAGTACTGTGCTCTGCACGCAGTAAGCGCTCAATAAATACGATTGAGTGAATAAATGAATGTTATTGGGGTGCGCCTGTTGGGCGATCATCTCAGCCAGCGACGGGGCAGTGTCCATGCATCGGTGTTACCCAGACAAGGTCAGCCTTTCCAGTAGGATCCCAGATTGGCGGGGTCCCATTCTTGCTCCACAGATGGCTGTCAGATTCCTGCGGGGAACAATAATCATAATAAATATACTAATTGTGGTACTTGTTGAGCACTTACTATGTGCCAAGCTCCGTTCTAAGTGCTGGGATGGATACAAGTTAGTCAGGTTGGACACAGTCCCTGTCCCACATAGGGCTCACATTTTTAATCCCATTTTACAGATGAGGTAACTGAGGCCCAGAGAAGTGGAGTGACTTGCCCAAGGTCACACGGCAGACATGTGGGCTCACAGTCTTCATCCCCATTTTACAGATGAGTTAACTGAGGCACAGAGAAGTGAACTGACTTGCCCAAAGTCACACAGATGACAACTGGCGGAGCCGGGGTTTGAACCCATGACCTCAGACTCCAAAGCCCGGGCTCTTTCCACTGAGCCATGACCGATGATCACCAGCGTGGCTCAGGGGAAAGAGCCCGGGCTTGGGAGTCAGGGGTCGTGGGTTCTAATCCCAGCTCCGCCGCTTGTCAGCTGTGTGACCTTGGGCAAGTTGCTTGACTTCTCTGTGCCTCAGTTACCTCATCTGTAAAATGGGAAGTAAGACTGTGATCCCCACATGGGGCAACCTGATAATCCTGTATCCTCCCCAGCACTTAGAACAGTGCTTTGCACATAGTGAGCGCTTAATAAATGCCATCATTATTATCACTATTATCCCCACCTGCAGGGAGTTCTCTCGTGTCCATGGGGGTGGCTCTTGCCCAACCATAACACTAATCACCTTGACTATCTGTCTCAAAGGTGGTCCATATTGGGCTCCCCTGCTGTGCCTCCTGGGTGTTGAGTGCCCAAACCGCTCTATGCAACATGGGTCCCCAGACTCCCCATTTACCTGAATCGGCCCAACTCAACCCTGACTTGCCTTTAAACATACCATGCCACTTTTCCACCATCCCATTGGACGGAGGGTGGTAGGGGATGTGGAGACCCACATAATTCCCCTAACCTCTACCCACTGGGCTACTGTCCAATTGGCAAAATGGGAAGAAGCATTGTCTTACTGCACTTCGCTCACCATGGGTAGGTATGCGAACCACAGATGGCACTCTTGGCTGTGGGGGTTGGACAAGTTTACACCATGCCTAAGCCACTGATGGATCTCCACACTCATAAGAAGGTATTGCCACCCTTCCCTACTCCAGGGAAGGGGCTCTGTGAAGTCTATCTGTTATGCTGACCAGAGAAGGATCCCTTCCCTGAGGTTTCCCCATGCCTGACCTTAGCCAACTGTCTCCTGCCTGGCTTTTACATAGCACACGGATCAGATGACGCCATCTACTTGCTTTCACCTGACCGGCCTTCCCATGCGTCGGCTCTGACCTACACTCTGCCTTGTTCACTCTCTTGGTGGAACCAGTCCATTGGTTTTCGATCTGTGCTCTGGATCGCCAGAATCTGGGCCAGGCAGTCCACTTCCTTGTTCCAGTTGAGTTGCCATGAGATCCGAGCCTCTGCCATGGACATCCACATGCCTGACCTGCAAAGGTGGCTGACACGCGATTTCCAGCAACTCTCACCACAGCTGACAGTGATGTGGGCTGGGAACGTGTCTGTTTACTGTTGTATTGTACTCTCCCAAGTGCTTAGTACAGTGCTCTACACACAGTAAATGCCCAATAAATATGATTGAATGAATGAACACAGAGCACTGTACTAAGTGCTTACAAGCTTACAATACAGTAGAGTTGGTCAATGTGACCCCTTCCCTCAAGGAGCTTCCCATCTGCTGGTAATACAACTGCGCATGTTCTGATTTAAATTATTTTTAAATCAGTCACTTGTCTGATTTAACATGTGGGCCACTTGGTGGGCCACAGGAAACATTTTAGGATGTAGGAGGAGGGGATGTAAGTCAGTGCTCCTGCTGCCCCTACTTGTTGGCTGGCAGATGCAGCCTCTGCCATGTGGCTCAGTGGAAAGAGTTCGGGCTTTGGAGTCAGAGGTCATTGGTTCAAATCCCGGCTCTGCCAACTGTCAGCTGTGTGACTTTGGGCAAATCACTTAACTTCTTTGTGCCCCAGTTCCCTCATCTGTAAAATGGGGATTAAGACTGTGAGCCCCACGTGGGACAACCTGATCACCTTGTATCCCCCAGCACTTAAAACAGTGCTTTGCACATAGTAAGCGCTTAACAAATATCATCATCATTATTATTATTATTATTATTATTATTATTATTATTATTACTGCCCACAATCCTCCCTGAGCTTCAGGGAGTGCTCAGGTGGCTCACCTCACTACCACAGTCACAACTGCCCCCATAATTTTAAATTAATTCCCTCCCTCTCTTCCTTGTGTGATGCCTGGTGTTGTTCGAACAACCAGGCAATAATAGTGGCAGTGGCTCCTTTAAATCCCTTGGCCCTGACCCCCATTTCAATATGAGTTGACTCTACTTTTTGAGCATTTACTATGTGCGGAACACTGTACCAAGCATCTGGGAGAGAATAATAGAATTAGGAGATATGATTCTTGCTCTTATGGAGCTTACAAGACCTTAGAGGACCAGCATGGCTCAGTGGAAAGAGCACGGGCTTTGGAGTCAGAGGTCATGGGTTCAAATCCCAGCTCCACCACTAGTCCACTGTGTGACTTTGGGCAAGTCACTTAACTTCTCTGTGCCTCAGTTACCTCATCTGTAAAATGGGGATTAAGACTGTGAGCCCCACGTGGGACAACCCAATCACCTTGTAACCTCCCCAGCGTTTAGAACAGTGCTTTGCACATAGTAAGTGCTTAATAAATGCCATCACTGTTATTACTGTTTTCATTATTACAATCTACAAGGCCTTAACACAGGATCACTGATCAGAAAAGGACTTTGCTATTCCCCACAGTACTTATGCGTATATCCTTATACTTTGCTGCTTCCCCCTATCTAATTTATCATAATGTCTAGCTCTCCCACTAGATCGTAAGGCCCTCGAAGGCAGAGATCCTGTCTACCAACTCTGTACCCTCCCAAGAGCTTAGTACAGTGTTTTGCACACAGTAAATGCCCAGAAAATACTATTGATTGACTGATAAAAAGGAAAGACAAATGAAAACATATTTTCTAATTGAAAGTGAGGTTTTCCTGAACAATATCTAAATCAATCTGAGCAGCCAAGGGCTTTCTACACCTTGAGATTTCAGTGTCTCAATTCATTTTTTATCTCTGGTGTCTATGCCCCTGCCATTCAGATGGTCACATCCAGATTGTAAGCTCATCCGCTAGACTGTAAGCTTGTTGTGGGCAGGGAACTGTTTTGCTATACTCTCCCAACTGCTTAGTATAGTGCTCTACTCACAGTACGTACTCAAGCAATATGAAGGATTGATGGACTTATAGGTGGCTGTCAGCTGAACTGAGATTTTGCAAAGCAAAATTCTGTTCATTTTTATAGGCCTTTATTGCATTTTAGAGCCTGCTGGAAGAAACCCAATGGCCATCGACAGATTAACCTATCTCAGCACCAATATGGACCGTATTTATCAAACATCCAGCCAGCGCTAGAGGCCCTTCTCTCTATGGAACAGAGTCCAGAGTCCCGGATATTCGCATCCTGTCAACCACATGGCCGCAACCCGCCTTGGTACAGTTACTTCCCAGAAAGTGAGGAAATGCACCAGGGAATCCAAAGCAATGAAGTTTTCTGGGGGCATTAAAGGATAATGCAGACTTGGGCCCATTTCGGGTCTTTGATTATAATTTGAATGGTGCTGCTATTGGGACAGGGTGAAAGGAGAGATTACATTCTAGGTTCAACTAGAAAGAAGAGCACTTCGAAATTCTGACTTTTTAAGTACATACATTTATGAAAATGATGTTGATTAAAAGAGGGCAGATCTTACCAGAGATAATAACCCTTGCTTAACTAGGGACCATATCTGGACTAAGATTCACTTAATACCATCTTCCAACCCTATCCAATCCTCTACGTTATGATTCTGTAATTCTGAAAATGAAAAATCGGTATGAGGTATAGTTATTGACTAATTACCCTGTCAGTGGCAAGATTTTGAGGTATGACAACAGCTTTCTGGTGCACACATGAACATCCTTATGTAACCCTCAAGTTCCACAACTCTGCAGGGGCAAATCACACATATTTTTAATAGCAGGTACCCTCAAATTCATTTCTGAGGTTTCTTTTGTAAACTCTTCAGAGCCTTTTTGTTTGAAGTATTGTTTGAGCATACACCTGGGAGTCAGAGGACCTGGGTTCAAATCCCAGCTTGTCATCTGCCTGCTATATGAACTTGGGCAAGTCACTCCACTTTTCTGTACCTCACTTACCTAATCTGTAAAATGGGGACTGGGAGCCCCATGTGGAACACTGACTGTGTCAAAACTTTTCAACTTTTAGAAAGCAGAGGGCCACCCACAATGGCTGCAACTATGACATCTGCAACTTTAAGACTGAAACTCTGTTCCTCCTGTCAGGTTTAACACTTTACCAGTTATAGTTTTGTTTAATCTTTCTTCATATGAGAAGCAGTGTGGCTTAGTGGAATGAGCTCGGGCATGGGAGCCAAAGGACGTGGGTTCTAGTCCCGGCTCTGCCACTTGTCTGCTATGTGACCTTGGGCAAGCCACTTAACTTCTCTGTACCTCAATTACCTCATCTGTAAAATGGGGATTAAGACTGTGAGCCCCATGTGGGACAACCTGATTACCTTGTATCTACCCCAGTGCTTAGAACAGTGCTTTGCACATAGTAAGTGCTTAACAAATACCATTATTATTATTATTATTATTATTATTAGTCTGTCACCAATTCCCTCTCCATGTTATTTTTAGATTATGAACCCTTTGGGGCTCAGGGATTATGCCTATATCTCACATTTCTCAGTGCTTAGTAAAGTGCTTTGCACATAGTATGGGCTTAATAAATACTGTTATTGCTATTACTACTACTATTACTACTACTACTACTACTCTGTTGGTGTACATACACATACATGCATGGGTATGTGAAAATTTTCAGGAACTGGTAAATGAAAGAAAAATAAAAAATGCTATTCTTATTTTTAAAAAGCAGGAATTACCAGTTTTTCCTCAAATATGGGGCATGTCAAAATATGGTTTGTTATAATAATGATAGTATTTATTAAGCACTTACTATGTGCAAAGCACTGTTCTAAGCACCATGGAGGTTACAAGGTGATCAGGTTGTCCTAAGGGGGGCTCACAGTCTTAATCCCCATTTTACAGATGAGGTAACTGAGGCCCAGATAAGTTAAGTGACTTGCCTAAAGTCACACAGCTGACAAGTGGCAGAGCCGGGATTCAAACCTATGACCATTAACTCCAAAGCCCGGGCTTTTTCCACTGAGCCACTTTGGACATCTGAGAACCAATCATCCTTTGGAGCCCACAAGTTTTAAAAATCATTTAGAGACCTTTATTTCCATGACCTCGAGGCATCCTATTCTGAAGATTTTTTTTAAATGTCAGGGTCTTAAAAACTAAATTTTATGAACAAATTACACAGATATGTCATTTCCCAATGGGAATTGGTGGAATTTTAGAGCAATTAATATTCACACAGAAACTCAAAGAACTCCGGGTTGTAGGGACAACAGTTTGTTTTAAATCAGGAGTGAAGAGTCAAGCCTTATTGGTAACGTTTAAAAGTTGGAATTGTCGGCATAAAATCTTTTCTGTTCAAGATCACATAGTAAATTCAAGATTAATCTATCCTGTGCCACCAATCAATCCATAGGCACCTGTATATATGTTTGTACAGATTTATTACTCTATTTTACTTGTACATATTTACTATTCTATTTATTTTATTTTGTTAATATGTTTTGTTTTATTGTCTGTCTCCCCCTTCTAGACTGAGAGCCCGCTGTTGGGTAGGAACCATCTCTATATGTTGCCAACTTGCACTTCCCAAGCGCTTAGTCCAGTGCTCTGCACACAGTAAGCGCTCAGTAAATATGACTGAATGAATGAATGAGCCAACCAACCCCGATGGTATCAATTGGGTGCTTACTATATGCAGACCACTGTACTAAAATGCTGTTCTTAGTACAACTCAATACAATAAAGCTGGAAGGCACAATCATTACCCTCAAAAAGTCTACAGTGTAGTAGGGGATACAGAAATTGAAATTAATTACAGACAAGGGGAGTAGCAGAATATAAGGATATGTATCTAAGTGTTGTGGGGATGGAGGGTGGGGTAAGTACCAAAATGCTTACAGAGTAAAGACCCAAGTATATAGGCAACAGTTAGGGAAAATAGGGTGAGAAAATGAGAGGTTAGTCAGGGAAGGCTTCTTGGAAGAGATATGATTTTAGTAGGATTTTGGAGATGGGGGAGAGTGATGGTCTAATGGAGAGAAGCAGCATGGACTAGTGGAAAGAGCATAGGCTTGGGAGACTGAGGCTCTGCCACTTGCTGTGTAACCTGGGACAAGCCACTTAACTTCTCTGTTCCTCAGTTTCTCCATCTGTAAAATTCCCTTCTACCTAAACTGTGAGCTCGAAATGCGAACTGTGTCCAACCCGATGATCTACCCCGTGCTTATAACTGTACTTGACACGTAGTAAGTGTTTAACAAATATAATGACAAAAGAGTTATTATTATTATTATTATATGAAAGGGGAGGAAACCTGAAGCAAAGGTGGGGGTGAGCAAGGGATGGATGGCATGATAGACAGGCCGAAGTACAGTAAGAAAGTTGGCATTAGAGGAGCAAAGTGTGAGGGCCGGGTTGTAGTACATGAAGGAGGTTAGGTAACAGTAATAATAATGATGGCATTTGTTAAGCACTTACTATGTGCAAAGCACTGTTCTAAGTGCTGGGGGGATACAAGGTGATCAGGTTGTCCCACATGGGGCTCACAGTCTTAATCCCCATTTTACAGATGGGGTAACCAAGGCTCAGAGAAGTTAAGTGACTTGCCCAAGGTCACACAGCAGACATGTGGTGGAGCCGGGATTCGAACCCATGACCTCTGACTCCAAAGCCCGTGCTCTTTCCACTGAGCCACGCTGGTAGGAAGGGGAGAGTTAAGTGACTTAAAGTTAATGGTAAGAAGTTTCCATTTGATATGGAGTTGGATAGACATCTGTTTGAGGTTTTCAATGAGTGGGAATATGTGTGCAGAACACTTTCTTAGAAAAAACGATCCAGACAGTAGAGTGAAGTATGGATTAGGGTGGGGAAGGACCAGAGGCAGGGAGACCAGTGAGGAGGCCGACCCCATAGCTGAGATGGGCTATGATGTGTTGTTTGTGCCACTTCAGAGACACAGAACTTCCCCCATCCCCTATGCCTTTCAAGTGGAGGTCGTCATTTTCAACAAAATGAAATGTCCTTAAACGATTTTGAATTAGTTATAGACATGGAAAGAAGCATAACACAGAACAGCAATCAAAAATGAGGAACCACGTTTACAACAGAGGCTCCAGGAAGAACATAATACAAAAAGGATGAAATCAAATAGTAGAAATCAAATACCATGGGTCGTAAATACCGCACAGCAGCAAGGCAGTATTCCACGTGATGGAGAAAGCAGGTTTCCCAGAATTACTAATTGAAACTCATCAGCAGGAAACCGACGGCTGCCTCTGAACTGGTGTAATGAACATAGCTACTCTACAACATGCTACTCGTGGTTGAGAATGTCAAAATCATACCACTAATAACAACAATAATAGTGGTACTTGTTAAGCACTTACTATGTATCAGGCACTGTACTAAGTGCTGAGGTGCTGAGGAGAAGCAGTGTGGCTTAGTGGAAAGAGCACGGGCTTGGGAGTCAGAGGTCATGAATTCTAATCCCAGCTCTGCCACTTATCAGCTGTGTGACTTTGGGCAAGTCACTTAACTTCTCTGTGCCTCAGTTACCTCAATCTTATTAGCCACATCCTTATCCATTAGTGTAAAGCTCAATGTCGATTGCAGCATCTTCCTCCCTGTGAGCTTCTTATGGGCAAGGACTGTGTCTATCAACTCTATTACATTGTACACTGCAAGCTCTTATGGAGCTCTGCATACAGTAAAGTGCTCCTTCAAACCTGGAGGATGGCCAGACATCAGAATTTTGCAGTCTTCAGAAGAGGGAGAAGGGTCTTTTCACCATTGACCATCAGCCTCAGGCCTCAGTAATCACTCTAAACATAAATACATTCTACAGAAATGCTCTGGGCCTGTCACTCCCCTCCTCAAAAATCTCCAGTGGTTGCCTATCAATCTTCGCATGAAGCAGAAACTCCTCACTATTGTCTCCAAAGCTCTCCATCACCTCACCCCCTCCTATCTCACTTCCCTTCTCTCCCTCTACAGCCCAGCCCGCACACTCTGCTCCTCTGCTACTAACCTCCTCACTGTGCTCATTCTCTTCTGTCCTGCCATCGAACCCTGGCCCATGTTCTACCCCTGGCCTGGAATGCCCTCCCTCCACATATCCACCAAATTAGCTGTCTTCCTCCCTCCTCCCTTCAAAGCCCTACTGAGAGCTCACCTCCTCCAGGAGGCCTTCCCAGACTGAGCCCCCCCTTATCCTCTCCTCCTCCTCCCCCCCATCGCCCCCACTCCCTCCCTCTGCCCTACCCCCTTTCCCTTGCCACAGGCCTGTGTATATTTGTACATATTTATCACTCTATTAATGATGTGTATATATCTGTAATTCTATTGATCTATTCTGATGGTATTGACACCTGTCTACTTGTTCTGTTTTGTTGTCTGTCTCCCCCTTCTAGACTGTGAGCCTGTTGTTGGGTAGGGACCATCTCTATATGTTGCCGATTTGTACTTTCCAAGTGCTTAGTACAGTGCTCTGCACACAGTAAGTGCTCAATAAGTACGATTGAATGAATGAATGGAGCAGATTTCCCAGAATTACTAATTGAAGCTCATCAGCAGGAAACTGATGGCTGCCTCTGAACTGGTGTAATGCACATAGCTACTCTACAACATGCTACTCATGGTTGAGAATGTCAAGATCATACCACTAATAACAGTAATAATAGTGGTATTTGTTAAGCACTTACTATGTATCAGGCACTGTACTAAGTGCTGAGGTGCTGAGGACAAGCAGTGTGGCTTAGTGGAAAGAGCCCGGGCTTTGGAGTCAGAGGTCATGGGTTCAAATCCCAGCTCCGCCACTTGTCAGCTGCGTGACTTTGGGCAAGTCACTTCACTTCTCTGGGCCTCAGTTACCTCATCTGTAAAATGGGGATTAAGACTGCGAGCCCCCCATGGTACAACCTGATCACCTTGTAACCTCCCCAGCACTTAGAACAGTGCTTGGCACATAGTAAGCGCTTAACAAATAGCATTATTATTATTACTACATTACAAGCAAATGAGGTTGGACACAGTCTCTGTCCCAAATGGGGCTCACAATCTTATTCCTCATTTCACAGACGAAGGAACTAAGACATAGAGAAGTGAACTGACAGAGCAAGCTAGTGGGAGAGGCAGGATTAGAACTCAGATTCTTCTAACTCCCAGGCCCATATTCTATCCGGTTGGCCACACTGCTTTTCTGAAGGAGCGCCTACTATGTGCCTGTTGGCTCAACTCCCAGCTCCAGTGATGAAGCAGACAGTAAATTTGACTGCTCAGGTAGGGCAGCCTGGCTCAGTGGAAAGAGCCCGGGCTTGGGAGTCAGAGGCTGTGGGTTCTAATCCCAGTTCCACCACTTGTCAGCTGTGAGACTCTGGGCAAGTCACTTCACCTCTCTGTGCCTGAGTTCCCTCATCTGTAAAACGAGGATGAAGACTGTAAGCCCCCCGTGGGACAACCTGATCACCTTGTACCCACCCAGTGCTTAGAGCAGTGCTTTGCACATAGTAAGCGTTGAACAAATGCCATCATTATTATTATTACCCAAGAGAGCATCCATTCTCAGAGAGTCGCCTGGGGATTACAATAGGAGGAAATGCTCAAATGGTCATGAGCATTATTATATAAGTCCCTCATAAAATAAATGTAGTTTGAAATGGAAGTCAGCATGGCAGCATCCACAGTAACTCTATCTCGTGATTTCCCTCTTAATGTTTATAGGTCTAGTCTATAGGGAAATTTAGCTAGAATCCCTATTAAATAGTAAAAAAGAAAGATAATACTGAAAATGAATACTAGAGTCTAGATCAGAGGGAGAATTTCAATGCAGGTGAATTTCATTGGAGAAGCAGCGTGGCTCAGTGGAAAGAGCACGGGCTTTGGAGTTAGAGGTCATGGGTTCAAATCCCGGCTCTGACAACTGTCAGCTGTGTGACTTTGGGCGAGTCACTTAACTTCTCTGTGCCTCAGTTACCTCATCTGTAAAATGGGGATTAAAACTGTGAGCCCACCGTGGGACAACCTGATCACCCTGTAACCTCCCCAGTGCTTAGAACAGTGCTTTGCACATAGTAAGCACCTACCAAATACCATTATTATTATTATTATTATTTTTACAATGAGCTTTCCAACTGGACTTGGGGTACTTCTATTGCTGGGAATTCTGTCCAACCAGGTGATCTGTAAAACAGTTTCAAATTAATCTAGAAGCATAACATGCTTGGGTGGGATGGGGAGGAAGTCTTTTGGTACCAATGGGTTTCTGGTTATTGAGTGCCAACACCATGCAGCTGTTTTATAGACTCTAACATTAGATAAGGGCCGAGCACAGTGAAAACAAAATTTAAAGCATTCAGATCAAAAATCTAAGAAAAGGATGTGGATTTTCTTCTTCTTGGTTTGCTCATTTCCCTAAAAATTTGCAAAGCATGAAGTTTTTTTAAAAGCCATGGGTACTTACATGCACTGGGAAAGGAATGTTGAAAAGAAATAACTTTATTTGGACTATTCGGTGGATTTTTCAAAAATATTAATTTCTGCAGGGAGAAAATAATCCTATAAGTAAGCCTGCTTCACAATTAGAAATCATGATTCATATATCTCCTGATATGTTTTTACTTAATGAATGTCTCTGGCAAAGTCTTCTTCCCATTAGGGGTAAGACAGGAACTCCTCTCTCTATTATTTCTGGACTAAATTCTTATTTTAGGAATAGAAACCCAATGGATATGCATGGGGGAAACCATTTTGCATGATCAGATAGCTTTCATTTGGACTAGAGCCCAGGAAGAGATGGGATTTTAAAGGTGGGGAAGTAGAATAGCCTAGTGGAAAGAGCACAGGTTTGGGAGCCAGAGGACCTGGGTTCTAATCCTGACTCTGCCCCACATCTGCTGTGTGACCATGGACAAGGTACTTAACTTCTCTATGCCTCAGTTCCACCATCTGCAAAACTGGAATTCAGTATTTGTTCTCCATCCTACTTAGACTGTGAGCCCCACATGGGTTCTGATCCCAGTGCTTAGTACAGTGCTTGGCATACAGTAAGAGCTTAACAAATACCACAACTATGATCATTATTATTATTCAAATAAACAAACGAGACTAAGAAGAATCTTATGATTACATTTTGTCTGAGAATGGGATGAGTAAAAGCAGACATCCTTGTTTATAATATAGTGATGATGACGATTGTGATGATTATAATGTTTGAGGTATTGACTAAACACTTTCTGTGTGCCAAGCACTGCGTTAAGTGCTATGGTAGGTGTTCCAACACAGTCCTGCATGGGGCTTGAGGTCTAAGGGGGAGGAAGAACAGGCATTTAATTCTCATTTCATAGTTGAGGACATTGAGCCATGGAGAAGTCAAATGACTTGCCCAAGGTAACACAGAAGGCAAGTAGTGGCGCTGGGTTTAGAAACCAGGTCTCAATATTCCTAGTCCTTTGCTCCATTGGGCCACACTGCTTCCCTTTCTGATTATCCAAGAAAGAAAGGATGAAGCCTTAATTGAATAGTTCCTCTCTTCACTTGTAGTAGTCTAAAGAGAATTAAATATACAATTTCTTGATTTTGCTAAACCCAGACTGACAGGCACATACTTCAAAAGAGCACTCTTTGGAGCAGGTAAAGAAATCCAAAGTGACACCAAACAGATATTACCTCAGCTCTTCTGCCTGTCATTTAATCACCGAAAACAGACGAAGGAAGCAGTGTCAAAGAAAACTACTGATTCTATTACAGGCAGTAACTGCTTTGCTTTCTCAGACTGACAGAGAAAAATGGATACTGTGCGTCTGTTCCAAGCTGTTCATACATAGTCAATATGAGCCATGGTAGTGGCACTGGTGCCATCAGAGACCCCTAACTCACATTTATTTGAAAAATTGAAATACTGAGTGCATGAGAATTGGACTAATGCTGTAGGTAGCATTTGACAGCTTTTTCTGGGTGCTCAACTAAAACATTGTCCCTTGAGGTTTCTGATTTTCTTATATTTCCAGATAGCACATCACGCATAATACAATATATATATATAAACATGGGCAAGTCACTTCACTTCTCTGTTCCTCAGTTACCTCAGTTCTCAGTTCTCTGTTCCTCAGTTACCTCATCCAGAAAATGGGGATTAAGTCTGTGAGCCCCATGTGAGCCGTGGACTGTGTCCCACCTGATTAGCTGTATCTATCCCAGCGCTTAGTACAGTGTCTGGCACATTGTAAGCACTTAACTAAAGCCACAATTATTATCATTTTAGCACTATCACTGCATCAATGTACTGAAGAGCATCCAAAATGCAACCAGATCAGATTCATGATCTCAGGATTTCATTAAACTTTAAATCCCTGGATGTAACTGTAAGCATTAAGATTATAAATTCCTTGAAGATAACAATCATGTGTACCCCCTATATTGAACTGTATTCTCCCAAGAATTAGTACACTACCTTACCGCATTAAGCACTCAGTCGATGAATAGTATTTATTGAGTGCTTATTGTGTGAAGAGTACACAGTACATGCCATCAGTCAATACATATCATTGTTTGGCTAAGGGCAGGGATCACGTCATATCAGTCAATCAATCAGTTAGTATATATTGAGAATTTACTTTGTGTAGAGCACTGTACTGCATACTACACGGTACTAAGCACTGAATTAAGCATTTAGCACTTGACTAAGCTCCTGGGAGAGTACAATACAATGAGTTGATAGACATGTTCCCTGCCCACAAGAAGCTTACAGTCTAGAGAGGGAGACAGACATTAATATAGATAAATTGTAGATATGCACAAAAGTGAGGTAGGGTTGAGGGTGAGATGAACATCAAGTTCATCATGTACAGAGTACAGATCTAAGTGCAGAGGACATGCAGAAGGAAGAGGAAATGGGGAAAAGAGGACTTAATCAGGGAAGGCTCCTTGGAGGAGGTGTGATTTAAATAAGGTTTTTAAGATGGGGAGAGTGGTGGTCTGTTGGATATGAAGAGGGAGGGAGTTCCAAGGCAGATGGAGGACATGGGCCAGGGGTTGGCAGTGAGATAGACAAGATGGAACAACTTGGTGCTAGGGGAGTGAAATGTGTGAACTAGGCTGTAGAGGGAAATCAGCAAGGTAGGGCAAGAGGAGTCGAGCTGATTGAGTACTTGAAAGTCGGTGGTAAGGGGTTCCTGTTTGACATGGAAGCGGATGGGTAACCTCTGAAGGTTCTTGAGGAGAGGCGAGACGTCTGTCTCAAACCCCATCCCTATTTTACAGCTGAGGTAACTGAGGCCCAGAGAAGTGCAGTGGCTTGTCCAAGGTCACACAGCAGACAAGTGGTGGGGCCAGGATTAGAACCCATGACCTGACTCCCAGTCACATGGTCTATACACTACACTATGCTGCTTCTCTGTAATACCTTTCCTTGGTTTACCACATCCCGTATTACATTTAAGTAGATTGTTTTTCTCCAAATGAGCATGACCTTGTTCATGATGAATACTGTATCATATCTCATCCTTCTGAACATTCATTCATTCAATTGTATTTATTGAGTGCTTACTGTGTGCAGAGCACTGTACTAACCGCTTGGGAAGTACAAGTCGGCAACAGAGACGGTCCCTATCCAACAACGGGCTCACAGTCTAGGAGGGGGAGACAGACAACTAAACAAAACATGTAGACAGGTGTCAAAACCGTCAGAATAAATAGAATTACAGCTATATTCATTCATTCAATCGTATTTATTGAGCACTTACTGTGTGCGGAGCACTGTACTAAGTGCTTGGGAAGTACAAGTTGGCAACATATAGAGACGGCCCCTACCCAACAACGGGCTCACAGTCTAGAAGGGGGAGACAGACAACTAAACAAAACATGTAGATAGGTGTCAAAACCGTCAGAATAAATAGAATTACAGCTATATGCACATCATTAACAAAATAGAGTAGTAAATATGTATAAGTAAGATAAATAGGATAATACAAATATATACAAGTGCTGTGGGGAGGGGAAGGAGGTAGAGATCTTTCCTCAAATTAATGGGCCACTGAAATTTTAATCAATCAATCAATCAATCATATTTACTGAGCGCTTACTATGTGCAGAGCACTGTACTAAGCGCTTGGGAAGTACAAATTGGCAACACATAGAGACAGTCCCTACCCAACAGTGGGCTCACAGTCTAAAAGGGGGAGACAGAGAACAGAACCAAACATACCAACAAAATAAAATAAATAGGATAGAAATGTACAAGTAAAATAAATAAATAAATAGAGTAATAAATATGTACAACCATATATACATATACACAGGTGCTGTGGGGAAGGGAAGGAGGTAAGATGGGGGGATGGAGAGGGGGACGAGGGGGAGAGGAAGGAAGGGGCTCAGTCTGGGAAGGCCTCCTGGAGGAGTCCTAGCCTTCCAGATTCTAGCCACTCTCACATCTTCAGACGATTTGTATAAATGCAAACGAAAAATAAAACAGTCAAAGCCATACATATCTGGAAGAATTAAATTAAAATTACACCTTTCAGGTGACCCTCCCAAATAGTATTTTAGACACCAAGGCTCACCTCAAGGTTGTGTTCATTAGTGACATAGCTCCAATAGTATTTCATACTACCAGACAAAACACAATTCTAGACTCTGTATCTTTCTCCATGTGAAATACAATTGCTACTTATTTTTACTCTTTTATTCACTTTTGCTGTTTCTGCTGCTGTGAGCTTTTTTCAGGTCCAGTGAGCATACCTGAGCCTGAAGGTAAGCACGCATGCGCCAGATTGGGACACCAGCGCCCCCCTCCTCGAGGAGGCCCGCAGCGCGCCTGCGCCAGGTTGGGACACCAGCACCCCCACCGCGCCTGCGCCAGATTGGGACACCAGAGGGCCCCTCCCCCCCACCCCACTTCGGGGCGGCCCACAGCGCGCCTGCGCCAGAGTGGGACACCAGCGCACCCTCCTCGGGGCCGCCCGCAGCGTGCCTGCACCAGATTGAGACACCAACACCCACCTTGCCCGGGGCTGCCCGCAGCGCGCCTGCACCAGATTGGGACACCAGCATCCCTCCCCCCTGCCCCCCACTAGGGGCGGCCCACAGCGCGCCTGCGCCAGCGTGGTACACCAGCGCGCCTGCGTCAGATTGAGACACCAACACCGCCCCTGTCCCCCGCCCCCCGGCTGCCCGCAGCGCGCCTGCGCCAGATTGGGACCCCAGCACCCCTTCCCGGAGTTACCCCCAGCGCGCTTGCGCCAGATTGACTTGACATCTGACCACTTGTTTTGCTTTGTTGTCTGTCTCCCCCTTCTAGACTGTGAGCCCGTTGTTGAGAAGGGACCGTCTCTGTATGTTGCCGACTTGTACTTCCCAAGCACTTAGTACTGTGCGCTGCACACAGTAAGCGCACAAAAAATACGATTGAATGAATTTCACTCCACACATCCGCCAAGCTTGCTCTCTTCCTCCCTTCAAAGCCCTACTGAAAGCTCACCTCCTCCAGGAGGCCTTCCCAGACTGAGCCTCCTCCTTCCTCTCCCCCCTCCCCATCCCCCCCGCCCTACCTCCTTCCCCTCCCCACAGCACCTGTATATTTATTTGTACAGTTTTATTACTCTATTTTACTTGTACATAATTACTATTCTATTTATTTTGTTAATGATGTGCATCTAGCTTTACTTCTATTTATTCTAACGACTTGACACCTGTCCACATGTTTTGTTTTGTTGTCTGTCTCCCCCTTCTGGGCTGTGAGCCCATTGTTGGGTAGGGATCATCTCTATATGTTGCCAACTTGTACTTCCCAAGTGCTTAGTACAGTGCTCTGCACACAGTAAGCGCTCAATAAATATGATTGAAGGAATGAATGAATGAATGATTTATATTGTTTGATACTATTTTCTATATTGTCCTCTTTATTATAGCAGCCACCATGGTGGATTGTGTGGACATCTTCAATTAGTTCTTTCCTGATGCCCTGATTCATTCATTCATTAATCATATTTATTGAGTACTTACTGCATGCAGAGCACTCTACTAAGCGCTTGGGAAGTACAAGTTAACAACATATAGAGATGGTCCCTACCCAACAACGGGCTCACACTCTGGAAGGGGGAGACAGACAACAAAACAAAACATGTGGACAGGTGTCAAGCCTGATCATTATCTTGAATGCCTCCACTAATTTAGGATTTATCAGTGGGTACCAACAGCCACTCCTTTTGATTACCGGCTCCTGTAAGCATTAATTCTATCAGCACATGTGATGCCCATTACCCTATTAAAAAAGAAATGCTTCAGGATTTCTCTGTAATCTCCCCTAGCCTTATCTAATACAAACAAGTCCTGTGCTGGCAGCAATTATGCAGTTTTTCAGGAGTTTGACTACAGGCAGATCAATTCTTCAGTTACTTGCAGGCTAAGTGGTTTCCCAGTAAGATTGCTGTATGTGCAATGCATTGTTCTGGGTGGGTGAAGGCATTCATTCATTCATTCAATCGTATTTATTGAGCTCTTACTGTGTGCAGAGCACTGTACTAAGTGCTTGGGAAGTACAAGTTGGCAACATATATTCAAAAATAAATTCATGATACCAACAGAAAAACAAACAAAAAAGCCTCATTGTATTTACCATACACTTGGAAAGAGATCAGAACTAGAAGTCAGAAGAGTTGGGTTTGAGTCCTACCTTCATTGGTGATTTTCTCTGTGATCGTGGGCTGGCAACTTCACAGGGTCTCAGTTTTCTCATCTGTAAAATGGAGGATAAGTGTTAGAATCCAGGGCAGAATTTAGATTCTCCTTGGAATGTATTTGGACTGCATCACTACATGCTTACAGCTAAAATATATCTCAGTCATACTATATAAGGTTTAACAAAAAGCATGGCCACAAAATGCCGTTAAGATAAATAGGTCTCAGTGATTAATGATGATTAAGTTACACCCGCAAATGGGCAATTTCTCTAATTCTAAAGAGAAATAGAGAGATAAAATGCATACTAAGATTCACATCAAGAAACCTCCAAATAGATCATCAATTCCTTCATTCCTGGCTTCCCTTCTCATTGGCTTAACCCAGTACAACCAGCTGCAGAGAGGCTTCTCCCTCACCCAGAATCAGGAGAGAATAATAATAATAATGATAATGACATTTATTAAGCACTATGTGCCAAGCACTGTTCTAAGCACTGGGGAGGTTACAAGGTGATCAGGTTGTCCCACGGGGGGCTCACAGTCTTCATCCCCATTTTACAGATGAGGGAACTGAGGCCCAGAGAAGTGAAGTGACTTGCCCAAAGTCACACAGCTGACAATTGGCAGAGCCGGGATTTGAACCCATGACCTCTGACTCCAAAGCCCAAGCTCTTTTCCATTGAGCCACGCTGAGAGAAGAGAGGGAGAGCACCAAGCTTCACCTTTATCAAGATCAGTCAGGGGTTTGGCTCTACCCAATCACTCTCTGATGTGGTAGAATCAAGCCCCTTTGTTTCCTGAGAAATGCAGTGCTATCGGTGCTTGGTGTTTAATTACAGTGCACTGCACATAGTAAATGCTCAGTAAATACCCTTGATTAATTGTTGATTGATTGATTTTTCATTTCTGTCTCATTCAACCCAGGTATGCAATCCATCACTAAATCATGTCAGTTCGACCTTCGCCACATCCCTAAAATCCACTGGACTCTTCCCTCTCCTCACCCCCAAGATAATTCAGCTATAGCCTCAGTGGTCCCCGAGTCATTGGCCTTTTCACACTGAACAGCCCAAAGACAATTCCACCAGAATCTTAGTGGAAAGAGCACGGGCTTGGGAGTCAGAGGTCATGGGTTCTAATCCTGGCTCCACCGCTTGTCAGCTGTGTGACTTTGGGCAAGTCACTTCACTTCTCTGGGCCTCAGTTCCCTCATCTGGAAAATGGGGATTAAGACTGTGAGCCCGACGTGGGACAACCTGTTAACCTTGTATCTTCCCCAGTGCTTAGAACAGTGCTCGGCACATAGTAAGCACTTAAATATAATCATTATTATTATTATTATTAAGTTGTAAGTTCTAATTGCTGTCGTTTATCTCACCATGACTCTTCCATCTGACTCTTCAATCCCCCCAGCTCCTGTCTGCCCATCCCAGTCCTCACCTTCCCCACCCCCTCTGCTACCCAACCCCTTCTCTCTCCTCTTCCTCCCCCAGCCCCAATCCTCGTCCTCCTGTCCCCGTGCCACCCCTTGTCCCCCTCCCCCAGTGCCAGCCCCCCTCAATTCACCCCCATCCAAACCCTCCCCACCCCTAGCTCTGTCCACCCCCCCCCACAACCCTCTCCATAGCTGCTGCTAAGTGTGGCCACTGGAACCCCTGCTCCATCATGGAGAAGCTCCCCTTCATCCACTGGACTCTTCTTAGTGGAAAGAGATCAGAACTAGAAGTCAGAAGAGTTGGGTTTGAGTACTGACATTTTCCTGTCTCAGTCACTCCTCTGTGCTATCGCTGAAACCTGGCTCTACCCAGATGACACCATCTCCCCTGATGCTTTCTCCAGAGGGGGCCTCTTCTTTTCCCATCCTCCCAGACACACTGGCAAAGGAGGAGGTGTTGCCTTCCGCTTTTGTGCCATCCAACCACCTCCTTCCTTTTCTTTCCCTTCCTTTGAAGCTCATATCATCTGTGGTAGACCCCCTCCAGATTCTTATAGCCGTCATCTACTGACCCCCAGACCCCAACTCCAACTTCTTTAACCATTTTGATGGTTCTGCCTCTGGCCTGGAGTGGCCTCCCTCCTCAAATCCAACAGAAAAATATTCTCCCCCTCTTCAAAGCCTTATTGAAGCCACATCTCCTCCAAGAGGCCTTCCAGGCTAAGCCCCACATTTCCTCAGAGTATAATAAGCCTGTATTGTTTGTCTTTGATATGTGCTTGGTTATCCCAACAAATTGCCTACTTCTCAGGAGTCAGGACCATTCTTCTAGGGATTTTTCCTCAGGATTTCATTCAATGCATCATCCCCTCCTATCTCACCTCCCTTCTCTCCTTCTTCAGCCCAGCCTGCACACTCCGCTCCTCTGCTGCTAACCTCCTCACTGGGCCTCATTCTTGTCTGTCCCGTCGTTAACCCCTGGCCCACGTCCTACCTCTGGCCTGGAATGCCCTCCCTGTGCACATCCGCCAAACTAGCTCTCTTCCTTCCATCAAAACCCTACTGAGAGCTCACCTCCTTCAGGAGTCCTTCCCAGACTGAGTACCCCCTTTTCCTCACCTCCTCCTCCTCCCCTCCCTATCAACCCCCCTTTGCCCTACCCCCTTCCCCTCCCCACAGCACTTGTGTATAGTTGTACATATTTATTACTCCATTTATT
Organism: Tachyglossus aculeatus; assembly: GCF_015852505.1. Classification (NCBI taxonomy): domain Eukaryota; kingdom Metazoa; phylum Chordata; class Mammalia; order Monotremata; family Tachyglossidae; genus Tachyglossus; species Tachyglossus aculeatus. The sequence continues at coordinate 425,593 of NW_024044828.1, forward strand.
AATGATGTGTATATAGCTATAATTCTATTTATTCTGATGGTATTGACACCTGTCTACTTGATTTGTTTTGCTGTCTGTCTCCCCCTTCTAGACTGTGAGCCCATTGTTGGGTAGGGACTGTCTCTATATGTTGCCGATTTGTACTTCCCAAGCACTTAGTACAGTGCTCTGCACACAGTAAGCACTCACGAAATACGATTGAATGATTGAATGAATACAGTGGTTACTTCTTAAATACTAGCCCTGCCCATTAGAGTGTAAGCTCAGTGTGGGCAAGGAATAAGTCAGTGGTCTGTATTGAACACTTAACCGGTGCAGAGAACTCTATTAAGCACTTTTTTATGGCATTTGTTAAGTGCTTACTATGTGCCAGGCACTCTATTAAGCACTGGGGTAGATAAAGGGCAATCAGGCTGGACAACATCCATATCGCTCACTGGTAGGTTTATGACTCAAAAACTCTTGTTTCCGGGTCCCACAGCATATTTCCTTTTGCTGCCTAGATTGACCCACTGATATTGATGCTTTTCCAGGGAATAGTACTGATTTTATATTGACAAATATAGAGTGTGGAAGGCTACATTCATTCATTCAATCGTATTTACTGAGTGCTTCTGTGTGCAAAGCACTGTACTAAGCACTTGGTACAAAATAACAACATACAGACATATTCCTGCCCACAAAGAGTTCACAGTCTAAAGGGGGAGATAAATAAATAAACAGATAAATAAATAAATCTCTCTATATACATACACAGATAAATACAGATATATACATATGTGCTGGGGGATACTATAGCGCTTTTATCACCAAATCACTCTCACATTAGTTAGTTCATTTCAACACTCACAGCAACCCTGTGAAGTAGGGAGACAAGGCAAGTATTATTATCTCCATTTTACAGGTGAGAAAACTGAGATACAGAGAAGTTAAATGACTTAAAACGGGAGGCTAACAGCACAGCTTGGACTCAAACCCGGGTTCTCTGGCACCCTGATGCTTCGCCACACAGCTTCCCCTAAAAATGAAAATAAATCAATGCATCTTTTCAATGGTAGCTGTCCTGGTAAAGGGTGGATTTGTTGGGATGATTTCAGGGTGTTACTACAGTATTATTGTTGTTGTTGTTAAACTCTTACTTTGTGTCAAGCATTGTTCTAGTTACAAGTTTATCAAATTGGACCCTGTTTCCATTTTACAGTTGGGGAAACTAAGGCACAAAGAAGTTAAGTGATTTCCCCAAGATGACAGGACAAATGGTTGGCAGAGCCAGGACTAGAACCTAAGTCTTCTGACTCCCATTGATTCACTCAGTCAATCAATCATATTTATTGAGTGCTTACTGTGCGCTGAGCTCTGTACTAAGCACTTGGAAAGTACAGTTCGGCAACAGATGGAGACAATCCCTACCCAACAACGGGCCCACAGTCCAGAAGGGGGAGACAGACAACAAAGTACAGTGCTCTGCACACAGTAAGTGCTCAATAAATACGATTGAATAAATGAATGAACAAAACAAAACGAGTAGACAGGCATCAATATCATCAAAATAGATAAACAGGCCCATGCTCTTTCCACTAGGCTTTTTTTTTTTCCTTTTTTTTCCTCAGAATTAAAATGTGACACAAATTGATTACCTTCAAGGTTGCACTAGCATTAGTATTTATGACTTTGGAACAGAAATCCCTAATTTTTTTGGCCTTTTTTGTTGTTATTTTTTACCATGGTTGTGGTTTAAACCTGTTTCAATTATGTTTAAATCAATAAACTCCAGGACTCATTTTGGATAAACCTAGATACTGTGTTTTCTCTCTCTCTCTCTTTCTTTCTTTCTCTCTCCCTCTATCTCTTTCCCTCCCTCCCTTCCTCATGACAATAGATGGCCCACTGATTTTTGTACTACAAATCAAGAACACAATCACTCACCCAAATCAATAAGGCCGTAATGGTTGGATGGGGAAAAAATAATAATAAAATATCAATGCAGGGGATTCCAACTTTTTAAAGACACCATTTCCTTGTAACACAAGGTTTCACTTGGGGTCCCTAAGCCCTCATACTGAACACTTAGTCCCTTCAATCAACCTCTCAATCCCCCTCACCTTCCACACACAGCTGGCCAGTCACACCTCTTCACACCTGCAATTTCTCCTCCTTAATGCTCATCTCCACCAGCCAAACTCCCCTCATACCCACCATGCTCACCACTCCTTCCCATACACACACTCTCTAGGGAGATTGGAGTAGCAGAACAAATCTGTCTTCTGATCAATTCCTGATCCTCCTGCAGTTCCCTGGCAAAACTACCATACTTGTTTATAGTTCTTTGAAGTACTGGAGGATTTTCAATGAAATCTTTGCGTTCTCAGAACATAATCTCCCATCCTCCCGTCTCTCCCCACTTCAGTCTATACTTCACGCTCCTGCCTGGATCATCTTTGTGCAGAAATGCTCTGGGCATGTTACTTCCCTCCTCAAAAATCTCCAGTGGCTGCCTGTCAACCTACGCATCAAGCAAAAACTCCTCACTCTCGGTTTCAAGGCTGTCCATCACCTCGCCCCCTCCTACCTCACCTCCCTTCTCCCCTTCTACAGCCCAGCCCACACCCTCTGCTCCTCTGCCACTAACCTCCTCACTGTACCTCGTTCTCGCTTGTCCCGCCATTGACCCCCGGCCCACATCCTCCCCCTGGCCTGGAATGCCCTCCCTCCACACATCCGCCAACCTAGCTCTCTTCCTCCTTTCAAAGCCCTACTGAGAGCTCACCTCCTCCAAGAGGCCTTCCCAGACTGAGCCCCCTTTTTCCTCTCCTCCTCCCCATCCCCCCAACCTACCTCCTTCCCTTTCCCACAGCACTTGTATATATGTTTGTACAGATTTATTACTCTATTTTACTTGTACATATTTACTATTCTATTTATTTTGTTAATGATGTGCATTTAGCTTTAATTCCATTTGTTCTGACGACTTGACACCTGTCCTCATGTTTTGTTTTGTTGTCTGTCTCCCCCTTCTAGACTGTGAGCCCGTATTGGGTAGTGACCATCTCTGTATGTTGCCAACTTGTACTTCCCAAGCGCTTAGTACAGTGCTCTGCACACAGTAAGCCCTCAATAAATATGATTGAATGAATGAATGAATGCTGTGTTTTCCCATAGACTTATATGTTATAACTTTGGATCCATTCCATAACCTCTGGAAAACTACAGTGAAATTCCATTGCATGCTATCTACTGCAGTAGCAAAAAACACTAAGACATTTACTCTGATTTAAAGGAATTTGAAGAATAATGGCCCAGTGTCAAATGAATGAAGCGTTTAGAATGTCATTATGAGTTGTGGGAGGCTGAATAAAGAGAAGCCTGTACTGTTGGCTGCACTGGTGCTTTTTTCATTTCAGTGAAGAATTGATCCTTTAACAACATCCTTCTTTTCTTCACAAAGCACCTTCGTAACAGGTTAACTCCTCCCAAGCCTACTTTGACTCCTTCTTGAATTTACTCACTATGTCTCCATTTTGCCTCTCCTGACTTTGACTATTTGCTCATGTCTTTCTTAATGCCTGGAACATCTTCCCCCTTTAAATCTGCCAGACCACAGCTCTCCTCACCATCCAAATTACATTTCATTGATTCAATCATACTTATTAAGTGCTTACTGTATGCAGAGCACTGTACTAAGCACTTGGGAAAATACAATACAGCACTAAACAGTGACAATCCCAGTCCACAAGGAGCTCACAAGCCAGAGGTGGGGGAGACAGATATCATTATAAATAAATAAAATGATTTTTTGGGGCAGGGGGTAGGGAGAGCAAAGGGAGCAAGTCAGGGTGATGCCGAGGGGAGCGGAAGATGAGGAAAAGTGGGGCTCAGTCTAGAAGCCCTCTTGGAAGAGATGTACCTTCAATAAGGCTTTGAATGGGGGGAGAGTAATTGTCTGTTGGATTTGAGGAGGGAGGGAGCTCCAGGCCAGAGGCAGGACATGGGCCAGGGGTTGGTAGCAAGACAGGCAAGACTGAGGCCCAGTGAGGTTAGCATTAGAGGAGCGAAGGATGCGGGCTGGGTTGTAGAAGGAGAGAAGTGAGGTGAGGTAGGAGGGGGCAAGGTGATGGAGAGCTCTAGAGCTAATAGTGATGAGTATTTTTCTTGGAACAGAGGTGAATAGGCAACCACTGGAGATTTTTGAGGAGGGGGTGACATGTCCTGAATGTTTCTGTAGAAAGATGATCTGGGCAGCAGAGTGAAGTATGACTGGCGTGGGGAGAAACAGGAGGTTGGGAGGTCAGCAAGGAGGCTGATACAATAATCTAGGAGGGATAGGATTACATTAACATGGTAGGAGTTTGGATGGAAAGGAAGGGCAGATTTTAGCGATGTTGTGAAGGTGGGACTGGCAGGATTAGGTGACAGACTGACTATGTGAGTTGAATGAAAGAGAGAGAGGAGTCAAGGATAATGCAGGGGTTAAGGGCTTGTGAGACGGGAAGAATGATGGTGCCATCTACAGTGATGGAAAAGTCAGGGAGAGGACAGGGTTTGGATGGGTAGATAAGGAGCTCTATTTTGGACATTTTAAGTTTGAGGTGACGGGACGACAACCACGTAGAGATTTCTTGAAAGTAGGAGGAGATGCAAGCCTGGAGAGATGGAGAGAGATCAGGGGAGGAGACATAGATTTGGGTATCATCTGCACGGAGGTGATAGTTGAAGCCACGGAAGCGAATGAGTTCTCCAAGGGAATGAGTGTAGGTGGAAAATAAAAGGGGACCCAGAACTGAACCTTGAGGGACCCCCTAAATTAGGGCATGGGAGGCAGAGGAGGAGCCCTCGAAGGAGACCAAGAATGAACAGCCAGAGAGATAAGAGGAGAACCAGCAGAGGAAAGTCAGTGAAGCCAAGGTTGGATAATGTTTCCAGGAGAAGGAGGTGGTCAACAGTGTCAAAGGCAGCTGAGAAGTAGAGAGAGATTAGGATGGAGTAGAGGTCATTGGATTTGGCAAGAGGGAGATGACCTTCAGGAAGACTTGTCAATTAATCTTATTCAATTACCACAAGCATTTCTACGCCAATTATGCCCATTCATATCACATTTGAACAATTCAGCTCTCATTCTCTACTAATTTAGCACTTACTCATCTTCATTTTCAGTTTTCCTTTCTCTCCTATCTTCCCCACTACATATAAACAGCATGAGGGTAGGAATCATGAATTTTAGCTCTAATAAACTCTTCCAAGTACTTGGTAAGATGCTCTGAACACAATAGACATTCAATAAATGTTATTGATTGATTATGACATCACTGTATTCCTTTGAACATTTCTCCCCATTAGGATCTACTTTTTCCATCATATTTATGAGTTCATCTGCTTTCTTGAAAATGAATGCAAGATTTTTCACTCCAAAACTTCAGCTCATAGTGGAAAAACCACAACTTCTTCATCCATTTTGGCATCTTGTAAGGATGCATTGGCTTCGCAAAGGTCAATGAGTTCCTCTTGGACATTGCCTCAATCAATCATAGTTATTGAGCACTTACTGTTTGCAGCATATTATACTAAGAGATTTGGAGAATACAATACATCAGAGTTGGCAAACATGTGCCCTACCCACAGTGAGCTTACAGTTTAAAGGGGGAGACAGACATAAATATAAATAAATAAATTATGAATATGTACACAGTGCTGTGGGGCTGAGGGAAAGGTGAATAAAGGATGCAAATCCAGGTGAAAGGGGAACACACATAGGAAATCTCCTGACCGCCAGCCTAGTGCTTTCCACTGAATAAGATGCAATAAATTCTTCAACATCTATATCATCCACTTCTCAATTAAAAATAGTATTAATAATAATAATAATAATAATGGTATTTGTTAAGCTCTTACTATGTGTCAAGCACTGTTCTAAGCACTGGAAGAGATATAAGGTAATCCAGTTGACTCAAGTGGGACTCACAGTCTTAATCTCCATTTTACAGATGAGGGAACTGAGGCACAGAGAAGTCAAGTGGCTTGCCCAAGGCCACAAAGCAGACAAGTGATGGAGGTGGGATTAAAACCCACATCTTCTGACTCCCAAGCCCGTGCTCTTTCCAGTAAGCCACAGTGCTTAAGTACCTCACTGCTTGAATAACTTCTTTGGTTATCAACTCAGAGACCACTTCAATGCTTTGAAAATACTACACATATTTGGGGCAGATTAATATTTTCTTAATCACTTAAATTCAACATCTGTACTGCTCAGCCACAAAATTGGGAGTGAGTGAATAGAATATATGCATGGGGTAAGTCATTAAACATTATCCATTGTGCAACTCCAGGAAGGCGGTATGCCTATATTTCAAACTGCAATTGCAGTTGGGAGCTATACATACTATAATCACACCATAAGTTTGTAGAGAAACACAGACTTTTCCCAAAGCATTTTCACATTACTTATACTATTACTGTCTATAACTAAGCAAGCCTTTCTATACAGCTATGCTGTTGTTGGCATAAAATTTAGAATGAATACCCTGCTGCCCTTTGAAAACTTTCTTTTTTGATAAATTGTCAAAAACATGAAGTAAAAGAGTAATCCAGAACATCCCTTGAGTGTTTAATTTCAGAGATGTATTTCAAGAATGCAATTGATCACACAATTCTTATTTGTAAAAATAGAAAAAAAAATCTGTCCAAAACATTTGCTGTATCAATCATTTGGTCCTAATTTTAGCAGCAAAGTTGGACTATTTTGGGTATCTCATTTTTTTTATTGCAAGTGCCCATTTTTAAGAGAGGTGTAATTGTGCCGCTTGTTTCTCCTGGTTCAGAACTCACATAATATTGCAATGCTCATTCATTCATTCATTCAATCTTATTTATTCTAAGCACTTGGGAGAGTGCAATATAACAATAAACAGACACATTCCCTGCCCACATCATCCATTCCCTCAGTTTAAACGTCTGGATAATTCAAAATCTTAGCTCCCACCCAATATTCTAAAGTGAATATCAGGGACATTAATGAATATTCCTGCTTCAGTTAATCAATCATATTTATTGGACACTTGGGAGAGTACAACAGAGATATAAAGACATGATTCCTACCAACAGCTTGTGACAAACAACAATACTTTGAGTCAGAAGGGAGAAGGGAGATCTAAGTGGTTTTAATAAGAAAATGGAAAAATAAGTGAAGAATAAGTGTTTAGGGTGCAGAGCTTGCAAACTGACATATACATATTGGTGGCTGTGAGTACCTAAGTTCTTAGGAGATGGTTGGGAGGATGAGACCAAGGAAAAGAAAAAGTGAGTATGCCTTAATAAGCCAGGGGAATTCCATTTTGATCAGTTCTTTGCCCCTTTCCTTTCTGCTTTTAGTCATGTAATAGTGAATGAGAGTGAGTGTCTCTTCTACCCTCAGGTATAGTGAACAAGGGTAAGCAATCCTCCCTTCCTCCTCTCCCTTCCCCAATCAAATCACCCTGCCCACCATCACAACTAAGCCTGCTTAACTCCAGGTACCAATCTATCAGCTAATCAGAAACATTTATTGAGAGCTTAATTTGGGGAATGATAATAATAACAGTTGTGATATTTGTTCAGGGCTTACTTCTGCTCAGCTCTGAGCAAAGTGCTGGGAAAAGTTATCTGCCAGTTGGGAAGAGAGAGGAGTTCCAGGCAGGAAGGAGGGTTTATGGCGCGAGAGACGGGCATGAGACCCAGTGAGGTTGGCATGAGAGGAGTCAAGTGAGCAGCCAGGGTTATAGCGGAAGAGAAGCGAGGATTAGCAGAGGGGGAGGGAGCTGACAGTGCCTTAAAGTCAACGCAGTTTGGAGTTTCTAGATGCAAAGATGGATGATCACTGACAGGTCGGGGCAAAGGGGAGGAGGGAATGGATGAGTGAGCAATCTTTTCAGCACACTTTACGTCCTATTGCTCACTCTGGGTCCCTCAGTTGTCCTGAGCCTATATGAGACCCAGCTGGCTACTGGCAGCTCTGACCATGAAGTTTCAAGCTGTTTTTATGACCAGGCCTAATGGTTGGCAGGGAGCAGAGATGTCATGCATTTAGACTTCTCCCAGATTCACTAACACACTTAGTTAGAGAAGCAGCGTGGCTCGGTGTAAAGAGCCCGGGCTTGGGAGTCAGAGGTCATGGGTTCTAATCCTGGCTCTGCCACATGTCAGCTGTGTGACTCTGGGTCACAACTTCTCTGTGCCTCAGTTACCTCATCTGTAAAATGGGGACTAAGACTGTGAGCTCCACGTGGGACAACCTGAACGCCTTGTATCCCCCCCCCCGTGCTTAGAACAGTGCTTTGCACATAGTAAGCGCTTAACAAATGCCACCATTATTATTATTATTATCCTTGAATTTCTACTTGTGTAATATAGGAATATTGATTTCAGAGAGGAAAAGCCAGACAACATGCCCAAAGACATGACAATGGTTTGCGGATGGTTCGATGGTTTGTGAGCTGTGAGGCTTGGTAGCCTGTAGACATGGGGAGAGGGGCTGGGTTAAAAGGCCACAGAGAGAGAGAGGGCTGAAGAGAAAGGCTTTAAGGAATAGAAGCAGAGAGGAGGAGCTACGGGGCTGCAGGTTCCCAGTAACTGGGGCAGCGGAGGGAAAGGTCAGAATCATCCAGGGTAAAGAGGTCCAAGCCAGGAGAAATGTAGCCAACAGAGGGAAGAAGGGATATTCAAAAGCCTCATATTTTTACACAGTTGAGCGGATGCTACCATTTCATGAGTCCTAAGGCAATTCAATGCTTAAAAAATGTAAAATAAAATATTATGAGGCATTTCCACAGCCACTGCTTAACAGCAGGAAATACACGTAGCATGTGGCACACAGGATTTTCATTCATTCAATCGTATTTATTGAGCACTTACTGTGTGCCGAGCACTGTACCAAGCACTTGAGAAGTACAAGTCGGCAACATATAGAGACAGTCCCTACCCAACTATGGGCTCACAGTCTAGAAGGGGGATTTTGAAATGTTTGCCTCAAGGAGAGACAGTTTAGTGAGGAAGGATGAGGCATACAAACAAAATTAAGGTTGAATCTAAATATATTCCCAGTTGGGGACTGGACTGTAAGCCCGGTGTGGGCAGGGATTGTCTCTCTTTACTGCTGAACTGTACTTTCCAAGCACTTAGTACAGTGCTCTGCTCACAGTAAGTGCTCAGTAAATATGATTGAATGAATGAATGAATGACTACCCCATTAGCGTGGCTCAGTGGAAAGAGCACGGGCTTTGGAGTCAGAGGTCATGGGTTCAAATCCCAGCTCCACCAACTGTAATTCATTCATTCATTCAATCATATTTATTGAGCACTTACTGTGTGCAGAGCTCTGTACTAAGCGCTTAGGAAGTACAAGTTGGCAACATAGAGAGATGGTCCCTACCTGACAACGGGTTCACAGTCTAGAAACAATAAACAGACACATTCCCTTGCCACAAAGAGCTTACAGTGCCCAGCACATAGTAAATGCTTAACGACCACAATCAATCTGGCTCTGGCAAAGAGGTGCAACACTGACCTTATGCTAATAATAATAATAATAATAATAATAATAATAATAACAATAATGGTATTTGTTAAGCACTTATTATATACCAGGAATCGTAATAAGCACTGGGGTGGATTTAAGTAAATTGGGTTGGTCACAGTCTCTGTCCCACGTGGGGCTCAAAAGTCTCAGTTGCAGATGAGGTAACTGAGGCCCAGAGAAGTAAAGTGACTTGCCTAAGGTCTCATAGCAGACAGATGGTGGAGCTGGGATTAGAACCCATGACCTAACTCCCAGGCCTGTGCTCTATCCACTACACCATGCTGCTTCCCTGTCAGCTGTGTGACTTTGGGCAAGTCACAACTTCTCTGTGCCTCAGTTACCTCATCTGTAAAATGGGGATTAAAACTGTGAGCCCCCCGTGGGACAACCTGATCTCCTTGTAACCTCCCCAGCACTTAGAACAGTGCTTTGCACATAGTAAGCGCTTAACAAATACCATCATCATCATTATTATTATTAGATTAGTTGGTATCTACCCATTCACACTATTGCCATGCCCTATATACTACATGCCTTTGTCATCATGGACACTTAGCCAGATTACCCTAAAAGTTCTGACTTTAATTTATACTGTGTCCTAAGCCTTTTGTGGTTTAGAAATGGTCACAGGACCATATCCAATAATGAAAATATTGTACTACATTTTGGCAATGAATTACAGCTTGGAGAAGTGCTTGTGACCGGGCAATTGCTGTGCACTTAATAGTAATAATAATAATAATAATAATAATAATAATAATAATAATAATGTCATTCATTAAGCACTTACTTGTGCAAAGCACTGTTCTAAGCAGTGGGGAGGTTACAAGGTGATCAGGTTGTCCGACATGGAGCTCACAGTCTTAATCCCCATTTTACAGATGAGGGAACTGAGGCCCAGAGAAGTGAAGTGACTTGCCCAAAGTCACCCAGCTTGACAAGTGGTGGAGCTGGGATTTGAACCCATGACCTCTGACTCCAAAGCCTGGTCTCTTTCCACTGAGCCACACTGCTTCTCCACTTCTACTGCACTTCAGAGAGGGGAGCAAAAATGGGGAGAGAGGAGTGCAAAAGTGGGATGCTGTAATGACACTATCTTCTGAGGTAATAATAACATTAATAATAATAATAATAATAATGGTATTTGTTAAGCGCTTACTATGTGCCAAGCACTGTTCTAAGTGCTAGAGAAATAATAATAATGTTGGTATTTGTTAAGCACTTACTATGTGCCAAGCACTGTTCTAAGTGCTGGAGAAATAATAACAATGTTGGTATTTGTTAAGCGCTTACTATGTGCCAAGCACTGCTCTAAGTACAGGAGAAATAATCATAGTGTTGGTATTTGTTAAGAACTTACTACATGCCAAGCACTGTTCTAAACTCTGGGGTAGGTTGTAATCAGGTTGTTCCACGTGGGGCTCACGGTCGTAATCCCCATTTTACAGATGAGATAACTGAGGCACAGAGAAGTTAAGTGACTTGCCAAAGTCGCACAACTGACCAGTAGCAGGGCCTGGATTATAACCCACGACCTCTGGCTCCCAAGCCCATGCTTTTTCCATTAAGCCACACTACTTCTCTACAATACAATCAGATGAGTCACCATCCCAATTGCAGCTATTATTATTATTACTATTACTTTTAAGTGCTGTCAAGTCATTTCCGATTAGCAGCAACTCTGTGGATATACTTTCTCCAGAACATTCTGTCCTCTGCCATAATCCGCAACCTTGCTAATGGTTCTTCTGTTATCGTTGCTATGGTCTCTATCTATCTAGCTGCTGGTCTGCCTCATCCACGTTTTCCCTGACTTTTCCTAGCATTAGTGTCTTCTCCAGAGAATTAGTCCACCTGATTATGTGTCCAAAATATACTAATCTAAGTCGAGTCATTTGGCCTTCCAAAGACCACTTCGGCTTAATTTGCTCCAAAATCCATTTGTTTGTATTTTGGGCAGTCCATGGTATTCACAGAAGCTGGGGATCAACTTACTGATTTATGTGAATCAAATGACTTCTTTATTGCCAACACTTTCTCTATAATAATAATGATGACATTTATTAAGTGCTTACTATGTGCAAAACACTGTTCTAAGCACTGGCACTGTTCTAGTGACGACTGTACACGTGGACTTCACCAGATGGAAGTTCTATATTATTTGTAGAAAAAGATAGAGGAGTTCTATTTTGGCAGCAAAAACATGCCTGGAACTGATTGTGGAAGAGATCATGAGCCCAAGGACAGTAAATGCTCGATAAATATGATTGAATGAATGAATCAATGAATGAATCCCATGGGGAGCGCACAGTCTTAGTAGGAGGGATAACAGGAATTTAATCCCCATTTTAGAGATGAGGGAACTGAGGCACAGAGAAGTTATGTAACATGCCCTAGATTACACAACAGGTAAATCATGAAGCTGGGATTAAAAAACACGTCTTCTGAATCTCAGAACTGTGCTCTTTCCACAGCTCTCTGAAAGATCATATGAATGGCACTTGGGAGATATTGAATGTTCTAATATACATTTCAAAAGTTGGCAATATTCACATATCCACACCTAGAAGTTTAATTTAGATAATTAAAAGAGAATTAACAGGAAAGGGGGACAGCTAACAGAAAAATCCAAGTCTGCCAGCTTGCTTAAAATTTTTCCATAGAAGTTTTAAGTTTATTTATGTGTTAAAAGGTATTACTCATGTGGTGGCCTTTACCAGGTGACAAAATAGAGTGGTTTCCAAGAGATATAGCTCCTCTTCCCACCTTCCCCTCCCGAGACACTCTAGCCCCAGGCACCTAGTGAAGAGAGGAGAAACCGGAGCAAATAGCCCATCTCCTGGCCTAGTGGATAAAACACTGGCCTGGGAGCCAGAAAGGCTTGGTTTCTAATCCCTGCTCTGCCATTAGTCTGCTGTGTGACCTTGGGCAATTCACTTCCCTTCTCTGTGCCTCAGTTACTTCATCTGTACAACGGAGATTAAGACTGTGAGTCCCTTGTGGGAAATAGACTGTGTCCAACTTGATTAGCTTGTATCTACCCCAGCACTTAGAATAGCCTGTAACTTAGTAAATGCTCAACAAATACCATTAATAAAAAAGAAAAAAACAAGAGCCCTCTTCCCAAAATATCTGCAGAGGAGTAAATGCAGAGAAATGTCTGCTGGGAAATGTAGTACCTGAAGAAAGCTTTGCTATTTACAGTATGTAATTTCCCAAAGATAATCCTCTTTCCCTCAGCCTCTAGTTTTGCTTTCAAAAAAAGGTTTGCTTGCTAGCTTAACAACCCAGCTAGCCATTGGGAAGATATAGTTCCAGTAAAACTTCAGAGCAGGCTAGGCTCACCGCTCAGAGGTAACCTGCCCTCCGCTCTTGAACTCATAGAAGAAGAGATTTAAGATGAGAGGATGTATTTCTCAGCATAAAATATACTATTCATCAGTGATATTTATTGAGTTCTTACTATGTGTACAGCACTGCACTAAGTGCTTGGGAGATTACAACGCAGAAGAGATGGTAGACACATTCCCTGCCCAAATTGACCTGGGGCCTTTGAACAATCTGTTGCTCCCCAGATCTGCTAGAAGGAATTAGACTGATCCTGAGAAGAGAAGACGAATGAAAAGGTCACAGCCCTCGGGGTCAGAAGACTTGCTGTGTGAACTTGGAAGTCACTTATCCTCTCTGGGCCCCAGTTTTCTCATCGTAAAATGGGGATTAAACACGTTATCCCTCCCTCTTTAACTGTGAGCCCAGTGTGACGCCGGAACTGTGTCTGTTATGACTGTATCGATTCTACCACAATGCTAGACACACAGTTCATTCATTCATTGATTAAATCATATTTATTGAGCGCTTACTGTGTGCAGAGCACTGTACTAAGCGCTTGGGAAGTACAAGTTGGCAACATATAGAGACGGTCCCTACCCAACAGCTGGCTCACAGTCTAGAAGATTATTAGCACTTAAATATCTTTATCATTATTCTTAATATCTGGAGATCCAGTGTCTCTGTAGGCAGAAATCTGGAACAAGGGAAGGAGATATAGTGCCATGCTTGTTTACTACTAAAACTCTGCTAAAAATTATTCAGTGACAATAAAGATGATGGTGATAATGACAATAAGGATGAAGATGGAAATTAATTCCAAGATCTGGGTGAGAATACCATTGAGGATCATGGAAAAGCAAAGTAACTTTTTTATTTCCTACTGTGGCAGGTGGTAGAAGATGACTGACTCTTCAACTAAAATTGGTGCTCCATCTTATACTTCCCTACCGCTTGGTACAGTGCTCTGCACACAGTAAGCACTCAATTAAATACAATTGAATGAATGAATAAGAATTCCTTCTTAACAGAGACCCCAATGGATGGAATACAAACAGCTAGAGACGTTTCTTGAATCAGATTTTCATGTGCTATGCTTCTCTAGTAAATGCAAATATGTTTTCCATAAAAATGAATCTTTTTGGAAAAAAAATTGTTTTCTTCTCTTTTTCATCTAATTGCCTACAGGCACCACAGTAGGCAATTGTTAAATGTTAAATGTTTCAAAATGGAACCGGTATTAATTTCTTCTCATCTAATAGTAAGGGATTTTAAAACAACAGAAAAAAGTTTTTTTAACATTTCTAATCACTAGATATCTGAATGAATTTATTTTAATACGTTTTGATGCAAAACCCCAGGTTCTCTCTGAGACTAGGGATTTTTTTCCCCAAATTCATTCTGGCATTTGTTAATTGCCTACTATGTGTTTAGCATTGTGCTAAGAGCTGGGAAAGTTATAATCAGTGGACAGGGAATGAGCCTATCAACACTGTTGTAGTGTAGAAGCAGCGTGGCTCACCCACTCTTCTAGACTGTGAACCCACTGTTGGGTAGGGACCGTCTTTATATGTTGCCGACTTGTACTTCCCAAGCGCTTAGTACAGTGCTCTGCACTCAGTAAGCGCTCAATAAATACGATTGAATGGAAAGAGCATGGGCTTGGGAGTCAGAGGTCATGGGTTCTCATCCCGGCTCGGCCACATGTCAGCTGTGTGACTTTGGGCAAGTCACTTAACTTCTCTGTGCCCCAGTTACCTCATCTGACAAATGGGGATTAAGACTGTGAGCCCCACGTGGGACAACCTGATCACCTTGTATCCCCCAAGCGCGTAGAATGGTGCTTCGCACATAGTAAGCACTTAACAAATATCATCATTATTATTATTACTCTTTCAAGAGCTTAGTACAGTGCAAGCAATGGTACTTATTGAGCTTTTACAGTGCAGAACACTGTACTAAGCACTTTGGGAGAATACAATATAGCAGAGTGGACATAAATGTTCCCTGCCCCCAACAAGTCTATGGTCTAGCTTGACATTAAAATGAGTGAATAATTTATAATATAGAATTTATTCTGAGCTAACATAGTTTGCTCCAAAAATGCTGACATTTACCAATGTGTCAGCTGGGGAAAGGGCAGTACTGTAAGAAACTTGGGATATCTCCTATCAGTTACCAGAATTAGCCACAAAAATTTGTCATCCAGGCATTTTGAAGAGTTCCAAATAGTAAATTCAAACTTTGGGGTGGAACTCGGCCTGCCTATGCATTTGGAAAATATCCAAAAGACATTACTCTGATTAAATTCAAATCCCACTATGGATATTATAAAAAGATGTACAAACAAGCATCTTCAGTCATAATGACCACAAGATACACCTGCAGGAGGAGATAAAAGGTATGGCCCACATAGAGTTTATGAAAGAACTTTAATGAAAATTAAAGTGTTTGTTTCAGCAGTAATTTATCCTTTTTAATCTTTCCCACTGACAAATGTAATCTCTGCTTGTTCAATTGCCATTGGTCTTTTGAGTTACAAACCATTCTATTCCTTTAAAAATGCACTATCTTCTCATTTTGGGGAAAGCTTCCTTGGTTCTCTAATTTCCACCACCGGGCTGGAATGGAAGTGAAGGTGGTTCTAACTTTTCACAAAGTACCCACCTGTATGTTTTCTTAATTAGCTCAATTCACTTTTCATTCAATCGTATTTATCGAGCGCTTACTGCGTGCAGAGCACTGTAGTGTAAGAGTTAGAGAAGCAGCGTGGCTCAGTGGAAAGAGCAGGGGCTTTGGAGTCAGAGGTCATGGGTTCAAACCACACTCTGCCAATTGTCAGCTGTGTGACTTTGGGCAAGCCACTTAACTTCTCTGGGCCTCAGTTACCTCATCTGTAAAATGGGGATTAAGACTGTGAGCCCCCCCCCACCCCCCGCGAGGGACAACCTGATCACTTGTAACCTCCCCAGAGCTTAGAACAGTGCTGTGCACATAGTAAGCACTTAATAAATGCCATTATTATTATTATTATTAATCCATTTATCAACTGGCTCCTTCCAACAAATCCAATCTCTAACTGTAACCATCATGAATTTGCAGTCAAAAGGAGAAAAAGTATACAGTTTTGTTCCCTGAAATCATTTTCATTTCCTTCCCATTTATTTTTCCCTTTTATTTTTTTATGTGAAAAATCAAAAACCTAATTAAATAGGGAAATTGACTTTTTCAGTTAAAAATAAGATAAAAACCTTTCATAGAAAGGAGCTAGTCTTAATACTGCTCCAAGATAAAGACGTTCCAAGCTAGTTCTCTAAACTCTCTGGGAGAACAAATACTGTTACGAATATTTTGTCCATACCATGACCAAGTAGTTTATATTTAAAGCTAGACAGACCTCAGGAATCTAAGGATTCACCACACAAGCGTGGGCTTTATGTATTAACTGTATGATTCCTGAGATCTTGCTCTGTGAATGAAAAGAGGATTTAAAGTGACGTGATACAGTCACAACCAATT
Source organism: Tachyglossus aculeatus (assembly GCF_015852505.1). Taxonomy (NCBI): domain Eukaryota; kingdom Metazoa; phylum Chordata; class Mammalia; order Monotremata; family Tachyglossidae; genus Tachyglossus; species Tachyglossus aculeatus. The sequence goes on from NW_024044828.1 coordinate 441,983, forward strand.
TTAAGTAGGAGATATCACCGGAGTGATGTCAGGATTTGCTAAAATTCAGCTGTGGGACCTGTTAGTGGATCTTCTAGGTAAATTCCAGGTGCTGATTCCTTTGGGGAGAGACCTAACCCCTTTTAGCCTCTCAACATTTCTAAATGCCAGATTAGATAACTGATTTAAATTTAATTTAAGATATTAAGATGAAAAACCCCAGGTTACTTTTGAGAATGGGGATTTTTTTTACCAAATTCATAGAAATCAATCAATAAGTTGTATTTTTTGAGAGCTTATTGTGTGTAGAGCACTGTACTAAGCTCTTGGAGGAGTACAATACAGCAGAGTTGGTAGACTCATTCCCTGTCCACTGTTTGTATCTTACCCAGCTCTTAGCATTATGCTAAACACATAGTAAGCAACTAACAAGTGCCAGAATTATTGACAGTTAGCTCTATGGAAAGATGAGTGTGAATGTAGGGGAAAAGCTAAACCTCAGTTACCCCATCTGTAAAATGGGGATTAAGATTGTAAGTGCACCCTAGGACAGAGACTATATCCAACCTGATTATTTTGTATCTACCCCACTGCTTAATACAGCGCCTGGCCCACAGTAAGTGCTTAACGAATACCTTATTAAAAAAAATGCCAATTGTGGTGGGACCTAAGGTTTATGTCTTTTTGTTCTTTGCTGAATTGTTCAAGAAAATTAACTCTGATTTCTCACCATCAAGAGCATGTTAATCTTTCTGTTGCTGTTGGGAACATAATCATCAGGTCCATCACTGTTTATTTCAAGCTAGAGAAGGCAGCCTGGCAAAAGGAATACATCTAAATGAAAACAGTGAATTTAAATCTCAGACTTACTACAGGATGTTTGATAGGAAGAATAGAATTGAGTACTTCTTCCATGTACTGGTGAATGAAATGCAAGAGAAGAGAATGAAACCTAAGAGGAAAAGGCTCATCATATGCTAGTCTACACAAGTAAATCCATGTATCAGTCAAACAATAGCATTTATTAAGTACCTCTTCATTGCAGAGCACTGTACTAAGCACTTCAAAAAATATAACAGAATTAGTAGACATAATTTCTATCCTCTAGAAACTTAACATCTAGTGGGGAAGACAGACTCTAAAATAAATTACAGATAGGAGAGAGGGATTAATGTGATCATTTCACCTCTATCATATTCTCCCAAATGCTTAGTACAATGCTTTGTACCCAGGAAGCACTCCTGTCTGATTAATTTATTGATTAATCAATCAATCAATGGTGTTTATTAGACCCTTACTGTGTGCAGAGCACTGTACTAAGCACTTGAGATGCTACAACAGAGGTGGTAGCCACGTTCCCTGCCCATAGTGAGCTTACAGTCCAATGAAGATTTTACGCTGAAATTCTGGGCACAATTAGAAAGGTCTGGATGGCTAGGCTATCCCTGCAAATGGTTGGAATATACAGCAATAGCTGAAATTTCCATGTCTTCAAGGCTCCACTCTGGGACCAACAACATCTGCCTTAACACCTTATTCTCGTCTCTGGCTCAAAAAAAAAAATTGTGGTAGTTAAGCGCTTACTATGTGCCAATCTATTAATTTTATTTGTACATATTTATTACTCTATTTATTTTATTAATGATATGTATATAGCTATAATTCTATTTATTCTGATGGTATTGATGCCTGTCTACCTATTTTGTTTTGTTGTCTGTCTCCCCCTTCTAGACTGTGAGCCTGTTGTCGGGTAGGGACCGTCTCTATATGTTGCTGACTTGTACTTCCCAAGCGCTTAGTACAGTGCTCTGCACACAGTAAGCACTCAAATATGATTGAATGAATGAATGAATTTCTGCACACAGTAAGCACTCAATAAATATGATTGAATGAATGAATGAATGCTAAGCACTGTTCTCAGAGCTGCAGTAGTTACAAGGTAATCAGGTTGTCCCACGTGAGGCTCACAGTTTTAATCCCCATTTTACAGATGAGGTAACTGAGGCACAGAGAAGTTAAGTGGCTTGCTCAAGGTCTCACAGCAGCAAGTGGCAGAGCTAGGATTAGAACCCACATCCTCTGACTCCCAAGCCTGGGCTCTGGCCACTAAGCCATGCTGCTTCTCCTGTTCAACTGTTCCACCTCCCCCAATCCTTCACCAACCCACTGAGTTTATGTTGTCTTTCCAAACAACAAGGGTGGTAAGACAATGTGTAGATTTCATTCTTTATACCAACATTTCACCTTCTCTGAAAAGAAACCAATGTTGAAAAACTCAAAGTACAATCAATCAGCCGGTTAATGGTATTTTTGAATGCTTACTACATGCAGAACGTACTTTGGGAAAATATAATACAGTAAAGTTGGTAGACACAGTCCCTACCCACCAGGTAGTGGATGACAGTTGTTAAAATAAACTACAGATAGGGGAAACAGCAGAGTATAAGGCTATGTAGAAGCAAGAAGGAGCTTGGCTCAGTGGAAAGAGCATGGGCTTAGGAGCCAGAGGTCATGGGTTCAAATCCCAGCTCCGCCGCTTATCAGCTGCGTAACTTTGGGCAAGCCACCTAACTTCTCTGTGCCTCAGTTACCTTATCTGTAAAATGGGGATTAAGACTGTGAACCCCACGTGGGACAACCCGATCATCTTGTAACCTTCCCAACACTTAGAACAGTGCTTTCCATATAGTAAGAGCTTAACAAATTCCATCATTATTATTATTATTATATGTACATAAGTACTGTGGGGCTGGGGATTGGGGGAATATCAATGTGCTTAGAGGGTACAGTCCCAAATGCAATGTGCTTAAAGGGTACAGTCCCAAATGCACAGGTGATGCAGAACATAGGGTACACAGGATAAGGAAATGAGAGGATATTTATTTATTTATTTGTTTATTTTTGTAATGGTATTTGTTAAGCGCTTACTATGTACACTGTACTAAACAATGGGGTAGATACAAATTACTCAGGTTGGAAGTAGTCCATGTCTCACATGGGGCTCACAGTCTTACTCCCCATTTTCCAGATGAGGTAACTGAGGCCCAGAGAAGTGAAGTGGCTTGCCCAAGGTCACACAGCAGACAGGTGGCAGAGCCAGCTATAGAACCCAGGTCCTTCTGACATTCAGGACTCTGCTCTATCCACTATGCTGGGCTGCTTCTCGTGTTAGTCAGGAAAGGGTTCTTGGAGGAGATATGATTTTAGTAGGGCTTTGAAGATGGAAGAGGTGATGGACTTTTGGAGGCAGGGAATTCCAGGCCATGCAGAATCCTGACCCAAATGGCTTAAGCTTTAGAGGAAATGATGCGGCCTAGTGCCACTGGGCAAGTCACTTCACTTCTCTGTAAAAACGGGGATAAAGATTGTGAGCCCCAAGTGTGGACGGGTACTATATCCAACCTGATTAGCTTGTATCTACCCCAGTGCTTAGTACAGTATAGTACATATAGTAAGCACTTAACAAATACCATACAAAAGTCTGATATTCACACTGCAGATAACTGACTGATTGACTGATTGATTCAAATTGAGTATTTAAAAAATCAAACTGAGTTACTTTGCCTAAAAGTGGAAGAATATTTTTTCTGGTTAATGACTGTCATTCTATCATAGAACCTGCAGCAGGAAACTAGCAATTGTCCAAAGCTGAAATAGATGGAAATGAACATCTGCACATTTATATAAGCTTGTTTTGTTAGATCCCTGGATTTGGACAGATGAGAAAATCCATCCAAGTCCATCTATTAAACAATGTTTCAGAGCAAAGGGCATAAAATGTAAGTTTCTTCCAGCATGGTGGCAGATTATTACAACTAATGCTTTTATGAACCCGTGGATTGTAATGACTCGTTAGGGACAGTTTTACATGGAATCCTATTAAAACCCCATTAAACATAACATGCATTTGGGATGAGAAGCACTGAGCTCATGGATTCTAGCGTAAATGAATATTAAAAACAAATGGAATTTTACCCAGATTTATTGGCGCAATCTTTGTTGGAAGCACTTGAGAGAGTATGATATAGTTGATGCTTGTGATTCCTGCCTATCAGACACTTACAATCTAGTAGGGAAGACAGATGATAAAATTAATTACCATTTCGGTAAGTAACAGGCACACAAGTGAGGTGAATATCAAAGTGCTAGGGCATATAAACACAAGTTCATAGGTGACACGGAAGGGGAAAGAGAAAGGTGGGGATTTGAGAGGTTAGTCAGAGAAAGCTTCTTGTAGGAAGTATGATTTTAATAGGGCTTTGAAGATAGGAACAGAGATGATCTGTTGGAAAAGAAGGTGGAGGGAGAGCAGGGACAAGGGGTAAATAGTGAGAGAGATGAGAGTGAGAGACAGTAAGTAGGCGTCACTGAGTGAGTGAGTTAGAGGAGTGAACAGGTTGGGTTGTAAAGGGAGGTGAGCAAGGATAGGTGGAAGTGGGTGAGCTCATTAAGTGCTTTAAAGCAAATGGTGAGGAGCTTCTATTTGACATGGAGATGGATGGGCAACCACTGGACATTCTTGAGGACTGGGGAAGTGTGTGCGGAACAATTTTCCAGATGTGTCATCTGGGCAGGAGAGTGAAGTATGGACTGGAGAGGGGAAGGATTGAATGCAGGGAGGTCAGTGAAGAGGTTGACAATGGTTGAGGTGGGATATGGCAAATGTTTAGACCAGTGTGGTGGTGGTTTGGATGGAGGGATGGACAATTCTATAGTTACTGTGAAGGTATAACCAATAGAATTTGGTACCTGACCAGATATGTTGTTTGTAAAGAGAATACAGGCGAGGCCGTGAGAGCGAATGAGTTCTCCAAAGGGAGCTGGTATAGCTGGAGAATAGAAGGGGACCCAGATACCCAGATAGCTCACGTCTAACTTAGCACTTAGTACAATGTCTGGTACATTGTAAGCACTTAACAAATACCATTGTTTTAAAAAAAGGAAAAGGAAATCATAATCATCATCAGAGCCAGGACTAGAATGGATGCGCCTTGTGGGCAGGGAAATTGTCCATAATATTGTTCTCTCCCAAGTGTTTAGTACAGTGTTCTGTACACAGTAGCCATTCAAAAAATGTCATTGTTGGATAATGGGTTTCAGAGAAAAACATTTGTGTTTAAAAGCTATCCTATCTGAGCAGGAACACATAACTCCAAACCTACTAATGGTAGTTTTCAGGACAATGGTGGTCTAAATGTCCTGCAGACTGTGAGCCTGTTGAGGGCAGGGATTGTCTCTCTTTATTGCTGTATTGTACTTTACAGTGTTCTGTATGACTGAATGAATGAATAAGCGGAATGGACATGGAAAACGGGAGAAGGAGAGGTGGGGGAAAGGTGGACGGGCCACTGTGCAATCACATTTCAAAGAAACAAATATGGCAAAGGAAATTATTGGTCTTTGACGTATGGAGAACCATTTCAGCAGAACTCTTTTTAATCAACATTATTTTTGCAGTAGATTTAAAACCATTTGGCAGATTGCTCTATTTTGCAGTTTTCAAGACACACTCTTCCATTTGGCTTCAAAGACGAGCCATTTACCTCTGGGGTTCACATTTCAAGTCATTTTTTAGCCATTTTGCAGCCGTTTGGTTCTACACATTTAATCAAACTGGAGTCTTTAGATGTACTCAGCGGCACTGAAAATATTAGCAAAGTCACCGCATCAATAACTGTGGCATTTTTTGTTAGAGAAGCAGCATGGCTCAGTAGAAAGCATACGGGCTTTGGAGTCAGAGGTTATGGGTTTAAATCCCGGCTTCGCCAGTTGTCAGCTGTGTGAGTTTGGGCAAGTCATTTAACTTCTCTGTGCCTCAGTTCCCTCATCTGTAAAATGAGGATTAAGACTTTGAGCTCCACATGGGACAACCTGATCACTTTGTATCCCCCAGCGCTTAGAACAGTGCTTTGCACATAGTGATCATGTAACAAATATTATTATTATTATTATTATTATTATTGTTATTGTTATTATTATTATTATTATGTACTTACTCTTTGTCAAGTACTGTACTCATCAGGTAGGGCACAGTTCCTGTCTCACATGGGGCTCGTAAGTCTAAGGAGGAGGAAGAATAGGTATTGAGTCTACAGATGAGGAAACTGAGACCCAGAGAAGTTAAGTGATTGCCCAAGGTCACACAGTAGACAAGTGGCAGAACCAGGATTTAAAACCCAGGTCCTCAGACTCCTAGGTCAATGCACTTTTCATTAGGCTACACTGTTTCTCCCAAACTCAACCAAGTAAAATAATGTACCGCAAATTAGTCAGCGGGCACGGATTTCTCTAAGTCCTGAACTATCTAGAGGCATATAAAGTCATTAAGAGTCTAAATTGTTGCAAGTGTTTACCATCCAAATTGTAGATAGTGAGTGTCTAGGGATGCCTTGTTTTATAATCATGTTTAATTGACCAGTTTTCTACCCTAGAAATGTTTGCTAGAGCTCAGAGGAGCCCTATAACCAACAACTAGGACAGGGGGCATCCACACTGGAGCACAAGAAATTCTTGGGTGCCAGTATGAATTATTTTAAATGTTGTCAGTACAACACAATCAAGCCATTAAAGTTAGTATGACCCCTTTAAATGATTGAGAACAATCAACCAGTGGTATTTATTAAGTTGATTAATGAACTGAATGAACTGAACTGAATGACATGAACTCAATACTGATGCCAGTATGAATTATTTTAAATGTTGTCAGTACAACACAATCAAGCCATTAAAGTTAGTATGACCCCTTTAAATGATTGAGAACAATCAACCAGTGGTATTTATTAAGTGGTTACTGTGTGCAGAGCACTGTACTAAATGCTTGGGAGCCGAGATGAGCTCTAACTCTGAATTTATGCAGCCATAGCCATGTGATCCTAGGCTCCAGATACAGATTCAACACTGACAGGGTAAGGGAACATTAAGAGGAGGCTGAACTACCTCCTCCCCTCCTGGTAGGCCTTTAGATTTTCATATTTCCTAGATTTTCATCTTCAAGAAAGAGAAAGAGTTGATGGGATATCACTGGGTAAACTCACTCCTCCCCATTAATGACAAGTTTGGTAACAGAGAATTTAAGGCCGAATTCTGCTATTTCACACATGGATAGGCAAAGTAGAAAATTGGATCAGAAAAGCTAGCAGGCCTTTGGGAGATTGACGAAGGTTGATATCATGGGGTATTAAGCTACCAAACTAAAACTTACAAGGGTGGGAGTAGTGTCTAACCTGACCTTACTGCAGAAGGCTCATAATAATAATGGCATTTATTAAGCGCTTACTATGTGCAAAGCACTGTTATAAGCACTGGGGAGGTTACAAGGTGATCAGGTTGTCCCACGGGGGGCTCACAATCTTAATCCCCATTTTACAGATGAGGTAACTGAGGCACAGAGAAGTTAAGTGACTTACCCAAAGTCACACAGCGGACAATTGGCAGAGCCAAGATTTGAACCCATGACCTCTGACTCCAAAGCCCGTGCTCTTTCCACTGAGCCACGCTGCTTCTTCATCCCGCTACTGGAGGCATTTCACCAGTGTGACCAACAAACAATAGTTAACATGAAATGAAAAGACTGAAACAGAACCAATACAATCCATTATATCATCCATGAGGTCGCCATGGAGCAAAATCCCCGTTGTCCAGCATAAACATACATATATAACTGACTGCTTAATATTATTAGAAATAATGATAACAATAATAATATTTGTTAAGGCTTACTATGTAGCAAGCATGGTACAATATGCTGGGATAGATACCAGATAAATCAGGTAATCAGTGACAAAGTGTTAGGATCAATCACTTAATTAATCAATGTTATTTATCAACAGCTTTCTGGATGAAGAGCACTATATTAGTCACTTGGAAAAGTACAACAGAGTTGGTAGACATGTTCCCTGCCCAATGCTGCCTGAATTATTGTAGTAAGTGCTCAATACATACCATTGTTTGATGAATTGATCACTGGCAACAAAGTCCTAGACTCAATTAACAGCACTGAAGCAGTGTTCATCACAGCACTGCCTTGCTGGGTGGTATATCTGAGAAGAATGCAAGTGAGAGACCCTGAAAGACAAGAGATGGAAACATGAATGAGGTAGGTGCGAGGTGGGAGGTGGGACGGCTCTCTTCTTCTCATTCTCACAGGATTCATACTCATAGCTGCAGGATTCCTCATGAAATCTGAAGCAGGGTCAAGACTCCATTTCCTTAAATCACTTTATTATTATTATTACAATTATTATATTTATTAAGTGCTTACTATGTGCCAAACCCCCTCTCAGGGTTGCCCCTGGAGAGTTTCCAGTACTCTACCAGTCTCAATTATTGGAGGGAGAGTTAAGCAGAGGTATATCCATTCTATTCCTAGCTTGGGCAGTGGCTGGCGAGCGGAAGGCAATCTGCTACAAGTCAAAACTCACCTGTGCTGGGAAAGAGTAGAGGGCAAAGACTCAAGTTTACTGCGCAGAAGGAGACAATGGTAAACCACATCCATATTTTTACCAAGAAAACTCTATGGATACACTACCAGAGCGACTGCAAATGGAGGTTGGGCGTTCTGGGAGTGATATAAGATTGCCTTCTGAGAGATTCCCTAGGTCAGAATAACTCAGCTTGATTGTGTTCTGGGGCAAATTAATTTGATAATCCAACTTCAAACTTCAACTTCAACAATTCTTGTCAATGTTCAATATGTCATCTGGCATGCTCTACTTTCCCTTTTCACCCTACCTTTGGCACATTTAATGAAGGCAGCAGTTTCTCTTTCTCAGAGACAAGGAAGGGGAAGAGATGAAGAGTAGGGGGAGAGTGAAGTGAGTATACATAGTACCCCCTTAACAAATATCATCATCATCATCATCATATAAAGTGGTCTCTCTTCAAAACTGATGCTACTGATAGGTACTAACAAGTGAATTGTAAACTCTTTGAAGGCAGGATCGTGCTTCATTATTTTATAAAACTCTTCCAAGTACTTCATAAAGTGCTCTATACACAGCAAGTGATCAATAGATACCTCTGATGACTGACTGAATGGAACTGAAAAGACCAACAGCTGACCAACATGACATTCTGCACTACATTCGTGTAATAATAATAATAATGACGATATCGGTTAAGTGTTTACTATGTACCAGGCACTGTACTAAGCGCCGGGGTGGATACAAGTAAATTGAGTTGGACACAGTCCCTGTCCCACGTGGAGCTCACAGTCTCCTTCCCCATTTTATGGATGAGGTAGCTGAGGCCCAGAGAAGTGAAGCGACTTGCCCAAGGTCACACAGCAGACAAGTGGCGCTTACTGTGTGCAGAGCACTGTACTAAACACTTGGGAAAGTACAACAATGAACAGTGATATTCCCTGCCCACAATGAGCTTACCGCAAAATTACTCTTGTTCTCTTTTCCAAAAGTTCAAAGGAACTTCCATTGCTCTGCTAATATAAATTCATACATTGCCCCCTTCACAATGTGGAAAGGAGGCGGTTTCCCAAATGTCCATGGGGCTCAGCCTTGAAACGCTTCCTCAGAAAGGGAGATATTTGAAGAGGAGCTTCAACAGTCCTGAAACGCTTCCTCAGAATGGAGAGACTTGTATTTGGAGAGGAATTTCAAAACCTACCTTCCCGAGTACCTGCCTTCGCCCACTTGATCTGGCACAGTGAAACTGGGAATTAGGAATTACGGCAGCTCAGTGCACGGCCCAGCTTCCAAACGTTGGCTTTTGAGTCCCTCACCAGCAGTCAGGAGACAGGCCAACGCTGCTACCATTGATTTCCAGTAACATCAGAGGTCCCTTGGAGCCAGGCCGGCTCTCTAGAGAGATGAGGCTGACCTAAGCCTGACATGACTAACTTCATTTTAGAAAGGCCACCAGTTCAGGGTCATGACTAACTGTCCCTTACGGGTCCTGAAATGGAGTTGCTAAACCGCCTGCCTAGGCCGTTAAACGATCTTTTCCTGCCGTTACTGGTTCCTCAAGAATGGGAGGGGTTTCTTCAGGAGCTAACCAATTAGAAGCTACCATGACTCTTGGTTCTCAACGATCCACTCCCTCTCGAGGGTTTATCAGACTCATGTAGACTCCTGGGATGGAAGGCCATCCCGGCTCCTATAGAAAGCCCAGAATCGTTCCCTGGGCCTCCTTGCTGTTGGGGTTGAACTAGATTTCCTGTTCTTAAGCACTTACTCTATGCCAAGCACTGTAGAGAAGCAGCGTGGCTCAGTGGAAAGAGCACAGGCTTTGGATTCAGAGGTCATGGGTTCAAATCCCCGCTCCGCCAGTTGTCAGCTGTGTGACTTTGGGCAAGTCACTTCATTCATTCATTCATTCAATTCTATTTATTGAGCGCTTACTGTGTGCAGAGCACTGTACTAAGCACTTGGGAAGTACAAGTTAGCAAGATATAGAGACGGTCCCTACCCGACAGCGGGCTCACAGTCTAGAAGGGGGAGACAGACAAAACAAAACACATAAACCAAATAAAATAAATATGTACAAGTAAAATAAATAGAGTAACAAATATGTACAAACATATATACATATATACAGGTGCTGTGGGGAGGGAGGTAAGGCCGGGGGGATGTGGGGGGGAGAGGAAGGAGGGGGCTCAGTGTGGGAAGGCCTCCTGGAGGAGGTGAGCTCTCAGTAGGGCTCTGTACCTCTGTACTCGCCCCTAGCTAAGTGCGGGCATGTACTGCTTAGTTTGGTGCTCTGCACACATTCATTCATTCAATCACATTTATTGAACGCTTACTGCGTGTAGAGCACCATACTAAGCGCTTGGGACAGTACAGGTCGTCAACATATGGAGACGGTCCCTACCCAGCAACAGGCTCACGGTCTAGAAGGGAGAGACAGACAACAAAATAAAACTTCACTTCCCTGGGCCTCAGTTCCCTCATCTGTAAAATGGGGATTAAGACTGTGAGCCCCCCATGGGACAACCTGATCACCTTGTAACCTCCCCACCGCTTAGAACAATGCTTTGCACATAGTAAGTGCATAATAAATGCCATTATTATTATTATTAAGTCAAGGATGAAAGGGATCTGGCATTCCACAGGCTGCATTTCCACGGAATAGTGAGGAGGGGACGGTTTGGATGGGTGCAATGCTGAGATGGGTAGCTGCAGTAAGCGCTTAATAAATGCCATCATCATTATTATTATTATTATTACCAAGCACAGGGGAAGATACAGAATAATTAGGTCGGACAAAGTTCCCGCCCCACATGGGCCTCACAGTCCCAGGGAGAGGGGAATACAAGTATTTTATCCCCATTCTTACAGATGAGGAAACAGAGGCATAGAGGAGTTCATTCATTCAATCGTAATTATTGAGCACTTACTGCGTGCACAGCACTGTACTAGGTGCTTGAGTTAAACGACTTGCCCAAGTTCACACAGCTGGTAAACAACTGAACTGGTATTATCCTGCCTACTAAGTTCAAGCTCTCTGCACTCGGCCACACTGCCCTTAACAGTTTTATTTCTCTATGTGAATGCCTTGAAGTCAAAGGTGAATGTCTTAATGCTAAAATTAAATGTCCAGGGATTTGCTCCCTCAATTATTTTTCTTACCCATAACTCCTTGAACAGTACCATGCATATTGTAACTACTAAACACACTCCAGCCAGGATTTTTTTATCAATATTCAGTACATTGGGAAGGTTGTGACTGATGTACAAGGTTCAAAATGCCCGAGGTGGGAACCCTCTGAAATCTGCTCCTTTAATAATAATAATAATAATAATAATAATGATAATAATAATGGCATTTATTAAGCACTTACTACGTGCCATGCACTGTTCTAAGCGCTGGGGAGGTTACAAAGTGATTAGGTTGTCCCACGGGGGGGCTCACAGTCTTAATCCCCATTTTACAGATGAGGTAGCTGAGGCACAGAGAAGTTAAGTGACTTGCCCAAAGTCATACAGCTGATAATTGGTGGAGCCAGGATTTGAACCCATGACCTCTGACTCCAAAGCCAGTGCTCTTTCCACTGAGCCACGTTGCTTCTCGAACTGTAAGGCCCTAATGCACCTAATGTTTTGGTTCATGTCAGTGTTGTTCATTTATTATTTCTGCCAACTTCAGCATGCTATTTCATCTCTTCACCAATCATCCCCACTTTTGAACCTTGGCTGAGCTGTCCGGTGAAATGGGCTGCTTACAATGTCCTTCCTGTTGTGATAAATCCCACTCCCCTCCCTCTCCCCCCTAACCTTCCCATTCACGTTTCCAAGGTGACATTTCTCCCCCTGTAGAACTCTGAACTCACTGCCCTGGTTTCTGAGGTCCTGATGTACCTTCTCCCTGCCCCTCCCCTATTTCTCTCCCCTCCAAGACTTCTCTTTCTTTTTCTTAGCTTTTTCATGATCAGTTCTCCTTAACAGCTTCTTCCCTTTCCCAGTTTGCAGTCCCCACCTCTCCTCCCAGGGCAGGGTCGGGAGAGGGCATGGAGCAGTAGTCCAGGAAGCTGCCTGGGGGTGAGGGTGGTTCCCAGTTCAAAAAAGAAGAAAAAAGTTCAAAGAAAGTAAAGAGGCAGGGGAGAGAGAAAATGTGGTAATGGCTAGTCTGAATCCCATTTGGGTCTGCAGCTCTTCAATCTGCTGGCATCTTCAAACCATTCTTCTCATTCTTAACAAATTCCTGGTAATTCTCCCAGTTTTGTCCAATGCTTTCTTAGCCTTGAACTCTGCCTTGATGTAATTTTGCTATTTTCATTGATTATTGTTTTCCCAGTGGACTTTATATCTATATTAATGTTGGTCTCCGCCTCTAGAATGTAAGCTCATTTTTGTTGTTGGGCTTTTTATGGTATTTGTTAAGCACTTCTTTTATAATAATAATAATAATGATGGCATTTATTAAGTGCTTACTATGTGCAAAGCACTGTTCTAAGCACTAGGGAGGTTACAAGGTGATCAGGTTGTCCCACGGGGGGCTCACAGTCTTAATCCCCATTTTACAGATGAGGTAACTGAGGCACAGAGAAGTTAAGTGACTTGCCCAAAGTCACACAGCTGACAATTGGCAGAGCTGGGATTTGAACCCATGACCTCTGATTCCAAAGCCCATGCTCTTTCCACTGAGCCCCCCGTGGGACAACCTGATCACCTCGCAACCTCCCAGCACTTAGAACAGTGCTTGGTACGTAGTAAGTGCCTAACAAATACCATCATTATGATGATGATGATGATGATAATGATGATGATAAGAGGCTGGACTGGACAAAGAAGTCTCTAAATTTGATAGAAAAGACTATCCCTGATTTTCTCAATGTCCATAACCAAGCCAATCTGAATTAACTAAGGAAAATGTCAGTGTGCTGCCTCAACTGCTTTTTTAGGTCACGAAGCCAAATTCTGCCATCAGCTCCTCCTGGAAAAATCCTTAGGTTCATCCATTATTGAGACATGGAAAGTTCCCTGGCACTGCTTTTCCGAATGCAAATGCAATACGTATAGAGCACTCTGAAAGCATCGCTGATGAATGATTACCATTGGAGAGTCAATAAATTATGGCAGGGTATTTACACAAAGAAAGCACCTTTCGGTCTGAAGTGCCCACACTGCTTTGACCAGTGCCTCCGGAGGAGATTGCAAACCCGTGTGGTAGCAGTTGACATTAGGGAAATTGGAGACGTTGGTTTATCAAAGAAAATGTTGGGAGGATATTAAACGAAAGATCAGCAGGATACCACTTGCAATTCACACAGGAACTTATTACTTCTTTTAATTATGAAAAGTGGGTGAAATCTGAAACTCTGAATGAACTGTAATATCAGTTTAATGGAAAATCAGAAGGGAATTCAGATTTTAAACTATTATTAAAACTCTGAGGAAATGGTATTAACAGAACTCCAAATATCGTGATCACTCAATAAATCAATCATATTTATTGAGCGCTTACTGTGTGCAGAGTACTGTACTAAGCACTTGGGAAGTACAAGTTGGCAACAACTTGATCATCACAATCAATCAACGGTATTTACTGAGCGCTTACTGTGTGCAAAGCACTATACTAAGTGCTTGGGAGAGTAAGATATAACAGAGTTGGGAGACATGTTCCCCTCCCACAAGAAGATTATGGTCTAGAATATCATTACTACTACTTTCATTCATTCAATCATATTTATTCAGTACTTACTTTGTGCAGAGCACTGTACTAAGCGCTTGGAAAGTACAATTCAGCAATAAAGAGAGACAATGCCTGCCCACACCGGGCTTACGGTCTAGCAGGGGGGAGATAGACATCAAAAGAAGTAAACAGGCATCAATATAAATAAATAGAATTATAGATATATACACATTAAAACAAGTAAACAGGCATCAATATAAATAGAATTATAGATTTTTACATATATACACAAGGGTTAGGCGTGGGGAGAGGGGGTAAAACAAAGGGAGTGAGTCAGGGTGATGGGGAGGGGAGGAGAAGCTGAGGAAAAGGGAAGCTAAGTCTGGGAAGGCCTCTTGGAGGAGGTGAGCCTTCAGTAGGGCTTTGAAGGGGGGAAGTTTGATTGGCGGATTTGAGGAGAGAGGGCGTGGGCCACGGTCTACGGCAGACAGATGAGAACGAGGCCGAGTGAGAAGGTTAACACCAGAGGAGTGGAGTATACGGGCTGGGATGTGGAAGGAAAGAAGGGAGGTGAGGTAAGAAGGGGCAAGATGATGAAGAGCTTTGAAGCCAATAGTGAACACTTACTTTGTTCAGAGCTCTGTACAAGGCATGTGGAAGACAGAGAGAAAAAATAAGAGACCAAAAAATTGGAGAAGTACACCGTACAGTGGAAAGCCCAGTGGGGCTTGCCCAAGAGGGAGAACTGATGGCTTTACCCAATTTTACAAATGAGGAAAGTGAGGCCCAGAAATGTTAAGTGATTTGCCCATGGTCACACAGCAGGCAAGAGGCAGAGCTGAGACTAGAACCCAGGTCTCCTGCCTCCCAGGACAAATGTCTTCCCATCCCAAGAAACTTTTCTCCTAGCTGGACAGATCTTTCCCTAGATTGTAAAGTGGTTTCTGTGTTCTGTTCCTTAGAGTTAGCACAGATACAGTGGGGATAAATCAGCATACTAGGCTGGAGGACTCAGGAAGCTCGCTGCAATCATGCAGCTTTGTCCCTGTACGGAGACTTCATTCATTCACTCATATTTATTGAGCACTTACTGCATACAGAGCACCGTACTAAGTGCTTGGGAGAGTACCTGATTACCTTGCATTCCCCCCAGCACTTAGAACTTGGCACTTGGCACATAGTAACCGCTTAACAAATGCCATTATAATTATTATTATTTACAATACATAATAAATAGACATATTCCCTGCCCACAGTGAGTTTACAGTCTAGTATAGGGGGAGACAGATATTAATATAAATAAATAAATTACAGATATGTACATAGGAGCTGTGGGGCTGGGAGGGGGGTTGAACAAAAGGAGCAGACTGTACTAATCACTGGGGCAGACACAAGCTAATCAGGTTAGACATAGTCTATGTCCCGCACGGGGCTCACAGTCTTAATCCCCATTTTACAGATGAGGGAACTGAGGAACAGAGAAGTTAAGTGACTTGCCCAAGGTCACACAAAGACAGGTGGCAGGGCTGGCATTGGAACCCAGATCCTTAATAATAATAACACCAATAATAATAATGTAGGTATTTGTTACGTGCTTACTATGTTCCAAACATTGTTCTAAGCACTGGGGTAGATACAAGGTAATCACATTGTCCCACATGGGGCTCACAGTCTTCATCCCCATTTTACAGATGAGGTAACTAAGGCACAGAGAAATTAAGTGACTTACCCAAGGTCACACGACATTGTCCCACGTGGGGCTCACAGTCTTCATCCCCATTTTACAGGTGAGGTAACTGAGGCACAGAGAAATTAAGTGATTTACCCAAGGTCACACAGCTGACAAGTGGTGGAGGCTCTCTCAGGCCTGAGCTCCTTCTTCTAAGCCATGCTGCTTCTCTAGATTGTAAATTCGTAATTGGATGGGAATGTGCCTTCTTCTTCTGTTGCACTGTACTCTCCCAAGCACTTAGTATAGTGCTCAGCACAAAGAAAGCACTTAATAAATATGGTTGACTGGTTGATTCCTTCTTCCATAGCACAGCCATTTACCCACTATATAACTTTTTCTAAGGCTTTCCATTATCTTCATAGGTTGGTAGGAACACTAAATAACAATAATAATAATAATAATAATGGTATTTGTTAAGCGCTTACTATATATCAAGCACTGTTCTAAGCACAGGGGTAGATACAAGGCAATCAGGTTGTCCCATATGGGATTCACAGTCTTAATCCCCATTTGACAGATGAGGTAACTGAGGCACAGAGAGGTTAATGACTTCCCCAAAGTCACACAGCTGATAATTGATGGAGCTGGGATTAGAACCCACAACCTCTGACTCTTGCCACTAAGCCCCACTGCTTCTGGTATAAATGAATAAATGAATTCTCCTATAAATGAATTTTTCCACTGTTTTCTAACTCAGAGAAGATTCTAAGTCAGAAAAGCACTATGGCCTAGTGGATAGAGCATGGGCCTGGGAAGAAGGACCTGGGTTGGAATTCTGCTCGTCTACTTGCTTGCTGTGTGACCTTGGACAAGTCACTTCACTTCTCTCTGCCTAAGTAACCTCATCTGTAAAATGGGTATTAAGACTGTGAGCCCTTTGTGTGAGCCCGCTGTTGGGTAGGGACCATCTCTATATGTTGCCAACTTGTACTTCCCAAGCACTTAGTACAGTGCTCTGCACACAGTAAGCACTCAATAAATACGATTGAATGAATGAATATGGACTGTGTCCAACCTGATTAGACTGTATCAGTGGTTAATACAGTGCCTGGCACTGTTAGGCGCTGAAATTATATTAATTTCTGTCTCCCCCTCTAGACTGTAAGCTCGTTGTGGGCAGGAAATGTCACTGTTTATTGTTGTATTGACCTTTCCCAAGTGCATAAGACAATACTCTGCACACAGTAAGTGCTCAATAAATATGATTGAATGAATGAATGAATCCTTATATCTTGTCATTTCCCTGATCTGCATTTATTTCAATGTCTGTCTCCCTCTCTAGGCTGCAAGCTCCTTATGGGCAGGAATCATATTTACCAACTCTACTATCCTGTATTCTCCCAAGTGCTTAATACTGTGTTCGGCACACAGTAAGTGCTTTACAAATGTCACTGATTTACGGTGCTGCAGAAAGAGTAAAAAATGGGCACCTTTCTTAATCTGATTGATTTTCCTCTTTTGGAGAAGTCTAAGGATCTTGAGCTCCTAAATGCAGCCAGATTTGCTTCTGAGCTACCTGAGCCTAAATCTGTTGATCACTTCAAAGTTTCTGTAGGATCTACAAACACAATAGGTAATACAATAGAGGTCTTTATGGTATTCCCAGAATTTAGATGCTTGGGCATTTCATGTCATCCTCTCTCCCCCATATATACCAGCCAGCAAAACTGTATCATGATGATGATGGCATTTGTTAAGCACTTACTATGTGTCGGGCACTGTTCTAAGTACTGCGGTAGATACAGGGTAATCAGGTTGTCCCACATGGGGTTCACAGTCTTAATCCCCATTTTACAGATGAGGGAACTGAGGCCCAGAGAATAATAATAATAATGGTGTTTGTTAAGTGTCTACTATGTGCAAAGCACCGTTCTAAGTGCTGGGGGGATAAAGGTGATCAAATTGTCCCATGTGGGGCTCACAGTCTTAATCCCCATTTTACAGATGAGGGAACTGAGGCCCAGAGAAGTTAAGTGACTTGCTCAAAGTCCCACAGCTGACAAGAGGCAGAGCTGGAATTAGAACCCACGATCTCTGACCCCCAAGCCCATGCTCTTTCCACTAAACCACACTGCTTCTCCTCATCGGATTAACTCCAGAATAGGAAACTGAAAATGTCAAAGACCTTCTGGTGAGGGATCCTATTTTATCACCTCATTTCAAAGATAACAGCCACTATCCTTTTGTCTGAGAAGCATCAAACTCGACTCTAAGCAATTATCCATCTAACACATCCAGTCCACTGCCAAATCCTGCTATTTTTTTCTGCACAACAGTTTCCTTCCCACCGAAACTATTACCTTCCTTGCATAAATTCTGGTCTTGCCTTGACCAGATTATTATAATAGCCTCCTTGCTGACCTCCCGGACTCCAGCCTCACTATACTTAAGTGCTGGGACAGTCTCTGTTCTGCAAGGGTAACACAATCTGAAAAATGCAGGAGTTTTGACAAGGTCTTCCAAGGTAGACCTTCCTTTTTTCTTTTCATAGTGGTGGAATCAGGATTAGAACCCAGGTCATCAGAAACCCAAATTCTCTGGCTCTGAAGAGGCTCAGTCTAAAAGAGGGTATAAGAGGATAAGTGCTTGCAATGTCCCAGGTGCTTTATACTAAGTGCTGGGACAGTTAATCGGGTTTAATGCAGCCCGTGTCCCCCCATTTTATAGATGAGGCAACTGAGGCACAGAGGAATGAAGTGACTTACTTGCCCCTGGTCACAGAGCAGACTAGTGGCAGAGCTGAGATTAGAGCCCAAGTCCTTCTGAGTTCCAGGCCTCTCTTTCTTTCTTTCTTTTATGTAATTTATTAAGTGCTTACTATGTGCCACGCACTGTTCTAAGTGTTGGGGAAGATACAAGGTGATCAGATTGTCCCACGGGGGGCTCACAGTCTTAATCCCCATTTTACAGATGAGGTAACTGAGGCACAGAGAAGTTGTTACTTGCCCAAAGTCACACAGCTGACAATTGGCAGAGTCAGGATTTGAACCCAAGACCTCTGCTCTGTCCACTGGGCAACAACTGCTTCTCTTCATTGGGCAGAAATTATGCTAGAGTTGGACTGCCTTCTTGTGATTCCTCTTTTCGGGAGCCACAAAGAGGTTGGTAGAAGCCAGCTGAATTATATTCTGAAATTTCTGAGCACACTGAGCCTAAAATAGTTGGCCTTTTCGGCCCCATGCACTGATAGGTGAACTTCACCATCAGTGGTATTTTCTTTGACCACAAAGGGCACCTAGATGATAATAATAATAATGGCATTTATTAAGCACTTACTATGTGCAAAGCACTGTTCTAAGCGCTGGGGAGGTTATAAAGTGATCAGGTTGCCCCGCGGGGGGCTCACAGTCTTAATCCCAATTAGACTGTGAGCCCGCTGTTGCTAGGGACTGTCTCTATATTTTGCCAATTTGTACTTCCCAAGCGCTTAGTACAGTGCTCTGCACACAGTAAGCGCTCAATAAATATGATTATTAAATAATACAATTGAATGAATAAATGAATACAGATGAGGTAACTGAGGCCCAGAGAAGTTAAGCGACTTGCCCAAAGTCACACAGCTGACAATTGGCAGAGCCGGCATTTGAACCCATGACCTCTGACTCCAAAGCCAGTGTTCTTTCCATTGCTGCTCTCCCTCTTCTAGACTGTGAGCCCGTTGTTGGGTAGGGACCGTCTCTGTATGTTGCCGACTTGTACTTCCCAAGCGCTTAGTACAGTGCTCTGCACACAGTAAGCACTCAATAAATATGATTGAATGAATGAATAAAGAGAGTGGAGGGAGACTGGGGGAGATCAAAGGATAGGGACAGGGACCTTGAGGGAGGTCAGAGGATAGGGAGGAGGTGATACCTGGCCACCAGGCCAAAAGTTCCAGGGAATTTTACTTCAGATGAAGGAAAGCCTCCCTGCTATTATCGATCAATCAATTAATCAATTGTATTTTAAAAGCACTTACTGTGTGGAGGGCACCTTACTAAGCGCTTGAGAGCATACAAAACAACTCCCTGCTCACTAGGAGATAACAATCTAAAGGCCTTAAAAAGTACAGTTCCAAGTGCATTAGTGATGCAGAAGGGGGCGGGAGTAAGGGAAATGAGGGAAATCCTCAACTTGGAGGATTTTTTAAAGTGATTTTTAGGCTTCGAAGACGGAAAGGATGGCAGTATATGAAGGGGGAAGGAGGCCGGCCTCTGTGGTGAGAGAGGATCAAGTGAGTAAAGAGGAGAGAAGCTTGCCGGCTGAGTTTGTAGTAGGAAGTCAGAGCGGTAAGATAAGACGGCGTGAGCTGATTGATGATGAGGATGAAAGTGAAGATGACGATACTACACCTGGACAAGTCTCTGCTGTCAAATAATGATAATAATTTTGGTATTTGGTGAGTGCTTACTATGTGCAAAGCACTGTCCTAAGCCCTGGGGAGGTTAAAAGGTGATCAGGTTGGCCCACAGGGGGCTCACAGTCTTAATCCCCATTTTACAGATGAGGTCACTGAAGCCCAGAGAAGTGAAATGACTTGCCCAAAGTCACCCAGCTGACAATTGGCAGAGCCGGGATTTGAACCCATGACCTCTGACTCCAAAGCCTGTGCTCTTTCCATTGAGCCATGCTGCTTCTCTGCTACTCAGAGTACTCACTCACTACTCTGCTACTCACTCACTACTACTCACTCAAAACTCTAAGGAGTTTTCCCGAGACCCCAGGGAACCGGTGATAGGCTGGCTGGCCAGGGGATGGAAGGGAGCGGTCGCCCAGGTGGACCTCGGCCCAAATGAAAGTAGCCGCCGAGATTTGGGCCTAGGGGTGGATGTGACCCACACTCACACTCAAGGTCGTACCCTCTGGACCCTTGCGGTATATTGGGCTCTGTATATATGTATATATGTTTGTACATATTTTTTACTCTATTTATTTATTTATTTATTTTATTTGTACATATCTATTCTATTTATTTTATTTTGTTAGTATGTTTGGTTTTGTTCTCTGTCTCCCCCTTTTAGACTGTGAGCCCACTGTTGGGTAGGGACTGTCTCTATATGTTGCCAATTTGTACTTCCCAAGCGCTTAGTACAGTGCTCTGCACATAGTAAGCGCTCAATAAATACGATTGATGATGATGCTGATTGGGCTCGGACAGTCCCCTGGAATGAACAGGGAAGGGCGGGACTCTCCAGTGGACCGACCCAGCTACATTAAACCAGCATCTCCTGGTGCTTGGAATTGAACAACTCCTGGATGAGAGGGAGAAGACTCAGGAACCAAGCCCCTGGTCCCTCCCTGCTCAAGAGGGCTTACTTCGTGCGGTGGGAATGGATGCACCCCCAGGGCTGGCCCACCGTTTGAGGGATAGGGCCACTGGGATACAAACCCGGAGCACTTTGGCCAATGTGGTCAACAGTGACTGGTCTCTATTCCAGTCCCCTGAGCTGCTGATTACCAGGCGCATAACGTCCATGATTAGGAAAGGCCAGGGGTTCAGGAGAACAAGGCCCGTCCCAACGAATACTAAAAGGGACCCCCACCGACCCCCACAGAGGGTCGGTTCAGGAAGACTGAACACCCACCGACCCCCACGGCGGGTCGGCTCGGGGAGATTGGGCCCAGGAGAGTGGGTGGCCATATGGCGGGAGTTAAGGGAGCGGGGCTTTCCTACGGATGAGCTGGATGGGCTGCCCACACATATCCTGAAGCTGCTCACTCAGGAAGGTAGACCCAAGGCCCCAACCACCACGGACACGGGAAAGTAGAAGGGGGATCCGTTGGACGGCACCACGGTCCTCTCACAACCCGGCTGCTCCCCGCATATGACCGTCCTAGTAAATGATCGTCAGGAAGTCTCCTTACCGGTAGACACCAGGGCCCGGATATCTATAATAGCAATGAGGGCATTTATTAAGCGCTTACTCTGTGCAAAGCACTGTTCTAACAGCTGAGGAGGTTACAAAGTGTTCAGGTTGTCCCACGGGGGGCTCACAGTCTTCATCCCCGTTTTACATTCATTCAATCATATTTTTTGAGCGATTACTGTATGCAGAGCACTGCACTAAGCGCTTGGGAAGACCACATTCTGTCCCCATGTTCAACCATCAGTAATGTGCGAAAAACTACAGCAAAATAAACAAGGCATTACCGGAGAGAAGGCGGACCAGATGTTTCTGTATCAGGCTGGGCGGCGACGTGATCCTCTGGGCAATGGTAAACTGCACCAAGGCTGTAAGACCACGGTGCTACCTATGCGTAGGAAGGATTCTTGGCAAGGAGGCCAACCATCAATTCCAGATAATGTTGCCATAACTGGGGTCACTGGGAAACGGGGAACCCTTCCCGTCACCCGAGCACCCAGCTATTCAAGAAATTTGCAAGCTAAAGCATGGGGATAGGAAACTTAACCACTTTGCCTTCAGGGCGACAGCTATCAGATTGGGAGATCAAAAGGGAATTCCTTAGAGGGAAGGCACCTCCCCCTAGCAAAGGGTTGCCTCCCTCTTAGTGAATGGCTGCCTTCCTCAATCTAAGGCACCTCCCCCTAGAAACTACAATGGCCGTAATTAGGAGTGAATTGGGAGTGAACTTGCCATTGTTCTCCCAGCCTAGGAACAACTGGAGGGGTTTTGATTTAATCATTATTTCTGACTTGCTACTACCTTAAATTTAGCTAAATTAGTAAAAGAGAATAGAGAAGCAGCGTGGCTCTGTGGTAAGAGCCTGGGCTTTGGAGTCAGAGGTCATGGGTTCAAATCCTGATTCTGCCAATTGTCTGCTGTGTTCCTTAGGGCAAGTCACTTAACTTCTCTGTGCCTTAGTTACCTCATCTGTAAAATGGGGATTAATAATAATAATGATGGTACTTGTTAAGTGCTTACTATGTGCAAAGCACTGTTCTAAGCGCTGGGGAGGTGACAAGGTGATCAGGTTGTCCCACAGGGGACTCACAGTTTTTATCCCCATTCTACAGATGAGGTAACTGAGGCACAGAGAAGTCAAGTGACTTGCCCAAAGTCAAACAGTTGGCGGAGCCGGGATTTGAACCCATGACCTCTGACTCCAAAGCCCATGCTCTTTCCACTGAGCCACGCTGCTTCTGATTAAGACTGTGAGCCCCACATGGGACAACCTGATCACCTTGTAACCTCCCCAGCACTTAGAACAGTGCTTTGCACATAGTAAGCGCTTAATAAATGCCATTCATTCATTCAATCGTATTTATTGAGCGCTTACTATGTGCAGAGCACTGTACTAAGCACTTGG
This sequence comes from Tachyglossus aculeatus, assembly GCF_015852505.1. Lineage (NCBI taxonomy): Eukaryota > Metazoa > Chordata > Mammalia > Monotremata > Tachyglossidae > Tachyglossus > Tachyglossus aculeatus. Next base: position 465,027 of record NW_024044828.1, read on the forward strand.
GAAGTACAAGTTGGCAACATATGAAGACGGTCCCTAATAATAATAATAATGGCATTTATTAAGCACTTACTATGTGCAAAGTACTGTTCTAAATGGCAAGTAGCGAAGCTGGGGTTTGAACCCATGACCTCTGACTCCCAAGCCCGTGCTCTTTCCACCGAGCCACACTGCTTTTCTACTTCAGCAGCGTGTGCTTTTCCTTCAGCAGCAGCGTGTACTTCTACTTCTCTGCTTCTCTAGGTAGGGCGGGGGGGATGGAGAGGGGGAGAGGAAGGAGGGGGCTCAGTCTGGGAAGGCCTTCTGGAGGAGGTGAGCTCTCAGTAGGGCTTTGAAGGGAGAAAGAGAGCTAGCTTGGCGGATGTGCGGAGGGAGGGCATTCCGGGCCAGGGGGAGGACGTGGGCCAGGGGTCGACAGGGGGACAGGCGAGAATGAGGCACAGTGAGGAGGTTAACAGCAGAGGAGCGGAGGGTGCAGGCTGGGCTGGAGAAGGAAAGAAGGGAGGTGAGGTAGGAGGGGGCGAGGTGATGGACAGCCTTGAAGCCGAGAGTGAGGACTTTTTGCCTGATGCGTAGGTTGACTGGTAGCCACTGGAGATTTTTGAGGAGGGGAGTAACATGCCCAGAGCATTTCTGCACAAATATAATCTGGGCAGCAGAGTGAAGTATAGGCTGGCCTTCTACTGCCATCATTATTATTATTAAAAGGTAAAAGCAAATTAAATACAAAAGTCATCTTGATATATTTGAAATGATAAATGAATCTGACTGGGCAAACCTGTGCAGCTGATACCAATGAGGGTAGAGGCTTGGAGATCCTCCAAAACCTAGACCCTTCTCTTTTGCAGACATCACGCCTGGGAGAGGGCGAATGACGACACATCGTGCTATGAAACTGCTTGGCTTGCTCATCACTTAACATGTTAAATATTATTAGGACACACAAAGTCCAGATTTAATTGCTTCATGTTATAAATTGAATGTATTAGAACTGGGGTTTGTTCATCTTTGCTTGCTAAATTTGTTCAGATAGTCTTTAATATAAAATTTCCATTTATGTTAAGGGTTGACAATGCATGTTCTGCGTGTTGTCTCTGCTATAGCCTAGCTAAGGGGCAAAAAGCAGTTGTATGTTATTCGGTATCATACATATGTACAGATCTGGATGTCTACTTTGTCTTTGCGATTGTTTCCTTTTAAGGGACTGGGAAGTTTTTTAGTCATCATATCCCAAGGATTTGGAAAGCAACAGAAGAATAGTTGGAAAATTTGTTAAAATTGTTAGTAGTTTTTTTTAAGAATGAGTTAAGAATAATTGTTTAACATTATTAGGAAAAAGCCATTATTTCTAACTTTATCAATCGTATCTGGCTATGTGATGCTCCTGGGTACTTATCTGCCTTCACAATTCTATGGTCAGGACTTCCAGACAGGCCCAGCAAAGGAATCATTACTGAACTGCCCCCCAGAGAGCCTGTCTTCAGTCTTAGCCGTGACGTGACAGCATCAGGGAAGGGAACCTGTTTCTACAGGACCACCTGTTTCAACGTGACCGGTGCTCCTCGCCCCCCCTCATTCCACTGATTCTGGACAGTTGGACATGATGATCTCTGGCAATGTACCATGAAGCTAAGGAGGAGTCCACACCACCAGAGGAGTTTTGGACTGGTTCTATGGACTCTTTAGACTTGAGAGGGGAAGCTTACTATTCCATGGGTTGCTGTTACTTTACTCCTGGTGGTGGGCTTAGTGGGAGGATGGTAGTTACTAAGTTGCTGTTGCTCAGCCCTTTTCACACAGGTGCGACAAACACTACAGTCACCCCCAGCTCTTGCCCCTGTGTGCTATCTTAAGACCGTTGTGCTCATGAGAGAGGGGGTTGTTATCTGTCCCACTGCTACACTGCTCTATCTGTGTGCAGCGGACACTTCAACCATCTCTGGCCCCTTACCTCCGTGCAGTGCCTCAAAAAACATGGTGGGCCACTGACCACCTTCCATGCCTCCATACCTCCTACTCACATGCCTTAAGGGCAGGGCGCTGCCTTCTGTTGCCCCTGGCCATGGGATAGGAAATGTCCTCTGCCCCTACCCATGGATCTGCTTTACTGGTTCCCCTGGCAAGCCAGGGAGGTTATCAGACCATGCGGTCAGGGGAGGGACAGCGCCGGAAGGCACGGCTTCCAGTGCAACCCCACCACTATGCGACCCAGAGGGGACGCAAGAAGGGGTGGGGTCAGGTGGGCATGGATGGCGAGGGCCAAGGGGTGGTATGTCCCAAGGTGACCCTGGGGTACTGGCCACCTCAAGGTCAAAAGCTATCTTGTGACCACCTGAGCCAGCAGGCGGAACTCAGAAGTGAGGGTGGGATACCGCCCCCACATCCAGATCTGCCAGATTGACACCCAAGCCAGGAATACAGGTGTCCCTCGCCCCCGTGTGCCAGTCAAATTAGGTATGGAGTAGGGGGGAGAGTGGAGATTGGATAGACTGAGTCCGGAAGCTGAAATGGCCTAGGGGTACAGGCGATAAATACCTGTCGCCTCTGACCTTCGGGCCCAGAACACCGATACACCAGAGCGGCAGCCCACGTCTTTCCCTGCCCAGAAGGCCAGATGCCCGCTCTGCAAGCCGAACCAACACACTGAGACAAGGGCCATGAGATGGATGAGTGTCTCGTGGGTGGGACCCAGGTGCCCCACTGCTGATGGGAATCATAAGTGGATTCCTTCCATGTAGGGAGAGCACATGGTGAGAGCTAGCCACCCACCACATGCGTGGGTAATGGAATGAATTCCTCCCATGTCAGATAGTAAGTGGATTCTTCCCGAGTGGGAAGTGCACATAGGTGAGAGCTAGCCGCCTCACCCATGCACAATTAACATATGATTTTGTTCCTCCCGTTAGGGAGGCTCGAACATTGCTAATTGATTACATTCCTCCTTAAAGGGAAGCTCAATCTATTGCACCTAAACAGCTACATAATTCAATTCGCCTCGCGGAATAAATTTTATATAAAACTCAGGCTTCCCTTCCCCAGCCCCCCCCCATTCTCTCTCTCTCTCTCTCACTTGCCTCGCCAATTACTGAACGAACCTGTCACTGGATGATGGGTGACAGCAAGTAACTTCCTTTCTCTGTACCTCATCTGTAAAATGGGGATTGAGACTGTGAGCCCCACGTAGGACAGGGACTGTGTCCAGCCCGATTTTCTTGGATCCACCCCAGTGGTTGGCATGTAGCAGGCACTTAACAAATGCCATGACTATTATTACTATTATTATTGTGTTCTCCCAAACACTTAGTATAATACTCTGCACACGATAAGTGCTCAGTAAATACCAAGACGCAGCATGGCCTAGTGGACAGAGCATGATTCCTGAAGTCAGAAGGACCCAGGTTCTAATCCTTACTCTGCCATTTGTCTGCTGGGTGATCTTGGGCAAGTCACTTCACTTCTCCGGGCCTCAGTTACCGCATCCATAAATTGGGGATTGAGACTGTCAGGTTGGACTGCATCAGACTTGATTAGCTTGAATCTAACCCAGCGCTTAGCACAGTGCCTGTCATAGAGTAAATGCTTGACAAGTACCTTAGAACAAACAATAAAACAAATAAGCAAACAGCACTAGTGACCTGGTGACCACATATTCCTGTCATCCCAGACCCCGAGGCCCCACACGGGCCAGATCGATCCACACACCGTGGGGGATTCCCTGGGCACTAGGTAGTGGTCAGAGCTCAGGAACCACATTGCCAGTTTAAAGCCTCCATTCTTCACTCCATTGCCCAGATCGTTTATCTAAAAAAAGCATTCTGCGTATGTTTCCCCATTCCTTGAAAACCTCCAGTGGTTGCCACATCAAGCAGAAACTCCTTCCATTGGCTTTAAGGCACTGAATCAGCTCATCTTCTCCTACCTTACCCCTCCGGTTTCTTACTACAGTTCAGCCCACACGCTTTGCTTGTCTAACACAAACCTACTCTCTGTACTTCGATCTTGTCTCTCCTATTGTCGACCCCTTGCCCACATCCTCCTTCTGGCCTGGAGTTTCCTCCCCCTTCATAGCAGGCAGACCGCCACTCTCCCCTCTTTCCAAGTCTATTGTAATCCTATCTTTCAGGAAACCTTTCCTGACTAACCTCATCTTCCCACTCAATTCTCCCTCCCTTGAATCCCCCAAAGCACTTAGGATACTCACCCCACCTCCTCCCCTTATAGCCCTTATGTACAGACCTTCATACTCCATTCCTTCTCCCTACCTGTAATTGGTTTTAGTGTCTGTCTCCTCCACTAGATGGTAAGCTTCTTGAGGGCAGGGATCATGACTACTGATTCTACTGTATTGTACTCTCCTGAGTGCTTAGTACTGTGCTCTGCCCACTTCCACCTCCATGCAAGCATCAGTTCATGCTCCTGCTCCATTGCTTTTTATGGAGAGACTCCCCCAGGATCCCTGAGCAAATTGAGTGGGAATGAGGAGGGTAGGCGACTTTCCATCATGGAGCTCCAGATGTTGATATTTGTTAAGCGCTTACTATGGCCTGGAATGCCTTCTCTCCACACATCTGCCAAACTAGCTCTCTTCCTCCCTTCAAAGCCCTACTGAGAGCTCACCTCCAGGAAGCCTTCCCAGACTGAGCCCCCCCTTTTCCTCTCCTCCTCTTCCTCCTTTCACCATCGCCCCTCTCCCTCCCTCTGTCCTACCCCCTTCCCCTCCCCACAGCAGTTGTGTATATCTCAGCTCTGGGCAAGTCACTTAACTTCTCTATGCCTCAGTTACCTCATCTGTAAAATGGTGATTAAGACTGTAAGCCCCCCGTGGGACAACCTGATCACCTTGTATCCTCCCCAGTGCTTAGAACAATGCTTTGCACATAGTAAGCACTTAACAAATGCCATCATCATCATCATTTGTGCATATTTATTACCCTATTTTATTAATGATGTGTCCATAGCTATAATTCTATTTATTCTGATGGTACTGACACCTGTCTATTCGTTTTGTTTTGTTGTCTATCTCCCCCTTCTAGACTGTGAGCCCATTGTGGGGTAGGGACCGTCTCTATATGTGGCCAACTTGGACTTCCCAAGCGCTTAGTACAGTGTTCTGCACACAGTAAGAGCTCAATAAATACGATTGAATGAATTAGAAAATCATCCAGTGCTTAGAACAGTGCTTGGCGCGTAGGAAGCACTTATCAAATGTCATCATTATTATTATAGTATTATCCCCTCTACCATCACTGTTATTATTATTATCTTCTTCGGCTAGGAAAGGTCTTGGGAGGGAGGAGTGGACAGTTCCCTGAGCTCTTGTTCCATCCCAGCCCAGCCTGAAGGTGACGTCCAGAGGGCAACTTACTCCTCCAGACCTCGGGACCGTTCCAGTTTCTTTTCTTTCCATTTTTCCACCAAAAGTCCTGAAAAGGGGTAAAATGCACCAGCACAGCGCCGGCACCCCGGGGTTCTTCAGATAATAATCCGATGGCGGGGATGCTTCAGGGGTCCCCTGGGGCTGAGGAAGTTGGGGCGTGGCCTGGCCTGAATAATAATAATAATAATAATGGTATTTGTTACTATGTGCTTACTATGTCTCACCGGAATGATGGTATTTGTTAAGCTCTTACTGTGTGTCAAGTGCTGTTTTAAGCACTGGAATGATGGTATTTGTTAAGCTCTTACTGTGTGTCAAGCGCTGTTCTAAGCACTGGAATGATGGTATTGTTAAGCGCTTACTATGTGTCAAGCGCTGTTCTAAGCACTAGAATGATGGTATTTGTTAAGCGCTGACTCTGTGCCAAGCACTGTTCTAAGCACTAGGATAAATACAGGATTATGATAAGGATTATGTTGCCAACTTGTACTTCCCAAGCGCTTAGTACAGTGCTCTGCACACAGTAAACGCTCAATAAATATGATTGATGATGAAATACAGAGAATTGGGTTGTCCGACGAGGGGCTCACAATCTTAATCCTCAGTTTACACCCTTTGTTGGGTAGGGACCGTCTCTATAGGTGGCCGATTTGTACTTCCCAAGCGTTTAGTCCAGTGCTCTGCACACAGTAAGCGCTCAATAAATACGATCGAATGAACGGATTTTTCCAGATGAGGGAACTGAAGGCCCACAGAAGTGAAGTGGGATGGAGGCGTGGCCTGGCCTGGAGGGGAGGGATCCGGGGGGGAGTGGTCTGGCTTGAAGGGATGGGGCCTGTCTGGGTGGGGCGGGCGGCGTGTGTGGACCATGGCTACCGTGCGGGTGGCCCTCAGGGTGCGACCACTCAGCCCAAGGTAGGTCCGGATGGGGGGAGAGCCCTCCATCCCTCCCTCCCTCCATCCCTCCTTCTCTCCTTCCATCCCTCCTTCTCTCCCTCCATCCCTCCAACCCTCCCTCCCCGGGTCAGTTCCCCACCCCCCCGGCCCGCGGAGAGGGAGGAATAATAACAATAATAATGATCATGATGGTATGACGGTCACCGATGGTAAAGAAGGTTACGATAGAATCGAGTCTACGGGGGCAATGAGGGCGCCCAGATCAGTGAGCAGCAAGTCGTGTGGAGCTGAAAAGCGGTCAGAACTCTGGAAAGCAAAGATAATAATAATGGTGATGGTATTTGTTATTAATAATAATAATGACATTTATTAAGCGCTTACTATGTGCAAAGCACTGTTCTAAGCACTGGGGGGGGGGATACTAGGTGATCAGTTCGTCCCATGGGGGGCTCACGGTTTTAATCCCCATTTTACAGATGAGGGAACTGAGGCACAGAGAAGTGAAGTGACTTGCCCAAAGTCATCCAGTTGACAATTGGCGGAGTCGGGATAATAATAATAATGATGATGGCATTTATTAAGCGCTACTATGTGCAAAGCACTGTCCCAAGCGCTGGAGAGGTTACAAGGTGATCAGGTTGTCCCACATGGGGCTCACAGTCTTAATCCCCATTTTACAGATGAGGGAACTGAGGCACAGAGAAGTTAAGTGACTTGCCCAAAGTCACACAGCTGACAATTGGCAGAGCCAGCATTTGATCCCAGGACCTCTGACTCCAAAGCCCGCGGTCTTTCCACTGAGCCACGCTGCTTCTCTAAGATGAATTTGAAATGGCAGAGTTTGGAGTAGTAATCATCATCATAATAATAGTGGTATTTGTTAAGCGCTTACTATGTGCCAAGCACCGTTCCAAGCGCTGGGATAGGTACAAGGTCATCAGGTTGACCCACGTGGGGTTCGCAGTCTCCACCCCCATTTTCCAGATGAGGGAACTGAGGCACAGGGAAGTGAAGTGACTCGCCCCAAGCACACAGCAGAGAAGCGGCGGAGCCGGGATTAGAACCCACGACCTCTGACTCCCAAGCCCGGGCTCTTTCCCCTGAGCCACGGATCGTTTGCCTAAAACAAAAATGTTTCCCCACTCCTCGAGAACTTCCAGTGGTTACCAATCCACCGCTGCAACAAACCGAAACTCCTTACTTTTTCTTTTTTTGATGATACTTGTTAAATGCCTGGAATGCCCTCCCTCCTCACAGCCACCAAGTTAGCTCTCTTCCTCCCTACAAAGCCCTACTGAGAGCTCACCTCCTCCAGGAGGCCTTCCCAGACTGAGCCCCCCCTTATCCTCTCCTCCTCCTCCCCTCCCCATCGCCCCCACTCCTTCCCTCTGCCCTATCCCCTTTCCCTCCCCACAGTGCCTGTGTATATTTGTACATATTTATTACTCTATTTTATTAATGATATGTATATATCTGTAATTCCATTTATCTATTCTGATGGTATTGACACCCGTCTACTTGCTTTGTTTTGTGGTTTGTCTCCCCCCTCTAGACTGTGAGCCCGTTGTTGGGTAGGAACTGTCTCTATCTGTTGCCAAATTGTACTTTCCAAGCGCTTAGTACAGTGCTCTGCACACAGGAAGTGCTCAATAAATACGATTGATTGAATGAATGAATGAAAGCAGCATGGCTCAGTGGAAAGAGCCCGGGCTTTGGAGTCAGAGGTCATGGGTTCCAATCCCAGCTCCGCCAATTGTCAGCTGTGTGACTTTGGGCAAGTCACTTCACTTCTCTGGGCCTCAGTTCCGTCATCTGTAAAATGGGGATTAAGACTGTGAGCCCCACATGGGACAACCTGATCACCTTGTAACCTCCCCAGTGCTTAGAACAGTGCTTTGCACATATTAAATGCTATCAGTATCGTTATTATTATTACTATTTGGAGTCAGAGGTCATGGGTTCAAATCGCCTTAACTTCTCTGTGCTCAGTTACCTCATCTGTAAAATAGGGATTAAGCCTGTGAACCCCACATGGGACAATCTGATCACCTTGTAACCTCCCCAGCACTTAAAACAGTGCTTTGCACATAGTAAGTGCTTAATAAATGCTATTATTATTATTATCATGAAAAGTGCAATGGGTGGGTTGAGAGTGCATAAGTGAGAAGCAGTGTGGCTCAGTGGAAAGAGCATGGGCTTTGGAGTCAGAGGTCATGTGTTCAAATCCCGTCTCTGCCACTTGTCAGCTGTGTGACTTGGGGCAAGTCACTTCACTTCTCTGTGCCTCAGTTACCTCATCTGAAAAATGGGGATTAAGACTGTGAGCCCCACATGGGACAACCTGATCACCTTGTAACCTTCCCAACGCTTAAAATAGTGCCTTGCACATAGTAAGTGCTTAATAAATGCCATTATTATTATTATTATTATTATTATTATTATTATTATTATTGTAAGTGTTGAGGTGGAAGTTTTCTCTGGTTAAAGTCTCCTGTAGGAAGTCAGATATCAGGAGGGCTTTGAAGATGGGGAGAACCATAGTCTGGTGAATTTGGAGGGGAAGAGAGTTTCAGGCAGGTGGAAGGGCATGATGAAGAGATCAAAGGCAGAAAAGTGGAGAATAAGGCAAAGCGAGAGGATGAATTTGGAAAGGACAAATAATGTAAACCGGAATTGTAGGAAAAGAGTAGATAAGACGGAAGGAACTGGTGAACTGCCTTAAGCCAATGGATAGAAGTTTCTGCATTGCATGGATGGGAATGGGTAACTATTGAAGGTGTTTGAAGAGATGAGACATGCATAATGATATTTTAGAAAATGATGTGGACAGCAGAATGAAATTTTGACAAGGGAGGGGAGAGGCCTGAGGCAGGGAGGCCAGTGAGGAAGTTGATAGAATAATCTAACCAGATTATGACAAGGTCAAAGACTATGGGGGCAGCTTTGTGAATTGAGAGGAAGAGTCATTTTCTGAAATACTGTGGAGGAAAAATTGACAGTATTTAGTGGCAAACTGAATATGAGAATTGAGAAAGGAATTAATCATAGTATCAAGGTTGAGGGGCCCTGGAGGCAGGGAGGCTAGTGGTGTTTTTAATTGTGATGAAAATGTTAAGTGGATGAGTGGATTTGGAAGGGTAGATGAGTTCAGTTTCAGGCATATTAAGTTTAAGATGATGAAGAGACATATTCATTCATTCAATCATGTTTATTGAGCGCTTATTGTGTGCAAAGCACTGTACTAAGTGCTTGAGAGAGTACACTACCACAACAGACACATTCCCTGCCCACAATGAGCTCAGTCGTCTAGAGTGGGAAACAAACAGTAAATAAATAAATTGGAAGCACAAATACACCCTTCTATCTCTATAACTGAGTCATTTCTGATTCATGGCAACTCCAAAGATATATTTTCTCCATAATGTCCTATCTTCTGCCATAACCTTGGTAATGATTCTTCTGTTATCATTGCTATGGATTCTATCCATCTAGCCACTTGTCTCCCTCTTCTCCTTTTTCCCTGGACTTTTCCTAGCATTAGTGTCTCCAGAAAATTAGTCCTCTCAATCATGTGTCCAAAATGTGCTAATTTAAGTAGAGTCATTTGGCCTTCCAAAGACCACTTTGGCTTAATTTGCTCCAAAATCCATTAGTTTCTTTTTCGGGCAGTCTGTCATATTCACAAAAACCCTTTCCAACACCACATTTCAAAAGAGTCAATGTTCTTTTTATCCTGCTTTTTCACTGTCCGGCTTTCGGATCCATACATTGTCCCTGGAAACTCCATAGAATGGACCATTTGTATTTTCGTGGCAATTGTTAAATCAGCACGCTTCATGATGTTTTCCCAGCTCTTCATAGCAAATCTTCCTAACATTAGTTTTTGGCATACTTCTTGACTACTAGTTCCGTTATTATTTATTATCAGTTCCAGGAGAGGAAAAATGGTCAACTATTTCAATCTTCTCTCCATTCGCTATGTATTGAAATTTCCAGTGGTCGTGATCTTTTTGCTCTGCTCCTTCACTCTGAATAATAAGCCCTTCAAATCATCTTCACTCTCTGCTAGTAGACTACTATCACTGGCTTCCCGAAGGTCGTTTGTATTCCTTCCTCCAAGCTTTACTCCTCATTCAGTGCTTAAAACAGTGCTTCGCACATAGTAAGCGCTAACAAATACCATCATTATTATTTGTCTTCATCCAGTCCGGCTTCTCTCATTCTGTATGCGGCATAACGGATGAGCAGGTTAGGCGAGAAGATACATGAGATTGATAGGAAGTAGCATGGTGTAGAGGATAATGCACAGATGTGGGAGTCAAAAGGTCATGGGTTCTAATCCCAGCTCTGCCACTTAAATAATAATGATGGTCACACAGTTGACGAGTCACTTAGAGAAGCAGTGTGGCTCAGTGGAAAGAGCACGGGCTTTGGAGTCAGTGGTCATGTGTTCAAACCCCGACTCCACCGCTTGCCAACTGTGTGACTTTGGGCAAGTCACTTCTCTTCTCTGGGCTTCAGTTACCTCATCTGGAAAATGGGGATTGACTTTGAGCCCCCATGGGACAACCTGATCACCTTGTATCCCCCCCACCCAGCGCTCTGCACATAGTAAGTGCTTAATAAATGCTATATTATTATTATTATTAAGTGGTGGAGCCAGGATTAGAGCCCATGACCTCTGACTCCCAAGCCTGGGCTCTTTCCACTGAGTCACGCTGCTTCACTTGTCTGCTGTGTGATCTTGGGCAAGTCCCTTTACTTCTCTGTGCCTCAGTTACCTCACCTGTAAAATGGGGGTTGAGACTGTGAGCCCCATGTGGGACGGGGACTGTATCCACCCTGATTTGCTTGTATCCACCCCTGCGCTTAATACAGTGTCTGGCATACAGTAAGCACTTAACAAATGCTGCAATTATTATTATAAAAGCTGCAAGCAAACTAACACCCCTAGGTGTGCCTAATTACTTAACTGCCTCATAACAAGGAACTCAAGTGCTCCTTCACCTTGCTGCTCCAGGCAAGCCCACCACAACATATCTTCTTTCCTTAGTCCATCCGGTGAGAATAATAAAAATAAAATCGTTTTTATTGAGCACTTACCGTGTGCAGGGTACTTTATTAAGTGCTTGGGAGAGTACAGTACGACATTAATTCATTCAATCGTATTTCTTGAGTGTTTACTGTGTGCTGAGCACCATACTAAGCACTTGGGAGAGTACAGTACACAAAAAATAGAAATGTTTCCCACCCACAACCACAACCACAACCAACCAGCTGGCTCCATAGCTTCCTCAGTCCTGGCCTCCAGGAAACTCCGTATAATAATAATAATAATAATGATGGTATTTGTTAAGCGCTTACTATGTGTAAAGCATTGTTCTAATTGCTGGGGGTGATCAGGTTGTCCCACGTGGGGTTCACAGCCTTAATCCCCATTTTACAGATGAGGTAACTGAGGCTCAGAGAAGCTAAGTGACTTGCTCAATGTCACACAGCAGAAATGTGGCGGAGCCGGGATTCGAACCCACGACCTCTGACTCCAAAGCCTGGGCTCTTTCCACTGAGCCACACTGGGTAGATGACAACCTGGCACTGTTTTGTGAGCTGAGTCTGCTGGGTGCCTGCCACCTGGAAACAGTCCCTGCCATGGATTGACCAGGCTCCGTCCCCCTCCAAAAAGAAAAAAACAATCACTTCTGCCACTCCTGTCTGCGCACTGGATCAGGGGTGTCCGGGCTGGGCTGGGGGGAGACCAGAAGCATAGCTTGCACCCCTGGGCAGGCGAGTCCTCTCTCCCTTCACCCTTGGCTCCATCTCCCATCAGTACTACCCCAAACCCACCATCGTTATTATCATCAATGGTATTTATTGACCGCTTACTATTTGCAGAACAATCCTCATTGCTCCCAGGTCTAAACTCTCCCTGCACCAGAAAGGTCTACCCGTGTTCTAACTTCAGCCCCGCCTTTGGCACCTAATGCCCCTTTCCCCCTGCTCTGCCCCTGTGGAGATAGGAGGAGAAGCGTGCTCCCTCCTGCCAGGTAGAAAGAGCACGGCCCGGGAGTCAGAAGGTTATGAGTTCTAATCCCAGCCCTGCCACTTGTCTGTTCCTTGTGTGACCTTGTGTGTCTACCTCATCAATGGAATGGGGATTGAGAATGTGAGCCCCACATGGGACGGGGACTGTATCCAACTCTGTATCCAACTTGTACTTACCATGCGCTTAGTACAGTGCTCTGCACACAGTAAGCGTTCAATAAATATGATTGAATGAATGAACTCTGTTTGCTCATATAATAATAATAATAATAATGGCATTTATTAAGCACTTGCTATGTGCAAAGCACTGTTCTAAGCACTGGGGGGATACAAGGTGATCAGGTTGTCCCATGTGGGGCTCACAGTCTTAATCCCCATTTTACAGATGAGGTAACTGAGGCCCAGAGAAGTGAAGTGACTTGCCTGAAGTCACACAGCTGACAAGTGGTGGAGCCGGGATTTGAACCCATGACCTCTGATTCCAAAGCCTGAGCTCTTTCCACTGAGCCACGCTGCTTCTCATATCCACCCCAGTGCTTAGTACAGTGCCTGGTACATAGTAAGCACTTAATAAATACTATTATTATTATTATTTGTGGGGGGGAAACAAACATAAATACAAATGAATAAATTACAGGTATGTACACATCACCAAATCCTGTCGGTTCAACCTTCACACAACATACATAGTGGCTAGAGCATGGTTCTGGGAGTCGTGGGTTCAGATCCCAGCTCTGCTGCTTGTCTGCTGTGTGACCTTGAACAAGTCACTCAACTTCTTTATACCTCAGTTCCCTCATCTGCAAAATGGGGATTAAGACTGGGAGCCCCAGGTGGGATAGGGACTGTGTCCAACTAGATTACTTTGTATCTACCCAGTGCTTAGAAAAGTGTCTGGCACACAGGAAGCGCTTAACAAATGCCATTTTTTAAAAAAATCGCTAAACTCTCCCCTTTCCTCACATATTTACTATTCTATTTATTTTATTTTGTTAATATGTTTTGTTTTGTTGTCTGTCTTCCCCTTCTAGACTGTGAGCCCGCTGTTGGGTAGGGACCATCTGTATATGTTGTTAACTTGTACTTCCCAAGCGCTTAGTACAGTGCTCTGCATACAGTAAGCGCTCAATAAATGTGATTGATTGAATGAATCCAAACTGCTACCTCGTTAATCCAAGCATTTATCCTCTCCCACCTGGATTGCTGTATCACCCCCTTGCTGACCTTCCTGCCTCCTGTCTCTCCCCATTTCAGTCTATACTTCATTCAGTTATTTATTCATTCATTCATTCGTTAAGTGCCTTAGTCCCCGGGCACCCCTGTTTCCCACCAGTGGCCCAGGCTGCCTTGTCCCCCCTCGGCTCGGCGATGGCCACAGATGCTCTGGTTTGAGGGAGCTGGAAATCCTCCAGTCTAAGGGAGCCAGAGACCCTCGGCGGCAGCGATCTGATTTCCAGGCCCAGGCTTAGCCACTACGCCATGCTGTATCTCAGCGCTTGGAAGAGTACAACACAACAATAGGCACATTCCCCCCACGGTCACCTAAGCGCAAGGAGAAACGGAGGAGGTGGGCTTCGGGGGAGCCAGGGAATAGCTCTGCAGGAGCCAGTGACCTTCAGAGACCTGGTTGGGTGAGTCTCCGTGGACATATTATGAAGCCATGAGGAAATGCAAGATTACAGAAGAGGTGAGAGATCAAGGTTAGAGAGGTAAATTTAAGGATCATCTTTGGTGGTGGCAGCCACAACCCCGAGAGCGTAAGGTGAAAAGGGTATCCAGGGCAGGGTCTAGAGGAAAACCTACAATTTTGGGTGAGAGGTGGAAGAGGAGCCAGTAAAAGCTACTGAGAGAAAGTGGCCAGAGAGGTAGGAGAGTGTATTGATTGCTCCCTTAATAAGTGAATGAAAGCTATGGGCTGCTAACATAGTTAACCACAGCCACCAGTGCATTAATAATAATAATAATGGCATCTATTAAGCCCTTACTATGTGCAAAGCACTGTTCTAAGCGCTGGGGAGGATACAAGGTGATCAGGTTGTCCCACGTGGGGCTCACAGTCTTCACCCCCAATTTACAGATGAGGTAACTGAGGCCCAGAGAAGTAAAGTGACTTTTCCAAAGTCACTCAGCTGACAAGTGGCAGAGCCGGAATTTGAACCCATGACCTCTGACTCCAAAGCCTGGGCTCTTTCCACTGAGCCACGCTACACTCAGTTGGTGCTCATGTTGGACACTAAAACCTGAGAGGCAAAATGGCCTATTGAAAGACCACGAGTCTGCAAGTCAGAGTCTAGTCCTGACTCCACCATTTGTCTGCTGTGTGATCTTGGGCAAGTCACTTCATTTTTCTGTGCCTCAGTTTCCTCACCTGTAAAATGGGGATTAAATCCTACACCACCCTACTTTAGACTGGGAGCCTCCTTATGGGACAGGGCCAGTGTCCAACCTGAATATCTTCCATCTACCCCAGCGCTTGGTACGGTGCAAAAATCAATTCATCAATAGTACTTATGAGGCACTACTGTTGTCTGAGAACTGTGTTAAATGTTTGGGAGAACACAGTAGAGTTAGCAGACACAATCTACAGTTTGACGGGGAAGACAGACACAAAATGGATATGTAGAAAGTTAGATAGTGTTTCCAGGAGACAGGAGTGCTGCACTGTGTTACGGGCAGCCGAGAGGTCAAAGAGGATTCTCACTCCCTTTGCTCTCCCGCCCACTCCGCACCCCACAGAACATATGTATATGTATAGATGTATAATTCTATTTATTTATATTGATGCCTGTATAATTGTTTTGATGTGTACATATCTATAATTTTATTTATTTATATTGATGCCTATTTACTTGTTTTAATGTCTGCCTCCCCCCTCCTAGACTGTAAGCCCTGTGTGGGCAGGGATTGCCTCTATTCCTGAATTGTACTTTCCAAGCGCTTAGTACAGTGTTCTGCACACAGTAAGCGCTCAATAAATATGATTGAATGAATAAATGAATGAATAGAGTCCATTAGATATGGCATGGTCATTGTTGACCTGGGCGAGGGCAGTCTCAGTGGAATGAAGGGCATGGAAACTGGATCCTAATGGGTCAACAATAATAATCATTATTGTTAGGGAACTCTTTAAGCACTTACTATGGGTCAAACATTGTTCTAAGCACTGAAGTGGATACAAGATAATCACGGTGGACACAATCCCTGTACCATATGGGGCTCACAGTCCAAGCTGGAAGGTGAACGATTTAATCTCCATTTTACGAATGAGAAAATGGAGACCCGGATAAATTAAATGACTAATCCAGGTTCACTCAGCAGACCAGTGGCAGAGCCGGGATTAGGACCAAAATCCTCTGATTCCCAGGCCCATGTTCTTTCCAGTAGATCATGCTGCTTTCCAATGAACACTCCCCCCAATGGGGACTTGAACCTTGGACGCTCAGATTTAAAATCTGATGTTGAACCGACTGAGCTATCCAGATCAAGAAGGGATTTGGAGGAGGGGAAACAGAAGCAGCAGGTGTATACCTTCTGTCCAGAAGCAAGTAGATGGGGTGATAGTTGAAGGGTACGTTGAGATCCAGAAAAACTTTTTTTAAAATTATAAATGTGAACATGTTTAAAGGCAGAGGGGAAGGAGTCATCAGAGAATGAGCAGTTAAGGATGAGGGTCAGAAAGGGAAGAGAGTGGGAGTAAGTCACATCTCCTCCAGGAAGCCTACCCCCACTGATTTCTAATCTCCCCACATCATACCTTCCAGCTGCCATTTCAGTACTTCTGCACCACTTAAACATTTTAAATACAACCCCAAAGCACTTGCGTGTATGCTTAGAACAGTGCTTCGTGCTTAGTAAGCGCTTAACAAATGCCATCATTCTTATTATTCTATACTTGCTCCTGTCTGAGGTTTGTTTTAGTGTCTGTCTCCCTCACTAGATTGTACACTATTAAATCTGTGGTATTTTCTCACCCGTGTAGTACGGTGCCCTGCATTCAGTAGATGCTCAATAAATACTATCGATTGCCCCCCTTATTAAGTGAGCAAAAGTTGCATGCTTCTGAAGTAGTTGACCAGTCCTCTAGACTATAAGCTTATTGTGGGCAGGGAACGTTACTACCAACTCTGTCGTATTGACCTCTCCCATGTGCTGTGCACACAGTAAAGGCTTAGTAAAAATGATTGTTTGATTGATTGGTTGACCATAGCCACTGTCAAATGCACCACTCAGTGGGTATTCAATAAATGCCATTATTGCTCCTACCAGTGGTCTGTTTCTACTTCATGGGAATCCAGTGCTCAGATAGTTTCTGTGCTGGTGCTGTACACAGCACTGGGCTTCTTTATGTCAGCTGCTTTTATTTTCAGCTTCCAACTTCCCTCCACTTTGGCTCCCGCTTCAGAGTCCCATGGCTGGAAGTCGAGCCTGGTCTTCCAGAGACCGGTGAAAGGAATGTAACAGTTCTGGGACAGTGTGGAGGAGATGGACAGGGGTTTTCCCCCAGAGAAAGATTGGCTTTCTCTGGGTAGACTGATGAAAGACTGGGTAAACCGATGAAAGACTGGGTAGACTGATGAAATGGCACGTATGATGTTATTTTGTCAATCTGCATGCCCAGTGTAGCACATGTTAGGTGACATGCATCTGGGTCCCTGGTATCCATGAGGGCCGTTTGTGGCTGTTCGTGTTGTAAACAATCACACTTTCCCCCCTTCAAAGCCCTACTGAAGGCTCACCTCCTCTTGGAATAAGCCCCCCATTTCCTCAGCACCCCCTCCCCTTCCCATCTTCCTGACTCACTCCCTTTACTTGTATATACACTTGTGTATATATGTGCATATCTATAATTCTGTTTATTTATATTGATGCTAATGATGCCTGTTCACTTATTTTGATCTCTGTCTCCCCCCTTCTAGACTGTAAGCCCATTGTGGGCAGCAATTGTCTCTCTTTATTGATGAATTGTACTTTCCAAGCACTGAGTATAGCACTCTGCACACAGTAAGCGCTCAATAAATACAATTGAATGAATGAACAAATGGCCATCCTGACCACCAGCCCAATCCATCTGTTGGCCACCATGGAGATGCATAACAATATGAGTAGGTGGCATATGAGCAGGTGGCAGTGCATCTCTCAGATGATTCCTCCTCCCCACATTGCAGTCAGGCCACCTCTCAACAACCTCAACACTCTTCTTAGGCTCTTATCTGTACTCTTTTAAGTACTTAGTACAGTGCTTTGCTCAGAGTAAGTAAATGTGTCTCTCCCCCAATAGATGATAAGCTCCTCAAGGGCAGGGAAACTGTTTTCTAACTCCGTACTCTCCCAAGTTTTATCACAGTGCTCTGAAAACAGTAGGCGCTCCTCCCTCAGACCTGGAACTCCCTCCTAATTTTTATCCTTTTTTTTTAGTGGTATTTTTTAGACACTTACTATGTGCCCGGCACTCTACTAAGCACTGGGGTAGATACAATCTAATCAGGTTGGACACAATCCCTGTCCCACTTAGGACTCACAGTCTTAATCCCCATTTTACAGATGAGGTAACTGAGGCACAGAGAAGTCAAATGACTTGACCGACATCACACAGCTGACAAATGATAGAAGCAGGATTAGAACCCAGGTCCTCCTGACTCCCTTGTCACATTTAGTTTAATGTCTGTCTCTCCCTGTAGACTCTAAGTTCCTTGAGGGCAGGAATTGCATCTAGCAACTGTATTATACTATACTTTCCCCAGAGCTTAGTCCAGTATTCAGTTCACAGTAAGCACTCAATAAATATTATTGATTGAATAAATATTATTGATGATAATGATGATGATGAAGTGTTTTCAGAAGGTGAGGAGGAACAGAGTCAGATCCATAGGTAAAGGGGGAAGATTTTTAAAGTAGGCAGGTTATCTTTTCAGAGATTACTGGGTAGAGTGAGAATGGTTGCAGTGTGGCTTAGTGGAAAGATCACGGGCTTGAGAGTCAGAGGTTGTGGGTTCTAATCCCTGCTCTGTCAGTTGTCAGCTGTGTCACTTTGGGCAAGTCACTTAACTTCTCTGGGCCTCAGTTACCTCATCTGTAAAATGAGGATTAAGACTGTGAGCCCCATAGGGGACAACCTGATGACCTTGTATCTACCCCAGCGCTTAGAACAGTGCTTAGCACATAGTAACAAATGCCAACATTATTATTATTATTATTATTATTATTATTTATTATTATTGTTATGGTTTTAGAGGTGGCAGTGAGTTGGGAAGGTGTGGAGGATACTTGGGGGAACTCATGCCTGTTGGTTTCAATTTTGTCAACAAAGTAGTTGGTGAAATCATCAGAGAGCAATGGAGGGGAAGGTTGGGGAGCTGGGCACTTCAATAGGAGGTAAAAGGTCTCAAATAATTAGTGGGACAATGGACTTTGGAGCCAACGAGAAAGAAGAAGTAATGTCACTGAGGGGAAGCAAGTGCAGAGATGACATATCAAAATAGCAAGGGAAGATGAAATTGAAGTGGCAGAAGTCACCCTAGTGTCTAGATTTCCTCCAGCCATGCCCTGCAGCCTGTGGAAATAATCCAGGACTGGGACTTGATGATGTGAGTGATAGAGGATCAGTGGGAAAATAAAGTTGAAGTTCATTCAATTGTATTTATTGAGCGCTTACTATGTGCAGGGCACTGTCCTAAGCGCAGTGGTGAGGGATGTCACCGACCAACCTCAAAGGGGAAGAGTCGGGACCGGTTCTGTTTTAGATTTCAAGTCAAGAATGTACGAGAAACCCCAGGTGGTATAAAAAGTTTATTGGACACAAATATTAATTTAAGTTGAGAAGCAGCATGGCACAGTGGATAGAGTGGAGGCTTGGGAGTCAGAAGGTCATGGGTTCTAATCCTGGCTCCATCACTTGTCTGCTATGACCTTGGGCAAGTCACTTCACTTTTCTGAGCCTCAGTTTCCTCATCTGTAAAAGGTGGAATAAGACTGTGAGCCCCACGTGGGACAGGGGCTGTGTATCTAACCTGATTTGCTTGTATCCACCCCAGTGCTTAGAACAGTGCCTGACACATAGTGCACTATAATTAATTTCTCCTTAACAGAGCTCTCCTGGGTGCACTCCAGTTCCTTTCCTGTCCTCCTGAGATCCTGGGAGGAAAGAGGGGGAGTCTCTTTTTGCATAAAATCC
This sequence comes from Tachyglossus aculeatus, assembly GCF_015852505.1. Lineage (NCBI taxonomy): Eukaryota > Metazoa > Chordata > Mammalia > Monotremata > Tachyglossidae > Tachyglossus > Tachyglossus aculeatus. Next base: position 484,511 of record NW_024044828.1, read on the forward strand.
AAACAGAGTGAAACCTCTGAGCATTTGGTGTGCAAAGAGACAATGGGACAACTTAAAAACATATGACCCCTGCTTGGGCATCCAGAAGCAGCATGGCTTAGTGGAGAGAGCAGGGACTTGGGAGTCAGAGATCGTGCGTTCTAATCCTGGCTCCGCCACTTCTCAGCTGTGTGACTTTGGGCAAGTCACTTAACTTCTCTGTGCCTCAGTTCCCTCATCTGTAAAATGGGGATTAAGACTGTGAGCCCCACGTAGGACCACCTGATTACCTTGTATCTGCCCCAGTGCTTAGAACAGTGCTTGGCACATAGTAAGCGCTAAACAAATACCATCAGTATTATTTCTAGACTGTGAGCCTGTTGTTGGGTAGGGATTGTCTCTATCTGTTGCTGCATTGTACTTTCCAAGTGTTTAGTACAGTGCTATGCACGCAGTAAGAGCTCAATAAATACGATTGAATGAATGAATGAACAGGGAGCTGGTTATTTAACTTTGGCTTTGATAAGGGAAGCAGCGTGGCTTAGTGGAAAGAGCCCGGGCTTGGGAGTCAGAGGTTGTGGGTTCTAATCACGACTCCAACACTTGTCTGCTGTGTCACTTTGGGCAAGTCACTTAACTTCTCTGGGCCTCAGTTACCTCATCTGTAAAAATGGGGATTGACTGTAAGCCCCAAGTGGGACAACCTGATAAACTTGTATATCTCCCAGCGTTTAGAACGGTGCTCAGCACATAGTAAGCACTTAACAAATACTATCATTATTTATTATGTTATCATCTTACACCTGACAGTTTTCCCTTAGATGCACTGGAACTATAAGGCACGTGATTTGAAGAAAAGACCCAGCCTGAACTGAGGCCAAATGCCAGAGTCTTGGGGGATACCACTGAACTGTTGGGACTGAACTATCTTAACAATACCCCGATTTTTGTGTGCTTGTCAGAAATTCAGAATTGTGCCCATTTCACCTTATTCTGTCTCCAGGGAGTGTGCGGACGGGGGACGGATAATTATAGAAGTTGATGGCAACGTGGCCAAAGTCAGGAAATGGAAGGTAAGTTTGGTACTTATTTTCTTCTTCCCCTTTCTCACCTTGCCCCCGCCCAGGTACAGATGCCACAGGACCTCATGGTGGGAAAGAGAAGGGAGGAGCCTGAGAGAAGGAGTTTAAGCCTACCATCAACCAACTGTGGTGGTCAGCTAAGCCAGAGTGAGTCCACAGCTCTGGGGCTCCGTTAATGGGCCAAATACTGACATTCTAGTGCCCCTAGGAGCCAGGTAGTAAAGACTGGAACTATGACCCAAAGCTTGAGTCAGGTGTGGACATCAGTGAGGAGCCTCCTTGGTCATCTGGGAAGGGAAGGGAGAGGAGGAGAAGAGAAAGGGGAAACCCAGCCCAGCAATGCTTCAAGGAGATAATCCTGCCAGTTATCCTGCGGGGAAGCCTGTGGCAATTACAGTAATGTAAGACTGGGGCCACAGAGCAGAGAAGAGGCAGAAAGATGGGAATGGGGCAGCATAGGAACAGGTCCACTCTGGTCTCAGTGTGGTGAGGTGGAGGAGAGAGGAGTGACCAGCAGGTGCTGAGGAAGATCCTGTTCATCCACGGGAGGCAAGCTGCCGTTTCATAGGCTCTGGCATTTCACATCTGCCCATCCCTCCTAGAGGTTGATTGAGAGAATCAGCTGGTCCTGGTGGGGAGCCCAGGGTCAGATAGGTCTGCTTTCTCCTTTCCTGCTCCATTTCTCCTTCCCTCCTTTCCTCCCCTTCTTTCTCCCTGCCTCCTTCCCTCTCTTCGCTTTTCCCCCTATCAGTGACCATCTGCAGGGAGGGAAGCACAATGACCGGGCATGATTCCGTTCAGGGTGACAGATCGATGCTATGCTCTGTGGTCTCCTTGCAGGCGAACTGTGGGGCAAGAGCCTCCAGGGACTCCAAGGAAAAAATCATGGCATTTGGCTTTGATTACTGCTATTGGTCTGTGAACCCCGAGGATCCCCACTATGCATCTCAGGAAATGGTGAGTAGTAACTCGCAGCTGTAGCTCCTTCTCTGCCCTTTTACGGTCCCCTCCTCAGCTGTCCCATGTGGCGAGCCTCTTTATAGCCCTTCAGTGATCACCACCCACACCCTCACAGCTCAGGCATAGGCAGTTGCGGATGGGAGATAGTCTGAGAAGCCACTCCCTGACACCCAACAACGGGCTCACAGTTATTCTTCTTCTTATTATTATTATTATTATTAATCCCAGGTCCTCATCTTGTCTACTGGGTGACCTTGGGCAAGTCGCTTTACTTTTCTGGGCCTCAGTTACCTCATCTATGAAATGGGAATTAAAACTAAGTCCCAAGTGCAACAGGGACTGTATCCAACCTGATTAGTTTGTATCTAACCCAGTGTGTTAGTAAAGTGCCTGACATATAGTAAGCGCTTAACAAATAGCATGCCTTAGTGGAAAGAGCACGGGCTTGGGAGTCAGAGGTTGAGGTTTCTAATCGCGGCTGTGCCGCTTGTCAGCAGTGTGACTTTGGGCAAGTCACTTAACTTCTCTGTGCCTCAGTTACTTCATCTGTAAAATGGGGATTGAGACTGCGAGCCCCATATGGGACGACCTAATTGCCCTGTATCTATACCAGCACTTAGAGCAGCGCTTGGCACCTAGTAAGCACTTAACAAATACTAACATTATTATTCTAGACTGTGAGCCCGTTTTTGGGTAGGGACCGTCTCTCTATGTTGCCGATTTGTACTTCCCAAACACTTGGTACTGTGCTCTGCACACAGTAAGTGTCCAATAAATATGACTGAATGAATTGAATGGATGAATGAACAAATGCCATAAAAGAAAGAATCTCATCTCTCACCACCAACCACTTGTCCACATCTTTCCTCCTGCCTCCAACCTCCTTCCCCTTTCATCTCTGACAGACTACCACTCTCCCCATCTTCAAGGCCTTACTCTAATCCTCTCTTCCAAGAAGCCTTCCCTGACTAACCTCTCCTCTCCCCAGTCTATTCTTCCACCCTTCTGTGATGCCTATGCAACTGGGTCTGTTTCCCTTAAACACTCCGCCCCATCCCGCAGAACGTACGTATGTATCCTTAGACTCTGCTGCTTCCCCTATTTGTAATTTTATTTTAATATCTGCCTCCCCAGTGAGATTGCAAATTCCTGGAAGGCAAGGATTGTGGCTACCGACTATTGTATCATAAGTGCTTAGCACAGTGCTCGGCACACAGTAAGTGCTCAATAAATACCATTGGTGAGATGGAGGCACAGAATGGTTGAGACTTCCACAACATCACACAACAGGCCAGTGGCAGTGGCAAGATTAGAATCTGGGCCCCCTGAATCCACACTTTTTCTTCTAGGATGAAGGGAGTAGGGGGCAGGGGGCTTTGTGAGTGTCCCTCCCTGTCTAGCCTTTGAGCATCCTTTGAAGAGACCACATTTAATACTAATAATGATGGCATTTGTCTGAGGGACATAGATGGGAGAGAATACCCTGGGCAGCAAGGCAGCTGGACTAGACGGAATGGAAGAAAAAGGTGCGGAGAGGAAAGGGGCGGTCTGGTCTCAGGAGGACAGGAACGGAACTGGTGTGTGCCCAGGAAAGCTCTGTTAAGGAGAAACTAGCCCAAGGGATTTCTCAGGTGGAATTGCAGGTCAGTTGGAGGAGCACCCCTCAGTGGAAAGAGCCCGGGCTTTGGAGTCAGAGGTCAGAGGTTCAAATCCCGGCTCCACCAATTGTCAGCTATGTGACTTTGGGCAAGTCACTTCACTTCTCTGTGCCTCAGCTACCTCATCTGTAAAATGGGGATTAAGACTGTGAGCCCCCCATGGGACAACCTGATCACCTTGTGACCTCCCCAGCGCTTAGAACAGTGCTTTGCACATAGTAAGTGCTTAATAAATGTCATTATTATTATTATTATTATTATTATTATTATTATCCCACCCTGCCTCTCTAGTTGCCAGTCTCCAGATAATAAAATAATAATATTGGTATTTGTTGAGTGCTTACTCTACACCAATGCTGGGGAAGATGCAAGATAATCAGGTCAGGTCCAGTCCCATGAGGGGCTCACATTCTAGAGCAGCAGGAGAGCAGGAAGTGGCAAGATAATCAGGTCAGGCTCAGTCCCATGAGGGGCTCACGTTCTCGAGCAGCAGGAGAGCAGGAAGTGGTTTACCTTCACGTCCTTCCATGCAGTAGCATCTCCACCCTCGACTCTCACCCTTGCTGCTGCTCCTGCCCAGCGCAGGTGAGTTTTGACTTGTTGTAGGTGGCCTTCAACTCGCTAGCCACTGCCCAAGCTCAGAATGGAATGGGTAGGCCTCTACTTGACTCTCCCTCCCATAATCGAGACTGGTAGAGTACTGGAAACTCTCCAGGTACGACAGTGAGAGAGTGAACTAAGTGCTAGGTGTATACATATATCAAATGAGAAGCAGCGTGGCTTAGTGGGGAGAGCACTGGCTTGGGAGTCAGAGGTCGTGGGTTCTAATCCCAGCTCTGCCGCTTGTCAGCTATGTGACTCTGGGCAAGTCACTTCTCTGTGCCTCAGTTACCTCATCTGTAAAGTGGTGTTGAAGACTGTGAGCCCCACGTGGTACAACCTGATTACCTTGTATCTGTCCCAGTGTTTAGAATAGCGCTTGGCACATAGTAAGCGCTTAACAAATGCCATCATTATTATTATTGAATGCCATTGAGTTAAGTGCTTAGTACAGTGCTCTGCACACAGTAAGCGCTCAATAAATACGATTGAATGAATTGAATGAATGAGTTGTTTCCAATTCATCATGGTATGTCTACCTCCCCCTCAAGACTGTAAGCTCATTGTGGGCCAGGAACGTTTCTACCAACTCTGTTATATTGTACTCTCCTAAGTGCTTAGTACATACAGCGCTCTGCACACAGTAAGCGCTCAATAAATACCATTGATTGATCGATCCACTTGGACCTGAGATTGGTTTGTCTGCCTCCTGCCCTCCTTCCCCCTGCTCTAGTTTAGTCCTGTTTACTGATCTTGGAACATTGAGGTCCTAGTGATCAGCCCTAGCTGGGGCTTCTGATCCCTGGAAGATTGGTACCTTGGCACTAAAAAGTTGGAAACAGCAGTTCAACCAATCAAGCAATCGGTGTGGTATTTTTTGAGGATTTTCTGTGTGATCGAGAGGGTCATACAGAAGCAAAAGAAACAGTCCCTGCCCATGATCCTATAAGCAGAAGAGAGAGCAAAGCTAGACCTGACCGGAGACTGGAAAGGTGAATAAATGAAAAGTATTGTAAAATCAGCATTGTACAGTAAATAGTAAGGCCTGGGAGATGGAATGAGTTGTGTGGAAGGCTCGAAAGCTTTGGCTTTGAGAGACTGATGGAGGCACTTATTTGAATAACACTGAATTAGGAATAGTCATGACCATCATACAGTCAGAGGAATGTCCAGAGGAAAATAGGGCGTGTCCAAATTGACCAGAATTTATTCGCTATCTCAGCCTTGGGCTCCAGTAATCACCGTTGAACCAAATTCCCAACCAGAATAATGACTCGAATCACGATTTAATCAATTTTCCAAATTGGAAAGAACAGGCGCAGAGAGATGAAGGTTTACAGAACATTTAAAGCCAGTGAAGGTTAAAGTTGTGAATACGAAGCTTGATCACCTGATTACAGAAGCCAGTAACCATGTGCTAGGCCAGATGAATGTTCTGGGCCTAAGGTTTTGGCTTGTGGAAGAGAGTGGGATAGGTTTAGCTAGAATAACCCCAATTTAAGATCAGTCCAGCCCATTTTACTATGGGTATAGATTGAACAGAAATAAATATCTCGCCAAATGGAGATCTTCTAATCAGAATCCAGGCAGGAGAAAGAGATCAAGGAGCCATAATGCATGGAATCAAAGCAGCACACTGAAAACTGAGGCTTTTCCCAGGATTTCCCAATGGCTTTGGGGAGGTGTAGATGAAAGCAGCCCTTTTGATCCTCAGGTTCTATAGTTTTTCCTGCCCTGCCCTGAAATGATCTCACCTCCTTTAATCCAGAGCCTGCTACAAAAGGGTTTTAAAGCAGACTTCTTCAGCTGTGGCCTCGCTATCTAACACTATGGACAAGTAGATTTGAAGGGGGAGGGAAGGGGTGGGTTGAAAATGAGGCATAATGATGAGGTGAGCTTGGGAAAACTGAAGAATACAAGCTGGGAGGTAAGATGGAAAGTGTCAAGAAGGAGAAAATTGACACCAATAGTCAGTCATTTCTGCTCGATGCAGAGAGAGTTGGCTATCCATTGGAGTTTTATAAAGAGTAGGAGATGATGATGAAGAGTCTTGAGCCAGGGTGGTGGCCATTTGGGTGGAAAGGAAAGTGAGGATCTCAGCGGAAAATACTGACTGAATTTAGCTACAGATGGAGTTTAAAGTTGAGACAGAGAGAGGAATCAAAGATGACCTTTAGTTTGCAAGCTTCTGGGAGGGGAGGATGGTTGTGTTATTGATGGTTATGACCATCATATTCCTCCGTATTTGCCTAAGAATCTAAGCTTCTTGTGGGCAGGGAACTTGTCTGCCAGCTCTGTTATATTGGACTCGCCCAAGAGCTTAGTTCAGTGCTCTGCACACAGTAAGTACTATTGATCGAATTGTTGTTGCTTCTCTCCAGCCGGATAGGGGAAGACTTTCTGAGGGGTGGAAATAGAAATTCCCTGACTCCATCAGTCGATCAAGTGTATTTATTGAGTGCTTATTGTGTGCAAAGCACTGCACTAAGCACTTGGGAGGGTACAAATATAACACAAGTTTCCAGCTTAGAGGAGGAGTCTAGAAGGGGAGTCATCACTGAGACTTATTTGCCACAAAAGGCCCTCCTTTCTGGCACTAGCAGTCTAATAATAATAATAATGGCATTTGTTAAGCACTTACTATGTGTCAAGCACTGTTCTAAGCACTAGACAATGACCAAGTCTGCCTAAGCCTACCTCTGTTTTAATCTCTCTCTTCCCTTATCTAATAATAATGGCATTTATTAAGCGCTTCCTATGTGCAAAGCATTGTTCTAAGAGCTGGGGAGGATACATGGTGATCAGGTTGTCCTGCGTGGGACTCACAGTCTTAATCCCCATTTTACAGATGAGGTAACTGAGGCACAGAGAAGTGAAGCAACTTGCCCAAAGTCACACAGCTGACAAGTGGCGGAGCCGGGATTTGAACCCCTGACCTCTGACTCCAAAACTCATGCTATTTCCACTGAGCCACGCTGTTTCTCTAAGTATCTAGAGTACTCCATTTAGTCTCAGTGCACAGGAACAGTACCTTCAGCGGCCAAATTAGACTGTGATCCCCGTGTGGGACAGGGACTATGTCTGACCCAAGTGCTTAGTACAGTGTTTGACCCATAGTAAGTGCTTAATAAAAAATACCATTAAAAAAAAGCCTTGCAGGTTTTTTTCTCCCCTGTTTGACTCCTGAATTTGAGCTCAATCAGGAGCTGAAAATCCGCGGTGCTGTGAGATTTGGGGGCTCTGAATGTCTGGGAGGAAGCAGCAGGGGCTCTTTAAAATCCTTTCCCACCAGAGATCATTTGTAGCCTAGGACTGAGAGTGCCAACTTCTGTTTCGTTCCCCAGTTCTCAGAAATGCTTGTCCTTTATTAAAAAAAGGTGGTTGGGCTGTGTGCCGTTCTGGAAAGAGGTTTGCATGTTGTTTGTTATGAGAGCTGGATTCCACTTTTCTTCTCAATCTCCTTCACTGTTCTTCCCTGAGGAAGAACTGCACACAGTATCTGCACACAGTAAGCGCTCAATAAATACGATTGAATGAATGAATGAATGAATGAATGAATATCTGAAGCAGAACTGCAAAGTTCTTATCAGTCCTGGGCCTGAATGTGATCAACCCAAGGGCTGAGTTTTTATTTTTTTTTATGGTATTTGTTAAGTACATACTATATGCCAGGAATAAGCTAATCAGGTTGGACACAGTCCACGTCTCACAGGGGACTCGATCCCCATTTTACAGATGAGGTAACTGATGCACAAAGAAGTTAAGTAACTCATCCATGGTCACACAGCGGACAAGTGAAGGAGTCAGAATTAGAACCCAGGTCCTTCTGACTCCTAAGCCTGTGCTCTATCCAGTAGGCCACCCTACTTCTACTGGGTTGGGGCAGGCCCCAAATAATAATAATAATAACAATGGTATTTGTTAAGTGCTTACTATGTGCAAAGCACTGTTCTAAGTGCTGGGGGAATACAAGGTGATCAGGTTGTCCCACATGGGGCTCACAATCTTCATTCCCATTTAACAGATGAGGTCACTGAGGCACAGAGAAGCTGAGTGACTTGCCCAAAGTCACACAGCTGACAAGTAGCGGAGCCAGGATTAGAACCCACAACCTCTGACTCCCAAACCCAAGCTTTTGTCACTGAGCCACACTGCCATGCTGCTTCCCAAATCCAGCTGGGACGTTAACACCACTCCTCCCTCATTTAGGACAGAGGCTGGTTGTGGGGTCCAGGGTTCAGGAACCAGGGAGATGCCTGGGCGGTTGTCCCTGTGCTGCTGGAATCTTGGTTCCCAGCAGCCAATGGGAATCACCTTGCCCTAGTCCTGTGCACTGAAGCAGTCACTCTCTTCTGACGGTGCTTCTATGCACAATTCCGCATCTACATAAAAGACCCCCAAAGCAGGTCTTCCTAGGCTTGCCAGGACAGAGCCAGCGCTGTACCCAAGCCAATATCTCCACATTGAGCAGGTCCCACCCTCAGGGCCACATACAACAATGGGGTGGGAGGAAAGGGGGCACCTTTGAGTGGGAAGGGGTGGAGGTGGAAAAACAGATATTCGGGTCATTGTTTCAAGTGGAAAAATAAGGCAGGGAGGTTATTTCAGGCCTCCCAGGAGGGGGAGGCGCAGCATCCTGCCCCCTCCTCCCCCATCTCAATTCTCTCCCAAATCTGGGAGTGGGGTTGTTAAGGGGCATGTCCTTTGCGGGAACCCTGAGCCCACTAGACTGTGAGCCCATTGTTGGGTAGGGACCGTCTCTATAGACCATCCCTATATGGTGCCAACCTGTACTTCCCAAGCGCTTAGTACAGTGTTCTGCACACAGTAAGCGCTCAATAAATACGATTGAGTGAATGAACCCTGAGTGAAAGAGAACGGGGGTGGTAGAGGAGATCTGGGAAAGAAGAGAGAGTGGTTGTAGAGGCAAGAGTGATACCCAAATCTACATCTCCATTGTTGGAGAAGCAGCGTGGTTCAGTGGAAAGAGCTCGGGCTTTGGAGTCAGAGGTCATGGGTTCAAACCCCGGCTCTGTCAATTGTCAGCTGTGTGACTTTGGGCAAGTCACTTCACTTCTCTGTGCCTCAGTTCCCTCATCTGTAAAATGGGGATTATGACTGTGAGCCCCACATGGGACAATTTGATCACCTTGTATCCCTTCAGCACTTAGAACAGTGCTTTGCACATAGTAAGCACTTAACAAATACCATTATTATTATTATTATTATTCTCTGGGCCTCAGTTCCCTCAACTGTAAAATGAGGATTAAGACTGTGAACCCCATGTGGGACAACCTGATTACCCTGTATCTACCACAGTACTTAGAACAGTGCCCAGCACATAGTAAGCGCTTAACAAATGCCATCATCATCATGATGCAGTTTTGCAGTTTGTAACCTCCCCTGTGCTTAGAACAGTGCTTTGCACATAGTAAGTGTTTAATAAATGCCATCATTATAATTATTATTATCTCCAACCTTGATCTCTCTTCCTCTCTGCTCCCTTTGCTCTTCCCCCCGTCCTGCCCCACAGCACTTATATATGAATGTAAACTTATGTATAAATGTATATATCTAAAATTCTATTTATTTGTATTGATGCCTGTTTACTTGTGGTGATTTCTGTCTCACCCCTCTAGACTGTAAGCCCGGTGTGGGCAGGGACTGTCTCTCTTTATTGCTGTATTGTACTTTCCAAGCGCTTAGTACAGTGCTCTGCACACAGTACGGGCTCAATAAATACAACTGAATGAATGAATGAAAAGCCAGGGAATGTGGAAAGGAGGGAGGCAGTCCACTCTGGGGCCCAGAGGGCCTGGAGCTAAATATTTGCAACCTCACCCTGCCCTAGCAGCCATCCATAACAGAGTCCTGTGCCCAGATCCCAGGCACAAGACCCTTCTTGGTGATGAGTTCCTGCTCTAGGCTCTGAAATGGACTCTCCGTGTGAGCCGCACTCAGGAAACAGTTCAAACCATCCCTCTTTCTCCCCCTCCCTCCCCCTGGGCTGGCAGGGGTGGGGTTTGGAAATGAGAATCATTTTCTCATGAGCATTCGCTCGCAGTGTGAACATTCCATCCCCTCATTGTTTCCCTCCACCAAGATGGAGGCGGAAATAGAAGGGAGATATGTTTAGAGACAAAAAAAACCCTCTTTGTTCAAGAACTGGATGAATCTCTGTGGGGCCATGTGGGGGAAGGGAGACCACTCTGTGGGGTTCGTTGCAGCTGTGTTCCCTAGGCCTCCAGTCCAGCTGCTCTTCTTTATTAGCATGTAGAAGGGCTACATATCAGAGGAATAAGATCATTCTTTTGGCTGCTTTTGACTCTCCTTTCCCTCCAGAGACTGGGAGGAGTGTTTAAAAGAATGGCTCTCAGACCAAGAAGAAGGGAAGCAAAGTCAGCCCTGTCATTTCCTGTGTTTGGGGAAGAAAAGTAACCAAAGAGCAGGGAAAACAATAAAATACAATGACTGCAGGCCTTCGAGCTGGGTTCTTGGTGGGGGTTGCGGGGTGTATTTGTGTTCTACACATAGTGAATTCTAGACTGTAAGATCTTTATGGGCAGGGAACATATCTACCAAATAACTCTGTTTTATTGTATTCTCCCAAGTGCTTAGCACAGTGCTCGGCACACAGCAGACACTCAATAAGTATGATAGATTATTATCCGTGTTAGCATGCACAGCTGATGAGTTATTTCAAACTTTGCTTTCTGATAGTCACACGCTGGACTAGTCTGCCTGCTGCTGTTGCCTCAATAATAATAATAATAATGGCATTTATTAAGCACTTACTAAGTGCAAAGCACTGTTCTAAGCAATGGGGAGGTTACAAGGTGATCAGGTTGTCCCACGGGGGGGCCTCACAGTCTTAATCTCCATTTTACAGATGAGGTAACTGAGGCAGAGAGAAATTAAGTGACTTTGCCCAAAGTCACACAGCTGACAATTGGAGGAGCCGGGATTTGACACTGTCAATAATAATTCATTCATTCAGCCAGTCAATCGTATTTATTAAGCTCTTACTGTGTGCAGAGCACTGTACTAAGCACTTGGGAAGTACAAGTTGGCAACATGTAGAGACGGTCACTACCCAAAAACGGGCTCACAGTCTAGACAGACAACAAAACAGAACATGTAGACAGGTGTCAAAATCATCAGAACAAATAGAATTAAATATATATGCACATCATTAACAAAATAAATAGAATAGCAAATATGTACAAGTAAAATAAATAGAGTAATAAATCTGTACAAATATATATACAAGTGCTGTGGGGTGGGGAAGAGGTAGGGCGGAGGGATGGGGAGGAGGAGAGGGAAAAGGGGGCTCAGTCTGGGAAGGCCTCCTGGAGGGGGTGAGCTCTCAGTAGAGCTTTGAAGGGAGGAAGAGAGCTAACTTGGCGGATGTGTGGAGAGAGGGCATTCTAAGCAACGTGGCTCAGTGGAAAGAGCCCGGGCTTTGGAGTCAGAGGTCTTGGGTTCAAATCCTGAATCCTCCAATTGTCAGCTGTGTGGGCAAGTCACTTAATGTCTCTGGGCCTCAGTTACCTCATCTGTAAAATGGGAATTAAGACTGTGAGCCCCCCATGGGACAACCTGATCACCTTGTAACCTCCGCAGCACTTAGAACAGTGCTTTGCACATAGTAGGTGCTTAATAAATGCCATTACTATTATTATTATTATTATTATTATTATTCCAAGCCAGGGGAAGGACATGGGCTGGGGATCGATGGCGGGACAGGCGAGAACGGGCCAAGAGAGGTCAGTAATGTGATACCTTTAAAGCCCAGCTGTTGGTAAGAGAAAGGAATAACTGAATTCTGTCAGTGGGGGCCTGCTGCCTCCCCCAAATGAATATAAACACTTCAGGAGAAAGGATAGCATCTTCAACTCTGTGGAGGCCCTATACACTGTTGGAGCACATTTGTGCCTGGGTCCCTGGGTCTTGGCGAAGTGCTTTTCTGTTTCCACACTCAATATTGGCGATAAACCAGATGAGAGGTTGGCTGCTGAGGGGGCTGTTGGAAAAAGTGCAGACAGGCCCCGTGATGCAACCAGGATACGTGCTTTGAAAACGTGACTGTATGGTAAAGGTGCGTTTTCCCCTAAGCTTTCATATTATAAATTATGATCTGTTCCAGAACCCCTGGAAAAATAGTACAGGATTCTTTTACGTGTTTTATCCTGACTACACTATTGTTGAATCTTTGGGAAAGATATGCTTTAAGAGGCAGTGTGACAAATGGAAAGAACTCGGGCCTGCCACTGTCTGCTCTGTGACCTCAGGTGAGTTCCATAACTTCTCTGGGCCTCAGTTACCTCACCTGTAAAGTGGGGATTAGTACTGTGACGATGATAATGATGATGATGATGATGATGGCATTTATTAAGCGCTTACTATGTGCAAAGCACTGTTCTAAGCGCTGGGGAGGTTACAAGGTGATCAGGTTGTCCCACGGGGGGTTCACAGTCTTAATCCCCATTTTACAGATGAGGGAACTGAGGCCCAGAGATGTGACTGGCCCAAAGTCACATGGCTGACAAGTGGCAGAGGCGGAATTTGAACCCATGACCTCTGACTCCAAAGCCCGTGCTCTTTCCACTGAGCCATGCTAGTAAGCGCTTAACAAATGCCATTATTATTATTATTATTATTATTATTACTACGGCCATCCTGATTATCTTTTATCTACCCCAGCGCTTACTAGTCAGTCAGTCGTATTTATTGAGCAATTACTGTGTGCAGAACACTGTACTAAGCTCTTGGAGGAGAGCGATATAACAGTAGAGCAGACACATTCCCTGCCCACGGTGAGCTTACAATCTAGAGGGGGAGACAGACATTAATATAAAGAAATAAATTACAGATATGTACACTAGTAGAAGTTGGCTGGGTCCTTCCAAAGGCAGGGATGGGACGAGGTAAGTCCAGACTTATTGTTCCAGAGCCACAGAGTCTGAAAACTTAATCAATGAACTAATCAATGGTATTTTTTTAGCTCTCACTGTATGTGGACTGTTGTACTAAGCGCTTAGGAGAGTGCAGTGCAACAGAGTTGATAGTCAAGAGCCCTACCCACAAGGAGCTTGAAGTCTAGACGGGGAGACAGATATTGAAATAAATTACAGATAGGGGAAATGATGGAGTCTAAGGATATGTACATAAATGCTAAAGGGCTGGAAGTCCACCCTGGGGGGAGTCTCTCTTTCTGATCCTTTCCTCAGTGCCAGTTGTGACCCCTGTAGATCATCCGGCCAAGGACCTGCCTTCAGAAGGATAACCCCACTGTCCCTCCAAGCATTATGGTGTCCCTGAGTGGAGTGCGGGTGGATCCAGTGTCGGCTCTGCACAAGATCTGATGAGCTTTATTCATTCATTTATTCAATCGTATTTATTGAGCGCTTACTGTGTGCAGAGCCCTGGACTAAGCGCTTGGGAAGTACAAGTTGGCAACATATAGAGACAGTCCCTACCCAACAACGGGCTCACAGTCTAGAAGGGGGAGACAGACAACAGAACAAAACATGTGGACAGGTGTCAAGTCGTCAGAACAAATAGAATTAAAGCTAAATGCACATCATTAAGAAAATAAATAGAATAGTAAATATGTACAAGTAAAATAGAGTAATAAATCTGTACAAACCTATATGCAGGTGCTGTGTGGAGGGGAAGGAGGTAGGGCGGGGGGGATGGGGAGGAAGACAGAAAAAAGGGGGCTCAGTCTGGGAAGGCCTCCTGGAGGAGGTGAGCTCTCAGTAGGGCTTTGAAGGGGGAAGAGAGCTAGCTTGGCGGATGTGTGGAGGGAGGGCATTCCAGGCCAGGGGGAGGACATGGGCCGGGGGTCGACGGCGGGACAGTCGAGAATGAGGTACAGTGAGGAGGTTGGCGGCAGAGGAGTGGAGGGTGCAGGCTGGGCTGGAGAAGGAGAGAAGGGAGGTGAGGTAGCGGGGTGCGAGGTGATGGAGAGCCTTGAAGCCGAGAGTGAGGAGTTTTTGCTTGATGCATAGGTTGACAGGCAGCTACTGGAGATTTTTGAAGAGGGGAGTAACACGCCCAGAGCGTTCTGCACAAAGATGATCCGGGCAGCAGCGTGAAGTATAGACTGAAGTGGGGAGAGACAGGAGGATGGGAGATCAGAGAGGAGGCTGATGCAGTAGTCCAGACGGGTTCACTCCCCAGGCCCTGGGCCTATTTTTTAGTTGAATCCCAGTGACTAGGCTGAGGGTAGTGAACTATAAACAGAAAAGAGCCACAGGAGGAAAGAGATTAGCAAGTTTGCTTGGATTTGGAGTCTCCAGGGATGGAGCTAAAAGCAGCAAACTTCCTGTTAACCCACCCTTTCCTTCCAGGGCTGTCATTCCACTGCCGCACTTCCAGTGGCCTGGAAAAACCGGAGCTGTTTTTGTCTGTGCAGGGTGCGGAATCAATGGGGTGGAGGCGGGGAGTTTAAAGGCCGGGTTTGGGCCTTGTACCTGGGAAAACCTTTCCCTGGCTGTTCTTGCCTGCAGCCTGCTCTCCTCCCACATTTCCTAACTTCTTTCAGGCCTAGCACTTTGGTCCTTGGATGAGCTCTTTCTCCTTCTCCTTCTTTCCAACCCAGATTGCCGATCCCTGATTCCCAAATCCTTTCTCCCTCAAACCAGCCTAGATTTTGTTTTCAAAGCACTCACCTTCTCTCATGGGACAGAACACCTCACTTTAGGAAGCATAGGACCGGAGAAGCAGAGTGGCTCAGTGGAAAGAGTCCGGGCTTGGGAGTCAGAGGTCATGGGTTCTAATCCTGACTCCGCCACTTATCAGCTATGTGACTTTGGGCAAGTCACTTCACTTCTCTGTGCCTCAGTTACCTCATCTGTAAAATGGGAATTAAGACTGTGAGCCCCACGTGGGACAACCTGATCACCTTGTATCCCCCAGCGCTTATAACAGTGCTTTGCATATAGTAAGAGCTTAACAAATACCATCATTATTATCATTATTATTTGTTAAGCGCTTACTATGTGCCAAGCTGGGCTTGATCCTGTCACCCAAAAATAATCTAGTAAGATTCTGATAGGGAGCCACTTTCACTCCAGGGAGCCCACAGCCTTACCATTATGCAGCCGCATGGAAATGAAAAAGTGGAGGTGAGATTACCCGATCGCTTTCTCCCCTTTCCCTCCCCTTACTGTGCAGCTATAGCCATAGCAATCATCAATAAACCTGCCAGCACCCTAAACTGGTTAATTCTATGCTGTTTCTGGAGATTCTGGTGCAGCTGAAATGAAATCTTTTCACCTGGATCAGAGGCTTCTAGGAGGGAGGCCTGGGAGAGGGAAGCAGCCAGTCGTAGCGGAAAGAGCCTGGGCCTGGAACTCAGTGGAACCGGGTTTTAATCTGGATTCTGTCACTTGCCCACGTTGTGACCTTGGCGTAGTCATTTAACATCTGCGTTCCTCCATTTCTTCATCTGTAAAATAGAGATTCCAATACTCGTTCTCCCTCCCTGTAAGACTGGGAGCCCCATGTGGGACAGGAATGGTGTCCAACCTGATTCCCCACTCTCTTCCTCAGTGCATAATAAAGAGCTTGGCACTGAACAAATCCTTACATACCAAATTATTTGTAGTGGTGGAACAGCAACAAAAATGATGGTGGCTACTTGCGGATGTAGTAGGTCTGGAAATGGAATTTGAAATGTACGCTCAAATTCAATCATATTTATGAGCACTTACTGTGTGCAAAGTACTGTACTAAGTGCTTGGAAGAGTACAGTATAACATCAGACACATTCCCTCCCCACAACGATCTCACATGTACTGATGTAGATGAGGGGGGTGTGTGTGTGCGTGTGTGTGTGTTTGTGTTTTGTACCGGAGATGCCCCACTCCCATTCCACTTTTTGCTGCATTGTGCTTAATCCTTCCAGGACCTGGGGCTTTGGATCCCTTTTTCAAGCCAGCTGAAGGCTTCTGACCCTGCCATCTCTCGTGGGCTGGTGGAGATTTTCTCCATCCCCTCACCTCCAGCACTGGAAGGTTCAGGAGGGGGAAGAGGAGGGAAAGAAGCTAGCTAATACCAATAAACTTGCAGCAAGTATTAGAAGGCCCTCTGATTTGTCTGTGTCTTTAAAAATGTATCATCTCCCACGTCTTGGCCTATGTAGCCTTCCTTTTTCTCCATCACTGGGAAAGAGAGTTTGTTATTGGCTTGGGTTAGGCGTGAAGCAGCGTGGCTTAGTGGAAAGAGCCCAGGCTTGGGAGTCAGAGGTCGTGACCCTCTGACAGAATTCAGTTAGTCCTCTCTCTTACTAACAGCTGTACTTTAGAGGGATCTCATTATTAGTGATGAAGCAGCATGGCTTAGTGGAAAGAGCCCGGGCTTGGGAGTCAGAGGACTTGGGTTCTAGTCCTGGCTCTACCACTTGTCTGCCATGTGGCCTTGGGCAAGCCACTTCACTTCTCTGTGCCTCAGTTACCTCTTCTGTAAAATGGGGATTGGGACTGTGAGTCCCAGGTGGGACAACGTATCTACCTTGCATCTACCCCAGTGCTTAGAACAGTGTTTGGCACATAGTAAGTTCTTAGCACATACCATAATCATTATCATTATTATTATTATTATCATTATTATTATTAGTGACAGTGTGGTTCATGACCAGAATTATTGAGGGACAACAGCAGCAGTCAGACTAATCTGGCATGAGGCAATCACAATGCAAAGTTTGAAATGACTCATCAGCTGTGCAGACTAACATGGATAAAAATCAGTTGTATTTATTGTCTGCTGTGTGCAACACATTGTACTAAGCACTTGGGAGAATACAATGCAACAGAGTTAGTATGTGTTCTGAACACAGGTCGCTACTCAGTCAATACTATTGGAGCCCATTTGTGTTCGGGTCCTTGGGTCTTGGAAAAGTCTTTTTCTGGCGTCCCACCTAATAATGGGGATAAACCAGATGAGGGTCTGCTGCTGAGAGGGCTGTTGGGGAAGAAGGCAGGCCCCATGATGCAATCTGGCTTCCATCCCCTTCACTCCACAGAAACTTCCCTCTCAGAGATCACCAATGAGCTCCTTCTTGCCAAAACCAGTGGTCTCTACTGCCTTCTAATTCTCCTCAACTTCTCAGCTGCCTTCGACACTGTCGACCACCCCCTTCTCCTGGAAATATTATCCAACCTCAGCTTCGCTGACACTGTCCTCTCCTGATTCTCCCTCTCTTTAGTCTCACATTTCCTCTTGCTTTTGAGCCATCTCTACTTGGATGTCCTCCCGTCACCTCAAGCTTTGAAACAGAAAATTGAAACATGGGAGAAAACAGAAGCAGATAAACAAGATCAGATGAAGAGGAATATCTTCCTTCTTTCAGGGGCATCAGTGTAGCCTAGCGGGAAAGATCATGGTCCTGGGAGCCAGAAGACTTGGTTTTTATCCTGGCTTGGCCACTTGCCTACTGTGTGACCTTGGACAAGTCACTTAGCTTCTCTATGCCTAAGTTCTCTCAACTGCAAAATGGAGATTTAATACCTGTTCTCTCTCCTACTTCCCATGTAGGGCAGGAACGGTATCTGGCTTGATTACCTTGTATCTACCCCAGCACTTAGAATGGTAAACTTAAAGACCATAATGATGGGGGACAGGGGGAGGGACAGGGGCCAGAGTTGAGAGTCAGCATTGGCGAAAACCCCCAGGAGAATGGACAAATATCAAATGACCTAGGTAGGTAGGTAGAGAGAACTTTTCTCTCTCAATGATGAAAGTCCCGCAGCTTCTCAGCAGGACCGGCTGGAGAAGTCAGGACTTGTGAGGCATCCAATCAATCCATCTGTAGCATTTATTGAGCATATACTGTGTGCAGAACACAATACTAAGTGCTTAGGAGACTACCTCAGAACTAGAAGAAAAGACGCCTGCCTTCAAGGAGCTTACAATCTAGTGGAGGAAACAGATAGTAAAATACGTAACCGATATACACAAGTACTATGGGGGGTTCTGAGTACTGATGCACTTAAGTGACAAAGAAGTATTGAAATGGTAACTGGGGATATAAGGTGAGGAAATTAGAAATCAGTAGGGGAAGAGCTCCTGGAAAGTTGAAAGAGTGTGGCCTCATGGAAAGAATATGGACCATGAAGTCAGGAGACCTGGGCCCAAATGCTGGTTCTGACACTTAATAATAATAACGGCATTTATTAAGCACTTACTATGTGCAAAGCACTGTTCTAAGTGCTGGGGAGGTTACAAGGGGATCAGGTTGTCCCACAGGGAGCTCACAGTCTTAATCCCCATTTTACAGATGAGGTAACTGAGGCACAGAGAAGTTAAGTGACTTGCCCAAAGTCACACAGTTGACAATTGGTGGAGCCGGGATTTGAACCCATGACCTCTGACTCCAAAGCCCGGGGTCTTTCCACTGAGCCAAGCTGCTTCTCTGTCATGCTGCTTCTCACTTGCCTGCTGGGTGCCCTTGGACAAGTCACTTAACTTCTTTGTGCCTCAGTTTCCTCACCTGTAAAATAGGGATTAAATACCTACTCTCTTCTCTCCCCCTTAGACTCTGAGCCTCAGGTGGGACAGACACTGGGAC
Organism: Tachyglossus aculeatus; assembly: GCF_015852505.1. NCBI lineage: Eukaryota > Metazoa > Chordata > Mammalia > Monotremata > Tachyglossidae > Tachyglossus > Tachyglossus aculeatus. The sequence continues at coordinate 503,365 of NW_024044828.1, forward strand.
AAATCTCTTTATAGTGTATATACCCCAGTGCTCAATACAATGCTGGGCCTGTAGTAAGCATTCAACAAATACCATTATTATTACTGTTATTATTATTTTTATTATTGTTAGGAAAATAGATGGGGGAATTATGGGCACGGGATATGGGGCAAGCCTCCATACCATTATTATTATTACTGTTATTATTATTTTTATTATTGTTAGGAAAATAGGGGGAATTACGGGCACGGGATATGGGGCAACCTTGCCTAGAGTTATTGGCAAAGACTGGGGCAACAGATTGACCCAAGGCTATTGGGGTGAGGTCACTCAATACCTTTGGGATCCTGTTTAGCTGCAACCATTGGGGCCAGCAGTGATCAGAGTCCCAAAGAAAACCCAGCTTCCTTGGGGTAGGGGCCAGGGGCACAGCTAACACCATGGTGTGAAATTCCAGTTCCAGGAATCTTGGGCTCATGGAGACTTTCCTCCCTGCCTCCTCCATCCCCATTTCCCTCACCACTTCTCTCACACAAGCCTCTTGTGGTTGCCCAGCCCAGGAGCAGAACTCAACATGGACTGTCTCACCCAGACACTGAGTGCCAAACTGTAAAAGGCAAAGATGATGCTGGCTGCCACTGGCCTGCAGCTCTTCCTAAGGAGAACCCTGTCCCAAATCTGGGCCTGCCACCCTGGTAGTCCCTGCAGGCCTGCGTCCCATGAGCAGGGGCCAGCATCCTGTCCTCTGTTACACTGTTGCCCCAACCATAACCCGTAACCTTGGTGTTATCCTTAATTCCTCTCTCTCATTCAACCCACAGATTCAATCCATCACTAAATCCTTTCGGTCCCAACTTCACAACATCGCTAAAATCTGCCCCTTTCTCTCCATCCAAACTGCTACCATGTTAATGCAATCGCACATCATCATCATCATCATCATCAATTGTATTTATTGAGCGCTTACTGTGTGCAGAGCACTGTACTAAGCGCTTGGGAAGTACAAGTTGGCAACATATAGAGACAGTCCCTACCCAGCAGTGGGCTCACAGTCTAAAAGGGGGAGACAGAGAACAAAACCAAACATACTAACAAAATAAAATAAATAGAATAGATATGTACAAGTAAAATAAATAAATAAATAGAGTAGTAAATATGTACAAACATATATACATATATACAGGTGCTGTGGGGAAGGGAAGGAGGTAAGATGGGGGGGATGGAGAGGAGGACAAGGGGGAGAGGAAGGAAGGGGCTCAGTCTGGGAAGGCCTCCTGGAGGAGGTGAGCTCTCAGTAGGGCCTTGAAGGGAGGAAGAGAGCTAGCTTGGCAGATGGGCAGAGGGAGGGCATTCCAAGCCTGGGGGATGACGTGGGCCGGGGGTCGATGGCGGGACAGGCGAGAACGAGGTATGGTGAGGAGATTAGCAGCAGAGGAGCAGAGGGTGGGCTGTAGAAGGAGAGAAGGGAGGTGAGGTAGGAGGGGGCAAGGTGATGGAGAGCCTTGAAGCCCAGGGTGAGGAGTTTCTGCCTGATGCGCAGATTGATTGGTAGCCACTGGAGATTTTTGAGGAGGGGAGTAATATGCACAGAGCGTTTCTGGACAAAGATAATCTGGGCAGCAGCATGAAGAATGGATTGAAGTGGGAAGAGAGACGAGGATGGGAGATCAGAGAGAAGGCTGATGCAGTAGTCCAGACGGGATAGGATGAGAGCTCCTATCCTGCCTGGATTATTGCATTAGCCTCTTTGCTGATCTCCCAGCCTCCTGTCTCTCCCCACTCTGATCCATACCGGATCATTTTTCTTCAAAAACATTCAGGATGTGTCTCCCCACTCCTCAGAAAACTCCAGTGGTTGCCCATCTCCACATTAAACAAAAAATCCTCACTATTGGCTTTAAAGTAGTCAATCACCTTGTCCCCTCCTCCCAAATGCTTAGTACATTGCTCTCTACACAGTAAGCACCCAATCAATATGATTCAATGAATTGCATGCCTTATGATTCTTGTAATGAGCTGGTTAGAATTCACACTGATACTACCTGGATTGCTTTGCTGAATCACTTTGCTTTGCTTTGGCCTCGCCAGCCACTATTGGTCAGTCCCCAGTCCCGCAGCATGCTCCGAGGATGAGATTCTGGGGGTGATCCTGTTGACTGGTTTCTGGTGGAGAGGGAGGATAGCTTTGCCCTTGTAGAGAGCCATGGCCAGGAAAGCAAGCTAAGGCACAGAGACTCATTGGAGAAAAAAAAACCCAGTTTTTGGGCTTCTCTGTGGCTTTCCCCCCAGTTTCAGATATGGAAAATGGAACAAAGAATTGCATTCAGCAGACAGAAAACTGATTGTCCTTCAGCACAGTCTGTGGGAGGGGAGACCAGAGAAGGAGGACAGAATTCACTCCACTGCAAAATTAGTCCCCAAAACAGAAAAATTGATAAAGTGCTGAGCAGCTGATAAGCAAGAGGTCCTGAAGGGCCCAACAGTGGGTGTCACAGTCTGTAGCAGAGGTAGAGCAATAGCCACATGGAAACCCATTAAGAAGATTGTGTAAGGTTCTTTGAGAGGAACTATCTTTTTCTCCCTGCTTCCTCCACTACTCAGCCCTTCCTTCACCTTCCCTCACTCCCAGAGAATGCAGCAGGAAGGACAAGGGCCCAAAGGCCCTTTAAGCAGTGAATCCTGAGCCCCATTACCACATTAATACAATCACTCATCCTATCCTGCCTAGATTACTGCATCAGCCTCCTTGCTGACTTCCCAGCCTCCTGTCTCTCCCCACTCCAGTCCATACTTCACTCTGCTGCCCGGATCATTTTTCCACAAAAACGTTCAGGACCTGTAACCCCGCTCTTCAAAAAACTCCAGTGGTTGTCCATCCATCTCTGCATCAAACAAACACTCCTCACCATTGGCTTTAAAGCGCTCTACTACCTTTCCCCCTACTACCTCACCTCGCTTCTCTCCTCCAAGCAGCCCACACTCTTTGCTCCTCTAGTGCTAACACTCTCACTGTGCATCGGTCTCACCTTATCTCCCCGCTGACCCCTCACCCATGTTCTACCTCTGCCCTGGAATGCCCTCCCTCCTCAAATCTGACAGATAATTACTCTCCCCCAGTTCAAAGTCTTATTGAAGGCACATCTCCTCCAAGAGGCCTTCCCAGACTAAGCCCCAATTTTCTTATCTCCCACTCCCTTCTGTATCGTCCTGACTTGCTCCCTTTGCTCTTCCCCCCTCCCAGCCCCACAACACTTATGTATATATGTGTAATTTTATTTATTTGTATCGATATCTGTCTCCCCCTGGCTAGACTGTAAGCTCAATGTGGGCAAGGAATGTGACTGTCATTGTTGTTTTGTAGTCTCCCAAGGGCTTAGTACAGTGCTCTGCACACAATAAGCACTCAATAAATACGATTGAATGAATGAACGTAGGTGAGTCCCAGGTGGGTGGCATTCTTCTGCCTTTTGTTGCGGCCTGGTCCCATCATAGCTTTTTAGAGGCCCAGCCCCAGAAGATCAGCCAGGGTACCTGGTTCCTATAGGAACCAGGTACCCTGGCTGATCTTCTGGGGCTAGGCAAGCTTGCCCCATATCCCGTGCCCATAATTCCCCCTATCTATTTTCCTAACAATAATAAAAGTAATAATAACAGTAATAATAATGGTATTTGTTGAATGCTTACTACAGGCCCAGCATTGTATTGAGCACTGGGGTATATACACTATAAAGAGATTGGTCCCAATGTCCATCCCACCTGAGGCTCAGAGCCTAAGGGGGAGAGAAGAGAGTAGGTATTTAATCCCTATTTTACAGGTGAGGAAACTGAAGCACAAAGAAGTTAAGTGACTTTTAGACTGTGAGCCCACTATTGGGTAGGGACTGTCTCTGTATGTTGCCAACTTGTACTTCCCAAGCGCTTAGTACAGTGCTCTGCACACAGTAAGCGCTCAATAAATGTGATTGATGATGATGATGATGACTTGTCCAAGGGCATCCAGCAGGCAAGTGAAAAGCAGTGTGGCAGAGAGGCAGCGTGGTTCAGTGGAAAGAGCCTGGGCTTTGGAGTCAGAGGTCTTGGGTTCAAATCCTGGCTCCGCCAATTGTCAACTGTGTGACTTTGAGCAAGTCACTTAACTTCTCTGTTCCTCAGTTACCTCATCTGTAAAATGGGGATTAAGACTGTGAGCCCCCTGTGGGACAACCTGATCCCCTTGTAACCTCCCCAGCACTTAGAACAGTGCTTTGCACATAGTAAGTGCTTAATAAATGCCGTTATTATTATTAAGTGTCAGAACCAGCATTTGGGCCCAGGTCTCCTGACTTCATGGTCCATATTCTTTCCATGAGGCCACACTCTTTCAACTTTCCGGGAGCTCTTCCCCTACTGATTTCTAATTTCCTCACCTTATATCCCCAGTTACCATTTCAATGCTTCTTTATCACTTAAGTGCATCAGTACTCACAACCCCCTATAGTACTTGTGTATATCAGTTACCTATTTTACTATCTGTTTCCTCTACTAGATTGTAAGCTCCTTGAAGGCAGGCGTCTTTTCTTCTAGTTCTGATGTAGTCTCCTAAGCACTTACTATTGTGTTCTGCACACAGTATATGCTCAATAAATGCTACTGATAAATTAATTGGATGCCTCACGAGTCCTGACTTCTCCAGCCGGTCCTGCTGAGAAGCTGTGGGACTTTCATCGTTGAGAGAGAAAAGTTCTCTGTACCTACCTACCTAGGCCATTTGATATTTGTCCATTCTCCTGGGGGTTTTCGCCAATGCTGACTCTCAACTCTGACCCCTGTCCCTCCCCTGGCCCCCATCGTTATGGTCTTTAAGTTTACCATTCTAAGTGCTGGGGAAGATACAAGGAAATCAAGCCAGATTCCTGCCCCACATGGGGCTCACAGTCTAAGTAGGAGAGAGAACAGGTATTAAATCCCCATTTTGCAGTGGAGAGAACTAAGGCATAGAGAAGCTAAGTGACTTGTCCAAGGTCACACAGTAGGCAAGTGGCCAAGCCGGGATAAAAACCAAGTCTTCTTCTCCCAGGCCCATGCTCATTCCTGCTAGGCTATGCTGATGCCCCTGAAAGCGGGAAGATAATCCTCTTCATCTGATCTTGTTTATCTGCTTCTGTTTTCTCCCATGTTTCAATTTTCTGTTGAAGAGTCTTATTCCAAATCTTTATTATTATTATTACTATTTGTTAACAACGGTAATTATAATAATAGAGAAGCAGTGTGGCTCAGTGGAAAGAGCACGGGCTTGGGAGTCAGAGGTTGTAATCCCGGCTCTGCCACTTATCGGCTGTGGGACTTTGGGCAAGTCACTTCACTTCTCTGTGCCTCGGTTGCCTCATCTGTAAAATAGGGATTAAGATTGTGAGCCCCACGTGGGACAACCTTGTGTCCCCCCAGTGCTTAGAACAGTGCTTTGCACATTGTAAGAGCTTAACAAATACCATTATTATTATTATTATTATAACAATGATATTTAAGTATACTACGTGTCAAGCATTGTGTTAACCACTGGGATAGATACACAATACTCATACTGGACATAGTCCCTAATACCACATGGCTCGTGGTCTATTTGGGGAAGGACAGCAGCTATTTCATCCCTATTTTCAGGTGAGAAAACTGAAGCACAGAGATGTTGAGTGATTCATTCATTCATTCAATCATATTTATTGAGCGCTTACTGTGTGCAGAGCACTGCACTAAGTGCTTGGGAAATACAAGTTGGCAACATATAGAAACAGTCCCTACTCAAGGTCATTCAGCAAACAAGTGGTGGAGCTGGGTTGAGAATCCAGATCTTCTGATTCCCAGCCCCAGATACTTTCCACCAGATCCCACTGGCCTTAAATTCTGACTTCCATGTTGCCTGGGTTGGGCAAATTTGAGGAATGCCCATGCCCATGTCTCTCCCATCCTAAAAAAACCCTCTCTTGACCCCACCTCACCTTCTAGTTATCGTCCCATATCCCTCCTACCATTCCTTTCCAAACTCCTTGAACGAGTTGTCTACACGCGCTGCCTAGAATTCCTCAACAACAACTCTCTCCTCGACCCTCTCCAGTCTGGCTTCCGTCCCCTTCATTCCACGGAAACTGCGCTCTCAAAGGTCACCAATGACCTCCTGCTTGCCAAATCCAACGGCTCATACTCTGTCCTAATCCTCCTCGACCTCTCAGCTGCCTTTGACACTGTGGACCACCCCCTTCTCCTCAACACGTTATCTGACCTTGGCTTCACAGACTCCGTCCTCTCCTGGTTCTCCTCTTATCTCTCCGGTCGTTCTTTCTCAGTCTCTTTTGCAGGCTCCTCCTCCCCCCCCCCCATCCTCTTACTGTGGGGGTTCCCCAAGGTTCAGTGCTTGGTCCCCTTCTTTCTCAATATACACTCACTCCCTTGGTGACCTCATTCGCTCCCACGGCTTCAACTATCATCTCTACGCTGATGACACCCAGATCTACATCTCTGCCCCTGCTCTCTCCCCTCCCTCCAGGCTCGCATCTCCTCCTGCCTTCAGGACATCTCCATCTGGATGTCTGCCCGCCACCTAAAGCTCAACATGTCGAAGACTGAGCTCCTTGTCTTCCCTCCCAAACCTTGTCCTCTCCCTGACTTTCCCATCTCTGTTGACGGCACTACCATCCTTCCCGTCTCACAAGCCTGCAACCTTGGTGTCATCCTCGACTCCGCTCTCTCATTCACCCCTCACATCCAAGCCGTCACCAAAACCTGCCGGTCTCAGCTCCGCAACATTGCCAAGATCCGCCCTTTCCTCTCCATCCAAACCGCTACCCTGCTAATTCAAGCTCTCATCCTATCCCGTCTGGACTACTGCACCAGCCTTCTCTCTGATCTCCCATCCTCCTGTCTCTCTCCACTTCAATCCATACTTCATGCTGCTGCCCGGATTATCTTTGTCCAGAAACGCTCTGGACATATTACTCCCCTCCTCAAAAACCTCCAATGGCTACCGATCAATCTGCGCATCAGGCAGAAACTCCTCACCCTGGGCTTCAAGGCTCTCCATCACCTGGACCCCTCCTACCTCACCTCCCTTCTCTCCTTCTACTGCCCAGCCCGCACCCTCCGCTCCTCCACCACTAATCTCCTCACTGTACCTCGCTCTCGCCTGTCCCACCATCGACCCCCGGCCCACGTCATCCCCCGGGCCTGGAATGCCCTCCCTCTGCCCATCCGCCAAGCTAGCTCTCTTCCTCCCTTCAAGGCCCTGCTGAGAGTTCACCTCCTCCAGGAGGCCTTCCCAGACTGAGCCCCTTCTTTCCTCTCCCCCTCGTCTCCCTCTCCATCCCCCTGTCTTACCTCCTTCCCTTCCCCACAGCACCTGTATATATGTATATATGGTTGTACATATTTATTACTCTATTTATTTATTTATTTATTTATTTTACTTGTACATTTCTATCCTACTTATTTTATTTTGTTGGTATGTTTGGTTCTGTTCTCTGTCTCCCCCTTTTAGACTGTGAGCCCACTGTTGGGTAGGGACTGTCTCTATGTGATGCCAATTTGTACTTCCCAAGCGCTTAGTACAGTGCTCTGCACATAGTAAGCGCTCAATAAATACGATTGATTGATTGATTGATTGAATGAACTCTGCTGTGGTACCCTGATTATTAAGGAGAGCACTATACTAAGTCCTTGGGAAAGTACCTCAGAATCAAAAGATACAGTTCCTGCCCAGTAGGAGCTTACAGTTCATTCCAAAGTGTAGCACTAATCCTATTGTAAGGGAAAAGAAACAGCATGGCCAACTGGAAAGAGCACGGCCTAGAAGTCAGAGGACCTAGGTTCTAATCTCGTCTCCACCACTTGTCTGCTGTGTGACCTTGGGCAAGTCACGAAACTTCTATGTGCCTCAGTTTCCTCATCTGTAAAATGTGGATTAAGACCAGGAGCCCTATGTGGGACAGGGACTGTAGCCAACCTGATTATCTTGTTCTTACCTCAGCACTTAATACGGTTCCTTCACACAGTAAGCACGTAACAGATATCACAATTAATATGCCCTGTAGGCAAAGCTAACATTTTTGGAGCTCTGAGTGTTTTCAGGATGCCCAGAACTTCTCATATTCCCATCCAAGCTCCATCCTTCCCCTGACTTCCTTGTCACTGTAGACAGCACCACTATCCTCCCTGTCTCACGAGCCTGTAACCTTGGCATTATCCTTGACTCATCTTTCTCATTCAACCCACATATTCAATCTGTCACTAAATCCTGTTGGTTTGACCATCATAACATAACTAAAATCCATTCTTTTCTCTTCATCCAAACTGCTACCATGTTAATCCAAGCACTAGAGAAGCAGTGTGCCTCAGTGGAAAGAGCCTGGGCTTTGTAGTCAGATGTCATGGGTTCAAATCCTGGCTCTGCCAGTTGTCAGCTGTGTGACTTTGGGCAAGTCACTTAACTTCTCTGGGCCTCAGTTACCTCAACTGTAAAATGGGGATTAAGACTGTGAGCCCCCCCATAGGACAACCTGATCACCTTGTATCCTCACCAGCACTTAGAACAGTGCTTTGCACATTGCCAACTTGTACTTCCCAAGCGCTTAGTACAGTGCTCTGCACACAGTAAGCACTCAATAAATGTGATTGAATGAATAGTATGCACTTATGAAATACCAAAGTGCCTGCCTTTCTTCTTCTCCCATGCCCATCTGCGTCATCCTGACTTGCTCCCTTTATTCATTCCTCTTCCCAGTCCCATAACACTTAAGTGCATATCTGTAATTTATTTATTTATATGAATGTCTGTCTACCTCCACCCTTTAAACTGTAATCTTGTCATGGGTGGGGAATGTGTCTGTTTACTGTTATATTGTACTCTCCCAAGTGCTTACTATAGTGCTCTGAACACAGTAAGTGCTCAATAAATACGATTGAATGAAATACGATTGATTGGAATAGGATTGTAGGAAAGTGATCCAAGCAGCAGAGTGAAGTATGGACTGGAGTGGGGAGAGACAGGAGGATGAGAGGTTAGCAAGGAGGCTGATACATTAATCAAGGTGGGAAAGGATAAGTGATTATATTAACCTGGTAGCAGTTTGGATGGAGAGGAAAGGGCAGATTTTAATGATGCTGTGAAGGTGGAACTGATGGAATTTAGTGATAGATTGAATACGTGGGTTGAATGAGAGAGAGGAGTCAAGGATAAGGACTGAGGAGAGTAGCAAGGTGAGGTAGGAGGGGTCAAGGTGATTGAGTGCTTTGAAGTTCGTGGTAAGGAGTTTCTATGTGATGTGGAGGTGAATAAGCAACCACTGGAGGTTCTTGAGGAGTGGGGAAACATGGCCTGAACGTTTCTGAAGAAAAATGATCCAGGCAGCAGAGTGAAGTATGAACTGGAATGAGGAGAGACAGGAGGCAGGGAAAGCAGCAAGGAGGCTGATATAATAATCAAGGCAGGAAAGGATAAGTGATTGTATAAACCTGGTAGCAGTTTAGATGGAGAGGAAACAGTGTATTTTAGCAATGTTGTGAAGGTCAGACCGACAGGATTTAATGATGGGTTGAACATGTGGGTTGAATGAGAGAGGAGTAAAGGATAACACCAAAGTTGTGGGTTTGTGATCCAGGAAGGATAGAGGTGCTGTCTACAGTGACTAGAAAGTCAGGGGAAGGACAGCATTTGGGTGGGAAGATTAGGAGTTCTGTTTTTGACACGTTAAGTTTGAGATGACAGCAGGACATCCATGTAGAGATCCCTTAAAGGCAGGGAGAAATGTGAGACTGCAGAGAGGGAGAGAGATCAGACCTGGAGCGGTAGATTTGGGAATCAACCTCAAAGAGGTTGAAGCCATGGTAGCGAATGAATTTTCCAAGGGCGTGGGTGTAGATGGGGAATAGAAGGGGACCCAGAACTGAAGTCTGAGGGACTCCCACAGTTTGGGGGTGGGAGGCAAAGGAGGAGTCCACGAAAGAGACTGAGGGTGAGCAGACAGAGAGATAGGAGAGCCAGGAGAGGACAGTATCAGTGAAGCCGAGGTCGGATAATGTTTCTAGGAGAAGGAGATTCATTCATTCATTCAATCGTATTTATTGAGCGCTTACTGTATGCAGAGAACTGTACTAAGCGCTTGGGAAGTACAAGTTGGCAACATAAAGAGATGGTCCCTACCCAACAGCGGGCTCACAGTCAAGAAGGGGGAGACAGACAACAAAACAAAACATATTAACAAAATAAAATAAACAGAATAGTAAATATGTGACGAAAGGGCAGATTTTAGCGATTTTTTTTAAAAAATGGCATTTGTTAAGCGCTTCCTTGTGCCAGACACTTTTCTAAGCACTGGGTAGATACAAAGTAATCTGGTTGGACACAGTCCCTATCCCACCTGGGGCTCCCAGTCTTAATCCCCATTTTGCAGATGAGGGAACTGAGGTATAAAGAAGTTAAGTGACTTGCTCAAGGTCATACAGCACACAAGCAGCAGAGCCGGGATCCGAACCCATGACCTTCCGACTCCCAGGACCATGCTCTAGCCAGTATGTATGTTGTGTGAAGGTTGAACTGACAGGGTTTGGTGACGTGTCCATACCTGTAATTTATTCATTTGTATTTATGTCTGTTCCCCCCGCAGTAATAATAATAATAGTATTTATTAAGTGCTTACTATGTACCAGGCACTGTACTAAGCACTGGCGTGGATACGAGAAGCAGCATGGCTCAGTGGAAAGAGCCCGGGCTTTGGAGTCAGAGGTCATGGGTTCAAATCCCAGCAAGATGGTCGATAGTGTCGAAGGCAACTGAGAGGTCGAGAAGGATTAGACTAGAGTAGAGGCCATTGGGTTTGGCAAGGACATTTGTGACCTTTGAGAGGGCAGTTTTCTGGAGCAAAGGGAACAGAAACAAGATTGGAGGGGGTCAAGGAAAGAATTGGAGGAGAGGAACTTGAGACAGCAGGCGTAGACAACTCTCTCAAGGAGTTGTCTACGTTCCAAAGTGTTCTGTACAATGCATTTGATTCAGTCGTTGTTTAATAAATACCATTACTACTACTACTTAATGGCAGTTTGGGGGCTATTTTACGATGTGGCCGTGGTATAATCAATCAATTAATGGTATTTATTGAGCACTTATTATGTGCAAAGCACTGTATTAAGCACTCGGGAGAGTACAGTGTCATAGAATTAGCAGACAAATTCCCAGCCCATAACGAGCTTATAGCCCATAGGGAATGTGTAGTCAATGTGAGCCTGAGGCCCATCGGACAATAATGCATCCAACTGCTGTGAGCTATACGTTCTTTCAACTGCTGTGAGCTATACGTTCTTTCCACTGCATCCGTAGGCAGAGAGGCCAAATGGAAAGATCATGGTACTGGGAGTCTGGCAACCTGCATTCAAGACCCAGATCTACCACTGACCTACCATGTGGCTTCGGACAAGTGACTTAACTCCTCGGGGCCTCAACTCATCTATAAAAAAGAAATGGTAGATTGTGAGTCCCAGGAGGGATAGGAACTATTGTCAGCTGTGTGACTTTGAGCAAGTCACTGAACTTCTCTGTGCCTCAGTTACCTCATCTGTAAAATGGGGTATAAGACTGTGAGCTCCCCGTGGGACCACCTGATTACCTTGTATCCTCCCCAGCACTTAGAACAGTGCTTTGTGCATAGTAAGCGCTTAACAAAATGTCACCGTTATTATCTAGGTCAATGTTTAGCCCATAGTAAGGGTTTAATCCACGTCATAACAACTATTATTCTTAAGATTCTTCTGCCAAGTTATTATATAGCTAATGAGAAGGCTGTAGGATATTTTGACCGAGGGTACAACCAGGATGTTTTTCTTTTGTTTTCTGGCAGAAGGTGGGGTTTATGATCCCTAATGGGTGTTTTATCAACAGAATCATATTCTTTTGATTAAACACCTAGATTGAGCTTATCACTTTTCCTAATTCTCAGAGCTGCCACAGCCTGGATATATTCCTACAGAAAAGTAGAACCCTGGTTGTAACAACTGCTGGGGTGTGGGGTTTTGTGTTTCTCTCAGAGATGCCCCACCATCCCCATGTCTGGTTATTAACTTGTATCCACCCCAGCACTTAGGACAGTGCCTTGCACATAGTAAGCGCTCAACACATGCCATAGTTATTATTATTTGTCCTTAGCTATCTTTTTCCAGGGAAATGCTGACTAACCTCTTTAACACTGTAGATGGCCACCCACTGGCCTGGCTAAAAGGATTGTTCCTCAGACCTCTATCGCCCATCTCCTTTCTGGGGCCACAAACAGTTATTTGGGGACCACTTGCATGGACTCAGCCAGATGGAAGGGCAGTTTGACCCCTTCCACTCTGCAAGGAGACATGGCAGGGACGAGGGGGCTACAGGCTGTTGTGACTCCACAACATTGGGCCAGGCTAGGGCTTACAGGTAGCCCAATCAGCTAGTGGAACTGGTCTTCCTGCTCAAGGAGGTTTCCCAACCCAGACACACTCTGCTTTTCTCATTACAGGTGTTTCAGGACCTGGGGACTGCAGTGTTGGCTGGGGCCGCCCAAGGCTACAACATCTGCCTCTTTGCCTATGGACAGACAGGCTCGGGAAAGACCTACACCATGATGGGCACCCCTGTGAGTGACAGCTTCATTCTTCAGAGCTGCGATTAGAGCTCTCCCTGTTCAGCTCTGGAGCCGAAGCCATCAGAATTGCAGCAGGAAGACCGATGGGCCCCAGTTTCCCTCCAGACAGACAACTTAGGATGGAGTTGGGGGGGTTAGCTGAGCTCCTGGCATGGAAGGGAGAGTCTGCACCACCCTCGATGGGGTGAAAGTTTGAGCAAATAGCCGGTCGATTTGCTTCAGGCACGACTTAGGCGAGGGAATCATTGTTGCCCCCTTCGTGTCGTTAATTCAATGAAGCCAGTCAAAAGTTGGGCACCCTCAGCTATGCTAAGTGAAGTAACCTGTGGTATTTATTGAGCATTCACTGTGTGCAAAACTTACATTAGGCACCTGGAAGAGTATGATACAGTTGGTAGACCTGATCCCTCATTCTCAAGGAACTTTTCTAGTAGGGGAAACAGACGTTAATCTAAATTACTGGTAAGGAAAGCAACGAGTATATGGATAGGTCCAGAATTTTTCTGAGTGGTGGGATGGTGGGGTTGAGTACCTAAGTGTTTTTTTTTAATGGTATTTGTTAAGCACTTACCATGTGCAAAGCACTGTTCTAAGCTGGCCCTGTTCTAAGTGGTTAGGGGGTGGGACTGAGTGCCTGGATGAGGGAGGGAAAATAGGGTGTGGGGTGAGAGCTTAGAGAAGGTTTCTGGAGGAGAAATTATTTTAGTTGAACTTTTAAGATGGAAGAATGCTGGTCTGTCAGATATGTATGGTGAGAGAGTTCCAGACAGGAGGGAGGATGTGAACAAGGGCTCCACAGCAGTGAGCAGTTTGGGTTGAGGAGTGAAGTGTGTGGGCTGAGTCGTGGTGGGAGAGGAGCAAGGATAAGTAATGGTGAGAGAGCTGATCTTGAGCCTTGAATCCGATGGTGAGGAGTTTCTGCTTGATGCGGAGATGGATGGGTAACTTTTAGAGGCCCTCGAGGCCTGGGGAGACATGCACAAAGCAATTTTTTAGAGAATGATCTGGAGAGCAGAGTGAAATATGGACTGGAGAGGGGAGAGGCTAGAGGCAAGGAGGTCAGCTAGTAGGCTGATGTAAGGTGGGATAGAAGCATCGTGGCTTAGTGGAAAAAGCGTGGATTTAGGAGTCAGAGGTCGTGGGTTCTAATCCCGGCTCCGCCACTTGTCAGCTGTGTGACTTTGGGCAAATCACTTAACTTCTCAGTGCCTCAGTTACCTCACCTGGAAAATGGGGATTGAGACTGTGAGCCCCATGTGGGACCACCTGATTACCCTGTATCTACCCCAGCTCTTAGAACAGTGCTCGGCTCAAAGTAAGCGCTTAACAAATACCAACATTATTACTATTATTATATGGTAAGTGCTTGAACCAGCATGATGGCTGTTTGGTTGGAGAGGAAGGAACAAATTATCCCAGTATCCTTCCTTCCTTCATTCATTCTATCGTATTTATTGAGCGCTTACTGTGTGCCAAGCACTGTACTAAGCGGTTGGGACAGTACAATACAACAACAAACAGACACATTCCCTGCCCACAATGAGCTCACAGTCTAGAGGGGCACCTGCTGGTATTTGCTCCTCCACCACTGCCAGTTTGCTCTGGCTACAAGGAAGAGGAATGCTTAGGAACATAGCAGTTCAATATCATCGTTCCCAGGTGCAAAGAGGGGACTCACAGGATGGTTGGCTCTTTGAGCCCTGGACAACCAGGCCTTTAGTAAGAAGGAGATGGGGTGGTGGATGATGGAATAGGGGCAGCAGTCTGGTGGGTTGGATCCAGAAGATCCAGTTCTTCTGTCTCCTGAAGAACAAACTGACGTGCACTTGCCAGGCTCCTCCTCCTGCCTTGGTAAGTGAGCCCTGAAAATTTGAGGAGGGATTCATCATAGAACCAGGGTCTGGAGGATTCTTAGGAGGGTTGTTTTGAACCCCATGTGGGGCCAGAGTGATGTCTGACCTGATTATCTTGTCTCTACCCCAGGGCTTAGTATAGTGCTTAATACTTAGAAACTGCTTAACAAATACCACAATTATTATTATGATGATTGTATAGAGTGGCATCCTGGGTAAATCCATCTTATGTTTGCTGGCTCCCCCCAAAACCATCTACCAGAGCTTAGAATAGTGCTTTGCACATAGTAAGAGCTTAACAGATGCCATCATTATTATTATTATTATCTGCCACAGGGGGAAATGGGGGCTGAACCATGACACTCTGAACAGGAGGGAGCGAGTTGTGGAGAAGGTCCCCCGGGATTGGTTGCTGTGGAGGTCTTCAGTATCATTCATTCAATCATTCAATCATATTTATTGAGCACTTACTGTGTGCAAAGCACTGTACTAAGTGCTTGAGAGAGTACAGTATAACACCAGACAAATTACCTGCCCAAAACAAGCTCATGGTCTAGAGGGGGAGACAGGCATTAATGAATATAAATAAATTAATTAAAGATATCTAAAGATATATACATATGTGCTGTGGGGAAGGGAAGGAGGATGAATAAAGGAACAAGTGTGAGCGGTGCAGAAAGAAGTGGGGGAAGAGATGTGGAGAAGATATGGAGGAGGAGATGTGCCTTCAATAAGGCTTTGAAGTGGGGGAATGAGGCTTTGAAGTATGGGGGGGGGGGGGACAACAAGATTAACTCTCTTTGTTCTACCCCCCAGGCTTCAGTGGGGCTGACTCCAAGGATCTGTGAGGTACAAGCATCATCTCTGTTCCTCCCTGTCCTTTTATTTCTCATTACCTCTGTGATTCACTGGCAGATAAACCCCTCATCCTCTGTTTTGTACAGGGCCTCTTCCTGAGGGGCAGTCATTCCCTGGAAAAGCCCCCACCCTATAGGATCAGAGTGAGGTAGGACCCTTTCCCTCCTTCCAGACCCGGGGACCAAAATCCGTGCTACCACCTCCACCTATACCCCTCGGTGCTCCTCTGCCTGGGCCAGGAGAGAGGGCAGGAAACGTCCCTCCTTCAGCAGAGCCCCACAGGCCTTGAGTTTCAGCTCACTCATTCCTCATTTTTGCCCCTCTGAGAAGAAGATCTCCTGCCCACTGGGCTGGAACCAGGAGGCGTCCCTCGATCTGAGGAAGAACGGAAGGGACACGGGGGTGAATATATCATAGAATGACATTGATCAGGCTGGCAGGCCCAAGTTCACTTGAAATTTCTGGGCTGGGTTCTGCTCCTGGGTGAGAGCTTGTGGATATGCTGGGCTGAATGCTATTTGGGCAACTAAATTGCTTTATTTAATGTAAAAATCAGTGACTCCATTTTATCCTGCCAGCACCGTGATGGGTCAACAGGGGAGTGTTCTTCCCATTTTACAGGTAGGGAACTGAGGTCCAAAGAAGATAAGAATTTTGCCCAAAGTCCCACAGGAAATTAGTGGTGAAATTGGGCCTAGAATCCAGTGAGTGCTCTTTCCATGGAGCCACATTGCCCTTGAAACTGATGCGCTGCTTGCACCCTCACCTCTAGTTTCCTAGAAATCTACAACGAGCGAGTAAGAGACCTACTGAAGCAGTCAGACCAGAAGAAGCCCTTCACCCTACGGGTCAGGGAGCACCCAGAGACAGGTCCTTATGTACAAGGTAAGATTCCTGGAGTTGCAAATGTACCTTCCAAGGGAAAGGGCTGGCGTGGCCAGGGCACGGGGAAGATAGTAGTGGTTGGGGGAGGGATAGGGACAGTGGGCACCTTGGATGGGGGAGGGGTAGACAGGTCAAGTTGGAGCTACCCCCATAGCAGAGGTGGCAGGGGGTGGGAGGGAAGAGTGTTTCCGACTGGGTGGGACAAAATGTGAAAAGTTTTCATGTTAGGAAATGAAGTGGACATTTTCCCTCTGATCTGAGCTGTCTGGGTCTCTCGTAGATTTTAACAACTCATGTAAATTGAGCAGGGCATCCCTGGGGGTGAAAATCATGGTAACATTGCATCTTCCCTAAGGCCGTGTTTTTCAACCTAGTACTCAGGAGCACTGATGGGCTGTTTTCTGAGTGAAGAATACTCTCTCTAGGGACGCTCAGTTAGCTGGATCCCCAGAGCTGTCCTACGTGCCCAGCACCTGGGCTCTCCCTGCGACCGGTCCCAGTCATGAGGGTTCCCTCCCTGAGCTCTCGGGCAGTAAACCCCAGCAGAACTGGCCAATCTTTCAGGCTCTAGATCTGATCCCTTCCCCAGCAAAGTCCCCCAGACCTGACAGGTGAGTCCAGTCCAGAACTGGTGGGAACGTGGTAGTTCCTCCGGGAATAATGAGGCTTGGGAAGGCTGGCCCAGGCCCAATCCTACCTGGAAAGGGCACCAAATAGGAATTGGGACAGGGAATGTGTCTACCAACTCTGTTGTATTGCATTCTCCCAAGCACTTAGTACAGTGCTCTGTACTAAGTGTAGAGAAGCAGTGTGGCTCAGTGGAAAAAGCACGGGCTTTGGAGTCAGAGATCATGGGTTCAAATCCCAGCTCTGCCAATTGTCAGCTGTGTGGCTTTGGGCAAGTCACTTAACTTCTCTGGGCCTCAGTTACCTCATCTGTAAAATGGTGATTAAAACTGTGAGCCCCACGTGGGACAACCTGAACACCTTGTAACCTCCCCAGTGCTTAGAACAGTGCTTTGCATATAGTAAGTGCTTAATAAATGCCATTATTATTATTATATGGTAAGCACACCCAAAATACCACTGATTGATTGATTGATTGGGTTCACAGTTCACAATCACTGATTGATTGATAGCTCACATATGCAGGGTTCCTGCTCCTCTCCTTCTCAAACACCAAAGATTGGAGTGACTTTGGGTCCAATTCATGGACTTGGGAATCTACTTTGGTTATAGTGATGGTATTTGCTAAGCACTTACTATGTGCCAGGCACTCTACTAAGTGCTGGGGTGGATACAAGCAAATCAGGTTGGACACAGTCCCTGTCCTGCATGGGGCTCACAGTCTTTACTCCCATTTTACAGATGAGGTAACTGAGGCCCAGAGAAGTGAAATGACTAGTCCAAGGTCACACAGCAGACAAGTGGCAGAGCCAGGATTAGAACCCATGACTTCCTCACTCCCAGGCCCATGCTCTAACCACTACACCATGCTATTTCCCAAGCAGCACGATCCCCAGAGACTGAATTGTCCCAGTGTTCATGGCTCTTTGAGCCCCATCTGACCCCAGGGAAGCACATTAGACCAGCTTTCACTCATTCAATCATATTTATTGAGTGCTTACTGTCTGCAGAGCACTGTACTAAGTGCTTGGGAAGTACAAGTTGGCAACATATATAGACAAGATTCCTGACACATGGTTGCTAGCCCTACTGCAGCTGGGGCACCAGAGACAGGTTTTACCAGGCCCCGCGACATGCTCAACAGCTTGGAAGACCTGGGTTGGGGATTTCCCAGTTCACAGCACCTAGACTGGCAACCTGGATTTTCCCCCACCCTTGCTCCCATCCCATGCCAGAAGGGATGAATCTGGGACGGTTGACAGGGAGGGTTAGCATCCTTTCCCTCTTGTGCCATTTCCCTCCCCTGTAAACCTTAGGCAGATGATGGCTTGCCCCTTATAACAGGAAGGGCAGAGGACTAGGGCACCAGGGGAACCCATCCCTATCATTCAAGATTCTCTTCAGGTCTGTCCCCAAAGGGAGAGAGACTAGGAATGGGAGAGAAAGCTACTGGAAGAATGTGGGGTTGGACTCTTTTGAAGGAAAATTTGATTTCCCCCCTCCCCACCAGGATTATCTCAGCATGTAGTGACCAGCTATGAGCAAGTTGTGAGACTCCTGGAAGAGGGAATAGCAAACAGGTAACCGTTTTAGTTTTTGTGCATATTACTGTTCTTTTTCCCCATCTAGTTTTTCCTTCTTGCCTCTCAGTGAAGCAGCAGATCAGCTTGGTCCAGGGTACCAGTGGGCAGCGGCTTGGTGTTGGTGATGCTCATGGGGTTAGGTAGAGCAGGAAGCTTTGCATTGTGTTGCAGATCGCTGCAGCTCCAGAATTTGAAGGGAGCATCAGGTCAGATGAAGCAGTTTCTTGCCGAATTCCATGCACTCTTACACTCAAGATTTGCAATGATCGGTATTCCATCCAATTAGAAATTTG
This sequence comes from Tachyglossus aculeatus, assembly GCF_015852505.1. Classification (NCBI taxonomy): domain Eukaryota; kingdom Metazoa; phylum Chordata; class Mammalia; order Monotremata; family Tachyglossidae; genus Tachyglossus; species Tachyglossus aculeatus. The sequence continues at coordinate 522,075 of NW_024044828.1, forward strand.
TGCACCTCAGTTTCCCCCCAGTCTCACGTGTGCATCCAACTCCCACCCCCGCCCCCTGCCTCCCCTCCCTTTCCCCTCAAGGCCTTGAAGAGCTGAACATAGAAAAGAGATCGTATCTATTTGCCCTGGCTTAGTGGACAGCAAGGGAAAAGTTTGGGAGGCCTGTTCGATCGACTGATGACTTGACAGTCGACTGACTCTGAAAGTCTCTGAGCAGATCTTTCGGGGCAGACGGGGCTGCTCAGAGCCTCTGCTCTCTCCCGGTGTCCTGATGAGCTGTGCCATTTCGGTGACCCAACTCTACCCCACCTGCCCCTCCTCTCCCTTGGGACTCTGGATAAGAGATTCTTCCTCCATTTTCTCTCCCCGCTGAAGAGAGAACAGGCGGGAATGAGCTTGCTATACAGCATGAGAGGTCTGGAGGGGGTTTAAGGAAGCATTGCCCTGCCAGAGATGTTGAACTCTGAAGCGAGTGAGTGTTAAGTCCTTCCTTGGAGAGTCTCATCTGTGTGGGACAGGTTAGGAGCATCCTTCCTGGAGTCATGGGGATGGCCTGACCTCCCATGACTCTGAGGTTCATAGAAGGTGGGATTTTGCCCTAACTGGTTTACTCTGACTCTGAAACTCCTTCTCCAGGAGTGCCTGTGTTTCTGTTGCTTTTGGGTCTAGAGATGTCTTGCTTTTCCTGACTCCTTCTCCCTGACTCTTCTCCTCTTCAAACTTGGTGACTTTTTCCCTTCTCCTTCCTGTCCCGGACTTGCCCTGGTTCCCAGGGGAACCAACATACATAAATCAACGAATGCCCCTCTGAACTGCCCTCCCTTGTGCTCATAGAATCATGGCGGCCACGCATATCCACGAGGCCAGTAGCAGATCTCACGCCATCTTCACAATACACTACACCCAGGTAAGTACGGGCTGAAAGGTGAGTCCTGTTAGGGCATCATCCCTGATTAAGGGCTGGGCAACTGTGGTGCGCGGAGAGGATCAGCTTATTTAGAGGGTGTGAGAAAGTGGGTGGCACCGGACAGTGGAGTAATCAAAATACACCCAATTTCTGCCCTCCTGGGGCTTGTGTGCTCAACCTAACACCATAGCCACAGGCTGCGGAAGAGAGTGACCTACCCCGAGGCTCCCGGAATGGCCAAACAAAATGAATATAGACCTTTTTTTCACTAAATATGAGGTGTTACCCTCACCAAGCAGTGACCCAGCCACCCCTGGTGATTCCTGGGGGGCTGGATTTGGGAGGGTCAGAGGCTAACAGAGCCAGGGTTTCTGGGGGAGCAGACAGGCGGGACCCATTCTCTCTGTGATTAGGAAGTGGTGGATGTTTATTGTTGTCTGCATGCAGGCCCTCCCAGAGTGCAACACCCCCTCCGAGATTGCCAGCAAGATCAGCCTCGTGGACCTGGCAGGCAGGTAATAACCATGGGGGTGGCCTAACTCCAACACAGAGACAGCCCGGGCAGAGCAGGGCCTGGGTTCTCCCAGCAGAGTTGGCTTCATGGAAAACATCAAGAAACTGCTGCCGAGATTGACGTGGGGCGAGGAAAGGACATGGAGGTCTCAAGGATGAAGTCTCTCCAGCTTTCAGCCCCCCGTTCTGCCGTGAGATGACCCCTCTTGGATGCCCAGGGCACTATGAATAGGAGTGGGGAAAATTCTTTGCCTTCCAGAGGCCAAGAGGTGGCTGGCTCAATCCATTCCTCAGGCCCAGGTTTGTGGCCAGGAAGTTGGCTCACACCCTGAAGGCCCTCAGGCCCTGAAATGTCGTAACAGCCTTTGCCATACAGTTCACCTTCTGGGTCCCCCTCACTCACCTGTGGTCCCAGGAGCCTGAAACAGCTGGGACTTCCCTGGGGCCAGCTTCCTGAACACTTTCTGCTGAGGGAGGCCTGTCGATTGCTGGGGCCAGGAGACAGTGAAAGGAGCTGATCAGTTTAGGGTTTAGTACTTGCTGGCTAGTTCCCTCCTCTTTTGACTAGGCTCGGGTTTTGCGTTTGCAGGGTGTGAGCTGAAAGGGCAGCCTGTAAAGTCTTCCCCTCGGGTTTGCCTGGAATTATAGTGGGCAGCCTCTGCTCAGACCTGCAAAACCAGGTACAAGCGGAGCAGTCTCTGAGTGCTCATCTACAAGGCCCCTCTAGAACTTCTCTGGGCCCTTGGTCCTCCACCCCACCCCCTCCAGGGTCTGTTCTACAATAGAGAAGCAGCATGGCCTAATTATTTTATGGTTTTTTTGAAGCACTTACTATGCTCTCGGCACTGTACTAAGTACTGGGGTAGATACCAGTTAATCAGGTTGGACACAGTCCTTGTCCCATATGGGGCTCACAGTCTTAATCCCCATTTTACAGATAATAATAATAATAATAATAATAATAATGGCATTTGTTAAGTGCTTACTACATGCAAAGCACTGTTCTGAGCACTGGGGAGGATTCAAGGTGATCAGGTTGTCCCACGGGGGGCTCACAGTCTTAATCCCCATTTTACAGATAATAATAAGAATAATAATGGCATTTGTTAAGCGCTTACTACGTGCAAAGCACTGCTCTGAGCACTAGGGAGGATACAAGGTGATCAGGTTGTCCCACAGGGGGCTCACAGTCTTAATCCCCATTTTACAGATAATAATAATAATAATAATAGTGGCATTTGTTAAGAGCTTACTACATGCAAAACACTGTTCTGAGCACTGGTTAGGATACAAGGTGATCAGTTTGTCCCACGGGAGGCTCACAGTCTTCATCCCCATTTACAGATGAGGTAACTGAGGCACAGAGAAGTGACTTGCCCAAAGTCACCCAACTGACAGTTGGTGGAGCCGGGATTTGAACCCATGATCTCTGACTCTCAAGCCCATGCTCTTTCCATTGAGCCATTCTGCTTCTCTAAGATGAGCTAGAGATGAGATAAGATAACTGAGAGATGTTAGAGATAAAATAAGTTAGAGGTAAGATAAGAGATAAGATAAGAGATGAGATAACTGAGGCACAGAGAAGTGAAGTGACTTGATCAAGATCACCCAGCAGACAACTGGCAGAGTCAGGATTTGAACCCAGGTCCCTATGACTTTGAGGCCCATGCTCTGTCCACTAGGCCATGCGGCTTCTCTAGTGACTCCCAAGACTAGTGGATAAAGAACAACCCTGTGAGTCCCATCTGGGTTCTAAGACACAAAAAGAAGGGGAGATAGGGAGGAAGGGAAGGACAGAGAGAGGCAGAGACAGAAACTGAATACTATACATGCGTTTGGAGTCATTCATTCATTCATTTCATTCATTCAATCGTATTTATTGAGTGCTTACTGTATGCAGAGCACTGTATTAAGCACTTGGATAGTACAATTCAGCAATAAAGACAATACCTGCCCACACTGGGCTTACAGTCTAGAAGCAGGGAGACAGACATCAAAACAAGTACACAGGCATCGATATAAATAGAATTATAGATATATATACATCTAAACAAGTAAACAGGCATCAATATAAATAGAATTATAGATATGTACATATTTACACAAGTGCTGTGGGGTAGGGAGAAGGGGGTGGATCAAAGGGAGTGAGTCGAGGTGACGAGGTGGGGTGGAGCTGAGGAGAAGGGGGGCTTAGTCTGGGAAGGCCTCTTGGAGGAGGTGAGCCTTCAGTAGGGCTTTGAATGGGGGGAAGTGTGATAGTTTGGTGGATTTGAGGAGGGAGGGCATTCCAGGCCAGAGGAAGGATGTGGGCCAAGGGTCGACAGTGGGACAGGCGAGAATCAGGCACGGTGAAGTTAGTACCAGAGAAGTGGAGTGTGCGGGCTGGGATGTAGAAGGAGAGAGCAGGGGAGAGGTAAGGAGGGGCAAGGTGATGGAGAGCTTTGAAGCCAATAGTGAGGAGTCTTTGATTGATACAGAGGTTTTTGAGGAGAGGAGCCCAGAGCGTTTCTGTAGAAAGATAACACAGGCAGCAGAGTGAAGTAAAGACTGAAGTGGGGAGAGACAGGAGGATGGGAGATCAGAAAGGATGCTGATGCAGTAATCCAGTCGGGATAGGATGAGCGATTATACCAACAAGATAGCAGTTTGGATGGAAAGGAAAGGGCAAATCTTGGTGATGTTGTGGAGGTGAGACCTGCAGGCATTGGTGACAGATTGGATACGTGGGGCGAATGAGAGAGCGGAGTCAAGGATGACACCAAGGTGGTGGGCTTGTGAGACGGGAAGGATGGTTGTGCCGTCCACAGTGACAGGAAAGTCAGGGAGAGGACGGGGTTTGGGAGGGAAGATAAGGAGCTCAGTCTTGGCCACGTTGAGTTTTAGGGGGCGAGAGGACATCCAAATAGATGTCCTGAAAGCAGGAGGCAATGTGAACCTGGAGGGAGGGAGAGAGAACAGGGGAGGAGATATAGATTTGGGCGTCATCCTCATAGAGATGATAGTTGAAGCCATGGGAGTGAATGAGTTCTCCAGTGGAGTGAGTATAGATGGAGAATAGAAAGGGAGGGGGAGGAGGAGCCAGCGAAGGAGTCTGAAAATGAATGGCCAGAGAGATAAGAGGAGAATCAGGAGAGGACGGAGTCCGTGAAGACAAGGTTGGATTGCATGTTGAGGAGAAGGGGATGGTCCATAGTTTCAAGGGCAGCTGAGAGGTTTAGGAGGATTAGGATGCAGTTGGAGTTGTTGGATTTGGCAAGAAGGAGGTCATTGGTGACCTTTGAGAGCGTGGTTTCAGTGGAGTGGAGGGGGTGGAAGCCAGATTGGAGGGGGTCCAGGAGAGAGTTGGAGGAGAGGAATCCGAGGCAGCGAGTATAGATGACTCGCTCCAGGAGTTTGGAAAGGAAGGGTAGGAGGGAGATGGGGCAATAACTGGAGGGGGCTGTGGGGTCAAGGGAGGGTTTTTTTAGGATGGGGGAGACATGGGCATCTTTGGAGGCAGAGGGAAAGAAGCCATTGGAGAGTGAGCAGTTGAAGATGGAAGTTAAGGAGGGGAGGGGGGAGGGGCAAGAGTTTTTATAAGGTGCTAGGGAATGGGGTTCGATGTGCATGTGGAAAGGGTGGCACTTGAGAGGAGACAGGAGATCTCCTTTGAAGATACTGCTGGAAAGGATGGAAAAGTTGAAAAGGGGGCCGAGAGGAGGGGGAGGGGTGATTTTAGGGAACTCAGACCTGGTGGTGTTAATTTTCTTAATAATAATGATGATATCTGTTAAGCGCTTACTATGTGCCAAGCACTGCTCTAAGCGCTGGGGTAGATAAAAGGTAATCAGGTTGTCCCATGTGGGGCTCACAGTCTTAATCCCCATTTTACAAATGAGGTAACTGAGGCACTGAAAAGTTAAGTCACTTGCCCAAAGTCACACAGCTGATAAGTGGCAGAGGCAGGATTAGAACCCACAACCTCTGACTCCCAAGCCCAGATTCTGGGGGTGGGGAGGGGCAGGGGGACAGAGGAGGGAATTAAATGTCTGGAACAATTGATGAGAGTGATGGGCATGGGCGTCAATAAGGGAAGAGAAATAGTTTTGCTGCGCAGAGGAGAGGGCAGAGTTAAGATAAGAAGGGACAAACTTGAAGTGGTCAAGATTGGCCTGATGTTTAGATTTCTTCCAGCAATGTTCAGCGGCTCGAGTATAAGAGTGAAATTTATACTGTGGGTTAGTGGGGTGAGAGCGATGAAGGGATGGGGAGCAAGAGAGTTGAGTAGAGAAGATGGAGTTGAGAGCATCGGTTTGGTCATCAAGAATGTGTAGAGCGGGTAGGGAGGCTAGGTGGGATGTGATGTGCTGAGAGAGATGGATGGGGCCCAGAGAGCGGAGATCTCTGTGGGGGAAGTATTACAGATTTACGGGGGGGAGGAGTGTGAGAGAGGAGGAAATGACAAGATTGTGGGACAAGAGAGAGGGATTTCAGAGTTGGTGAGGGTGGAGATTGTGCAGCAGTTAGAAATGATGAGATCGAGTGTGCGTCCAAGTCGGTGTTGGGGGAAGCAGGAGGTCGGCGGATTTGAGGACTGATAGAAGGCGGGCGATAGAGGAGTCACCGGGTAAATCTTTGTGGATGTTGAAGTTGCCAAGGATCCAAGTAGGCATGGAAAAAGAGAGATGGAAGGTGAGAAAGGGGTCAAAATGGTTAAAGAAGTTGGCAGTGGGACCTGGTTGGTGGGGAAAGTCAATCCCTGTCCTGACTTTCTCAGTTCCTAGGCCTAGATCAGAGCTCGCCCCTGAAGCAACTGAGAATTGAGGTATGGGCTGTTTCTGGAACAATCTAGAAAGTTGGCCTCTTTGGGCCAACAACCCAGCCACCCCCATCACGGGATGAATACTGTTGGAGGGCAGGAGGCATGTCTTTTCCTCCCGTCTGTCGGTCCGTCCCCAAGGACTGGTCACCAATGGCAGCTCGGCGTCCGGGCCCTTCCATGCCCTCACCCTGGCTCGTGGTGTGTTTTTCAGTGAAAGAGCCAGCCCCAGCTCCCATAAACCTCAACTCATCGAGGGCGCCAGCATCAACAAATCTCTGATGACTCTGGGTATCGTCATCTCCACCCTCGGTAAGGGGCCGGCAGTCTCGAGCGACCCATCTGCCTCCCAGCTCTCTGTGGCCAGAGACCTCTTAAGAGGTCCTTTCTGGAAAACGTGCAACTCATTGTTGGAAGACTCAAAACTCACTTAGGGTTTTCGACCTCATATGTGAGAGACATTCGAGGAGCCCATTAGAGTACAGATTTGGTCAGCGGCCTTCCGGTTGCTCTCCGATTGCTGCACGTCGATCCCCTTCCTCCTCTTCCTCTCCCCCTCTCCTGACCTCATCCTCTGGAGCGCATGCGGGAGGGTGAAGGGTGAAATAGGAGCCGCAGCTGCACTGGGGCTGGAAGGGGAGGTGGCAGCTGGGTAGGGAGGAGAGTGATATCTTTTTGCATCACTTTCTTTCCCCCAACCCGCCCAGTGCCAGACGTCTTAGAGTCTCGAGGGCCCCTACCCGATCAGAAGTTGAAGTGCAAGCCCCAGATATTTGAGAGCACTGGAGCCGAGCAGAGCAGTTGAGGCTGGTTGGTTCATTGAGGCCTCAACTGTCCGTCTGTAACCCTTCTTTCTTGGGATGTTTCTAGCGCAGAACTCCCAGAGCTCAGCCAGGACGGGAGAGCCTAACAAGAGCACCACCTCTTCGCCAGGGGCCGGCCAAGTTAGGGGTTCGACCCAGAGGCAACCATACATCCCCTACCGGGATTCAGTACTGACCTGGCTGCTGAGGGACAGCCTTGGGGGCAACTCCCAAACCATCATGGTTGCCAGTGAGTTGGAGCCTTAGCAACTCGGAAGATGCTCTGCCTCTGCTCCCACCCTCCCTTACCTGTACCTTCCCCTGACTACATCCTCACTGCCCCAAATGCTCCACTCTCCACGCAGCCCTGGATGCCCCCTTACTGACTCCTCCCCTACCTCGCATCACCACTTCCTGCATCCTCAACTTCCCTCTCACCTGCTGCTCTGCACCCCTGCTGCCCTTCGCTACGCGCTTGGGGCTGTGGAACCGAATTCGCTACAGCACCTCTGAACAGGCTGGCTGAAAGTAGCCGATTGGGTAGGTGCTTTTTGTGGCCCTTGATCTTTCAGAGTAAATGTCTCTTTATTCACCCCCTCAGCTGTGTCTCCTGCTCATTCCTGTTACCGAGAGACCATAAGCACCTTGAGATACGCATCCAGTGCCAAGAACATCATTAACCAGCCCCAGGTGAATGAGGTCAGTCACTCCCCCAAGTGCCAATGCCTGGCTGGGTACTATGATGTAGTAGACTGTGAGCCCACTGTTGGGTAGGGACCGTCTCTATATGTTGCCAACTTGTACTTCCCAAGCGCTTAGTACAGTCAATCAATCAATCGTATTTATTGAGCACTTACTGTGTGCAGAGCACTGTACTAAGCGCTTGGGAAGTACAAGTACAGTGCTTGTACAGTACAGTACAAGTACAGTACAGTACAAGTACATTGTACAGTATAGTACAGTGCTCTGCATACAGTAAGCGCTCAATAAATACGATTGAATGAATGAATGAATGATGTGGGTGGACTGGTCGAGCCATGCCCCGACCTTGCCAAAGCTCTCTGCTTACCCTTGACCCTCCTCTCTGCCTGTGACTTTTCTTCTTCTGGTTTACACACAGAGATTGCCATCTCCTTTCTGCCCACTGCTTTCAAACTTGTCTATAATAATAATAATGATGGCATTTACTAAGTGCTTACTATGTGCAAGGCACTGTTCTAAGCACTGGGGAGGTTACAAGGTAAATATATCCCCTAACCTGAAAAAAATCCTCCCTTGTCCAGTTATTGCCCCATCTCCCTCCTACCATTTCTCTCCAAACTTATTGAGAGAGTTGTTTACACCTGCTATCTCCACTTCCTATTCTCCAATTCTCTTCTAGATTCCCCTGCGATCTGGCTTCTGCCATAGAAACAGTCCTAAGGTAACCGGTAAACCATCTCCTCTCCAAATCTGATGGCCTTTACTCCATCTTAATCCTCTCAGACCTCTCAAACCTCTCAACTGAGGTCTGTGTCAAGCTGCCTTTGACACCGTAGAACACCCCCTTCTCCTTGAAGCGTTACTCAACCTTGGATTCACTGACACTGTCCTATCTTTCTGACTGCTCCTTCTCAGTCTCTTTTGCTGGCTCCTCGCTGCCTCCCAACCTCTGACAATGGGGTCCCTGAAGGCTCAGTTCTAGGTCCCCTTCTATTCTCCCTCTACACCCACTCCCTTGGAGAACTCATTCACTCCCACGGCTTCAATTACCATCTCTCCGCAGATGATTCCCAAATCTACATCTCTGGCCCTGAGCTCACTCCTTCCCTGCAATCTCACATTTCCTCCTGCCTTCAAGATATATTTACTTGGTAGTCCTGCCGACACCTCAAATTAAATATGTCCAAAACTGAACTCTTTATCTTCCCACCCAAACTCTTATAGACCCTTTCCCATCACTGTAGACAACACCACTGTCTTCCTTATCTCACAAGCCCGTAACCTTGGCACTGCCCTTGACTCATCTCTCTCATTCCACCCACATATTCGACCTGTCACCAAATCCTGTCAGTTCTACCATCATAACAATGCTGAAATCTGCCCTTTCCTCTCCATCTGAACTACTATTACTACTACTACTACTAATGATAATAATTATGGTACGTGTCAAGTGCTTACAAATCCCAGTTCTAAACACTGGGATACATATAACCAGTGGAAAGATCCTGGGCTTTGGAGTCAGAGGTCATGGGTTCAAATCTCAGCTCTGCCAATTGTCAGCTGTGTGACTTTGGGCAAGTCACTTAACTTCTCTGTGCCTCAGTTGCCTCATCTGTAAAATGGGATTAAGACTGTGAGCCCCCCGTGGGACAACCTGATCACGTTGTAACCTCCCCAGCACTTAGAACAGTACTTTGCACAGAGTAAGCGCTTAATAAATGCCATCATTGTTATTATATAAGGAATCGGGTTGTCCCACATGGTACTCACAGTCTTAATCCCCATTTTACAGATGAGGTAACTGAGGCACAGCAGTGGCTTGCCCAAGGTCACACAGCAGACAAGTGGCAGAGGCAGGACTAGGACCCACGGCCTCTGACTCCCAAAGCCATGCTGTTTCCAGTAGGCCACACTGCTTCTCTTCTTCTACCTTGCTGAGCCAAGCACTTATCCTCTCCCACCTAGGCTACTGCATCTGTCTCCTCAGTGACCTCCTGGTCTCCTCTCTCTCCCCACTCCAATGCATACTTCACTCTGCTGCATGAATCATTTATCAACAAAAACATTCAGTTCACATTTCCCCACTCCTCAAGAACCTCCAGTGGCTGCCCATCCACCTCTGCATCAAACAGAAACGCCTTACCGTTGGCTTTAAAGCATTCAATCAGCTTGCCCAACCCCATCTCATCTCACTAATCTGCTACTACAGCCCAGTCCACACACTCAACTCCTCTAGCACCAGCATTGGTCTGTCTTGCGGCCAACCCCTTTCCCAGGTCATCCTGCTGGCCCAGAACTCTCTCCCCTTCCATATACACCAGCTCACCACTCTCTCCACCTTCAAAGCCTTACTAAGGTCACATCTCCTGCGAGATGCCTTCTTTTCCCCAGGTCCCTCTCCCTTCTGCAATCATCTATGATCATCTACCATTATCTATCATCATCATCATAGTAGAGAAGCAGAGTGGTTCAGTGAAAAGAGCACGGGCTTTGGAGTCAGAGGTCATGGGTTCAAACCCCGGCTCTGCCAATTGTCAGCTGTGTGACTTTGGGCAAGTCACTTCACTTCTCTGGGCCTCAGTGACCTCATCTGTAAAATGGAGATGAAGACTGTGAGCACCACGTGGGATAACCTGATCACCTTGTAACCTCCCCAGAGCTTAGAACAGTGCTTTGCACATAGTAAGTGCTTAATAAATGCCATTATTATTATTATTATCTACCATCACTTCACTCTGTGACCTTTGGACACTTGATATTCTTTCCACCCCAACCCCACAACACTTAAGTACATATCTTTAAATTATATATTGTAAATTATTCATTTTAATGTCTGTCTCCCCTTCTGGACTGTAAGCCTATTATGGGTGGGAAACACGTGGGCTAATTCTGTTATATCCTCTCAAGTGCTTAGTACAGCGCTCTGCACATGGTAAGTGCTCAATAACTAAGATTGACTGATTGCTCTCAGGACATCCCCCAGCCCCAGTGCTGGTGAAATCCATTCCTCCAGGCTGGCTTCCAAACTTTCTCTCTCCTCCCTCCTTCCCACCCAACCCTTCCAGTTGATGTGCCGCCTGGGACTTTCCTTCCTTGAATTAGCCTATCACTGACTTGGTGGAATTGCTCAGAAAGAACAATTTACTGTCTTTGTTCACTGTTGTTTCCTCGAAGTTGAGTTGGCGTTTTGCGATTCTTATTTTATTGTATAGCAGGACCCGGGCAGGGAAGAGATCAGGCAGCTAATCTGGAAGGAAATATTTAACGAACTCCTTGTCGCTTGCTACTGTGATTGGACAAGTCCCCTAATGACTTGTGGGTAGGGGACTGTCCTGTTGTATTCTCCCAAGTGGTCGGTACTGTGCTCTGCATAGAGTAAGCACGCAAAAAAAATGGATTGATTGATTGATGACTCCCAATCCCTAGAGAAGCCATTGACTCTTCATGTTTCAGGATGCAAATGTGAAACTGATCAGAGAGCTGCGCAAGGAGATCCACTGCCTGAAGACAATGCTGTTGAGTTTGGAAATGGTGCGTGGCCAGTCCTCCGGTACTCCCCCTCGAAGCCCACCTCTACCTCTGGAATGGAGAAGGGTTGGGCTCAGCGGGCCTGTTCCCGTGGTTTGACTCCAGGTTCCTGGAAGCCAGGAATGGGTGGAGGAATGGAGGCTGAGGAGTAAACTGATCCTCTCTGCACTGTCAATGCTAGCAGTAGACTTGTACTCTTATGTGGACCAACTTGCCTGAGAGCAGTGGCAGAGAGGGTGGGGGCTTTCTGAGGGGGGCAGGGCCCCTTCTATGGAGTCCAGAAATACTGTCACGGGGAGGAGATCCTCCTGGTCAGACTTCTGCCTGTACTGTCTTTCCCTAAGTCCACAATAGTCAGAGTTGCATCTAGCAAGATCAGTTCTGCTCCTCTCCTTCCCTTGGGGTTTGGTTAGGAATCCCCAGTTCTTTCCCTCATTATGATCCCTAGAAGGCAAATGGACTCCCCTCAGGCTACTAGAGACTGAGCACCTCGTGTCCTTCTCTTGTCTAGAAGAACTTCAGTCCCCTGAGCAATGGCAGGAACAGAAGCATGGCTGCGCTGGTTCTCCAGAATGAGTTACAAGTGAGTGTACTATGGATTGTGTGTATTTGATTGGGTGTGGAGTACTCAGTGAGCTCCTAGCTCATTTTCTGTCTCCCAAGATTGGGCAGGCGCATACACCTCGGCACCTTTAGCTGATTTCTTCCACCACCTGCAACTGTGGGCCAAGCCACAGAGGGAAGGGCAGTGGACTAAATGGGCTATGTTTAAGGTGGGCATTTGTCCTGTTTTCACCCAGACAGTCCATTTTTCAGCCGGTCTGTCCCCTATCCAGTATGGTTTGGGCACTAGATGTCCGTATTTCTAGTATTTTGTTTTTAAGGTTCCAGCCCCCTCTATGTCCACCCCTCATCTGTCACGCTCCTGCCACTGAGTTCTGTCCCGTGTTGATCCGGACCTGGGTTGGAAGCACAATGACTCTTGAGCCATTGGGGCCCTAGGGATCCCCTGCCTGTGAGCCCGTTGTGGGCAGGGATCATCTCTCTTTATTGCTGTATTGTACCCTCCAAGCGCTTAATACAGTGCTCTGCGCACAGTAAGCTTTCTATAAATCCTATTGAATGAATGAATGAACAAAAGTTTGAAGTCCAGGTGAGGTTGGTAGACTTTGCAAAATGGAGCACGTGACATCACTTTGCTGTGGTTAACTTGTATCTGTCCCAATCAATCAATTTTGTATTTTGAATGCTTACTGTGTGCAGAGCACTGTACTAAGCACTTGGGAGAGTACAATGCAACAGAATTAGCAGATACGTTCCCCGTCTGCAACGAGCTTACAGTCTAGAGGGGGAGACAGACATCCCATCACTTAGAACAGTGCTTGACACATAGTAAACGCTTAACAAATAACAATAATAATAATAATCAACACATTGTAATGTCTGGTATCCCAGTGGCCATCCTAGCTATAGGAGGGGTGGGCCTCAGGTTCCCTACTGGATTCCTTCCCAGACTGAGCCCCCTTTTTCCTCTCCTCCTCCCCATCCCCCCTGCCCTACCTCCTTCCCCTCCCCACAGCACTTATATATATATATTTGTACAGATTTATTACTCTATTTATTTTACTTGTACATATTTATTTTGTTAATGATGTGCATATAGCTGTAATTCTATTTATTCTGATGATTTTAATACCTGTCTACGTGTTTTGTTTGGTTGTCTGTCTCCCCCTTCTAGACTGTGAGCCTGTTGTTGGGTAGGGAGCGTCTCAATATGTCGCTGACTTGTACTTCCCAAGAGCTTAGTACAGTGCTTTGCACACAGTAAGCGCTCAATAAATACAATTGATTGAATGAATCTACTGGGCCCAAAGATACTCCCTTAGGAGATTTAGTGATCTTCTTCATTGTCATCAGAATGTGTGTCATGGTCCTGTGGACAAGGTCCTATTCCATGGCTATCCAACCCCGGTGCCCTTAGGGTGATGTTTTCCAAACCCGGGGAGAACAAGGGGAAGGGGAGAGCTACACCCCGCTCTCTGGGTGGTGGGGAGCCGTGAAGTGGTTGAACACTCCTCAGATTGGCCTTGTTGGTGGGAATTTGGGAGGAAGGGGCTAGTGGAGCCTGACCCCAAGGGGAATGAGGCCAACAGTGTTGGCTGCCTTCTTGCCCAAGAGGTGGATGGGAGCCTTTCCCAGCCATGGGCCCTGAATCTCCCCTACTCAATCAACAGATCAGTAAATCATATTTAGGGAAGAAACATGGCCTAATGGATAGAACACGGGCCTTGGGAGTCAGTAGGACCTGGGTTCTAATGCCGGCTCCACCATTTCAGTCATTCAATCATATTTATTGAGCGCTTACCCTGTGCAGAGCACTGTACTAAGCGCTTGGGAAGTACAAGTCGGCAACATATAGAGACGGTCTCTATCCAGCAACGGGCTCACAGTCTAGAAGGGGGAGACAGACAACAAAACAAAACATGTAGACAGGTGTAATTTGTCTGTTGTGTAACCTTGGGCAAGTCATTTAACTTCTTGGTGCCTCAGTTACTTCACCTGTAAAATTAAGACTGTGAGTCCCATGTAGGATAGGGACTGTGCCCAACCGTCTTAGCTTATATTTACCCCAGTGCTTAGAACAGTGTTCGACACATAGTAAGCCCTTCATTATTATCATTATTATTGTTATTCATTGAGCACTTACTAAGTGCAGAGCACTGTACTAAGTGTTTTAGTACACTTAGTACTTTTAGACTGTGACTTTTAGACTGTGAGCCCACTGTTGGGTAGGGACTGTCTCTATATGTTGCCAACTTGTACTTCCCAAGCACTTAGTACAGTGCTCTGCACACAGTAAGCGCTCAATAAATACAATTGATGATGATGATGATGATGATGTTTGAGGGAGTATGAAATAACAGATTTGGTAGACACATTCCCTGCCCCAGATGAGCTTACAGTCTAGAGACAGGCATAAATAAATTATTCATTCATTCATTCATTCATTCATTTAATCGTATTTATTGAGCGCTTACTGTGTGCAAAGCACTGTACTAATTTTTAAATTATGATTATGTACATAAGTGCTGTGAAGCTGAGGGAGGGGTGAATAAAGAGCAAATCCAAGTGCAAGGGTTGACACAGAAGGGAGTGGAAGAAGGGAAAATGAGGGAAGACCTCTTGGAGGAGATGTGCCTTCAATAAGACTTGGAAGGTGATTGTTGGAGGGAGGGTGTTCCAAGCCAGAGGCAGGACACAGGTGAGAGGTTGGCAGCAAAAAAAGATGATATGAAGGTACAGTGAGTGGGCTAGTATTAGAGGAGTGAAGTATATGGCCTGGATTGTAGTAGGAGAGCAGCGAGGTAAAGGAGGAGGGGGCAGGGTAAGTAAGTGCTTTAAAGCCAATTGTAAGGAGTTTCTGTTTGATGCAGAGGTGGATGGGCAACCACTGGAGGTTCTTGAGTAGTGGGGAAATGTGGATTGAACGGTTTTGTAGAAAAATGATCTGGGCACCAGAGCGAACTATGGTCTGAAGTGTGAAGAGACAAGAAGAAGGGAGGTTAGCGAGCAGGCTGAAAAGTAATCAAGGCAGGATAGGATAAATGCTTGGATTAACACTGTAGATGGAGAGGAAAGGGCAGATTTTAGCAATGTTGTGAGGATTTAGTGACATGTTGAATATGCGGATTAAATGTGTGAATATGTAGGTTGAATGAGAGAGATAAGTCAAGGATAGTGCCAAGGTTGTGGGCTTCTGAGACAAGAAGGATGGTAGTCCACAGTGATGGGAAAGTCAGGGGAGGACGGGGTTTGGAAGGGAAGATAAGGAATTCTGTTTTGAACATGTTAAGTGTGAGGTGTCCTTGGGACATCAAAGTAGAGGTGTCCTGACGGCATGAGGAAATGTGAGACTGCAGAGAAGGAAAGATATCAGGGCTGGAGATCAGGATTTGGGAATCATCTGCATAAATGTGGTAGTTGAAGTGATGGGAGTGAATGAGTTTTCCAAGGGAGTGGAGAATAGAAGGGAACCCAAACCCAAGTCCTAAGGTACTCGCACAGTTGGGAGGCAGATGGGAGGCAGAGGAGGAGCCTGCGAAAAAGACCAAGAATGAGTGGCCAGAGAACCAAGTGGAGGAGAACCAAGGGAGGGGGCAGTGTCAGTGAAGCCAAGGTGGGATAACGCTTCCAAGTGAAGGGGATGGATTGACAGTGTCATGGGCAGCTGAGTAGTCAAGGAGGATTAGGATGGAGTAGAGGCCATTGGATTTGGCAAGATGGAGGTCACTGGTGAACATAGCGAAAGCTGTTTCTGTGGAGTGAAGGAGGCAGAAGCCTAATTGGAGAGGGCCCAGGAGAGAATTGGAAGAGAGGAACTGGAGACAGCAGGTGTAGACAACTCATTCAAGGAATTTGGCTAGGAATAGTTGGAGAGAGATGAGGTGATATCTGGAGAGAGTCATAGGGTCAAGGGAGAGTTTTATTAGGATGGGGAGACATGAGTATGTTTGAAAGCAGTGGGGAAAAAGTCATTGGAGAGCAAACATTTGAAGATGGCCGTCAGGGAGGGATGAAGAGAGGCGGCGAGTGGTATGATAAGATGCGAAGGAAGGGGATCAGAAGAGGAGGTGGATTTTCACTCAATCGTATTTATTGAGCATGTACTATGTGCAGAGCATTGTACCAAGCACTTGGAAAGTACAGTTCGGCAACAGATAGAGATCCTACCCAACAACGGGCTCAGGATTTTGAAAGAAAGCAGGAGGTCTCTCCAGAGAATGCTGGAAAGATGGGAGAGTTGAAGAAGGGGCTCCGCACACAATAAGTACTATATAAATATGATTGACCGAATGACTGAGGAGCGACAGAAAGCGGGCAGCAGGAGGGTTGTCAGGAACACCTATGTGGATATTGAAGTCCCCAAGGATAATAATAATAATAAAGATGGCATTTGTTAAGCGCTTACTATGTGCAAAGCACCGTTCTAAGCTCTGGGGGGATACAAGGTGATCAGGTTGTTCCACATGGGACTCACAGTCTTAATCCCCATTTTACAGATGAGGGAACTGAGTCCCAGAGAAGTTAAGTGACTTGCCCAAGGTCGCACAGCTGACAATTGGTGGAGCTGGGATTTGAACCCATGACCTCTGACTCCCAAGCTGGTGCTCTTTCCATTGAGCCACGCTGCTCTCTTAGGAATGGAGAAAGAAGAAATGTGAAAAAGGGATCAAAATGATTCTAAAAGTTGGAGATTGGGGCCTGGAGGGGGTGGGGGTGGGGGCGGCGTTAGATGACCGTGACTAGTATCTGGAGTGGGTGGGAGAGACGAATGATATGGATTTCAAAGGAAAGAAAGGAATGGATGGAATAGCGGGAAAGCAGCAGCATTGGGGAGCAAGAGGGAGGCCCACTCCTCCCCTTTCCCACTGAGTCTCGGGGAATGGGCGAAGATGAGCCTCCCTCTAAGGAGAGCAGCAGGGGAGACTGTATCATCTGGGGAGAGCCAGCTTTCAGTAATGGCAAGGAGGAGCAGTGACTGGGTGAGGAACTGGTTGAGGATGAAGGGACGCTTTCCCATAATGGAGTGAGAGTTCCATAGACTGCACTTGAATGAGACTGTAGTGGAAGTTTTCGGGGATGGGAGATGGTGTGAGGGGTGCGGAAGAGTTGGATGTGAGTGAGTTGATGGGGGGCTGGCACCGGGGGAGGGGGAGGGTGGCCTGTGTCCTGTCTGAATGCAATGGGAGTCCTGGATGCAACAGTGAGCCGCACTACGATGACCTGTTCTGGGTTCCTGCACTTACGCTGAACAGTGCTAGGCCAGAGAAGCAGCATAACCTAATGGAAAGGACACAGGCTTGGAAATGCGAGGATCTGGGTTCTAATCCTGAGCCCACCACTTGCCTACTATGTGGGCAAGTCACTTCAATGTGCTTCAGTTTAATCTGTAAAACAGGGATTCAATCTTTCTTCTCCTTCCTGCAGTGTGGCTCAGTGGAGAGAGCCCAGGCTTGGGAGTCAGAGGTTGTGGGTTCTAATCCCAGCTTCGCCACTTGTCAGCCGTGTGACTTTGGGCAAGTCACTTAACTCCTCTGTGCCTCAGTTCCCTCATCTTTAAAATGGGGATGAAGACTGTGAGCCCCATGTGGGACAACCTGATCACCTTGTATCCTTCCCAGCGCTTAGAAGAGTGCTTTGCACATAGTAAGCACTTGACAAATGCCATTATTATTATTATTATTAGATCCTGAACTTCATGTGGGACAGGGACCGTGTCTGACCCGATTAACTTCTATCTATCCAGATCTACCCAGTGCTTAGAACAGTGCTTAATAGGACTGTAAAGCACTTGATAAATGCCATAGTAAGCTTAAGCACCTAATAAATACCATTTAAAAAAAGGTCTGAAAGCAAAATGCAGCGCGGCTCAGTGGAAAGAACCCGGGTTTCGGAGTCAGAGGTCATGGGTTCAAATCCCGGCTCCGCCACTTGTCAGCTGTGAGACTCTGGGCAAGTCACTTCACTTCTCTGGGCCTCAGTGACCTTATCTGTAAAATGGGGATGAAGACTGTGAGCCCCCGTGGGAGAACTTGATCACCTTGTAACCTCCCCAGTGCTTAGAACAGTGCTTTGCCCATAGTAAGTGCTTAATAAATGCCACTATTATTATTATCATTTAAATGGCAGGTAGGGATATCCCACAGTCCAGGCCTAGCAGTGCCCATTTTCTTGCCTCGGTTGTTGCTCTCCCGGAACAACAAAGATGGCCTCCCACATAGTTCCAAGAGCTCATGTATCCCAGGACCCCTGAAGCCATAAGGAAGGGGGTTGGGCCCAGGTCATGGTGGTCCTGGATCCGTGGCTTTCGGAGTCCTGGGAAGCACAACGATAAGGGCCGCTCATGGGCACCTGTGTTTTCTAAAGGAGAAGAACGTTGGGCATTATGGTGAGTTACGAAGGAGAGGCTGGAGAGGGCATTTCTCTGGGAGTTGTTTAAAACAGGAGAGTCTGGTTTTCTGGTGGGTAGAGTGGTCTTGCCCAGAGACAAGGGAAGGACAAATTGGCCCCTTGAAGTCCAAGATTCTACAATTCTGAGATTCCCTTTCCCTTCCTTCCACCCACCTCCACAATGCCTCTGTTCTCTGCTCCACTCTGTTGCCTGGAAGAAGGGAATCTCCTGGCCAAGTTTGAGAAAGCAACTGATTTTCTTTCCCTGCCACTCCGAGTTCCAGGAGCTGGCACTGGAGCTGATTCACTCATTCATTCAATCAGTCATATTTATTGAGCGCTTACTGTGTGCAGAGCACTGTGCTAAAGTGCTTGGAAAGTACAGTTCAGCAATAGAGACAAACCCTGTCCACACCGGACTTACAGTCTAGAAGGGATATTGGAGCTTCAAGAGGAAGAGGGACAGGGCAGGACAGAGTGTTTTATTATTCTATTATTCTTTTTAATTTACAGTATATGTTAAGTGCTGTACTAAATTCTGCGGTAGATACAAGTTAATCATGTCAGACCCAATCCCTGTCCCACACGGTTGCTCGCCGTCTGAGAGAATAGATATTGAATTTCCATTTTACAGATTAGAAAATTAAGGTGTGGAGAAGTAAAGTGACTTGCCTAAAGTCACACATCAGGCAAGTGGCGGAGACAGGATTAGGACCCAGGTCCCTTGATTCCCAGACTGTGCTCTCTCAACGAGGCCCCTGAGTATTGGCTTGTTGCAGGGCTAGGGTAAGGAACAGGAAATAAACCACGAGGACATGAGGAGTCACTAGTGACAGGCTTCCTGATTCATTGCTCCAACCCAGGCTGGGGAGGCCCGTGGGCTTTCTCAGGGCTGCAGTGGTGGGAGACCTTAAAGCTTGGCTAGCAGCATGGACTAGTTGAAAGACCACAGGCCTGGGAGTTAAGATAGCTGGACTCTCATCCCAGACCTGGCAATTGCTTGCTGCGTGACTGTATGAAAGTCACTTAAACTTCTCTGCGCCTCAGTTTTCTCATCTGTAAAATGGAGATTAAATACCTTTTTTCCTCCCCCATTGACTGTGAGCCCTATGTCCTACCTGGTTTTCTTACACCTATCCCAGCACCTAGTACAGTTCTTGGTACAAACATACTGCCTCTGGCCTGGAATAATAATAGTAATAATAATAATGATGGCATTTGTTAAGCACTTACTATGTACAAAGCCCTGTTCTAAGCACTGGAGAGGATACAAGGTGATCAGGTTGTCCCATGTGGGGCTCACAGTCTTAATCCCCATTTTACAGATGAGGTAACTGAGGCACAGAGATATTAAGTGACTTGCCCAAAGTCACACAGCTGACAATTGGAGGAGCTGGGAATCCCCTCCCTCCTTATATCTGACAACTACCCTCCCCCAGTTCAAAGCCTTATTGAAGGCACATCTCCTCCAAGAGGATTTCCCTGGACAAGCCCTCCTTTCCTCTTTTCCCACTCCCTGACTTACTCCCTTTATTCACCACCCCCAAAGCACTTAGTCTATATATATCTGCAATTATATATATAGACTATAATAGATAGACTATATATAGACTATAATAGATATATATATATTGTATATATTATATATATATTAGTTATATATCTGCAGTTTATATATTTCCATTAATTCATTCATTCAATCGTATTTATTGAGCACTTACTGTGTGCAGAGCACTGTACTATGCACTTGGAAAGTACAAGTTGGCAACATATAGAGACGGTCCCTACCCAACAACGGGCTCACAGTCTAGAAGGGGGAGACAAACAACAAAACAAAACATGTGGACGGTGTCAAGTCATCAGAATAAATAGAAATAAAGCTAGACGCACATCATTAACAAAATAAATAGAATGGTAAATATGTACAAGTAAAATAAATAGAGTAATAAATCTGTACAAACATATATGCAGGTGCCGTGGGGAGGGGAAGGAGGTAGGGCGTGTTCGTCTCCCCCTCTAGATTCTAATAATAATAATAAATAATAATGGCATTAATTAAGCGCTTACTATGTGCAAAGCACTGTTCTAAGCACTGGGGAGGTTAGAGTTAGATCAGGTTGTCCCACGGGGGGCTCACAGTCTTAATCTCCATTTTCCAAATGAGGTCACTGAGGCCCAGAGAAGTTAAGTGACTTGCCCAGTCACACAGCTGACAATTAGCAGAGCCAGGATTCGAACCCATGAGCCCTGACTCCAAAGCCTGTGATCTTTCCACTGAGCCAGGCTGCTTCACTATGCTCATTGTGGACAGGGAATGTGTCAGTTTGTTGTTGTACTCTTCCAAGCACTTAGTATAGTGCTTTGGACACAGTAAGCGCTCAATAAATACGAGACGGACTGACTGACACTTAGCAAATATTATTATTATCATAGATCAGCAGGAGACAAATACAGCCAGGCTGGTCGTACTGTTTCTCTAAATCTAACTCCTCTCTGTGTGTATCTCTGCAGACAGGTCACCTGACCCAAGACTGGGCTGAGAAGTGGAGTTCTTGGGACATGCTCCTGAAGCAGTACAAATTGGATGGGATCATGGAAAAGGCGGGGGAAGCCACGGACTCCAGCCTGCCCCACCTGCTAGCCTTGGATAGTGACGTGCTCAGCCCAGGAGTCGTGCTCTATCGCCTTAGGGTGAGGACTAGAAATAGGTGCCCTGGGAGTGCAAGGCTCTATCCATCTCTCTGGCCTAAGTGGCCAGGAGGGAAAGGTCAGAGCCTGATGACCAGGAGTCTCTGGCTTCAAAATATGCATGTCAACATGGTCCCTGATGCCGCAAACCTGGACTGTCCGCTTTTGTACTAAATAATAATGGCATTTATTAAGCACTTAATATGTGCAAAGCACTGTTCTAAGCACTGGGGAGGTTACAAGGTGATCAGGTCGTCCCATGGGGGGCTCACAGTCTTAATCCCCACTTTACAGATGAGGTAACTGAGGCTCAGAGAAGTTAAGTGACTTGCCCAAAGTCACACAGCTGACAATTGGCGAAGCTGGGATTTGAACCCATGAGCCACACTGCTTCTTTCGAGCAGGCTGGGTTGATACTGCGAGAGGGACCTTGGTTGGGAGTGGTGGTTTGAATTTAAGGACTCCTGGCTCCCTCCCTAGCTCAGCTGCTGACACACCATGGGATCTTGGGCAAGCCAATTCCCCTCCCTGGGCTCTCAACACAAATTTAGCATGTCTAAAACAGAGCTCCTTATCTTCCCTTCCCAGACCTTCTAGTCACTGTAGGCGTCACCACTAGCCTTCATATCTTACAAGCTCATAACCTTGGTATTATCCTCAATTCACCTCTCCCATTCAATGATCAGGAGAAGCAGCATGGCTCAGTGGAAAGATCCCGGGCTTTTGAGTCAGAGGTCATGGGTTCAAATCCCAGCTCCACCAATTGTCAGCTGTGTGACTTTGGGCAAGTCACTTCACTTCTCTGGGCCTCAGTTCCCTCATCAGGAAAATGGGGATTAAGACTGTGAGCCCCATGTGGGACAACCTGATCACCTTGTAACCTCCCCAGTGCTTTGCACATAGTAATAGCTTAATAAATGTCATTATTATTATTGTTATTATTAGCCAAGTCTCTTCCCCTCTCTGGACTCTGGGAAGAAGAGCCAGGGGTCTTAGCCCTGGCTTAGCCCTGTTCACTTAGCCACCCGAAAGTCACTCTTTGTTTTCCCTACCTGTACCCAGCAGTGTTTGGGAAAAAAATGGCATTTATTAAGCACTTACTATGTGCAAAGCGCTGTTCTAAGCACTGGGGAGATTACAAGGTGATTAGGCTGTCCCATGGCGGGCTCACAATCTTAATCCCCATTTTACAGATGAGGTAACTGAGACATAGAGAAGTTAAGTGACTTGCCCAAAGTCACACAGATGACAATTGGCAGAGCTGGGATTTGAACCCATGAACTCTGACTCCAAAGCCCGTGCTCTTGCCACTGAGCCACGCTGCAGAGCTAACCCGGCTTTAGAGCTTTTCTTTTGCTCCTCCTGATGCTCTAAGCAGGCAAGGAATCTGGTGGGGGCAGAGCCTGCCTTGTTCCTTTGCTCTGTGGAAAACCTCGCTGACACTCTTGAAACCCAGGTTAGAACGGCCCCATCTGATGCCAATGCCAGATATACCCTCTACCTGGCTTATCCTGATCTGGGGTGCTTACCAGGGAGTGATCTGCGTGGAGTCCCTGGAGGAGAGATACCCTCAGGGTCAGAGAAGGCAAGCTTCCAGCACTGCCCAAGCTGAAGGAAAACAGTTCTGGGCCAGTTACTGTGCTTGAGGATGGCTGGGATCTCCAGTCATAAACAACAGACAAGGCTCAGCTCTGACCCTTCCAATGGGTTGCGAGATAATAATAATTATTATGGTATTTGTTAAGCACTTACCAAGTGCCAGGCACTTTACTAGGCATACAAGCAAATCAGGTTGGAAACAGTCCCTGTCCCACGTGGGGCTCACAGTCTTAATCCCCATTTTACAGATGAGGTAACTAGGCACAGAGAAGTTAAGTTACGTGCCAAAGGCCACACAGCAGACAAGTGGCAGAGCCAGGATTAGAACCCATGACTTTCCAACTCTCAGGCCTGGGCTCTATCCGCTATGCCGTGATGCTTCCCAGAGATGTGCACATAGGCCAACGGGTGAGGCACGATCTGCATGTGAAGGGTAGTGCATTAAAGTTTTGGGGTAGTGCAATGGTGCGGACCTATCTCAGGCTGCAAGTTACCAAGCCCCGGGGTCAGTTGAGCATGTTGTAAGGTTGGCCTTCACCATGTCTCTGTACCTTTTCCCTCCGGCCACCTCTGGAGCGGGCTACGTCGATACATTTCCATAAAAGATCATCTTGGGGAGCCGTTTATCGTTCATTGATCAGTAGTATTTTTAGAGTGCTTACTGTGTGCAGAGCACTGAGCTAGGTATTTGGGAAAGTACTCTACAACAGAGTTGGTAAACATTTTCCCAGCCCACAAGCAGCTTACAGTCTACAAGGGCAAACAGACATTAATTAATTCATTCATTCATTGTCGTATTTATTGAGCGCTTACTGTGTGCAGTGCACTGTACTAAGCTCTTGGGAAGTACAAGGCAATATGTAGAGATGATTCCTACCCAACAACGGGCTCACAGTCTAGAAGGGAGTGACAGACAATAAAACAAAATATGTGGACAGGTGTCAAGTCATCAGAACAAATAGAAATAAAGCTAGATGCACCACTTTAACAAAATAAATAGAATAGTAAATATGTACAAGTAAAATAAATAAAGTAAATAAACAAGTAAAATAAATAGAATACTAAAATATTACATTATTACATTACATTAAAATATTACATATTACAATATTGCAGACATTAAAATAAATTAGAGAAAGGGCAAGTAGTAGAGTATAAGGATATTTACAAAAGTGGGGTGGGATCAAAGTGCTCATGAGGTGTATAACAAATATGTAGTTGATGCAGAGGGGAGGGCAGATTCCTTTCCGTTCCTCAAAGCCTCATGGAGATATAATTGTACGTGAGGAGAGTGGTGGATTATGGTCAGTTATGAAAGGGGAGGGAACTAGCTTGTTGCGGGCAGGGAATGTGTCTGTTTATTGTTGTATTGTACTCTCCCAAACGCTTAGTATAGCATTCTGCACACAATAAGCAGTCAAATACGTTTGACTGACTGATGGTTCGGCATTGAGAGAATTGAAATTAAGGTACAAAGAGTAGGTTGGCTTTAGAGGAGCACAGTATGTGCATTGGAGTGTAGTAGGAAAGCAGTGAGATAAAACTAATGCTAAGGAGTCTTTTGATGTGGAATTAGATGGTAAACCATTGGAAATTTTTGAGGAGTGGGGAGACATGAAATGAACATTTGTTCAGACCAGTGATCTGGGCAGCAGAGTGAAGAGTTGACTGGAAAGGGGAGAGGTAGATGAGGTTGGAGATTTCACAGCAAATAGGGTGAGATCGACGTTTTAACCAAGGTGGTGAGTGAATGAGGTGGGATGGAGCAGGAGGTCAGAGGAGTTGGTGAGTGAGAGGAAGCAGAAAGGTCACTGGGAACCTTCATGTGGATGTTGAAGTTCCTGAGGATCCATGTAGGGATGGAGAAAGAGAAGGAACGTGAAAAGGGATCCAAAAAGCTTAGAAAGTTGGAGGTGGGGCCTGGTGGGTGGTCGATAATGGAGCTAACTGGAGTGGCGATAGATGTGGATAGCTGCATCATCACAGCTGAGTTGAACCGAGTCATCACTCCAGTGCCTTACTAGGCACCACGTTGCCGAACTTCCGCATTCAGATGAGATCATATTTTGTTCTAAGTGCTTAGTCCAGAGAATTACACTTTGTGGATGCTCAGTATGCATTAATACTACTACTTATCTGTTGCCGTCTGCCTCCACACGTCCGGCGCAGCGGGGAGACGGGCACGCGCAATGAAAGAACACAGGCCAGGCGAGTCTCAAGGTGGACAAGAAGACTATTTATTCAGCACACCGTGGAGGATTTTATACAGTGAGGAGCCTCAAGGGAGTCAGGGGACAGGCGGATGACTGCAAGCTTATCAGCAAGGCTGAGCTTATCAGCAAGACTGAGCTCATCAGCAAGGCTGAGCTTATCAGCAAGGCTGAGCTCATGCCTAGATCGGCAGGTTCCCAAGGCAATTCTCAGAACAGCGCCAAGTTATTTATCTAGCAGCCTGACTTCCTTCATTGCTCCTTGTAGGTCTTCCTGTGAGCACGGAAGGCCGGGGGGCCTGGCTTACTACCTAGGCCCAGATGTTAGGTCTGCCACACTTATCTGAGTAGAGTGAAGAAGTTTGGACTGGTCTCCCCTGCACAGAGTGTGGTTCCTTTATGGCAGGGTTACAGGAGCCCCTAATACCAGTGCAGAATGCCGATTCTTGCTGTGGTGTTGTGGGGGAATCATTGAGCTGAGAATTCCCTTCCTCTTCTGGTCATCTTGCTGTTGTGTCCTGGGGATATGTTCTAGGAATTCAGTTAGGCTCTCACAAAGCCTGCGTATCACTGATTTCTGTCCGTCTCTGGCACATACGTATTCTTTCTTTCTCTCTCTCCCCCTTTCTCTCTGTCTCTTTCTCTCACGATCTCTCGTGCTCCCTGTCTCTCAATAATAGTAGTAATATTATTTATTAAGTACGTATTGGGTGCTGCACTACTACTACTACTACTACTACTACTACTACTACTACTACTACTACTACTACTAATGGCATTTATGAAGTGCTTACTATGTGCAAAGCACTGTTCTAAGCACTGGGGAGGTTACAAGGTGATCAGGTTGTCCCACGGGGGGCTCACAGTCTTCATCCCCATTTTACAGATGAGGTAACTGAGGCCCAGGGAAGTTAAGTGACTTGCCCAAAGTCACACAGCTGACAATTGGCCAAGCCGGGATTTGAACCCATGACCTGTGACTCCAAAGCCCGGGCTCTTTCCACTGAGCCACACTGCTTCCCATGTAGGGAATACTAAGTGGAATGTTAATATTAGTAAAAATACTAAGTGCTGGGAGAGAATATACAGGTAGAAATTAGTCATGAACCCTGTCCCTGGGGCGGTTTTGTGTCTCACTCTGGCTCTCCTTCATGCTTTCTCAAGGTCTCTGATACTTGTTCTTGTTCTCTCACTCTTGCACTCTCTCACAGTCTCTGTCTCGTTCTTGCATTTTTCTTTGGCTCTCTTTTGTTCCCTGTCTCTCTCTCGGTCTTTCCCTGCATGTGGTGGTTTTTTTTCCTCTTTACCTAAGCCCTTTTTAGACTCTTGGGCCTGCTAACCCACCTCCGAGCAAAGGAAGGTAAAATCTAGCACTTGTCTGTCTCTGATACGGTTGTGGCCGAGCCTGGCTGGTCCATTTCCAACCTCCAAGCGGATCTTGACCCGACAGGAATTCCCGAAAGGGACAAATCCAGTCTACCTAATTCACCAGAAGCTCTGAAGCAGTCTCCCCAGCCGCCACCCCCGCCCATCTAACCATCACCAAAAGCCAGGCCTGATGGCAGGAGCTTAAGGAAGGAGATGGTGGGCCTTTTTGAGTGTGTTTGACTCGAGAAACTTCCCAGGCTGCCAAGAGAGGGTGACTGTCATGGAGGCCCGGCCTGAGGAGGGGCTCTGGAGGGAGCGGGCTTGATCTGCTTTCCCTGCCTCTTGGAGTGGAGCCGGATCTTGGAAACTGCTTCTGTTTTGTCTGACTAGGAAGGGACCACAAGGATCGGGCGGATTGACTCAGACCTGGAACCGGATATTGGTAAGCGGAAGCCTGTGGAAGGAAGGTGCCGTGACTACCCTCACCTTCTTTCAGGGAACGATTTCTGACTGATGGATTCCTTTCGAGTCCATGGATGTTGTAGCATCCGGGAGCCCAGGGGACTGCTCTTGTTCTTGCTGTGGGGTTGGGCTGGAATCCTGAATGGCCCTTTGCAGAGGATTCCAGCTCCCAGGAGAGAGGGTGGTTTTTCCATATCTTCTAGGGGTTAGGGGGCAGGGGAGCCATGCTGGAGGGATCACCCTAGTTCAAGATAACAAGAACACTTCCTCTAGTCTTGCAGGGAGAGTGGATCGAGAGAAACCACTGTACCATCCGCAGTGTCTGCGGTGTGGTAACGCTGCAGCCTTCTCAGGGAGCCCGCTGTGCCATCAATGGCAAGGAAGTCATTGCCGCCTGCCGACTGTCACAAGGTAAGACTGACCGACGCTGGGGACAGTGTAAACTCCACACCTTGTGTGATCCTGGCCCTGTGGCTGAGAGGCGTAGAGATTTTTCCATTCACAGCCACAGACCACACTTGGCTTCCCAGTGTAAACCCCCATCGATTGGTACAGCCAAGAAGCAGCATGGCTTAGTAGATAGAGCACAGGCCTAGAAGTCATTTATTCATTCATTCAATCGTATTTATCAAGTGCTTACTGTGTGCAGAGCACTATGCTAAGCACTTGGGAAAGTACAACAGTGAACAGCGACAGTCTCTGCCCTCAATGAGTTCACCGACTAGAGCGAGAAGAGACAGATCAATACAGATAAACAAAATTACAGATATATACATAAGTGCTCTGGGGCTGGGCAGGGGGAAGAGCAGAGGGAGCAAGTCAGGGCAATGCAGAAGAGAGTGGGAGATGAGGAAAACTGGGGCTGAGTCTGGAAAGGCCTTGTGGAGGAGGTGAGCCGTCAATAAGGCTTTGAAGAGAAGGAGAGGAATTATCTGGCAGATTTGAGGAGGGAGGGCGTTTCAGGCCGGAGGCAGGACGTGGGCCAGGGGTTGGCGGTGAGATAGGCGAGATTGAGGCACAGTGAGAAGGTTAGCACCAGAGGAGTGAAGTATGCAAGCTGTGTTGTAGAAGGAGAGAAGGGAGGTGAGGTAGGAGGGGGCAACGTGATGGAGTGCTTTAAAGCCAATGGTGAGGAGTTTTTTCATTCATTCATTCATTCATTCATTCAATCATATTTATTGAGCGCTTACTGTGTGCAGAGCACTGTACTAAGCACTTGGGAAGTACAAGTCGGCAACATATAGAGACGGTCCCTACCCAACAACGGGCTTAAGTTCTAGAAGAGGGAGACAGACAGCAAAACATGTAGGTGTCAAAATCGTCAGAACAAATAGAATTAAAACTATATGCACATCATTACCAAAATAAATAGAATAGTAAATATGTACAAGTAAAATAAATAGAGTGATATATCTGTACAAACATGTGAGCCCGGTGTTGGGTAGGGACTGTCTCTATGTTCATTCAATTGTATTTATTGAGCTCTTACTGTGTGCAGAGCACTGTATTAAGCGCTTGGGAAGTACAAGTTGACAACATATAGAGAAGGTTCCTACCCAACAACGAGCTCACAGTCTAGAAGGGGGAGACAGACAACAAAACAAAACATGTGGACAGGTGTCAAGTCATCAGAATAAATAGAAATAAAGCTAGATGCACATCATTAACAAAATAAATAGAATAGTAAATATGTACAAGTAAAATAAATAGAGTAATAAATCTGTACAAATATATATACAGGTGCTGTGGGGAGGGGAAGGAGGTAGGGCGGGGGGGATGGGGAGGAGGAGAGGAAAAAGGGTGCTCAGTCTGGGAAGGCCTCCTGGAGGAGGTGAGCTCTCAGTAGGGCTTTGAAGGGAGGAAGAGAGTTACCTTGGTGGATGTGTGGGAAAATATGGAACGCTTCGCGAATTTATGTGTCATTTCTGAGCAGCCCTATTTAGGCCTGTGTATCTCACCCAAGATGGGGAAGGGAACTAGAAACAGTACCTCCCAAAATCGCGTGCCTCACCCAAACTAAGTAGGGCTCACCAATAGACTCTGATGAGTGTTGTATACCTGAGGGCTGGAACCAAATATCAGAAAAAAGACTAGTACCAAGAAAATGGACTATCGGGATGCTATGCGATGATGAAAACAATCATCGGCCTATACGAAGAACAACTTTAATGGGACTGGAAATGGGCATTTATGGAGTTAGTAGCACAGCAGCAGTAGTAATATCAGTAATAGTCTGTATTAATCCCCTGTTGTATGCAAACATTGTTCTAAGCACTGGGAAAAATTACTCAAAAGAGAGAGCCTTCCCTGATTAGTCTTTCCTATCCCTTTCCTGTTCTTCCTCAACTGCAACTCCAACACTTTTGCATTCTCTATTTCCTATTCACCCTCGAATTTACATATCTGTAAACCTTGTCACTTCCCCCTCCCCGTAATTGGTTTTAGTTCATTGATTCGATCGTATTTATTGAGGGCTTACTGTGTGCAGAGCACTGTACGAAGCGCTTGGGAAGTACAAATCGGCAACATAAAGAGACGGTCCCTACCCGACAACGGGTTCTGTCTCCTCAAATAGATTATAAGCTCCTCTAGGGCTGGGGTCATGTGTACTAACTCTATTGAAATCTCCTAAATGCTTAGTACAATTCTCTGCACAGAGTAAGCACTCAATAAGTTCTGTTGACAGCCCACTAGAGACCTTCCCTCGATCTCTCAAGGTGATTATCAGAGAAAAAAGAAGGAAAAGGGGCTATGTACACAAGTTTGGGCTTTAGTAATCAACCCAGGAATGGTGTTTTTTAGAGCACCATACTCTGGAGAGGCCTTCTCTCTTCAGAACAGTGATTCCCAGAGATTGGATTTTCGACCAGATAGTCGCTAATATCGGACCTTCCAAATCCTCTCAGGGGTAGGCCTGCCCCTAAAACAAGAGCCTTCTGCCACCATCCCCACAGCACCTGTATATATGTTTGTACAGATTTATCATTCTGTTTTACTTGTACATATTTACTATTCTATTTATTTTGTTAGTGACATGCATCTAGCTTTATTTCTATTTGTTCTGACGACTTGACACCTGTCCACATGTTTTGTTCTGTTGTCTGTCTCCCCCTTCTAGACCATGAGCCCATTGTCGGGTAGGGATCGTCTTTATATGTTGCCGACTTGTACTTCCCAAGTGCTTAGTACAGTGCTCTGCACACAGTAAGTGTTCAATAAATACAATTGAATGAATATGCATGCCCACCCCCTCAACGATGAACTGAGTTGAAGAAAAAGAATGTTACTAAAAAAGTGAGACAAGCTCATCGTAGGGGTGCCAATCTGCCATCCACTATCTGTAATGGATGGTTAGAATACTAGAGTTGGAAGTAATGCCCACACATGGGGAAAAGTCTCTGGGATTAGCAACTTCAATAGCTAAGGCCCACTTTTGCTAAAGGAATATGCCAAGCTCCATCTCATTATCATGAATCCCCCTTCTATTGTCTAATTTTTTAGCCCAAAATTACCACTCCCCACAACCTGTCCCCCTTAGATTCCACCTTTATCCAGCCCCGGCTTAGCGGGAGGACAACCACTGCACCCCAACCCAACTCGGGTGGTGAGGAACCTCAGCCGTGCCCTGTCTCTGTTTTCCCAAGGAGAACTGCCACCCACCCACGCCCAGCCCTCACTCATGCCATGGAGGGCCCCTCCCCTCATGTACTTAAGACACCTGTCCATGCCCTTCCTTTGCTGCCCCAGGTGGACCAGAAACACAGCTGTGGCAGTGTCATCACTTTCCTCCTCCTGGTGCAACTGCAGATCTTTGCTCCACCCCAACTCCAGCTCCCCAACCAGTCCATTGCCCCCAGAAATGGAAGTCTGTCTTTCCCTCATTTAAATCCAACTCTCTAGCCAGGAGGACTTGGTGCTCCCAAAGGTCAACAGAGCTGGATGCTGGAAATTGCATAGTAAATTTGGGTGCTCTGAAAAGTTCATTTAGATCCTGATTCTTCTTCGTGATGGCCCAGCTGACTGTGTCAGAGCTGGGGGTGGGGAGGGGGGGTTCTGTCCAATCTGTCCCACATTGCCAATGGAGTAAAGCGGGGATGTGTAGAGGGCCTGATCCTGTATAATAAGCCTCAGTGGAAAGAGCACGGGCTTTGGAGATAGTCATCATGGGTTCGAATCCCGGCTCCACCACATGTCTGCTGTGTGACCTTGGGCAAGTCACTTAACTTCTCTGAGCCTCAGTTACCTCATCTGTAAAATGGGGATTAAGACTGTGAGCCCCACGTGGGACAACCTGATCACTTTGTAGCCCCCCCCCCCAACGCTTAGAACAGTGCTTTGCACATAGTAAGCGCTTAACAAATGCCAACATTATTATTATTATTATTATAATTAATTCTCTGCAGCCCTTCTAGAAGATGCAACAGGACACCTGGATATAGGCATTAGAATTCAGTTCCGCACTTCTGGGAAACGTCCAATAATGATTAAGATCCCGTCTCTTCCAAGAAGCCTTCCTCAGCTACATTTCCCCTACTCCCTCTCCCTTCTGCATCGCCCTTGCACTCAGATTTGTGCCTATTATTTAACCCACCCTCAGTCCCACAATTTATTTTACTGTCTGTCCCTCCAGACTGTAGGGTCCCTCTGCGCTGAGAACTCTCCTAATGCATGTAGTACAGTGCTCTGCACACAGTAAGCACTCAGTAAATATGATTTAGAGTTTTTGGACCATTCAGTCAATCCATCAGTAGTGTTTATTGCATGTTTACAATGTGCAAAATACTAGACTTGTTCCCTGCCCACAAGAGGGGGAGGCAGACATTAAAATAAATTACGGATAGATCTACGAGTGCTGTGTATAAGCAGGAGTACAACCACTTCTATTGCTGGGTGATCTGGGCTCCACAACAGCACCGCATGGCTCAGTGGAAAGAGCCTGGGCTTTGGAGTCTGAGGTCAGGTGTTAAAATCCCGGCTCCGCCAACTGTCAGCTGTGTGACTTTGGGCAAGTCACTTAACTTCTCTGTACCTCAGTTCCCTCATCTTTAAAATGGAGATTAAGACTGTGAGTCCCCCGTGGGACAACCTGATCACCATGTAACCTCCCTGACACTTAGAACAGTGCTTTGCACATAGTAACTGCTTAATAAATGCCATTATTATTATTATTATTATTATCTAACCCCTCAAGCTAGACTCAGCATCATTGGTAAGACAGGATCTCAAACAACGTAGTTCTCAAACAATGTAGTTCTGGAAGACAGTCTCCTAGCACTGAATCTATGCTCAGTGGTATCATCTGACAGTAATTATATACATATATAATAATAATAATGGCATTTGTTAAGTGCTTACTATGTGCAAAGCACTGTTCTAAGTGCTGGGGAGGTTACAAGGTGATCAGGTTGTCCCACGGGGGGCTCACAGTTTTAATCCCCATTTTACAGATGAGGTAACTGAGGCATGGAGAAGTTAAGTGACTTGCCCAAAGTCACACAGCTGACAGTTGGTGGAGCCGGGATTTGAAGCCATGACCTCTGACTCCAAAGCCCGTGCTCTTTCCACTGAGCCACGCTGCTTCTCTTATATATGTATATAATATGTATCAGAAGGACCTAGGTTCTAATCCCGTCTCCACCATCTGTCTGTTGTGTGACCTAGGGCAAATCACTTCCCTTCTCTGGGCCTCAGTTCCCTCAACTGAGATTAAGACTGCGAGCCCCTTGTGGGACAGGGACTGTGTCCAACCCGTTTTGCTTGTGTCCACCCCAGCGCTTAGTACAGCCTAGCCTGGCTCACAGACTTTGAGCCCCCTGTGGGACAACCTGATCACCTTGTAAACACCCCAGTGCTTAGAACAGTGCTTTGCACACAGTAAGCGCTTAATAAATGCCATTATTATTATTATTATATGTGTGTGTGTGTACATATGTATGTACATTTAAAGCACTCAATCACCTTACCCCCAGTACCTCACCTAGCCGCTCTCCTATCACAACCCAGCCCTCACACTTTGCTCCTCTAATGCCAGCTCCTCTAATCACTGCACCTTGATCTCATTTATTTTACCGCTGACCTCTCACCCATGTTCTGCCCCTGACCTGAAATGTCCTCTCTCTTCATATCTGACAGTAAATTACTCTCCCCACCTTCAAAGCCTTATTGAATACTAATAATGAATAATTATGGTATTTGTTAAGTGCTTACTGTGTGCCAAGCACTGTTCTAAGCGCTGGGGTAGATACAAGGTAAGCACGTCCCACGTTTGGCTCACAGTCTTAATCCCCATTTTACAGATGAGGTAACCGAGACACCAAGAAGCTATGTGACTTGCCCAAAGTCACACAGCTGACAAGCGGCGGAGCCGGAATTATTCATTCATTCATTCATTCATTCATTCAATCGTATTTATTGAACGCTTACTGTGTGCAGAACACTGTAGTAAGCACTTGGGAAGTACAAGTTGGCAACATATAGAGACAGTCCCTATCCAACAACAGAGAACCCACGACCTCTGACTCCCAAGCTCTGCGCTCTTTCCACTAAGCCACGCCGGTACATCTCTGAATGGCCTTCCCTGACTAACCTCTCATTTCCTCTTTTCCCTCTCCCTTCTTTGTCTCCCTGATTTGCTTCCTTTATTCACCCCTTCCTCAACCCCATGGCATGTATGTGCATATCCATAATTATTTACACTAATGTCTGTCTCACCCTCTAGACTATGAGTTCGTCGTGGGCAGGGAATGGGTCTAACAACTCTGCTGTACTCTCCCAAGTGCTTTGTACAGTGCTCTTTGCACAGTAAGCGCTCAATAAATGTGATAATTACAAACTATACTCAATACATACATATATAATGTATCTATTTATGTAACTTATCACCTTATTCCCGCCATACGTGTCTGTTGGAAGTTCATCCCCTCTCACCCGGCCAGAGATTATGCACTCCCTGGGGGCCAGGGAGTGGATCTGAATTGTTGTCCTTGGACCTCTCAGGCAGAGCGTAGCATACAGAGAGTGCTAACTACTGACAGAAACAGTAAAAACCACAGTAGGTGTCGTGATCTGCAGTGCAGAGCCCAGTCCAAAGGCTAGCAATGCCTTGTCCCTCATCTCTATCCAACCAGGAGGATTTGGTCCTCCCAAACTCAGGCCAAGTAATGGCTGGTCCCTACCATCCAATGCCCCTCCAGTCTGGCTCAACTAAGGCAGGTCCAGGGGTGGTTGGAGAAGGGTGGGGAGACCCTTCAACCTGGGAGAATTGGGTGGGCATCTCGGGCAAAGCTTTCTCCAAGATCCAGAATAGATTCTTACCAAAGGCCGAACAGTGACTCCCAGTTCATCCATTCATTCATTCACACAGAGCACTGTACTAAGCACTTGGAAAGTACAGTTTGGGAACAAATAGAGACAATCCCTACCCAACAATGGGCTCACAATCTAGAAGCGGGGAGACAGACAACAAAACAAAACAAAACAAGTAGACAGGCATCAATTTCTGGGTTGGTTTGAAGAGAGCATCCTGGGGCAATCCCAAGCTTCAGGCTCCCCTATCCTCTTAATTCTAGTAAGTCAAAGTACTCTACCTGATAACCCAAGGATTGAGGAGTGGCGAGGGTGGGGAGAGGGCTGAGCACTGAGGATTCTCCAAAAGCCTGTCTATCACAGTCTCCGAGTAACATGTTGTGCTGGCCATGGAGGTCCCATCTCCAGGATCACCCTTCTCTCTTTCCCAAAGGAAGCAATAGGGTGCAGCAAAGAGGTGGAGAGGTAGGGTAGGGAGAGAGAACTGGCACATTGGCATTTGCTGAGGAGACTCAGGAACTTTTCCCTGCAGGTGACATTATAAAACTGGGAAAAGCCCAAAAGTTCCGGTTCAATCACCCAGCAGAAGCGGCCGTCCTGCGACAAAGAAGATTGGTGAGTTCTGGGGTTTTCTGTCTACTTCAAGGGACACTGTCACCCCTATTTCAGCCCCGTCCCAGCCCATCGTGATCCCTGCATTGGCCCCGCAATTCGGTCCCAACTTCTTCCCTATTCTCTGACCCTTCTCTGCCCTTTCCTGCCTCCCAACCCTGTCCAAGACCCCATGGCCTGCTCCTTAATTTTGTCCCAGCTCTCTCCCCATCCCTTTCCAGTCCCCTGACCCTATCCAATCCTCTCCGCATCCCTGTCTCTTAGTCCTGTCCTAACCGCCCCCCTCCATCCTTGCCCCTCCTGAGGTGAGCTCTGGGGGTTTGCCCTGGAATGACCTTCAGACAAGAGGAAGCACTTCACTCTGTTTTGTCCCCTTTTCCTAGGTGGGAGAGATTTCCCCTTGGAGTGGCAATGGCTCTCTGGACTGGCTCGATGTGGATGGTGAGGTCACCTGGCCAGGGATCTCTGAGCTGCGAAAGGAAAGGTACGGGAGTCCCAGAGCAGCCCCCCACCTCTCTTCCCATGCAGGAGGCCCCTTAGAAGGGTAGTCTGCTTTTCACCTGTCCGACTGGTTGAACAAGCAGAAGACAGCCTGGGCCAGAGGACTGGAGCAGGGAAGGCCTACAGAGCCAGCCGAGAGGGAGAGAAACCAATGGGGAATCCAGTCACGACAGCCATCCCATCGCAGGAGCAGCCGGTCTGATCTCCCATGTTTTTTGTCCTCGTGAGAGTCCACCTGGTGTAGCAGAGGTGGGAACTGAACTACCGGGACAGTAGTAGTTCTGACCCCTCAGTGAGACAGCTGCTTACTGCTCTGCAGGCACAGGACCAAACCTGTTTTGTGGGCAGCAGCTGAGGAACAGGGTCTGCTGGTTAACTTTGGCATTGACTGAGGCCTAGAAACCTGGGCCAGGCCATTTCACCCAACCTGGAGGGAGAGCAGGGAAGCCCTTTTTGGTGCTGCAGAAAGTGGGGCTCCTCTCTGGATAGGCAGGAAGGGTTCTCTGGAGTTGGTAAAGACACAACCTACTCTTTAAGGGGCAAGGGTCAGGCATCTGATTAGCTTTCTGCATTTTGGAGAGATGAGATTGGGTCTGGGAGAAGCCATTACTCATGTGTACGCTGTCTGTTTGTCTTCCCCGCCACACTCTGCCCCTACCACTTCTCCCAAAGCCCATATACAATGACTCTTCTTCTTCCTTTGACTGGGTTGCTGTTTTCCAACCTCCAGCTTCAGGATCCTGTCACAGGCCTTTTCAAGGCGGAAAGGGAGTGAGTAAGAAATGGAGCCCCCCATTCTTAACAGTGACCAGTGAGGATCTTCCCGTCTGTCAGCAGAGTTGACCTTGCCCATCTCTCGGAGGAGGTTCATAGTGCAGGAACTGAGGCTGTGTTTGGGCAGAGGGGCTGGGGAAGGGAGCCACAGGAGTGCGGAAAAATGCATACTGCAGACCGACTAGGCCTGTGATGTGAATCAGGCAACTGCCTCGTCTGCTCTTTGGCAGGAATGCTGGAGTGGCTGGGAGCCCTGAGGCTTTGCCTGATTTCTCTAGGCTGGAGCTTGCTGACAGCGGACTGTAGATTCCTGGGAAGATGGCAGGTCTGTCTCTGCCACTCTCCTTGCCCTGCAGCATGAATCGACTAGGACCATGGGACAGGTTATCCTTGGAAACCGATGGCAGCTTTGTAATTGGGGTTTCTTGATTTAGTCTGTTGTGCTCGAAACCTTGGGTTTCGAGAGCCCAGGGTATTCCTGTTGCTGTGACTGTGGTGGCTGCTCTGTATTGTGGGGTGAAACTCACCAGACTTCAGGGCAAGGCTTAGGGAAGCGGGAAGGGAAAGACATCCAGGGATCAGACTAAGAGAAGCTGGGTTCCCAGAGGAGCAGTAATCTTGGTTTCTGCTCCCCAAGTTCCCTGCCATTTTTTGGAAGATATCCCTCATGATCCCTGCTGGCTGTGTGTTGAGGTAGGTACTGGTTTTTTACCAGCTTGCTCCCTACTTGACATATTCACTAGTGCAGGAAGATGCTTTATTGACTTTGTATGTGTTTGTGTTGAGAGAGAAAGAGAGAGCAAGAGAGAGGGAGAGAGATCAGCAGCGTGGCTCAGTGGAAAGAGCCCAGGCTTTGGAGTCAGAGGTCATGGGCTCAAGTCCCGGCTCCGCCAACTGTCAGCTGTGTGACTTTGGGCAAGTCACTTAACTTCTCTGTGCCTCAGTTACCTCATCTTTAAAATGGGGATTAAAACTGTGAGCCCCCCGTGGGACAACTTAATCACCCTGTAACCTCCCCAGCGCTTAGAACAGTGCTTTGCACATAGCAAGTGCTTAACAAATGCCATCATCATTATTATTATTATTATCTTTGGTTTCAGGCATGTTTCAGTGCAACTTGGAGGTTATTTTCCCAAGCAGCTAACCAAATGCTCCCTCTGTTCCGTGTCTGGGGTTGAAGATTGTGGTCTGGGGACCTTTGGGCAATGTGGCTGTTGGGGTGGGAGGGAAAGGAGAAAGCACAAGGAACAGACCCAAAGAGGCAAACATTTAGAAGGTCTAGACTGTGAGCCCATTGTTGGGTAGGGACCGTCTCTCTATGTTGCCAACTTGTACTTCCCAAGCGCTTAGTACAGTGCTCTGCATACAGTAAGCACTCAATAAATATAATTGAATGAATGAACGTGGCATATGGACTGTGTCCAACCTGATTAGCTTGTATCTACCCACACGCTTAGGTGGGTACTATGCTGCACATAGTAAGCATTTAACAAGTACCATTAAAGACAAAAAAAGGCTGAAATCGGCCAAAGCAGATGAACACTCTAAGGGCTCGGTCAAATGATGACGAGGGTACTGCAGACTGTCCTTGAGGAAGAGTATTTCCCACCCATTTTCCTCAGAAATTTTGGGCTCTGTCAGGCTTCCAAGTTTCCTGTTTCAAAATGCAAAACATTCTGCTACATAGGAGTATTCTACATTCCTGTTCTGCTTTTTTTCATTTTCCTCCACCACTAAAGTAATTTCCTAAACCATTGTTGCTGGAAATAATAATAATTGTCATAATTGTTAAGTGCTTAATAACAATAATAATAATTGTGGTAATTGTTAAGTGCTTACAATTAAGTGCTTACTTCTTTTCCTCAAGTGCCAGACAGTGTTATATGTGCTGGGGTGGACACAGTCCCTGTCCCACGTAGCACTCACAGTCTTAATCCCGTTTTATAGACGAGGGAACCGAAGCACAGAGAAGTGAAGTGACTTGCCCAAGGCCACACAGCAAACGAGTGGCAGAGCTGGGATTGGTCTTGTTTCTGGGGACTGGCCCTAAGATTGGAGCTGGCATGGAGAAGTCCAGGATCTAAGTCATTTTTCCTGCTGGGAGAATAACATTTCTCCCTTACACGCCTCCCTCACCTCCCTCGAGCTCTGTGACCTCACAATGACAAGGGCCTGGTCGTCCTACCAGAAGCCCTTTCACCAACTCTGGAGGCCTGTTCCAAAGGCCCTAAGATAAGGCCAGATTCTTCCTGAGAACAGTAGCGTCTCTGTCCCTTTGTATGCTAGGATAAGGTCAGACGCTGAGCCTGGAGAGCCCCAGCAGAAGTTCCAGGAACAAGAAGTTGTATTCCAGGAACAGATTCGGCAGCAACTTTTGATGAAGGATTTGAGACGACAGAGACCAACTCGGGTGGGCCGAACCAAACGGGAACTGGAATTGGACCGGACTCTCATCGGCGAGCAGATTAAGGATAGTAGGTATCCTTTTATTCATTTTCCATGATTACCGCCGGTCCCCATCTCACCTGAAAGAGAAGGTAGGCTCCAACTGGCCAAACGTCTTGTCTGATGTTGACTCCACGGCTAACCTCAGAGCACGCCACGTACAGTGGCCTGTAGACAGACACAGCCCTGCTTCCTTGCCCCGAACAGGAACCAACCCCCACTGACTCAATCAATCAATAGAAGCAGCACGAGAAGCAGTGTGGCTCAATGGAAAGAGCCCGGGCTTGGGAGTCAAAGGTCAAGGGTTTGCATCCTGGCTCCGCCACTTGTCTGCTGTGTGACCTTAGACAAGCCACTTAACTTCTCTGTGCCTCAGTTCCCTCATCTTTAAAATGGGGATGATGACTGTGAGCCCCATGTGGGACAACCTGATCACCTTGTATCCCCCCAGCAATTAGAACAGTGCTTTGCACATAGTAAGTGCTTGACAAATGCCATCATCATTATTATTATTATCAGTAGTATTTATTAAGGACTAATTACGTGCAAATCACTGTATTAAGTGCTTAGGAGAGCACTCGTCTCACCTGTCCTGCTCTCACATGGACACATGCACACGAGGGAACTTCAGACTCCCCATCCCATGGGGAAAACCTGCTGCCCCAATCTCATCCCCTTGCAGGGAGCCAGATGGGCCCAGTTGGAATCCAGGACACCAGTGTCAAGCTGGAGGCTCTAACGTTGCATGTTTTCTTGGGTCCCCAGACCAGCAGTGGTTGAACAGAGAGCAGGCTTGGCTGACAGCCCTGCAGCTGCGATGGCCCAAGGACACTGAGGCCCAGACCGAGCCAGCGGCTGGCAAGGAAACAGAAAACCAGGTCAGTTGGGAGCCCCAAGCCCGTTCTTTCCCTGCACTCCGGGACCAGAAGAATCTGGTGCTGCCGCCGTTTCCGCGGAGGCGTGCCTCGAGGTCGGCCGACCACGGCATCCGGTGCAGGAGAGTGAAATTCCAGCTGGCGAAGATTGTCAGGAAGCAGAAGCGGCTGGAGGCCCAGAGGAGGCTGAAATGGTTGGATGCCCTGTGCTGGTTCAGGAAAAAGGACACCAGGCTATTCCTCGAGCTGGACTCCAGCACGGGTGCGGTGATCGCTGGGCCTCAGAGGAGAAGCGTTGGCCCCAGGACTGGCTCCCAGCATTGCAACAGACACTGCAGCTGGCCCCTGTCCCCCACTTTCAGGTAAAGGGACCAGGAATTGAAACCCCCTCCTCCTCATCATCCCCGGTGGTTTGGATTGAGAGTCTACTGAGTGTGAAACACTGGACTAACTGCTTGGGAGACTACAGGAGGGTCTAGGTGAGGACCCGCTGCCCCATTGCCATTTCCTCAAAGCAGTAAAAAGTCTGGGAGAGTCAAGTACTGGCCCTCAGCAGAGCTGTTTCCTCTGGGCCCCCGGGATGGCCCTCATCCAGGTTCTTCAGTTCCGGTAGCTGCAGGCTCCTTGTGGGGGGCCTCTGACAGAGGAGTGCCCTGTTTGCTCACCTTAATCATCTTCTGAATCTCCCCTGCCTCCCCACACTGTGGGGCCTTCCTTGGCCTGTGTTCCAGCCAGGTGTGGGAGTAATTTGATTTGGGATACAACCTTCTGTCCCTTCTGTACAACCACCTGTGGTCAGGGAGCTCTTGTCTGAGCTCATCCCTGGTTTGACAGCCTGGGCTGGCCTAGTCACACGTATCGCAGCTGGGGAGGGGTTCTCAGGACAGTGTTGGGAAGGAAGAAAAAGTCTGGGACTGTTCTTAATTACATGTGTGTCTCCCGTGTGTCTGCAGGATTCTCTTAGAGCAAGAAAGCGCCTCCTCCCCAGGCCCAGGCTGTGGCCTCTCCTGGATATCCTGGTCAAAGAAACCACCGTCTCCCCGGCCATGGCCCACCAACTCCTATCAGGAAAATGACCTTTGCTCCCAAGAGCAGGGGTTGTTCACACCAGAACACAAGACTGCTGTCAGAGAGGACTCACCCACCCAAGGCGCCCAACTCATCCTGAGCTCTGGGGTTACCCTAGGCCCTTTCGGAGAGGCCCAGGGGCTGGGCAGAAGAGATAAGGATAAACGGTCTGGCCAGATGTTGCCCCAAAACCTGCCCTCTATAAGCTGTTCAGCAGAAGAGCTAAAGTGGAGAGCGGAGCCCAACGATTTCACCCCCAGCTCCCGAGCAGGCAGGGCTTCAGGAGTCTCTGGGCCTCTGGAACGGAGATGGTGGGGTGAACGAGACCCCCAGAGAGAAGACACCTTCCTGAGCGGAAAGGCCCTACGGGGTCCCTTGGGAGCCTGGCCCCCAATGGAGCCCCGAGGCCAGGGAGCCAGCCCCTGGCATGAGACTTCCAAGTCACTGTCGCTTCCAAACATGGTGACCGTCATGCAGCCAGAGAATCCCGACAGCCTCCACTCCAGCCCACCTCACAAGGCAGTGCTCCACAGATTGGCCTGGAGACAGCCCAGAACAGGAGATTTAGAGCTCAGGGACAGGGGAGCAGGCAGCCAAACAGCGGGAGTGGAGGCAGAAGATGCAGACCCCTGGTTTGGAGACAGTGGGGATGTTGTCTCCTCTGACCCGGGCAGCTCCTCCTTAGGAGACTCCCTTTTGAGCACACAAGCCTGGGTGGAGAGAGAGTGGCCAAATCAGGAGGGCTCCTCTGAACAGCGGGTGCTTCCCGAGCTGGAGAATTCAGAAACTGAGGATGGTCAGCTCTCCCAGGACTCGCTGGCCGACGAGGAGCTCTGGAAGCCCACTCTCTCGAGCGGCAAACGAAGTGAAGGCAGGGCCGAGGCCTCCCCGCCAGCCTCCGAGAGGGAGTTGTCCCAATTAGAGAGAAGTTTCTCCTTAGATAGCTTGACTGATGCAGAAGGGATGACAGCGGAGGAGCCTGGTTCTCCATTTCCCAAGGAGGTGCCTGCAGAGATATTCTGGCACCGACAGAGGCCCCAGCTGCCCATGTTATGCCAGGAGGAGATGGCCAGGCCTAGGGCCTGGGGCAGAGAGACAAGAGCCAAGGGGGCTCTGTGCCTCGGGATGAGCCATTCATTTTACCTGGACCCATCATCCCAGCCCCTGGGCCAGAAGCGTCAGATAGAGATGCCTGAGTTCTTCAGTCCCATCGCAGAGGGAGTCAGCACAGATTCTTGGGGCTCCCGGAGTAATCTCGGTGGCCCCCAGGAAACATCAGGCTCGTTTCAGGCAGGTCACGGTGCCCAGGGAGCCCACCTGGATGAGAGGGAGGTCGTCAGCAGCTGGAAGAAGCTGAGTGAACTAAAGAAACGGCCTGGCTGCCAACGACTCTTAGAAGCCCCCCAGCTGCCTCAGGGGAGAAGGAGAGAGGGGGAGGGACTCCCTCTCTCCCAGGGATCCAAGGGGCTTTCCCAGGCCACTTGGGGGCACAGCGCAGCCGGACAAGGGTCAAAACTGACGGAGAAACCAGGGAATACCCCCAGTATCAATGGCTGCAGATATCCCTGCAGTTCTGCCGGGATTCGCCTGGCCACTGCTCCTGCTTCCTCGATTTCTCCTAGCAGTGGCTGCTGGGAAAGAGTCTGGCCGGATGCCCGGGCCGTACACCTTTTCCATCTATCTCCCTCGGCTCCTGGGGCCCTGGCAGAAAGCAGCCCCAACTTCTGCTGCCCCAAAAGAGACCCCCCTGGTGTTCCTCCAGCTTTACCTGAAGCAACCGGTGACCCCAATTTCAACGACTTTTTCCATCTGTTCCCTGAAAGGCAGCTGAAAGCTGAGCATGAACAAGATGGGGTGGGCCCTGGATCCAGAGATGAGGTTTCTGTTTTCTGGGGAATGACGCAGGAGGACTGCCTTCAAGACTGCCTTCCTACAGCCTTGGAGACAAGACATCCTGACCTGGGGGAGCCGCCAGTGTCTTCAGCAGAAAACGGGGTTCCAGGTTCCATCCAAGAAGCCTCTGATGAGGGGCAGGGCCTCTTGGAAGGAGGAGCTCAGCTCTGCAGGAGCGCAGGGGTGATAGCCGCCCGCAAGGCGGGGGTCTTCCTGAGGGCCAAGGAAGGCTCCCAGCCGGTGGCCTGGGCTCAGCAAGGGGAGAATTCCACAGGCGAGTTGGTTCTTCTGTGCTCTGGTGGCTCCCTTTCCCATCCGTTGGAGAAGATGTATTCCCAGCAGGTCTCAGCAGACGAGATAGACAGGGTCGAGAGAGAAGTCTGCGTGAAGGACTCTGAGCTTTTTCTTCATCACCCCTATTGGAGTCAGCCTCTGCCTCCTTCAGTGGTATCCTATGCAAGTCAAGCTGCCCTGATGGAGTCAGCTTTAGAGGTCCCTGACCGTAGAGAGCCAGAGGGCAGGACTTCAGGTGAAATGGCCCAAGACTCAAAGCGGGACCATCCATTTCTAGGAAAATTCGATTGGAAGAATGACACAGCAGCATTTTTACAAG
Organism: Tachyglossus aculeatus; assembly: GCF_015852505.1. Classification (NCBI taxonomy): domain Eukaryota; kingdom Metazoa; phylum Chordata; class Mammalia; order Monotremata; family Tachyglossidae; genus Tachyglossus; species Tachyglossus aculeatus. The sequence goes on from NW_024044828.1 coordinate 564,690, forward strand.
CAGAATGTTCTGAGGCTTCCTCGTCCTTGCCAGGTAGCCCATCTAGCATGGCTGTCCAACAGGGGCCAGGTAAAGCCTGGAAAAGCCATGGAAATACAGGGGAATACAACCATTCTGTATCTTTTTCCATGGCCCGGGAGCGGCCGTTTCCTCAGGACACTAGCGTGGAATTAGATGACTCAACTGTCAACTTGAATCAGAACTCCACCCATCCGAGACCTGGGCACCAAGAGGAGCCAGCTGCCCAGGTCCTCTGGCCGTCTGCTGCTTCCAAGTCGGAGAAAATGAACTGTCCTCTAGCGGCTGCAGCCAGCGGTGGGCAGCGACCACCCTTGAACATGGTAGGCTTAGGTCATGTATCCGATGACCCAGGACCACAGGCAGGAGTCCTTTCCGGGGAAATACTGAATTCTGGAAACAGTCTTGGCTTCCACTGTAGAACAGGGGGCCTACACGACACAAGCCATGGTGATGAGGGCCTGAAAGATGGCAGGGTTCCTCTAGAGTCCAGGCTAGCCACCTGGAGCCAGAATCATCTGGTTCCATCGGTCACGGAGACCCCATCCTCTCCGAGGGCTCTGAGCTCTAACGATGACTCTGTGGAACTTGGGTTCCCAGCAGGGCTTCCCACACCTGCGAGAGATGACTTGGGGAAAGTTCAGGAGAGTAGAAAAGGGATAGAAGGAGAAGATGTCCCCAGAGAGAGTCTGCTCACCTCTCTGAGTGAAAGAATAAATCATGACGAAATGGCAAAACTGAGGAGCAGCTTGCTGCAGCTGGAGAATGGCATTTGGGAAATCAGATCAGTCCAAAGAGGCCTGCGTTTGGCTTCTCCATCTCCTGGGGGTCCGGCAGAGGCTGGGGGTGGGGCTGGAGTGGATCTGGGAATGACTCATCTCTTTCTGAAACCAGAAGACTTCAGGGGTGACCTGTCCCGCGGAGATCAGTCCGTCTTTGCCAAGAAGGCTCAGAAGGAGGGTGTCCCACGAAGCGGCGGCTCAGCCACGGCTGTTACAGAGACCAACGGTTGCAGCTGCCAAGATCAGTCGGAAACCAACAACTGCAGCCAGGAAGAGCCAGATCCTGGCAGCGGGAGCCCCGAAGATGAGCTGCAGAAGGATGGCAGCAGCCCCGGAGGTCAGCCTGAGACTGAAAACTGCATCCAGGAAGAGCCAGAGACCAACACCTGTAACCACAAAGATGAAGAGAATCAGAGCTGCGGATGTGAAGATCAGCAGACCCAGAAATCACCCCAACTTGCTCCCAACCCAAGTGAACACCCAGAACAGAATCAATTTGAGAGTGAGCTCATCCACCCAGCAGAGTCCCCTGTGGTCACTCAGGATGGTTTGGGATCTGGGGGAACCAACGAAAGGCCCTGTCTTTCCCAGAGAGTTTCCCAAAACCCAGTGACCCCAGCAGGGTGCAACTCCAGGCTGGAGGAATCTTCGGAAAACCGTGACGGGAGACAGACAGCGGCCCGGTTTGCCAAGGTCAGGATCTTGGAGGCGGGAGACCCCTTGGAGATGGAGGACAAAATGGGATCTCAGGGAAGTCAGTTTCCTAGAAAGTTAATCGACTCTGAAGGAGCCATAGGTATGCTGTGGGCACAAGGCAGCCAAGATGACGGATGGGGCCATCTGAAGAGCATGAGATTGCAGGTGAAAGATAAATGTGCTCCTTTCCCCGGAGAGCCTCCCGGTTCAGGTCAGGCCAGCGGACCGGGCCGACCAAAGTATCAGGACTCAGCACTGCAGGCCCAGAAAGGGAGGGTTGCCCCCGCTAGATGTGGAGACTCGGACTCCCCAGAAGTAAGTTTCCTCAAAACACCCGGGCCCTCGGGTGCTGTAGCCCGGGACCCAGATCTGGTCTCAGGCAGTGAACTTCGGGGAATGGGAGAAGGAAGCACCAGAACTCAGAACCCTCCTGGGCCTCCTGCAAGGGGCTCTGCAGAAGCCCTTCAGGCAGTGGAGGGGTCTACCAGGCTGCCCTTTGGTACTGCAGCACAGGGGCAGGCTGAGAAGAGCCACCTGGCAGTAGAGAACAAGGAAATCAGAACCTTCTCTGGCCATGACCATGGTGGTGGCAGGGAGGCAACAGAGAAGAACCGGAATCCATCAGGTGGAGTCACGTGTGAGGCTGATAGTGAAGCAGTTGTCGGAAACACAGAAAAAAGAAATCCAATCAGCAGGCCACCAGGGACCAAAGCCCACCCAGCCCCAGAGCTCAAGGCCCTCTCACTCCAGGGGGGCCGAAAGAAGAAGCAGAGGGAAGCCGAGGCTCCTTTCCCACCCCCTTGTCCATTGCTCACGTGTTTTGAGCTGCCTGAGGTTTCCCCTGAGCCCCTGGGGCCAGCGCCGGGTGGGAAGCCGAGCTCATGGAAGTCCCAAGCAGGTGCCAGGCTCTTCGAGGGCCTGGGGAATCAATCCAATGAACACCTGGCCCAGGGCGTCGCCAGGCCTCGCTCTGAAACTGGGTTGGAGTCAGGGAGTGCGGCAGGCTCCCAGGGTTTACTCTACTGCTGCAGGCAAAGCTGTGACCAGGCAGCTATTCTTCAGGGACAGAGCGAGCCGCAGAAGGCATCTGAGTGGCCCAGAGCCACAGCAGACTCTGTCCGAGACCTGACCGGGCCCAGGTGGCGGTTTCACAGAATCCAAGGAGGGGCTGGAGGCTTCCCATTGGAGTCTGAGGCTCTATTGAACCAATCTGCTCATCCTGCTTCCTCCAACCCTGGCAGGCAGAGAGAGCCAGGCCAGGGTTGGGGAGGACCAGATGGAGGCTTTGAGACTGGGGAGAAACTAAAACGGTCTTTTGACCCATCTGGATCGGTGAGCGTGGAGCAGGAGGCCGCTGGACACTTGCGCAGTCCTCCCGCTTCGGAGAAGGAACTGGCGTCCTCAGCTTCTGGGGAAGGCCGGAGAGAGCAACAGGGCACAGAGCAGCTGCTGCCTGGACGCCAGTCCCTGGATCTTTCCTCCAGCCTCAATGTGGCCCAGCAGGGAGAAACTGCTGCCGCCATTGTGGAACTCCAGTGGGAGGGCAGCAGGCTCGGAGGTCAGAGACCCCATGTTGCCAAAACTGCACCAGAACAGAGCTGGGGCCCAGTAGGGTCTCCTCATCTTGGAGGTCCTTTACGGACAGTGGCCTCGCTGCCTGCCCCCGCAGCTGCCCGGTCCCACCATCCCACCGCTGGAAAACCAGTCTCTCAGGCGGCCAAAATGGTTTGTCTGGCAAAAACTGAGCCCTCTGAGCGCGGGTGGGCGCCCTCCCCCGACCAGGCCTCTGCAGCCCTGGCGGGGTCCATCCCGAGTAGCTCCCTCAGGACAGACACATTGCCGGAATCAGGAGGAAGCATTCAGTCCAGGCAGATGGAGGCATGGGTAAAATGGCCTAGGCCCATTCCCAGCCCCGCAAGGGACAGTGTCTCTGTTGGAGGCACAGAGGAAGGTCCAGAATGCAGGAGGTTTCAGAATCAGGGAGGCTGCAGAGCTGTGAACACACTTGAAGCTGAGGAGGAAAGTAGTGCTTCCAGGCAATTATCTAAACCTCGGTCTGACGCCCCTTGGACGGAACCTTTACGGTTTCCTCTGGGAGTTGGGAACCGGCACATAGAACCTCCAGCAGCTGTCCCAGGAGCAGTCTCCCCACTGCCTGAAGCCCCAGGGACCCAACGCCTGCTGGCCCACAGTCCCCCCGGAGGCCCACTCCTGCCTGTGGCAGGCTTCCTGGCCACGCAGATGGAATTGCTTGCCGAGGGCAGCAAGGCGAGGGAACTTCTCACTGTGGTTTCTCCTGGCCTTGACGGGGGCAACACTCTGAAGGCGGCCCCGGGAACCAGCCCCAGGAGCAGAAAGGACTCCGATAAAGAGGAAAGATATCCCAGCAACTCCCCTCCAGGGATCAGCCCTGGCCCGTGGGAGCAAGGGAAACTCACCAGCTGCTGCTGTGCTGAGCTTCCTGGGGAAACAGGGCATCAAACTATTCCCCAGGGATGGGGCCCCAGAGACACCACTAGCAATAAGGAAAAGGAATTGGTGTTGGGAGACTCGGATGCTGCCACGTTAGAAGCAGCCAGTCCCAGCCCAGGTGCTGGCAAGCAGGAGCCCCGAACAGCTTCTTCCAGGAACGCAGGAACCAGCTACTGGCCCCCACTCCACGGAGCCACACTCCTCCCTAGTTTGGAGGCCTGGGAGGGTCACAGGGCCTCGACTCCAGGAGCCCGAGCGAGAGGGGACTCCCCGGGCAGGAACCGGAGTCGGGTTGGAAGTTCCCGGAAGCAGAAACTGAGCCGATTGCCCCGGCCCCACTGGCAGCAAAATCTCTCTCAGGCTGGGGCGGCTGGAGGGGCCCACCCCTCCAGGGTCAGAGGTGCCGGAATATCCAAGAGGAAAAGGCCAAAGCTTGAATTAAAGAGGCGCAACCGCTCATCCTTTGGATCCCAGTCAGCAAGCGGTTGCTGGGTTCCCCACCGGGCCCCGGTCATCCTGCTCTGGGCTGCAGACAGTCTGGGAGGCCCCGGGGGACGGGAGCAGAGGGTCCATGGCCCCCAAGGTCACTCCAGCCCTAAGCCTGCACGAGGGGTCTCAAGCAAGCCCGGACTTTCCACAAAGGCCTCCTCCGGGTCTTTCCAGGATCTCAGCAGGAGCGTGGAGCCTCCTTCCCCATCAGCCACTGACCCCTGGGAGCAGGAAACATTATGGGCAGTAGGCCCCAATGACTTCTCCCCAGAAGCATTCGCAGATGGCACCCTACAGAAAACAAGGGAGCCCTGGGTTGCTGCTTACGGGGGCCAAACCCCCAGTCGCCATGTTCTGGAGCCTACCTCAGCCCCCTCCTCTCCTCCCCGGACAAACCAAACACGGCCCTCCCCTGATGGAGGAGCAGGAAGGGCATTGGACCGTCCTGGCCCCCCGGCCTGCTGTGAGGGAGGGGTAGCGGCCCATTCTGGGGGAAAGAGGAACTCACCGCACTTGGGCGGGAGTGACGATAATCCTTGCCTGTGCCACTGGCAGCCGGGTGGGGCCGGGAGAGCCGGCCGGAAGCAGGGTGGGTTTGGCAGTGTTGGCGTTATCACTGGAGCCCAGATGCCCGGTGGTTTGGAGCCCCGGAGATTGACCCGGCGGTCCAGTGTTGCAGCTTTGTTCCACTCACACCTGAACACCAATGCTGGTGCCTGGAGGCTTTCCGGGACCCTCGGCAGCTTTGAGGGCCTCCAGGGTGAGGGGGAGGCCAGAGGCCCCCTGCAAGGGGAGCAGGCCACGAGCAGCCCCGATGCCCCTTCCAGAGAAGCAGCCGAGGCAGCCGCCAGGGCTTCAACCAAAGAGCCCCAGCAGGTGCAGCTCGGCATCTTGCAGTCGTCCTCGGGGAGGGCCGGGATAGCCACCTGCGAGCGGAGTACTCAAACACCGCCTCCGGGCCAGAATCGGGGACGACACAGACGCTGCTGGAATGGCCCCGCTGCGCCTGCCCAGAGGCCAGGGGCAGGCCCTGTCTCCTTCCATGACCAGGCCACAATGTACATAAGGACACGGGCGCTGCCTCCGTACCTCCCCTGCGCCTCGCGTGCCAGCTCCGGGCCACTGGGGAACCTCTCTCAGCAGAGCCAGGCAGAGGAGAGCCTGAGTGGAAATAGAGTGGGGTGGAGCAAATCTGCCATGGATTCCAGCCCCCCAGATGGGAGGAGGGGCTCAGGGACTGGAGCCCATTCTCCAGGGCCACCAGACACCACTTTGAGCCTGCCTGAGGATACAGACCACCAGATAAAGAGTGAGCGGAGCGCCCCTTCCCTAGACCGGAGACCCAAGAATCGCTCTCTGGAACAGACCTTGCCCAGTTTCAGCCCCCTACTTTCTTGGGCTACTGGCTCAGAGCCTGGCTCTCAAATTCACAGGCCTTGGGGTTCAGTGACCAGCCCCGTAGTTAGCCATCCGGGCTCCTGCAGCCCTCTGCCTCCAGGCCTCTCACCTCGAGAGCAGGGCTCCGGGCCCCAGAATGCTTGCAGAGAAGGTTCCCTGGTGAACAGGGCCTCATCCCCGATCCTGACCCTGCAGGCCACTCATCACTGGCCTTGGCTGCCAGGGGCCCTGGCCATCTCTGCTGGAGATCCTCACCAAGCCCAGGAACGTGGAGGGGACAGTTCTGCACAGGAGGACCTGGACGGCAAATCGGTGAACCAGAGTGGAGCTGGGGTCAGGACCGGCCGAGAGAAACCGAGTCTGCAGCCCTCGGACTGCTCCAGCCCAGCCAAGACCCCACTCTCCGCTCAGCTGGGCCAACCCCAGGTCTCTTCGGTGCAGCGTGGTCGGGGACGGCTGTTCTACAGTCCCCCGGCTTGTACCCTGGTGGAGGACTCCTGTCATCCGTTGCCCCCGGAGGGTCAGAGCGGAGTCATGAGGAGGAGCAGCAGCTGCTGTCTGCTTCCTATGACCTCAGAGGGCCCTGGGATCTGCTTAGCCCTGGCGGCCGGCGGGGAAGCCCGACAGTGGTTGAGCCAGCCAGCCATTCGGGATGAGGCCCTGGTGTCCTCTCCCCTTCCAGGCAGCTACTGCTCATGGAGGCCTCTTGCCTCCGCCCATCCATCCTCTGGAGCCAGCGACCCCCCTGGGGTGAGAGCCCCCAGCTTTGGTCCCTGCAGTGATGACAGCCCAGAGAGGACATCAGGACAGGCCCTTGGGCCACAGTGCTCCAGCTTGAAGTGTCTTCCTGTCCACAACAAATTCACTGATTGGTCAGGGGTCTGCAGCAGCTCCTCAGAGGCTCTTTTGCGGGGCACCGAAGCTGATGGGGATGGTGGGGGATCCCCGGAGGGCCCGGAGACTTCCCCGGGGGAACCTAAGAGCCGGAGCCAGGAGACCCCCTGGTTACTGAGGCAGCGGGCCCGGGTTCTGCCTGGCATCCGGCCGGCTCTGAGCCCCCCGCTGCCAGCACTCAGCGTGGAGCTCGCAGAAGCCAAGCTGCACTACGGTCTCGGGGCGACGGACGCACTGCTGCAAGTGCTGCAGAGCGGCGTGGGGGAAGCCCTGGCCCCCGCCACTCCAACCCCACTGACCCGGGAGGAGCTGTACAGATGGTAACGCCCCCTCTATTTCCAGAGCGGTTTGTGGGGGAACCTGAGAGGGAAGGAGGGTTGTGGGGAGGACCCCTTGTGTCTATCCAGGGCCAGCCCTAGCTCTGTCAGGGTAGAAGTGGAGCGGAGGGGGACCTGAATCCTCAGTTCCCTACGTTACGGGCAGTGGAGTGCAGATCTGAGTGGGCTTCCTGGGGTCAGGGTTGGAGGGAGGGGCAGTGGTCCCTAGAGCTGTTCACCAGGCACTGGAGTTCGGAGTCTGCCCCCAATCAGAACCAAGGGCTTCTCCCATCATCTCTGGGTGCCCGGGCTGAGGGCCAAAGAGGTTTGGCAGTCAGCAAACCTGACCTCCAAGATGCTGCGCTCAGGCACGCAAAGGCTATCGAGACCCTGCGGAGGGAGCGGACCGAGCGATTGCGGCGGCCCGGAGCCCAGACCCTCAGCCCCCAGAAGCACCTGAGCCTTCAGCCTGCCCACGGGATGGTCCGAGATGCCGAGCTACCCAGCCACCGGCGGGATTACCTGCAGCAACTGAGAAAGGACGTGGTGGCCACCACCAGGCAAGGACGGATTCGCGGCTGGGCGTCGGGCGGAGGAAGTTCAGGCAGGGGTTGATTTCCTGGCCGGAGGGGCCTGAAGGGGATCACAGGGACCAGCTGGGCACCCTCCTTCCTTGGTCCCATGGAAGAGGCCAGCTGGCTGGGCTCGCTGGGAGGAACTGGGTAAGAGGGAAGGGGAGAGCTCACTCGGGAGCGGGAGGTGATATGTCATGGGGGTCATTTCCTCATAGACGGAGTCAGTCCCCTCTCCTCCCCTACTTCTTCCACCACACCAGGTTCCAGGAGACCCAGCCAAGCTCCGTCACCTGCCCGTCTGAGATGAAGCCACTGCTGCAGGATTACCACCGGGCCTGGCGGAAGGCCAAGGTGGAAATTGCCCAGGCCCGGGCCAGGCTGCAGGCCCGAGCCGAGCAGGAGAAGAGGCGTCTCCGCCGGCAGATTTTCTCACAACTGCAGAGGGTGCTTATGTCGGTGGGGGTGGGACGGGCAGTCTAGGCCCAGGAACAGCGAAAGACTGGGTGGGGGTGGATCTATTCATAAATAATAATAATACTAATGGCATTTATTAAGTGCTTACTATGTGCAAAGCACTGTTCTAAGCGCTGGGGAGGTTACAAAATGACTATGTTGTCCCACGGGGGGCTCACGGTCTTCATCCTTATTTTACAGATAATAATAATAATAATAATAATAATGGCATTTATTAAGCGCTTACTATGTGCAAAGCACTGTTCTAAGCACTGGGGAGGTTACAAAGTGATCAGGTTGTCCCACGGGGGGCTCACGGTCTTCATCCTCATTTTACAGATGAGGTAACTGAGGCCCAGAGCAGTGAAGTGACTTGCCCAAAGTCACACAGCTGACAAGTTCCATTCCCCCCGCCTTACCTCCTTCCCCTCCCCTCAGCACCTGTATATATGTATACATGTTTGTATATATTTATTACTCTACTTATTTATTTATTTAATTTTGTTAATATGTTTTGTTTTGTTGTCTGTCTCCCCCTTCTAGACTGTGAGCCCGCTGTTGGGTAGGGACCGTCTCTATATGTTGCCAACTTGGACTTCCCAACCACTTAGTACAGTGCTCTGCACACAGTAAGCGCTCAATAAATACGATTGAATGAATGAATGAAAGTGGCAGAGCCGCGATTTGAACCCACGACTTCTGACTCCAAAGCCCGGGCTCTTTCCACTGAGCCAGGCTGCTTCATTCATTCAGTGCTTACTGTGTGCAAAGCACTGTACTAAGCCCCTGGGAAAGTCCAATGACATGGAGACCTATTCTGTGCCCACAATGAGCTTACAGTCTAGGCCCAAGAACCGCGAGGAAGTGGTTGGGTGTAGATCTTGGCTCAGGAAGGGCATGGAAGTGAGTGGCTGGGGCTCAGCCGTTCCGACTAGTGCACTGTGGCGACACGCATGGATGGGTCTGCCTGTCTCTGGCTCGGTGGGACCAAGGGGCTTAGGGGGCTGTAGTTGATGCTGACTTTTCCTAGGAGGAGGCCAAGCAGTATATCCTGGTCAGTTCCAGCTCCCCGCACAGTGGCTCCATCCCCACCCTCTCTTCCAGCCCCCCGACAGCAGCAGCGCGGCCTGGTCCGGCCCTCGCCCCCCACCAGAAAGCCAGGTGAGCTTAAAGTGGTTGAAGGCTGGGGGTGGTAGCTTGGTCCAGGTCAGGGTGAGGGACTGGGGGAAGAAGGTCAAAGGAGATGGAGCCAGTCTACTGTAGGTCATCTGTTGAGCAGTTGTGTTAGGTGCACAGGTATGAAAGGAACATAGGTTTCTAAATGAGGAGACGGACTTCAAACGCCGACAGGACAGACTCGATCTGGGGGTCTTTCCAGCCCCACTCAGCTCCTCCTTGTGGTATTTATTAATAATAATAACGATGGCCTTTATTAAGTGCTTACTCTGTGCAAAGCACTGTTCTAAGCGCTGGGGAGGTTACAAGGTGATCAGGTTGTCCCATGGGGGGGCTCACAGTCTTCATCCCCATTTTCCAGATGAGGTCACTGAGGCCCAGAGAAGTGAAGTGACTTGCCCAAAGTCATACAGCTGACAAGTGGCAGAACTGGGATTAGAACCCACGACCTCTGGCTCCCAAGCCCGGGCTCTTTCTGCTGAGCCACACTTCTTCTCTAGATGAGGAGACAGACTTCAAACACCAACAGGACAGACTTGGTCTGGGGGGTCTTTCCAGCCCCACTTAGATCCTCCTTGTGGTATTTATTAATAATAATAATGATGGCATTTATTAAGCGCTTACTATGTGTGAAGCACTGTTCTAAGCACTGGGGAGGTTACAAGTTGATCAGGTTGTCCAACGGGGGGGGGCTCACAATCATCATCCCCATTTTACAGATGAGGTAACTGAGACCCAGAGAAGTGAAGTGACTTGTCCAAAGTCACACAGCTGACAAGTGGCAGAGCTAGGATTAGAACCCATAATCTCTGGCTCCCAAGCCCGGGCTCTTTCCACTGAGCCACGTTGCTTCTCGCTGTTTCATTTATTAAATGCTTACTCAAAGCATCCAATGCTCCGTAGATACAAGTGAATCAGATTGAACCCAGTTCCAGCCCCTACAGGGAGGGCTCATAGAGACCCAAGGAAGGAGGCTGAGGATCCTGCCTGGACAGCTGAGAGGGATACAGTTGGGGCTCAGGGAAGGCCAGTCCTATGGCCCCCATTGATTTGGCACCTAGGTACAGATTAAACACTGCACACTTACCTCTCCGATTGTGGTCATCCCAGCCATCTGGAAGCCCGTCTTAGGCTAAGGTGTGCTAAGCTTATGAATTTGTTTCCCACCAGACCTAGATGGTGGAGGGGAAAGGGGGAGGGGAAGAGCCACTGGGGTGGAGGACAGTGGAAGAGGGAGGAGAGAAGGAGGTGGGAGAGAAAAGGGAAAGAGAATATATGAATGAAAAAGTGACCATAATGAGGCCATGAATTGCTTATCAATCAGTGCTCTTTATTGGGTGCTTACTGTGTTTCAGTTATCAAGCCACCCTCGCTCTAATCCTTCATTTACTTTTAAAGCAGTTCCGCACAATAACAAAAGAATGTAACTACTATGTTGTAAAAGGAATGCTTTTCCCTTACTTTAAGTGGCAGCAGACAAGGCCACGAGAGCCGCTTTTACTGCCAACAGTGAATTCGTCCATCCCCCATCTCCATCTTTCTCCAAAGGCCAGGGAAACCATGATGTGGGCTGCCCTGTTGGTTTTAGGTACAGTCGGAGACCTCCCTTAGGTGGACCGGAACGGATTGCTGTGAGAGGGATTAGGGAATGCTGTACCCACACAGTACTGGAGCCTGAGGGCAGATGTGACCCCCAGAGGAGCAGGGAGAGTGACGAGAACGGGGCTGCCCTGGTCCTGGGGGAAGGCAGGAGCAGAGCTCTCAGAAGAGGGATAGAGGGTGAAGGACATTAACCAAAGGCCCCAGGCCAGGAAGCATCGGTGAGAAGATGGAGTGGGCTGCCAAATAGCCGGAAAAGCGGATCAGTGGGGGTCCGCGAGGCTTAAGGGCTGGCTGTCGGATCTCTCTAATCCTGTCTCATTCCCCTGCCTGGGTCCCTCCTGAGTCTCCTCCTTCCTGCTTTTTCCAGCAACGGTATTTAGCGAATGCTCTATATGCGCAGAGCACTGTACTAAGCTCTTGGGACTACCATTCAACGGGGGATTGACTCCAGGGGCTGCCCCCAAACCCAGCTGATTCTTTCTCAGTGCCCAGATCATCTACTCCTCCTCCATTCCCAGTGCTGGACCAATCCTGGCTCTCCCCTCCAGCCATCTGTCCCGTCTGCCCGACACCAAGTAATTGGCTTGGGATAGTCCCCTGCCTTCCGGGATTCCTACCAACCTAGTCCCATTCCTGCTGTCTGCTTCCCCTATCTGCCCTAGACCCTCCACTCTCTCCAAGCCGCCTGGCAGGTCGGTTCTTCCATTTTGCCCAGCCTCCCCAGACCTCTCCCTCCCCCTCCCCTGCTCCTCTGAGCTATCCCCACCGGTCACGGTCGTGGTAGTTTAGATGGTGGCTGAGTTCTAGCTGCCATCATTAGCCCTGCTCCTCCATTAGGTTGTGACTCCCCTCCGTCCCCGATCCCTGCCCTGCCTCCAGCCCTGGGAACCCCTCTCGGGACTGCACGGGGATCTGGATATCACGAGGGACTGCCCGGAGGGGAGGCAGAGCCACCGCCATGGGCCTAGGCCTGCTGGGGCACCCCGGCCTCGGGTGAGTGCAGGTCTGCGGGGCGGAGTGGGGGAAGGGACAGGCTGCTGGGCCGCCATCCGGTCCTGTTTCTGGCCATTGATGATGGCATTTATTAAGCGCTTACTCTGTGCAAAGCACTATTCTAAGCACTAGGGTGGTTACAAGATGATCAGGTCGCCCCACAGAGGGCGCACAGTCTTCATCCCCATTTTCCAGATGAGGGAACTGAGGCCCAGAGAAGTGAAGTGACTAGCCTAAAGTCACATGGCTGACAAGTGGCTGAGCCGGGATTGGAACCCATGACTTCTGACTCCAAAGCCTGGGCTCTTTCCACTGAGCCGTGCTGCTTCTTCCATCTCAGAGCCAAGTCTCAGTCCTGCCCCCCAGCTGCTGGACTTCCCTCCCTGGGCAGTCCAGCCCCAGTCCCCTCTACCAGGAACTGACCCGACACATCTTGGCCAGCGTGATGGCAGAAGTGAGTGGAGTCACCACCCCAGCCCTTACTAATAATAACAGTGATGGCATTTGTTACTATGTGCCAAGCACATTTTTAAGCGCCGGGGTGGATACAAGGTGATCAGGTTGTCCCACAGGGGGGCTCCCAGTCTTCATCCCCATTTTCCAGATGAGGTAACCGAGGCACGGAGAAGTGACTTGCCCAAGGTCACCCAGTGGACACGTGGCAAAGCTGGGATTAGGACCCCCAGCCTCTGACTCCCAAGCCCGGGCTCTGGCCACCGGCCGGCCCGGGAATGAAATCGGGGGCTTGTCTTTCTTCCCAGGTGATGGCTTCCTGCTCAAACCACCTCCCCAACCTCTTCAGCGGCCGGGTCGCGGCAAGCTGGGGGTGAGTTCCGACCGGCTCCCCTCCCCGCGGCTCCCTGGGGAAACCCAATCTGTCCCCTGACGCCCCCAACCTGGCTCCAGAGCCCCAACTGAACTCTTCTTCCCTCGGGGCCCTGCCGGCCTTCCCCAGATAATCAGTGTGAGGAGCAGGAGATGCTGCTTTACTACAAGGCGTTCCCTTCCTCCACCCAGCACAGCTTCTTGGGGTCCCTGTGTGTGGACAGCAGTGAGAGACCCCACCCTGCAGCCCCTCTACGACAAGGCCATCCAGCTCCACCACAGAGTGACCAGCTCCATCTGGTTGGGTGAGCCCAGGGGCGATGGGGTGGGAGTCTGGACGGCTAAGTCGTGCGGCAGTAGCCGAGTTTGGAGAGACGGGGATCACGGACCAGAGGGATGGGAAGGGCAGCCGTGATGGTTCCTTGGTGGGGCCCTGGAGCCAGCCTGCCTCTCCTGCGACGGCCCAGGTGCTGGAAACCGCTGACGCTGTGGAGGGAAGTGCGGAAGAGAGTGAGGGGAGCCTGGAATCCGGGCCAGTGTCCTCTTCTCCTTCCCCTGCAGGGTACTTGATGAGCAGCACGTCCCGATGCTCCCGGAAGCGGCCCCAGGACTTCTGCTGCATCAGTGTGGAGGCCAGAGAGGTAACCCCATCTGGGCGGGAAGGAACCGGGACGAGGGCGGGGCTCCTGAGCCGTTGAATGGGGGGCTGCCTAGAGCTGGAGCCATCACTGTTCTGTCGGCCCCCGGGACTGCCCCGCTCTCCCCAAGGATCCCTCTCCATGGTGGCAGCTCAGTCTATGACCCCTCGCTGCCTCGGCCCCGCCGAGACCAGGTACAGGGAGAGATTCTACCCAGCGCTTGGCTCCCGCAGCCCAATACTGTGGACGGAACGGACGTCACCAGAGTCTTTCTCTTGACCCAGGCGAGTCTTCTTCAAGGGCCTCAGGGGAAGAACTGACATGGACGTTCTTTCTAATAATAATGATGGCATTTATTAAGCGTTACTAGGTGCAAAGCACTGGTCTAAGCGCTGGGGAGGTTACAAGGTGATTGGGTTGTCCCATGGGGGGGCTCAGTCTTCATCCCCATTTTACAGATGAGGTCACTGAGATCCAGAGAGGTGAAGTGACTTGCCCAAAGTCACTCAGCGGAGCCGGGATTTGGGCCCATGACCTCTGACTCCAAAGCCCAGGCTCTTTCCACTGAGCCACGCTGCTTTTTTATCCATGGGACACTGCCTAAGTGCCAGCCAAACCTGGAACGTTGGGTCGGAGTGATCCTAGGGACTTAGGGCTGAGCTGTGGGGAGCCAGTGACCAGAGTCTATCACTGGGGCAGGGAGAGAATGGTGGCATCCAGGGAGGGGCACTAAGCAGGGTGGCTCAGTGGAAAGAACCTGGGCTTGGGAGTCGGAGGTCACGGATCCGCATCCTGGCTCCGCCACTTCTCAGCTGGGTGACTTTGGGCAAGTTGCTTCACTTCTCTGGGCCCCAGTGACCTCATCTGGAAAATGGGGATTCAGAGTGTGAGCGCCACATGGGACAACTGGATTACCTGTATCCTCCCCAGCGCTTAGAATGGTGCTTTGCACATAGTAAGCACTTAACAGATACCAAAATTATTATTATTATTATCTGGGTCTCTGCCCTCTGCTTATCTTCCCTTAGCCCATTACATCCCAGTTTGTTGATTTTGCTTCTCTCAGCCCACATCTTATTCTCTTGCTGCCTGTAATTTAACGTGTCCCTTCCCTGCTAGACTGTAAACTCCTTAAGGGCCAAGATCACGTCTACTTAATTCATTCTACTGTACTCCTCCAGGCACTTAGAACAAGTGTGGCATTTGTTACCCAGTTTGTTGACTTTGCTTCTTTCAGCCCACATCTTATTCCCTTGCTCCTGTTGCCTGTAATTTATTTTAACGTGTCCCTTCCCTGCTAGACTGTAAACTCCTTAAGGGCCAAGATCACGGCTACTTAATTTATTCTGCTGTACTCCTCCAGCCACTTAGAACAAGCATGGCGTTTGTTACCCAGTTTGTTGACTTTGCTTCTGTCAGCCCACATCTTATTCCCTTGCTCCTGTTGCCTGTAATTTATTTTAACGTGTCCCTTCCCTGCTAGACTGTAAACTCCTTCAGGGCCAAGATCACGGCTACTTAATTCATTCTGCTGTACTCCTCCAGGCACGTATAAGTGTGGTGTTTGTTAAGCATTGTGTGCCTCAGTCTATCCCCAAATCGTGCCCCTCCTCGGGCTCCTTGCCCAAAGGCTGATCTTCCCTTTCTGCTCTTGTTCCAGGTGGAACTGGGTGCCCCAGGCCTTCCCACCCAGCTGCGGGGCTCCTTTGCCAAGTGCCAGCTACTCGTGATAGCCAGTCTGGGTGCCTTTCTCCTAGGCTAGGGCCCAGCCCCGATGGCAAGAGCCAGAACCTAAAGCAGCTTCGCGGGCGCAGGCTGTGAGGGGCGGCAGAAGCCAATAAACGCGCCGCCCTCATCGCCCCCTTGTCCTGTCCCTCCTGCTGAGCCTGAATGCGCGCAGAACATGCTTAGAGTAGACTGGAGGCCCGCGTTGGGGTGAAGAGCGGGACTGAGTGAGCATCTGTGTTCGCTCCCGACCCCCGGGATGGATAGAGAGGGTGGCCGTGACTAGGGGGTGCTGCTGGGAAGTTGGTTGGGAATGACTTCTTTTCTTTCTCGGAGAAGCCGTGCGCTTCCCAAGCTGTTGTGCGTTATTTGGCCAGACATCCGTATGCTCTGGTAGGAGTCAGGACTCTGGCCTTGAGCCTCAAAGTGGAAAGTGTGGAGGCCTGAATGGTTGGGATGGGGGGCAGGGCCGGAATTGGGGAGATAATAATAATAATGATGGCATTTATTAAGCACTTGCTATGTGCAAAGCACTGTTCAAAGAGCTGGGGAGGTTACCAGGTGATCGGGTTGTCCCACTGGGGGCTCACAGTCTTCATCCCCATTTTACAGATGAGGTAACTGAGGCGCAGAGAAGTTAAGTGACTTGCCCAAAGTCACACAGCTGACAAGTAGCGGAGCCAGGATTTGAACCCACAACCTCTGACTCCAAAGCCCGGGCTCTATCCCCTCGGCCTTGGCTGTCGGCCAGGATTGAGGCTCTGGCTTTCGTACTTGGAATGGCATTAGCCCAGGCCGATTATCTAGACACACTTTATGGCAGACCCACAATCCTGGGCTCCTCCTAGCCAGGTTCTCTCCCTAATCCCTACTTTTCCCGTTGTAACCCCTGGATCATAAGCCCATCTTTCCCAGCAGGCAGCAGGGACCCAAGCTGCTGCCTGAGGTTGGGAACCAAGAGGGTGGACTTCGGGAGTCCATAACTACCCTCAACTACCAGTCCCAGGCCAACACGAAGCCCTGGATTATTTTCCACTGCAGCCTCAGCCTTATTCCCAGGACACGGGGCAGGTCAGCAGAGGGGCAGTGAGAAGACTCTGGTCTCCTGTTCGGCCCAGGTACCTCACGCTCTGCCTATACCCTAGGGCTCCAGGCCTACTTTGTACTGGACAAAACGTCAAAAATGTGATTTTTCTACAAGTTTTTGCAGTTTTGGGTGCCTGGTTATTATTTATTACCGACCAAAGGAGTTAAAAAAAAAAATTTATTTTAGACTATTTTTGGATACATTTGTAATAAAAAGATATGCAATCCCAATTGGTAGTAAAACTCTTCAATCAGGGCCTTTTCTCCCCAGCGCCGCAGATTCTTCCTTTATGGGGATTGCCAGTGGGATGGGAAGGGGATGCTCACGCTTGGTTCCTGAGCCCGCCCGGGGCTGAGCCGGAGGCGTTTCCCAACGGGGTGTCCCCGTCTCGGCAGACTTCCCTTCCAGAGCCAAGCAGGGCTGGCCTCCGCCGTCAACGCTGGCTTGGGGCCCACTCGCTCCTGTGCTAAAAAGAAATATTTTGGCCTGCCGCTCACCATGAACTCAGGCCCGCCCAGTGGCTTACCTGCCATAAGTAAATCGTCCATTCTCCCTTGTAGATCCAGCCCAAGCTCCTGACTTCATTCTCCCACGGCCCGGGGGCTCACCCCTCTTCCACAACCTGCCCTCTAGCTCCTCTTCCTTCTCACCTGAGAAGTCCGGGGTTGGAACCTTTCCCTCTGTCTTTAGGCTGCTCTCCCTGAAAGAACAATATACTTGCCCTGGGTTCGGAGAGTAGGAGGAGGCAGACAGAATCAAGAAACGAGGCTGGGAGTCGAAGAGACCGACACCATGGCTATGTAACCCTCTCCCCGGGCCCCAAAAGACCCCCCTTTCTCCTTCGAGCAACCTCAGGCCAAGCAAGGAACCTCCTTCGGATCCCCATGCGAAAAGACAACCAGAGCAAGACGCCGGACATAAGAGTAACAGATTCTCTCCTGCTCAGAGGCTGGGCCCAGGAAGTGGGGTGTTTCCTGCTCCAAGATTCTCCTCCACAAAGGGCAAGGATAAAGCGGGCAGCATGCCAGGTCAGGAGCTGAGAAAGGTGCCATTCCTCAACCAGGCTTTGAGGAGACCTCTGCTTGGCAAAGGGGAGGCCCCGGAAGCAACGATCCTACACGGCGGGTCCTTGGCAAACAGAAAGAGGTATTTTATTTTTTTAAAAAAGTTCCCACGGCCCCATCCAATCCAGAATGCTCCTCTTCAGAGTTCCAGGGCATAAACCTGACCCTCCTGTGGGCCAGGACGGCTCTGGCTTTGGCTCCGGGGAGGGATATTGGCACCTCTCGACCTCCTTGCAACTGGTTGGCAGGGTAGGGAGGCATGGGCTCCCCCTGTGCCAGGAGCAAACTGGCCCAGTCCCAGCTGGGAGGAAATCCGGACTCCCAGCACACTGGATTTAGCCCTCTCCATTCTCCATTAAAAATGAGCCGGAAGACGATTGTCTTCCCATTTCCTAAAAACACGAAATCCATGGGTGACCCTGGAGGGCAGCAGGTTGGTCCTCTCCAAATCACGGGCCCAACACAAGGTCACCACTTGAAGTCCCCCCTCCCCCCTCACACTCCCGTTAAAAAAAAGGAGCCACGGGCATAAAAGCAGCTCCGTCCCTTCCCTTGGCGGATGGCGACGCGTCCTGGCTGACTCCGTCTCGAAACGGATCCACTCTATTGCACGGCTTGCGATTTGGAGCGTGGACGCTCCTTCCTCCTGCAGCGGCGCCGGTCTCCCGGCTCCTTCGGAGGCTCAGAGCTCAGGAAACGGGCTCAGGCCAGAGCCGGCCACTTGGCTCTAACTCTGGGCCAGCACCGTCCCATGAGGAGCCGCCACCAGTTCACAGGGCCTCAGCCGGGGTCCCAGGGCGGGAGGCTCGGCCAGAAACAGGCAGCACAGCTTGGCCAGCTCCTCGGAGAAGTCCTGGGATGAGGAAGAACGCAAGGACAGTCAAGAGAAACGGGGGCTCCAACGAAACAATTTTCTTGGCATCGGGAACCCACCAGGACTCTGGGGAACCTTCCCTCCTCCTCCTCCTCGCATCTCCCCAATGTAACCCACCTGTCCCGGGGCTTGTTGGCTCCCGGATGGGAACTCAGATCTCACCATCTGCCCCAGGACGGGGAGCTTGGGGCGAACAGTCGGAGCCCAAGTAATTCCCACCTCAATAGGGATGGAACTGGGATTCCTTACCCGAGGCCAGGAGGCCTTGTGGAGGTCGCTCAGGAAGATCTCTACTTCTTTCCTCCCCATCAGGCCTTGTTCTACCAGCTCTCGCAGCAGGAACAGAAGCAAGTCCCACTGCAGAGAGAGACAGCGTGCCTTGGTGGATAGAGCACGGGCCCGGGAGTCGGAAACACATGGCTCCTGATCCCGGCTCTGCCATATGTCTGCTTTGACTGCTTGGGACACAGCAGGGTGAGGGCCCATTCCAGGACTGAATTCCAGGGGAATTCCAGAATTCCTCCTGCCACAGGAGAAGAGTGGCAGCTTTCACTAGAGGCTAGAGGAGGAAGTGGAGCTAACAGGAGCTGGGACGGACTGACAGGAGGAGGAGCAGGCCGTCCCAAGTCCTCACGCCCCTCAGTTCGGCGACCTGACTCACCTGTCGGGGCTGGGCCTCCACGAGGAGCCCTACACTTCTTGAGCTGAGCAGCGACTGTAAGGGGACGGGCACCTGGAAATCCTTGTTCCAGATGAAAAGCAGCTTCTGCAGAAGTCCCCGGGATGCTCCCACATCCATTCTCGGCCGGGTTGGGATTCGGAAAGCAACTGTGGGTAGGTGGAAGGTGTCCAGGTGACCACCGCGGATGTCCCTCCTGCCTCCAATGAGTCCCCAGAGCTTCCTCTGGGCCCACGGGATGAGACTTCTTCCCATAATAACAGGAGAGCTGAGAAGCGCTTACGGCCCTCGGAAGACAGGGCGGGATGGTCCTGGGAGTGACGGGATGGGGGCCGGCCTGGGGATGCCGTTGAGAAAATCGGGGGCTTAAAAGAAAGGGCTTACCGAGGAATGAGGCCAACTCCACAGAACACCTGGCCAGCTGTTGCTCAGAGGTCGGGCAGAGGAACTGAGGAGAGAGCCAAGACCACGGATTTCACCACCGGCTCCTTCAGTCCCCGGTCCACTGAGTCGCAAGACGGATGAATCCAACGGACCCGGAACACCAATCCCCCTCACCTGGCGGCACTGCAGAGTCTGGCTCAGCTGTCCTAGGAGTCCTTCCAGATGATCGAAGGAAATCTCTTCCCCTGGATCGCGGGGTCCTACGGCCAGAGAGAGCACATCCTGAAGGAAGAGAGGAGCCAATTGAAGCAAGGGAGGGAGTGCCCAAAGAACAAGGAGAGCCCCGATGACTCTCCTGATGGCTTTGGCCTAGGGCAGGGGAGAAACCCATGCCGGGGGTAGGGGCGTCCCTTGGGTCTTTGGCTGACTCTGGTTCTCTGGGCCCGAGTTGAGCACGTGTTCAAGAAGCGAGAGGGGGGAAACTAAGGGAGTTGAGGGATTAGGGTGAGTCAAGGACCTCCATCGTCACCTTCTTCAAAACGAGGCCAATCTAGGTCCCTCTGGCTGTTACGAACTTCTCCAGGGAAGATCACCTCCCCCACGGCAACCTCTTCCTATCTCCAAACCCTCCTAGGTGCAAGCTAAATCCTTCACTCGCTGTTGCAAAATCTAGCTGCTTCTGCTCTGATTTAAGGGGAGGACGGAACTTGATTTCACCTCAACCTTCTCGCCTCTACAAATCCCAGAGCTCGAACCCGCGGCTCTTCAACCCAACTGACCCTCCACCTCTCTTGTGCTGTAATGATGACGGCATTCGTTAAGTGCTTACTGTGTGCTAAGCACTGTTCTAAGCACCTAGCATAGAGCTCTCCGCGTGGAAAGCACTGAGTAAATACCACCGATTGATGGCTGCCCTTGAACAGCTCCACTTTCCACAGGAAGTGAGCTGGAAATGCTGGCTTCTTCTGGGCCCCCAGGGCAGGCTCAGAGCCCGGTCCATGGTTTGAAGCATGTCAGCAGCTTTCAAAGCCACCCTGCTCAGCCTCCACACCCTGAAGCTGGCGGGAAAGATGGCACCAGAAACGCTTCTGCTCTTGGCCCTCCTACCCCAACAAATCCCCAGGGCTTCCTGAATCAGCAGGATGAGACTTCTCCCATAATCACAAGAATTGAAAAGCGCTTGGAGGACAGGGTGGGATGGAGAGTAACTGGTCCTAGGAGCACTGGGACGGGGGAAACCCGCTGGCTTCCTCTGCTCTCCTTCGCCGTCCTTCCTCGGGTCTTTGGTGTTTCAGCACCTCTGGAAGAATTCTCTCCCACGGTGAGTGAAACTGAACCGGAGGCGAGCCTCACACGTTTAGCCCACTCCTCACCAAGTGCTAGGGCACTACCTTCCTGCTCAGCTTGAAGCCACTGACTGACTCTTTTTAACTGTATTAAATGCCAATTCAAACAGATTCACCCCTTAGGCACACGAAACATTTCGGATTCCAATCCATCGCTCCAAAGAGCTACAGCAGCTCCTTGCTCGGCCTGCTCTTCACAAGCCTCCTCTACAGTCTGTTGCCCAAGCTAGACACCCAGGCCCGACTGGCAGAATGCAACTAAGTCTTCTTGGGCAGCAACTCTGAGAACAAAGCCCCGCACCAGGGATGCACCTAAGGCAGACTGGCCTGATTTTCTATTTACTCTCGAGTCCAAAACTACCCAATTCGAGCCAGAACCGAGGCTCTGCTGATGGACGGGAAAAGTCTAGAGGGATTGACAGAGACCCCATAAGGCTAACAGCAGGCCTGGGTCTTCCACAGCCCAGATATCACGGAGGTCTGGGTCAATTCTGAGCTACTGAGGGGTTTGGATTTCTGTTCTGTGCTGGGGGGGGGGGGGGGGGTCTCATACGCCCACAAAGGAGGTCTGAACCCCAGGAGGCAGAGAAGATGGGAAGGGCCGAGAGACGAAGGCATCTAGAACCAAGTTGAGTTCTTGGGACCAGTGTGGATCTCCAAAGTCTACTGCCGAAGGGAAGGAATCAATCCCCGGGGGAACTCCAGCCCAAGACGGCGCTGACCAAACCAAGGGGGTCCCTTGCCACTAACAGGGCCTAGAAGGGAAAACTGGGAAACTCAAAGGGAAAGAGTACTGGGAGCCCAGTAGCAGGAGGTAACAGGGAGGCGCCAGGGTTGACGGGGGAAGCTGCGGGGATGAGGGGGGAAAGCCGTGTACTTTGATCTCGGAGATGAGGTGGGAGGGGAGGGGAGCCTGGTTCTCACAAGCGCAGGAGCAGCCCCCCTGCTCTCTCTGGGTGGCAGTGGTTTGGCTCTGGGCTCTCAGCATCCGGCCGACGGCGGCCTTTACCTCCCTGCGGATCAGTGCTGCAGAGAGGGGAGATAAGAGTGTGAAGGAGAAAGAGGAGGGGAGGGGAAAGACGGATGACTGACCAGAACTCCCTCCCTCCCATCCCTCCTCCCGGATTCTTCCTTAGCTTTCCCAGGAACCTCAATCTACCTCCCTACGTCCCCTGATTGCACCGCTGCCCGTCCCGAGCCCCTAGTCCTCTACCTGTGATGTTGGCCGACAGCCAGGCGCAGGCCTTCTCTGTTGCCAACTCCACTGCAATGTCCTCTGCGCTGTGTAAGACCTAAGACACGTGGGGCCTTCAGAGCTGGGGGAAGAAGCCCTAGGGATGGGGAGTTTGGGGGGCGTAAGGAAAGAGGGGCCCTGGGGAAGGTGGGTTTGGGGACTGTGGAATGCCACAGGGGAACGTGGTCTTCTCCTTCTGGACCTGCCCACACAGTGACCGACGGGTGATCTGGCCACTCAGCTCCCCCACCCCCAGCAGGTTGATGCGTGGGGGTCAGAGCTCTCGGGCTCCGTACGTACGGCTGCAGAGGTCTCCTCCGGGAGCAACACCCGAATGGCCTGAGGGCCCTTCTGCAGACAGAACCTGGAGAGGGGACAGATGAGGGAGGGGAAGGGAGGGATGGTTTCAGGCACCCAGGTTCCGGGATTTAGGCGGCTGGCGATCGGAAATCACAGACTGGATCCTGGACATTGAAAGGCAGCTGCCCTGTCCTCGTTTCGGGCTGCTGGATGAAGAGAACCGGAGAGGGGAGCTCACGGGAAAGGGCCCACCCCTACCCTGCCTCCCATCTGAAAGCCCTCACTTGCTAAGGCCTCCAGTCAGCCTCGTGGCTGCCGAGAAAGGAGAGACAAGAGACAAACTATACGCTGCCCGGGCCGACCCTCTGAATCTCATCTTCTTCTAACTCTACGTGACAGGAAAGGAGGAGACAGTGGGGGCAGCTGGGAGGAACCAGGGTCCCCGAGCCCAGAGCTCCCGGGCCAACAGGGCTCCAGCGTACGGCAGGGGGACCGTCCGATGGCAGGGGAAGAGCTCTCTTACTTGCGTCCCAGGGCCAGAGCTTGCATCCCCTCGGGGCAGAGCTGGCCACACACGACTTCCAGCAGCTGCGCCGAATCTTCCGCCTCCTGTATCTGCTCCCGCAGCAGCGATTCTGCCCGTCTCACCAACTCTGCCACCAGTGTGGCCCTGTGAGACAACAGGGGGCAGAGGGGACGCCTGCCTTAGAAACTTGCTCCGGTCCAAAGGAAAGGGCGGGCCGCTATCATGCCCACACTCATTCATTCAATTGTATTTACTGAGCGCTTATTGTGTGCAGAGCACTGGACTAAGCGCTTGGGAAGTACAAGTCGGCAACGTATAGAGACAGTACCTACCTGAAAACGGGCTCACAGTCTAGAAGGGGGAGACGGACATCAAAACAAAACATGTGGATAGGTGTCATCGTCAGAACAAATAGAATTAAAGCTAAATGCACATCATTAACAAAATAAATAGAATAGTAAATATGCACAAGTAAAATAAATAGAGAAAAAATCTGTACAAACATATATACAGGTGCTGTGGGGAGGAGAAGGAGGTAGGGCGGGGGGGATGGGGAGGAGGAGAGGAAAAAGGGGGCTCAGTCTGGGAAGGCCGCTCACTTGATGTGCTTGACACAATTGGATCCGACTCTCTCGGCCACGAACTCCACGGTCCTCCGCAGGGAGGGCGGCTGGTTGTGGAAGAAAGCCTGGGCCAGCTCAGCCTGCGGGTGGGCGGGCGGAGAGAAGCGGGGCGGTGGGAGCACGGATCAGACGCCTGCCCCCTCCGGGCTCCGTCCCACCGCCCATGTGCCTCCCCCGGCGCCCCCCCGTCACCTGCACTCCCTGGTAGGTCTGGGGGCGCAGAGAACCCAGATTTTCAGCCGTGGTGGGGGTGATCTTTCTCATGAAGCCATTGCTGCGCCCGCTGCTGCCCGACACCCAGGAGGCCAGCAGCTTCCGGAGCTCCCCTGGGACGGAGACGACGCCGGTCGGCCGGGCCAGCGGGGGCCGCGAGCCTAGATCTCGGTCCCGTCCCGCCCACCCCACCCCACCACATGAGCTCGTTGCCTGGCACACAGTAACAGATGCCACCCTTATCATCGCCGTGTGCCAGTGAGACGGTGGGAAGGAACACTCACCAAGGAAAGGGCAGCAAGTGTAGAGAAGCTGCTGATCGACTACCGGCATCGTGTCCTGGGACCAGAAATGGAGAGGGTCAGGGGTACGGGGCAACTCTCCTGTCATGGCCCTGGCCCCCGGGGCCCTCCCTTAGGCTCTGCCCCCTCCCGCTCCTTGATCCATGCCCCGCCGCTCACCAGCCCTTGTGCCGAGGGCAATGAGTCCAACTCCCCAGCCTGGGGTTTGGCCTCCTCCAGGAAGAACAAGTCCTCTGGCACCGTGGGAACCTGGAAAGTGCCAGATTCATTCATTCAATCCTATTTATTGAGCAGTTATTGTGTGCAGAGCACTGTACTAAGCGCTTGTGAAGTACAAATTGGCAACACATGGAGACGGTCCCTACCCAACAACGGGCTTACAGTCTAGAAGGCGGAGACAGACGACGTGCATCTAGATTTCCTTCTATTTATTCTGATGACTTGACACCTGTCCACACGTTTTGTTTTGTTGTCTGTCTCCCCCTTCTAGACTGTGAGCCCGTTGTTGGGTAGGGACCGTCTCTAGATGTTGCCAACTTGTACTTCCCAAGCGCCTAGTACAGCGCTCTGCACACAGTAAGTGCTCAAAAAATACTACTGAATGAATGAACAAAATGTGGACATGCAGCCCTGCTCTCAGCTCTTTCGTCCAACTTCTCCGAGCCCCGGGGGCTCTGCCACCTCCTTCTTGGCAACAACAACGCCCACACAGCTCGGGAGAGTCGGTCACCCCCAAATCCACCCCCGCCCCATGACTCCCAATTCCTTGGGCACGATCCCCTCCCCGGCCCCCCCTTCTGTGACCTCCGACCCAACCTGGAAAAGCCAGCCCAGCACGGCGAGGAGTAGCAACTTGTTCAGGACGCTCATCTCCCCGGTGGCCTCGTCTGTCAGGATGAGGCGCCTAAGTGGAGCAGGGCAAGGCGGGGAGAAGTTACATCAGGGCGGGACGCCTTGGCAGAAGTTTGGGGGGTGGGGACGGGGAGGCGGGCGAAGGAGGGTGAGGAGTAGAGCAGGGCTGGTGGCAGAAGAACCGACACCCAGCCCCGCTGGGCATCCTGGGCATAGAGCCTGACCCATCCTCGGCGAAAGTGGAGAGCCACCAGCCAAGGACCGCTCCCGAGACCGGAGCAAAGCAGGGGTGGGGAGGGGAGCCAACATCCCTCCCGGCGAGCCGGCTGCCCAGGATGGCTGGACAAGGGACCCTTCCCGGCATCCCCAGCCTCCCAAACTCTCCCCGTGAAGCGATCCCTCCCAGAAAGGCAGATCCCCCTACTTGCCGGTGCAACTGCAGCAGGAGGACAAAGACGGTCCGGTAATATTCCAGCAGGGGGGCAATATGGTCAGCCAGGGAAAGGAACTCGGCCAACCAGGGAACTGTCAGCACCGCGCGGCGGGTCTGCAGTCCCTGCCGTAGCAACGTCAGCACATCCAGAGCTGGTGGCGTCTAGCAGGGCGTGGGGAGAAGCCCAAATCAAGATTGAGGGTAAGGGACCGATAGACCAGGGCCCCACTGCTTCGCGACAGCCCACTCCCCTGACCTGCTCACCTGGCTCCTGAGGGCCAGAGCTGAATCCTGCACCTCACGGGTAGGGGGCGGTTCGGGACCCCGGTAGGGCAAGAACACCACGAAGCCCAGGAATTTGGCCAGGAGCCGCAAACTCAGGAGCACTGCGGCAAACTGCCTCCGCTCATCCTGCCAAAGGGAAGGGACTCAAGAAACCCCGGCACGAAACCTGCGACGGAGGACCCAAGGTGCGTCCTCCCGAAGCGCGATGGTGAAACCCGCCCGCCGCTCCCACCTGCCGATCCACGTCTGCTTCCCCTTCCTCGGTGGGCCCGTGGTGGGGAAGGGTCAGGTCGTTCAGTTCTCGGATTTGCAGGCTCAGGCTGTCCACAAGGTGCTGGTTAAACTGAAAGCTGCCAAGACAGAGACTCTGGGGAATGAGAAGCGTCGTTTCCATGGGGAGAAGGAAACGTGCAGGCGACAGGAGAGAGACGGGGAGGCAACTCTGTGTGGAGGAGAGCGGCTAAGTCCTCTCACCTCATTCAAACCCACCAGACCACAGCTGGCCAAAGGCTTCCCAAAATGCCACTCCCCCGACGAATTTCCTCTTCCCCAGGGGATGTTATTCCAACACCCCGCTTACGTAACCAGCCGGTTTCCAGGCTCTGCTCTTAAACCACTTGTATCTCTTTCCAGGCTCTTGTCCCTCCTGGCTGCAGATCATTTTGTGTTTGTCTCCCCGGCTAGCTGGTAAACTCCTGGAGGGCCGGGACTGCTTCTACCGCTACGGTGCTCTCGCAAGCGCTGAATACAGTGGTCTGTACTCGGGTACTACTGACCGACTCTGTCTGCCCCAGGGCCTCAAGGACACTAAAACCCAGTGGCACGGGTGCCATAACTTTTAGACCAGGGCCAGTCCCTTTGGCGTCCCTCGGTGCTCGAGAAGCAACCCTCCCAAGCCCCAGGCTCAGGCTGGGAGTCGTCTCTCTTCCCCTGGTACGTTCTGCTCTTTTTGAGGGGAGAGGACGGGGACGGGAAGGAAGCCGTAGGCCCTAATGGACAGGAATCCCAGAGGAGCTTCTCCCTCACGTCACCAGGTGGTACTCACTTGCTGGCGCTCAGGATGAAGTCCCGGAAAAAGGCTTGGCATCCAGGGAAGGTGGGAGGCGGGCAGGGCCCTCCCCCACTCTGTGGGGCCACCAGGCGCTCCTGCAGTTGACGCAATCGCCCCAGCTTGTCGGCTCCCAATACGCTCAGCACATCGGGATCGGGTGCCTTGCCCCAGGCGGTTCCCCCAGACCCTCCTGGGCACTGGCACATCTGGTCGGGAGGGGAGAGCAGGCACAGGGGTCAGCGACCTATCACGGAGACTTAAGACATGGCCCACATGGGCCGCTCCCTACCCTGTGGAAAAACCACTGTTTCCTGGCGGCTGTCCCTCGCAACTCCTTGGCTCCTCCTCCACGCTCCCCCGAACCCTTCCCTCTCCAGTCACCGGGGGCTTTCTAGCATCCCGCCACTTTCCCAAAATAGAAAGTCGTCACCTGCAGGAGCTGCTTCTGGAAGAGCCGAGCAAAGTGGCTGTGGCCGGAAGCGGCAGAGAGTTGAACCATCATGGTCCTGGGGGTGAAAAGCGGGGGAAGAAGGGGAAGGCGGAATAAGTGAGGTGGGAGGAGGAGAGCCCGGGCTTGGGAGTCAGAGGTGGTGGGTTCTAATCCCCGCTCTGCCACTTAGCGGCTGTGTGACCTTGGGCAAGTCACTTCACTTCTCTGGGCCTCAATTACCTCATCTGGAAAATGAGGATGAAGACTGTGAGCCCCACGTGGGACAACCTGATTACCCTGAATCTACCTCAGTGCTTAGGATAGTGCTTGCACATAGTAAGCGCTTAACAAATACCAACATTATTAGTATTATTATTAGCAGTAGTAGTAGCAGTATTATCTTTCCTCAATGGTCTCGGCCTGCTCCTCCTAGATGAGTGACAGTGCTTGGCACATAGTAAGCACTTAATATCAACATTACTAGTATTATTATTAGTAGCAGTAGTAGCAGTATTTTCTCAGTGGCCTCGGCCTGGTCCTCCTACAGAGGCAACTAGAGGGGTGGGGGAAAAGGGAGAGAAGCTGATGAGTGACGAAGGAAAGGGAGAGAGCAGCCTCTTGCCCTTTAGGGGCCATGCCACAGGGCGTTCTGAGTAAGTACCAGCCATGGCAATGGATTGGGCGCAGAAGGGAAAGACGCATGGGTAGGGGGATTTTTGAAATGACTGGGCAAAATGCAAACTGGCTCTTTAGATCCACTCCAATTCCAAAGGCCAAGTCCTCCCCTCCAGTCCCCTCCCACTAAGCCGGGAGGTGCGAGAGACGCCCTGTTGCGGAGCCTGGTACCCGAGAGGCCCGAAGCAGCTCCCGATGAACAGGAATGACCCTGCATGCCCCCTGAAAATACAGGAAAGAACAAGCTCTCCGGCCCGGCTGCTGTGACCCACTGCCCCCTCTATCTCATGGTCTCAGCAGGGCCTGAGAAGACAGGCCCAAAACTAGGACCAAAAGCTCCTCCCCTCTCCCCGAGTCACCTCCAGGAGACCCTGGAGGAGCCCCTTACCTGATCCTGCTGCCCAGGCCTCTCTCAAAATCCCAGCCAGGTTCCTTATGCCGGTCCTCCCACTCCCGAAGCACCTCATAAAACACATCCCTGAGAAGAGACACCCCAAGAGTCCATCAAGTTTGGGCAGAGGCCACCCTTTGAAAGCCAACGACCTGCTTCAGGCCTCCCGTCATCTCCCCGATCCCAAGAGGTAAGGGAGCTAGCTCGTCTAGCCCAGGATGCTGAAACTCCCAGCCTCCACCAGTCCCCTGTCGGTCGCACACCTGTCCGCGAGAAATCTCCCATTGGCTGATAATCGATTCAGAAAAATAAGAAATCACAGACCACCTAAGCGCTGGCACCCAACCAAATCCACCGTAACCCTTCACGTAACGTCCCACACTGCAGCACACGCTACGTTAACAGACCGGCCCTTTAAATACATCCAGAACTTATTTTATAGAGACCGTAAGCTCATTTTGGGCGGGGAACACGTCTGCTAAATTTGTTGTGCTGTGCTCTCCCAAGTGCTTAATACAGTACTCTGCACTACAATTGATTCAGCACGAAGCACGGCTCCATAGGAGTACACAATAAACCTTCCAGTCTGTCCTAAATCACGTCAATCCTTTCTCCTAACCCACACCCTCTGGATGGTCCAGTGGCCTACAGCTCAGGATACACTCTGGATGGACTTATTGGGCACTGAATTCTCAATCAATCGTATTTATTGAGCGCTTACTGTGTGCAGAGCACTGTACTAAGCGCTTGGAAAGTACAAGTTGGCAACATATAGAGACAGTCCCTACCCAACAGTGGGCTCACAGTCTAGAAGGGGGAGACAGAGAACAAAAACAAACATATTAACAACATAAAATAAATAGAATAGATATGTACAAGTAAAATAAATAAATGTTTATCTCGAATTCTCGAATTTGATTGCTGCACTTTGGAAGAAAAGAGCACAGAACTGGGAGCTAAAGGGACCCGGGATTTAACTCAGCTCCATCGCTTGCCTTCTGTCTGTTCCAGGGCAAGCCTCTAATCTTCTCCGTGTTCACTTTCCTTCCTTCCTCCCCTCTGAGCCCTGTGAGCCCAATCTGGTCCACCTCACTCCTTAGGCCAGAGTTCAGCACAGAGTACACACTTAAGACACACTGTCGTGGCTGTGAGGATGTGAATGCTGTTGATTACTTTTCTGGTTCCTTCCACACGTACCCTATGAGGACTGTGCTTGGATACGGCTAGGGACACTTTGGGTTCTGTCCATACACTAAGGCTTTAGTTTAAGTGCCTCCAGAGTAGACTGGGCTCCTACCCCTCTATCCCCCGACACCCATCCCTGCTACTCGGGTCACCTCTGCTTCTTGAAAGTATGGAAAGCCCGATCATTAGGGAAGTTGGCTCGGTTGTCAGTTTCCGGCTGAAAGGAGACGGCGTGGGCGGAGGGTGGCATCAGCAGGGACACCTGGTGAAGGAACAGGGGCTGGAGGAGCGGGGACCCATCCAAGCTGGGGAGCCGCCGTCCCCCCACCACCAAGTAAACGGCACCGTCTTTATAGCGGTGGTGGTGCCCAGGTGGTACTACCTTGGCGGTGCTGTCCTCAAAAGCAGCCCGAAGTCGGCCCTGCAGAGCTGGGGAGAAGCGGAGAAGCCGCTCGTTCTCAGCCAGCAGCTTCAACGTCCCTTTGTCCAGGTAGGAAAGGACCCTGGAAGAGCGGAGGGGGCCGGAGAGAGTCCCGGAGTTTAGAAGGCAGACAAAGAGACCCGCCGGAAATCCTGAGGACGTGGGTCGGGCCAGGGAAACAGGGTAGCGACCCTGGGATGGGAACCCAAAAGGCAGACGGAATGAGGAAAGCGGGGGGGCACGGAGCAGGGACGTGGGCAGCAGGTCACAAAGAGCGGAAGCTGAAGCAGAGGGAATCGTTCATGGCACATCCAAAGGGCACCCGGGGAACGGTGACCACTACATGGGATGAATGCCAAGTTCGATCCTCCTGGTGAGGAGCTGACATCCCTGAGCCCTGTCCTGAGGGGTGGAAGGAGGAGGAGGGCCCAGGAGATCCCAGAGAAGGAACTCACCGGAACTGGTGCTCCAGAACCTGAACGGCAAAGAACACGCAGTCGTGGATGCTCCGGAAGAGTGGCCCCTCCAGAGCACCTAGGGAGGAAGACGAGATTTCAGCCCAGCTCCCCATTCCCTGAAGTGTCCCCTCTTCCCCAGAATCCCGGACAGTCACGGAGCTGGGACTGCGTATTCCAAATAGTAACCATAACAGCAACAATAATACCAATAATAAAATCAATAGCGTTAGGGAAGCACATATTATGTGCCAAGCACTGCGAAGATACACTCTGCAAGTCCCACATTCGGCTCAAAGCCTTCATCCCCATTTTACAGATGAGGGAACTGAGGGGTGGAGAAGTGAAATGCCTTGCCCAAGGCGACATGGCGGACGAGTAGCGGAGCTAAGGTTAGCACCCAGGGCCTTCTGACACCCAGGTTCTTATCTTTTCCGCCAGGCCAAGCTGTTTCTCGCTGTGCCCACGCTGTCCAGCCAAGGTACGGACGCCGGCAGAGCTCAGGTTTCCGCTCACCTAGAACCCCAGGGCTGGAATCGAGTCTGTCCTCTTCGACATCCACCGTCCCTCGGGCGGTAAGTAGCTGCAGGACGAAGAACAGCTCCAAGAACAGGCTGGGAACCAGGTTCTCTGAAGTGAGGGGAGCAGATGTGAGCAATTGGAAGAACTACAGTTCAGTCTCTGACCCTTCAATTCCTTCCCCACTCCTCAGCCATCCACTGGACGGACGGGGCCACACACACGCACCCTCTCTCTCTCTCCCTTCTCTCCTCTCTCTGTCTCTCTCACCAGCAATGCAGGACGAGTAGACCAGGGCTACCAATTCCAGCTGCTGCCGGCCGGAAACCCTGGTGGGGTCAGCTGGCTCTTCCGGGATGCCCCCGTTCCAGCTGGGGGCAGAAGGACCAGGTTCCAGCACGGGGCCTGCAGGGGAGGGCGACTGCTGCAGTTGCTTAGACCTGAGAGGATTTAGGGGAAGGGCTGAGCCAGGCATCCTCCCCCTTTCCTCCCCTCCAGAGCCCCCGTTCTCTGTCGAGCCGTCACCGCGTCCCCGGGCCCCACCGCATCCCTGGGAAGACCGCGAGTCAGCTCCCGGGCTAACCCCCGGGGCCCGACCTTGCCATACCGCTCCTTCCTGAGCATCTCCCGCTCCTCCTCTAAGCTGCTGCAGCCTGGAGAGAAGCCAGGCCCCCAGGCGCGAGGGTCCGGAGTGGGAGGCGTGAGCCTGGGGCTCTGGCTGATCGGGGGTGACGTGAAGCAGGTCTTGGGCTTGGAGAGCGGTCGCTCCACACTCACTCGGGTAGGATTGATCCGGCGGGACGGTTTCGTCCTGCTGACAGCGGCCGCGGGAATCCTTTGGCTAGCGAGGATCCCAGCGCCTCCCGACCCCCGATCCCAACGTCCACCTCCGCTGACCCCCACTCGTCCCTCTGTGGGCAGCTCCGAGGTTCTGGACAACGCTAAGCATCTCAGTCCCACCTCCGCCCCCCGAAACCCGCACCCCGCCCTCAGAGAGCAGCAGGGCCCAGCCAAGAGGGCACAGGCCTGGCAGTCGGAAGCCCGGGATTCGAATTCCAGCTCTGTCACACACCTGCTGTGGGAAAGTCCCCTAAATTCCCAGAGGCTCGGGGGCCCTCCCTCCGTTTCCTTATCTGCGATACGGGCAGTACAGTTACCTAGCTGAGAGAAGCAGCGTGGCTTAGTGGAAAGAGCCCGGGCTTGGGAGTCAAAGGATGTGGGTTCTAATCCCGGCTCTGTCACTTGTGGGCAAACCACTTAACTTCTTGGGTAGCTACCCCAGCGCTTAGAACAGTGCCCGGCACACAGTAACCGCTTAACAAATACAGTAATTAATAAGCATGACGAGAAGCAGCATGGTGCAGTGTATAGAGCCTGGGCCGGGAAAGCAGAAGGTCATGGTTTCATATCCCGGCTCCGCCACTTGTCTGCTGTGTGACTCCGGGCAAGTCACTTCGCTTCTCGGGGTCTCAGTTCCCTCATCTGTAAAATGGGGATTGGGACTGTGAACCCCATTTGGCTGGGTCCAATCCGGTGTGCCTTGAATGAATGAATGAATACTTTAGAGAAGCAGCGTGGCTCAGTGGAAAGAGCCCGGGCTTTGGAGTCAGAGGTCAGGGGTTCAAATCCCAGCTCCGCCAACTGTCAGCTGTGTGACTCTGGGCAAGCCACTTCACTTCTCTGGGCCTCAGTGACCTCATCTGGAAAATGGGGATGAAGACTGTGAGCCCCACCGTGGGACAACCTGATCACCCCGTAGCCTCCCCAGCGCTTAGAACAGTGCTTTGCACGTAGTAAGCGCTTAATAAATGCCATCATTATAATTACTAGATGGCAGCAGGTTTGGGGTGCCCTCCTGCCGGCTCCTCGGCCAGGGTGGGCACTCACCCCGGGGTCACGGGGGGCGCTGAGCCCATGGGCGGGAACTCGTCCAGGTTGTCGAGGTTGGGGGCCTGGGCGGGCGGGGGTCCCGGGCTGCCCGCCCCATGCGGCGCACCCGGCCCCCGCCTGCGGCCCCCGCGGCGGGGCGGTGGGGTGGCGGGGATGACGGCAGGGGCGGGGGTCTTGGCCGGGGTCGGGGGTCCCTGAGGCGGCAGGATGCGGCTGCTCTGGTCCCGCAGGAAGTTGAGCAGGAAGGGCACGAACTCCCTACGCAGTGGGCGCAGCGGGTCAAGCGGGCTGGCCTCCTGGGGGGCATCCTAGGAAGACAAACGCGGCTCTTATTGTGTGTAAGTGTATATACGCACACAGATGCCTGTACATATGTCTACGCATTTATTCATTCAATCGTATTTATTGAGCGCTGTGTGCACAGAGCACTGTACTAAGCGCTTGGGAAGTACAAATCGCCAACATATAGAGATGGTCCCTGCCCAACAACAGGCTCGCAGAATAGAAGACTAGGCTAAAAGACATAGATACATATACAGATATATGGATATACATGTACAGCTACTCGCTTATGTGTACAGATACATATTAATTAATTAATTAATGATGGCATTTATTAAGCGCTCACTACGTGCAAAGCACCGTTCTAAGCGCTGGGGAGGTTACAAGGTGATCAGGTGGTCCCACGGGGGGCTCGCAGTCTCAATCCCCATTTGACAGATGAGGTCACTGAGGCCCAGAGAAGTGAAGTGACTTGCCCAAAGTCACACAGCTGACAAGTGGTGGAGCCGGGATTTGAACCCATGACCTCAGACTCCAAAGCTGGTGCTCTTTTCCACTGAGCCACGCTGCAGAGTCTAGAAGACATGGGTACACATAGTATACATGGATATACATATACAAATACATATACATCTATATACATATGTATACAGATACATAATGCGTACAGATGTGCACATATGTCTACGTTTACATAGATACAGGTACAAATGTATGTATCTACATGTAGATATACATACATTGTGTGTAGATATACACACATTGTGTAGATGTGTATATAGCTATAATTTTATTTATTCTGATGGTATTGACACCTGTCTACGTGGTTTTGTTGTCTGTCTCCCCCTTCTAGACTGTGAGCCCATTGCTGGGTAGGAATTGAGAAGCAGCGTGGCTCAGTGGCAAGAGCCAGGGCTTGGGGGTCGGAGGACATGGGTTCTAATCCCGGCTCCGCCGCTTGTCCGCTGGGTGACCTTGGGCAAGTCGCTTCACTCCTCTGTGCCTCAGTGACCTCATCTGTCAAATGGGGATGAAGACTGCGAGCCCCCCGTGGGACAACCTGATCACCTTGTATCTCCCCCAGTGCTTGGCACATAGTCGGTGCTTAACAAGTACCGACATTATCATTACTATCGTCTCTGTGGCAGACTTGTACTTCCCAAGCGCTCAGTCTGGTGCTCGGCACACGGGAATAGCTCAATAAATACGACTGAATGAGCGAATCAGTTTATTTCCCTATTCTGATGGCATTGCTGCCTGTCTCCATGTTTTGCTTTGTTGTTTGTCTCCCCTCTTCTAGACTGTGAGCCCGTTGTCAGTGCTTAGAACGGTGCTTCGCACAGAGTAAGCACTTAATAAATGCCATTATTATTATTAGGGACCGTCTCTATATGTTGCCGCCTTGTACTTCCCAAGCACTTAGACCAGTGCTCTGCACACAGTAAGCACTCAACAAATGCGACTGAATGATTGAATGAAGGAATGAATGAAAGAGAAGCTGGGCAGCAGGGAAGGACCTCTGCCCCTCCCCCCCCGCACTCATTTATTCATTCCTTCATTCAATCATTCATTCATCATATACAAGCAGCGTGGCTCAGTGGATTGAGCACAGGCTTAGGAGCCAGAGGTCGTGGGTTCTAATCCCAGCTCCGCCACTTGTCAGCTGTATGACTTTGGGCAAGTCATGTCACTTCTCTGGGCCTCAGTGACCTCACCTGTAAAATGGGGATTCATTCATTCAATCGTATTTATCGAGTGCTTGCTGTGTGCAGAGCACTGTACTAAGCGCTAGGGAAGTACAAGTTGGCAGCATATAGAGACAGTCCCTACACAACAACGGGCTCACAGTCTAGAAGGGGGAGACAGACAACTAAACATGTGGACAGGTGTCAAGTCATCAGAAGACTGTGAGCCCCCCATGGGACAACCTGATCACCTTGTAACCTCCCCAGCGCTTAGGACAGTGCTTTGCACATAGTAAGCGCTTAATAAATGCCATCATTATTATTATTATTCACTCATTCCTTCCTTCCTTCCTTCACTCGTCATATACAATCAATCAGCGTGGCTCCGTGGATCGAGCACAGGCTTGGGAGCCAGAGGTGGTGGGTTCGAATCCGGGCTCCGCCGCTTGTCAGCTGGGTGACTCTGGGCGAGTCGCTTCGCTTCTCTGGGCCTCAGTGACCTCACCTGTCAAATGGGGATGAAGACTGGGGGCCCCCGTGTGGGGCAACCTGATCGCCTGGCATCCCCCCTCCCCCCAGCGCTCAGAACGGTGGTGGGCAGGCGGTAAGTAAGCGCTGGCTAAGTGTGGAGAGGGTTAGGGTTACCTGAGGGGGCTCCCGGCGGTGGGCGACCAGCCAGCGCACGGCCGCCTCGGCCGTCACCTCCCCGGCCAGCACCAGCTCCAAAACCGCCGCCATGCCCGCGCGCGCGCAGGCGCAGGCACAGGCGCGCGCGACGCGGGGCCGGCCCAGGCGCAGGCGCAGACGGGGGGAGGTGGGGAGGGGGGGGAGCGCGCGCGCGCGCGCCACGGGGCCGGCCAAGGCGCAGGCGCAGATGGGGGAGCGCGCTGGCGCGGGCGCGGGCTCCGGCCCCGCCGGGAGAGGGCGCGATCTGAGGCGAGGGCGGGGAGGAGGGGGCGGGGCCGGACACGGCGCAGGCGCAGACGGGGAGCATGCGCGCGCACCCTCCGGGAGGGGGCTGGATCTGAGGCGAGGCCAGGTGAGGTGAGGTGAGGTGAGGGCGGGCGGGGAGGAGGGGCCCGGGCCGGCCACTATTCAGTCATTCATTCATTCAATCGTGTTTATTGAGCGCTTACTGTGGGCACAGCACCGGACTAAGCGCTTGGAAAGGACAAGTTCATTCATTCAGTCGTATTTATTGAGCGCTTACTGTGTGCAGAGCACTGGACTAAGCGCTTGGGAAGGACAAGTTCATTCATTCATTTAGTCGTATTTATTGAGCGCTTACTGTGGCCAGAGCACTGGACTAAGCGCTTGGGAAGTACAAGTTCATTCAGTCATTCAGTCATAGTTATTGAGCGCTTACCGTGGGCAGAGCACTGGACTAAGCGCTTGGGAAGTACAAGTTCATTCAGTCATTGTCGTATTTATTGAGCGCTTACTGTGGGCAGAGCACTGGACTAAGCGCTTGGGAAGGACAAGTTCATTCATTCAGTCGTATTTATTGAGCGCTTACTGTGGG
Organism: Tachyglossus aculeatus; assembly: GCF_015852505.1. Lineage (NCBI taxonomy): Eukaryota > Metazoa > Chordata > Mammalia > Monotremata > Tachyglossidae > Tachyglossus > Tachyglossus aculeatus. The sequence goes on from NW_024044828.1 coordinate 600,451, forward strand.
CAGAGCACTGGACTAAGTGCTTGGGAAGGACAAGTTCATTCATTCATTCAGTCGTATTTATTGAGTGCTTACTGTGGCCAGAGCACTGCACTAAGCGCTTGGGAAGGACAAGTTCATTCATTCAGTCAGTCGTATTTATTGAGTGCTTACTGTAGGCAGAGCACTGGACTAAGCGCTTGGGAAGAAGTCCAAGTTGGCAACATATAGAGATGGCCCGTACCCAACAGCGGGCTCACAGTCTAGAAGGGGGAGACCGACAACAAAACAAAACATATTAACAAAATAAAATCAATAGAGTACATATGTACAAATAAAATAAATGAGTAAATAGAGTGATAAATATGTACAAATATATATACACATATACACAACAGGCACAGACGGGGAGCGCGCGTGCGCACCACGGGGCCGTTATTAGACTGTGAGCCCACTGTTGGGTAGGGACTGTCTCTATATGTTGCCAATTTGTACTTCCCAAGCGCTTAGTACAGTGCTCTGCACATAGTAAGCGCTCAATAAATACAATTGATGATGATGATTCATAATAATAATGATAATATGGCATTTATTAAGCGCTATGTGCAAAGCACTGTTCTAAGTGCAGGGGAGATTACAAGGTGACCTTCCTCTCCCACTCCTCCCCCTCGCCTTACCTCCTTCCCCTCCCCACAGCACCTGTATATATGTATATATGTTTGTATGGATTTATTACTCTATTTTACTTGTACATATTTATTCTATTTATTTTATTTTGTCAATATGTTCTGTTTTGTTGTCTGTCTCCCCATTCTAGACTGTGAGCCCGCTGTCAATCAATCAATCATATTTATTGAGCGTTTACTGTGTGCAGAGCACTGAACTAAGTGCTTGGGAAGTACAAGTTGGCAACGCATAGAGATAGTCCCTACCCAACAGTGGGCTCACAGTCTAGAAGGGGGAGACAGACAGCAAAACAGAACATATTAACAAAATAAAATAAATAGAATAGATATGTACAAGTAAAATAAATAAATAAATAGAATAATAAATATGTACAAGCATGTATACAGGTGCTGTGGGGAAGGGAAGGAGGTAAGGCGGGGGGATGGAGAGGGGGAGGCGGAGGAGAGGAAGGAGGGGGCTCAGTCTGGGAAGGCCTCCTGGAGGAGGTGAGCTTTCAGTAGGGACTTGAAGAGAGGAAGAGAACTAGCTTGCCGGATGTGGGGAGGGAGGGCATTCCAGGCCAGGGGGACGACGTGGGCCGGAGGTCGACGGTGGGACGGGCGAGAACGAGGCACGGTGAGGAGATTAGCGGCAGAGGAGCGGAGGGTGCGGGCTGGGCTGGAGAAGGAGAGAAGGGAGGTGAGGTAGGAGGGGGGCGAGGTGATGGACAGCCTGGAAGCCGAGGGTGAGGAGTTTCTGCCTGATGCGTAGGTTGATTGGTAACCACTGGAGATTTTTGAGGAGGGGAGTAACATGCCCAGAGCGTTTCTGGACAAAGACAATCCGGGCAGCTGCGTGAAGTATGGATTGAAGTGGGGAGAGACAAGAGGATGGGAGATCGGAGAGGAGGCTGATACAGTAGTCCAGAAGGGATAGGATGAGAGCTTGAACGAGCAGGGTAGCGGTTTGGATGGAGAGGAAAGGGCAGATCTTGGCAATGTTGCGGAGCTGAGACCGGCAGGTTTCGGTGACGGCTTGGATGTGAGGGGTGAACGAGAGAGCGGAGTCGAGGATGGCACCAAGGTTGCAGGCCTGTGAGACGGGAAGGATGGTAGTGCCATCAACAGTGATGGGAAAGTCAGGGAGAGGGCAGGGTTTGGGAGGGAAGACAAGGAGTTCAGTCTTGGACATGTTGAGTTTTAGGTGGCGGGCAGACATCCAGATGGAGATGTCCTGGAGGCAGGAGGAGATGCGAGCCTGGAGAGAGGGGGAGAGGGCAGGGTTTGGGAGGGAAGACAAGGAGTTCAGTCTTGGACATGTTGAGTTTTAGGTGGCGGGCAGACATCCAGATGGAGATGTCCTGGAGGCAGGAGGAGATGCGAGCCTGGAGAGAGGGGGAGAGAGCAGGGGCAGAGATGTAGATCTGGGTGTCATCAGCGTGGAGATGATAGTTGAAGCCGTGGGAGCGAATGAGGTCACCAAGGGAGTGAGTGTAGATCGAGAACAGAAGGGGACAGAGAACCGAATCTTGAGGAACCCCCACAGTAAGGGGATGGGAGGGGGAGGAGGAGCCCGCAAAAGAGACTGAGAATGAACGACCGGAGAGATGAGGAGAACCAGGAGAGGACGGAGTCTGTGAAGCCTAGGTTGGATAGCGTGTTGAGGAGAAGGGGGTGGTTCACAGTGTCGAAGGCAGCTGAGAGGTCGAGGAGGATTAGGACAGAGTATGAGCCGTTGGATTTGGCAAGCAGGTCATTGATGACCTTTGAGAGGGCAGTTTCCGTGGAATGTAGGGGACGGAAGCCAGACTGGAGGGGTTCGAGGAGAGAGTTGGTGTTGAGGAATTCGAGGCAGCGCGTGTAGACGACTCGTTCAAGGAGTTTGGGAAGGAATGGTAGGAGGAAGATGGGGCGATAACTAGAAGGTGAGGGGGTCGAGAGGGTTTTTTTAGGATGGGAGAGACATGGGCACCCACGCCGATGCCAGCTACTGCTCAGACCCCGCTGACTTGTTCCTGTGCTCTCTCACCTGTGCAGCAGACCAACCGCCCCTTGTGGATTCAGTCGGGGTGGGGCGGGGGGCCTTGTTGGACAACTCTTGGATGTGTGGAGTAGTTAACTAGGGAGGAAAAGATCCATTTCATGGGGCTAAATGATTCCTTATGCAGAAGACTCCTCTCCCTCATCCTCCTTCTCTCCCTCTCTCCCACATCTCCTTCCTCCTCTTCTCCCCTCTCTTCTCTCCCTCCCCCCTCCCTTTCCCCCATCCTCCCTCCCCGTCCCTTCCCCCCTCCACTCCCCCCTCCCCCCCTCCACACTGAGAAGCAGTGTGGCTCAGTGGAAAGAGCCCGGGCTTTGGAGTCAGAGGTCACGGGTTCAAATGCCTGCTCTGCCACTTGTCAGCTGTGTCACTTTGGGCAGGTCACTTCTCTGTGCCTCAGTTACCTCATCTGGAAAATGGGGATTAAGTCTGTGAGCCCCACGTGGGACAACTTGATTACCTTGTCTCTACCCCAGCGCTTAGAACAGTGCTTTGCACATAGTAAGTGCTTAATAAATGCCATCATCATCATGTTTGAAGGCAGAGGGGAAGGAACCAGTGGAGAGTGAGCGGTTGAAGATGGAAGTTAGGGAGGGGAGAAGGGACGGAGCAAGAGTCAATATGTTTTGTTTTGTTGTCTGTCTCCCCCTTCTAGACTGTGAGCCCGCTGCTGTGTAGGGACCATCTCTATATGTTGCCAACTTGGACTTCCCAAGCGCTTAGTACAGTGCTCTGCACACAGTAAGCGCTCAATAAATACGATTGAATGAATGAATCAGGTTGTCCCACAAGGGGCTCACGGTCTTCATCCTCATTTTACAGATGAAGTCACTGAGGCCCAGAGGAGTGAAGTGACCTGCCCAAAGTCACACCGCTGACAATTGGCGGAGGCGGGATTTGAACCCATGACCTCTGACTCCAAAGCCCGAGCTCTTTCCACTGAGCCACGCTGCGGCCCCGAGGGAGCTGGGAGGCCGTGGGGACGGGACGGCCGCGGCGCAGGCGCAGGCGGGAAGCGCGCGCGCGCGCGCGCCACCGACCCGCCGGCAGGGGGCGGCACAGGCCGCGGCTCAGGCGCTGGCGCAGTTTGGGAGATCTCGCGCGCGCCACGGGGCCGGCGGGAGGGGGAGAGGACGGGCCCCGCGCAGGCGCAGACGGGAACCGTGCGCGTGCGTGCCACGGACCTGCAGGGAGGGGGCGGGGCCGGCCGCGGCGCAGGCGCAGACGGGGAGTGCGCGCGCACGCGCGCCACGGGGCCGGACGGCGTGGGCGGGGATTGTCTACTGCCGAATTGGCCTCTCCCAAGCGCCTAGTGCGGTGCTGTGCACGCAGTAAGCGCTCAATAAGTACGACTGACTGAATGAAAGAGTGAATCTGGGGCCTGGGCCTGGGCCTGGGCCGGCCCAGCCGGGCGGTGTCGGCGGCCCCCTTCAGACCCCTGGGAGCCCGCTGTGCGCAAGGGGCCCTCTCTCTTCGTTGCTGAATTGGACTGTCCAAGCGCTTAGTACAGTGCTCTGCGCACAGTAGGCGCTCAATAAATGCGATTGAAAGACGGTGCCCCGCACGCTGTACGTGGCGTCACGTACGTGGCGTCCCCGCCCCACTTCGCCCCGTGAGAGCTCCTGGTGCCCTCAGCTGAGCCCTGAGGCAATCGTATTTATTGAGCGCTTACTGGGTGCAGGGCACTGTGCTAAGCGCTTGGATAGCACAATTCAGTAGTAATAATGATAAGGATGGAATTTGTTAAGCGCTTACTCTGTGCCAAGCACTGTTCTAAGCGCTCGGGGAGATACAAGATTATCAGGTTGTCCCACGTGGGGCTCCCAGGCATCCTCCCCATTTTCCAGATGAGGGAACTGAGGCACAGAGAATAATAGTATTAATAATAATAATAATGGCATTTGTTAAGCACTTACTCTGTCCCAAGTACTGTTCTAAACGCTGGGGGAGATGCAAGGTGATCAGGTTGTCCCACACGGGGCTCACGGTCTTCACCCCCCATTTTCCAGATGAGGTCACTGAGGCCCAGAGAAGTGAAGTTGCTTGCCCAAAGTCACCCAGCTGACAGTTGGCGGAGCTGGGATTTGAACCCATGACTTCTGACTCCCAAGCCGTTGCTCTTTCCACTGAGCCACGCTGCTTCTCAACAAAGAGACAATCCCTGCCCACATGGGAAGTGACTTGCCCAATGTCACACAGCTGGGATTAGAACCCACAACCTCTGAATCCCAAGCTCGTGTTCTTGCCACTGAGCCACGCTGCTTCTCTAAAGAGTTCATTCATTCAGTCATATTTATTGAGCACTTACTGTGTGCAGAAATATGTACTAAGCCCTTGGGAAATACAGGTTGGCAACAAGAATAAAGAGAGACAATCCCTGCCCACACGGGGCTTACAGTTTAGGGACTCTGTCCAACCCGATTTGCTTGTATCCATCCCGGCACTTAGTACGGTGCCCGGCACATAGTAAGCGCTTAACAAAATACCACAATTATTTATTATTATAACTATGTGCCAAGCACTGTATGAGGCGCTGGGGTGAGTTCAAGCAAATTAGGTTGAACAGTCCCCGTCCCAGGTAGGGCTCACAGTCTCAATCCCCATTTGACAGATGAGGGAACTGAGGCCCAGTGAAGTGACTTGCCTAAGGTCACACAGCGACAAAGTGGTGGAGCCGGGATTAGAACGAAACCCGCCAGGCCCCTGCAGGGACTGTCTCTATATGCTGCCGATTTGTACTTCCCAAGTGCTTAGTCCAGTGCTCTGCACACAGTAAGCGTTCAGTAAATATGACTGAATGAATGACTGAACTCACACACCCCCTCGCCCCCAGCCTTCCCCTGGCCCAGGGGTCGCCTCTAACCCCCAGGCACTAGCTCGCCGAGGACTCACCAACATGGAAGGATCTTGATATTATTATCCGACAGACGATTCCTCTCCCCACCTTCAAAGTCTTATTGAAGGCACATCTCCAGAGGCCTTCCTTGAACTAAACCCTCATTTCCCCCAATCCCACTCCCTAATGCATCATCCTTGCACTTTTGCTGCCTTTATTCACCCCTCTCTCCTTCCCATAGCACTTAAGCTCGTATCTATAACCATCATCTCTACGCTGATGACACCCAGATCTACATCTCCGCCCCTGCTCTCTCTCTCTCTCTCTCTCTCTCCAGGCTCGTATCTCCTCCTGCCTTCAGGACATCTCCATCTGGATGTCCGCCCGCCATCTGAAACAACATGTGCAAGACTGAGCTCCTTATCTTCCCTCCCAAACCCTGTCCTCTCCCTGACTTTCCAGTCACCGTAGACGGCGCTACCATCCTTCCCGTCTCACAAGCCCACCAACCTTGGTGTCATCCTTGACTCCGCTCTATCATCCACCCCACACATCCAATCTGTCACCAAAACCCGCAGGTCTCACCTCCGCACCATCACCAAGATCCACCCTTCTCCATCCAAACCGCTACCTTGCTGGTTCAATCTCTCATCTTATCCCGACTGGATGACTGCACCGGCCTCCTCTCTGATCTCCCATCCTCCTGTCTCTCCCCACTTCAGTCTATACTTCACGCTGCTGCCCGGATTCATCTTTGTACAGAAACGCTCTGGGCATGTCAGTCCCCTCCTCAAAAATCTCCAGTGGTTGCCTATCAACCTAAGAATCGAGCAAAAACTCCTCACTCTCGGCTTCAAGGCTGTCCATCGCCTCGCCCCCTCCTACCTCACCTCCCTTCTCTCCTTCTCCGGCCCAGCCCGCACCCTCCATTCCTCTGCCACTGCTAATCTCCTCACTGGGCCTCGGTCGCCCCCGTCCCGCCATTGACCCCCGACCCAAATCCTTCCCCTGGCCTGGAATGCCCTCCCTCCGCACATCTGCCAAACTAGCTCTCTTCCTCCCTTCAAAGCCCTACTGAGAGCTCACCTCCTCCAGGAGGCCTTCCCAGACCGAGCTCCGTTTCCTCTCCTCCTCCCCATCCCCCCACCATCCCCTCCCCACAGCACTTGTATATATTTGTACAGATTTATTACTCTATTTTACTTATACATATTTACTACTCTAGTTTGTTAATGATGTGTATATAGCTATAATTCTATTTATTCTGATGGTTTTGACACCTGTCTACATGTTTTGTTTTGTTGTCTGTCTCCCCCTTCTAGACTGAGCCAGTTATTGGGTAGGGACCGTCTTTATATGTTGTCAACTTGTACTTCCCAAGTGCTTAGTACAGTGCTCTGCACACAGTAAGCACTCAATAAATACAATTGAATCAATGAATGAATATCTGTAATTTATTTATATTACTGTCTTTCCCTCTAGACTGGAAGCTCGTTGTGGGCAGGGAATGTGTCTACCCCCAGAGTTGGTACTGTCCTCAAAAAAAGTTTAGCACAGTTCTCCGCACAAAGTGCCCAATAAATACGATTGATGGATTGATTCTTAGTTTTCTGTCTACCCCTGTAGGTGAAGCTCCCCGTGGGCCCGTGTCAAGTGCTTAGTACAGTGCTCTGCACACAGTATTATTATTATTATAATGGCATTTATTAAGCATTTACTATGTGCAAAGCACTGTTCTAACCGCTGGGGAGGTTGCAAGGTGATCAGGTTGTCCCACGGGCGGCTCACAGTCTTAATCCCCATTCTACAGATGAGGTAACTGAGGCACAGAGAAGTAAAGTGACTTGCCCCCGTGGGCCCGTGTCAAGCGCTTAGTGCAGTGCTCTGCACACAGTAAGCACTCAATAAATACAACTGAATGAATGAATCTATCACGTCCATCAACTTTATTGTACTGCATTCTTCCAAGAGGTTAGTACAGTGTTCTGCTCACAGTAAGTACTCAATAAATACCATAAATGGGATTCCAAAAGGTGACCCCGAAACCACCCCCGGTGCCGGCGAAGAGGTGATGGTCGCACAGTGTCCGCCCCTGCGCTGGGGAGTGTTGGCCTCACAGCGCTCTCTGATGTTTTTCCAGCTCTGAGGGAGGTTATTGGACACATAAACAGGCGGACTAATCCTCCGGAGAAGACGCTAATGCTAGGAAAAGTCCAGGGAAAATGCGGAAGAGGCAGATCCTCATCAGCAGACTCCCCTTTCCCACCAGGACGAGGGAACACCACCTTAGAGGATCCGTGTCCCAGCCCAGGATGGCGGTGTGACGGATACCAGACCGTCAACGTTGGTTTCTCGCTCACAATTGCCATTTTCCCCTCGATTGCTGTTCGGATGCTCTTGCCCGAGAAGGTTACTTCCTCCTTACCCCCGTGATCACGGACCTTAAGCTCCCCGTGAGCAGGGAATGTTTCCAGCGTGGCTCAGTGGAAAGAGCCCGGGCTTTGGAGTCAGAGGTCATGGGTTCAAATCCCGGCTCAGCCACTTGTCAGCTGTGTGACCCTGGGCAAGTCACTTCACTTCTCTGTGCCTCAGTTCCCTCATCTGTAAAATGGCGATGAATCAATCAATCGTATTTATTGAGCGCTTACTGTGTGCAGAGCACTGTACTAAGCGATTGGGAAGTACAAGTTGGCAACACATACAGACAGTCCCTTCCCAACAGTGGGCTCACAGTCTAAAAGGGGGAGACAGAGAACAAAACCAAACATACTAACAAAATAAAATAAATAGAATAGATATGTACAAGTAAAATAAATAAAGAGTAATAAATATGTACAAACATATATACATATATACATATTTGCTCTGCACATAGTAAGAGCTTAACAAATGCCATTATTATTATTATCTGTATATATGTTTGTACATATTTATTACTCTATTTATTTTACTTGTACATATCCATTCTATTTATTTTGTTAGTATGTTTGGTTTTGTTCTCTGTCTCCCCCTTTTAGACTGTGAGCCCACTGTTGGGTAGGGACTGGCTCTATATGTTGCCGACTTGTACTTCCCAAAGGGCTTAGTACAGTGCTCTGCACACAGTAAGCGCTCAATAAATATGATTGATGATGATGATATATGTATATATGTTTGTACATATTTATTACTCTATTTATTTTACTTGTACATATCTATTCTATTTATTTTATTTTGTTAGTATGTTTGGTTCTGTTCTCTGTCTCCCCCTTTTAGACTGTGAGCCCACTGTTGGGTAGGGACTGTCTCTATATGTTGCCAACTTGGACTTCCCAAGCACTTAGTACAGTGCTCTGCACACAGTAAGCGCTCAATAAATATGATTGATGATGATGATGATACAGGTGTTGTGGGGAAGGGAAGGAGGTAAGATGGGGGGGATGGAGAGGGGGATGAAGACCGTGAGCCCCCCGTGGGACGACCTGATCACCTTGTAACCTCCCCGGTGCTTAGAACAGTGCTTGGCACAATAGTAAGCGCTCAATAAATGCCATCATTATTATTACCAACTCTTATTACAGTATACTCTCCCAAGTGCTTACTACATTGCTCTGCACACGTTAGGTGCTCAACATATATGCTTGATCGTGGTGATCTCCCTACCGTGAGCCTCCAACTTTATCTAGAAGGGTTTCTGAAATTATAGCAGGACTTTAGGCCTGCTCTTTCTGCTCTTCCACATCCGACGCCGTACGGAGGTTTCCGTCATCTAGCCGGCCGATATGTGAAACTTGGGGAAAAAAAAGACCCAAACCTCGAAAAATAGACGGACACTTCTTACTCCGGATCTTCCACACAAATGCAGTCAGTCCTGGAGTGTGCATGCGAAATGAATATTTTATTACTAGTTTATAAAAATAAAATACAAAATAATTTGAAAACAGAACGTAAACCACTGTACAAAGCCTTGATATGGTACAAATGAGAAAATTAAATAAATAATTACACCGTTATATACAGCGGCAGATACAGAGCATTTGTGTTTTTGCCAATATCTTATGTCCTTTTTGCCTGAGCCACAAAAAAAAAAAAAAGGGTGGGCAGGGAGAGACTGGGAGGATACATTTGTGCAGGGGAGAGGACGCTGTTGTAAAACATCTTTGGGAGGATTCTAAAGTGGGCAGCGTTTACCAATTTTCTTTTTATTTACGGTGATAACCCATCAACTCACGGAACGCTAAGAGGGTTGTAAAATAAAATCACTGAATATTGTTGGAACCTTTTGACTCTGATCTTCGGAATATGTTTTATCTAGCAACGTCCTGTTGGCTTGTTCATTTCTGAATACGCTGGGAACTTTCAGGAAAATGCAACGGCCCCGCGGTAGAGAGCCTACTGTTCTAGGAGGGCGGCCGAAACAAAACCAACCGTGAAGAGCTCGGGTTCCCAAAACATCAGTAGCGTATACCAGAGACAAGGCTGAGCGAACGGGGACTATAGCATCAGGCGTGCGGTTTGGTCCCTTTACCTTTTCTCTCTCGATCTCTGCTGAGTATCTTCCCAACAGCCCTGAACTTTCCAGCTTTGTCTTCTAGCAACAAACAACTTGGACCTAAACCAGAAGAGTGTCACTGGTTAGGGAGTGATCTCCCAGTCCCAAAGGTATCAGGGCGAACGACAGTCCTCTGGGGAGAAAAGGAAGGAATAACAACACTCAGGCTACGATGAGGCCTAGAAGAGCAATCCTCTCTTCTCCGAGAAGATGACTGAAGCTCGTGTTCCCAACAGAACAGGCGTCCACGGGAAACCGAGAGTGGCAGAAGAGTTTAGGGGGATTTGGAAGACTGCAAATTGGAATCCACGTGACAAGAAAGGCTGGAGAGGAAACCGAATTATTTTGCTCCTGGGACTGTGACTGTGACTGCCAATAACAGTAATCTTAGTTTATCCTGGCTAGGACCGACACGCTTTTTTTTCGGCCTTGCCAAAGATGGAGTGAAAGGGTCTGCCTGAGCCAAGTTTTAAAATGTGGGCTCCCCCGTAGCAGGACATTTCTATAAGTACAGACACTCTTCTAGAGAGTGCCATCCAGCGACTTGGTTCCCACAGCTGTGGCCATAACAAAAAGGGATCATTTTTGCTTCCACCTGCCACTTGGAGAAAAACTGAATATTTACCAGAAACTAGGTTAGACTGCTGGTTGCTACTTTACAGTCACTTAATGTAGAGATTCAATTGACAGAGAAATACTTTAAAAAGTATCTAAACAGCCAGGACAGGTGCATGTTTTTTTTCTGATCCATATGGATGCGGTATTCCTTATCCCTAGCCTAGAGAACGCTGGGCAGGGAATGCGGCCAGCTGACCCCAGGGCCTCTCATCTCACAGAGGAAAAGTCTACTTTCCCTTGAAGTCATTTTACGTGGGATCACTAGTTTTGGTCCGAACCACCCGGTGTCTAGTTTTCATGAACACCAATTTCTTTTTTTATAGCTTAAGTGCAACATCGTTGGAAAACAACCACAGATCAGAGCCTTGAAAGCTCTTCCTCATTGGGACACTTGGCAAAAGAAATAAATAGATAAATAGATAAATAAATAAATAAGTGATAAATAAATGCGCTCTCAAGAGGCTTTCCCAGTGGTCAGGTCATGGCTGTCCAAGAAACTTCTCAGGTTCCTGACTTTTAAATCTGTTAAGAACTTGGGCCTGAAAGCAGTCGGTTCAACATGAAAGAGAACACGACTGCAGAATTCTCACCGCTCACTCCTATCGCTCGCTTCTGGGGAGAGTTTCACGATCTTGGCAACGTCTGCAGGAGTCAGAAAATCTCAGTCGCATCACGCAACGTGCACCTTGCTTTATCAGCCTGCTCTGTCTGGGTGGGCTCTTATTCTGAGCGGGTTTGAAAATTAAAGAGGTCGCTTAGTAAAGATAGCAGCTTGAAGGATTAAACCCGATCCCGTTCAATCTCCCGTGGGCCTCCCAGAGGTGCCGACTGATATTTAATTGAATATCTGGAGAATGCAATCGAGGATGAGATTATACCATCTGGACTGTTAACTTGGCCTATCCCTTAAGCAAAGCCCAGGAAGTGCTAGGGGCCGAGGGATGGAGGAGGGAAGGCAGGAGAAGGGAGAACTGAAGGCCAGATGTAAATCAGAACTATAACCCTAGGGCACGGAGACTTTATTGCCCATATGAACTTCCTTTTGGCAAGAGAAACCAGAGGCTCTGCAGCCTTAAAGACACGGCTTTGGTTTCAGGCCCCACCTTCTTTTAGTATAGTTCCATCCCGTTTTCGAGTACCATCTAACCCGAAATGCTACTCCTACTGAAAAACCAATGTCGGTTTTGTAACCAGCCAGACTGAACGAGGTATGATCGTCACTCAAAATTGCAATGTGTCGGCCCCAGAGAAAAATGCGTCATTTTCATAACTCCTGGGCAAAAAGTTCCCTGTTCTGAACCAGATTCCCTATTTCTAACTTGAATGACTTCCATTATATTGAAAACACAAGTAATCGGTGCCACGCGTTCAAAGCAATATGAAATTCTATACTCTACACGCGGTGGATCATTTTAGAAACCGTCTTAATATATGGTTATTTTCTTCTAAAAGGAGGCGGAGAGAGCAGAAACGTATTTTTCGGTTACCTTTTCTCAACATGCAAGATAAACTGTTCTCTTATAATGACGGCTGATGCAGTCTGGATCCTAAAATATGGCATCCAGGTAAGAAGCAGGCCAAGGCTTTTCGGATAGAGTGGCAAAGTTTAGGGGAAAGATCAGGGCCAGGGCTGAGAGAGAAACACGTTCTGAGGGGCTATCTGACTTGGGACTTAGTTTCGGTAGAGCCCGGCCTAGAGGGAAGTTACCCACCTCTTGACTTGATACTCTATTCTCGACAACCGGTTTTAAAACGGTCATCACTTGTTCGGATAAGTTCCGACGCTGGCTGCTTCGAGCACAGTTTGGCCAATACGAATGAATATGAATGGCATCTGGGTACACAAAAGGTACATGACCTCGGCCTTGCTACAAAGCCCCTAGGAGAGCAAGGTGGGAAAAATAAGTCTGTTCCCCAAACCTATCCGTGAGCATCATCCCAGTTTAGCAACCGTGAAGAGAAGACTGATATTCAGATGCCACGTGAACCAATGAAACATGAATTCTCAAGTATTATTTTCCTACTAAAGGACAAACCAAAGACGACCCCTACGTAAAACGTCACTGACGGTGCATGTAAACCCTGGCCTGCTGAGGAAAGGCCAACATGAAAAATCTTACCTGAGGCTTCACATGCTAATAAAATATTTTTAGAAAATGAAAAGGCGGGATGACAGACCGCCACAGTAACGAAACTCTGACGAGTGTGTTCCACGAATCACAGGTGGAGAACGGGAGTGAGTGAATTTATATGGGCATACGCCTAGATAGATATTCTATATATATATATATATTTATAAATATTTATATCATTTACCATGAAGACATGCGAATACTGTTTAACAGCTATTATACAATATAATACAAAGGTCTAGACATTGCTAATGTTATAGTTGCTTTAGGAACCGCAGATACCTCTTCGACCTGCTGTATTCTTTCGTAGTGCCTGGACCCCAACGGAAATTCAGATTTCACATTCTGCTACATTTCTTTTGACGGACAGTAGACACACTGAGAGTAGAAAAAGTCCACCAGAGACTAACAGGACAAGAGACGTTCAAGACACTTCTGATCCCAGGGACCTCTGATACAGTCTTAGGAGCAGGTCACTTGGGGCTGTTTTCCCTTTCCGACTCAAGGGTGCTAAATTGGGCCGGAAATGGACGATTAAAGAAAAAGCACAGGTGTTTTCTGGAAGGCAAATGCCAAGAGCGCAAACAGATCCGTTTATAAGGTTCCCAACACCGTAGGGCCTGGAACGTAAGGGAGGGGGCTAGGTTTGGAAGTACGTGAGTGGCTTATTTTTGGTAAACCCTTTTAGAAGGTGATGGGAGGGTGGGGAAGCATCCCACAGAGCCCACAGAAATCTTTCGCCGCATCACCGTATCTGGAATAGCACAGAAGCCTACTTGGGGAGGTCAACGTTATTATCCTCGGCTAAGGAAACGGGACCTCACAGGAGGCCAAAGGAGGTCGGTAAACCAGTTTTCCATCAAAATTTCCTGCTTTCGATCCTCAGATATCCAATTCTTACCCACAGGAATCTCGAAACTTTAATGCCGCGTCAATGCTTCCGAACGTCAGCGCTTCAGTGCTATAATTTCAGCCTTGAACAATGACTCAGAATCCCCTAACCTCCATTTAGCCTTCTGCTGAGGCAGCTAAGATAAATGCTTCCCAATTTCATTTAAGTTCTTAGAGCAGAAGTGGACGGGCATTTAGATTTCACCCCATAAAACTTCTGTCACTCAATTCTACCCACTCTTAGAGTCAGTGCCCTGAGGTAAGGTCAGCTTACAGCAGGTATTCCCGTTCTCTGAATTAACGCAAATCTTCCCGTTCAGCAGGCAGGGCAATCAAGTGCCATCGGCTATCCTGCTGGCCAAAAGGATCGTGCCTAGGAAATGGCCTGCAAGCCGCACTGTGGGATCCCATCATCACCCCAGTTCAATTTTTTAACCTCTCGCTTCAATTTTTTGGCTCTCAAAAAGACGGACCGACCTCAAGACGTCGACTCAGAGGCAAACAGAGTTTCTGGGTTCTGAGTAGCCAGACTCGTAAAGTCGCTAATGTGACCGAAGGTATAATTTGTGAATAAGATAATCGGCCATGAGAGAGGAGGAGGAGTGGAGTATCTGGGCATGTAAGCAAAAAATACATCTTCGCTGACCTCCAGAAAACGCTCTCCTTAAATGGGGTAAACTGTCAGACCAATACACATTAAAAGGGAATTTAAATGCTGAGTTTTCCCAATCTGTTACAGAACTTTGAGACAGGTTGTGAATAATTAAGCCGAATCCTCCAAACTGTACTCAGACATTAGTTTTAGGCAGCTGAAGATGATGCTTCTTCAGAGATCGTGAGCCTTTGGGTGTTTCATCCGGCGGATTTAGTGTCCCGACACCCGGGCCCCCCGCACATATATCTCTTCTCTGCTTTCTGCGCGGCCTGACTTTCGGCGATTCTTTGCCACACACTGACCAGAAGCAATACCGATTTTTTTTTTCAACACAGAGCATACAGACACAACATGCATCGGGTGGAGGAGGAGGAGAGAGAGCCGGAAGAGGGGGTGGATTCCGCGCCAGTCTTTGAGACGGACGCGGTTCCTATCTGCTGAGTTTACTGACTGATTTGCATTTCCCTGTGGGAGTTTTTGTGCCGACGGAGTGATGGTAGGGGCTGCCGGATCCTTTCAAGCTATTCTTGCTGGGCTTGCTACAGCTGTGCTCCTGCTGGCAGGATCTCCGGGACGACGAGGAAACCGAATGGCTGGGAGGCGATTTACTTCTCCCCAGGTGTGGGGACGCGTTCCTCTGGTCGTGGTGGGGCCTTCCCGCCCTGGATGGCGAGGAGCTGGAAGTACGGGGCAAGGAAGAGCTTCGAGGGGAGGCACTAGGGCTCTTGGGAGGCGTTTTGGGGCTGTGGGGGGATCCCGGACTCTTGCCCTGGGTCGGGTTCCGGGATTTCTGAGATCCGTTCTGAAGAATCTGAGCCAGACGTGAGAAAAGGTCCGAATCTGAGTTGCTACTCCCTAGGACTTTATACCTGCGTAGCCTGGGAAGGACATAAAAAAGAGTTATCTCCATGATTCGATTCAACGGTGCGTACGGGAAACCCTAGAGGTAGGTGACTGGGCTTTAAAGACACGGAGGGCTCGATGGCGGAGTGTTTTGCCTTCGGATTTTTATCTAACTTCCTAAGTCTGTTCTCATTTCGGAGACAGCGGAGTGTCCGAGAACTGCGCCTGACTGGCACGGAGGCCCCGTCCGCTTTCGAACGAAGACGGAAGAAGCTTCGGGTGACGGAGGAATCGCACGCTCCGAAGGGCCGAGTTAACCTGGTAGTCGTAGGAATTCTGGCGGGAGACTGGCAGGGGAGCCAGATGGAGGAATCTGGAGCCCTTCACTGGGGGAAGACATGAACCTCTGGGAAAAAACCGGGGAGGCTCTGGATGGAGACGGCCTCAACCCCGCTGGCTTGGGATTCTGCACGTAGAGAGACATTGAACTCCTTCGCCTCTGCGCTACTGAGAACACGGGCCACAAACGAAAATGGCTCAGTTACATTATACTGCCTATCTAAACGCAGAACTGGGAAAACTGGGACAAATGCCCAAACCTGCGGCTACTGCCGCCTCCATCATTGCTTTCCCTTGCGGGAAATGGAAAGGGGCTCCCTAGGACCACCCCTACTGAAGGCATGGGAGGTGGAAGGGACCCTTCCTGCTTCAGGTGACCCCTGACAACCTCGTGATTCCCCCCAAAGCCTTCTCCCTGGCTTTGCCTATTTGGGGCAAGCAGACAGACGAGCGCATTCCGGTCGGGCTGGAATCGATGCAACGGAAACCGAGGATCAACGTGTGAGCCCCACGCGGGATAGGGACTGTGTCAGACCGAATTAATACCCACCCCAGCACTTAGAACCGTGTCTGACATACAGTAAGTGCGTAACAAATCCAATTGGAAAACTTCAGGCCAGTGGAACGAAGGGCTCTGAGTCACTCTACCTTCAGTCCCGCCTCTGCGTCTGCTCGAGAACTTCCCACCTCGACCCAGCTGGTTGGTGGACAGAAAGGTCGGCTATTTGGGACTTCTCCCGCCCCCAGCCCCGTCCTCTTATCTGCGGGGACCCTCACGGTTCTGAGTATTTCCCCCGGCGGGCGGGACGGTAAGGGGGAAATGTCAAGCTGTCGCTTTTGTCAACGGAGCGGATTCCTGAGCCGGGCCACCGGGGAACGAGTTCACGTTAGGCCCTACCCTTCGGCCAGATCCCAGTCATTCTGGGAATCGTTAACTACTGTTCTAAGCTCTGCGGTATGCTCCGGTAAATCCGGTTGGACGCAATCGCCGTCCCACATGGGGCTCACGGTTTAAAGAGGAGGGAGAAGAAGGTATTTCGTCCCCGTTTTACAGCAGAGGGAACTGGAGCACAGAGGAAGCCAAGTGACTTGCCTGAGGTCACACAGCAGATGAACGGCAGAGCTGGGATTAGAACCCTCTAGCTCCCAGGCCCGGGCTCTTTCCACTAGACCAGTCCATTGCTCAATTAATTCAGCTTAATAAGTGTTCCTGAGGCAACTGGGGATCTCAGCTTTCATCCAGTAAAACCCAGCAAAATTCCAAGTCAAACAGGTATTCCTGGAGGGTTCCATGGTAGCCAGGCAGAAAAAGTTGGTTGCCCTACTTGCCTGTCTTGGTAATTCTGTGGCAAGTAGCCAGAGGCACACAGGACAGTAAGCCGGCCCAGCCCTATGGCCAATAAGGGGTCACGAGTTCTAGTCCCAGCTCTGCCGCTCATCTGCTGTGTGACTTTGGGCGAGTCACTTAACTTCTCTGGGCCTCAGTTACCTCATCTGTAAAGTGGGACCTGAGGCCTATGTGGGACAGGGACTGGCTCCAACCTAACTGTATCTACCCCAGAGCTTAGATCAGTGCTTGGCACGTAATATTAATAATAATAATAATAATAATGGCATTTATTAAGCGCTTACTATGTGCAAAGCATTGTTCTAAGCGCTGGGGAGGTGACAAAGTGGTCAGGTTGTCCCATGGGGGGCTCACAGTCTTAATCCCCATTTTACAGAAGAGGTAACTGAGGCCCAGAGAAGTGAAGTGACTTGCCCAAAGTCACCCAGCTGACAATTGGCGGTGCCAGGATTTGAGCCCCTGACCTCTGACTCCAAAGCCCGGGCTCTTTCCACTGAGCCACGCTGCTTCTTACAATCTTCTACGTAGATTGTATGCCCGGTGTGGGCAGGGACTGTCTCTCTCTATTCCTGGATTGCACTCTCCAAGCGCACAGTTCAGAGCGCTGCACACAGTGAGCGCTCAATAAATAATAACGATGATGGCATTTGTTAAGCGCTTACTCTGTGCTGAGCACCGTTCTAAGCGCTGACAATGGCATTTGTTTAGTGCTTATTATGTGCCAAGCACCGTTCTAAGCACTGGGGTAGTTACAGGGGAATCGGGTTGTCCCGCACGGGGCTCACAGTCTTAATCCGGCAGCACAGGCGAGCGAGAGCGCTGCTACGTTAGACGGCCGCAAAACAAAAAAAGTTTAGCGGGAGAGGGCGGATGATTTTGCAGGCCGCCAATCTCAGGTAGGCCTCCCGCTCCACTCCGCTGCCAGTTTTGGCTGGAAATGGTTCGTTTTAGGGTAGGGGCGGGGGAATGGCTCTCTTTTCCTCATCACCAGGTAACTTCTGCCTAGACACCGATCTGCAGAGAGGGACTCCAGATAGCCTCCTGACGGCGGGATTTTTCCAGCAATCCCCTCAACTGTTGGTGAGGAAAAGCTGGACGCTGTTTACGCAACACTGGGAGGGAGGAGGGCTTGGGAGGAAGGCACCTGGGAAATCAACGTGTTTCTGGGCCACGTGGAGGGCAGAGGTGGGGTCTAAAAATGGAAACACTGCAGGTCGCATCGAAATCGCAACAGGGATCTTCGCGTGGGGGTGAAGGTTCATCTACCAAGAAGCTTTCGGAGCTTTAGATAACCTTTCAAACAACCGGACGGATAGCTTCAACGGGAGAGTGGAAAAGGGATTTCTGAACCGTGTAGATGGCTGACGTGAAAGCAAAATTCATCCTGTACTCTCTCAAGATAGTCCCGTCGGGATCGTACGCGCGTCCCACCCACTGGCTAGTCTTACCTAGCTTCCACTCCGGGCCTAGACGGGGGTTTTCCGGGCGGAGGCCGAGGGAAAAACGGAGTCGAGGCTGAGCCGCTGACCTGATCTGCGCTAGCCCAGGTCACCGGCCTCGGGATCTTGCTCTTTCTGATCTGGGGGCTGATGGGAAGCAGAGAGCTGTCCTCTGCTGACCTGCCTAAGTTAGGGTCAAGAGTCAATCTGGAGAAGGGGGTGAAGACTTCAGCCTCGGAAAACGGAGCCGGAACGGCGATCGACTTCTCCTGTAGCAACCTGTCAGAGGCACTCGAGAGGCCATCGAGGAAAGATCGGAACTGTCTCTTCTCTACCGCCGGCTTTACTGCGTCTGGTTGATAGGCCTTCTTCAGGAGCAGTTTTTCTTTTGCTGAGACGGGAGAGGAGGCCTCGAGGTTTGAGTCGATTTCTTGTGCTAGAACGGGAATCCGGCTGTGCCTAGTCACCAAGGATGCCCTAGCTGTGTCTTTCCGGGAGGGCGGAGAGCTTTCGTTCTCGGAAATGCAGTGAGCGAGTTCTCCGTTTCGGGGGGCAATCTCTCCGCGCTTGCCCTCCTGCCCCGTGGCGACAGAGAGGTCCCCTGGCTGGGCCGGGAAGACTTCGCTTTTACTGACACGCTCATTTTCACGGTGTCCGTTTCTCTGCTCTGCGGCCCCCTCATCCACCAGGCCCTCGGCGCGCTGGTCGACGCCTCTCGAGGGAGAGAGTTCTGAAGTTCCGGCTGCCAGTAGTTTCATCAGCTTGTGATTCGTGTCTTGATTTGGCACCAACCAGAAAGTCCTCGGCTCTGCCTCTCCGGTAGCGGAGGGTTCCTTCTCTATAGCTTCAGAGTCTTCTGAACGAGCAGCAACCTCAATGGAACACTGCCCTTTATTCAGCTTCTCCTCGTCATTCTCCACACCCACAAGACCGCTTCTCTCTCCAGGATCCCCAGGAAGATTCTCCAATTCTCTTGCAAGTAGCGAGTTCTGCCCGGGTAGTTCCCTTGGACCCGAATCTCGGGATTTGCCCCATTCCCTAGTGTGACCGTCCCGGTTGACGTGATCCAACTGAAGTCCCAGATCCGTTCCGCTCCCTCCGCCGCGAATCTCGCCCTTTGGCGTCCCCGAGGAGGACAGGTTCTCTCTGGGAGAGCAGAGCTCCGTGGCGTGAACCCCCGGCGGAAGGTTCTTTTCTGGCAGCCGGCCTGTATGAAAGCTTCCTGAAATGGACTGGGCAGACGCCACAGAAGGTCTGGGAACGGTAACCTGTCGTGGGAGAAGAAAGGACCGATCAGACTGAAATTCTGAGGCTTACCAAGTAGCACAGCGCTGTCTACTTGGCAGGGAGAGGAGAGGGGATGGGATGACAGACATTCAGGTGGGACAGTCAGAGCGGCTTTCATTAACCACATCAGACGCGGCCTCCCTCACTCCCTTCTGACAGCGCTAGGAAACGAGGGACTTTGGGTCAGAGAGGGAAACCGCTAGAACCAAAAACATCCTGGAAATATTTCAACAGTGTAACCTATCATCATCAATCGTATTTATTGAGCGCTTACTGTGTGCAGAGCACTGTACTAAGTGCTTGGGAAGTACAAGTTGGCAACATATAGAGACAGTCCCTACCCAACAGTGGGCTCACAGTCTAAAAGGGGGAGACAGAGAACGAAACCAAACATACTAACAAAATAAAAGAAATAGAATAGATACGTACAAGTAAAATAAATAAATAAGTAGAGTAATAAATATGTACAAACATATATACATATATACAGGTGCTGTGGGGAAGGGAAGGGGGTAAAATGGGTGGGATGGAGAGGGGGACGAGGGGGAGAGGAAGGAAGGGGCTCAGTCTGGGAAGGCCTCCTGGAGGAGGTGAGCTCTCAGTAGGGCCTTGAAAGGAGGAAGAGAGCTAGCTTGGTCGATGTGGGGAGGGAGGGCATTCCAGGCCAGGAGGATGACGTGGGCCGTGGGTCGACGGCGGGACAGGCGAGAACGAGGTACGGTGAGGAGATCAGCGGTAGAGGAGCGGAGGGTGCGGGCTGGGCTGGAGAAGGAGAGAAGGGAGGGGAGGTAGGAGGGGGTGAGGGGATGGGCAGCCTGGAAGCCCAGGGTGAGGAGTTTCTGCCTGATGTGCAGATTGATTAGTAGCCACTGGAGATTTTTGAGGAGGGGAGTAACATGCCCAGAGCATTTCTGGACAAAGATAATCCGGGCAGCAGCATGAAGTATGGATTGAAGTGGGGAGAGACACGACGATGGGAGATCAGAGAGAAGGCTGATGGGATAGGATGAGAGCTTGAATGAGCAGGGTAGCGGTATGGATGGAGAGGAAAGGGCGGAGCTTGGCAATGTTGCGGAGCTGAGACCGGCAGGTTTTGGTGACGGCTTGGATGTGAGGGGTGAATGACAGAGCGGAGTGGAGGATGGCACCAAGGTTGCAGGGGATCCTGGAAATTCATCCGTCTCTAGTCTAGGCACGTAAACACGTGGTCTGATAACTGTATCCTTTTCTCGTCCCCCCTCTAGCTGGCAAGGGTGGCCCGGTACTTCAGCAGGACACTGGGGCTCGGATTTTTAAAAACGCTGGGGAAGGAAAGTGAGCTTCCCTGTACGCGGAAACCTCCCTGTGGGCAGAGACTGCATCTACCTGCTCTGATTTATTGTTCTTTCCTCAGCATTTAGTTCAGTGTTCTGTGCACAGTAAGTGCTCAATAGACAATAATAATAAAGACGGCGTCTATTAAGTGCTTACTATGGGCAAAGCACTGTTCTAAGCGCTGGGGAGGTTACAAGGTGATCAGGTTGGCTCACAGTCTTAATCCCCATTTTACAGGTGAGGTCACCGAGGCCCAGAGAAGTGAAGTGACTTGCTCAAAGTCACACAGCTGACAACTGGCGGAGCCAGGATTTGAACCCATGACCTTTGACTCCAAAGCCCGGGCTCTTTCCCCGAGCCACGTAAATGCCACCGATTGATTGACTGAAGGGGCTGAGGAGAGACAGAAGAGGAAGGGGAGTCTGTGGTCTGGAAGGAGACAAAAAACTGCTTGAAGCGGGGGAGAGTGGGAACGGAGCGAGGCGGAGGAGGAGGAGACATGACAGAAGTAACTCCAGGGGTTGCGGCTTAAGGATCTGGGGGACGCCAGCAATAAGGGCGTGATGTTATCTTTAGATTGGACCTACTGTGGTTGTTCGAAAGCGGGATATTCCAAAACCTTTAACACACTACCTGATCCCCACACCGCTTCCCCCTTCCTTACCCCAAACGACCTTGCCGGTGAGCCCACTGTTGGGTAGGGACCGTCTCTATAGGTTGCCAACTTGTACTTCCCAAGCGCTTAGTGCAGTGCTCTGCACACAGTAAGCGCTCAATAAATACGACTGAATGAGTGAATGAATGAATGATGGTTACTTTGTGGGTAAAATCCCTCCCACCAGGAACGAACTGACCAAACTCTCCCCATCATCCCCTCATCCCCTGCTTCTTCATTTTTCTCCTGCCGCTCAGCTGACTCCCAAGAGAACTCCCGCTCGCTGTATATATCCACTGCTCTTCCTGTCCCTCTGATCCTATCTCATCTAAGAGAAACAGCGTGGCTCAGTGGAAAGAGCCCGGGCTTTGGAGTCACAGGTCATGGGTTCAAATCCCAGCTCCGCCAATCGTCAGCTGTGTGACTTTGGGCAAGTCACTCCATTTCTCTGGGCCTCAGTTACCTCATCTGTAAAATGGGGATGAAGACTGTGAGCCTCACGTGGGACAACCTGATCACTCTGTAACCTCCCCAGCGCTTAGAACAGTGCTTTGCACATAGTAAGGGCTTAATAAATGCCATCACTATTATTATTATTACTATTATTATTATCTCTTAAAATCACTTATTCCTACTCTCCTGCCCCGACTGCGACTGCCACCTTCAACTTCTTTTTCCAATGATCCTTTCCACCCGTCTCCATGTTTTGTTTCGTTGTCTGTCTCCCCCTTCTAGACTGTGAACCCACTGTGGGGTAGGGACCGTCTCTATATGTTGGCGACTTGTGCTTCCCAAGTGCTTAGTACAGTGCTCTGCACACAGTAAGCGCTCAATAGATACAATCGAATCAATGAATGAATGAATCCGTTCCCTTCTGCCTTCAAATATTTACAAGCATTCTCTATTTTAAAAAAAAACAACCTCTCAACCCCGCTCCCCTTCCATTTCCCCACTTCCGTTCCCCTTCCGACTTCTAGCGTAGGTCAGATACAACCGCTGCTTTAATTTCTTCTTTCCCAAAACTCATCTCCACCCTCTGCGGTCTGGCTCTCAACCCCCTCGTTCCGCTCGGACTGCTTTCTTCGGAACAAGTCGAATTAGCTTTAATTCTATTTGTCCTGACGACTTGACACCCGTCCACATGTTTGGTTTTGTCGTCTGTCTCCCCCTTCTAGACTGGGAGCCCGCTGTGGGGTAGGGACCGTCTCTAGATGTTGCCGACTTAGACTTCCCAAGCGCTTAGTCCAGTGCTCTGCATACAGTAAGCGCTCAATAAATACGATTGAATGAATGAACCAGTCCAGTCTACAGAGCTCTGCTCTATCCTGATCCTCTCTGCTGCTTTTAACCCTGTGGGCCACTTCATCCTCCCCAAAACATTATCAAGCCTCAGTTTTGCTGATACGGTACAAGCATATTTATCCTCTTACCTCTTTGTTGTGTCTCCTTTTCTTCTTACCACTTTCATTCATTCATTCAATCGTATTTATTGAGCGCTTACTGTGTGCACAGCACTGTACTAAGCGCTTGGGAAGTACAAGTTGGCAACATATAGAGACGGTCCCTACCCAACAGTGGGCTCACAGTCTAGTCTCCTTTGCAGTGTCATTCAGTGAGGCCTTCTCTATGTCCTATAATCACACTCTTGAGTCCTCTATTCATCTCGCTGTCCACTCATTCTCTAAAGGAGTTCATGCCCTTGCATGATTTCAGTTCTCACCTCTTCGTAGATGGCTCCCAAATAAATATATATCTGTCTCTCTGTCTGTCTTACCCCTCACCTGACCTGCAATCCCACATCTCTTGCTCACTGGACATCTTAATATTAATAATAATAATGGTGGCATTTATTAAGCGCTTACTATATGCAAAGCACTGTTCTAAGTGCTGGGGAGGTTACAAGGTTGTCCCACGTGGGGCTCACGGTCTTAATCCCCATTATACAGATGTGGTAACTGAGGCCCAGAGACGTGAAGTGACTTGCCCAAAGTCACACAGCTGACAATTGGCAGAGCCAGGATTTGAACCCATGACCTCTGACCCCAAAGCCCGGGCTCTTTCCACTGAGCCACGCTGCTTCTTCTTTTGTTGCTCTGTCTTGTTGGCATCTCCAACTCCACATGTCTACAACAAAGCGCCTCATCAAACCCCCTAAACTCATCCCTTCAATCGAGCAGTGTGGTCTAGTGGACGGAGTACAGAGCCGGGAGTTAAAAGGACCTGGGTTCTGATCCCGGCTCCGCCACTCGTCCGCTGTGTGACCTCGGGCAAGTCATTTCTCTGGGCCTCGATTCTCTCATCTGTAAAATGGGGATTAAAACTGTGAGCCCCATGTGACACATGCCTACGTCCAACCTGACTAGCTTGGATCTACCCCGCTTAGTTCAGTGCCTGGAACATAGCAGCCACTTAAAAAAATGGCATTTACTAAGCACTTATTATAAGCGGAGTCGTGTACTGTCCCAACTCAGTTCACACCACTATCCTCTCCGTACCAGATGCCCGTCACCTCAGTGTCACTCTTGACATTACTGTTCAACTCTCACCTTCAATTCAGGCACCAAATCTGCCCCTTCCTCTTCACCCAAATTGCTACCATGGCCAGTAGCCTCTCCGCTAGTCCTCCAGTCTCTTGCCTCTCCTGCTGCAAGGATCACCTTCCCGAAGCATGCTTGGCTCATGTTCCTCCTTTCCTCAACTCCCTCCTCTTACTTCCCGTACCTCTCGTTGACCTATCTGACCTATCTGTTCTCTTCACCAACCTGCTCTGGTCATTAATAATGATGGTATTTGTGCCAAGCACTGTTCTAAGCGCTGGGGACGTTACAAGGCGATCAGGTTGTCCCACGGGGGGCTCCCAGTTTTCATCCCCATTTTACAGATGGGGTAACTGAGGCCCGGAGAAGTGAAGTGACTTGCCCACAGTCACAGAGCTGACAAGTGGCGGAGACGAGATTTGAACCCATGACCTCTGACTCCAAAGCCCAGGTTCTTCCCACTGAGCCACGCGGCTTCTCTGGTCATTCTTCTCAAACGGACCTTCGAGCTGTGCCTCATTCTCAACTCTCCCACCTGCCTCCCTATGTTTGTACCACAGCTCTTCCCAGATTCAAAGCCCTCCTAAAATCCCACCTCCTCCAACCAGCATTTTTCCCAGTTGATTTCCCAGCATCCTGAGCGTTCAGCCCTTAGGACCTTATTTATACCTCCCTTATAAACTCAACTATTTATTTCGACCTCTCTAGTTGGAAATGAGAATAATAATAATAATGATGATGGCATTTGTTAAGCGCTTACTATGTGCCAAGCACTGTTCTAAGCGCTGGGGGAGATACAGGGTGATCAGGTTGTCCCACGGGGGGCTCGCGCTCTTCATCCCCATATTCCAGATGAGGTCACTGAGGCTCAGAGAACTAAAGTGACCTGCCCAAGGTCACACAGCAGACATGTGGCGAAGGCGGGATTAGAACCCATGACCTCTGACTCCCAAGCCCGGGCTCTTTCCACCGAGCGTGGCCTAGCGGATAGAGAATAAGCCCGGGAATCACAAGGACCTGGGGTTGTTTTTCTGTAGTAGTTAAGCCTTCCTTCTTCCTTCAATTGTATTTAGTTAGCGCTTACTGTGTGCAGAGCACTGTACTAAGCGAGTGTGGCTCCGTGGAAAGAGCCCGGGCTTTGGAGTCAGAGGTCATGGGTTCAAATCCTGGCTCCGCCAATCGTCAGCTGGGTGACTTTGGGCAAGTCACTTCACTTCTCTGCGCCTCAGTTACCTCATCTGGAAAATGGGGATTAAAACTGTGAGCCCCCCATAGGACAACCTGATCACTTTGTAACCTCCCCGGCGCTTTGCACATAGTAAGTGCTTAATAAATGCCTTTATTATTATTATTTCCCCACCCTACTCACCTTCACTTCTGCGTTGCCTCTGACCTTGGGAACGAACGCTTTTATCACTCGGCTACTCGTCCCATCCCCTCAATATTTGTGCACCCCTCCTTACACGCTGCTGCTTCTATCTGCGATTTCTTTTAATGTCTGTCTTCCCCACCAACTAGACTGTCAGCTGCTTGAGGGAGGGGAACCTTGCCTTCTATCTCTGTCATTCTGCCAATGTGTAGAGCCGTTCTGTTCCCCGGTAAATGCTCAATAAATACCACTGATTGATTGGTACACCTGCCACTTGGTCCTTTCTCTCTTTGAGCTTTTAGAATAATAATAATAATAATTACGGTATTTGTTTAACTCTTACTATGTTCCACGCACTGTTCTAAGCGCTGGGGGAGATACAAGGTAATCGGGTTGTCCCACGGGGGGGCTCCCAGTCTTCATCCCCATTTTTACAGATGAGGGAACCGAGGCCCAGAGAAGTGAAGCGACTTGCCCAAGGCCACACGGCAGACGAGTGGCAAAGCGGGGATTAGAACCCACGTCCTCTGACTCTCAAGCCCGGGCTCTTTCCATGGAGCCACGCCGTTTCTCTTGAGAACTCTTAGAACTTCTCTTCGGAACTCTTGCTGAGGAATTTCCGGGAACCTGCCATTAAGGTCGCCTTCCCTCTCCTGCCCTGAGAAGCCCCGGCTTGGGAGTCGGAGGACGTGGGTTCTAATCCCGGCTCCGCCCTCATCAGCTGTGTGACTTTGGGCGAGTCGCCTCACTTCCTCTGGGCCTCAGTTCCCTCATCCGTCAAACGGGGATGAAGACTGGCAGCCCCCCGTGGGACAACCGGATCACCTGGTATCGACAGCTCAGCTGGTAGAGCGGAGGACTGTGGATGACTGCGCTATGGGAATCCTTAGGTCGCTGGTTCGATTCCGGCTCGAAGGAGGGAACTAATTTCCCAGCGCTTAGAACAGTGCTTTGCACATAGTAAGCGCTTAACAAATACCATCATTATTATTATTATTATTACCCCTGCGCTTGGATCAGTGCCTGGTGCATAGTAAGCAGCGTGGCTCAGTGGAAAGAGCCCGGGCTTTGGAGTCCGAGGTCATGGGTTCAAATCCCGGCTCCGCCACTTGTCAGCTGGGTGACTTTGGGCAAGTCACTTCTCTGTGCCTCAATTACCTCATCTGTAAAATGGGGATGCAGACTGTGAGCCCCCCTCGTGGGACAACTTGATCACTTTGTAACCTCCCCAGCGCTTAGAACAGTGCTTTGCACATAGTAAGCGCTTAATAAATGCCATTATTATTATTATTATGAAGACCGTGAGCCCCCTGTGGGACAACCTCATCACCTTGTAACCTCCCCGGCGCTTAGACCAGTGCTTTGCACATAGTAAGAGCTTAATGAATCCCATTATTATTATTATTATTATTATAGGAAGCGCTTAACAAATACCATCGTCGTTACTATTACTCTTATTTCTTACCGGGGTAAGAGGGCCTTCGGCTTGAGCATCCACGGGGCTTGTGGGCGTGAGTGCCGGCAACGGCTCCGGAGCCCCAACGGGAAGCGCCGGTCTGTCCGGATACCGTTCTGAAGCGAGCAACACTCCCGGCCCTTCACTCTTGGCAGGTTCGCCCTGGGCCCCGAGGCCCGGCTTCGGCTGCTCCTCTTGGGGAGACTCCTCCAGGGCGTGCAGCACTTCCGGCTCCTCGTCCGAAGGGCTCGCAGTGGTTCGGTGCCCCAAAACCTCACTGGTCCTGTAGTCGTGAAGATCCTGCTCCTTGTCAACCATCACCCAATCCTTGGAATCCACCTCCTGCCGGCAGGAGCTCAGGTTGACGGCTACGAAGCCGTTACTGGCTCCGTCCGCCTGCTCGGGGGACCGGGCCGAACCCCGCTTCGAGGCTTCTGGGAGATACTCGTCGTCGTAATGCCAGACGCGGTCAGTGTGGGTCAGGGCAGGAGCGAAGGGCTTATGAAGAAGAGAAGCCGGGGGAACGGGTTCCTTCCGAAGGCTGGATTCTTTCTGCTTCTTCTCCAAGCTGAAGGAGACAGGGAAGAAAAAAGAAATGACCCCCATTTCCCAAGAACAAATTACAGGACGTAACTTGGAAGATTTTTACACTGCCGGGAGTTTACGAAGCCGGAGATCACGGTACGCGGTTGCACCCAATCTGTGAACCGGGACGACTGCTCTGAGGATTTTCCCGTGTTACCTGGATGAGGCCTGTGTTTCTGGGTTGGCTTTTAATCCTTCACCCGGCTGCACGGGACAAGTTTGCGCCGCTCCGGTCTTCAAGGACCCCAACTACGGACTTCGCCCCATCGGAACCTAAATCCAGTCCCACTGCCCCTCTGCTCCCAACCCCAATCTGTAGGTAGCTTTTTCTCTTCGACCAACCTCCCCTCCCTGGATTGGATTAACCCAACCACGGCCCCACCGTTACTCGATTTCCCGGGAAACCCAACCACGGCCCCACGGTTACTCGATTTCCCGGGGCCGTCCGCAGGATGCGCCATCTCGTTACATTCCACTACGGACGAGGCCAGCGCTCATGGTGGGCAGGGAAGGTGTCTATCTGAATTGCACTGAATTCTTCCAGGCGCTTAGTATGGTGCTCAGCACGCGGTGAAGCACTCAATAAATACCACCGATTGCCCCGCAGGAATCTATCTGTAGGAATATACTGCTTTTGGCTGGTCGGCCAGGAAGGCTGATGGGCAGGAACGGGGAGAAGGGAGGACAGGGAAGCGTTGACAAGGAAAGGGCGCTCTGCACTGCGGTGTGGGTGACTGTGTGGGGGTCAAGGAGCAGAGACCGGAGCTTCGGTTCACGTTCTCCGAAACAACGGAACAATGGGACAGCAGGATGCCCTGGCGCAGGCTTAGATCCACGTTCCCACTCCTCACTCTGCCTTGTGTTTGCATTCAAATATATCGACGAGGGATTGGACCAGGGATCGCTAGTCAGATGTTCACACGTTAACGCATTTCTGTTCATACAATGGGAGGGGGACGTGGGGGGCGGGAGGAGGAGAGAGGACAGAGAGAGAAGCAGCCTCTCTGGGCTCTCTCTATGAGGCCGAGAGCCCAACGCGGTCAAGAATGCCTTCCTCTCCCCCAGCTTCACTGTCTGGGTGAGCCCAGACTAGCAACTTCCTTTTGGTTGGACCCAATTAACACAGAGGAGCAATGGTATTGATTGAGCGCTTACTGGGTACAGAGCACTGTACTGAGCGCTTAGGGGAGTACAATACAGTTGGTAGACATGATCCCTACCCTTGAGGAATTTAACAATCTAGTGGGGGGAAACAGATATTAAAATCAACTGCAGTTGGGGCGGCACAACGGAGTATAAGGATATGTACCTAGGTGCTGTGGGAGTGGGGTATCAGAGTAATAGTAAATAATAATGATGGCATTTGTTAAGCGCTTACTATGTGCAAAGCACTGTTCTAAGCACTGGAGGGGGATACAAGGTGATCGGGTTGGCTCTTCGTGGGGCTCACAATCTTAATCCCCATTTTACAGATGAGGGAACTGAGGCTCAGGGAGGTTAAGTGACTTGCCCGGACATGTGGCAGAGCCGGAATTCGAACCCATGACCTCTGACTCCCGAGCCCGGGCTCTTTCCACTGAGTCACGCTGCTCCCCTAAGAGTACTTAGGGGATACACAGTGCCCGGGTGACGCAGAAGGGCGGGCGAAGAGGGAGAGAAGGAGGTGAGTCAGGGAAGACTTCCGCGAAGACGTATAATTCCAGCAGGGCGCCGAAGATGGGAAGCGGGGTGATCTGCTGAATGAAGGGAGGAGTTCCAAGCAGGAGGGAGGGCGTGAGCATGGTGCTGATGATAAGACGGATAAGATCAAGGCACGGGAAGTAAGTTAGTGTTAGAGGATCAAAGTGTGTAGACTGGATAACGGGGGGAAAGGAAGGAAGAGAGCTCATTTGAGTGCCTTAAAGCCAGTGGTGAAGAGTTTCTGTATGGTTTCTGGGCACAGGAGAGGAGCCATGGCAGGTGAGGGTGTGTTTGAAATGGACGACGTTGGCCTGCTGTCTGGATTTCCATCGGCAGAGCACTGCGGCGCGAACATATGAGCAGAGAAAAAGTACCGTGGACGTGAACTAAGGCTGTGGGTTGGACGTAGGAGATCGAAAGAGGGACAGAACGAAAGGGAGCTGGGTTCCGGGGAAAGGACGGAGTTGACAACGTAGATCTGCGCATCATGAGCGGGAAGGTTGCGCAGGGAGACCGAATGGGGCACGGTGGCTTGGGATCGTCGGAAAGGGTCAAGGGATCGGAGGTCTCTCTGCAGGGGACGGGACGGTTTCGAGGAGAGAAGGCAAGGGTGTGGCCGGAGAGTAGGATTTTGGAATTGGTGAGGTCAGGGACGGGACAGAGGGCAGAAACGAAGGGAGGAATGCCCGCGTCCAAGTCAGTGGGTAGATGGGGGGCGGTGGAGCAAGTTAAGTGACAGGAAGAGGATGGCCGGGAGGTCGTCGGGAACATCCACGGAGACGTCCCGAGGATCAGTGCAGTGACCAACAAGGAGATAGAGAATAGGAGAAATGGGTCAAAACGGCTCGGAAATTATAGGACGGTAAACGACGCGGACTGCAAACAAGAGTGGAAGGAAGCGATGGATGATTCGTGGCTCAGTGGGAAGAGCCCAGGCCTAGGAGTCAGAGATCATGGGACCAAATCAAGGCTCCACCGCTTGTCAGCTGTGTGACTTTGGGCAAGTCACTTCACTTCTCCATGCCTCCGTTACCTCATCTGTAAAATGGGGATTAAGACTGTGAGCCTCACAAGGCACAACCTGATCACCTGGTATCCTCCCCAGCGCTTAGAACAGTGCTTTGCACATAGTAAGCACTTAATAAATGCCATCATCATCATCATCACGGGTTCAAATCCTGGCGCCACCGTTTGTCAGCTGTGTGACTTTGGGCAAGTCACTTCACTTCTCCGTGCCTCTGTTACCTCATCCGTAAAATGGGGATTAAGATTATGAGCCTCACAAGGGACAGCCTGATCACCTTGTATCCTCCCCAGCACTTAGAACAGTGCTTGGCACACAGTAAACGCTTAACAAATACCAAAATTATTCAGCACTTAGAACAGTGCTTTGCACATAGTAAGCACTTAACAAATACCAAAATTATTCAGCGCTTAGAACAGTGCTCTGCACATAGTAAGCGCTTAACAAATACCAAAATTATTTGGCGCTTAGAAGTGCTTGGCACATAGTAAGCGCTTAACAAATACCAAAATTATTCAGCGCTTACAAGAGTGCTTTGCACATGGGAAGCGCTTAACAAATGCCATCATTATAGAAAGAGAGGGAATGATGGGGAGAGACCATCCAAAAGCAGCAGGAAGGGAAAAGAATCAATCAAGATTCTCACTTTCCCAGTGATTCTTGAGGAGTAGGATCTGCCGCTAACCTCCTCACTGTGCCTCGTTTTCGCCTGTCCCGCCGTCGAGCCCCAGCCCACATCCTCCCCCTGGCCCGGAATGCCCTCCCTCCACACAATCGCCAAGCTAGCTCTCTTCCTCCCTTCAAAGCCCTACGGAGAGCTCACCTCCTCCAGGAGGTCTTCCCAGACCAAGCCTCCTTTTTCCTCTCCTCCTCCCCATCCCCCCGACCCTATCTCCTCCAGGAGGTCTTCCCAGACCAAGCCTCCTTTTTCCTCTCCTCCTCCCCATCCCCCCGACCCTATCTCCTTCCCCTCCACCACAGCACCTGTATATATGTTTGTACAGATCTATGACTCTATTTTACTTGTCCATATTGACTATTCTGTTTATTTTGTGAATGCTGTGCATCTAGCTTTAATTCTATTTGTTCTGACGACTTGACACCTGTCCACATGTTTTGTCTTGTCGTCCGTCTCTCCCTTCTAGACCGTGAGCCCGTCGTCAGGTAGGGACCGTCTCTATAGGTTGCCGATTTGTACTTCCCAAGCGCTTAGTACAGTGCTCTGCACACAGTAAGCGATTGGGTGAATGAATGAATACGGAGCCCCCTTGGGGGAGAGAAACGGGGAGAGCCAGGGCTCAGTGACGGCAACAAGTCGGGGATGAAGGGGAATTTGCCCGTCGTGGAGTAGAGGTTCCACAGGCCTTATCAGGCTAGAGATGTTGGGCGGGGGACGGGAGAAGGAAAGACGTGAGGTGGGGAGAGGTTGAATGGGCGAGAGCCGAAAAGGTGCCACGCTGAGAGGAGGAGGCTTGAAAGTCTGGTGGGAAAGGAGGACAGGGGATTAGAGGGAAAGGCCTTACCACCTCTTCACAGAGAGTCCTCACCGCTGGCAAAGTAGCCTGGTCTCCTTCCGGGCTAGGGAGGGAAGTCCCATCCCTTCTAAGGGGTTCTGAGATCCTGCCCCGGGGATTCCCCAATTGTTCCAGAGTTCCGTTAGCCCTCTAGGGTCCCTTTTCTCCAGCCTGCACCAATCGCCCATGCTGAACAAGGCCGCCCACCCCGACCCCAATTTTAATGAGCAGCATCTCCCTGTTGGCCATCTAGCCCAAGGAAGGCAGGGAAGGGGTGGGAACAAGCCTGGGTTCGCCCCCCAGGCGTGGCTCAATGGAAAGAGCCCGGGCTTGGGAGTCGGAAGTCATGGGTTCTAATCCCGGCTCCGCCAACTGTCCGCTGTGTGACTTTGGGCAAGTCTCTTCACTTCTCTGGGCCTCAGTTACCTCATCTGTAAAATGGGGGTGTGAGCCCCACGTGGGACAATCAGATCACCTTGTGGCCTCCCCAGCGCTTAGAATAGTGCTTTGCACAGAGTAAGCGCTTAACAAATGCTGTCACTATTATTACGTCTCGGTGGGCGGGACTCCTGTCAGTGGAAAGAGACCGGGCTTCGGAGTCAGAGGTCACGGGTTCAAAGCCCGATTCCGCCAACTGTCCGCTGTGTGACTTTGGGCAAGTCACTTCACTTCTCTGGGCCTCAGTTCCCTCATCTGGAAAATGGGGATGAAGACTGGGAGCCCCCCGGGGGACAACCTGATCACTCTGTAACCTCCCCAGCACTTAGAACAGGGCTTTACACACAGTAAGCGCTTAATAAATGCCACCATTATTATTATTAGGCTGGGGCGAGGCTGTGGGGGCACTAGATCTGAGGCTGAGCCTTCTGCCCTGGGTCAAATCTATCAATTAATTCATCGATTAGTGGTATCTACTGAGCGCTTAGTTTGGGACAGCACCGCTCTAAGCGCTTGGGGGAGCACGAGAGAGGAGAATTAGCAGACACATTCCCTGCCTACGAGCTTAGAGTCCATCCTGTCAGTTCTCTTCACCTCCACGGTCATCTTTACTATTCTACTTATTTTTTTAATGATGTGTATCTAGCTTTATTTCTATTTATTCTGATGACTTGATACCTGTCCACATGTTCTGTTTTGCTGTCCGTCTCCCCCTTCTAGACTGTGAGCCCGTTGTTGGGGAGGGACCCTCTCTATATGTAGCCAACTTGTACTTCCCAAGCACTTAGTACAGTGCTCTGCACACAGTAAGCGCTCAATAAATACGACTGAATGAAAGAATGAATTTATCTTGTCCCCGGGCCCCCAAAGTGGGCACGGTGGTTGGAGGAGCCGGCCTGTGGGCTGGTTTCCTGGGAGCCAGTCCACGTCTCCTGCCAAGGGCTCTAAAATCCATCTAAAATCCATAGTCCTGGTGCTTCTTCTGACCCGCTGTCCCCTCCGCAAGCCCCCGGTCCAGAGAGGGAGGGAGGAGGGAGGGACAGGGTGGCAACCCACCATGATGTCACTGGCACTCAAACCCACAGCAGTGGCAGTAGCCACCCGCTCCTGCCCTGGCCCGCCCCTGGGAGTAATGATAAGCCTGGCCCTTACCAAGCTCTTACTCTTCCCAGGCACTGCAGTAATAATAATAATAGCATTTATTAAGCACTTACTATGTGCCCAGCACTGTTTTAAGCGCTGGGGAGGTTATTCATTCATTCATTCATTCAGTTGCATTTATTGAGCACTTACTGTGTGCAGAGCACTGTACTAAGGACTTGGGAAGTACAAGTTGGCAACATATAACCTTATAACCATATAATACTTATAACCAAATAAGTATTTATTTTACTTCTACATATTTATTTTATTTTGTTAATATGTTTTGTTTTGTTCTCTGTCTCCCACTTCTAGACTGTGAGCCCGCTGTTGGGTAGGGACCGTCTCTAGATGTTGCCAACTTGGACTTCCCAAGTCCTTAGTACAGTGCTCTGCACACAGTAAGTGCTCAATAAATGCGACTGAATGAATGAATGAATGAATAAGGTGAACAGGTTGTCCCATGTTGGGCTCACAGTCTTCATCCCCATTTTCCAGATGAGGTAACCGAGGCCCAGAGAAGTGAAGTGACTTGCCCAAAGTCACCCAGCTGACAAGTGGCGGGGCCGGGATTCGAACCCATGACCTCTGACTCCAAAGCCCGGGCTCTTTCCACTGAGCCCTGCTACGGTATTTGTTAAGCACTCACTATGTTCCAGGCACTATACTAAGTGCTGGGATACATACAAGTAAGCGCTGGAGCGGATGAAAAACCAGCAGATTGGATACAGTCCCTGTCCTCCACAGGGTTCACAGGATACGGGGAGGGAGAACAGGTTATTTTCGCCTCGGTTTTTCAGCTAATAATGATGATGGCATTTATTAGGCGCTTACTATGTGCCAAGCACTGTTCTAAGCGCTGGGGAGGTTACAAGGTGATCAGGTGGTCCCACGGGGGGCTCACAGTCTTCACCTCCATTTGACAGATGTGGGAACTGAGGCGTAGAGAAGTGACTTGCCCAAAGCCCCACAGCTGACAGGCGGCAGAGCCGGGATTGGAACCCGTGACCTCTGACTCCAAACCCTGGGCTCTTTCCACTGAGCTCCGCTGCTTCACATGAGGAAACTGAGGCCCAGAGCAGCTAGATGACTTGCCCAAGGTCTCGCACAGCAGGCAAGGTGGTAGAGCTAGGTTTAGAACCCAGGTCTCCGGTCTTCCAGCTCCCTGCCTCCGCTCCCCTGACCGCGGGAGGTAGGGCTTCCTACGGGAACCAGGGCTGGCAAACTGAATTTCATTCATGCATTCTGTCCTATTTACTGAGCGCTTACTGTGTGCAGAGCACTGTACGAAGTGCTTGGGAAGTACAAATACAGAGACGGTCCCTACCCAACATAGAGAAGCAGCGTGGCTCAGTGGAAAGAGTCCGGGCTTTGGAGTCAGAGGTCATGGGTTCAAATCCCGGCTCTTCCAACTGTCATCTGGGTGACTTTGGGCAAGCCACTTCGCTTCTCTGCGCCTCAGTTCCCTCATCTGGAAAATGGGGGTGAAGACTGGGAGCCCCCTGTGGGACAACCTGATCACCTTGTAACCTCCCTAGCGCTTAGAACAGTGCTTTGCACATAGTAAGCGCTTAACACTTACTTCTAGTGCTTTCCAGACTGTGAGCCCGCTGTTGGGTAAGGGCCGTCTCTATATGTTGCCAACTTGGACTTCCCAAGCGCTTAGTCCAGTGCCCTGCACACAGGAAGCGCTCAATAAATAGGATCGAATGAACAAATACCACCATTATTATTACTGTTATTATGGATTATGTTATTATGGATACAATCACAGCAAAGGAGGAGCTGCAATCCAGAACCCGGCAGGGGTGGTCTCTAGTAGATAGGCGTTTAGCCCAGCCTCCCTCTTTAGTTTAGGGCCCTGAGGAAAGAAGTCAGGCCTGGGAGTTAGAGCACCGGGTTCTAATCCTTACTCTGCCGCTCGCCTGCCATGTGAGACCTCGGGTGAGTAACTTCTTTCTGCCCCAGTTACCTCATCTGTAAAATGGGGGGGAAATGCTTATTCTCTCTCCTATTTCGACCGTGAGCCTCCTGTGGGACACGGACTACGTCTCATCTGATTATCTTGTATTTACCCCGGCCCTTAGCACAGTGCTTGGCACATAGTAGACACTTAACGTACCACAAGTAGTATTACTATTATCCCACCAAGCTACGAGAAGCAGTGTGGCTCAGCGGAAAGAGCCTGGGCTTTGGAGTCAGAGGTCATGGGTTCAAATCCCGACTCCACCACTTGTCAGCTGTGTGACTTGGGGCAAGTCACTTCACTTCTCTGGGCCTCAGTTATCTGTAAAATGGGGATGAAGACTGTGAGCCCCCCATGGGACAACGTGATCACCTTGTAACCTCCCCAGTGCTTAGAACAGTGCTTTGCACATAGCAAGCGCTTAACAAATGCCATCATTATTATTATGGGTTCTAATCCGGGCTCCGCCAATTGTCTGCTGTGTGACCTTGGGAAAGTCACTTTACTGCTCTGGGCCTCAGTGACCTCATCTAGAAAATGGGGATGAAGACTGGGAGCCCCATGTGGGACAACCTGATCACCTTGTATCCTCCCCAGCGCTTAGAACAGTGCTTGGCACACAGTAAGCGCATAACAGATGCCATGATTATTATTATTATTGTTGTTGTATTGTACTCTCCCAAGTGCTTAGCCACAGTAAGCGCTCAATCCCTTAGGATCCCGAACTACTTCTTGGCCACAAACGGGCAAGAAAACCAGGTGCCGATTTAAAACCCCAAGAGTGGAGCAGTTGATTCGTACCAGGTCTCCAGAAATTTATCAGCGTCTGGCTTTGACTCCAACGTCAGATGCTTCTCCAGCTCGAAGCTGTGGATTGAACGTAGCTTGCGCACAAGCGGAATGTCTCTTTCCGGCTGTGCCGTTTCTGAGCGGACATGGATCGGAGAGCCGAGGTTTGGTGCATTCGGGATTCCGTTCGCTGGACTGTGGCTATTCTCCTCTTCGGTTGCGGCCTATATCGGACGGTAAAATAAAACGCCGCCCGCACAAAAAAAAAACACAACACACGGTACGTTATGGTTCAACCCCAGTGCTCAGACCCTATTATCTGCAGTAAAGAGCGCTCGAGGATTTTATCGGAAGGCACCGAATCGCTTCATGGTGTGCTTATAATAATAATAATAACGATGGCATTTATTAAGAGCTTACCATGTGCCAAGCACTGTTCTAAGCGCTAGGGAGGTTACAAGCTGATCAGGTTGTCCCACAGGGGGATCAGAGTCTTAGGAGAAGCAGCGTGGCTCAGTGGAAAGAGGCCGGGCTTTGCAGTCAGGGGTCATGGGCTCGAATCCCGGCTCCGCCAATTGTCATCTGGGTGACTTTGGGCAAGTCACTTAACTTCTCTGTGCCTCAGCTCCCTCATCTGGAAAATGGGGACTAAGACTGTAAACCCCCTGTGGGACAACCTGATCTCCTTGTAATCTCCCCAGTGCTTAGAATAGTGCTTTGCACATAGTAAGCACTTAATAAATGCCATTATTATGATTATTATTATTAACAATCCCCATTTTTACTGATGAGGTAACTGAGGCCCAGAGAAGTGAAGTGACTTGCCCAAAGTCACCCAGCTGACAATTGGTGGGGCCGGAATTCGAACCCATGACCTCTGACTTCAAAGCCCGGGATCTTTCCACTGAGTCACGTTGCTTATTCACCAAAGGTTTCCTAAATTTCCATAAATTCACACATGCTATGAAAAGCAGCATGACTCAGTGGAAAGAGCCCAGGCATGGGAGTCAGAGGTCCTGGGTTCAAATCCCAGCTCCGCCGATTGTCAGCTGTGTGACTTCCAGCAAGTCACTTCACTTCTCTGGGCCTCAGTTCCCTCATCTGGAAAATGAGGATTAAGACTGTGAGCCCCCCGCGGGACACCCTGATCTCCTTGTAACCTCCCCAGCGCTTAGAACAGTGCTTTGCACATAGTAAGCACTTAATAAATGCCATCATCATTATTATTATTATTAAAGAACAGTCGAAAACAACTTTACAGACTGCGGCGTGATTCTGCTACGTCTCAGAAGCGTCTTAATCCGTCAGCAGTAGTAGCCTGCCACAAGGAGCCAAAAAAGTCTGAGGTTCCCCAAATCTTTTTAAAAAGGGTCACTCTCTCTTCATTGTTTTGGATAGCAAAGGGCACTAGAGTCCGCGAGGGGTTCAGGAGTAAATCTTAGAACGTGCAAGTCTTCCCTTGACCATCGTATCTAACGTGGCGAATGTCCTAAAGTCAAAAATCCAGGGATTTTTGGATTCAGACAGAAGTCAGAAAAGCCAACAGAGGCCAAACTTTCCCATCAGTTGGGGCGTTCTTCAGCGTCTGGACTACGAACGAGATAGCAGCGCGGCTCAGTGGAAAGAGCCCGGGCTTGGGAGTCGGAGGTCACGGGTTCTAATCCCGACTCCGCCGCTTGTCAGCGGTGTGACTTTGGGCAAGTCACTTCACTTCTCTGGGCCTCAGTTCCCTCATCTGGAAAATGGGGATTAAGACTGGGAGCCCCACGTGGGACAACCTGATTACCTTCTATCTCAGTGCTTAGAACAGTGCTTTGCACATAGTAAGTGCTTAATAAATGCCATCATTATTATCACTGTTTAAGCACTTACTATGGGTCAAACAGTGTTCTAAGCACTGAAGTGGATACAAGATAATCACAGTGCTTAACAAATACCATTATTATTATTGTTATTAGTATATTTCAGTGAATAAATTAAATCCCTAAACCCCAAGACATCATTTCAGGATTATGTGCGAAGGGTACAAGGTAGAGGTTTGATAACCTATGACTCAAGTGCTTAGTCCAGTGCTCTGCACACAGCAGGCGCTCAATAAATACAATTGAATACAACCGACGATGGCTCCTGGACGACCCTTGTTTTTTGGATTCCACCAGTTAGAGAAGCAGTGTGGCTCACTGGAAAGAGCCCGGGCTTTTGAGTCAGAGGTCATGGGTTCGAATCCCAGCTCTGCCACATGTCTGCTGTGTGACCTTGGGGCAAGTCACTTAACTTCTCTGAGCCTCAGTGACCTCATCTGGAAAATGGGGATGAAGACTGTGAACCCCATGTGGGACAACCTGATCGCCTTGTATCCCCCCCAGCGCTTAGAACAGTGCTTTGCACATAGTAAGCGCTTAACAAATGCCATCATCATCGTTATTATTACTATTATTAAAACATTCCCCCAAGCATACTTGCATGTTGAGTGTTCTCCGCCATCTGACTGGTAGGAAAATCTACACCTTGTAACCTCCCCAGCGCTTAGAACAGTGCTTTGCACCTAGTAAACGCTTAATAAATGCCATCCTTATTATTATTATTATTATTACTGAGCCCCCTGTACAGTGCAGCAGCTTGGAAGGGAGGGCTTTTGGGAAGCCTTGGCGCTCTTTCTGTAGCAAAAGCAGAAACTCAGGGAAAAGGGATACCAAGCACAACGCTTCCCAGATTTCCCAGATCTCACGACTACCAGTCTGTAGCCCGTTCCGTGGGAAAGCACAAACCGTTGCAAAGCTGGGGAGGGAGAATAGTTTGGAAACACCAGAGAGGTGCCGCTAGCTTTAGACTGAAACTCAGCTCCGTTCCCAGCCCGGCGGGGATGGGGCGAGAGAGAGAGGAGCGGGTCTGGAGCCTGTTACGGAGGACCGGAAAAGTGAATCGAACCTTTAACCTTTCAGGTACCCTTTGCAGGTAATCCTGAAATGACGTCTTGGGATTTAGGGAATCTGGGAACTGAGGCGACGCCGCTTGAAAGCCCCAAATGTGAACCCCACACCCAGCCCCCTCTTCGCTAGCAATGTCCAAACGGAGAAAGGGTAGGTCGTTTGGATAAGCCAGCTCGAACCCAGCTAATCTTTGAGGAATTCACTACATAGGAGGATGGCTCTCCACATAATCCGATTGGCTTCCTAGTCCACTACACAGGAAGGTCACTACGGGAAGGAATAATAATGCTAATAACGACGGCATTTATTAAGCGCTTGTTATGCGCGAAGCACTGTT
Organism: Tachyglossus aculeatus; assembly: GCF_015852505.1. Lineage (NCBI taxonomy): Eukaryota > Metazoa > Chordata > Mammalia > Monotremata > Tachyglossidae > Tachyglossus > Tachyglossus aculeatus. Next base: position 639,786 of record NW_024044828.1, read on the forward strand.
CTAAGCACTGGAAGCGTGTCTACCAGCTCTGTGGCACTGTGCTCTCCCAAGCGCTTAGGACAGTGCTCAGCACTCAAAAAACACCAACGGTTGACCAATGGAAACTTTGCGAAGAGCGGCAACTCCGTTTGGGCCTCGGCGGGAGCTCTGGGTCTCCCATCAAAGGACGGCGTTGTGGAGCTTGCACCCCAGGAAGAGTGAGAGTGCGAAATGAAAGCAGGGGATGCGGAGGAAATGTTTGGAGAGAAGCAGCGAGGCTCAGTGGCAACAGCCCGGGCTTTGGAGGTCATGGGTTCAAATCCCGGCTCCACCAATTGTCAGGTGGGTGACTTTGGGCAAGTCACTTCACTTCTCTGGGCCTCAGTTCCCTCACCTGGAAAATGTGGATTAAGACTGTGAGCCCCCCGTGGGACAACCTGATTCATTCAATTGTATTTATTGAGTGCTTACTGTGTGCAGAGCACTGATCACCGTGTATCCTCCCCAGCGCTTAGAACAGTGCTTTGCACATAATAAGTGCTGAACAAATGCCATCATCATCATTATTATTATTATTTTGAGGGCACAGTGACTAGCCGAGCTCGCTGCTAGGAAGAAAAGAGTGGCTTTTTTTTATGTCCAAGTTGTGAAGGGGACAAAACTTGTGTTTTACAAAACAAAGCAAAAGAGAGCAAAGGAAAGTAAATGAGAAAACATCGCCAGGCGCTACCAACATTAAACACAAAACAATGTGACTAGGAGCACGGGTCTCCCACAGGCTTTCTCAGCCACGTACACCCTTGTAAACAAATTTTGCCATCAGTGGCATTCATCCGAATGAAGGGTAATTGCATACACTTGTTCAGAAGCAGCAGCAGGCTGGCATTCGGCCTCCAACCCACTGGGCCACTGAGCTGGGCTCTTTTTTCACCACAAACAAATCCACCGGGCAACTGTCACTTTCCCATTACTCTTTCCAGGGCCCCTGCAATTCAGTTCAATCCACACTGAGCGCTGACTGTGTGCAAAGCACTGTCATAAGCCCTTGGGGAAGTACAACAACAGACAGACACATTCCCTGCCCGTAACGAGCTCACGGTCTAGATATCCAGTCTGCACTCGATGAACCCTGTGCCCGCTGGGCCCTGGGGGATTTCAACTCCTCCGGCGTGGCCCTCCAACCTTTCCATCTAAGGGCTGAGCAAAATCCACGAGGAACCCGCCACCTTCCTATCGCAACTCTTGCGACTGCCCCCGTCCCACTGTGGCGGCCAGAACCAACGCTCACCGCCACGCCGCCTCCCTGGGATCACAAACCGGCTCTCTTTCACCTCCCCATCCCGATCTTCCTCTGCACCGCCTCAGTGGGAAAGAGACGAGCGGTAGGAAAACCTCGGGAAAGCTCCGGCAGCTGCTTCTGTAGCAGTCTCTGTGGCTGCGGTTCTGACTGTGGACTCCAAAACCACTAAAACCACTTTTAGACTGTGAGCCCACTGTTGGGTAGGGACTGTCTCTATATGTTGCCAACTTGTACTTCCCAAGCGCTTAGTACAGTGCTCTGCACAAAGTAAGCGCTCAATAAATACGATTGATTGATTAAAAGCCTGAAATTCTGCTCCTCTAGCGATAGCCCTAGAGATCTTTGGTTTGTTTCCGCGTCCGCTGTCTTGGTGTTTCCTTTCCTCTCTCCTTATGCCTCTGTTATCGGTCGCTTTTCCCCCACTTCAAACTTTAGTTTGTGAGCTTTCTTAGGGCCAAGGAACACGTCTAATTCCAACTTGCATATTTTTTTCCGGCACCAAGAACGGGCTTAATAAATACCGTTACGACTAAGAGACACCCACCTTGCAGATTCCTAGCTTTATCTTGTTCCTGTTGGCGTCCATCTCCTCCCACACATCTTTTTCCTGGGGGCGAGGTGGCACGGACGATCCAGGCGGTCTTTCAGGTGACACTCCAACGGGGATCCCATTTTCCCCATCGCTAAGTTGCTCGTCTGGAAATACTTCGTCTGTGTTTTCCCTCAGCAGGTCTCCTGGGATAGGAGTGGCATTGGCGATTCTGCAAAAGAAAAAAAAATCACTTTTAAAGTCAGGAGCGTTTATTATAGTCTCCAGATCGATCAACAGTAAGAGTTCTTACTGAGTGCAGAGTACTGTACTAAGCATTCGAGAGAGAGTACAGTTACGTGACCCCCCAATCTCTCCTTCTCCAGCCCAGCCTGCACCCTCCGCTCTTCTGCCGCTAACCTCCTCACTGTACCTCGTTCTCGCCCATCCCGCCGTGGACCCCCGGCCCACGTCCTCCCCCTGGCCCGGAATGCCCTCCCTCGGCACATCCACCAAGCTAGCTCTCTTCCTCCCTTCAAAGTCCTACTGAGAGCTCACCTCTTCCAGGAGGCCTTCCCAGATTGAGCCCCCTTTTTCCTCTCCTCCTCCCCATCCCTCCCGCCTAACTTCCATCCCCTCCCCACAGCACCTGTATATATATCTGTACAGATTTATTATTCTATTTATTTTACTTTGTAAGTATTTACTATTTATTTTGTTAATGATGTGCATATAGCTTTAATTTTATTTGTTCTGACGACTTTGACACCTGTTTCCATGTTTTATTTTGTTGCCTGTCTCCCCCTTCTACGCTGGGAGCCCGTTGTCGGGTAGCGACCGTCTCTATATGTTGCCGACCTGTACTTCCCAAGCGCTTAGAGTCTGTAGCGACCGTCTCTATATGTTGCTGACCTGTACTTCCCAAGCGCTTAGTCCAGTAGTCTGCACACAGTAAGCGCTCAATAAATACGATCGAACGAATGAATGAAAAGTACAACAGAGTTACCACGTTCTTGCTCTCTAGGGGCTTTACAATCTAAAAACATTAAAATAAATTCCAGGGAGGAGAAATAATAATAATAATAATAATGGCATTTATTAAGTGCTTACTATGTGCAAAGCCCTGTTCTAAGTGCTGGGGAGGTTACAAGATGATCAGGTTGTCCCACAGGGGGCTCACAGTCTCCATCCCTCTCTGCTACTCTCCCATCCTTCCCAGCAGTCTCCTCAGAGGAGCTCTCCTCCCTCCTCTCAAGTGCTACTCCGGCCACCTGTGCTTCAGACCCCATTCCCTCTCATCTCATGAAATCTCTCGCTCCGTCCCTTCTCCCCTCCTTAACTTCCATCTTCAACCGCTCACTCTCCACTGGTTCCTTCCCCTCTGCCTTCAAACATGCCCATGTCTCTCCCATCCTAAAAAAACCCTCTCTTGACCTCACCTCACCTTCTAGTTATCGCCCCATCTTCCTCCTACCGTTCCTTTCCAAACTCCTTGAACGAGTAGTCTACACCCGCTGCCTCGAATTCCTCAACACCAACTCTCTCCTCGACCCCCGCCAGTCTGGCTTCCGTCCCCTACATTCCACGGAAACTGCCCTCTCAAAGGTCACCAATGACCTCCTGCTTGCCAAATCCAACGGCTCCTACTCTATACTAATCCTCCTCGACCTCTCAGCTGCCTTCGACACTGTGGACCACCCCCTTCTCCTCAACACGCTATGCAACCTTGGCTTCACAGACTCCGTCCTCTCCTGGTTCTCCTCATCTCTCCGGTCGTTCATTCTCAGTCTCTTTTGCAGGCTCCTCCTCCCCCTCCCATCCCCTTACTGTGGGGGTTCCCCAAGGTTCAGTGCTTGGTCCCCTTCTGTTCTCGATCTACACGCCCTCCCTTGGTGACCTCATTCGCTCCCACGGCTTCAACTATCATCTCTACGCTGATGACACCCAGATCTCCATCTCTGCCCCTGCTCTCTCCTCCTCCCTCCAGGCTCGCATCTCCTCCTGCCTTCAGGACATCTCCATCTGGATGCCTGCCCGCCACCTAAAGCTCAACATGTCGAAGACTGAATTCCTTGTCTTCCCTCCCAAACCCTGCCCTCTCCCTGACTTTCCCATCACTGTTGACGGCACTACCATCCTTCCCGTCTCACAAGCCCGCAAACTTGGTGTCATCCTCGACTCCGCTCTCTCATTCACCCCTCACATCCAAGCCGTCACCAAAACCTGCCGGTCTCAGCTCCGCAACATTGCCAAGATCCGCCCTTTCCTCTCCATCCACACCGCTACCCTTCTCGTTCAAGCTCTCATCCCATCTGGACTACTGCATCAGCCTTCTCTCTGATCGCCCATCCTCGTGTCTCTCCCCACTTCAATCCCTACTTCATGCTGCTGCCCGGATTGTCTTTGTCCAGAAATGCTCTGGGCATGTTACTCCCCTCCTCAAAAATCTCCAGTGGCTACCAATCAACCTACGCATCAGGCAGAAACTCCTCACCCTCGGCTTCAAGGCTGTCCCTCACCTCGCCCCCTTCTACCTCCCCTCCCTTCTCTCCTTCTCCAGCCCAGCCCGCACCCTCCGCTCCTCTGCCGCTAACCTCCTCACCGTACCTCGTTCTCGCCCGTCCCACCGTCGACCCCCAGCCCACTTCATCCCCCTGGCCTGGAATGCCCTCCCTCCCCACATCGGCCAATCTGGCTCTCTTCCTCCCTTCAAGGCCCTACTGAGAGCTCACCTCCTCCAGGAGGCCTTCCCAGACTGAGCCCCTTCCTTCCTCGCCCCCCTTGTCCCCCTCTCCATCCCCCCCATCTTACCTCCTTCCCTTCCCCACAGCACCTGTTTATATGTATATGTTTGTACATATTTGTTACTCTATTTATTTATTTATTTTACTTGTACATATCTATTCTATTTATTTTATTTTGTTAGTATGTTTGGTTTTGTTCTCTGTCTCCCCCTTTTAGACTGTGAGCCCACTGTTGGGTAGGGACTGTCTCTATATGTTGCCAACTTGGACTTCCCAAGCGCTTAGTACAGTGCTCTGCACACAGTAAGCGCTCAATAAATACGATTGATGATGATGATGATCTAGCAGCTTTTCTGCTGCCCACGGTTTTCTTCTCTAACTCCCGCGTAGAGTATGGTGACCTATTCAAAACCAATCAAATCCTAATCAGTTCATCAATTAATTCCTCTTTTACAGATGAGGTAACTGAGGCCCAGAGAATAATAATAATAATAATGATGGCGTTAATTAAGCGCTTACTACGTGCAAAGCACTGTTCTAAGCGCTAGGGAGGTTACAAGGTGAGCAGGTTGTCCCACAGGGGGATCACAGTCTTCATCCCCATTTTACAGAGGAGGGAACTGAGGCCCAGAGAAGTGAAGTGACTTGCCCAAGGTCACACAGCAGACAAGTGGCAGGGCCAGGATTAGAACCCGGACTCTTCCAGATCTTTAGAGTTCCTCTAGAGATGCTCTGTGCTTCCCTTCTGGCTGCAACATTCCCTCTGGGACTTCCTTTTCCGGAGTCCCGCTGCTAGCTGAGAGGACGTATGCTAGCAGAGAGGCAGGCAACTGTGTGCATTCACACTTGATGGTGTGTGTCTGGAGGTGTGAAATGATTTTCCCACGGTTATTTTCAATATTAAATCCTGAGAGAAAACAACATTGTGGCAACTCTACGTTGTGCTGCAAACACACTTGGAATCAGCAGAGAATTTGGCAAACTGCAAATTCAGCCCATATGCGGTAACCTCCAGGATTCAGTTTCTTTTCTTGCGACCGTTTCCAAATGCCAAAAAGGTAACTGAAATCCTCTAATCAAATCTGGCGTGGCTGATCTCGCTAACTCTCCATTATACGTTCATTACGAACAGGGCGTCCTGGAGATCAAGTGACTCATTCACGCGCCTTTTCACTGCTGGTTTGGGTACCCATTTGGGAAAACAACCATCCTTGGACTTCTCATCCAAAGTCAGTGATCCCCCCCCACCCAAGGGGCACATCCTGATGAGCCCAGCAGCAGAAGTCATCTAAGGTCTCCTAGCAACAGATGGGAGATTTGAATCCCAGGAGAATTCAGAGGATCAGCCCCGTAAGAGGAAATCTGCAGACTCCTTTCCTCACCAGGCCTCCAGACCAAGTATTTCTAGTTTACATCTACTTTGGCTCTCACGTTCAAATAACTACCACTGCATGCTAGTTGGATTTTCAACCCTGCAAAATCATGACGGAGAAGTTCAACACCTGTGAGCTTCCCCACCACCTTCTTTCATCATCTGATCTTGTGGCGGCCCAGCGGTCACGGGTTCAAATCCCGGCTCCACCAACTGTCAGCTGGGTGACTTTGGGCCAGTCATTTCACTTCTCTGGGCCTCGGTGACCTCATCTGTAAAATGGCGATTGACCGTAAGCCCCCCGTGGGGACACCTGATCACCTTGCATCCCTCCAGAACAGTGCTTTGCATGTAGTAAGCGCTGAATAAATGCCATCATCATCATTATTATTATTATTAGGTACTGATATTTTATCAAACAGCCTCGGGACAAACTCCCATCTTGGTTCTTAATTCTCACCACTTTCTGCTAGTACTGAAGACGCCTTCTCTCCCCCTGGCATCAGTTTGCCTACTTTTCATTCATTCAGTCGTATTTATTGAGCACTTACTGTGCACTGTAGAGGGGAAATGTGCCCCGGAGCTGGCAGACAACACTGCTTTTCCCCACGGCAGCATTTATTCCCAAACGGACTTGGGCATTTTTCCCCCCCAGTTTCCCTCTCCATTTCCCCAGCAACCGTAAGGGTGGAAAGCAATAGAAGGGAGAGGGAATCCTGATTGGTGAGAAAAAGGGGAGTGAAGACAAAGTGGAAGAAATAGAGGAGCGCATCCAGAAGATCTGGCAGAATTAGGATGGGCAGAAAAAAAAACAACCCCAAATAATCTGGTCTGACAAAGTTTTACACATTAGACCTCTTACTCAGTTATGCCTGTGCAGCTTTTGTGACCCCATTTACCAGTATCGTGGCGATAGCGATATCGATCAGTTGAGGGTCTTCTAGACTGTGAGCCCACTGTTGGGTAGGGACCGTCTCTATATGTTGCCAACTTGTACTTCCCAAGCGCTTAGTACAGTGCTCTGCACACAGTAGGCGCTCAATAAATACGATTGAATGAATGAATTGAATGCTTACTACGTGCAGAGCGCTGTACTAAGTGCTTGGGCGCTAAAGCGGTTCCCTCAGTGGGGACAGCAACGGCAAGTCACGGGAACTTTAGAAAGAAATGGTGTGCTGAGCCCGTTGTCGGGTAGGGACCGTCTCTATATGTTGCTGACTTGTACTTTCCAAGCGCTTAGTACAGTGCTCTGCACGCAGTAAGCGCTCAATAAATACGACTGAATGAAGGAATGAATGATGGGAGGCCTGGACAGATCTCTCCCTCACTTCCTTGCTGCTCCGCTCTAAAGCCCTTGGTCTTGCCTACTGATTAGCCAGAAATTCTAGGCCTATCCATCAACACTTATTCCCCGTTAATACTGTATTATACTGCTCAATCAATCCTGTAAAAAAAAAATGTATCTGTTATGTCTCCGCTCCTCGAGGGGAGGGAAGACATGTCTCGCTTCTAACGTTGCCGACCTGTACTTCCCAAGCGCTTAGTACAGTGCTCTGCACACAGTAGTGCTTGATAACTACATGGAAAGAGCATGGGCTTTGGAGTCAGAGGTCATGGGTTCAAATCCCGGCTCCGCCAACTGTCAGCTGGGTGACTTTGGGCAGGTCGCTTCACTTCTCTGGGCCTCAGTTCCCTCATCTGGAAAATGGGGATGAAGACTGGGAGCCCCCCCATGGGGCAACCTGATCACCTTGTAACCTCCCCAGCATTTAGAACAGTTCTTTGCACATAGTAAGTGCTTAATAAATACCATTGTTATTATTATTATTATTGAATGTACAGAGATAAGCATTCGGGAATACCACCGATCGGCTGCTCATTCTCCGTGGGGACCTCCGGCCGGGAAGATTCAGTTCGACGCCGGGGCTGTTTTGGCCGTTCAGACCTACCCAATCGCAGCAGGTGTTAGGCGGGTGTGTAGCTGAGGAGTTGTGGAAGTGGTGGTTGTCGTCAGGGAGCCGTCAGTGCCGCTCTTCTCCCAGTCAAACGGATCGCTTTCAATCACTCCGAAGGTCTTGATGCTGTTGTCGAACACGGACGTGAGGAGCTGAACCCACAAAAAACCCCCCAAAAACTCAATAAGCCAAAAATCAATGGGGAATATTTCTGTCCTATGGAAGGGAAAGAGAACAATATACAGAGAAGCAGCGTGGCTCGGTGGAAAGAGCCCGGGCTTTGGAGTCAGAGGTCGTGGGTTCATATCCCGGCTCTGCCAATTGTCAGCTGGGTGACTTTGGGAGTCAGAGGTCATGGGTTCTAATCCCGGTTCCGCCATTTGCCAGCTGTGTGACTTTGGGCAAGTCACTTCATTTCTCTGGGCCTCAGTTCCCTCAACTGTAAAATGGGGATTAAGACTGTGAGCCCCTCATGGGACAACCTGATCACCTTGTATCCTCCCCAGTGCTTAGAACAGTGCTTTGCACATAGTAAACGCTTAACAAATGCCATTATTATTATTATTATTACTTGGAAGATATTCCCTTTATATGAAGAAGGTCAACAGGGCTGGTCCCTGACGTTCTTCTTTGTACAGTAAACGGTTCGGTTACTTGGTTAAATTACTACATCCTGATATTCTCCTGCAGAGAGGGTCTAACCGAGCTCTCTCAAGTCCGAAGACAACTGTCATCACGGTGGTCAGGAATCGTTATCGTAAGAACGCTGCTGCCCAAAATCCAGATAGCAAGCCGACCTCGTCCATCTCTGCTTTATGCTCTGCCTTCCACCCGGTCCTACTGACTCTCGCCAACTGTCTCAGGTATTTAACTCTCTCCTCAAACGCCCCCAATCCGCTGTGTTCCCATCTCTGGCCCCTAATCACCTGGCCACGTGCTTAGTGAGAAAATTGAAACCATCGGGAGGAACCTCTCTAAAATCTCCCCGGCTCCTCTACGGTCCCTCCTTCCACCCGCCCCTTTTGACTCTCACATCTTTCTCAGTGGTATCTCAAGGGATGATCTCCCGCCTCCTCTCCAATTCTACCCCCTTCCACCTGTAACTCCAACCCAATCCCGCTGCACTTTATCAAAAGGCTCGCCTCCTCCCTCCTTCCCTCTCCGGTCACCATCGTCAATGGTTCACTCTCCAATGGCTTCTTCACCACTGCTCTCAAACCCGCTGTACGTACCCCCATACTAAAAAGACCCCACGACCCCTTCCAGTTAACGTCTCATCTCCAGTTAACGTCCCACCTCCATCCTACCATTCCTCTCCAAACTCCTTGAGCAAGTTGCCGACACGTGCTAACTCCGCTTCCTCTCCTCCCAGTCTCTCCATGGCCTCCGCCAGTCTGGTTTCTGCCTCCTTCGCTCTACAGAAACGGCCCTCTCAAAGATATCTCCAGAGAAACAGCAGGGCCTGGCGGGAAGAGCACGCGCTTGGGAGTCGGAGGACGTGAGGTCTAATTCCGACTCTGCCTCTTGTCTGCTGTGTGGCCTTGGGAAAGGCACTTACCTTCTCTGTGCCTCAGTTACCTCATCTGTAAAATGGGGATTAAAACCGTGAGCCTGACGTGGGACGACCTGATGACCTCGTATCTACGCCAGCGCTTAGAACGGTGCTTGGCAGACGAAAGCACTTAACAAATACCATTATTATTATTACTATTATCTCCTTGCCAAACCCAATGGCATCGACTCCATCCTGATCTTTCTCAATTTATCAGCTACTTTCGTGCACCTAGCTTTATTTTATTTATTTTGATGACTTGACACCTGTCCACATGTTTTGTTTTGTTGCCTGTCTCCCCCTTCTAGCCTGTGAGCCCGTTGTTGGGTAGGGACCGTCTCTATATGTTGCCGACTTGTACTTCCCAAGCGCTTAGTACAGTGCTCTGCACACAGTAAGCGCTCAATAAATACGACTGAATGAATGAATGAATAAATGAGACTGTTGACCACCCCCTTCTCCTGGAAACATTAGCCAAACATGGCTTCACTGACACTGTCCTCCCCTGGATCTCTTATCTCTCCGGCTGTTCGTTCTCAGCCTCTCTGTGGGCTCCTCCTCTGCTTCCCACCCCCTATCAGGCGTCCCATCAATTCTCCATCTACACCCACTCCATTGGAAAACTCATCTGCTCCTATGACCACAACTGCTGCCTCTCTGCGGATGATTCCCAAATCTCCATCCCCAGCCCTGATCTCTCTCCCTCTCTGTGGTCTTAAATTTCCCTTCAAGACATCTCCATTTGGCTATCCGCCCGTCACCTCAAACTTGACATGTCCAAAACAGAGCTCCTTATGATAATAATAAATAACGGTGGCATTTAAGTGCTTACTATGCGCCAAGCACTGTTCTAAGCACGGGGTAGATACAAGGTAATTAGGATGTCCCGTGTGTGGGGCTCACAGTCTTAATCCCCAGAGGAGGTAACTGAGGCACAAGAGAAGTTAAATGACTTGCCCAAAGCCACACGATCGATGAGTGGTGGGGCTGGGATCGGAATCCACGACCTCTGACTCTGCCAACACTGCAGATCCTTCCTGTCTCACAAGCCTGTAACCCTGGAGTTACCCTTGACTCCACTCTCTTGTTGCCTGTCTCCCCCTTCTAGACCGTGAGCCCGTTGTTGGGAAGGCACCGTCTCTATATGTTGCCGACTTGAACTTCCCAAGCACTTAGTCCAGTGCTCTGCACACAGTAAGCGCTCAATAAATGCGATTGAATGAATGAACGAATGAACCTACAAATTCAATCTACCACTAAATCCTTTTGGTTCACCCTTCCCCATGTCGCTAAAATCCCCCCTTTCCTCTCCATTCAACCTGCCACCATATTAATCCAAGCAATTATCTTTTTCTGCCTCGATTAGTCCATCAGCCTTCCGGCTGACCTCTCTCTCCCCACTCCAGTCCACACTTCACTCTGTTGCCCGGATCGTTCTTCTAAAAAAACGTTCAGTTCGTGTCGCCCCACTCCTCAAGAACCTCCAGTAGTTGCCCATCCACTTCTGCATCACACAGAAACTCCTTACCATCATGGCTTTAAAGCACTCAATAATAATTATAATTATAATGATGGCATTTATTAAGCGCTTACTATGTGCTTAATGTGCTGAGGAGGTTACCAGGTGATCCGGTTGTCCCACGGGGGCTCATGGTCTTAATCCCCATTTTCCAGATGAGGTCACTGAGGCCCAGAGAAGTGAAGCGATTTGCCCAAAGTCACCCAGCTGACGAGTGGCGGAGCCGGGATTTGAACCCATGACCTCTGACTCCAAAGCCCGGGCTCTTTCCACTGAGCCACGCTGCTTCTCTAATCGCCTTGCCCCCTCCTACCTCACCTCGCTACTCTTCTAGCAGTGTCGCCCGATGGTTAGAGCACAGGCCTGAGAGTCAGAAGGATCTGGGCTCTAATCCCAGCTCTGCCACTTTGTCGGCTGTGTGACCTTAGGCAAGTCACTTCACTTTCCGTTATTCAGTTCTCTCATCTGGAAAATGGGGATTAAAACCACGGTCCCATGTGAGGGAGGGACTGTGTCCAGCCTGATTAGCTTGGATCTGCCCCAGCAATTAACAAATACCACATTATTACGATTGCTTTTATTCATTCATTCATTCATTCAATCTTATTTATTGAGCGCTTACTGTGTGCACAGCACTGTACTAAGCGCTTGGGAAGTCCAAGTTGGTAACATACAGAGACGGTCCCTACCCAATAGTGGGCTCACGGTCTAGAAGGGGAAGACAGACAACAAAACAACACATATTAACAAAATAAACTTCTACTTCTACAACCCAGCCTGCACAGTTTGCTCCGCTACTGCCAACCTACTCACTGTATCTTGATTTCATCTATTTCGCCGCCATCCCCTCGCCCTGGTCGTGCCTCCGGCCTGGAATGCCCCCCGCCCCGGCCCCCATTCCCTTTTCATACTCGACAATTCCTCTCCCCCGCCTTTCAAAGCCTTATTGAAGGCACATTCATTCATTCAATCATATTTATTGAGCGCTTACTGTGTGCACAGCACCGCACTAAACGCTTGGGAAGTACAAGATGGCAACATATAGAGACGGTCCCACATCTCCTCCAAGAGACCTTCCTTGACTAAACCCTCACTTCCTCTTTTCCCACTCCCTTCTCCGGCTCCCTTTATTTACCACCACACCAAATCCAGCCCCACGGCATTTACGTACACATCCGTAGTTTATTCATTTATATTAAAGACTGTATCCCCCTCTAGACTGTATACACACTGTGGACATGGAATGTGTCTGTTATACTGCTACGTTATACTCTCTCGAGCGCTTAGTACAGTGTTCTGCACACCGTAAGTGCTCAGTAAATATGACTGATTGATTGACTTTTTGGCCCATCTAATTTCCTGCTTGCACCAGTTCCGCCACTCTTTATGGGCACTGCTTTTCTCCTCACTTTGTTGGGTTTTTTTGTTTTTCATAGGATGACTTTTCCTTTCCAATGATCTCTTTTCTCCTACCTATGCAGAGCTTCCACTTGATCCTCTCCTTCTCTGCTTGACTGTGATTGTTTCTTGTTTGTTTGGGGCAAATTCATTCATTCAATCGTATTTATTGAGCGCTTACTGTGTGCAGAGCACTGTACTAAGCGCTTGGGAAGTACAAGTTGGCAACATATAGAGATGGTCCCTAACCAACAGCAGGCTCACAGTCTGGAAGGGGGACACAGACAACGAAACAAGACATATTAACAAAATAAATAGAATAAATATGTACAAGTAAAATAGAGTAATAGATATGTACGAACATATATATATATATTCATTCATTCAATCGTATGTTTTACTTAGGCTCTATGAAGTATTTAAAAAGCCTCCAGGCCTTTCGTGTGTAACTTGGTTTTATAATTGCTCCTTTCAAATTGTTTCTAACTAAGGTTCACCTTTTTTTCTGAGTTCCAATTTTTACCACCAAATATTCCCCGTCAGCCACTTCGGCCGCCCACCCGGCATGAACAAGACCGCGTGGCTCAGTGGAAAGAGCCCGGGCTTTGGAGTCAGAGGTCATGGGTTCAAATCCCGGCTCCACCAATTGTCAGCTGGGTGACTTTGGGCAAGTCACTTCACTTCTCTGGGCCTCAGTTCCCTCATCTGCAAAATGGGGATGAAGACTGTGAGGCCCCCGCGGGACAACCTGTTCACTCTGTAACCTCCTCAGTGCTTAGAACAGTGCTTGGCACATAGTAAGCGCATAATAAATGCCATTATTATAATTATTAAATTTAATCAAACCCTGGTAACAGTACTGCGGAGTGATTCTCTCATATAAACCTCCTGTAAACTCTCCAAAATGAAATCCGGCATATTCATTCAATCGTATTTATTGAGCGCTTACTGTGTGCAGAGCACTGTACTAAGCGCTTGGGAAGTACAAGTTGGCGATATGTAGAGACGGTTCCTACCCAACAGCGGACATATCATCTTTCTCTTCTGATTTTATAAATAATTGTTCCAGATGTCACTCAGCTGGCTCAAAAATCGTATCCCTACTTCCACTGAGGTTTTTCAGCCAGTATTTGAAAGTATAATGGAGTTTCCTATTCGTTACGGCCTGGATTATAGCTTCTCCTAGCATGGCTCAGTGGAAAGAGCCCGGGCTTTGGAGTCAGAGGTCACGGGTTCAAGTCCCAGCTCCGCCAGTTGTCAGCTCTGTGACTTTGGGCAAGTCACTTCACTTCTCTGGGCCTCAGTGACCTCCTCTGTAAAATGGGGATGAAAACTGCGAGCCCTACGTGGGACAACCTGATCACCTTGTATCCGAACAGTGCTTTGCACATAGTAAGCGCTTAACAAATACCATCATTATTATTATTATTATTAATCAACCGATGGTATTTATCGAGCCCTGTGTGCAGAACTCTATACTACGTGCTTACATGAGTACAGTACGATAGAGTTGGTTGTTATGATCCCTGCCATTATCCCTGTCATTGCTCTCTCCCCCTTCTGGACTGTGAGCCCACTGTTGGGTAGGGACCGTTTCTATATGTTGCCAACTTGGACTTCCCAAGCGCTTAGTCCAGTGCTCTGCACACAGTAAGCGCTCAATAAATACGATTGAATGAATGAATGAATTAAGAAGATAGCAATCCGGCTGTGAGAGATGGATATTAAAATAAATTAAAGCTAGGGGAAGTGGCAGATTGTAAGGACACGTACACAGAGGCTGTAAAATCGAAGTACTTAAGGGGTACAGACCAGAGTGTGTATGTGACGTAAAAGGCTGGGCGAATGAGGACGTGAGGGTCTCATGGAGAAGACGTGATTTTAGTACGGCTTTGGCCACGGGGAGGGAGACAGTTTGTAGGATGTGAAGGGGGAGGGAGTCCCAGGCCAGAGGGAAGATGTGAACATGGGGTTGGCAGCGGGACAAGCAAAATCAAGGTACAGTGAAACCCTAGAGGTGTAAAGTGTTTGGGCTGGGTTGTAGAAGGAGATTAGCGAGGTGAGGTAATAATAATAATAATAGAATTTATTAAGCACTTACTATGTGCAAAGCACTGTTCTAAGTGCTGGGGAGGTTACAAAGCAATCAGTTTGTCCCACAGGGGACTCCCGATCTTCACCCCCATTTTCCAGATGAGGTCACTGAGGCCCAGAGAAGTGAAGTGACTTACCCCAAGTCACCCAGCTGACAATCGGCGGAGCCGGGGTTTGAACCCACGACCTCCGACTCCAAAGCCCGGGCTCTTTCCACTGAGCCACGTGGCTTCCCTGAGGTAGGAGAGGCTCACTGTGGGCAGGAAATGTGTCTGTCTGCTGTTGTGTTGTATTCTCCCAAGAGCTTAGTACGGTGCTTTGCACACAGTAAACACTTGGAGCAAAATAGTTTTTAGGCCACACCATTTAGTCCCAGGCCCATGCTCTGTCCAATCGGATACGCTATTTCTCAAGTAGCATTTCCTCCTGCCTTCAGGACATATTCCTTCATTCATTCAGTCGCATTTACGGAGCGCTTACTGTGTGCAGAGCACTGTACTAAGCGCTTGGGAAGTACAAGTCGGCATCATATAGAGACGGTCCCTACCCAACAACGGGCACACAGTCTAGAAGGGGGAGACAGACAACAAAACAAAATATGTAATAATGATGGTATTTGCTAAGCGTGTACTATGTGCAAAGCACTGTTGTAAGCACTGGGGAGATACAAGGTGATCAGGTTGTCCCACGGGGAGCTCCCAGTCTTTTAATCCCCATTTTCCAGATGAGGGAACTGAGGCCCAGAGACACAGCTGACAATTGGCGGAGCCGGGATTCATTCATTCATTCATTCAATCGTATTTATGGAGCGCTTACTGTGTGCAGAGCACTGTACTAAGCGCTTGGGAAATCCAAGTAGGCAACATATAGAGACAGTCCCTACCCAACAGCGGGCTCACAGTCTAGAAGGGGGAGACAGACAACAAAATAAAACATATTAACAAAATAGAATATGTACAAGTAAAATAAATAGAGTAATAAATATGTACAAACATATATACATATATACAGGTATATATATACACACACACACGTGTATACATATATAAATGTCCCACATGGAACTCACCATCCCAATTTACCAATGAGGCAACTGAGGCCCAGAGAAGTGAAGTGATATGTCTAAGATTACACAAAAGGCAAGTGATGGAGCTGGGATTAATAATAATAATAATAATAATGATGATGGCATTTATTAAGCACTTACTATGTGCAAAGCATACACATATAAATGTCCCACATGGAACTCACCATCCCAATTTACCGATGAGGCAACTGAGGTCCAGAGAAGTGAAGTGACTTGTCTAAGATTACACAAAAGGCAAGTGATGGAGCTGGGATTAATAATAATAATAATAATAATAATAATGGCATTTATTAAGCACTTACTATGTGCAAAGCACCGTTCTAAGTGCTGGGAAGGTTACAATGTGATCAGGTTGTCCCAAGGGGGGCTCACAGTCTTCATCCCCATTTTCCAGATGAGGTAACTGAGGCTCAGAGAAATGAAGTGACTTGCCCAAAGCCACCCAGCTGACAAGTGGCGGAGCCGGGATTTGAAACCATGACCTCTAACTCAGGTCCTTCTGACTCCCACGCCTGGGCTCTATCCACTAGGCTGCAGCGCGTGTACAGAAGCTCAAGGAACAGAGATCGCAAGTTTCCCAAGGGAAGCTCAAGATAATCCCTATTTACTGGCAATGCAGATCTCCGAGCTGATAGGCTCGTCTTCACCCTGGCGCCTGGTACAAGAATAATAATAATAATAATAATAATAATAATAATAATAATAATAATAATAATAATGATAATAATGGCATTTGTTAAGTGCTTACTATGTGCAGAGCACTGTTCTAAGCACTGGATACCTGGCACATAGTAAGCGCTCAACCAACCAGTTTGAACCCAAAGCCCAGGCTCTTTCCACTGAGCCACGCCGCTTTTCTACACATCGCTTTCAAGAGGCCTTCCCCAACTAAGTCTTCATTTCCTCCTCCCCTATTCCCACCTGCCACCCCTGCACTTGTATCTGTACTCTTTATTTGAGCCCCTCCCATCCCTTAATATTTATACGGATGTCTCTATATGTTGCCAACTTGGACTTCCCAAGCGCTTAGGACAGTGCTCTGCACACAGTAAGCGCTCAATAAATATAATTGAATGAATGAATGAATGACTAGGCCACGCTGCTTCTCTGGACACAGTGGGTGTGGGAAGTTTTCAAGCTTCACTCTTTGGCCCAGTGAATTAGCACTTCATCAATCGTATTTATTGAGCGCTTACTATGTGCACAGCACTGTACTAAGCGCTTGGGAAGTACAAATTGGCAACATATAGAGACAGTCCCTACCCAACAGTGGGCTCACAGTCTAAAAGGGGGAGACAGAGAACAAAACCAAACATACTAACAAAATAAAATGAATAGAATAGATATGTACAAGTAAAATAAATAAATAAATAGAGTAATAAATATGTACAAACATATATACATATATACAGGTGCTGTGGGGAAGGGAAGGAGGTAAGATGGGGGGATGGAGAGGGGGACGAGGGGGAGAGGAAGGAAGGGGCTCAGTGTGGGAAGGCCTCCTGGAGGAGGTGAGCTCTCAGCAGGGCCTTGAAGGGAGGAAGAGAGCTAGCTTGGCGGATGGGCAGAGGGATTGGGGGCATTCCAGGCCCGGGGGACTTTCGTTGCTCTTCCCCGTTCGGCGTGAACGGCGCGTTCCTACAGAGGACCGTTCAGCTATCAGACGGGCCGATGCCGGAGACCAGTGCTCCCACCCCTCAGAAAACACAAACATACACTCGAGCTTCCGTGCCTCTGTGGCAACACGAGAGCAAAGAAAGCCTCCCCCCATCTGCCACCTCGCTTGTTTCTTGCTCCAGAATGGAGGAGGTTTCGGCCGCCTCCCGCAGTAGAGGAATGAGCCCGCTGTCGGGTAGGGACCGTCTCTGTATGTTGCCAACTTGTACTTCCCAAGCGCGTAGTCCAGTGCTCTGCACACGGTAAGCGCTCGATAAACACGATCGAATGAATAAGCAGAGCCCTGGAAACCACGGAGAAAAGGAAGAGCAGCAAGGGAGAGAACGAGGGTTGTTCCTTTAGCCCAGAGCAGATGCATGGAGCTGTATAGGGCAAGCGACAGGTGACTCTGCTGCCATAATAATAATAATAATGATGGCATTTATTAAGTGCTTACTATGTGCAAAGCACTGTTCTAAGCGCTGGGGAGGTTACAAGGTCATCAGGTTGTCCCACGGGGGGCTCACAGTCCTCACCCCCATTCTACAGATGAGGGAACAGGCACAGAGAAGCCGAGTGACCTGCCCAAAGTCACACAGCTGACAATTGGCAAAGCCGGGATTTGAACCCGTGAACTCCACTGAGCCATGCTGCTTGACACATTCTATTACTATTAGATCATTATTATGATCATTAACTATTATTATAATTATGATTGTATTATAACCATATAATTATAGATTACATATTGTATGATCATATTATATATTATTTATAATACAAAGTATATTATATATTGTTCTATATTTACATATATTACACAATATAATATGCAATATGATCTATAATTTTGATTATATCATGATAGTATGGTATAATATAATTCTAGATTATATATTGTATGATTATACAGTATATTATGTAATATAGTATATATTACATATATGATTATACAACATAATCTAGGATTATGATTATATTATAATTATATGATAGTGCAATTCTAGATTATAGCCTGTAAAATTATATAATATATGATATGTATGATGTATAATATATTATATAGTTGTTATAATATAATTATAATTATTGTGTTAATATATTGTATTATTATTGTTATTATTAGATCTATTATTATAGATCATGTCCCACAAGGGACCCCCAATCTTAATCCCCAATTTACAAGTGAGGTAACATTGGGCACAGACACTGTCATATTGGGCTGCCGGTTTCGACGTAGAATTGGCAGCCTGGCAGCAATGTATGCTCTTGTTTTCCTTCCTCCAACGGGTCTCAGAGGTGTCCAATCTGGACTTGCCAAAGCACAGGGAAGGAAGCAACACGCCGTCCCGGATAGAGCATGGATTTGGGAGTCAGAAGGTCAAGGGTTCTAATCCCAGCTCCGCCACCTGCGGCAACTCGCTTCACTTCTAGCGTCTCAGTTCCCTCGTCTGTAAAATGGGGATGGAGACGGTGAGCCCCATGCCTGTCCACATGTTTGGTTTTGTTGTCGGTCTCCCCCTTCTAGACGGAGAGCCCGCTGTTGGGTA
Source organism: Tachyglossus aculeatus (assembly GCF_015852505.1). Lineage (NCBI taxonomy): Eukaryota > Metazoa > Chordata > Mammalia > Monotremata > Tachyglossidae > Tachyglossus > Tachyglossus aculeatus. The sequence goes on from NW_024044828.1 coordinate 658,521, forward strand.
GCGACCGTCCCTCTATGTTGCCAACATGGACTTCCCAAGCGCTTAGTCCAGTGCTCTGCACACAGTAAGCGCTCAGCAAGTGTGCCCGGACTTTCACTGAAACTGGATTGAAATGGGGTGAAAAGGATCTCTGGAAATTCAGTGGCAGATATCTGCCCAAATAAATAACCCTCCGTGAGTTTCTAGGAACTTTCTGCAAGACTGATATGGGCATCTCTGTTTGAATTGACACCTTTCTATGGTTGAAAGAGTATAAATATTTTCTGGAACAATTCATGTAGTGAACTAAAGCTAATTTAAATTTTCCCAAGTGGGCAGTACCACTGGCGTTTCGTGTGTTCTTAAGGGAGGATGAAATATGTTGGGATCGTGTTTTTATAACAATTGCAAATAAGGAATAGGCTCCTGGCCAAGATGGAGCTGTGGTATTTATTTTGTTCATGATGTGCATCTAGCTTTACTTCTATTTATTCTGAGGACTTGACACCTGTCCACATGTTTTGTTTTGTTGTCTGTCTCCCCCTTCTAGACTGTGAGCCCGTTGTTGGGTAGGGACCGTCTCTATATCAATCAATCAATCAATCAATCAATTGTATTTATTGAGCGCTTACTGTGTGCAGAGCACTGTACTAAGTGCTTGGGAAGTACAAGTATATGCTGCCAACCTGTACTTCCCAAGCACTTGGTACAGTGCTCTGCACACAGTAAGCACTCAATAAATACGATTAAATGAATGACACATCGACTGTCCCCAACCCAACTGGCTTGTATCCTCTCCAGCATTTAGTAATAATAATGATGGCATTTATTAAGCGCTTACTATATGCAAAGCCCTGTTCTAAGCACTGGAGAGGTTACAAGGTGATCAGGCTGTCCCACGGGGGGCTCACAGTCTTCGTCCCCATTTTCCAGATGAGGGAACTGAGGCCCAGAGAAGTGAAGTGACTCACCCAAAGTCACACAGCTGACAAGTAGAACCCACGGCCTCCGACTCCCAAGCCCGTGCTCTTTCCACTAAGGCACGCTGCATTTTGTACAGTGTTTTGTTCAGTACAGTGCTTGGCATATAGAAAGTGCTTAATAAACACCACTATTGTTATTCCTATTCCACCATTTTCTTTCCTGGGCTTCTGACATGATTGGAGAAGAGTTTTTTTTTTATTTGGTTTTTATCTTTCTTGCGCTCACCATTCCTATTTAATGAGCCGTTTAATCTGCCCTCTTCAGTTTCCTCGGGTGCCCCAAATGGTCTGCCACAGACCCCCATCCCCCGAGTTCTCCTATTTCTTCAAGTTCGCTTGGAGCATATTCCCATTTGGCAGCTGAGAAAACTGAGGCACAGAGAGGTTAAATGATCTGTCCAAGATCACACTACTACTACCCACGGCAGGGGCATGGCAGATCTGGGATCAAAACCACGGTCTCTTGACACCCAACCTCCTGATCCTTCCTCCAAGTCACACTGCCTTCCCAGATCACCCCGTAACAGATAAGGGCGAGGGTGAGAGTTGTCAGGGAATCAGATGGCCCACGGGGTGAAGCGGAAGGGAAAAAATGTAAACTTTTCCCCCCTAAATCTCTCTGGTTGAGGCTGTGTTATGGATTGGGGCCTTTAATGATGGCATTTATTATTCATTCATTCATTCATTCAATCGTATTTATTGAGCGCTTACTGTGTGCTGTACTAAGCACACTGTACTTACACAACACTTACGCACACTAAGTACTAAGAGCACTGTACTAAGCACTTGGGAAGTCCAAGTTGGCAGCACATAGAGACAGTCCCTACCCAACAGCGGGCTCACAGTCTAGAAGCGCTTACTATGTGCAAAGCACTGTTCTAAGCGCTGCGGAGGTTACGAGGTGATCAGGTTGTCTCACGGGGGGACTCCCAGTCTTAATCACCATTTTACAGATGAGGGAACTGAGGCCCAGACAAGTGAAGTGACTTGCTCAAAGTCACACAGCTGACAATTGGCGGAGCCGGGATTTGAACCCATGACCTCTGACTCCAAAGCCCGGGCTCTTTCCACTGAGCCATGCTGCTTCTAATGTCATCAAATCCAGGACTGTATAGTGAATTATAATTAGAAATCTTCGACGACCTATGTTCTTGTTACACTGACCACTATAAAACTACACCAGGCTAGTCCGTGTCCCTTTTAAGAGTTGAGACAAACAGTGTCACGCCAATAAAGTCAACAGATAAGATCGGAAAAAGGCTGGGGGAAGACATTGTTTCAAAATAGCTACTTATTATACTGGGCAGCGGGTTTGAGATCGAAAGAAGTCCACTGATGTGCTTTATCATCGGGCAACACTTACACGAATTCAGAAAGGCAGGCAAATTATGGCTTTTTTCTACATTGTTTTCTAATTGTTTCTAAGAAGGCCCTTTAACGTTCTTACAGCAAGACGCCCGTCGGCATCCTTGGGATTACTGCTCACTACGAGGACACCCAAAGCCCGCTGGCCCAATTTGGTTGAGAATCGCAGAACTTGGGATCCTCAGGCCGCACTTCAGCTCAGCCCAGGACCTCGATCAACAGGATATAATAATAATAATAATAATAATGATGATAGCATTTATTAAGCGCTTACTATGTGCAAAGCACTGTTCCAAGTGCTGCGGAGGTTACAAGGTGATCAGGTTGTCCCACGGGGGGGCTCACAGTCTTCATCCCCATTTTACAGATGAGGGAACTGAGGTCCAGAGAAGTTAAGTGACTTGCCCAAAGTCACACAGCTGACATGTGGTGGAGCCGGAATTTGAACCCGTGACCTCTGACTCCAAAGCCTGTGCTCTTTCCACTGAGCCACGCTGCTTTTGATTGGGCCGCATACTAAAAGCCCTGCCCTCCCAACGGATGACTCCCAAATCCCAGGTTCGGCCTGAATCTCAGCGTGAACGCAGAGCCGTTGTCTTGCGACCTCTCCTCAGAAAGGGACATGGCAAAACACGAATGGTATCAAAATTCAAACATTTTCGGAGAGGGTTCTGTAGAGCCAGTCAAGGTAGGACGGCGTGGCTCAGTGGAAAGAGCCCGGGCTGGGTCATGGGTTCAACTCCCGGCTCTGTGTGACTTTGGGCAAGTCGCTCCCTGTGCCTCAGTTCCCTCATCTGGAAAATGGGGATTAAGGCCGTGAGCCCCACGTGGGGCAACCTGATCACCTTGTATGCTCCCCAGCACTTAGAACAGTGCTTCGCACATAGTAAGCACTTCGTAAATGCCGCCATTATCGTTATTATTATTAGGACCCTTGGCTTAGACCCTGAGGGGGGCTGGGGGTTCAGCTCTGAATCAGACTGCTCTTGCAATCTCCGGGGCTTCTGCGGAAGCTCTGGGGAGGAGCCACCTGTGGAATTCCCTTTGGGTCAAAGTGATTTCGGATCTGGGAGACTGAGGACTGCAAAGAGGGACGAGAGTTTGGTAGGCCCGACTCTGGCGGTCTATTCTGCACCCTTCCTAAGAACGGCCCCAAAAGACCGAGAGAAAGCCTGCCCTACGGGAAAGAGAGAGGCCTGAAGATAGCGACTGTAATGTAGGGAAATCCTCATTTCTGAAAGACAACACTCTAGTCCTTCCCAAACAGGGGGAAAGGACGACTCGCATTCAGAGGAATCCGATCAAATGGTCCTCAAGAGGCATTCAGATAGCGCTGCCCAATCTTCATTAACAAGACCAGAGAAACATCCAAGCTGGAGATGGAGGAAGCCCGGGCACGGTCGGTAAATGCTTACCTGGTAATCGGGCTTTGTAAAATAATCTACTGAAGAGATATGATCCAAAAAGATGCTGAATTCTGGAGGGAGATGTTTCAACATGAGTAGATGATCGTACCTCTCCTTAATAGAGCCGACTTGTTCCTGGGTGGAAAAAAAGCCAAATAGAGGTCCAAGTTCAATTCTCTCTTCGAAACTACAAATCACCGGGTCACTTTTTAATAGTTTCAAGGAAAGTGTTCTGAGAATAGGGAAGTCTTCGAAAATAAAGCAAGCACCTAGCGCATATCGGCACTATTAATGTCAAATGACCTTCAAAAATAGCATCTCCTGAATTGATTTTCTAGTTCTATTACGATGGTATTTGGCCCACTGGAGTGCAATTAGGGTTTGGGATCATTGAATAATCCAGATGTCCAGCTGCCCCTGGATTAGAGCTAAAATATTCGCGTGAACGGGGAGACTAAGCGAAGACCCACCGAGATTATTCTGCGGGGTGGACAGACCGGCAGTAATCTTGAAAAACTGTCGGCAGTGAAGATTCGATAACAGACAATGATGCGTCTTTGAATCCCCTCGCATTTCTTACTCAACATTAAGACTTTAAATAAAAAAATAATAATAATGGCATTTTTTAAGCACTTACTATGTGCAAAGCACTGTTCTAAGCGCTGGGGAGGTTACAAGGTGATCACGGGGGGCTCACACTTTAGTCAAGTCACAACCTCTCACAACCTCTCAAGGTCTCACTTTCCCGTTGGTAAAATGGAAATAATAACATTAGCCCTTCCTCCCACCTCTGAGGATATTAGACTAGACTAGACTTAGACTATGAGCCTGCTGTTGGGTAGGGACCGTCTCTATATGTTGCCAACTTGTACTTCCCAAGCCCTTAGTACAGTGCACACAGTAAGCGCTCAATAAGTACGACTGAATGAATGAATGAACGATAACTACGATTTCCCGCTACGCTCTCTCCAGACAATCTCTCGACTCCAGGGTCAGAAGCTACGGCCCATCAAACTCTGTGCCCCTACGTCCCCTCCCTCTAATCGCCCCTTCCCTGTCCCTTCCCAGCGCTGTTCCAAACCCCCTCCCCCTGCGTTACCCCCCGTCAGCTCACACCCATCCAATTCCTCCCCAAACCTCAAGCCATTCCTTCTCCCTATTCCCTTCCCCTACCCAACATCCCTAGCCTAATGTGACCTGTGGAACGCCCGCTCCGCTTCCGGCAAACTCCCCTCATCCTCCACCTGTTCCTGTCCCAGTCACGGCTCCTCCGTGCCATCACTGCGACCCGGCTCCCCCCAGACGATGATGCCACCTCTCCCTTCGCTCTCTCCCACGGGGGCCTCATCTCCTTCAACTTCCCTTTATCCTCCACCTGTTCCTGTCCCAGTCACGGCTGCTCCGTGCCATCACTGCGACCCGGCTCTCCCCAGACGATGACACCACCTCTCCCTTCGCTCTCTCCCGGGGGGCCTCAACTCCTTCAAGTCCCCAAGACTCACTGGAAAACGGGGAGGCATTGGCCTGTTTCTTGCCCCCCAAAGCTGCTTTCACAACATCCTACCCCTTCCATTTCTCTCTTTCTCTTCCTCGGAAGCCTATACCAACCCTTTCAATCACGCACTCCAATTACTGGTCGTTGTCATCTACTGGCTCCCAAGCTGCACCTCCAATTCTCACCTTTTCTCACAGTCCTTCTCCCTCTCTCTCCTTGCATCCCCCCTCCAGCGCTTAGAACAGTGCTTGGCACATAGTAAGCGCTTAACAAATACCTTTGGAGTCAGAGGTCATGGCTCTGCCAATTGCCCGCTGTGTGACTCTGGGCAAGTCACTTCACTTATCAGGGCCTCAGTTCCCTCATCTGGAAAATGGGGATTAAGACTGTGAGCCCCACGAGGGACAACCTCATCACCCTGTTACCGTCCCAGCACTTAGAACGGTGCTTGGCACATAGTAAGCGCTTACAAAATGCCATCATTATTATTATTATTATTATTATTATTATTATTATCCTGATCTTCGGGGCCTTCGGTATCCAGGTATGTGCTCCGGATAACCTCCCAGTGTCCCGTTTCCTCTCACCCCAAGTGCAAAATGAACTTTAGACTGTGAGCCCACTGTTGGGTAGGGACCGTCTCTATATGTTGCCAACTTAGACTTCCCAAGCGCTTAGTACAGTGCTCTGCACACAGTAAGCGCTCAATAAATACGACTGAATGAATACTTTCACCTCCTTTACTGACCACGCCCAGGCCAGTTACTGTAACTGACTTTCAAGTCCCTCCTTAAAGTCTCAGTTCCCGCCTCCCACCCACCAATATCTTGCGCCCAATGACCTTGCCATCTGTTTCGTCGGCAAAGCCGAAACTCCCTGCACCTTCCCGGTGTCACCCCACTCTCATCTCCACATCCAATCTCATCCCTCGGAAGGGGATCAACCGGGAAGACCCCCGTACCCAAGGAGGCCGACACCGTGGCCAGGTTTGGCCTGAATCTCGGCACGTACGCAGGGCCGGGTCTTGGGACCTCTCCGCGGAAGGGATGTATCAAGACACAGGGGAACGTAAGCATTCATTCATTCATTCAATCAATCGTTTTTATTGAGCGCTTACTGTGTGCAGAGCACTGTACTAAGCGCTTGGGAAGTACAAGTTGGCAACATAAGCCAGCGTCCCCCTGTCTAGGTGCTCCCATTAAGCCACTGATAACCTACCCAGCTAATTTCACCTGATTAGGGAAGCAGCGTGGCTCAGTGGAAAGAGCCCAGGCTTTGGAGTCAGAGGTCATGGGTTTGAATCCCGGCTCCACCACATGTCTGCTGTGTGACCTTGGGCAAGTCTCTTAACTTCTCGGAGCCTCAGTTCCCTCACGTGTCAAATGGGGATGAAGACTGTGAGCCCCCCGTGGGACAACCTGATGACCTTGTATCCCCCCTAGTGCTTAGAACAGTGTTTTGCACAGAGTAAGCGCTTAATAAATGCCATCATTATTATCACCTTGTTTCTACCCCAGCGTTTAGAACAGTACTTGGCACATGCTCTGTGACTTGGGGCAAGTTACTTAGCTTCTCTGTGCCTCAGTTACCTCATCTGTAAAATGGGGATGAAAGACTAAAAACTAAGATTAAAGATTAAAGACTGTGAGCCCCACGTGGGACAACCTGATTACCTTGCATCTCCCCCGGCGCTTAGAACAGTCCTTGCACGTAGTAAGCGCTTAACAAATGCCGTCATTATCGTAAGCGCTTAACACGTACTATCTTCTAGCCTGTGAAACCGTTGTTGGGTAGGGACCATCTCTCTATGTTGCCGATTTGTACTTCCCAAGCGCTTAGTACAGGGCTCTGCACATGGTCAGTGCTCAATAAATACAACTGAATGACTGAACTTCTCACTGCTGGGAGGATGCACCACTATGACATAGGAGAAGGACAAATCCCCACAGTTGGCAGACCTCTCCTTGGATCAAGGACCGAGGATGGCCCCGACTGGGCATCAGTGTGCCACTCCGGTCCAATCAATCAATCAATCAATCGTATTTATTGAGCGCTTACTGTGTGCAGAGCACTGTACTAAGCGCTTGGGAAGTACAAGTTGGCAACACATAGAGACAGTCCCTACCCAACATGGGCTCACAGTGTAGAAGACAGAGGTCTCCGGCGGCAGGATGGGAGCTAGCTGGGGCCCGTCTCTCTAAATCTGCCTGCGTCAAGTCATGGCTGTCTGAATTGTCCTAAACATGCACTAGTAAAGATGTGCAGTGCCGCTGTTTTGCTCTCTGTGTAGCTTGTGCTATTCATTCATTCATTCAATCGTATTTAGTGAGCGCTTACTGTGTGCAGAGCACTGTACTAAGCGCTTGGGAAGTCCAAGTTGGTAACATATAGAGACGGTCCCTACCCAATAGCGGGCTCACAGTCTATGCTCGGTGGCGTCTGTGGAATACGAACCTGAGTTTGTCGTGGGTTCAAATCCCGGCTCCGCCACTTGTCAGCTGGGTGACCCTGGGCAAGTCACTTCACTTCTCTGGGCCTCAGTTCCCTTGTCTGGAAAATGGGACTGTGTGAAGACTGTGAGCCCCTCCATGGGACAACCTGATCACCCTGTAACCTCCCCAGTGCTTAGAACAGTGCTTGGCCCATAGTAAGCGCTTAATAAATGCCATCATTCGTGGCTCAGAGGAAAGAGCCCAGGCTTTGGAGTCAGAGGTCATGGTTTCAAATCCCGGCCCCGCCACTTGTCAGCTGGGTGACTTTGGGCAAGTCACTTAACTTCTCTGTGCCTCAGCTACCTCATCTGTAAAATGGAGATGAAGACCGTGAGCCCCCCTGGGACAACCTGATCACCTTGTAACCTCCCTAGTGCTTAGAACAGTGCTTGGCACATAGTAAGCGCTTAATAAATGCCATTGTTATTATTATTATTATTATTATTATTATTATTATTAACAAATGCCATCATCAATGGAACCCCCCAGAGTTGGGGGGGGGGGGGTTTGTACATATTTATTCTATTTATTTTATTTTGTTTTGTATTATGTTTTGTTTTGTTGTCTGTCTCTCCCTTCTAGACTGTGAGCCCACTGTCGGGTAGGGACCGTCTCTATATGCTGCCGACTTGGACCTCCCAAGCGCTTAGTACAGTGCTCTGCACACAATAAGCGCTCAATAACTACGATTGAATGAATGCATGAAATGAATGGTTCACTTCCCAACCACCTCTCTGCGATCTGCCTCTTTTCGAAACCTACTCCCTCCCCACAGCCTCTGACTTCATTCATTCAATCGTATTTATCGAGCGCTTACTGTGCGCAGAGCACTGTACTAAGTGCTTGGGAAGTCCAAGTCGACACACATAGAGACGGTCCCTACCCAACAGTGGGCTCCCAGTCTGGAAGACTGTCTAGAAGACAGACTAGAAGATTTGGCTCCTTTACGCCGCTCCCTTCTTCCCTCGCTCTCCAACGGCTTCTTGCCCTCTCCTATCCAAACTCCGAGGGGACCTAAAACACCCTCCTCCGAACCCTGTCCAGGTAACGCCCCATCTCCCTCCTACCATTCCTTTCCAAACTCTTCAGGTGAGTTTCCACGCGCTGACTCCTCTACTACTCCTCGACTCTCCTCTCAACCCCCGGCAATCTGGTTTCAGTCCACATCCACGCCACTGAAACCACCTTTCTACAATGTCACCGATGATCTCCTTATTGCCAGAGCCAACAGATTCTACTCCTCCTTAATCCCCCCAAACTTCCGATCGGCCTCGGACGCTAGAGACCAACCCCCCCTTCTTCTGGAGATGCTCTCTAACCTTGGTCTCGGGAAAACGGCTCCAATCGGGGTCTCCTCTTACCCCTCCGACTTGGTCTCTTTCGCAAGCTCCATTTACGCTCGCTTCTGGGAGGATTCGCCCGCCGTCACAGTTTCAACTACTTTCTCTACGGGGATGACGGCCAGATCTGATTCTCCGTCTCCACGATTTTGCATCTTTTTACGGTACGTAATAATAATAATAATAATAATAATGATGGCATTTATTAAGCGCTTACTATGTGCAAAGCACTGTTCTAAGTGCTGGAGAGGTTACAGGGTGATCAGGTTGTCCCCCCGGGGGGCTCACAGTCTTAATCCCCATTTTACAGAGGTAACTGAGGCCCAGAGAAGTGAAGTGACTTGCCCAAAGTCACCCAGCTGACAGGTGGAGGAGCCAGGATTTGAACCCACGACCTCTGACTCCAAAGCCCGGGCTCTTTCCACTGAGCCACGCTGCTTCTCTTGTGTTAGGTGTTTACTTCTGTGCCGAGTGCCGTCTTACGTGCTGGGGTAGATACAAGCTAATCTGACTGGACACAGTCCGTGTCTCCTACGGGGTTCACAGTCTTTATCCCCATTTTATAGATTAGGTAAACTGAGGCCCAGAGAAGATAAGTGACTTGCCCAAGGTCATGCTGCAGGGCTGGAATCAGAACCCAGGTGCCACTGTGTCCCAGGCCCATGCTCTGTCCGATAGGATATGCTATTTCTCAAGTAGCATTTCCTCCTGTCTTCGGGACATATCTATTAGGAACCTTGGTATTATCCTTGACTCCTCTCTCTCCTTCAACTAGCATATTCTAGAGAAGCAGCGTGGCTCCGTGGAAGGAGCCCGGGCTTTGGAGTCAGAGGTCGTGGGTTCAAATCCCGGCTCTGCCAACTGTCAGCTGTGTGACTCGGGGTGAGTCACTTCACTTCTCTGGGCCCCAGTTCCCTCATCTGGAAAATGGGGATTAAAACTGTGAGCCCCCCGTGGGACAACCTCATTCATTCATTCATTCATTCAATTGTATTTATTGAGCGCTTACTGTGTGCAGAGCACTGTACTAAGAGCTTGGGAAGTACAAGTTGGCAACATCTAGAGACGGTCCCTACCCAACAGCGGGCTCACAGTCTAGATGGGGGAGACTGACAACAAAACAAAACATATTCACAAAATAAAATAAATAGAATAAATATGTACAAATAAATAGAGTGGTAAATATGTACAAACATATATACATAAATGCAGGTGATGTGGGGAGGGGAAGGAGGTAAGACGGGGGGAGGGGGAGGGGGAGAAGGGGGAGAGGAAGGAGGGGGCTCAGTCTGGGAAGGCCTGATCACCTTGTAACCTCCCCTGCGCTTAGAACACTGCTTTGCACATAGTAAGCGCTTAACAAATACCATCATTAATTAATTAATTAATTAATTCTGCGCCTGTTTCCCCACTCATCAACACTCTTGACATCCACAGAAACTCTTTACCACCGCCCTGAAGGCACTACATCAGCTCTCCCCCTCCCATTTAACCTCCCTAATCATCTCCTACTATATCACAGCCTGTAAACTTCCCTCCTCTCAGCCCCAATCTACTCATCGTGCCCGGCCGGGTCCCTCCTCTCTCACCACCGACGTTTTGCTCACATCCCTCCTCTGGCTGGGAACTCCCTTCCTCCTTCGAATCCAAAAGACCACCGTCTGCCCATCTTCAAAGCCCTTCTAAAATCTCCTCCCCGAAACCCTCCCTTTTCTCCAGCTTATTTGCCCTCCCCTCTGCACTACTGCACTCGTGTCTGTTCCCCCAGAGTACTTTGATACTCTACCCTCGGCCCCACAGCCCATCAACTGTGTGCGGAGCTCACTCGATCACATTTACTGAGCGCCTACGTGCTTAGGAGAGTAGAATATAACAAAAGACAGGCACATTCTTGCCCACAACGAGCTCACAGTCTACGGAGGGAGAGAGACATTAGTCTACAAATGAATAGCTAAATTGCAGATATATACATGTGTGCTGTGGAGTTGGGAGGGAGGATGAATGAAGGAGCAAGTAAGAGCGGCGCAGAAGGGATTGGGAGAAGAGGGGAGGCGGGCTTAGTCACGGATGGCTTCTTAGAGGAGATGGGCCTTCAAAAAGGTTTTGAAGTGGGGGAGAGCAGTTATCGGTCTGATGTGAGCACTGTACTAAGCGCTTGGGAGCGTACAATACAAGAGAGTTGGTAGCTACATTCCCTGTCTACCAGGGGCTTACCATTTAAAAGGGGAGACAGACATAAAAATAGATTACTGATTTGGAAGATATGCTATGATATGATGTGATATACTGATATGATATAGATTACTGATATATTATTGTGCATATAGCTTCAATTTGGGCAAGTCACTTCACTTCTCTGGGCCTCAGTTCCCTCATCTGCAAAATGGGGATGAAGACTGTGAGCCCCCCGTGGGACAACCTGATCACCTTGTAACCTCCCCAGCGCTTAGAACAGTGCTTTGCACATAGTAAGTGCTTAATAAATGCCATTACAATTATTATTATTTAATTCTATTTGTTCTGACGATTTTGACATTCATTCATTCAATTCTATTTATTGAGCGCTTACCATGTGCAGAGCACTGTACTAAGCGCTTGGGAAGTCCAAGTTGGCAACATCTAGAGACGGTCCCTACCCGACAACGGGCTCACAGTCTAGAAGGGGGAGACAGACAACAGAACAAAACATGTGGACAGGTGGCAAGTCGTCAGAACAAATAGAATTAAAACTAGATGCACATCATTAACAAAATAGAGTAGCAAATATGTACAAGTAAAATAAATAGAGTAATAAATCTGTACAAATCTGTACATGTAGACACTTGTCTACATGTTTTGTTTTGTTGTCTGTCTCCTCCTTCTAATAATAATAATAATGATGGCATTTATTTAGTGGTAACTGTGCAACGCACTGTTCTAAGCGCTGGGGAGGTTACGAAGTGATCAAGGTTGTCCCACGGGGGGACTCACAGTTCTTATCCCCATTTTACAGGTGAGGTCACTGAGGCATAGAGAAGCGAAGTCACTCGCCCCAAGTCACACTGCTGACAATTGGTGGAGTAGGGATTTGAACCCATGACCTCTGACTCCAAGGCCCGGGCTCTTTCCACTGAGCCACGCTGCTCTAGACTGCGAGCCCACTGTTGGGTAGAGACCGTCTCTACATGTTGCCGACTTGTACTTCCCAAGCGCTTAGTACAGTGCTCTGCACACAGTAAGCGCTCAATAAATACGACTGAATGAAAAAAGAGTACCCAGACATTTACGTAAGTACCGAGGGGGTGGGGTGAGTAATGAAGCAGTGAGTAGAGAAGCAGCGTGGCTCAGTGAAAAAGAGCTTAGTCCAGTGCTCTGCACACAGTAAGCGCTCAATAAATACGACTGAATGAATGAATGAATGAATATTAGCCCCAACCCCTTATTAACACTCATTGACAAATGCCTATATTATGTTGCTTCTCCCTGCCATCTTTATCAATGGTATTTATTGAGCGCTTACTGTGTGCAGAGCTCTGTACTAAACACTCGGGAGAGTACAGTACAACAGAGTTGGAAGACAGTTCCCTCCCCGCACCTGGAATTTCTTTTTAAACCTGTCTCCCCCGCTAGACTATTAGCTCCTAGGAGGTCGTGGCTCAGTGGAAAGAGCCCGGGCTTGGGAGTCAGAGGTCGTGGGTTCTAATCCCGGCTCCGCCACTTATCTGCTGTGTGACTTTGGGCAAGTCACTTCACTTCTCTGGGCCTCAGTTTCCTCATCTGTAAAATGGGGATTAAAACTGTGAGCCTCACGTGGGACAACCTGATTACCCCGTATCTACCCCAGCGCTTAGAACAGTGCTTGGCACGTAGTAAGTGCTTAACAAATACCAACATTATAATTATGTCCGCCGACTATATTGTACTTTCCCAAGTGCTTAGTACAGAGCTCTGCACACAGTAAGGGTTCAAAAAACACAGCTGAATGATTGATCCTATGAAGGCTTTTCACTCTTTAGGACGGGAGGTGTGGATGTAAATCTACATACAGTGTTTCTTTTATTACTATTAAGGGGAAGAATACTAGAAATTAACCCTCTGCGCAACACCTAAGTTCACGTTGGCCACATTTAAACCTCACACGGAGAGAACATTCTCCCGGGAAATAGAAGTTGCCACAATTTTAAATTCTAACTTGGAGTGGACTTTCATGAAGGAAGCCGTCCTCCCTCCCCACCCCCCTTCCCACAGATAACCCCATTTACGGGCTCACCTTGTCTTTGATTTTTCTCCATGGCAGCTGTCCAACCACAAATTCCACCAGCATGTAGAACAAGGACCAGAGATCGTCATGCCTTCCCATTTCCTGTGAAAACAAAATGTCACGGTTACAGTCCACTTCCATCGCTCGGTAGGACTTGACAGGGCAATCAATGCCAAAGGATCCCCATCAACTATAACTAAATAAGTCAACTTTTACGTAAGAACCCAAAGGCCTGCTCTACCCAAGAATTCGATGTTGAAAATGGTCTGGCCGTAAACCAAGGTAGCTCACGGCCCACTGTTCTGCGACTCCCTAGGCCTCTTCGCTGGGAACAATCAAGATGATTGGAATATTGGACTCGGTTGTTGGTCCAAGATAATAACAACAATATAAATTGTAGCATTTGTTAAGCACTTACTATGTACTAAGCACTGGTTGATAAAAGATAATTAAAGGCCAGACACAGCCCCTGTCCCACACGAGGCTGAGCCCCAGACTGAGTCCCCTTTTTCCTCTCCTCCTCCCCATCCCCCCATTACCTGTATATGTATTTGTACAGATTTATGACTCTATTTATTTTACTTGTCCCTATTTACTATTCTATTTATTTTGTTCACAGTGGGCATTTGGCTTTAATTCGATTTGTTCTGACGACTTGACACCTGTCCACGTGTTTGTGGTTTCGTCGTCCGTCTCCCCCTTCTAGACTGTGAGACCGTTGTCGGGTAGGGACCGTCTCTGTCTGTTGCCGACCTGGACTTCCCGAGCGCTTAGTCCAGTGCTCTGCACACAGTAAGCGCTCAATAAATACGACTGAATGAATGAATTCTAAGGGGTAGCAAGAACAGGTATATAATCGGGATTAAATGCCTGTTCTTGCTACCCCTTAGAATTCATTCATTTAATGAATCGGGATTAAATTCATTCATTCATTCAATCGTATTTATTGAGCGCTTACTATGTGCAGAGCACTGTCGGCAACATACAGAGACGGTCCCTACCCACCAACAATCGATCAGTGGCATTAATTACGCACTTACAGCGGGCAGAACACTCTATTAAGCACTTGGGAATGTACAACACAACAGAATAGGTGGACGTGACCCCTGCCCACAGGAAGCTTACGGTCTACACGGGACGACAGTCACTAAAATCAATTACCAGTAAGGAAAAATGGTAGGGAATAAGGATATGTACGTAAGTGCTGGGAGGGCTGGAGTGAACAGCAAAGCACTCACGTGTATAAAGCCTAGGTGACACAGAGGTGAAGATGGGTAGGGAAAATGAGGTCTTACAATAAAAATAATAATAATAATGATGGCATTTATTAAGCGCTTACTATGTGCAAAGCACTGTTCTCAGCGCTGGGGAGGTTACATGGTGATCAGGTTGTCCCACGGGGGGCTCCCAGTCTTCGTCCCCATTTTACAGATGAGTTCACTGAGGCCCAGAGAAGTGAAGTGACTTGCCCAAAGTCACGTGACTGACAAGGGGCGGGGCTGGGATTTGAACCCATGACCTCTGACTCCAAAGCCCGGGCTCTTTCCACTGAGCCATGCTGCTTCTCTATAGTAATAATAATAATGATGGCATTTATTAAGCGCTTACTATGTGCAAAGCACTGTTCTAAGCACTGGGGAGGTTAAAAGGTGATCGGGTTGTCCCACGGGGGGCTCACAGTCTTCATCTCCATTTTACAGATGAGGTCACTGAGGCCCAGAGAAGTGAAGTGACTTGCCCAAAGTCACACAGCTGACAATTGGCAGAGCCGGGATTCGAACCCATGACCTCTGACTCCAAAGCCCAGGCTCTTTCCACTGAGCCACGCTGCTTCTCTATAGTAATAACAATAATGGCATTTATTAAGCACTTACTATGTGCAAAGCACTGTTCTAAGCGCTGGGGAGGTTACAAGGTGATTGGGTTGTCCCACGGGGGGCTCACAGTCTTCATCTCCATTTTACAGATGAGGTCACTGAGGCCCAGAGAAGTGAAGTGACTTGCCCAAAGTCACACAGTAACAATTGGCAGAGCCGGGATTTGAACCCATGACCTCTGACTCCAAAGCCCGGGCTCTTTCCACTGAGCCACACTACTTCTCTATAGTAATAATAATAATGGCATTTATTAATCGCTTACTATGTGCAAAGCACTGTTTTAAGCACTTGGGAGGTTACAAGGTGATCGGCTTGTCCCATGGGGGGCTCCCAGTCTTCATCCCCATTTTCCAGATGAGGTCGCCGAGGCCCAGAGAAGTGAAGTGACTCGCCGAAAGTCACATGGCTGACAAGGGGCGGAGCCGGGATTCGAACCCATGACCTCTGACTCCAAAGCCCGGGCTCTTTCCACTGAGCCATGCTACTTCTCTATAGTAATAATAATAATGGCATTTATTAATCGCTTACTATGTGCAAAGCACTGTTTTAAGCACTTGGGAGGTTACAAGGTGATTGGGCTGTCCCATGGGGGGCTCCCAGTCTTCATCCCCATTTTCCAGATGAGGTCGCCGAGGCCCAGAGAAGTGAAGTGACTTGCCCAAAGTCACATGGCTGACAAGGGGCAGAGCTGGAATTCGAACCCATGACCTCTGACTCCAAAGCCCGGGCTCTTCCCACTGAGCCACGCTGCTTAGGTGTACTTAAACATGGAAACCATGTATCAACCAATTATTACTTAATGATTTATTATGTAAACCAGCATCAACTCCCGCCTGGGAGAGTACAACACAACACGGGCTTTGGAGTCAGAGGTCATGGATTCAAATCCCGGCTCCGCCGACTGTCTGCTGTGTGACTTTGGACAAGTCACTTCACTTCTCTAGGCCTCAGTGACCTCATCTGCAAAATGGGGATGATGACTGTGAGACCCCCGTGGGACAACCTGGTCGCCTCGTATCCTCCCCAGCGCTTACGACAGTGCTTTGCACATATTAAGCGCTTAACAAATGCCAATATTATTATTATTAGAAGGGGGCACGCTCTGGGAAGAACTCCCACTAGCATCTACCCTGTCTTTACGCATCCACATCACTGTGGATGGGGGTGGTTTGGGGGAGGCGACTGTCCTCTTTTCATTTTTCTAAACTCCTGAGACGGGGACGGGGCGGACTTCTACGACCAAGGGAAATGTGGAAATATGAAACACTGTCGGCATTATTTTCAGGGCCTCGGATTGTCGGGGCTTCGGATGTGTTACCTACCCTGTTCCGATGAGCATTAACTGAGGCGTATCGCACTGTCCCTCGAAATCCTGCCACGGCCCGAGGCTGAAACGGAAACAAGGAGGACAAGATACCGCGGGGATTTCAATTCAGCGGCAGCGCAGATGTTGTCCAGAAACTGCTAACATACCCATCCATTTCATCTTCCGAAAAGCGCAGCACAAAGCTGGGCCCCGTACGGCCCGATAACATTTTGCGGAAAAGCAGAACGTCTAAACGGCAAATTACTGCCCCTCAGGGATACTGTCTAGCAACCAAAGGACGGTTGTGCGTTAATTCAGACGTGCTCCCTGCTGTTTTGTGAGATCATTTAATGCCACCGTACTGAAATAAGACGTTAACTCTTAAGCACAATAGTGAGAAAAATCCTTACCGGTCGGACATCACCACAGGAATTGGTAAACTGCCGCGCCAAGCCAAAATCTAGCATGTAGCATTTCCTACACGTACTAGGGAAACGTCCCATGGCGAAGTTGGACTGGAGAAACAGAAAGAGAGCATATTTTTACTATTTGATTGCCATCACCAGTGCTTTCCTTTTATTCTTGTTATTTCTCCCTCAGTGGAAGGGATGACCGGAATTCAGATCCCTTAGCATTTCCAGGATCCTTTTTACCTGACATTCATTCATCCGTTCAGTCGTATTTATTGAGCGCTTACTGTGTGCGGAGCGCTGAAAAGTATCAGCAAGTAGGTGTGTGAAATCGCTGCCGAGAACCAGCTGCTTTGACAAGCCTACTGTCTCAGACACTCCCAATTCAATGCTCTTGGGTCCCAGGTCAAAATGAACCCCGTTGGCTCTAGCAGAAGCCCCACTGATTCATTCAATCGACTTATTGAGCGCTTACTGTGTGAAGAGCCCTGTACTAAGCGCTCGGAAAGTACAATTCGGCAATAGAGACGATCCCTGCCCTCGTCGGGCTTACAGCCTAGAAGTGGGGGGAGACAGACATCAAAACAAGTAACCAGCATCGATATAAATACATAGAATTATAGATGTTAAGTTTGGGATGACAGCAGGACACCCGAGCAGAGCTGTCTTGAAGGCGGGAGGAAACGAGAGGGAGAGAGAACAGGGCTGGAGGTGGAGATTTGGGGGTCATCCACACAGAGATGGAAGTTGAAGCCACGGAGCGAAGGAGTTCTCCAAAGGAGTCGGTGATGACGGAGAAGAGAAGGGGAGCAAGAACTGAAGCCTGAGGGACCCCCACAGTTGGGAGGTGTGACGTAGAGGAGGATGGAGAATAGAAGGGGAGCAAGAACCCCCCACAGTTGGGAGGCGTGACGTCCTAGAGCAGCTCGGAAAAGAGACGGAATGAGTGCCCAGAGAAATAACCAGGAGCGGACGGCGTCGGGGAAGCGCGGAGAATGTCGGATGATGTTTCCAGGAGAAGGGGGTGGTCCACAGTGTCACAGGCGAGGCCGAGAAGGGTGAGGATGGAGTAGAGGCCGAAGGATTTGGCAAGGAGGCCATTTCTGACCTTCGAGAGGGTGGTTTCTCCAGAGCGAAGGGGACGGAGGCCAGATCGAAGGGGGTGAAGGAGAGGAGTGTAGGGGACGGAGGCCAGATCGAAGGGGGTGAAGGAGAGGAGCGTATAGGGGAGGAACCTGAAGTAGTCGGCGGAGACAACTCGCTCAGGATGTTTGGAGAGGAATGATGGGGGGAGATGGGTTGGTAATTCCAGGAAGTTGTGGGGTCAAGGGAGGGTTTTTTTAGGATGGGGTGACGTGGGTATATTTAGACCCAGTATTAGTATACAGTATATTAGTATATAATAATAGTAAGAGAAGCAGCGTGGCTCAGTGGAAAGAGCCCGGGCTCGGGGGTCAGAAGTCATGGGTTCTAATCCCAGCTCTGCCGCTTATCAGCTGTGTGACTTTGGGCAAGTCACTTCACTTCTCCGGGCCTCAGTGACCTCATCTGTAAAGTGGGGATGAAGACTGTGAACCCCACGGGGGACAACCTGATTACCTTGTATCCCCCCAGCGCTTAGAACGGTGCTTTGCACACAGTAAGCACTTAACAAATACCATTATTATTACTGGTTGATAAAACTTCAACAAGCTTATAAATTAGAGGTACACCCCCTTGCTTCCAATTCGCCCTCCTTCCGCACCCCACTTTTCCAGCAAATACAAATTTGTGGTCGGTTAGAAAACAAATGAAGGACCACATCACTTTTCTGCTATTTCCAGGGCACTTCACAGTAAGAAAACTGGGAAGGGCTTACGCAAAACTGATTGCTTCCCTAAACTACTCCTGGCTAATATCTAGCAGCATTTATTCCAAATATTACATTTAAAGCTATTTGAGAATCATGTTAAAATCAATCTAATGGCATTGACCGAGTGCTTCCCGTGTGCAGAGCGTTGTACAACACGCTTCGGAGTGTACAATATAATAGAGTTGCTGTATATATTCCATGGCCCACAACGAGCTTTCAATTAAAGGAGGAGGAAAGTCTTTTATTTCCCTAAACTTTCAAATTCCACATGCCCACATGTTTTGTTTTGTCGTCCGTCTCCCCCTTCTAGACCATGAGCCCGTTGTCGGGGAGGGACCGTCTCTAGATGTTGCCGACTTGGACTTCCCAAGCGCTTAGTCCAGTGCTCTGCACGCGGTAAGCGCTCAATAAATAAGATCGAATGAATGAATGAAAAGAGCAAAAGGAAATGGGAGTATTTATAATTTGCTTCATTGACCCATTTCAGACTCCTGATTAAGCCCTAAATTGGCCCGGAATCCAGCGAGATTCAAACACTTCGGTGGGTTTATGGTTTTTCCATTTCTTTTCAACATTTCTGGATTTCAAACACGGTTCAAGCGTAGGAACTCCATCATTACTATTAATGTTCTGCGTAACGAAACAGCGTTCAGTCCACAGTACTAGAAGCAGCGTGGCTCAGTGGAAAGAGCCCGGGCTTTGGAGTCAGAGGTCATGGGTTCAAATTCCGGCTCCGCCAACTGTCAGTTGTGTGACTCTGGGCAAGTCACTTCACTTCCCTGTGCCTCAGTTACCTCATCTGTCAAATGGGGATGAATCAATCAATCAATCAATCAATCAATCGCATTTATTGAGCACTTACTGTGTGCAGAGCACTATACCAAGCACTTGGGAAGTACAAGTTGTCAACATAACTTGTACATAACATGAAGACTGTGAGCCCCCCGTGGGACAACCTGATCACCTCATAGCCTCCCCAGCACGTAGAACAGTGCTTTGCACATAGTAAGCGCTTAATAAATGCCATCATTGTTATTATTATTATTATTATTACAGAAGCCAAGTGAGTGGCCTGGGTTGTAGTCAAAAAGCAGCAAGGTAAAATAGGAGGGGCAAGGTAATAAAATGGATTAAAGCCAATAGTCAAGGAGTTTCTGTATGGGCAATCTATCAAATTTTTTGAGCGCTTACTGTGTACGGAGCACTGTACTCGGGAGAGTACAATGCCATCATGTTGCAAGTTATATTGCCAACTTGTACTTCCCAAGCGCTTAGCACAGTGCTCTGCACACAGTAAGCGTTCAATAAATACGATCGAATGAATGAAGGAATCATTATTATTACAACAGGAAGCAGTGTGGCTTAGCAGAAAGAGCCCGGGCTCGGGAGCCAGAGGTCGTGGGTTCTAATCCCAGCTCCGCCATCTGTCAGCTGTTTGACTTTGGGCAAGTCACTTCACTTCTCTGTGCCTCAGTGACCTCATCTGGAAAATGGGGAGGAAGACCGTGAGCCCCACGTGGGACAACCTGATTACCTTGTATCTACCCCAGCGCTTAGAACAGTGCTTGGCACACAGTGAGCGCTTAACAAATACTATCATTATTATTACGATAACACAGAATTGGTAGACATGCTCCCTGCCCACAACAAGCTTACACTCTAGAGGGGGAGGCAGACATTTATATAAATAAATGAATTATGGATACGTACGTAAGTGAGGCTGAAGGAAGGATGAAAAACGGGTGCAATCCTAGTGCAAGGGGGATGCAGAAAGGAATGGGATTACAGGAAATGGGAGTCTTAAAAGACGGGAAGCATGGACAGAACTTTTTTTTTAAGAAATATGATCTGTGCAGCAGAGTGACGTATGGAGTGAAGTGGGGAGAGACGGGGCAGGGAGGTCAGCAAGGAGGCTGATAATAATAATAATAATAATAATAATAATAATAATAATTATGATGGCATTTGTTAAGCGCTTACTACGTGCCAAGCACCGTTCTAAGCACCGGGGAGGATACGAGGTGATCAGGTGGTCCCATGGAGGGCTCCCGGTCTTCATCCCCATTTTACAGATGAGGGAACTGAGGCATAGAGAAGTGAAGCGATTTGCCCAAAGTCACACAGCTGACAATTGGCGGGGCCGGGATTTGAACCCGTGACCTCTGACGCCCAAACCTGTGCCCTTTCCATTGAGCCGTGCAATAACTGCGGTATTTGTTCATTCATTCAATCGTATTTGTTGAGCACTTACTGTGTGCAGAGCACTGGACTAAGCGCTTGGGAAATACAAGTTGGGAACATCTAGAGACGGTCCCTACCCAACAGCGGGTTCACAGTGAGCGCTTACTATGTGCTTAGCACTGTTCTAAGCGCTGGGGTAGATACACGGTAATCAAGTTGTCCCACATGGGGCTCACACTTTTAATCCCCATTTTCCAGATGAGGTAACTGAGGCCCAGAGAAGTGAAGTGACTAGCCCAAGGTCACACAGCAGACAAGTGGGACTCGAACCCACGTCCTCTGACTCTCAAGCCCGGGCTCTTTCCACTAAGCCACACTGCTTCTCTATAATAATTGCGGTATTTGTTAAGTGCTTACTGGGTGGCAGGCACTGTACTAAGCGCTGGGGCAGATACAAGCAACTCGCGTTGGACACGATTCCTGTCCCAAATCAGGCTCACAGTCTCAAACCTCATTTTCCAGATGAGGTAACTGAGGCCCAGAGAAGTGAAGTGACTTGCCCAAGGTCGCACAGCAGACAGCGTGGCTCAGCGGAAAGAGCCTGGGCTTTGGAGTCAGAGGTCACGGGTTCAAATCCCGACTCCGCCAATGTGGGCAAGCCACTTCACTTCTCTGTGCCTCAGTGACTGCATCTGGAAAATGGGGATGAAGACTGTGAGCCCTCCGTGGGACAACCTGATCATCACCTGATCATCACCATCACTTAGAACGGTACTTGGCACATAGTAAGCGCTTAATAAATGCCATTATTATTATTATTATTATTATTAAGTGGCAGAGCCAGAATTAGAACCCATGACCTTCCGACTCGCAGGCCACGATCTACAGTCAAGGCAGGATAGGGCAGTAGAGCAGCAGTACGGATGGCAAGGAAGCGCCAAAATTCAAGAGAGGCTGTGAAGGTAGAACCGACAGGACCTGATGATAGATTGAATAGCGATGGCATTTATTAAGCGCTTACCAGCGCTTAGTACAGTGCTTTGCACATAGTAAGCGCTTTATAAATGCCCTCGTATTATTATTACTATGTGCCAAGCACTGTTCTAAGAGCTGGGGAGGTTACAAGGCGATCAGGTTGTCCCATGGGGGGCTCCCAGTCTTCATCCCCATTTTACAGATGAGGGAACTGAGGCACAGGGAAGTGAAGTCACACAGCTGACAACCGGTGGAGCTGGGATTTGAACCCGTAACCTCTGACGCCTAAGCCTGGGCTCTTTCCCCTGAGCCACGCCGCCTCTGTAGGTCGGCTGAATGAGAGAGACGAGTCACAGATAACGCCAAGGTTATGGGCTTGTGAGACGGGGGGGATGATGTGCTTCCTACATTTATTCATTTAATCGTATTTATTGAGCACTTACTGTGTGCAGAGCACTGTACTAAGCGCTTGGGAAGTCCAAGTTGGCTACAGTGAAGGGGAAAGTCATGGGGGTAGAACAGGTTCTGGGTGGGAAGATGAGGAGTTTTGTCTGGGGCATGGGAAGTTTGAGATGTCGGTGGGACACCCAACCTGAGGCGTCCTGGAGGCAGAAGGAAATACGGGATCGCAGTGAAGGAGAGAGGTCAGGGCTGGAGAGGGAGATCTGGGAATCATCCAGGCAAACGTGGCAGTCGGAGCCGTGGGAGTGAAGGAGTTCTCCAAGGGCGTGAGGAACTCCCACAGTTAGGGGACGGGAGGCAGAGGGGGAGTCCGCGAAAAAGACCGAAACGGGGCCGCCCGAGAGACAGGAGCAGCAGCACGGGAAGCGGCGGGTTCGAGCGGCTAGCCCCTGCTCCTCGGAGGCAAGAAGGTCACGGATTCTAATCCAGGCTCTGCCACCTGTCTGCTGTGGGGCTTTGGACACGTCACTTCACTTCTCTGTGCCTCAGTTATCACATCTGTAAAATGGGGATTAAGACCGGGAGCCCCATGGGGGACAAGGACTGTGTCCGACCCGATTTTCTGGCATCCACCCCAGCGCATAATAATAATAATGATAATAATAATGGCATTTGTTAAGCGCTTACTAGAGAAGCAGCGTGGCTCAGTAGAAAGAGCCCGGGCTTGGGAGTCTGAGGTCATAGGTTAGAATCCCGGCTCCGTCACTTCTCAGCTGGGTGACTTTGGGCGAGTCACTTCACTTCTCTGGGCCTCAGGTCCCTCATCTGTAAAATGGGGATGGAGACTGTGAGCCCCACGTGGGACAACCTTGATTTCCTTGTATTCCCCCCGAGCGCTTAGAACAGTGTGCCAAGCACCGTTCTAAGCGCTGGGGAGGTTACAAGGTGTAACCTCCCAACTTGTGCTTCCCAAGCACTTAGTACAGTGCTCTGCACAAGGTAAGCGCTCAATAAATACAACTGAATAAATGAATAAGTGCTTAGTACAGTGCTCCGCACACAGTAAGCGCTCAATAAATACGATTGAATGAATGAATGAATAAATGACTAGACTGTGAGCCCCCTTCTAGACTGTGAGCCCGCTGTTGGGTAGGGACCGTCCCTATATGTTGCCAATTTGGACTTCCCAAGCACTTAGTACAGTGCTCTGCACACGATGAGCGCTCAATAAATACGATTGAATGAATGAATGAACAGTGCTGGGCACACAGTAAGCGCTTAACAAATACCAACATTATTATTATTATTATTATGTGCAAAGCACTGTTCGAAGCACTGGGGAGGATACAAGGTGATCAGGTTGTCCCACGTGGGCCAGTGCTTGGCTCATCCAGCGCTTAGAACAGTGCTTTGCACATAGTAAGCGCTTAATAAATGCTATTATTATTATTATTGTAAGTGCTTAGCAAATCCCAGAATTATTATAGGAGGAGAACGAATAGAGGGCAGTATCAGTGAAACCAGGGTCAGATCACGTTTCCACCGTCGATCGCAGCGGGGAAGTCAAGGAAGACCAGGTGGGGCAGAGATAGCTGGTTCCGGCAAGGACTGGGGGGCGGTCGCTGGCCACGTTTTGAGGGGACGGCGTCAGTAGAGTGAAGGGCTCAGAAACAAGATTGGAAAGGATCAGTACGAGAATCGGAGGTAGTGGATTTAGACAATTCGTTCAAAGAGTTTGGAGGGCAAAGGTAGGAGGGAAATGTGGCGATAGCTGGAGGAAGCCACGGGGTGAAGGATTTTTTTAGGATGCAGATACTTGAGAGCAGTGGGAAAGAAACTACTGGAAAATGAACTGTTGAAGATAGTAATAATAATAATAATAATAATAATGGCATTTATTTAGATACTTGAGAGCACTGGGAAAGAAACTATTGGAAAATGAACAGTTGAAGAGAATAATAATAATAATGATGACATTTATTATTATTATTTATTATTATGGCATTTATTATTTAGAGAAGCAGCGTGGCTCACTGGAAAGAGCCCGAGTTTGGAGTCAGAGGTCATGGGTTCAAATCCAAGCTCTGCCAATTGCCAGCTCTGTGACTCTGGGCAAGTCACTTCACTTCTCTGGGCCTCAGTGACCTCATCTGGAAAATGGGGATTAATGATGATGGCATTTGTTACACACTTACTATGTGCAAAGCACAGTTCTAAGCGCTGGGGAGGGGAAACAAGGTAATGAGATTGTCCCATGTGGGGCTCACAGTCTTAATCCCCATTTTACAGATGAGGTAACTGAGGCGCAGAGAAGTTAAGTGACTTACCCAAGGTCACACGGCAGACATGTGGTGGAGCTGGGATTCGAACCTACGATCTCTGACTCCAAAGCCCGTGCTCTTTTCACTAAGCCACGAGACTGTGAGCCCCCCGTGGGACATCCTGATCACCTTGTAACCTCCCCAGCACTTAGAACAGTGCTTTGCACATAGTATGCGCTTAATAAATGCCATCATTATTATTATTATTATTTATTAAGCGCTTACTACGTGCAAAGCACTGTTCTAAACGCTGGGGAGGTTACAAGGTGATCGGGTCGTGGCGCTCGGGGAGGGAAGAAGGGAAGGGGTAAGTATTTTGTTAAGGTGTGAAAGGATTGGGTGGGACGGGGTCGGAGGGTGGAGGGTGGAGGGGATAGACTTTGGGAGGAGCCGGGACATCTCCTCTTGAGACACCGCTGGGAAAGATGGGAGAGATGAAGAAGGGACCGAAGAGGAGCCGGGTGGATTTTAGGGAGCTCACACCTGATGGTTTCACAAACGATTAACAAATACTGTAATTATTATTTATCGTCATAAAACTGTAGCCGCGATCGCTGACTGAGATATAGCTGCGTTAAGGCCTGCAGAGTACAATGCCTTTCTGCAAGGTGAAAGCTCTGGCATCCAACGGAGAGAACGGTGACCTCTCTCCATAGCGGGGGAAAGAAACCAGTGCCAAAACAACAGGGCTTCAGCCAAGAAATAACATTCTTTAAAATCGTTGCTATCTTGGAAAACGCTTCTGTGACAGACGTTCTTCACGGCTCAAATCACAACGCTAACTTGGCACTCTGAAAGAAGCAGCTGAGAACTGCCACGTGATGTCAGAACGCACTAATCTTTTCAGATTTTAACGGGCAATATTTTCACGAAAAGTGCTCGGGGTTCGGTGTGCCAAGAGATAACAGATGTCTCCATTTTTTAAATGCATGATATGCTATGTTTGTAGAAAATTCGGATAAAATATGTTGTCTCTGCTTATGTATAATAAGATCCCAGAGGATAACAAATCAATGTTTCTTTCAAATAATAATAATAATAATAATAATAATGGCATTTATTAAGCGCTTACTATGTGCAAAGCACTGTTCTAAGCGCCGGGGAGGTTACAAGGTGATCAGGTTGTCCCACTGGGGGCTCACAGTCTTAATCCCCATTTTACAGATGAGGTAACTGAAGCACAGAGAAGTGAAGTGACTTGCCCAAAGTCACACAGCTGACAAGTGGCGGAGCCGGGATTTGAACCCATGTCCTCTGACTCCAAAGCCCGGGCTCTTTCCACTGAGCCACACTGCTTCAAATGACGGGAAGGGATGATGACTTCAGTGAGAATCACTGTGAAACACCATACCATACACAAAATGGAGAAAAATAATTCCCTCTCACGTCATGGGTGTGCGATTTATTTTCTCCACGGTCTATTTTGTAAACAATGAAAAAGAATCCTGGAATTACGTGAAAAATACCACAAGACATCCGGTCAGAAAGAAGAAATCACAAATGGCCTGCTTAACTTTCCATCCAAGAGCAAGATAGGGTTGAAGACTCATTTATAAAATACACGTTTATCCAGAGTAAAAGGATTATAGTCTCTCCTTCTATTTTTACTTTGCCTTGCTATAACGCACGATTTTTCAGTTACCGTCTTGGAAGATTCATTCAGTCGCATTTATTGAGCACTTACTGTGGGTAGAGCACTGTACTAAGCGCTTGACGTAGCTCTAATACTCCCGTTTCCTAAACACTTCTTTCCAAAATTAAGGGGGGGGGGAGACGCACTCGTTTTCTGTCACTGCTACACAGGAGGTCTTCCCGGACTGAGCCCCCTTTTTCCTCTCCTCCTTTCCCTCCCCACAGCACCTGTATATAAGTTTGCACAGATTTATGACTCTATTTATTTTACTTGTCCATATTTACTATTCTATTTATTTTGTTAATGATGTGCATCTAGTTTTATTTCTATTTGTTCTGACGACTTGACACCTGTTTTGTCTTGTCGTCCGTCTCCCCCTTCTAGACCGTGAGCCCGTTGTCGGGTAGGGACCGTCTCTAGATGTTGCCAACTTGGACTTCCCAAGCCAAGCGCTTAGTACAGTGCTCTGCACACAGTAAGCGCTCAATAAATACGACTGAATGAATGCGATCATCAGTCTAAATCCCAAATTTCTCCCCAGGACGAGATACACATTTTGCTCTGCTCACCGGTTTGATGTCTCGGTGCAAGAATCCTACGGAGTGAATGCTTTCGACGGCCTCCAGGATTTGCCTGCCGAGCCGCAGGGCAGTGCTGAGGGTGAAAGTTCCTCGGGCTTGGCTCCGCCGTAAATCTGCCAGATTCCGACCCTAAGGAAGGAACCCAAACACAAACGTTGAGGAGAAATTCCCAAGCTCCTCAGCCAAAGAAAAAGCTAAACACGAATTCGCTTTTGAAAGCAAAATCCAAATGGAGACGGGCCTCTCTTATTCCTTGAAAAAGAGTACAATAATAATAATTCATTTGTTCATTCATTCAATCGTATATATTGAGTGCTTACTGAGCACTGTACTAAGCGCTTGGGAAGTACAAGTTAGCAACATATAGAGACGGTCCCTACCCAAAAGTGGGCTATAATGATGGTATTTGTTAAGCGCTTTCTCTGTGCAAAGCTCTGTTCTAAGCACTGGGGAGGTTACAAGGCGATCGGGTTGTCCCACGGGGGGGGTCACAAGTCTTCATCCCCATTTTACAGAGGAGGGAACTGAGGCCCAGAGAAGTGAAGCAACTTGCCCAAAGTCACACAGCTGACAGTTGGCGGAGCCGGATTTGAACCCATGACCTCTGACTCCAAAGCCCGGGCTCTTTCCACTGAGCCAGGCGGGTGACAGTTTACGTCCAGTGCCTCTTAATAATAATAATGATGGCATTTATTAAGTGCTTACTCTGTGCAAATAATAATAATAATAATAATGGCATTTATTAAGCACTCTGTGCAAAGCACTGTTCTAAGCGCTGGGGAGGTTACAAGGTGATCAGGTGGTCAATCAATCAATCAATCAATTGTATTTATTGAGCGCTTACTGTGTGCTGAGCACTGTACTAAGCGCTTGGGAAGTATAAGTTGGCAACATATAGAGACAGTCCCTACCCAACAGTGGGCTCACAGTCTAAAAGGGGGAGACAGAGAACAAAACCAAACATATTAACAAAATAAAATAGAATAGATATGTACAAGTAAAATAGAGTAATAAATATGTACAAACATATATACAGGTGCCGTGGGGAAGGGAAGGAGGTAAGATGGGGGGATGGAGAAGGGACGAGGGGGAGAGGAAGGAAGGGGCTCAGTGTGCGAAGGCCTCCTGGAGGAGGTGAGCTCTCAATAGGGCCTTGAAGGGAGGAAGAGAGCTAGCTTGGCGGATGGGCAGAGGGAGGGCATTCCGGGCCCGGGCGAGGACGTGGGCCGGGGGTCGATGGCGGGACAGGCGAGAGCGAGGTACGGTGAGGAGATTAGCGGCGGAGGAGCGGAGGGTGTGGGCTGGGCTGGAGAAGGACAGAAGGGAGGGGAGGTAGGAGGGGGCGAGGGGATGGACAGCCTGGAAGCCCAGGGTGAGGACTTTCTGCCTGATGCGCAGATTGATTGGGAGCCACTGGAGATTTTTGAGGAGGGGAGTAACATGCCCAGAGCGTTTCTGGACAAAGATGATCCGGGCAGCGGCGTGAAGTATGGATTGAAGTGGGGAGGGACACGAGGATGGGAGATCAGAGAGAAGGCTGATGCAGTAGTCCAGACGGGATAGGGTGAGAGCTTGAACGAGCAGGGTAGCGGTGTGGATGGAGAGGAAAGGGCGGATCTTGGCAATGTTGTGTTGCTGAGACCGGCAGGTTTTGGTGACGGCTTGGATGTGAGGGGTAAACGAGAGAGCGGAGTCGAGGATGACACCAAGGTTGTGGGCTTGTGAGACGGGAAGGATGGTAGTGCCGTCAACAGAGATGGGAAAGTCAGGGAGAGGGCAGGGTTTGGGAGGGAAGACAAGGAGCTCAGTCTTGGACATGTTGAGTTTTAGGTGGCGGGCAGACATCCAAATGGAGATGTCCTGAAGGCAGGAGGAGATGCCAGCCTGGAGGGAGGGGGAGAGAGCAGGGGCAGAGATGGAGATCTGGGTGTCATCAGCATAGAGATGATAGTTGAAGCCGTGGGAGCGAATGAGGTCACCAAGGGAGTGCGTGGAGATTGAGAACAGAAGGGGACCAAGCACTGAACCTTGGGGAACCCCCACAGTAAGGGGATGGGAGGGGGAGGAGGAGCCTGCAAAAGAGACTGAGAATGAACGACAGGAGAGATAAGAGGAGAACCAGGAGAGGACGGAGTCAGTGAAGCCAAGGTCGGATAGCGTGTTGAGGAGAAGGGGGTGGTCCACAGTGTCGAAGGCAGCTGAGAGGTTGAGGAGGATTAGGACGGAGTAGGAGCCGTTGGATTTGGCAAGCAGGAGGTCATTGGTGACCTTTGAGAGGGCAGTTTCCGTGGAATGTAGGGGACGGAAGCCAGACTGGCGGGGGTCGAGGAGAGAGTTGGTGTTGAGGAATTCGAGGCAGCGGGTGTAGACTACTCGTTCAAGGAGTTTGGAAAGGAATGGTAGGAGGGAAATGGGTCGATAACTAGAAGGTGAGGTGGGGTCAAGAGAGGGGTTTTTTTTAGGATGGGAGAGACATGGGCATGTTTGAAGGCGGAGGGGAAGGAACCAGTGGAGAGTGAGCGGTTGAAGATGGAAGTTAAGGAGGGGAGAAGGGACGGAGGGAGAGATTTCATGAGATGAGAGGGAATGGGGTCAGAAGCACAGGTGGCCGGAGTAGTGCTTGAGAGGAGGGAGGATACTGCCTCTGGGGATACTGTTCCTCTGAGGATACCGCTGGGAAGGATGGGAGAGTAGCAGAGAGCTTTGAGAGCCGGGGGGCTGGAGAAGGGGGGGGAAAGGAGTGGTTTTGGGGAGGTCAGACCTGATGGATTTAATTTTGTTAATGAAGTAGGAGGCCAGATCGTTGCGGGTGAGGGAAGGAGGAGGGGGAGGAACCGGGGGCCTGAGAAGGGAGTTGAATGTACGGAAGAGCTGGCGGGGATGATGGGCATGGGGGTCAATAAGGGAGGAGAAATCATTTTGTCTGGCAGAGGAGAGGGCTGAGCTAAGGCAGGAAAGGAGAAACTTGAAGTGAACGAGGTTGGCATGGTGTTTAGACTTTCACCAGCAGCGTTCGGCTGCTCGAGCATAAGAGCAAAGGAGGCAGTGATCCAGGGCTGTGGTTTAGTGGTACGAGAGCGGCGAAGGGAAAGGGGAGTGAGTGAGTGAGTGGTCCCACGGGGGGCTCACAGTCTTCATCCCCATTTTCCAGATGAGGTCACTGAGGCCCAGAGAAGTGAAGTGACTTGCCCAAAGTCCCACAGCTGACAATTGGTGGAGCCGGGATTTGAACCTACGACCTCTGACTCCAAAGCCCGGGCTCTTTTCCACTGAGCCCCGCTGCTTCTCCTTCAGCCTACGTCCCCCTCGAGTGCAGGATGCTCTCCTTTCAGTTCTTTCCTTCGCTCCCTGATGACGAAGCTCTGACCCATTATTCATTCATTCATTCAATCATATTTATTGAGCGCTTACTGTGTGCAGAGCACTGTACTAAGCGCTTGGGAAGTACAAGTCGGCAACATATAGAGACGGTCCCTCCCCGACAACAGGCTCACAGTCTAGAAGGGGATTATGGAGATCAAGAGTAATTACTTCCTTTAAGACGGAGACTTGGATGCTTCAGGACAAATTCCCTAAGAGAGCAATAAGGTCTGTATCTAAGACTGTTCTACAGGGCCACGTAATAATAATAATAATAATAATAATAATAATAATAATAATAATGGCATTTATTAAGCGCTTACTCTATGCAAAGCACTGTTCTAAGCGCTGGGGAGGTTACGAGGTGATCAGGTTGTTCCACGGGGGGCTCAGTCTTCATCCCCATTTTTACAGACGTGGTAACTGAGGAACCAGAGAAGCGAAGTGACTTGCCCAAAGTCACACAGCCGACAATTGGCAGAGCCGGGATATAAACCCATGACCTCTGACTCCAAAGCCCGGGCTCTTTCCACGGAGCCACGCCGCTTCTCCGAATATCTACCTGAATGGAGGACCTGGGCCATTCCTTGGGTTAAAATTTTCCTTGGCTCAATTCAGTGTATTCATCCCGTATTTATCCCAGCACTCACCACAATGTAAGTTTAACGAACACCATAACAACTACGATGTGTGCATTTGTGCATTATGATGTGCATTTAGCTTTAATTCTATTTGTTCTGACAACCTGACGCCTGTGCATGTTTTGTTTCGTTGTCCATCTCCCCCTTCCAGACTGTGAGCCCGTTGTCGGGTAGGGACCGTCTCTCGATGTTGTCGACTTGTATTTCCCAAGCGCTTAGCACAGCGCTCTGCACACAGTAAGTGCTCAATAAATACGACTGAATGAATGAATGAATGCTCTGCACACGGTAAGCGCTCAATAAATACGACTGAATGAATGAGCAACCAATAAATACAATACCACTCAAACCTGGTCAGAGCAGAAAAGCAGAATCAACAAGGAAATGTCATTATTTCTCATCATTATTTACTCTGCAGGCTTTCCTCCTGGACCTCGGAAGGGTTCTTGGAATAAGTCTCCCAGGCTCCAGAAGCCGACGACTGTTGTTCTCACACCTCTCCTGTCCCAAGTTTCACACTTAAGCAGCGGCGTGGCTCAGTGCAAAGAGCTCGGGCTTTGAAGTCCGAGGTCATGGGTTCAAATCCCAGCTCCTCCAATTGTCAGCTGTGCGACTTTGGGCAAGTCACAACTTCTCTGTGCCTCAGTTACCTCATCTGGAAAATGGGGATTAAGACTGTGAACCCCCCGTGGGACAACCTGATCACCTTGTAACCTCCCCAGCGCTTAGAAGAGTGTTTTGCATTCATTCATTCATTCATTCAATCGTATTTATTGAGCGCTTACTGTGTGCAGAGCACTGTACTAAGCGCTTGGGAAGTACAAGCACAGAGTAAGCGCTTAATAAATGCCATCATTATTATTATTAAGGAGAGGCACTGGACATACACTGTCACCCGCGTGGCTCAGTGGAAAGAGCACAGGCTTTGGAGTCAGAGGTCATAGGTTCAAATCCCGGCTCTGCCAATTGTCAGCTGTGTGACTTTGGGCAAGTCACAAGTTCTCTGTGTCTCAGTTACCTCATCTGGAAAATGGGGATTAAGACTGTGAACCCCCCCATGGGACAACCTGATCACCTTGCAACCTCCCCAGAGCTTAGAACAGTGCTTTGCACAAAGTAAGCGCTTAATAAATGCCATCATTATTATTATTAAGGAGAGGTACTGGACATACACTGTCACCCGCGTGGCTCAGTGGAAAGAGCCCAGGCTTTGGAGTCAGAGGTCATGGGTTCCAATCCCGGCTCCGCCAACTGTCAGCTGTGTGACTTTGGGAAAGTCACTTCACTTCTCTGGGCTTCAGTTCCCTCATCTGTAAAATAGGGATGAAGACTGTGAGCCCCCCGTGGGACAACCTGATCACCTTGTAACCTCCCCAGTGCTTAGAACAGTGCTTTGCACATAGTAAGCGCTTAATAAATGCTATCATTATTATTATTATTATGCTCCCTACTAAGACTTTGACTCAAATTCCCTAACTCTCCCACTGCCCTAATGGGTCCTTCTCATTCCCCTGGGTCCGTGGCTCAGTGGCAGGAGCCCGGGCTTGGGAGTCAGAGGTCATGGGTTCAAATCCTGGCTCCGCCACTTGTCAGCTGTGTGACTTTGGGCAAGTCACAACTTCTCTGTGCCTCAGTTACCTCATCTGTAAAATGGGGATTAAGACTGTGAGCCCCCTGTGGGACAACCTGATCACCTTGAACTCCCCCCCCTCCCCCCCAGGGCTTAGAACAGTGCTTGGCACATAGTAAGTGCTTAACAAATACCATTATTATTATTATTACTCCTCTCTCCCTGGCCTTTTCTGATCTTCCCCTAAAGCTCACGGAAGAGTTTATTCTCTGGCTTCTGCCTCGTGGCCCACACACCCAGATGCCAAACTTGGGAAACAGCCAAAAACCAGACCTATGATTCACCCGACTCCAATTCAATTGCAGCAGCCCTTTCCCCTCTCATTCTTTCCAGGCCTTGGAAAGATGAAAAGGTGCATATTTCCCCCAGAGCAGAATCAATCAATCGATCGTATTTATTGAGCGCTTACTGTGTGCAGAGCACTGGACTAAGCGCTTGGGAAGTCCAAGCTGGCAACATACAGAGATGGTCCCTACCCGACAACGGGCTCACGGTCTAGAAGGGGGAGAGAGACAATAAAAAAACTGGAAACAATTTACACAAGGCTGTTTTTGCTCTAAGGGCAGTGGCAGTTGTCTGCATCTTCTTACACCCCAAAAAGGACAAAACAATCTCCGTGAACAACAGAAAAAATGAAATGTGGTTCCAAGTCCCCAAATTCACTATTCATTCCAGCAACTTCTTCTCTCCTGGACTCTTTCATTCATCCAATCGTATTTATTGAGCGCATTCTGTGTGAAGAGAACCGCCAGCCCACCTTTTCTAAGCCACGCCTCTGCCCCCGGAGAAAACGAAAATCTCTTTAAAGCACGCACAAAACTGTTTAAAAAAAAAATCATTCTCACCATCAACAGGGAGGCGATGCCTTAGAAAATCTGAACGTCGTGAAGGTCCACCCATCTGTACTCCATTTTGAACCTTTTACAAAAGTTGATATCACTGCTCGGCCTTGTTGGGTTTGCAAACACCTCTCTAAACCGTCCCCTCCTCATCCGTGGTGGCAATATAGGCAGGTGGGAAAAAGGTTTGGGTCTCAGTAGCCTTCTTCTGCCTCGGTTCCTCTTATTATTATTATTATTATAGAAGAGCCCCTGAACCAGCAGCCTGCCAGAACTCTAACCCAGGCAGTTTGGCTCTAATAATAATGATAATTATGGTATTTTTTAAGCGCTTACTCTTTGCCAAGCACGGTTTTAAGCACTGAGGTAGATTCAAGGTAATCAGGATGTCCCTCAAGGGTCTCACAGTCTTAATCCCCATTTCACGGCACTTAGAACAGTGCTTGGCACATAGTAAGTGCTTAATAATAATAATGATGGCATTTATTAAGCACTTACTATGTGCAAAGCACTGTTCTAAGCACTGGGGAGGTTACAAGGTGATCAGGTTGTCCCTCGGGGAGCTCACAGTCTTCATCCCCATTTTACAGATGAGGGAACTGAAGCCCAGAGAAGTGAAGTGACTTGCCCAAAGTCGCACAGCTGACAAGTGGCAGAGCTGGGATTTGAACCCATGACCTCTGACTCTAAAGCCTGGGCTCTTTGCACTGAGCCACGCTGCTTAACAAATGCCATCATTATTATTTACAGATGAGGTAATAATAATGGTGGTATCTGTTAAGTGCTTACAATGTGCCAAGCACTGTTCTAAGCACAGGGGTAGATACAAATCTTCTAGACTGTGAGCCCAGTGTCGGGTAGGGACTGTCTCTATCTGTTGCCAGCTTGTACTTCCCAAGCGCTTAGTACAGTGCTCTGCACACGGTAAGTGCTCAATAAATACGATTGAATGAATGAATGAACCCCTACGGGCAGACCAGCCGCCCAAACTCACGATCCCAAAATTCTATCATTACTTCATGTATGTTGCCAACTTGTACTTCCCAAGTGCTTAGTACAGTGCTCTGCACACAGTAAGCGCTCAATAAATACGACTGAATGAATGAATGAATGAATGGTTACTTTCGGCCCCCCCAACTGCTGAGTGTTGCCGACTTGTACTTCCCAAGCACTTAGCCCAGTGCTCTGCACACAGTAAGCACTCAATAAATACGATTGAATGAATGAATGAATCGTTACTTTCGGCCCCCCCAACCGCCGACTTGTACTTCCTAAGCACTTAGTACAGTGCTCTGCACTCAGTAAGCGCCCGATAAATATGATCGCTGACAGCCAAGCCCACCCCGCCACCAATCCCACCATTCCCACTTTTATCTGGCCCCATTTCCCAAGTGACTGTCCACAGGTGCTCTCTCTGCTTCATTCGACCGTATTTAGCGAGCACTTGCTGTGTGCGGAGCACTGCACTAAGCGCTTGGGAAGTACAAGTCGGCAACACATAGAGGCGGTCCCCACCCGACAATGGGCTCACTCCTCCCTGTTTGCTCATTCCTCCGGCATCTGAACCGTGACATGTCAAAGCAAAGTCTTCATCTTCCCACCTTAACTATGTTTTCCCCTTGAAATTTCTGTCACTGTAAACAGCACCACCACCCTGCCTGTCTAACAAACCTATAAGCTTGGCATTGCCCTCAATTCCCCTCCATCATTCAACCCACATTCAACCTGTCGCCACCAATCCTGCTGGTTCGACCTTCACACCATGGCTAAAATCCATCCTTTCCATTCCATCCGAACTGCTACTATTCACTCATTCAGTCGTATTTATTGAGTGCTTACTGTGTGCAGAGCACTGTACTAAGCGCTTGGGAAGTCCAAGTTAGCAACATGTAGAGACGGTCCCTACCCGACAGCGGGCTCACAGTCTAGAAGGGGGAGACAAAGTTGGACACAGTCTCTAGTGTGGCACAAAGAGGAGAGTAGGTATTTAATCCTAATGACGATGATGATGCAGGGAATGTGTCTGTTTATTGTTGTATTGTATTCTCCCAAGCGCCTAGTACAGTGCTCTGCATACAGTAAACACTCAATAGATATGGGGTGAATGAATGATAGTAATATTAATACTAATAAAAATATAATAATATCCTGCCTTGACTACCACAGAGAAGCAGCGTGGCTCACTGAAAAGAGCCCGGGCTTTGGAGTCAGAGGTCAGGGGTTCAAATCCCAGCTGTGTGACTTTGGGCAAGTCATTTAACTTCTCTGAGCCTCAGTTACCTCATCTGGAAAATGGGGATTAAGACTGTGAGCCCCCAGTGGGACAAACTGACCACCTTGTAACCTCCCCAGCTCTTAGAACAGTGCATAGTAAGCGCTTAATAAATGCCATTATTATTATTATTATTATTTCTTCCTGAACCAGTCCTTCAATCCTCCTGCCAGCCACTCTCGCCTCACATTCCTTGCTCTCCAGCTGGGACAATTTTCCATTCATCCACTCTCTCCCTCCCTTCAGTCCCACTGGGCTATTCCCAAGGGCAGGAATTCTCTTACCACCTGCTGGGATTCCTCATCAATCCACGGACCCTAAGAAATCTCATGGCCCCGAGAAGCCGAGGTGCGTTTTCTACATTTCCACAGACCGCCCTCCAGCTCTACGTTTCCAATCGCCCAGTCAATGGTATTTGTTCATTCAATTGTATTTATTGAGCGCTTACTGTGTGTAGAGCACTGTACTAAGCGCTTAGTGCTTACTGTATACAGAGCACCGTACGAAGCGCTGGGTATGTTCCCATCCCTAAACTTTCTCCATGAAGCAAATTTCACACTTCACTCTGAACTTTTTTTTAAAGAATGATGTTTATTAAGCACTTACCGTATAATAAACACTGGGTAGATACAAGGCCATCAGGATTATCATCTCTGCAACAACCAGGAAAGATAGAGCTGCTCTTTGAGGCTTTCTTCCCTATTCAGGTACCCCATGATGGAAAGTGAGATTACCAACCGAAGTCCCCCTTGCTCCCTGCCCTACCCCAAAATCTCAAAACCCATTTTCATTACTGTCGCCTTTATCCAAACCTCTTACTGAGCATCTTATTATTATTATTATTAGAGCTTATTGAGAAGCGGCGGGGCTCAGTGGAAAGAGCCCGGGCTTTGGAGTCAGAGAACAGGGGTTCAAATCCCGGCTCCGCCAACTGTCAGCTGGGTGACTATGGGCAAGTCACTCACTTCTCTGGGCCTCAGTGACCTCATCTGGACAATGGGGATTAAGAGTGTGGGACAACCCGATCACCTTGTAACCTCCCCAGCACTTAGAACAGTGCTTTGCACACAGTAAGCACTTAAGAAATACCATCATTATTATTATTATTATCATCTACCATAGCACTGTACTACCTGCTACCTGTACTACCTGAAATAAAAGCCCTGGTTTCCAACCTTGAGGAATTTACAACGAAACGGGGAAGCCGAGTAGGCACGAATTGCCAAAAAGCAATCGTCATAAGTGCAAGAACATAGCTACGCGTGAGAAAACAAAAGGAATTAATTACATAAACCATCTACAGATAAACAGGTGACTGCTAAAGTGACTGTTATGCAACAGTACCAGAAAAGCGAGGATTAATCAGTGAATGCCTCTTTGAGGAGATGCTTTCAAAAAAGGCCCTCCGATAAAGCCAAGGAGGGACTTGGTTTGGTGGATTTGTAGGGAGAGAGATTGCCTCCCGTGGGGGAAAGATGTGAATAATGGGTGTAATGGGCTACCCTCTATGTTTTACCCTTAATAATAATAATGATAATGGCATTTATTAAGCGCTTACTATGTGCAAAGCACTGTTCAAAGTGCCGGGCTTAAATGTCATTATCAAGCTTTGTTTCCATTGGACTTGAAAAGCCAGTCTTAAGATTGCCTCCCGTGGGGGAAAGATGTGAATAATGGGTGTAATGGGCTATCATCATCATCAATCGTATTTATCAAGCGCTTACTGTGTGCAGAGCACTGTACTAAGCGCTTGGGAAGTACACGTTGGCAACATATAGAGACAGTCCCTACCCAACAGTGGGCTCACAGTCTAAAAGGGGGAGACAGAGAACAAAACCAAACATACTAACAAAATAAAATAAATAGAATAGATATGTACAAGTAAAACAAATAAATAAATAAAGTAACAAATATGTACAAACATATATACATGTATACAGGTGCAGTGGGGAAGGGAAGGTGGTAAGATGGGGGAGATGGAGAGGGGGCGAGGGGGAGAGGAAGGAAGGGGCTCAGTCTGGGAAGGCCTCCTGGAGGAGCTGAGCTCCCAGTAGGGCCTTGAAGGGAAGAAGAGAGCTAGCTTGGTGGATGGGCAGACGGAGGGCATTCCAGGCCCGGGGGGATGACGTGGCCCGGGGGTCGATGGTGGGACAGGCGAGAACGAGGCACGGTGAGGAGATTAGCGGCAGAGGAGAGGAGGGTACGGGCTGGGCTGGAGAAGGACAGAAGGGAGGGGAGGTAGGAGGGGGCAAGGTGATGGACAGCCTGGAAGCCCAGGGTGAGGAGTTTCTGCCTGATGCGCAGATTGATTGGTAGCCACTGGAGATTTTTGAAGAGGGGAGTAACATGCCCAGAGCGTTTCTGGACAAAGATAATCCGGGCAGCGGCATGAAGTATGGATTGAAGTGGGGAGAGACACGAGGATGGGAGATCAGAGAGAAGGCTGATGCAGTAGTCCAGACGGGATAGGATGAGAGCTTGAACGAGAAGGGTAGCGGTATGGATGGAGAGGAAAGGGCGGAGCTTGGCAATGTTGCGGAGCTGAGACTGGCAGGTTTCGGTGACGGCTTGGATGTGAGGGGTGAATGAGAGAGCGGAGTCGAGGATGACACCAAGGTTGCGGGCTTGTGAGACGGGAAGGATGGTAGTGCCGTCAACAGAGATGGGAAAGTCAGGGAGAGGGCAGGGTTTGGGAGGGAAGACAAGGAGATCAGTCTTAGACATGTTGAGCTTTAGGTGGCGGGCAGACATCCAGATGGAGATGTCCTGAAGGCAGGAGGAGATGCCAGCCTGGAGGGAGGGGGAGAGAGCAGGGGCAGAGATGGAGATCTGGGTGTCATCAGCGTAGAGATGATAGTTGAAGCCGTGGGAGCGAATGAGGTCACCAAGGGAGTGCATGTAGATTGAGAACAGAAGGGGACCAAGCACTGAACCCTGGGGAACCCCCACAGTAAGGGGATGGGAGGGGGAGGAGGAGCCTGCAAAAGAGACTGAGAATGAACGACCAGAGAGATAAAAGGAGAACCAGGAGAGGACGGAGTCAGTGAAGCCAAGGTCAGATAGCGTGTTGAGGAGAAGTGGGTGGTCCACAGTGTCGAAGGCAGCTGAGAGGTCGAGGAGGATTAGTATAGAGTATGAGCCACTGGATTTTGCAAGCAGGAGGTCATTGGTGACCTTTGAGAGGGCAGTTTCCGTGGAATGTAGGGGACGGAAGGCAGACTGGAGGGGGTCGAGGAGAGTGTTGTTGTTGACGAATTCGAGGCAGCGCGTGTAGACGACTAGTTCAAGGAGTTTGGAAAGGAATGGTAGGAGGGATATGGGGCGATAACTAGAAGGTGACGTGGGGTCAAGAGAGGGTTTTTTTAGGATGGGAGAGACATGGGCATGTTTGAAGGCAGAGGGGAAGGAACCAGTGGAGAGTGAGCGGTTGAAGATGGAAGTTAAGGAGGGGAGAAGGGATGGAGCGAGAGATTTCATGAGATGAGAGGGAATGGGGTCAGAAGCACAGGTGGCTGGAGTAGCACTTGAGAGGAGGGATGAGAGCTCCTCTGAGATACTGCTGGGAAGGATGGGAGAGTAGCGGAGAGTGTTGAGAGCCGGGGGGTTGGAGAAGGGGGGGGAAGTGACTTTGGGGAGGTCGGACCTGACGGATTTAATTTTGTCAATGAAGTAGGAGGCCAATTCGTTGGGGGTGAGGGAAGGAGGA
The DNA here is from genome assembly GCF_015852505.1 of Tachyglossus aculeatus. NCBI lineage: Eukaryota > Metazoa > Chordata > Mammalia > Monotremata > Tachyglossidae > Tachyglossus > Tachyglossus aculeatus. Next base: position 697,807 of record NW_024044828.1, read on the forward strand.
GGGGGAGGAATCGGGGGCCTGAGAAAGGAGTTGAATATACGGAAGAGCTGGCGGGGGCGATGGGCATGGGTGTCAATAAGGGAGGAGAAGTAGTTTTGTCTGGCAGAGGAGAGGGCTGAGTTAAGGCAGGAAAGGATAAACTTGTAGTGAACGAGGTTGGCATGGTGTTTAGACTTTCGCCAGCAGCGTTCGGGAGCTCGAGCGTAAGAGCGAAGGAGACGGACAGTGGCAGTGATCCAGGGCTGTGGGTTAGTGGTACAAGAGCGGCGAAGGGAAAGGGGAGCGAGGGAGTCTAGCTGAGTAGAAAGGGGAGAGTTGAGGGCAGTAATCTGATCATCAAAACTGGGTAGAGAGGAGAGGGCGGTGAGGTGGGATGTGAAGCGCTCCGAAAGATGGATGGGGTCAAGAGAGCGGAGATCTCTGTGAGGGAGTAATATGGATTTACAGGGGAAAGGAGTGTGAGTGAGGATGCAGGTGGGAAGATTATGATCAGAGAGAGGGATTTCAGAGTTGGTGATGGTGGACACAGTACAGCGATAGGAGATGATGAGGTCGAGGGTATGACCAAGTTGGTGCGTGGGTGAGGTGGGGTGGAGGAAGAGGTTGGCAGCGTCGAGGAGAGATAGAAGGCGGGAGGCAGAGGAGTCATCAGGGATATCCATGTGGATGTTGAAGTCTCCGAGGATCAGAGTGGGCTTGGAGAAGGAGAGAAGGAAGGTGAGGAAGGGGTCAAAGTCGTTAAAGAAGTTGGAAGTGGGGCCGGGAGGGCGGTAGATGACGGCTACAAGAATCTGGAGGGGGCTACCGTCTATGTTTTACCCTTAATACTAATAATGGCATTTATTAAGCACTTACTATGTGTAAAGCACTGTTCAAAGCGCTGGGCTTAAATGTCATTATCAAGCTTTGTTTCCATTGGACTTGAAAAGCCAGTCTTTAAAGTTTCTAAGCGCTAACTTACCTGTAACTGCATGACCACATAGTTGAATCGATCATTCCTCCCACAGCCGATGAATCTGCAAACGTGATCTTTTCCTGGGTAAAAAAAAAAAAAAAAAAATGCATAAAAAAACACGCAATAGCTCTTCTGAAGCTCAGAGACAATTTGTTCTCTTTCACAATATTTTACTGCAGAGGGTTAAACACGCCCGTCGGGACAAATTCCTCGGACATGAGGAGATACGGCACCGGGGCCTTCCGATCACTTTCCCTGACTCACGCTGTTTCCTGAAATTTAATGGCGCGTAGTCAGAAAGACACCAATTAAAAAATCTGGTTTTGTTTTTAGAAATTACCTGTCAGTTTAAAGTACCAAAGAAAGATGGCACCCGAGGGAGAATAAAGAAACGGTAAAGCAAAAAAAGCAGGCTTCTGGGCTCTCGGCACTGAACTCTGGAGTGGAGGATCTCGCTTTGACTGAAAAAGCCACATATGGCTTTTTATCCTTGCTATTTCATCAACTACAAACTGGGGTTTTTCTCTCCGGGGATCGATAATCGATACTAAACGAAGTAGTAGTCAAGAAATATGCCGAAGATTAACATTAGGAAGATTTGCTATGAAGGGCCTGGAAAAAGTCATGAAATCTGCTGATGTAACAATTGCCACAAAAATACAAATTGTCAACTCTATAAAAATAATAATAATAATAATGACATTCATTGAGCGCTTACTATGTGCGAAGCACTGTTCTAAGCGCTGGGGAGATTACAAGGTGATCAGGTTGCCCCACGGAGGGCTCACAGTCTTCATCCCCATTTTACAGATGAGGTAACTGAGGCCCAGAGAAGTGAAGTGACTTGCCCAGAGTCACACAGCTGACAAGTGGCAGAGCCGGGATTAGAACCCATGACCTCTGGCTCCCGAGCCTGGGCTCTTTCCACTGAGCCACGCTGCTTCTCTACTACACACTGCTTCTTTCATCAACTACAAACTTGGGTTTTTCTCTCCGGGGATCGATAATCATTAATGAAGGAATAAGTAGTCAAGAAAAATGCCGAAGAGTAACATTAGGAAGATTTGCTACGAAGGGCCTGGAAAATGTCATGAAATCTGCTGATGTAACAATTGCCACAAAAATACAAATTGTCAACTCTATAACAATAATAATAATGGCATTTGTTAAGCGCTTACTATGTGTAAAGCACTGTTCTAAGCGCTGGAGAGGATACAAGGTGATCAGGTTGTCCCATGGGGGGCTCACAGTCATCAACCCCATTTTACAGATGAGGTAACTGAGGCCCAGAGAAGTGAAGTGACTTGCCCAAAGTCACACAGCTGACAAGTGGCAGAGCCGGGATTAGAACCCATGACCTCTGGCTCCCAAGCCCGGGCTCTTCCACTGAGCCACGCTGCTTCTCTACTACACGCTGCTTCTTCCATCAACTACAAACTTGGCTTTTTCTCTCCTGGGATCGATCATCGATACTAAAGGAATTAGTATACGCCGAAGATTAACGTTCGGAAGATTTGCTACGAAGGGCCTGGAAAAAGTCATGAAATCTGCTGTTGTAACAATTGCCACAAAAACACAAACTGTCAACTCTACGGCGTTTCCAGTGACCACGTATGGATCCGAAAGCCGGACGACGGAGAAAAAACAGGATAGATCGAAAGAACCTAGATTCTTTTGCAATGCTGCGTCGGAGAAGGCTTTCGCGAATGCCACGGACTGCCCGGAAAACAGACAGATGGATTTGGGAGCAAATTAAACCAAAGTGGTCTTTGGAAGGCCAAATGACTCGACTTAGATTTAGCATATTTTGGACACATAATCAGGAGGACTGATTCTCTGGAGAAGACACTAATGCTAGGAGAAGTCCAGAGAAAACATGGAAGTGGCAGACCGGCAGCTAGATGGAGAGAGAACAGAACAACGATCACGGAAGAACCGTTAGAAAGGTGGCGGATTCTGGCAGAGGACAGGACGTCCTGGAGAAAGCACATCCACGGAGTCGTTATGAGTGGGAAACGACTCAACGGCACTTAATAATATTAAAACGAACTCAGGTAGCTGCAAAACGAGGGTTGGTGAAATTCCCTTTGAAATACTTCAAAATAGAAAAAGTCAATCTGCCTTCATTTTCATTATGGATTCTAATGGCGTTACCGCTGAGCAATACCCTTTCCATCAAAATGACCACTGTTAAATGGTATTATCGACTCCATGAGCCGTGGTAAACGGGGCCTGAAGTTAAAATGAAATCCACAGATTAGACTAAAACCTCTCAGTGGAAAGAGCCCGGGCTTGGGAGTCAGAGGTCATGGGTTCAAATCCTGGCTCTGCCAATTGTCAGCCGGGTGACCTTGGGCAGTCTTCTCTGTGCCACAGTTACCTCATCTGTAAAATGGGGATGAAGACTGGGAGCCCAACGTGGGACAACCTGATCACCTTGTATCCTCCCCAGCGCTCAGAACAGTGCTTTGCACATAGTAAGCACTTAACAAATACCATTATTATTATTATTATTATTATATTTCCTCCCTCCCCAGCTGTGACCAGACCGTAGTTCACTCTCCTTCATTCAGTCGTCCTTATTCAGCACTTACTGTGCGCAGAGCACTGTTCTATGTGCTTGGGAGAGGACAGTACAACAATAAACAGACCTGTTCCCTGCCCACAATGCGCATACAGTCTTCCAGAACTGTACGTGCTGATGAGATCTCTGACCCTTGTTATTTTAAAATGGGAAGAACATTCACCTTAACATGGCAATATTTCTCATGCCACTTTTTTTTTTCCTTTTTATGGTATTTGTTCAGTGCTTACTGTGTGCCAGGAACTGTACTGAGCGCTGGGGTGGACACAAGCTAATCGGGCTGGACACAGTCCCTGTCAACGTGGGGCTCTCAGCCTTAATTCCCATTTTACAACTGAGGGAGGTGGGACTCAGAAGGGAAGTGACTCATCCAAGGTCACCCAGATACAAGCGGCAGAGCCAGGGTTAGAACCCAGGTCTGGGCTCTAGCCACTAGACTATGTCTTTTATTACTCTATTTATTTTACTTGTACATATTTACTATTCTATTTATCTTATTTTGTTAATATGTTTTGTTTTGTTGTCTGTCTTCCCCATCTAGACTGTGAGCCCACTGTTGGGTAGGGACTGTCTCTATATGCTGCCAATTTGGACTTCCCGAGCGCTTAGTCCAGTGCTCTGCACACAGTAAGCGCTCGATAAATATGATTGAATGAATGAATAAACGACTGAATGAATATTTTGGCTGCTGGTTTCAACCTCTAAACTTTCCCACCATTCCTTTCACTATAATGCCAAAGTTGAGTGACTCAAGACTGTTGGAATAAAGAGGGATTTCGGGGTCCTAAGGGGGCTTGGTTTTCTGGGACTTCAATTTAGGTTTGGAAGAAGAGGGAAAGATAGAGCTTCCATCAGCAGAATATGCTCTTGGGTTGTTTTAGCAGCTCATGATACGTAAGCTCTCCCCTGGACTCTGTGGGCCTGCAGGGAATGTGTCTGTTTATTGTCGTATTGTACCCTCCCAAAGTGCTTAGTACAGTGCTCTGCACACAGTGAGTGCCCAATAAATCCGACCGAATGGAGTGAGTTCTCCAAGGGAGTGGGGGTAGCTAAATAACTGAAGGGGACTGAGAACAGAACCTCGAGGGATTCCCACGGATAAGGGGTGGGACGCAGAGGCGGGAGGGAGACGGAGAACGAGCGGCCAGAAAGATAAGAGGAGAACCGGGGGAGGGCAACGTCAGTGAAGCCCAGGTCAGATAGCGTTCCCAGGAGGACCGGGTGGTCGAGGGAGTCGAAGGAAGCTGAGAGGTCCAGGAGGATTGGGTAGGGACCGTTTCTATATGTTGCCAACTTGGACTTCCCAAGCGCTTAGTACAGTGCTCTGCACCCAGTAAGCGCTCAATAAATACGATCGAATGAATGAATGGACGGAGTATGGGCCCACCGACTTGGCAAGAACGAGATCATTGGGGAAACTCTGAGAGGGCAATGTCGGTGGAGTGCGGACTGTTTAGGTGATCCGGGGCTGTGGGTCCAGTCATTCGATCGTATCTATTGAGCGCTTACTAAGCGCTTCGAAAGTCCAAGTCGGCAACATAGAGAGACGGTCCCTACCCGACAACGGGCTGACGGTCTAGAAGGGGGAGACAGACGACGGAACTTGTTGTCTGTTATAGATGTTGCCGACTTGTACTCCCCAAGGGCTTAGTCTAGTGCTCTGCACACAGTAAGCGCTCAATAAATACCACTGAATGAATGAATGAACAGAACAAAACAGGTAGACAGGCGTCAAAATCGGCAGAACAAATGGAAGTAAAGCTAGATGCACATCATTAACAAAATAAATAGAATAGCAAATATGCACAAGTAAAAGAAATAGAGTCATAAATCTGTGCAAATATATACAAGTGCTGTGGGGAGGGTAATGGAGAAGCAGCGTGGCTCCGTGGAAAGAGCCGGGGCTTTGGAGTCAGAGGTCATGGGTTCAAATCCCAGCTCCGCCAACTGTCAGCTGGGTGACTTTGGGCAAGTCACTTCACTTCTCTGGGCCTCAGTACCCTCATCTGTAAAAGGGGAATTAAGACTGTGAGTCCCTCATGGGACAACCTGATCACTTTGTAACCTCCCCAGCACTTAGAACAGTGCTTTGCACATAGTAAGCGCTTAATAAATCTTATTATTATTATTATTATTATTTAGGAGGTAGGGCGGGGGTGTGGGGAGGAGGAGAGGGGAAAGGGGGCTCAGTGTGGGAAGGCCTCCCGGAGGAGGTGAGCTCTCAGTAGGGCTTCGAAGGGAGGAAGAGAGCTAGCTTGGCGGATGTGAGGAGAGAGGGCATTCCAGGCCAGGGGGAGGACGCGGGCCGGGGGTTGATGGCGGGACGGGGGAGACTGAGGTACGGTGAGGAGGTTAGCGGTGGCCGAGGAGCGGAGGGTGCGGGCTGGGCCGGAGAAGGACAGAAAGGAGGTGAGGTAAGAGGGGGCGAGGGGATGGAGAGGCGAGACTGACAAAGGGATAGAGGAGTGAGTTGAGTCGAATTCCGTAGAGAGGGTAATATTGAGAGCAGCAATTTGGCCATCCAGAGACGGCAGTTTGCGTATGCAGGCTAAGTGGAGCGTGATGAATTGGGAAAATCGGCTGGGGTCAAGAGATCAGAGGTCTCTGGAAGAATTACTACAGATTTACAGGGAGGAAGTGTCGAAGAGAGGAGGCCAACGAGGAAGGTGTGGTCAGATGGAAGGATTTCAGAGTGGGCGAGGGCGGAGATTGTGCGGCGGCTAGAGACGACGAGACGGAGCGTGCGTCCGAGCGGGAGAGGTCAGCAGAGGTGAGGAGTGAAAGAAGGCAGTCAGCCGAAGGGTCATCAGGAACATCTCTGCGGACAATGAAATCCCCTACCATCAGTGAAGGCGTGGAGAAAGAGAGAATGAATGTGAGGAAGGGATCAAAATGGGTATTCATTCCTTCACTCAATTGTATTTGCGCTTGGGAAGTACAATTAGGGAAGCAGCGTGGCTCGGTGGAAAGAGCCCGGGCTTTGGAGTCAGAGGTCAGGGGTTCAAATCCCAGCTCCGCCAACTGTCAGCTGGGTGACTTTGGACAAGTCACTTCCCTTCTCTGGGCCTCAGTGACCTCATCTGTCAAATGGGGATGAAGACTGAGAGACCCCGTGGGACAACCTGGTTGCCTTGTAACCTCCCCAGTGTTTAGAACGGTGCTTGGCTTAATAAATGCCGTTGGCTTAATAAATGCCGTTATCATCATCTTCATCACACCGTCACATGAGGACCCTGGAGAGACACACAAAACAAGGGTGTCTGTACACAGTAAACGCTCAATAAATACGACTGAATGAAGGAATGAAGTAACGGATATGAGGCAATCCCAATCCTCAAGGATTCCAGGGATGGGGCGAGGAGGAGGCGTGGGGTTGGCGGAAGGAGAGGGGAGGAGATGGGGGACGAGGGGACGGGGGAAAGTGTGGCGGGAAGAGAGGACTGGGATGGGCTGACAGGAAGCGGGAAACTGAAGGGTCACGGTGGGGTTGGCGAGGTAAACGAAAGCAATTCATTCGATCGTATTTATTGAGCGCTTACTGCGTGCAGAGCGCTGTATTAGGTGCTTATAACAACTTAATCCGGCTATACCTAGAGGAGACGGCTGAATTGGCCTCGGGGCCTGAACGTGTCTGTTAGCTCTTTGGTATCACACTCTCCCAGGCGCTTAGTATAATTTCTGCGCACGGTGAGCACTCAGTAAATACCGCTGACTTATTGACTGACACCGAACTGTCAAGTGGTCCCAGTCTAGGAGAGCCAGTAGTTTTGTAACACAGACTGTGAGCCCACTGCTGGGTAGGGACCGTCTCTATATGAGGCCAACTTGTACTTCCCAAGCGCTTAGTACAGTGCTCTGCACACAGTAAGTGCTCAATAAATAGGATTGAATGAATTATCCCTGAAACCTCAATAATTGGAGATGGCACTTTTCCTTCACCCAGTTGGCCAAACTGCACTTTCCAAGCACTTAGTCCAGTGCTCTGCACACAGTAAGCGCTCAATAAATACGACCGAATGAATGAATAAACCATTGTGAAGCCTGGCGCAGTTCCGGCTAGGTAGGTATTCCACCTTCTGGTGAAAACCAAAGAAAAACCAAACAAAAATGAAGGAAGAAAATGAAGGATACAAACGAAATATGTCATTATCATCTGGTGGAGAGGCTTGAGCTGGAAAATAGCAGGAGATGAATCAAGAAACCTATAAACATCTATGCTAAAGGTGGTTGAAGAAATAATAACAATAATAATAATAATGACGGTATTTGTTAAGCGCTTACTATGTGCAAAGCACTGGGGAGGTTACAAGGTGATCAAGTTGTGGGGGCTCACAGTTTCAATCCCCATTTTCCAGATGAGGTAACTGAGGCCCGGAGAGGTGAAGTGACTCGCCCAGAGTCACCCAGCTGACGGTTGGTGGAGCCGGGATTCGAACCCATGCCCTCTGGCTCCAAAGCCCGGGCTCTTTCCACTGAGCCACGCTGCTGGCCGGAAGACGGAGATTCAGAAGATGGGGGGGAATAGGTTTCTTGACTTTTTAGGAAGTTTTCAAGGCGGGGAGGGATGAGGTTTGGCGGATCTGAAAGGGGGAATTCTATGCAGTAGAAAGGGTACGTGCCTTGGGTCGGAAACCATAGAATTCATTCATTCCCTCAGTCGCATTTATTTATTCATTCATTCATTCAATCATATTTACTGAGCGCTTACTGTGTGCAGAGCACTGCACTAAGCGCTTGGGAAGTGCAAGTCGGCAACATCTAGAGACGGTCCCTACCCAACAGCGGGCTCACAGTCTAGAAGGGGGAGACAGACAACAAAACATATAAACCAAATAAAATAAATAGAATAAATATGTACAAGTAAAATAGAGTAATAAATATGTACAAACATATATACATATATACAGGTGTTCAGTTCACTAGGCCACACTACTGAAGGAAAATTTTGGTTAAGCGTAAGAAAGCACTTCTTTGTTCCAGGGGTAATTAGACCATTCATTCAATCGTATTTATTGAGCACTTACTGTGTGCAGAGCACCGTACTAAGCGCTTGGGAAGTCCAAGTTGGTACATAATCAAGGGCAAGGTTCAATTGTGAGTTTTCACGGAAGGGGCAAGAGGGTGAGTGGAATTGCCTCGGGAGGTAAGAATCAATCAATCAATCAATCAATCAATCATATTTACTGAGCGCTTACTGTGTGCACAGCACTGGACTAAGCGCTTGGGAAGTCCAAGTTGGCAACATATAGAGACGGTCCCTACCCAACAGTGGGCTCACAGTCTAGAAAGGAGACGGCTAAAGGAGAACCACCCACTGGTCAAGAGTTCCTGTTGAGTGCGCGGGAGAAAAAAAGGGACAGTCAGTAGACGTTTAAAGGAGGGAAGTCACTCTGCGAAGCTGATACGGACAGCCGAGTGTGGGATGGGGCCGGAGACGAAAACCAGGGAAGAGGATGATAGGTTAATCCTGCTGGGAAGTGACGAGGACTTGAGTCAGGATGGGGTGCAAAATAATAATAATAATAATGATAATGGCATTTATTACGCACTTACTACGTGCAAAGCACTATTCTAATGATGATGATGATGGCATTTGTTAAGCGCTTACTATGTGCAAAGCACTGTTCTAAACACTGTATTTGTTAAGCGCTTACTATGTGAAAAGCACTGGGGAGGTTACAAGGTGATCAGTTTGTCCCACTGGGGGGCTCACAGTCTTCATCCCCATTTTCCAGGTGAGGGAACTGAGGCCCAGAGAATAATAATAATTCATTCATTCATTCAATCATATTTATTAAGCGCTTACTGTGTGCAGAGCACTGTACTAAGCGCTTGGGAAGTACAAATAATAATAATGGCATTTATTAAGCGCTTACTATGTGCAAAGCACCGTTCTAAGCGCTGGGGAGGTTACAAAGTGATAAGGTTGCCCCACGGGGGGCTCACGGTCTTCATCCCCATTCTCCCGATGAGGGAACTGAGGCCCAGAGAATAATAATAATAATCATTCATTCATTCATTCATTCAATTGTATTTACTGAGCGCTTACTGTGTGCAGAGCACTGTACTAAGCACTTGGGAAGCACAAATAATAATGGCATTTATTAAGCGATTATTATGTGCTAAAGCACCGTTCTAAGCGCTGGGGAGGTTACAAAGTGATCAGCTTGTCCCACGGGGGGCTCACAGTCAATCCCCATTTGACAGATGAGGGAACTGAGGCGCAGAGAAGTGCAGTGACTTGCCCAAAGTCACCCAGCCGCCAACCGGCGGAGCCGGGATTTGAGCCCACGACCTCCGACTCCAAAGCCCGGGCTCTTTCCACTGAGCCACGCCGCTTCTCTAAAAATCATCCGCAAACGAAAAGGAGGAAGGGGAAGGGGCTGGAAATATTGTGGAGGAAGGGCTGACTGTAGTTGGCAGCAGACGATGTGGGAGCTGAAAGGCAGCAGACAGCCAAAGTGGCAAAGCCTCTTGGACAGGGAAGGTGGGGAAGTTGGGAGGACGGGATGGATTAGGAGAGAAGATGAGGGATGAATTTCTGCCACGTTCCTCGCCTGGTCTGCCACCAAGCCTGACCGGGTGCAGATAATATAATAGTAATAATAATAATAATAATGATAATAATAATAGCATTGATTGAGCGCTTACTCTGTGCAAAGCACTGTTCTAAGCGCTGGGGAGGTTACAAGGTCATCAGGTTGTCCCACTGGGGGCTCACAGTCCCGATCCCCAGTTTACAGATGAGGTAACTGAAGCACAGAGAAGTGAAGTGACTTGCCCAAAGTCACATAGCTGACAGTTGGCAGAGCCGGCATTTGAACCCATGACCCTTGACTCCAAAGCTCAGGCTCCTTCCACTGAGCCATGCTACGATGCTTATAATAATAATGATGATGATGCTTATAATAATAATGATGATGATTATATATATGATTAATGATAATTATAATAATAATGATGGCATTTATTAAGCGCTTTCTATGTGCAAAGCACTGTTCTAGCCATTCATTCATTCAGTCGTATTTATTGAGCGCTTACTGTCTGCAGAGCGCTTGGGAAGTCCAAGTTGGCAACATCTAGAGACGGTCCCTACCCGACCGCGGGCTCACAGGCTAGAAGGGGGAGACAGACGACAAAACCAAACATATTAACAAAATAAAATCAATAGAATAAATATGTGCAAGTAAAATAATGACATTTATTAAGCACTTACTATGTGCAAAGCACTGTTCTAAGCGCTGGGAATGTTACAAGGTGATCGGGTTGTCCCGTGAGGGGGCTCACGGTCTTCCTCCCCATTTTCCAGATGAGGGAACTGAGGCCCAGAGAATCAATCAACCAATCGTATTTATTGAGCACTGCACTAAGCGCTTGGGAAGTACAAGTTGGCAACATATAGACTTGCCCAAAGTCACCCAGCTGACAAGTGGCGGAGCCGGGATTTGAACCCACGACCTCCGACCCCAAAGCCCAGGCTCTTTCCGCGGAGCCACGCTGCTTCTCCTTGCTCATGCCAACAGGACTGCGTCTTCCCCAAAACAGTGTCCCACTCTTCCTCAGGTCCAAACAGCAGGGTTTGGGCCGCTAGAATTCCGGAATAGAGGGCAAGCGGCATTTCTGGGCCGCCTAGGCCCCACTGCCCGTTGGCACCCTGATGCCCGCCCTGCCAAACGAGCAGCCGTCTCCCGGCGGAATATATGTTGCCAACTTGTACTTCCCAAGCGCTTAGTCCAGTGCTCTGCACACAGTAAGCGCTCAATAAATACGATTGATTGATTGATTGATTTTGCCTGCTTCCCGCCAGAACCCAGGAGGGAACCAGTCCCTCTCGTCCCGAGAAATCTTCCCACAAAGAAGCCCACGGAAAGAACTTTTCAAATACAGTAGGCCCTTCCTCCATGATATTTCCGGCCCCTTCCTCTTCATCCTTTTCATCTGCGGGTTATTTTTAGTGAAGCAGCGTGGCTCAGTGGAAAGAGCCTGGGCTTTGGAGTCAGAGGGCGTGGGTTCAAATCCCGGCTCCGCCACTTGTCAGTTGGGTGACTTAGGGCAAGTCACTTTGCTTCTTTGGGCCTCAGTGACCTCATCTGGAAAATGGGGATGAAGACTGTGAACCTCCCGTGGGACAACCTGATCGCCTTGTAACCACTCCAGCGCTTAGGATAGTGCTTTGCACATAGTAAGCGCTTAATAAATGCCATGATTATTATTATTATTGAGTGCTTATTTGGTGCAGAGCACTGTACTAGATGCATGGGAAACTATAATTTGATATAGTCGGTGGACACTATTCCTGCCCATAAGATACTCAGTCTACAGGGAGAGACAAATCAAACCAGCAAGCATCAATGAGACCTGCCCGAGGACATAGATAATAATAATAATGATAATAACGGTATTTTTTAAGCGCTTATTATGTGCCAGGCACTGAACTAAGCGCTGGGGAGGTTACAAGGTGATCAGGTTGTCCCATGTGGGGCTCACAATCTCAATCTCCATTTTCCAGATGAGGGAACTGAGGTGAAGAGAATAATAATAATAATAATAATAAAAATAATAATAATGGCATTTATTAAGCACTTGCTATGTGCAAAGCACTGTTCTAAGCACTTGGGGAGGTTACAAGGTCATCAGGTTGTCCCTCGGGGGGCTCACGGTCTTCATCCCCATTTGACAGATGAGGGAACTGAGGGCCAGAGAAGTGAAGTGACTTACCCAAAGTCACCCAGCTGACAACTGGCGGAGCCGGGATTAGAACCCATGACCTTCTGACTCCCAATAATAATAATAATAGTAATGATAGCATTTATTAAGCGCTTACTATGTGCAAAGCACTGTTCTAAGCGCAAGGGAGGTTACAAGGTGATCAGGTTGTCCCACGGGGGGCTCCCAGTCATCATCCCCATTTTTCCAGATGAGGTAACTAAGGCTCAGAGAAGTGAAGTGACTTGCCCAAAGTCACCCAGCTGACAGGTGGCGGAGCCGGGATTTGAACCCACGCCATCCGACTCCAAAGCCCGGGCTCTTTCCACTGAGCCACGCTGCTTCTCTATTCTTCTTCTTCTGCTTCTCCCAAGGCTGCGCTGTAGCCACCTCACCACGCTTCTCTGCCTGTGGCCTCACATCAGCGCGCAGTAATAAACATCTCCTGGGACAGAGATTCATTCATTCAATCGTATTTATTGAGCGCTTACTGGGTGCAGAGCACTGGACTAAGCGCTTGGGGAGAACAAATCGGCAACATGCAGAGACGGTCCCTACCCAACGACGGGCTCTCTGCCCAAGGACACAGAGACCTCTCGGCCAAGCGATCTCAAACCAGCGTGCGTCAGTGAACATCGCCTAGGACAGTGACCAATCCAAGGACACTGAGCTCTCTCGGCCGAGCGGCCTCCAATCTCTGGAGTGAAGAGATTATTCACTTCAAATTACGGGAAATTATAATTTGATATAGTCGGTGGACGCTATTCCTGCCCATAAGATAGTCAGTCTACAGGGAGAGACAAATCGTCGAGCAGCCTCAAACCAGCAAGCATCAATGAGACCTGCCTGAGGACACAGATAATAATAATAATAATAATAATAATAATAATAATAATAATAATAATAATAATAATAATAATGGTATTTTTAAGCGCTTAGTATGTGCCAGGCACTGAACTAAGCGCTGGGGAGGTTACAAAGTGATCAGGTTGTCCCACGGGGGGCTCAGTATTCATTTCTTCACTCATTCATTTATTCAATCAGATTTATCAAGTGCTTACTGTGTGCAGAGTACTGTACTAAGCGCTTGGGAAAGTTACAAGGTGATCAGGTTGTCCCACGGGGGGCTCAGAGTGGAGTGAATATTCATTTCTTCACTCTTTCATTTATTCAATCAGATTTATCAAGTGCTTACTGTGTGCAGAGCACTGTACTAAGCACTTGGGAAAGTACAGTACAACAGTAAATGGTGGCGTTCCCTGTCCAAAACAAGCTCACAGTCTACAGGGTGTGCGTGCGTGGCTCGGCGGAAGGAGCCCGGGCTTTGGAGTCAGAGGTCATGGGTTCAAATCCCGCCTCTGCCAATTGTCACCTGGGTGACTCTGGGCAAGTCACTTCACTTCTCTGGGCCTCTGTTCCCACATCTGGAAAATGGGGACGAAGACTGTGAGCCCCCTGTGGGACAACCTGATCACCCTGTACCCCCCCAGTGCTCAGAACAGTGCTTTGCACATAGTAAGTGCTTAACAAATACCATCGTTATTATTAAGTGCTTACTGTGTGCAGAGCACTGAACTAAGTGCTTGGGAAAGGACAGTACAACAATAAACGGTGGCATACACTGTGGCATACACTATGGACCACCCCCTTCTCCTCAACACGCTATCTGACCTTGGCTTCACAGACTCCGTCCTCTCATGGCTCTCCTCTTCTCTCTCAGGTCGTTCATTCTCAGTCACTTTGGCAGGCTCCTCCTCCCCCTGCCATCCCCTTACTGTGGGGGGTGCCTCAAGGTTCGGTTCTTGGTCCCCTTCTGTTCTCGATCTCCACGCACTCCCTTGGTGACCTCATTCACTCCCACGGCTTCAACTATCATCTCTACGCTGATGACACCCAGATCTCCATCTCTGCCCCTGCTCTCTCCCCCTCTCTCCAGGCTCGCATCTCCTCCTGCCTTCAGGACATCTCCATCTGGATGTCCGCCCGCCACCTAAAGCTCGAAGACTGAGCTCCTTGTGTTCCCTCCCAAACCTTGTCCTCTCCCTGACTTTCCCATCTCTGTTGACGGCACTACCATCCTTCCCGTCTCACAAGCCCGCAACCTTGGTGTCATCCTCGACTCCGCTCTCTCATTCACCCCTCACATCCAAGCCGTCACCAAAACCTGCTGGTCTCAGCTCCGCAACATTGCCAAGCTCCGCCCTTTCCTCTCCATCCACACCACTACCCTGCTCGTTCAAGCTCTCATCCTATCCCGCCTGGACTACTGCATCAGCCTTCTCTCTGACCTCCCATCCTCGTGCCTCTCCCCACTTCAATCCATACTTCATGCTGCTGCCCGGATTGTCTTTGTCCAGAAACGCTCTGGGCATGTTACTCCCCTCCTCAAAAATCTCCAGTGGCTACTAATCAATCTGCGCATCAGGCAGAAACTCCTCACCCTGGGCTTCCAGGCTGCCCATCCCCTGGCCCCCTCGTACCTCCCCTCCCTTCTCTCCTTCTCCAGCCCAGCCCGCACCCTCCACTCCTCCGCCGCTAATCTCCTCACTGTACCTCGTTCGCGCCTGTCCCACTGTCGACCCCCGTCATCCCCCAGGCCTGGAATGCCCTGCCTCTGCCCATCCGCCAAGCTAGCTCTCTTCCTCCCTTCAAGGCCCTACTGAGAGCTCACCTCCTCCTGGAGGCCTTCCCAGACTGAGCCCCTTCCTTCCTCTCCCCCTCATCCCCCTCTCCATCCCCCCGGTCTTACCTCCTTCCCTTCCCCACAGCACCTGTATATATGTATATATGTTTGTACATATTTATTACTCTATTTATTTATTTATTTATTTTACTTGTACATATCTATTCTATTTATTTTTATTTTGTTAGTATGTTTGGTTTTGTTCTCTGTCTCCCCCTTGTAGACTGTGAGCCCACTGCTGGGTAGGGACTGTCCCTATATGTTGCCAACTTGTACTTCCCAAGTGCTTAGTACAGTGCTCTGCACACAGTAAGCACTCAATAAATACGATGATTGATTGATTGATTGAGTGTATATATACATATGTGTGTGTGTGTGTTTAAATACATATATATTTATACACATATGCGCTGTGTGACTGGGGATGGGGGAAGAAAAAAGGGAGCAAGTCGGGGCAACGAGGAAGGGAGCGGGAGATGAGGAAAAGTGGGGTTTAGGCTGAGAAGGCCTCTTGGAGGAGATGGGCCTTCAATAGGGTTTGGAAGGGGAGGAGGATTACTGTCTGTCAGATTTGAGGAGGAAGGACGTCCCGGGCCGGAGGCAGGACGTGGGCCAGGGGTTGGCGGCGAGACAGGCGAGCAGCTCTTTGGGATCAGGGCACTCGTCTACCAAATACTGTACTCTTTTAACAGCTAAGTACAGTGCCCTCCAGAGAATAAGCGTGCAATAAATACCACTGATTGACTAAGCACTGGGGGAGGGACGGACGGTTTATAGGCGTCGGACACGGCCCCTTGACTCATTCGGTCATCCCAGGTTAAGGGGGAGGAAGAAGAGGGATTTAAGCTCCAGCTTCCAGATTCATTCATTCATTCATTCAATCGTATTTATTGAGAACACTGTACTAAGCGCTTGGGAAGTCCAAGTTGGCAACATATAGAGACGGTCCCTACCCGACAGCGGGCTCACAGTCTAGAAGGGAGAGAGAGAGAACAAAACAAAACATATTAACAAAATAAAATGAATAAACATGTACAAATAAGAGTGATCAATATGTACAAACATATATACATGTGCTGACCCGCCTTACCTCCTTCCCCGTCCCACAGCACCTGTATATGGCGATGATGATGGCATTTATTAAGCGCTTACTATGTACTTGGTGTACATATATACGCCTGTATTTATGTACATGTTTGTACATATTTATTTATTTTACTTGTACACATTTATTTGATTTATTTTATTTTGTTAATGTGTTTTGTTTTGTTGTCTGTCTCCCCCTTCTAGACTGTGAGCCCGCTGGTGGGTAGGGACCGTCTCTAAATGCTGCCAACTAATGTTGCTCTGCACACAGTAAGCGCTCAATAAATACAACTGAATGAATGAATGAATGAATGAATATGCAGGCTGAACTAGAGAAATGAGTCAAGGATAATGCCAAGCTTATGGGCTTGTGAGACGGGGGGCTGGGGGGGGGACAGTGGCGATGTCTACAGTGATAGGAAACTCATGAGGAAGACAGGGTTTGGGTGGGAAGATTATGAGTTCTGTCTGGTAATAATAATAATGATAGTAATGGTATTTGTTAAGCGCTCACTATGTGCAAAGCACTGTCCTAAGCGCTGGAGGGGATATGAGGTGATCAGGTTGCCCCACGGGGGGCTCACGGTCTTCATCCCCATTTTCCAGATGAGGCCCAGAGAAGTGAAGTGAGTTGCCCAAAGTCACCCAGCTGAAAAGCGACGGAGCCGGGATTCGAACCCATCACCTCTGGCTCTCAAGCCTGTGCTCCTTCCACTGAGCCACGCTGCTTCACAGGAGTAGAGATGTCCTGACGGCGGGAGGAAACGTAAGACTGCAGAGGAGGAGGAAGGCGAAGGATGGAGAGGGAAATTTGGGAATCCACTGCATAGAGACGGTAGTTGAAGCCGTGGGAGCAAATGAGTTCTCCGAGGAAAGGGATTCATTCATTCATATTTATTGAGCGCTTACTGTGTGCAGAGCACTGTACTAAGTGCTTGGGAAGTTCAAGTTGGCAACATAAAGAGACAGTCCCTACCCAACAAGGGGCTCACAGTCTAGAAAAGGGAGACAGACAACAAAACAAAACATGTGGACAGGTGTCAAATCGTCAGAACAAATAAAGCTAGATGAACATCATTAACAAAATAGAATACTACATATGTACAAGTAAAATAAATAGAGTAATAAATCTGTACAAATGAATATACAGGTGCCGTGGGGAGTGGGGAGGGGAGGAGGAGAGGATGGAGATGGAGAATCGAAGGGGACTCGGAACGGAGCTTTGAGGGACTCCCAAAGTTAGGAGGTGGGAAGTGGCGCGGTCAGAGAAAGGAGGAAACTTGGGAAAGGACCATGTCAGCGAAGCCTAGGTGAGATAATAATAATAATAATGGCATTTATTAAGCACTTACTATGTGCAAAGCACCATTCTAAGTGCTGGGGAGGTTACAAAGTGATCAGCTTGTCCCACGGGGGGGCTCACAGTCAATCCCTCTTGACAGATGAGGGAACTGAGGCCCAGAGAAGTGAAGTGACTTGCCCAAAGTCACACAGCTGACAACTGGAGGGATGGGGATTTGAACCCACGACCACCGACTCCAAAGGCCGGGCTCTTTCCACTGAGCCGCGCTGCTTCTGAGATGCTGTTTCCAGGAAAGGGGGATGGCCCATCGTGGCGAAGGCAGCACAGAGGGGTGGAGGAGGATTAGGGGAGAAGAGAGGCCATTGGTCTGGGCGAGACGGACGTCGTTGTCGACCTCAGAGAGGGTTGTTTCTGCGAAATGAAGTGGGTGGAAACTAGAATCCAGGAGGTCACGTGGAGACGTGGAGGAGAGGTAGAGGAGACACCAAATACACAAACCTGGCTCGAGGAGTTTGGAGAAGATGGTAGGAGGAAGGTGGGGTGATGGCTGGAAGGGGCCAAAAAGGGGCAAGAGGTGTTGGGTTTTTGTTTTCATTACAATAGCGGACTCAAGGGCATGTTTCAAAGCCCTGGAGAAGGAGTGATTCATTCACTCATTCATTCAATCGTATTCGAGGACGGCGATCAGGAAGGGAATCAATCAATCGGTCAATCAATGGTATTTATTGAGCTCTTACTGTGTGCGGAGCACTGGACTAAGGGCTCGGGAGCGTTGGTAGACACATTCCCCGCCCACGAGCTTACAGTCTAGAAAGACGGAGGCGGCAATTTTCGATAAGGTGGGCAGGGATGGCGTATGCGAAGGGGGTTGGAATGTGTTGTCTATCAGCAAACTTGGCATGACTGACTCCATCTTGTGTATACCTACAGTCACCCTTTATTTTGTGCAGACCGAAAGCTCAAGATTTTGAACAGCCTTGAAAGACTCCCACTACTGGGAAGAAAGGAGGAAGAATGGGAGTCTGGGGAAAAGATGGAGAAGGAGCGGTCCTCCTTTCTTCTTCTCCTGCTCACTTTCTTCATTCCTTAATCTCCCTTAAGGAGAAGCAGCATGGCTCAGTGGAAAGAGCACAGGCTTTGGAGTCAGAGGTCATGGGTTCAAATCCCGGCTCCACAAATTGTCAGCTGTGTGACTTTGGGCAAGTCACTTCACTTCTCTGGGCCTCAGTTACATCTGTAAAATGGAGATTAAAACTGTGAGCCCCCCGTGGGACAACCTGATCACTTTGTAACCTCCCCAGCGCTTAGAACAGTGCTTTGCACATAGTAAGCGCTTAATAAATGCCATTATTATTATTATTATTATTGTTATTATCCAAAGTGGCTCCTCTCTGCGTGGAACGTCCCCATCCTGTGTTGACCGTTATCTCCCGATAACATCTTGTAAACTGGGATTTTAACACTAACCAAACCATGACAAACGGTCGTACTTTAACTTAGGATCTAGGAATGCCAAAGTCTCACGTATGGCACAACTCTCAGGAATCCTTTGTGTAGCTCGGATAAAAGAGGAAAAAGCGGCTGGGATCGGGGCTGCTTGTCACTCGTACCTCTCCCGGCCACTTTCCTTCTTTACTGCTCTATCTGAACTCATGTCATGTCATATGTTGCCAACTTGTACTTCCCAAGCGCTTAGTACAGTGCTCTGCACACAGTAAGCGCTCAATAAATATGATTGATTGATTGATTGGTGTCTCCGAGTCATTTTTCCTATCTGCGTCACCACCTTGGGAAGCAGTGTGGCTCAGTGGAAAGAGCACAGGCTTTGGAGTCAGAGCCCACGGGTTCAAATCCCGACCCCGCCACTTGTCAGCTGGGTGACTTTGGGCAAGTCACCTCACCTCTCTGGGCCTCGGTTCCCTCATCCGTAAAATGGGAATGAATAATAATAATAATAATAATAACAATGATGGCATTTATTAAGCGCTTACTATGTGCAAAGCACTGTTCTAAGCGCTGGGGGGATACAAGGCGATCAGGTTGTCCCATGTTGGGCTCACAGTCTTCATCCCCATTTTGCAGATGAGGTAACTGAGGCACAGAGAAGTGAAGTGACTTGCCCAAAGTCACACAGCTGACAAGTGGCGGAGCCGGGATGAAGACAGTGAGCCCCTCGTGGGACAACCTGATTACCTCGTATCCACCCCAGTGCTTAGAACAGTGCTTTGCACATAGTAAGTGCTTAATAAATGCCACCATTATTATTATATGTAATTTTATTTATTTGTATTGATGTCCCAAGCGCTTAGTACAGTGCTCTGCACACAGTAAGCACTTAATAGTAACGATGGTATTTGTTATGCGCTTACTATGTGCAAAGCACTGTTCTAAGCGCTGGGGGGATACAAGGTGATCAGGTTGCACATAGTAAGCTCTTAACAAATGCCATCATCATTATTATTATTATTATTATTACACGAACCCTGCGGCTGATTTACACCGGTTAATCTATTTTGCCCCCTACTTCGATAACGCCACCGAGGAAAGACGGGAACGTCAGAGAAGGGATGGGGGAGGAAGGGGAATTTGAGAGGAACAGGGGGGAAGGTTTTGCTCTATGACTCCAAAGCACACACCGAAAAGGACAGGGAAATGTCTCCGAACTGCTCCGCAGAGTCAGCCCAGGGGTAAGGCCTGACAAGAAAGCTGAAGGAAATCACGGGAACGATTCCCCCGCACCAGGGAAACCCTACACACCACCGCAGACGCTCCCTGCCCAGAGCTATAACCGCAGAATGATGTTGCCTGGGCAGCCCGCCGTAGGGACAGCAGTGCAAGAATATACAAGGAAGAAGAAAATGGAACCAAAGGGTCTGTTTACTCTTCAGGAGGCTTCAAACCAAACTAGAGATCTCCAGGGCCACAGTGTTTTCCAACCCCCTCTACTGTACGCAGCGTGGCTCAATGGAAAGAGCCCGGGCTTTGGAGCCAGAGGTCACGGGTTCAAATCCCGGCTCCGCCAACTGTCAGCTGGGTGACTCTGGGTAAGCCACTTCACTTCTCTGGGCCTCACTGACCTCATTTGTAAAATGGGGATTAAGACTGTGAGCCCTCCGTGGGACAACCTGATCGCCTTGTGACCTCCCCGGCGCTTAAGAACAGGGCTTTGCACATAGTAAGTGCTTAAAAATAAAGGCTCAGTGGAAAGAGCCTGGGCTTTGGAGCCAGAGGTCGTGGGTTCAAATCCTGGCTCCGCCAATTGTCAGCTGTGTGACTCTGGGTAAGTCACTTCATTTCTCTCTGCCTCAGTTCCCTCATTTGTAAAATGGGGATTAAGACTGTGAGCCCTCCGTGGGACGACCTGATCACCTTGTGACCTCCCCAGCACTTAAGAACAGGGCTTTGCACATAGTAAGCACTTAAAAATAAAGGCTCAGTGGAAAGAGCCCGGGCTTTGGAGCCAGAGGTTGTGGGTTCAAATCCCGGCTCCGCCAACTGTCAGCTGTGTGACTTTGGACAAGTCACTTCACTTCTCTCCGCCTCAGTTCCCTCATCTGGAAAATGGGGATTACGACTGTGAGCCCTCTGTGGGACAACCTGATCACCTTGTAACCTCCCTGGCGCTTAGAACAGTGATTTGCACACAGTAAGCGCTTAATATATACCATTATTATTATTATTAGGCAAGCCACTTCACTGGGCCTCCGTCACCTCATCGGTAAAACAGGGATTGAGACCGTGAGCCCCACGTGGGACAGGGACTGCGTCCAACCCAATTTACCCGTGCCCACCCCGGCGCTTAGTTCAGTGCCTGGCCCGTAGTAAGCACTTTAACAAATACCGCTATTAATAATAATAATAATAATGATGGTATTTGTTAAGCGCCTACTATGTGCCAAGCACTGTTCTAAGCACTGGGGAGGTTACAAGGTGATCAGGCGGTCCCACGGGGGGCTCACAGTTTTAACCCTCCTGCCAGTCTGTTCTCGGAACAGATCCATCAACACTGCCGTCAGGAAATACTCAAGAGCAATCGGCAAGAAAGGATGAAGAACAATAAAGTCCTGGAATAAAGACAGTCTACTCATAGTGGTACTATGCCTTCTTCAACTAAAATGTGCTGGGTGTTTCCCCTGAGAAAATGGATGAAACCCTGCTGCTGTGTGGAGAGATGAAAGAGGGCGTTCATTAAGTCAATCCGAGTATTTTTATTACTGTGTGCGGGGTCTTGTCCTAAGGACTTGGGAGAATACACCAGGAGCAAAACACGCAACCCTGGCCCTCAAAGAGTTTATAATCTGACGGGGGAAACACGCGGGCATAATAATAATGGCATTTATTACCTTATTACATATTTATTACTCTATTTATTTATTTATTTTACTTGTACATATCTATTCTATTTATTTTATTTTGTTAGTATGTTTGGTTTTGTTCTCTGTCTCCCCCTTTTAGACTGTGAGCCCACTGTTGGGTAGGGACTGACTCTATATGTTGCCAACTTGTACTTCCCAAGTGCTTAGTATAGTGCTCTGCACACAGTAAGCGCTCAATATGACTGATTGATTTATTAAGCGCCTACTATGTGCAAAGCACTGTTCTAAGCACCGGGTAAATTCTGTATAAATACTGACAGCAGGAGGCAGAAGAAATGAAGAACTTGGTGGGAAAGGAACTCAAAAGAGGAAGAGATCAAAAATAAGTGGCTGTACCTAAGTGTGGTGACGGATGTGGAAAATGCATAAACCCTCAAAGTGACTTCTGAGTTGATGTGCTTCGGGGGTAGGATGTTAATTGGAAATGGTTTCCTAGAGGAGAAGCGGCGTGGCTTGGTGGAAAGAGCCCGGGCTTTGCAGTCTGAGGTCATGGGTTCAAATCCCGGCTCCGCCGCTTGTCAGCTGGGTGACTTCGGGCAAGTCACTTCACTTCTCTGGGCCTCAGTTCCCTCATCTGTAAAATGGGGGTTAAAACTGTGAGCCCCCCATGGGACAACCTGATCACCTTGTAACCTCCCCAGCTCTTAGAACAGTGCTTTGCACAGAGTAAGTGCTTAATAAATGCCATTATTATTATTATTATTGTTATATATGCAATGAAACTAGCTGAAAATATGCAGTTCTTCTTCAGGCCGAGGAAGACAGGTAGCCCTTAGAGTGTTTTGAAGGGGAAAAGGTGGTTGAAGGGCAACCAGAAAAGAGGTGCAGAGAAAACACTTCAAGACGGTCATCAAAGGAAACCTTGGCCAACGCGGCACTCAAAGACAAAAAGCCGGAGACCCCTAAGGCAGGCTGTCACCTGTTTTTGAGTCTGAGCTTTGAGAGGATTTTGAGCCCAATCTGCAGAAGTAAAAACGGCGGCAGTCACTTCAAACACGACCCCAGGATGAGCTCTGCGTGTGACGGCGTCATCATTCCCCACTCTTCTTCTAGCCTGGCGCGCACACAGAGGAGGCTTCGACGTCACTGACGCCATGGAGAAGCAGCGTGGTACAGTGGAAAGAGCCCGGGCTTTGGAGTCAGAGGTCAGGGGTTCGAATTCCGCCAAGCGTCAGCTGGGTGACTTTGGGCAAGTCACTTCACTCCTCTGGGCTTCGGTTTCCGCATCTGGCCACTACCGGGTGGACTGCGGTGGGTGGCTTCTCCGGCCTGGAGCCCATGGGGCTCATTTGGGCCCTGGCGCCCGCCCGGCCCCTGTGGCGACTGGTCAAGCGGGACGTGCGGACCCCGTTCCCCGTCGAGCTGCAGGTACTGGACGGCCACGACCCCGCGGCCGGGCACGAGCGGGCCTCCGTGGCCCCGGGGGTCAGGAGGATCCCCGTGCGCCAAGGCAAGGTGCGAGCCACCCTCTTCTTGCCCCCAGGAGCAGGACCCTTTCCTGGAGTTATTGACCTGCCTGGGAAGCGCTTAGTACAGTGCTCTGCACACAGTAAGCGCTCAGTAAATACGACTGATTGATTGGAAAGTACAAGTTGGCAACATATAGAGACGGTCCCTATCCAACAGTGGGCTCACAGTCTAGATGGGGGAGACAGACAACAAAACAAAACAAAACATATAAACCAAATAAAATAAATAGAATAACTATGTACAAGCAAAATAAATAGAGTAATAAATACATACAGACATATATACATATACACAGGTGTTCACTTCACCAGGCCACACTACTGAACGAAAATTTTGGTTATGCGTAAGAAAGAACCTCTTTGTTCCAGGGGTAATTAGACCATTCATTCAATTGTATTTATTGAGTGCTTACTGTGTGCAGAGCACTGTGCTAAGTGCTTGGGAAGTACAAGTCGGCAACATATAGAGACAGGCCCTACCCGACAGCGGGCTCACAGTCTAGAAGGGGGAGACAGACGACAAAACGAAACATATTGACAAAATAAAATAAACAGAATAGATGCGGTCGGTGTACCTTCCCGAGAGCATCCTCGAGCTTCCTGAGACTGAGCAGCCAAAAAACCACCAGGCCATAAAAGCACCGGGAAGGGGAAGCAATCTGGAGGAACGCCGACGCTGGTTCTCGAGAAAGACGGCTGATTCATCAGCTAATTGAGAGACCCAATACTGATTATGCCAAATTCATTCATTCAGTCATATGTATTGAGTGCTTACTGTGTGCAGAGCACTGTACTAAGCGCGTGGGAAGTACAAGTTGGCAACATAAATCAATCACGGCAGGAGGAAAAAGAGTACTGCAGAGTTGGATAAAAAAATTATGCCGGCCTTCTTTCAGAGGAGAGAGTGAGACCCTCCGAAAAGATGTATCATTAATGTTATTTGATTTTTGATTCCTCCACCTCTGAAACCTCAGGGCCACTTGTTCATTCATTCAATCGTATTTATTGAGCGCTTACTGTGTGCAGAGCACTGTACTAAGCACTTGGGAAGTACAAGTTGGTAACATATAGAGGCGGTTCCTACCCAAAAGTAGGCTCACAGTCTAGAAGGGGGAGACAGACAACAAAACAACACATATTAACAAAATAAAACAAATAGAATAGTAAATATCATCATCATCATCATCAATCGTATTTATTGAGCGCTTACTATGTGCAGAGCACTGTACTAAGTGCTTGGGAAGTACAAATTGGCAACATATAGAGACAGTCCCTACCCAACAGTGGGCTCACAGTCTAAAAGGGGAAGACAGAGAACAAAACCAAACATACAAACAAAATAAAATAAATAGGATAGATATGTACAAGTAAAATAAATAGAGTAATAAATATGTACAAACATATATACATATATACAGGTGCTGTGGGGAAGAGAAGGAGGTAAGATGGGGGGGATGGAGAGGGGGACGAGGGGGAGAGGAAGGAAGGGGCTCAGTCTGGGAAGGCCTCCTGGAGGAGGTGAGCTCTCAGCAGGGCCTTGAAGGGAGGAAGAGAGCTAGCTTGGCGGGTGGGCAGAGGGAGGGCATTCCAGGCCCGGGGGAGGACGTGGGCCGGGGGTCGATGGTGGGACAGGCGAGAACGAGGTACAGTGAGGAGATCAGCGGCGGAGGAGCGGAGGGTGCGGGCTGGGCTGGAGAAGGACAGAAGGGAGGTGAGGTACGAGGGGGCGAGGGGATGGACAGCCTTGAAGCCCAGGGTGAGAAGTTTCTGCCTGATATGTACATATCAAGTAAAACTGGAATGGACTATACCAAGGTAGTTTTCAGAATCTCAAGGCCTGGAAATAATTTTTAATAGAACGTTAACCATCTGCATTGGATGTTTAGGTTTCGAATTTTACATATTCTTGGACATTTTCACCACGTTACCCATTCCCTTCTACCTAGACTGTGAGCCCCATGCGAGACATGACCTGTGTCCAATCTATCGGTATTTATTAAACACAAACTGGGGCAGAGCACTGTGCTAAGCACTTGGGAGAGTACGGTACAACAGAGTTAGCAGACATGTTCCCTGCCCACAAAGAACTTATAGTCTAGAAGACTGCGCAACCCGGTTTGGGAAGCAGCTTGGCCTCGTGGAAAGAGCACAGGCTTGGGATGGAGGACCTGGGTTCTTATCGCAGCTCTGTCACTCTTACCCCCTCCATGTGACCTGGGACAAGTCACAATCTTTCTGCCTCAGTTTCCTCACCTGCAAAATGGGGATTAAATTCTACTCCTTTCTTAGATTGTGCTCCCAATATGGGGCAGGGATTGTGACCCAATTACCTTGTCTCTACCTTGGCACTCAGCACATAGTAAGTGCTGAACGAGTACGATTATCCTTATTAGCTCCAGTTTTCCTGGGGGAGAGGGGCATCCGTCAACTGGCCCGTCCCTCCTCTGCTCTGCTCTGGCTCCGGCTTATTTCAAATCTGAGGACCTTCCCGAAGAAATCAATGACCTGGATCTGGAGTATTTTGAAGAGGCTCACTCTCACTCACTCAATCTTATTTATTGAGTGCTTACTGTGTGCAGAGCACTGGACTAAGCGCTTGGGAAGTCCAAGTGGGCAACATATAGAGACGGTCCCTACCCAGCAGCGGGCTCACAGTCTAGAAGGGGGAGACAGACAACAAAACAAAACATATAAACCAAATAAAATAAATAGAATAAATATGTACAAGTAAAATAAATAAATACAGTAATAAATATGTACAAACATATATACATATATACAGGTGCTGTGGGGAGGGGAAGGAGGTAAGGTGGGGGGGATGACCAGCTTGAGCTCTGCTACTGGCACAAGTCTCTCCACTCTTCAAAATCCTCAAATTCATTCAATCGTATTTATTGAGTGCTTACTGTGTGCAGAGCACTGGACTAAGTGCTTGGGAACCACAAGTTGGCAACATATAAAGACGGCCCCTACCCAAAAATGGGCTCATGGAGGCTGTGGATTATATGCTGCAACATCCAAAGCCTATATTCATTGCCCCAGGCTGAAGTGGATGCTGCTTCTACCACCTGAAGACTATTCACTGGGATTTATATGTTGCTGACTTGTACTTCCCAAGTGCTTAGTACAGTGCTCTGCACACAGTAAGCGCTCGATAAATACGATTGAATGAATGAATGAAAATGGGGATGAAGACTGTGAGCCCCCGGTGGGACAACCTGATCACCTTGTAACCTCCCCAGCGCTTAGAACGGGGCTTTACACACAGTAAGCGTTTTATAAATGCCATCATTATTATTATTTCTTACTACAAAAGACAATCCCGTAAACAGAGAGGGGTCACGGAGCAGGAGAATTGCAGGATACGGAGAAAGTGTTAGATTGGGTAGGGACTGACTCTATATGTTGCCGACTTGTACTTCCCAAGCGCTTAGTACAGTGCTCTGCACACAGTAAGCGCTCGATAAATACAATTGAATGAATGAATGAAAATGGGGATGAAGACTGTGAAACTGTTAGATTGGGTAGGGACCGTCTCTATATGTTGCCGACTTGCACTTCCCAAGCGCTTAGTACAGTGCTCTGCACACAGTAAGCGCTCGATAAATATGATTGAATGAATGAATGAATGAATGAATTTCACAGATCGTTGCTGCAAGAGAACTGACGTTGGGAAACCTAAAGTGAGGAGGGAAGAGAAACAAATTTCAGCACACAGTTGAACAAAACCTCAGACAGTGCTGTATCCCAGACGCTTATGGGGAGTCAACTGCCACCAATGCCTCCGCAGGGCACGCTGCAATAAACTCTGAGAGGATGGTAAGCGGCAAAAGTGAAAACGGTGCGAGGCAATCATCAGAACTGTACAATAAGGGACAATCTCTGTGTGAGCAACAATCTGATCAGAAATGTATGTCCTGCATTGCCTGAAAAGGTCATTCAGGAAACCATAATTCAGTTTCACCGTCCGTGACATCTTCAGTTATGAAGTGTACACACACACACACACACACACACACATAATAATAATAATAATGATGGAATTTGTTAAGCGCTTACTATGTGCAAAGCACTGTTCTACACGCTGGGGAGGTTCCAAGGTGATCAGGTTGTCCCACGGGGGGGCTCACAGTCTTAATCCCCATTTTCCAGATGAGGTCACTGAGGCCCAGAGAAGTGAAGTGACTTGCCCAAAGTCACACAGCTGAAAAGTGGTGGAGTCAGGATTTGAACCCATGACCTCTGACTCCAAAGCCCGGGCTCTTTCCACTGAGCCACAGTGCTTCTCGTGGCTCAGTAATAATAATAATAATAATAATAATAATAATAATGATGGTATTTGTTAAGCGCTTACTATGTGCAAAGCACTGTTCTAAGCGCTGGGGAGGTTACAAGGTGATCAGGTTGTCCCACGGGAGGGCTCACAGTCTTCATCCCCATTTTCCAGATGAGGTCACTGAGGCCCAGAGAAGTGAAGTGACTTGCCCAGAGTCACACAGCTGACAAGTGGTGGAGACAGTATTTGAACCCATGACCTCTGACTCCAAAGCCTGGGCTCTTTCCACTGAGCCATGCTGCTTCTCGTGGCTCAGTAATAATAATAATAATAATAATAATAATAATAATGATGATGATGGTAGTTGTTAAATGTTTACTATGTGCAAAGCACTGTTCTAGGCGCTGGGCAGGTTACAAGGTGATCAGGTTGTCCCACGGTGGGGCTCACAGTCTTCAACCCCATTTTCCAGATGAGGTACCTGAGGCCCAGAGAAGTGAAGCAACTTGCCCAAAGGCACCCAGCCGACAACTGGCGGAGCCGGGATTTGAACCCACGACCTCTGACTCCAAAGCCCGGTCTCTTTCCACTGAGCCACGCTGCTTCTCTTGGCTCAGTACCCGGGCCCTCACCCAGATATACGCATTTGTGCGCGCACCCGACACACAGAGAGACAGGCAAAGAAGAGTTAAAGAAGAAGAGTTAAAGAAGAGCAAATAGGTGACCGCTTCTGCATTCATTCATTCAATCGTATTTATTGAGCGCTTACTGTGTACAGAGCACTGTTCATCTCAGAGGGTCTCTTTGTGCCCTACGAAGTTGCGGAAGAGGGAAAACTACCCACTGGCTGCTGACTATATGGGTATATGTTTGTACGTATTTATTACTCTATTTATTTATACATATTTATTCTATTTATTTTATTTTGTTAATATATTTTGCTTTGTTGTCTGTCTCCCCCTTCTAGACTGTGAGCCTACTGTTGGGTAGGGACCGTCTCTCTATGTTGTCAACTTGGACTTTCCAAGTGCTTAGTACAGTGCTCTGCACACAGTAAGCGCTCAATAAATATGATTGATTGACTGATTGATTGACTGGCTTGAGCTTGGGTGTGAGATGGCCTCTGCTATCCTGCAACTCCCGGGAACCCAGCTCCTGTATGTTTTCTCAAAAATGTACACAGAGCAGCTAAAAGAGGCAGGAGAGAAGCAGGAGAGAGGCTACGGCTGCATCCCTACCAGAATCCCAAGGAGCAAGTGAGTTGCCGCCTATTCCCAAATGAATCCGCCACGAGAGTAGAGAATCCACACACTGGGAACGGGCGGACGGGGAAAGAAGTGGTTTTTCTCCACTGCGGACCCCAGAGGTTATTTCATTCGGTCGTATTTATTGAGCGCTTCCTGTGTGCAGCGTTATTTCAGCCCTGTGCCTTCCTCCTCAAGAAGTACAGACGGGATCGACAAGGATAATGAAGGTAGAAATGGAGCTGAAAGCTTCCGACGTGATCTCAGCTTTGCACGACTCAAGAGACCCGATCGGACAGGCCGAGAGATCCGGAGAAACGCTAACAAGAGCTACGGCTAAACAATGGGCTCTAATCCCGGCTCTGCTGCTTGTCTGCTGTGTGACCCTGGGCAAGTCACTTCACCGTGCCTCAGTTCCCTCATCTGTAAAATGGGGCCTGAGACTGTAAGCCCCACGTAGGACAGGGACTGGGTCCAACCCGATTTATCTGTACCCACCCCAGCGCTTAGCTCAGTGCCCGGCACACAGTGAGGGCTTAAATACCGTTATTAATAAATCCTCCTGCCAATTTGTTGTGAATTAGCTTTTAAAGGGACTACAAGGAAATCATCTTACTTCCTGTAGTTGAACTAGTTCACTCATTCAATCATATTTATTGAGCGCTTACTGTGTGCAGAGCACTGTACTAAGTGCTTGGCACTGTCTTAGTCCTTTATAAACAAAATCACCACTTGGTCTTTGCTTAACTTTTGTCAGTTGGATGCCTTTATTTCCAGATCAATCAATCAATCGATCATATTTATTGAGCGCTTACTATGTGCAGAGCACTGTACTAAGCGCTTGGGAAGTACAAATTGGCAACATCTAGAGACAGTCCCTACCCAACAGTGGGCTCACAGTTTAAAAGGGGGAGACAGAGAACAAAACCAAACATACTAACAAAATAAAATAAATAGAATAGATATGTACAAGTAAAATAGAGTAATAAATATGTACAAACATATATACATATATACAGGTGCTGTGGAGAAGGGAAGGAGGTAAGATGGGGTAATAAATTACCGTTATTAATAAATCCTCCTGCCAATTTGTTGTGCATTAGCTTCTAAAGGGACTACAAGGAAATCGTCTTACTTCCTGTAGTTGAACTAGTTCATTCATTCAATCGTATTTACTGGGCGCTTACTGTGTGCAGAGCACTGGACTAAGCGCTTGGCACTGTCTTAGTCCTTTATAAACAAAATCACCATTTGGCCTTTGCTTAACTTTTGCCAGTTGGACGCCTTTATTTCCAGATCTCTCTGCCCACTGGCTGGATTGGTGAATCATGCCATTTCGCTCTTCGCTGGCAATCGGATAAGGATATTGCGGAGTCCTGGGCGGGCCACCGGTCGCCCAAGACCCGAAAAACAGAATAGTTACTTGGGAGAGTCAAGGGTTCGGACGCGAAATTTCGCAAGAAACCGTCCGCTGACGAGGTGGACAGGAAACGGAGAATGGACGAGGATCAGGAATACGTCTACGTAATTGTTCACAGAACGGCTCTCTGCGTTTTATTTTGGGGTGAAGCAATCTCTCCTTTGGGACACATTCATTCATTCAGTCGTATTTATTGAGCGCTTACTGTGTGCAGAACACTGTACTGAGCGCTTGGCAAAAGCAGGCTGTAATACTACAGAGCATTAAGGAGTCTTCTCACTTCCCCCTCTCCATCCCCCCGACCTTACCTCCTTCCCTTCCCCACAGCACTTGTATATATGTGTATATGTTTGTACGTATTTGTTACACGATTTATTTATTTATTTTACTTGTACATATTTATTCTATTTATTTTATTTTGTTAATATGTTTTGTTTTGTTCTCTGTCTCCCCCTTCTAGACCGTGAGCCCAGGGACCGTCTCTAGATGTTGCCAACTTGTACTTCCCAAGCGCTTAGTCCAGTGCTCTGCACACAGTAAGCGCTCAATAAATACGATTGAATGAATGAAAGAATGAATGGAAACCTCCCCCAAAGACAAGTATAAAGCAGAACGGCCACCCTCGGGGCATCTGGGGAATTATTCCTTGAATCTCTATGACACTTTTTAAGGGTATTTATTAGGTATTTACCATGTGCTGGGCACTGTACTAAGCACTGAGGTAGATGCACATAGTAAGCGCTTAACAAATACCAAAATTATTATTATGCAAGACCATGCGATTGGACACAGTCCACGTTCCACTTGGGGCTCACCGCTTTAATCCCCATTTTACAGATGAGGGAACTAAGGCGCCAAGAAGCGAAGCGACCTCCCCAAGGTCACACGGCTGACGAGCGGCAGAGTCGTGATTAGAACCCAGGTCCTTCTCACTCCCGGGTCTGTGCTCTTTCCACTAGGCCATACACTGCTGCTCTTATTTTTCTCCTTTTATTTTTCCCAAGTGCTTTTCCGCTCCTCTGCCCTCGGAATGGGCCTGTGAGGTGGGAAGAAGCGGGGATTACTATCATTCGATCGTATCTATTGAGCGCTTACTGGGTGCGGAGCACTGTACTAAGCGCTTGGGAAGTACAAGTTGGCACCATAATTACTATCCCCATTTAACGGATTCATTCATTCATTCACTCGCATTTATTGAGCGCTTACTGTGTGCAGAGCACTGTACCAAGCACTTGGGAAGTCCGAGTTGGCAACATCTAGAGACGGTCCCTACCCAACAACGGGTTCACGGTCTAGAATGGGGAGAGGGACAACAAAACAAAACATATTAACAAAATAAAATAAATAGAATATCCTCTATCCACTGAGTCATGCAGTAGAGTTGCTAGACATGATCCCTGCCTACTAGGGGCTTGCACTCCAGAGACGGGAGGCAGACATTAAAACAGATTACAGTTTGGGAAAACGTCATCGTATAAGAATAAGTACACAGTGCCATGGGATGGGCCGTGGGAGTCCGAAGGTCGTGGCTGGGCAATTTGTCCGCTTTGGGATCTTGGGCAAGTCACTTAACTTCTCCATGCCTCAGTTACCTCAGCTGTACAATGGGGTTTGCGACTGTGGGCCCAATGCGGAACAGAGACTGCGTCCAATCTGATTTGCTTCGTATCCACCCCAGTGCTTAGAGAAGCAGCGGGGCTCAGTGGAAAGAGCCCGGGCTTTGGAGTCAGAGGTCAGGGGTTCAAATCCCGGCTCCGCCAACTGTCAGCTGTGTGACCCTGGGCAAGTCACCTCACCTCCCTGTGCCTCAGTGGCCTCATCTGCAAAATGGGGCCTCATGTAAGGCTCACAGTCTTATGGATGAGGTAACAGATTCGTTCATTCATTCAATCGTATTTATTGAGCGCTTACTGTGTGCAGAGCACCGTACCAAGCGCTTGGGAAGTCCAAGTCGGAAACATCTAAAGACGGTCCCTGCCCGACAACGGGCTCACAGTCGAGACGGGGGAGACAGACGACAAAACATGTAGACAGGTGTCAAAATCGTCAGAACAAAACAGAACAAACGGAATTAAAGCCATATGCACAAGTTCCAGACATACTTTAATGCCTCTGAAAATGCTAATTCAGAGGGCTAAACGTCAAAAGGTCTTTTAAAGAACATATGAGAAGTTGTGACCTGCTCCTCGTCACCCAGCTGGTCAGTGGCAAAGTGAGCCCATCGTTGGGTAGGGGCCGTCTCTGTATGTTGCCGATGTGGACTTCCCAAGCGCTTAGCACAGTGCTCTGCACACTGTAAGCGCTAAACAAATATGACAGTGAATGACAAATACGACAATGAATGACTACAATCCCGATCTTTCGATTCCAAACCTTGGGCCCTTTCCACAAGGTCAATACTGCTGCTCTTACGTAACATTTGTTCATTAGTTCATTCGCTCGGGAGCGTACAAAATGACAATACAAAGACATATCCCCTGCCCACAGCGAACTTACAGTCCACGTCTACTCAGCCGGGCAGATGGCGGGAAGCGACGATTGTTTTAGCACAAGACACGAGGTCACCTACCTTGCAGTTTCTTCAACACGGCAACTTCCATTTTCAGGACTTGTTTTGGCTGTTGAGCCGACTCGACTTTCAGAGCAACGTTTTCCCGGGTGAGCAAGTCCAGGGCGTCGTAAATTTCGCCAAAGCCCCCACCTCCTATCTTCCTCAACTGCAAGAGAACATACAATGTCGGGAGAAGGAGGTCAAATAGACTATAGGAGCGACGAGACCGAGGTGCCTGATATAGCGATCCTCATAGAAAATGGCAACCAGAGATCATCAGTCATTCTGAAACGGGTATTAGGAGATTAATAGGAGCGACGCGACCCAAGTGCCTAATATATCGATCCTCACAAAAAATGGCAACCAGAGATCATCAGTCATTCTGAAATGGGCATTAGGAGATTAAGTCGGTCTTGCGGCCAGCGACTAGCCTAGGATAAGTAACGCTCGCTACTAGCAAATAATATTCATTTTATTTTACGGACTGGAAAGCTTGAAGCAAGGAAAACTTGGAAAAATAATTCAGAAAAACTGGGGTCATTGAACTGCCACGTTATATGTTCTAACGCTAATACGTTCTACCATCACCATTCATTCATTCATTCAATCGTATTTATTGAGCGCTTACTGTGTGCATTCATTCATTCAATCGTATTTATTGAGCGCTTACTGTGTGCAGAGCCCTGTACTAAGCGCTTGGGAAGTCCAAGTTGGCAACATCTAGAGACGGTCCCTACCCGACAACGGGCTCACAGTCTAGAAGGGGGAGACAGACAACAAAACATATTAACAAAATAAAATAAATAGAATATGTAAATATGAACGAGTAAAATAGAGCAATAAATCCATACAAAGTACTGTGTGGTACGATCATTTGAAAATTACTTTCTTTCTCTTTCTGATTATTCCCTTGCCTTTATTTGAAAAACACGGTGTACAACGTCTCGGTTCTTTGTCGCGGCTCCTCCACTGCCTTCCGATCCCTAACTGGGGGGGACGGCGGGGAGTCCCTCAAGATTCAGTTTTGGGTCCCCATTTTAAACCCACTCCTTCGGGGAACTCGTCCGCTCTCACGATTTCGCCTACCGCCTCTAACCGGACGACTCCATCGCCGGCCTCGTCTCTCTTTCTCGATAGGGTCGGATTTCCTCAAGACTGTGATTGAGAGAATAGGTAATCGTGTTGAGTGTCACTGCTACCTTCCTCCCTCAGTCGCGCCTTCGCAACCATCCCTGCCTCTTCGCCCTTTCCTCAACCTTCCCTCCTCCTCAGCCTCCAATGGAATCAGTACAAACAGTCCTCAGCACATCAGTTTAGGCTCTAAATTCTCCTGCGTAGTCTTAATCCAGCCACTGGCTTGCTGTTCAAACAAAAAAGTCACGCTTTGGTTCTATATCCGGACGCGTGTGCCGGAATCTGAAGGACTTCAAATGTATTCTGGATCTAATTAGAGATTTCCTCCCCAAGTTCTCTAAAATGGTCTGCCGTGTTATTTTAACCGGTGTCTCTGTAGAGAAAAGGTTCTCAAGTGGATCCCTTTCTACTCGGAATCACCAGAATGTCAGAGCAGTTTACTTTACCATTTTGATGACCACTATGAGAGGTCCCTGGAGAGACACGCCGAAGTAACGGATGTGACCCCTCAAGGAGCTTCCATCCGAGGGGGAGACCAGAAGGAAAAATTTAAGGATTTATCCGGAAGGATAAATCACTGCGTGTACGACAGTGAGAGGAGAGATACAAACGACAGGCGCAGTTTAAAAAACAGATACGGGTGTTGGGGTGGCTTGGGGTTAACTTGAATGAGAAAGCGGAACGAATGGCTCCTGGGGGGATTTTAGAAGGGAAATGAAGGGATGATCCCTCATCATTTAACATCACACCACCTCAAAGGTGATGCAGCCCTTTAGTAAGTGATATTAGGTAGGGTGAGGCCACAGCGGGGGTTACTATGTCTAAGTAAAGGAACACAAGTAGGAATAAAATGAATACCTCGCAGACCCTACCCAAATCTCTCCCCAAACAATTCTAACAAAGCCGTCCCACACCTCAACACTGGCCCATTTGGAACTCGTTCTTGTTCGACTCCGCTTCCAAATCTTGCCCGTTTTCCCAAAAAGCAACAGCTCCCGGATCCATCCCTTCTCCATCCCGACAAACTTTCTGCATTCCACATCTCCGGTCACAGCACAATCTCTACCTTCGCTGACTGTGAAATCCCTCAATCTGGCCACCAACTCCTCACCTGCCTTCATTTCATTCAGTCGTATTTATTGAGCGCTTACTGGGTGCAGAGCGCTGTACTAAGCGCTTGGGAAGTACAAGTCGGCAACATCTAGAGACGGTCCCTACCCGACAACGGGCTCACAGTCTAGAAGGGGGGGACGGACAACAAAACACGTGGACAGGTGTCAAGTTATCAGAATAAATAGAAGTACAGCTAGATGCACATCACTGACAAAATAAATAGAATAGTAAATATGGACAAGATGTGCCTTCTCTCCCACGCCCCCACCTCTCCATAAATCTTTCCTGTTCCCCCCCAGAGACCTGCGATCTTTTACCTCCTCCGATTTTCACGTCATCGGGCCTCGTCTGCTCTTCATATCCACACGACTTCTCTCGACGGACAAACCGATGGCCTCAACGCAGCCCTTTCCACTGACCTCAACTCCGTCGCTCTCAATCAATCAATCAATTGTATTTATTGAGTGCTTACTGTGTGCAGAGCACTGTACTAAGCACTTGGGAAGTAAAAGTTGGCAACATATAGAGACAGTCCCTACCCAACAGTGGGCTCACAGTCTAGAAGGGGGAGACACAGAACAAAACCAAACATATTAACAAAATAAAATAAATAGAATAGCTATGTACAAGTAAAATAAATAAATAAATAGAGTAATAAATATGTACAAACTTATATACATATATACAGGTGCTGTGGGGAAGGGAAGGAGGTAAGACAGGGGGATGGAGAGGGGGACGATGGGGAGATGAAGCAATCAATCAATCAATCGTATTTATTGAGTGTTTACTGTGTGCAGAGCACTGTACTAAGCACTTGGGAAGTACAAGTTGGCTCTCCTGTCCCTCCGCCAACCGCCAACTCCATGGTACACTTTTGTTCATTTGATCGTATTTATTGAGTGCTTACTGTTGGCTGGGCACTGGGCTAAGCAATTGGGAAGTACAGATCAGCAACATATCCACTTCCTCCGCTCTTCTCCGTGAGCTATGGAGTACTGCTGGCGTGAATTCGGACGCTGGCCCAACCTGGTCCACCACCAGCTCTTTAATAATAATAATAATAATAATAATAATAATGATAATAATAATAATAGTAATAATAATAATAATGGCATTTATTAAGCACTTACTATGTGCAAAGCACTGTTCTAAGCACTGGGGAGGTTACAAGGTCATCAGGTTGTCCCACGGGCGGCTCCCAGACTTCATCCCCATTTTACAGATGCGGTCACTGAGGCCCAGAGAAGTGAAGTGACTTGCCCAAAGTCACCCAGCTGGCAATTGGCGGAGCCGGGATTTGAACCCCTGACCTCTGACTCCCAAGCCCGGGCTCTTTCCACTGAGCCACGCTGCTTCAATTCGGCTTCCACCCCCTTCACTCCAAGTAACTGCCCAAAGGTTACCGATGACCTCCCTCTTGCTAAATCCATCCTAATCTTCCCTGACTTCTCCAGTTGTCTTTGTTCTTTCCATCGGATTTATTGGGCGCTTACTGAGTGCAAAGCACTGTACTAAGTGCCTAACATGGCCTTCAACACTGAGGGCCACACCATTCTCCTTGAAACATTACCTTACCCTGGCTTCGCTGACATTGTCGCCTCCTGGTTCTCCTCCTAACTCTCTGGTTGCTCCCTCTCAGTCTTTCGGAGGATTGTTTTTTTTCCTTTAATGGGATCTGTTAAGCACGTACTATGTGCCAGACACTGTACTAAGTACTGGGGTAGACAGAAGATAATCAAGTTGGACAAAGTCCTCATCCCACGTGGGGCTCACTGTCTTAATCCCTGGTTCACAGAGGAGGTAACTGAAGCACAGAGAAGTTAAGTGACATGCCCGCGGTCACACAGCAGACGTGTGGTGGAGACAGGATTAGAACCCAGGTCCTCTTGATTGCCAGGCCCAGGCTCTATCTTTTAGGCCACGCAACTTCTCTATTATTAGTTTTGTTTTGTTGTCTGTCTTCCCCTTCTAGACTGTGAGCCCGTTGTTGGATCGGGATCATCTCTAGATGTTGCCGACTTGTACTTCCCAAGCGCTTACTACGGTGCTCGGCACACAGTAAGCGCTCAATAAATATGATTGAATGAATGAGTGAATTATTATCATTATTATTATCCTTTTATGGGAGACTTTTTAACAAATGATTTTAGAAACGCATATGCCGGAGTCACCTATCAAATGATCGATCGATGATATTTATTGAACTATATATGTATATATATAGTATATATATATAGTATATATACATATATATATACTATATATGCGGTGTATATAGTATATATATAGTATAGTACATGGTATATATGTGTGTGTGTATATACAGATACAAATACATAGATAGATGAGCCCCCATCATTCATTCATTCATTTAATCATATTGATTGAGCGTTTAGTCCAGTTTTGAGCACTGGACTAAGCGCTCGGAGATATAAACGTATAGATACATATAGATAGATAGATACACCCCCGTCATTCTTTCATTCACTCATTCATTCATTCATTCGTACTGACTGGGCGCTGCGAGTGTGCGGAGCCCCGGACTGAGCGGTCGGGCGAGATGAGAAATGAACTGAGGGAAAGAGAGACGAGACTGAAATACAGTAAGAAAACTGGGGCTAGAGGAGTAAAGTGAGTAGGCTGGGGTGAAACGGAACGGGAGTGAGGTAGGAGCGAATCGATGGAGGGCCTACTTGATGCGGCGGCGGATTGGAGGTTTCTGAGGAGAAAGGAGACGTGCAAAGAACAAGATTTTTAAAAAAAAAATGGTCTGGGAAGCAGAGTGAAGTGTGGCCTACAGTGGGGAGAAACTGGAAGCAGGGAAGACCGAGAAGAGGTCGATGCTGTAGGAGAGGAGGGATATGATGAGTGCTAGAAGCAACAAGGTAGCAGTGTGGATGGAGAGGAAAGGGCAGGCTCTAAAAATGTTGTGAAGATAGAACTGACGAGATTTGGTGCCAGACTGAATATTCATTCAATCGTATTTATTGAGCGCTTACTGTGTGCAGAGCACTGTACTAAGCGCTTGGGAAGTACAAGCTGGCAACATATAGGGACGGTCCCTACCCAACAGCGGGCTCACAGTCTAGAATATGTGGGTTGAACGATGAGAAGAGCCATAGGATAATGCCTGGGTTGTGAAACAGGGAAGATGTCTGACGATGACGGGGAGGTCAGTGGGTGAAAGAGGAGAGGGTTTGGGTGGGAAGATGAAGAATTCCTTTTCGGATCTGTTAAGCTTGAGGTGTCAGTGGGACTTTCAAGTAGAGATGTCCTGGAGGCAGAAGGAAAATAATAATAATAATAATAATAATGATGGCATTTATTAAGCGCTTACTATGTGCAAAGCACTGTTCTAAGCGCTGGGGAGGATACAAGGTGATCAGGTTGTCCCACGGGGGGCTCACAGTCTTCATCCCCATTTTCCAGATGAGGGAACTGAGGCACAGAGAAGTGAAGTGACTTGCCCAAAGTCATACAGCTGACAATGGGCAGAGCCGGGATTTGAACCCATGACCTCTGACACCAAAGCCTGGGCTCTTTTCCACTGAGCCACGCTGCTTCAATTAGGAGAGCGTCGACGGTATCAGTGAAAGCAACGTTAGGTAGTATTTCTGGGAGAAGGGGATGGCCCGCAGCGTCAAGGGCAGCTGAGGCTTAAAAGGATTAGGACGGAGT
This sequence comes from Tachyglossus aculeatus, assembly GCF_015852505.1. Taxonomy (NCBI): domain Eukaryota; kingdom Metazoa; phylum Chordata; class Mammalia; order Monotremata; family Tachyglossidae; genus Tachyglossus; species Tachyglossus aculeatus. The sequence continues at coordinate 736,385 of NW_024044828.1, forward strand.
AGCGTCTGTTGGATTTGGCAAGAACGAGGTCATCGGTGACCGTGGAGAGCGAAGTTTCGGTGAAATGGAGGGAGCAGAAGCCAGACTGCAGCCGTTTAAAGAGAAAGATGAAGAGATGTGAGAGGAGGCCGCAGGTTTGGACGACTCGTTTGAGGAGGTTGGGAAGAAAATGGAGACAGGAGACGGGGCAATAACTGGAGGGCGCAGGGAGTTGGGCGGTGGATATGTGGGCATCTTTGAAAACAAAAGCCAATGGAAAGATATTGGGTGAAGACGGCGTGCGGGGGCGGGGGGTAATACGGGAGAGGGCAACTGTTTTAATAAATCACAAAGGGATGGGGAGAGAGGCTGAGGCGGAGGAAGGGTGGATTTACCAGGAACACAGGAGATCTCCGGAGAGATGGCAGGGAAAGATGAGAGAGTCTACGAAGGGGTGGAGTGAGGGCAGGATTGGCGATGTGCGGTGGCGATTTTTAGGGAACATGAGAGTTTCAATTCTGTCAATGAAGTAACTGGCAAAGTTAGCGGGGGCAAGAGACGGGGGGACTGGGGAGACAGGGGGTTTAAGGAGGGGGTTAAAAGTCAGAGACAGTTGACACTGACTTGGCACATGTACGTGGGGCATATGGAGACGAAGAAATCTTGGAGCCAACCCACATTTTTAGACTTTTCCTGGCAGTCTGATGCTGGATATTCATTCAATCATTCATTCAATCGTACTTATTGAGCGCATATTAACTGAGGGGAGACAAGACAACAAAACAAAACATGTGGATAGGTGTCAAGTCATCAGAATAAAAAGTAAAGCTAGATGCACGTCACTGACAAAATCAATAGAACAGTAAATATGTACAAAGAACAGTAAACATGGATACAGAAATTAGAGGAGGCTACAATATTCCAGCCACCCGAGGACCAAGGGCTGCCTCTGTGGATCGTACGGACAGGGAGATTTATTCATTCAATCGCATTTATTGAGAGCTTACTGTGTGCAGAGCACTGTACTAAGTGCTTGGGAAGTCCAAGTTGGCAACTTATAGAGACGGTCCCTACCAGACAGTGGGCTCACAGTCTAGAAGGGGGAGACAGACAACAAAACATATTCACAAAATAAAATAAATAGAATAGTAAATATGTGAGGAAAGGACAGATTTTAGTGATTTTTTTTAAAATGGCATTTGTTAAGCGCTTCCTGCGTGCCAGACACTTTTCTAAGCACTGGGCAGATACAAAGTAATCCGGTTGGACACGGTCCCTATCCCACCCGAGGCTCCCAGTCCCAATCCCCATTTTACAGATGAGGGAACTGAGGCATAAATCAGAGGAGGCTACAATATTCCAGCCACCCGAGGACCAAGGGTTGCCGTTGTGGATCGTACGGCGAGGGAGATTTAATCATTCAATCGTATTTATTGAGCGCTTACTGTGTGCAGAGCACTGTACTAAGCGCTTGGGAAGTCCAAGTCGGCGACATATAGAGACGGTTCCTACCCGACAGCGGGCTCACAGTCTAGAAGGGGGAGACAGACAACAAAACGAAACATATTGACAAAATAAAATAAATAGAATAGATGCAGTGGGTGTACCTTCCCGAGAGCATCCTCGAGCCTCCTGAGACTGAGCAGCCAAAAAAGCACCAGGCCACAAAAGCACCGGGAAGGGGAAGCAATCTGGAGGAACGCCGCCGCCGGTTCTCGAGAAAGACGGCTGATTCATCGGCTAATTGAGAGACCCAATACTGATTATGCCAAATTCACTCATTCAATCGCATTTATTGAGCGTTTACTGTGTGCAGAGCACTGTACTAAGCGCTTGGGAAGTACAAGTTGGCAAGATAAATCAATCACGGCAGGAGGAAAAAGAATACTGCAGAGTTGTATAAAAAAAATTATGCCGGCCTACTTTCAGGGAAAGAGTGCAAAGTCCTTGGTGAGACCCTCCAAAAAGATGTATCTGTAATGTTATTTGATTTTTGATTCCTCCACCTCTGAAACCTCAGGGCCCCTCATTCATTCATTCAATCGTATTTATTGAGCGCTTACTGTGTGCAGAGCACTGTACTAAGCGCTTGGGAAGTACAAGTTGGCAACATCTAGAGACGGTCCCTACCCGACAGCGGGCTCACAGTCTAGAAGGGGGAGACAGACAACAAAACAACACATATTAACAAAATGAAACAAATAGAATAGTAAATATGTACAAGTAAAATAGAGTAATAAATCTGAGCTTGTTTGGACTACAGACAATCTCAGCAGCGCTTTGGATGCAGTCCCCTTTTTCCTCTCCTCCTCTCCATCCCCCCGGCCCTACCTCCTTCCCCTCCCCACAGCACCTGTATATATGTTTGCACGATTTATTACTCTATTTATTTTACTGGTCCATATTTAGTCTTCTATTTATTTTGTTCACGATGTGCGTTTAGCTTTAATTCTATTTGTTCTGACGACCTGACACCGGTCCACTCGTTCTGTTTCGTTGTCTGTCTCCCCCTTCTAGACCGTGAGCCCGCTGTCGGGTAGGGACTGTCTCTCGATGTTGCCAACTTGTCCTTCCCAAGCGCTTAGTCCAGTGCTCTGCACACAGTAAGCGCTCAATAAATACAACTGAATGAATGAATAGGGACCATCTCTCAATGTTGCCGACTTGTACTTCCCAAGTGCTTAGTCCAGTGCTCTACACACAGTAAGCGCTCAATAAATATGACTGAATGAATGAATAGGGACCATCTCTCGATGTTGCCGACTTGTACTTCCCAAGCGCATAGTCCGGTGCTCTGCACACAGTAAGCGCTCAATAAATACGACTGAATGAATGAATGAATGAATAGGGACCATCTCTCAATGTTGCTGACTTGTACTTCCCAAGCGCTTAGTCCAGTGCTCTGTACACAGTAAGCGCTCAATAAATACGACTGGATGAATGAACGAATGAATGAATAGGGACCATCTCTCGATGTTGCCGACTTGTACTTCCCAAGCACTTAGTCCAGTGCTCTGCACACAGTGAGCGCTCAATAAATACGATTGAATGAATGAATGAATAGGGACCATCTCTCGATGTTGCCTACTTGTACTTCCCAAGCACTTAGTCCAGTGCTCTGCACACAGTAAGCGCTCAATAAATACGATTGAATGAATGAATAGGGACCATCTCTCGATGTTGCCGACTTGTACTTCCCAAGCGCTTAGTCCAGTGCTCTGCACACGGTAAGCGCTAGATAAATACGACTGAGTGACTGAATGAGTGCAGTATTTAGAAACATCACCTTTCCAGAGACAGGCTTCCATACCGTCTCTCCCTTCGGCTCCCAGTCCACTGTATAATCTTTGAATGCTTCAGGGTACGTTTCTTTTTCAAGAATTCAGAATTCATGCCACGCAAGGAAACATTTCCCATTCTTTTCTGATCAAGCAGGTAACTTCTGCCTCGAGAATTCCCCCGGCGGTTCTCCCTGCCAGTTGGCTGTGCTTTTCTAAGCGCCCTCCCATCCTACCGGGGCAGCCCAGCTCCCGCTCCCCTCAGCTGCCGTTGTTGCTGACTTCCCAGAGTCCTCACCTCTGCTAGGAATAATCATAATAATGGCATTTATTAAGCGCTTACTCCGTGCAAAGCGCCGTTCTAAGTGCTGGGGAGGTTACAAGGTGATCAGGTTGTCCCGCGGTGGGGGGGGTCACAGTCTTCATCCCCATCTTACAGATGAGGGAACTGAGGCCCAATCAATCAATCAATCGCATTTATTGAGCACTTACTGTGTGCACAGCACTGTACTAAGCACTTGGGAAGTACAAGTTGACAACATATAGAGACAGTCCCTACCCAACAGTGGGCTCACAGTCTAAAAGGGGGAGACAGAGAACAAAACCAAACATACCAACAAAACAAAATAAATAGAATAGATATGTACAAGTAAAATAAACAAATAGAGTAATAAATATGTACAAACATATATACAGGTGCTGTGGGGAAGGGAAGGAGGCAAGATGGGGGGGGATGGAGAGGGGGACAAGGGGGAGGGGAAGGAAGGGGCTCAGTGTGGGAAGGCCTCCTGGAGGAGGTGAGCTCTCAGTAGGGCCTTGAAGGGAGGAAGAGAGCTAGCTTGGCGGAGGGGCAGAGGGAGGGCATTCCAGGCCCGGGGTGGGCCGGGGGTCGATGGCGGGACGGGCGAGAACGAGGTACGGTGGGGAGATTAGCAGCAGAGGAGGCCTTCCCAGACTGAGCCCCTTCCTTCCTCTCCCCCTCGTCCCCCCTCCAACCCCCCCTGCTTACCTCCTTCCCTTCCCCACAGCACCTGTATATATGTATATGTTTGCACATATTTATTACTCTATTTATTTATTTATTTTATTTGTACATATCTATTCTATTTATTTTATTTTGTTAGTATGTTTGGTTTTGTTCTCTGTCTCCCCCTTTTAGACTGTGAGCCCACTGTTGGGTAGGGACTGTCTCTATATGTTGCCAATTTGTACTTCCCAAGCGCTTAGTACAGTGCTCTGCACATAGTAAGCGCTCAATAAATACGATTGATGATGATGATGAGGAGGAGGAGGAGTGGAGGGTGCGGGGTGGGCTGGAGAAGGAGAGAAGGGAGGTGAGGTAGGAGGGGGCGAGGGGATGGACAGCCTGGAAGCCCAGGGTGAGGAGTTTCAGCCTGATGCGCAGATTGATTGGTAATCACTGGAGATTTTTGAGGAGGGGAGTAACATGTCCAGAGCGTTTCTGGACAAAGACAATCCGGGCAGCAGCATGAAGTATGGATTGAAGTGGGGAGAGACACGAGGATGGGAGATCGGAGAGAAGGCTGATGCAGTAGTCCAGACGGGACAGGATGAGAGCTTGAACGAGCAGGGTAGCGGTTGGGATGGAGAGGAAAGGGCGGATCTTGGCAACGTTGCGGAGCTGAGACCGGCAGGTTTTAGTGACGGCTTGGATGTGAGGGGTGAATGAGAGAGCGGAGTCGAGGATGACACCAACGTCGCGGGCTTGTGAGACGGGAAGGATGGTAGTGCCGTCAACAGAGATGGGAAGGTCAGGAAGAGGGCAGGGTTTGGGAGGGAAGACAAGGAGTTCAGTCTTGGACATGCTGAGTTTTAGGTGGCGGGCAGACATCCAGATGGAGATGTCCTGAAGGCAGGAGGAGATGCGAGCCTGGAGAGAGGGGGAGAGAGCAGGGGCAGAGATGGAGATCTGGGTGTCATCAGCATAGAGATGATAGTTGAAGCCGTGGGAGCGAATGAGGTCACCAAGGGAGTGCATGTAGATTGAGAACAGAAGGGGACCAAGCACTGAACCCTGGGGAACCCCCACAGTAAGGGGATGGGAGGGGGAGGAGGAGCCTGCAAAAGAGACTGAGAATGAACGACCGGAGAGATAAGAGGAGAACCAGGAGAGGACGGAGTCTGTGAAGCCAAGGTCGGATAGCGTGTTGAGGAGAAGGGGGTGGTCCACAGTGTCGAAGGCAGCTGAGAGGTCGAGGAGGATTAGGATAGAGTAGGAGCCGTTGGATTTGGCAAGCAGGAGGTCATTGGTGACCTTTGAGAGGGCAGTTTCCGTGGAATGTAGGGGACGGAAGCCAGACTGGAGGGGATCGAGGAGAGAGTTGGTGTTGAGGAATTCTAGGCAGCGCGTGTAGACAACTCGTTCAAGGAGTTTGGAAAGGAATGGTAGGAGGGAGATGGGGCCATAACTAGAAGGCGCGGTGGGGTCAAGAGAGGGTTTTTTTAGGATGGGAGAGACATGGGCATGTTTGAAGGCAGAGGGGAAGGAACCAGTGGAGAGTGAGTGGTTGAAGATGGAAGTTAAGGAGGGGAGAAGGGATGGAGCGAGAGATTTCATGAGATTTGCCCAAAGTCACCCAGCTGACAATTGGCGGAGCCAGGATTTGAACCCGTGACCTCTTACTCCGAAACCCGGGAGACTACTCTCCGTAAATTGTACCAAAAACTCCTCACACCGGCTTTAAAGCAGTCCCATCACCTTGCCCCCTCCCACCTCACCTCGCTACTCTTCTTCTACAACTCAGCCCGCGCGCTTTACTCCGCTGATGCTAAACCTTCTCACTGAGCCTCACATTTTCGCTTATCTCAACGCCGACCCCTCTCCCACGTCCTGCTTCCGGCCTGGAACGCCCTCCCTTCTCAAATCCGATGGACAATTCCTCTTTTTTCCCCGCTTTCCAAATCTTCCCATCTCCTCCAGGACGCCTTCCCTAATCCCTCCTTTCCTCTTCCCCATTCTCTTCTGCATCACCCTGACTTGCTCTTTTCAGTCTTCCCTCCTCCCATTTATCTGTACAAATATGCAACGTATCTGTAATTTATTTATTTATATTAATGTCGGTCTTCCCCCACTCTATAATAATAATAATAATACTGCAAAGTATCTGTGATTTATTTATATTAATGCCTGTCTTCCCCCGCTCTATAATAATAATGATAATAACGTAACATATCTGTAATTTATATTAATGTCTGTCTTCCCCCGCTCTATAATAATAATAATAATGCTCCGTATCTCTAATTTATTTATTTATATTAATGCCTGTCTTCCCCCACTCTATAATAATAATGCAATGTATGTGTAATTTATTTATATTAATGCCTGTCTTCCCCCGCTCTATAATAATAATGATAATAATGCAACATATCTGTAATTTATATTAATGCCTGTCTTCACCCGCTCTAATAACAATGATAATAATGCAACATATCTCTAATTTCTTTATTTATATTAACATCTCTCTTCCCCTGCTCTACAATAATAGTAATGCAACGTATTTGTAATTTATTTATATTAATGTCTGTCTTCCCCCACTCTATAATAATAATGCAACGTATCTCTAATTTATTTATTTATATTAATGTCTATCTTCCCCCGCTCTACAACAATAATAATGCAATGTATCTGTAATTTATTTATATTAATGTCTGTCTAACCCGCTCCATAATAATGATAATAATGCAACGTATCTCATATTTATTTATATTAATGCCTGTCTTCCCCCGATCTATAATAATAATAATAATAATAATGCAACATATCTGTAATTTATTTATATTAATGTCTGTCTTCCCCCACTGTATAATAATAATAATAATGCAATGTATCTGTAATTTATTTATATTAATATTTGTCTTCCCCCACTGTATAATAATAATAATGCAACATCTCTAATTTATTTATTTATACTAATGTCTGTCTTCCCCCGCTCTATAATAATAATGCAACATATCTCTAATTTATTTATATTAATGTCTGTCTCTCCCGCTCTATAATAATAATAATAATGCAACGTATCTCTAATTTATTTATTTATATTAATGTCTGTCTTCCCCCGCTCTATAACAATAATAATGCAACTTATCTGTAATTTATTTATATTGATGTCTGTCTTCCCCCGCTCCATAATAATAATAATGCAACATACCTGTAATTTATATATATTAATGTCTGTCTTCCCCCACTCTATAATAATGCAACGTATCTGTAATTCATTTATTTATATTAATGTCTGTCTTCCCCCGCTCTATAATAATAATAGTAATGCAACATATCTGTAATTTATTTATATTAATGTCTGTCTCCCCCGCTGTATAATAATAATAATAATGCAACGTATCTCTAATTTATTTATTTATATTAATGTCTGTCTTCCCCCGCTCTGTAATAACAATAATGCAACGTATCTGTAATTTATTTATATTAATGTCTGTCTCCCCCGCTCTATAATAATAATAATAATGCAACGTATCTCTAATCATTTATATTAATGTCTGTCTTCCCCCGCTCTATAATAATAATAATGCAACGTATCTGTAATTTATTTATATTAATGTCTGTCTTCCCCCGCTCTAATAATACTACTACTAATAATACTGCAACGTATCTGTAATTTATTTATATTAATGTCTGTCTTCCCCTGCTCCGTGATGATACTAATAATTCAATGTATCTCTAATTTATTTATTTATATTAATGTCTGTCTTCCCCCGCTCTATAGTAATAATAATGCAACATATCTGCAATTTATTCGTATTAATGTCTGTTTTCCCCCGCTCTATAATAATAATAATAATGGCATTTGTTAAGCACTTACTATGTGCTGAGCACTGTTCTAAGCGCTGGGGAGGATACAAGGTGATCATGTTGTCCCCCGGGGGGCTCCCAGTCTTCATCCCCATTTTCCAGATGAGGGAACTGCGGCCCAGAGAAGTGAAGTGACTTGCCCAAGGGCACACAGCACACAAGTGGTGGAGCCGGGATTCGAACCCATGACCTCTGACTCCCAAGCCCGGGCTCTTTCCACTGAGCCACGCTGCTTTCCTAGACTGTAAGCTCGCTGTGGGCGGGGAATGTGTCTGTTTACTGTTGTACTGTACTCTCCGAAGTGTTCAGTACAGTGCTCTGCGCAAAGTGGTCAATAAATACGATCGAATGAACGGATCCGCCAACACTTAGTACGGTACTTGGCCCATATAGGTAACAACCATATTTTATTTTTATTATTATTTTTACAAGGGTGGTGGTATCTAACGCTAATTTTGGGATTTGTAAAGTGCTTACACTGTACCGAGCACTGCACAAAGCCTGGGGAAAGATACACAATAATCACTTCAGACACAGTCCCTTAGCCCACATGGCGCTCACGTTCTGAGTAAAAAGGAAGAGCAGGTGTAGAAACTGAGGCACAGAGAAATGAGGTGACTTATCCAAGGTCACACAGACTCAACTGATGGAGTTGAGATGAGAACCTACGTCCTTTCACTCCCAGGCCTAGTTCACACTACTGTGGTAGTAAAGGCTGAAATGGCCAGACCAGTGGCAAATATTACGCTATCCAAATAACCCTCCCTTCCCAGGGATAAAGGGAGATTAAGAAAGAACCACCAGAGTCAATCATCACTTTTGCTAACCAATCGCTGGATACGTGGAAAAGATGATTCTCTACAAAATGCAAAATAACATTTTCCAAAGAGCACGGATGTGAGCGGGACATCCCACTGACCCAACTCCGGAATTTCTCCAATCGGCCCCTCCTTGTACCCGGAGATGCCCTTGCCCCAAAATGGAATCAACGGATAATAATATTAATCATAACATTGGCATTTATTAAGCACTTATTATGTGCAAGGCACTGTTCTAAGCACTGGGGAGGTTACAAGGTGATCAGGTTGTCCCATGGTGGGGGGGCTCACGGTCTTAATCCCCATTTTACAGCTGAGGTCACCGAGGCCCAGAGAATAATAATAATAATAATAATAATGATAATAATAATAATAATGATAATGTCATTTGTTAAGCGCTTACTATGTGCCAAGCACTGTTCTAAGCACTGGGGAGGACACAAGTTGATCAGGTTGACCCACGTGGGGCTCACATTCTTTATCCCCATTTTACAGATGAGGTAAACTCATCTGTAGACTGTGAGCCCACTGTTGGGTAGGGACTGTCTCTATAATGTTGCCAACTTGGACTTCCCAAGCGCTTAGTACAGTGCTCTGCACACAGAAAGCGCTCAATAAATACGATTGAATGAATGAATGAAAGGTAACTGAGGCCCAGAGAAGTGCAGTGACTTGCCCAAAGTCACACAGCTGACAGGTGGCGGAGCCGGGATTGGAACCCATGACCTCTCTGAGAGGCTACAGAAAGAAGGGACGGGAAAGGACGGTGGAGAAGAAAGGAAAAGACTGTGGAGGAGAAAGGAAAGGACAATGGTGGAGAAAGGAGGTGGCTGAAATTCACAATGGAGGAGAAAGGAAAGGACAATGGAGGAGAAAGGAGGTGGCTGAAATTCACAATGGAGGAGAAAGGAAAGGACAATAGAGGAGAAAGGAGGCAGCTGAAATTCATCCTGGACTAATCCTGGTCTGAAAAAATGGCTAGATACATCATAATAATAATAATGATGGTATTTGTTAAGTGCTTACTATGTGCAAAGCACTGTTCTAAGCACTGGGGCAATACAAGGAGATCAGGTCATCCCACGTGGGGCTCACAATCTTAATCCCCATTTTATAGATGAGGTCACTGAGGCCCAGAGAAGTGAAGTGACTTGCCCAAAGTCACACAGCTGACAATTGGAGGAGCCGGGATTGGAACCCATGACCGCTCTGAGAGGCTACAGAAAGAAGGAACGGGAAAGGATGGTGGAGAAGAAAGGAAAAGACTGTGGAGGAGAAAGGAAAGGACAGTGGAGGAGAAAGGAAAGGACAATGGAGGAGAAAGGAAAGGACAATGGACGAGAAAGGAGGTGGCTGAAATTCACAATGGAGGAGAAAGGAAAGAACAATGGAGGAGAAAGGAGGCGGCTGAAATTCATCCTGGATTAATCCTGGTCTGAAAAAATGGCTAGTTACATAATAATAATAATGATGGTATTTGTTAAACATTTACTATGTGCAAAGCACTGTTCTAAGCGCTGGGGGGATACAAGGAGATCAGGTCATCCCACGTGGGGCTCACAATCTTAATCCCCATTTTCCAGATGAGGTCACTGAGGCCAAGAGAAGTGAAGTGACTTGCCCAAAGTCACAGAGCCGACAATTGGCGGAGCCCGGATTGGAACCCATGACCGCTCTGAGAGGCTACAGAAAGAAGGGACGGGAAAGGACAGTGGAGAAGAAAGGAAAAGACTGTGGAGGAGAAAGGAAAGGACAATGGAGGAGAAAGGAGGTGGCTGAAATTCACAATGGAGGAGAAAGGAGGCGGCTGAAATTCATCCTGGATTAATCCTGGTCTGAAAAAAATGGCTAGATACATAATAATAATAATAATGGTATTTGTTAAGCGCTTACTATGTGCAAAGCACTGTTCTAAGCACTGGGGGGATACAAGGAAATCAGGTTGTCCCACGTGGGGCTCACAATCTTAATCCCCATTTTCCAGATGAGGTCACTGAGGCCCAGAGAGGTGAAGTGACTTGCCCAAAGTCACCCAGCTGACAAGTGGCAGAGCCGGGATTTGAACCCGTATAACCTGAAGCAGCGTGGCTCAGTGGAAAGAGCCTGAGCTTTGGAGTCAGAGGTCATGGGTTCAAACCCCGGCTCCGCCACTTGTCAGCTGTGTGACTTTGGGCAAGTCACTTCACTTCTCTGCGCCTCAGTTACCTCATCTGTAAAATGGGGATTAAGACTGGGAGCCCCCCTTGGGACAACCTGATCACCTTGTAACCTCCCCAGAGCTTAGAACAGTGCTTTGCACATAGTAAGCGCTTAATAAATGCCATTATCATTATTATTATATAACAAGTGCATTTATTATCCCCGCCTCAGATACTCGATTTCCTGAACAAATCCGTCAGGTTCTTCCATTCATTACTATTATTATTATTATTATTATTATTATGTAACAAATGCATGTATTATCCCCGCCTCAGATACCCGATTTCCGGAATAAATCCGTCAGGTTCTTCCATTCATTGTTGTTATTATTACGATGATGATGATGATGATGATGATGATGTAACAAATGCATGTATTATCCCCGCCTCAGATACCCGATTTCCTGAATAAATCCGTCAGGTTCTTCCATTCGTACAGACAGGGAAGACACTCACCACTTTCCATCTTTCTTTTACCAGGATTCCAACACTGAGGAGATCTGGCTGCTCTCCTCCCCCACTCATTGCAATCTCCTAATGTGACGAGGCGGCTAGATGGGCATCCGACTTGCCGGGGTGGCTCCCATTTAACCTGAGGCAAAAGAAAAAAAAAATCACGTTGGCTCAGACTAATACAGAGCTTCGCCAGCATCTCTTAGCCCGTTAATGAGGTTGCGTCGCTGAAACGTACCAATCAGTCGTATTTATTGAGCGCTTACTGTGGGCCGGGCACTCTGATGACTTGACACCTGTCCACATGTTTGGTTTTGTCGTCCGTCTCCCCCTTCTAGACCGTGAGCCCGTTGTCGGGCGGGGACCGTCTCTATAGGTTGCCGACTTGGACTTCCCAAGCGCTTAGGACAGTGCTGTGCACACAGTAAGCGCTCAATAAATACGACTGAATGAATGAACGAATATAATAATAATAACGATGGCATGTATTAGGCTTTCATTACATGCAAAGCACTGTTCAAAGCGCTGGGGGGGTTACAAGGCACATAGTAAGCGCTTAATAAATACCATTATTACAAGGTGATCAGGTTGTCCCACGGGGGGCTCACAGTCTTCATCCCCATTTTCCAGATGAGGGAACTGAGGCCCAGAGAATCAATCGCATTTATTGAGTGCTTACTGTGTGCAGAGCACTGTACTAAGCGCTGGGAAGTACAAGTTGGCAACATATAGAGACAGTCCCTACCCAACAGTGGGCTCACAGTCTAGAAAGCGAAGTGACTTGCCCCAAGTCACCCAGCTGACAAGTGGCGGAGCCGGGATTTGAACCCACGACCTCCGACTCCCAAGCCCGGGCTCTTTCCATTGAGCCACGCTGCTTCTCTATCGAGTGCTTCTTCATTGAGCGCTTACCGTGTGCAGAGCACTGTACTAAGCGCTTGGGAAGTCCAAGTCGGCGACATCCAGAGACAGTCCCTACCCGATGACGGGCTCACAGTCTAGAAGGGGGAGACGGACGACAAAACCAAACACGTGGACGGGTGGCAAGACGTCCGAACAAATAGAATTAAAGCGAAAGGCACATCATTAACAGAATAAAGAGAATAGTAAATATGGACAAGTAAAATAGAGTAATAGAGATCTGTACAGACACGGAGAAGCAGCGTGGCTCAGTGGAAAGAGCCCGGGCATTGAAGTCAGAGGTCTTGGGTTCAAATCCCAGCACCGCCGGTTGTCAGCTGGGTGACTTGGGGCAAGTCACTTCACTTCTCTGGGCCTCAGTTCCCTCATCTGGAAAATGGGGATTAAGACTGTGAGCCCCCCATGGGACAACCTCCTCACCCTGTAACCTCCCCAGCGTTTAGAACAGTGCTTTGCGCATAGTAAGCACTTCATAAATGCCATCGTTATTATATATACAGGTGCTTTGGGGAGGAGAAGGAGGAGACGAAAAAGGGAGCTCATTCATTCATTCAATCGTATTTATTGAGCGCTTACCGTGCGCAGAGCACTGGACTAAGCGCTTGGGAAGTCCAAGTTGGCAACATATAGAGACAGTCCCTACCCGGCAACGGGCGCCCAGTCTAGAAGGGGGAGACAGACGACAAAACCAAACATGTGGACAGGTGTCAAGTCCTCAGAATAATAATAATAATGATGGCATTTATTAAGCGCTTACTGTGCGCAAAGCACTGTTCTAAGCACTGGGGCGGTTACAAGGTAATCAGGTTGTCCCACGCGGGGCTCACAGTCTTCACCCCCATTTTACAGATGAGGGAACTGAGGCCCAGAGAAGTGAAATGACTTGCCCAAAGTCACACAGCTGACAAGTGCCAGGGTCGGGATTAGAATCCATGACCTCGGACTCCAAAGCCCAGGCTCTTTCCACTGAGCCACGCTGCTTCTCTTATAATTCTAATTCTCTAATTCTGCTCCTCAGAGTAAAGAGAAATAAAGCTAGATGCGCATCATTAACAAAATAAATAATAATGATGGCATTATTCTAAGCTCTGGGCAGTAGCTATGCACAAGTAAAATAAATAGAGTAAAACATATATACAGGTTCTGTGGCGAGGGGAAGGAGGTAGGGCGGAAAGGGATGGGGAGGAGGAGGAGAGGAAAAAGGGGGCTCGACACATAACGTACAATAAATAAATGAACGAATGAATACATAAATATCATATTGATTTAAAAGCTTTTACGGGAACTGCAGGAAAGAAAAGGCCGGGGGTGGACGCTACGTTCACTTCTGGGTGGTTGTTTTTTGGGTTTGTTTCTTTTTAAATGGTATTTCTTCCGCGCTTACTATGTGCCAGGCAGTTTTCTAAGCGTTGGGGTGGGCACAGACTTATCAGACCCAATCCCCGCCCCACACGGGGCTCTCAGCCTTTAATCCCCATTTTACAGAGGAGGGGACTGAAGCACAGAGAATAATCATAATAATAATGGCATTTATTAAGCGCTTACTATGTGCAAAGCACTGTTCTAAGTGCCAGGGAGGCTACGAGGTGATCAGGATGTCCCACGGTGGGGGGGGAGGGGGGCTTCCAGTCAATCCCCATTTTCCAGATGAGGGAACTGAGGCCCAGAGAAGTGAAGTGACTGGCCCAAAGTCACAAAGCTGACAACCGGCGGAGGCAGAATTCGAACCCCTGCCCACTGACTCCAAAGCCCGGGTTCTTTCCACTGAGCCACGATGCTTCAGGGTTGGAGCTAGGTGTTCATAAGCCGTGAAACTCCAGGGCATATTCCTCTCTGCTTTGGGCCCCGTGAGTTCCCTAGAAGATAATAATTGTGGTATTTAAGTGCTTACTTTGTGCCAATCACTGTATTAAGTCCTGGGGTAGATGCAAGTTTTTTTTTTTAAACTTACAGTACTTGTTCATTCATTCATTCATTCACTCATTCAAGCGTATTTACTGAGCACTTACTGCACGCAGAGCACAGGACTAAGCGCTTGGGAAGTCCAAGTTGGCAACATACTTATTGACTATCAGTCCCGTGCTGGCATTTCGCCTCAGATAGAATTTATCACCCGCTTTGGGGACTCGAGCGCAAAGAGGAGGAAGACCGGGAATCGCCATTTTGTAGAAGAGGAAACTGAGGTACAGATGAGTCAGTCAGCCGACTCGCCCAAGGTCACGCTGCAGACCCGTGGCAGAGCCGGAATTAGAACCCAACCAAGTCCTCCGACGACCCCCGGGCCCGGGCTCCTTCCAATCAATCAATCAATCAATCAATCGTATTTCTTGAGCGCTTCCACAGGGCCGGGGTGCTTCTTCTGAACCTCATTTATTCATTCATTCATTCATTCATTCCATTCAATCGTATTTACTGAGCGCTTACTGTGTGCAGAGCACTGTACTAAGCGCTTGGGAAGTCCAAGTCGGCAACATAGAGAGACAGTCCCTACCCGAAAGCGGACTCACAGTCTAGAAAGGGGAGACGGACAACAAAACATATTCACAAAATAAAATAAATAGAATAGTAAATATGTGAGGAAAGGACAGATTTTAGTGATTCTTTTTAAAATGGCATTTAAGCACTTCCTGCGTGCCAGACGCTTTTCTAAGCACTGGGCAGATACAAAGTAATCCGGTTGGACACGGTCCCTATCCCACCCGGGGCTCCCAGTCCCAATCCCCATTTTACACATGAGGGAATTGAGGCATAAATCAGAGGAGGCTACAATATTCCAGCCACCTGAGGACGAAGGGTTGCCGTTGTGGATCATACGGCGAGGGAGATTCATTCATTCAATCGCATTTATTGAGCGCTTACTGTGTGCAGAGCACTGTACTAAGCGCTTGGGAAGTGCAAGTCGGCAACATCTAGAGACGGTCCCTACCCGACAGCGGGCTCACAGTCTAGAAGGGGGAGACAGACGACAAAACGAAACATATTGACAAAATAAAATAAATAGAATAGATGCGGTTGGTGTACCTTCCCGAGAGCATCCTCGAGCCTCCTGAGACTGAGCAGCCAGAAAAGCACCAGGCCATAAAAGCACCGGGAAGGGGAAGCAATCTGGAGGAACGCCGTCACCGGTTCTCGAGAAAGACGGCTGATTCATCGGCTAATTGAGAGACCCAATACTGATTATGCCAAATTCACTCATTCAATCGTATTTATTCATTCAATCGCATTTATTGAGCACTTACTGTGTGCAGAGCACTGTACTAAGCCCTTGGGAAGTCCAAGTCGGCAACACATAGAGATGGTCCCTACCCAACAGTGGGCTCACAGTCTAGAAGCGGGAGACAGAGAACAAAACAAAACATATTAACAAAATAAAATAAATAGAATAAATATGTACAAATTAAATGAATAATAATAATAATAATGGTATTTGTTAAGTGCTTATTATGTGCAAAGCACTGTTCTAAGCACTGGGGGGGGTACAAGGTGATCAGGTTGTCCTCCGTGGGGCTCACCTTCTCCATCCCCATTTTCCAGATGAGGGAACTGAGGCCCAGAGAAGTGAAGTGACTGGCCCAAAGTCACACAGCTGACAATTGGCAGAGCTGGGATTTGAACCCATGACGTCTGACTCATTCATATAATCATATTTATTGAGCGCTTACTGTGTGCAGAGCACTGTACTAAGCGCTTGGGGGGTCCAAGTTGGCAATATCTAGAGACGGTCCCTACCCAAGGCACGGACAGAGTTTTCTCCCGTTGTTTAAACCAGGGATGGAGGCCAAACAGGCCAGAGGCTTTACTTTGGGGATTTCTGAGTAGACCCTTTTCCCAAATGAAAACCTGAAGGCCTGATCCCAAACACGTGGCAAGGAACCGTTTTACCTCTTCATCAATCCTTGGGTCTGCCGCTGTAAAATCTAAATTGGTGAGCCTCCTCTTGTTGCCTCTTTACACCGTATCTCTGATTAATAATAATAATAACAATGGCATTTATTAAGCGCTTACTATGTGCAAAGCACTGTCCTAAGCGCTGGGGAGGTTACGAGGCGATCGGGTTGTCCCACAGGGGGCTCCCAGTCTTCATCCCCATTTTACAGATGAGGGAACTGAGGCCCAGAGGAGTGAAGCAACTTGCCCAAAGTCACACAGCTGACATTTGGCAGAATCGGGATTAAAACAGTATCAGTGAGCCCCACGTGGGACAACGTGATCACCATCAGTGGAAAGAGCCCAGGCTTTGGAGTCAGAGGTCATGGGTTCAAATTCCGGCTCCGCCAATTGTCAGCTGTGTGACTTTGGGCAAGTCACTTAACTTTTCTGTGCCTCAGTTACCTCATCTGTAAAATGGGGATTAAGACTGTAAGCCCCCTGTGGGACAACCTCATGTCCTTGTAACCTCCCCAGCGCTTAGAACAGTGCTTTGCACATAGTAAGTGCTTAATAAATGCTATTATTATTATCATTATTATTATTATTATTATTATCAGTTGGCCAACGTGCTTACCCGGAGCTTCGCAGCTATCCGAAAGATTTAAACGGTTTTCTCCTGAACCTTGGACAGACTCTTATTCTTTCCGAATAGCCGAGAAGCAGCTTGGCTCAGTGGAAAGAGCCCAGGCTTTGGAGTCAGAGGTCATGGGTTCCAATCCCGACTCCGCCACATGTCTGCTGTGTGACCTTGGGCAAGTCACTTAACTTCTCTGAGCCTCAGTTACCTCATCTGTAAAATGGGGATTAAGACTGTGAGCCCCACGTGGGACAGCTTGATCACCTTGTATCCCCACCAGCGCTTAGAACAGTGCTCTGCACATAGAAAGCGCCTAACAAATGCCATCATCATTATTATTATTATTATCCTCTGCTTGGCGGGGATTTTTACGCTACTCCAGGGATAGGCCTTCCCTGACTAACTTCACATTTCCGTACCGGATCTACCCTCCCATCCACAATGCACTCGCGTCAGGAGTCGTGGGAGTGTCGACAGTCATTATTAAGGGATTGTTCCGTGTACAGCACAGAAGTCGGTGCCGAGGGAAAATACCCAAGCGACACTAGGAAGGCTTCCAATCTGACAGCGTATGTCAGGAGGGGGACTCGAGGCAGAAGCATCACAGAAGACCAAAACACGGTCCAACGCCCGAAATCAAAACAGAATCCGTTGGCTCGTGGTTCAGATGAACAAAGCACACCCGGCGCCACAACCCCCAGTACAGCACTCCAATACTCACCCCACTCCCAGGCTCGGAACACTTCTCTTGCCAACTTGGACTTCCCAAGCGCTTAGTACAGTGCTCTGCACACAGTAAGCGCTCAATAAATACGATTGAATGAATGAATGAATATTCTTACACTCTGCCGTTTCCCGTAACCTCACCATTATCCTCCACTCACCTCCCTCATTCGATCTGTCACGAAATCCCGGCGATTCTACCTACACAACACCTCTAAAAATCCACCCTTTCCTCTCCATCCGAACTCCTTTGCACACAGTAGGCGCTCAATGAATCCGACTGATTGATTGTTAGCAGACCGAACCAAGAACTTATTTACCCGCCCTGATACTGCGACAGTCTCCTCCCTGATCTCCCTGCCTTCTCTCTCTTTCCTGTCTTCACTCTGCGGACCGGATCATTTTTCCAAAAACAGTTCAGTCCTCATCTCGCCACTCCTCAAAGAGTCCCCAATGGGTTCCCATCCAACTCCATATTCAACAGAAATTCCTTACCACTAGCTTTAAAATACTCAATCAACTCTCTACCGTTTTTGATCTCTCATCAATCACATTTATTGAGCACTTTCTGTGTACAGGGTACTGTAGTGAGCGCTTGGGAGAATGCAGTACTACAGAGTTGGCAGTCACGTTCCCTGCCCACAACGAGCTGCAAATCTTTCGTTTCCCTAATGCCAACCAACTCTCTGTACCTCCATCTCATCTTTTCTGTCACTTACCCCTTGTCCATTTCCTCCCTCAGGCCCAGAACCCCCTGCCCCATCATGCCCCACAGTGCTTAGTGCAGTGCTTGGCACATAATAATAATGATAGCATTTGTTAAGCGCTTACTATGTGCAAAGCACTGTTCTAATAATAATAATAATAGCATTTGTTAAGCACTTACTATGTGCAAAGCACTGTTCTAAGCGCTGGGGAGGAAACAAGGTGATCAGGTTGTCCCACGTGGGGCTCACAGTCTTCATCCCCATTTTTCAGATGAGGTGACTGAGGCCCAGAGAATAATAATAATAATGATGATGATGGCATTTATTAAGCGCTTACTATGTGCAAAGCACCGTTCAAAGTGCTGGGGAGGTTACAAGGTGATCAGGTTGTCCCACGTGGGGCTCACAGTCTTCATCCCCATTTTCCAGATGAGGTGACTGAGGCCCAGAGAAGTGAAGTGCCTTGCCCCAAGTCACATGGCTGACAAGCGGTGGAGCTGGAATTCGAACCCGTGACCTCTGCCTCCCAAGCCCATGATCTTTCCACCGAGCCACGCTGCTTCACCATATTAAGCGCTTAATAAATTCCACAATTGTATTAGTTTTGCAGAAGTTCTGGGATGAATCTCATTTGGACTTCTATTGGAAAAGCAGCCCTCGAAACTGCATTCACAATCCAATCACATTTTTAATAATAATAATAATGATGGCATTTATTAAGAGCTTACTATGTGCAGAGCACCGTTCTAAGCGCTGGGGAGGTTACAAGGTGATCAGGTTGTTCCACGTGGGGCTCACAGTCTTCATCCCCATTTTCCAGATGAGGTGACTGAGGCCCAGAGAAGTGAAGTGCCTTGCCCCAAGTCACACGGCTGACAAGCGGTGGAGCCGGGATTCGAACCCATGATCTTTCCACTGAGCCACGCTGCTTCACCCTATAAAGCAAGTACAAGTACCAACTTGTATTTCCCAAGCGCTTAGTACAGTGCTCTGCACACAGTAAGCGCTCAATAAATACGACTGAATGAATGAATGAAGCGCTTAATAAATTACACAATTGTATTAGTTTTGCAGAAGTTCTGGGATGAATCTCATTTAGACATCTATTGGAAAAGCAGCTCTCGAAACTGCATTTACAATCCAATCACATTTTTAAGGAACGGGAGCCCATGGGATCCTGGCATATGCCTCAACTGGATTATTTATTCCTCTTCATGTCAAGCAGAAACTTCTGACTACTGACTTTAAAGCATTCAGTCGGCTTTCTTCCTCCTACTCATCGACTCTTCTAGTAATAATAATAATAATGATGGTATTTGTTAAGCGCTTACTATGTGCCAAGCACTGTTCTAAGCACTGGGGAGGCTACAAGGTGATCAGGTTGTCCCACGTGGGGTCCCCATTTTCCAGATGAGGGAACCGAGGCCCAGAGAAGCGAAGTGACTTGCCCAAAGTCACACAGCTGACAATGGGCAGAGCCGGGATTTAAACCCACGACCTCTGACTCCAAAGCCTGGGCTCTTTCCGCGGAGCCACGCTGCTTCTCTGGAATCTAGTAGATTCCAGGACTCTGGAATCTAGTAGATTCCAGCGCTCTGGAATCTAGTAGATTCCAGCACTCTGGAATCTAGTAGATTCCAGCACTCTGGAATCTAGTAGATTCCAGCTTGCGATAATAATAATAACGGCATTGGTTAAGCGCTTACTATGTGCAATCTTGATTCCCCTCAAACTAACCTCCTCAGAGGGACTTCTTTTCCTTTCTGCCACTTCCAGCTTCTGGCTCGGCCTCCTCCCCTTCCAAAGCCCGATTAATTTCTGTTCTCCCCCATCTATACGCCAACAGCGATCAATTTAGCACTTCTCTGTCGTGGTGCTTCCATGTCGTGAGGGAACTGAGGCACGGGAGCGACGTGACTTGCCCGTGGTCACGCAGCAGACACGGGGCAGAGCCGGGATTAGAACCCAGGTCCTTCTGATTCCTAGGCCCGGGCTCTATCCCCTAAGCCAGGCCGCTTCTGCTAAACACTTGGGAAAGTACGCTACAACACAGTTTTAAGGTACATTCCCTGCCCACAATGAGTCTAGAGGGGGAGACGGACACCAATATAAATAATTCCTAATATCAGAGAGGCAGCGTGGCTCAGTGGAAAAGAGCACGGACTTTGGAGTCGGAGGTCATGGGTTCAAATCCCGGCTCTGCCAATTGTCAGCTGGGTGACTTTGGGCAAGTCACTTCGCTATGCCTCGGTTCCCTCATCTGTAAAATGGGGATTAAGACTGGGAGCCCCCCGCGGGCCAACCTGATCACCTTGTAACCTCCCCAGGGCTTAGAACAGGGCTGTGGACATAGTAAGCGCTTAATAAAATGCCATTATCATTAATAAATAAATAGAATCCTTCCCTGGCTTATAGGAAGAAAGTTCCTCAATTACCAAAGACACTTCCTCTTCGCTCCAAAAAAAAGAATTCATAAGGAAAAAAATCACTGGCAAAAACCCAAATTTTGGGTTTAGGTAAATTATGACCCCAAGCGAGCACGGGCTATATGTCCTAATATAGCCTATAGTCTGTATAATCCACAGACTATAGGCCTTTTAAATAAACAAATTAATTCATGAAGTCTTTATTTATATTAAGCATTTAACCAAAAAGTCTTAAACAGCTCAACTGGGGGGAAAAAAGCACTTGCCTTAAGAGCAAAGAAAACAGTTTTAACCAACATCATCCCCATTTGTTTATTCACTGCTAACGATACACTAGACACATTACGACAGTCCACACTGGAAATTCTGCCAATTTTATCAACTACATTCATTCATTCAATCATATTTATTGAGCGCTTACTGTGTGCAGAGCACTGTACTAAGCGCTTGGGAAGTCCAAGTCGGCAACATAGAGACGGTCCCTACCCGACAATGGGCTCTAGAAGGGGGAGACGGACGACAAAACAAAACATGTAGACAGGTGTCAAAATCGTCAGAACAAACGGAAATTAAAGCTAGATGCACAAGTTCCAGACATATTTTGATGCCTCTGAAAACACTAATTCAGAGGGCTAAACGTTAAAAGGTCTATTAAAGAACATATTCCCGAAAAGCCCCGTCAGACGGAAGGAGCCGTTTCATCCCCATCTGGCGTGCGGCTTTCTAAGATTAGAAAAGGAGGTTTCCCGGGGGGAGACAGAGACGGCGAGGAAGGACAGGAGTTGGTCTTTTTCTAAGAATTTCCAATACTTGACAGGAATTTTCACGGAATGGGGGAATATAACCAGATCAACGATTAGATGGCTCCAACTGCTGAATATCACCAAGTCCTCTAGATTGCGAGCTCGTTGTGGGCAAGGAATTATAATAATGGTGGCATGTGTTAAGCGCTTACTATGTGCAAAGCACTGTTCTAAGAGCTGGGGGGATACAAGGGGATCAGGTGGTCCCACAGGGGGCTCACAGTCAATCCCCATTTTCCAGATGAGGTAACTGAGGAACAGAGAAGCGACTTGCCCAAAGTCACCCTGCTGACAACTGGCGGAGCCGGGATTCAAACCCATGACCTCTGGCTCCAAAGCCCATGCTCTTTCCGCTGAGCCACACTGCTTCACTTTGTAACCTCTCCAGCGCTTAGAACGGTGCTTTGCGCATAGTAAGCGCTTAATAAATGCCATTATTATTATTATTATCACTAAAATCCACCCTTTCCGCTCCAAACTGCTACTCCGTTGATCCAAGCACTTACCGCATCCTGACTTAATCACGGCATCAGCCTCCTCGCTGACCTCCCTGCCTCCGGTCTCTCCCCTCTCTAGTCCTTACCTTACTCTCCTGCCCGGATGATTTTTTTCCTAAAAAAAAAACCCCAAAATTCAGTCCGCATCGCCCCACTTCTCAAGAACTCATCCATCTCCGCGTCAAACGGAAACCCCTTCCGTCGGCTTTAAAGCGTTCAGTCGGCTCACGCTACGCTTGGCTCCTCTGAAGCCCAACTATTCACTGTTCCGCGTTCTCGTCTCTCTCGCCACCGATCCCTCGCCCAAATCCTCCCCCGGCCTGGGACCGCGTCTCCTGCGCAAGGGACAGACCACCACTTTCCCCGCTTTTAAAGCCTTGTAAAGAATCACATCTCCTCCTAAAGTACTAAGCCCTCATTTCCCCTTCTCCTTCTCCTTTCTGCATTTTTTAAATGGTATTTGTTAGGCGCTTACTATGTGTCAGGTACTGTGAAAACCACTGGGGTAGATAAAAGGCAATCACGTTAGACACAGTCCCTGTCCCACATGGGACTCACAATCTTAATCCTCAGAGAAGCAGTGTGGCTCAGTGGAAATAATAATAATAATAATAATAATGGCATTTATTAAGCGCTATGTGCAAAGCACTGTACTAAGTGCTGGGGAGGTTACAAGGTCATCAGGTTGTCCCACGGGGGGGCTCAAAGTCTTCACCCCCATTTTCCAGATGAGGGAACCGAGGCCCAGAGAAGTGGAGTGATGGGCCCAAAGTCACACGGCTGACAATCGGTGGAGTCAGGATTTGAACCCAAGCCCGGGCTCTTTCCAGCAGAGAGAAAAGCAGCGGGGCTCAGTGGATAGAGCCCGGGCTTGGGAGTCAGAGGTCATTGATTCGAATTCCAGCTCCGCAGCTTGTCTGCTCACTGTTGGGTAGGGACCGTCTCTATATGCTGCCAACTTGTACTTCCCAAGCGCTTAGTCCAGTGCTCTGCACACCGTAAGCACTCAATAAATACGACTGAATGAACAAATGAATGAAAGTGTGACTTTGGGCAAGTCACTTCACTTCTCTGGGCCTCAGTTCCCTTGCCAACTTGTACTTCCCAAGCGCTTAGTACAGTGCTCTGCACACAGTAAGTGCTCAATAAATACGACTGAATGAATGAATGAAAATGGGGATGAAGACTGTGAGCCCCCCGTGGGACAACCCGATCAACTTGTAACCTCCCCAGTGCTTAGAACAGTGCTTGGCACATAGTAAGCACTTAATAAATGCCATTATTATTATTATTATTATTATTCTATCTAGGTTTTGGGTCTGTGCCATTTAAGCACTTGAAAACCCACCCTACCCTCAGCCCCACAGCAATCGTATTTATTGAGCACTTACTATATGCACAGCACTGTACTAAGCGCTTCACAGAGTACAATATAACAGAGTTGGTAGGCATGTTCCCTGGCCACAGCATTTATGTGCATAGCCGTAATTTATTTTAATGTCTGTTTTCCGTTCTAGGAAGTAAGATTCATTCATTCATTCAATCGTATTTACTGAGCGTTTACTGTGTGCAGAGCACTGTACTAGGCACTTGGGAAGTACAAGTTGGCAACATATGGAGATGGTCCCTAGACAACGGGCTCACAGTCTAGAAGATCTCTGTGGGCAGAGAACATATCTACCAACTCTGCTGTATTATACTCCCCCGAGACGTTAAAAAAAGACCTTTTTCAGTCAGCCAGTCAATGGTGTTTATTGAGCGCTTATTAGTGTTTATTTACTATTCTATTTATTTCGTTAATGATGTGCATGTAGCTATAATTCTAGTCGGTATAGTAACAGAGAAGCCATGTGGCTCAGTGGAAAGAGCCCGGGCTTTGGAGTCCGGGGTCAAGGGTTCGAATCCTGGCTCCGCCAACTGTCAGCTGGGTGACTTTGGGCAAGTCGCTTCACTTCTCTACTACTGCATCAGCCTTCTCTCTGATCTCCCATCCTCGTGTCTCTCCCCACTTCAATCCATACTTCATGCTGCTGCCCGGATTGTTTTGGTCCAGAAACGCTCTGGGCATGTTACTCCCCTCCTCAAAAATCACCCGTGGCTACCAATCAATCTGTGCATCAGGCAAGAAACTCCTCACCCTGGGCTTCAGGGCTGTCCATCCATCCCCTCGCCCCCTCCTACCTCCCCTCCCTTCTCTCCTTCTCCAGCCCAGCCCGCACCCTCCGCTCCTCCGCCGCTAATCTCCTCACCGTTAGGCCTCGTTCTCGCCTGTCCCGCCATCAACCCCCGGCCCACGTCATCCCCCGGGCCTTGAATGCCCTCCCTCGGCCCATCCGCCAAGCTAGCTCTCTTCCTCCCTTCAAGGCCCTGCTGAGAGTTCACCTCCTCCAGGATGCCTTCCCAGACTGAGCCCCTTCCTTCCTCTCCCCCTCGTCCCCCTCTCCATCCCCTCGCCTTACCTCCTTCCCTTCCCCACAGCACCTGTATATATGTATATGTTTGTACATATTTATTACTCTATTTATTTATTTATTTTCTTTGTGCATATCTATTCTATTTATTTTATTAGTATGTTTGGTTTCGTTCTCTGTCTCCCCCTTTTAGACTGTGAGCCCACTGTTGGGTAGGGACCGTCTCTATATGTTGCCAACTTGCACTTCCCAAGCACTTAGTACAGTGCTCTGCACACAGTAAGTGCTCAATAAATACGATTGATTGATTGATTCTCTATGCCTCAGTCCCCTCATCTGTAAAATGGGGATGAAGACTGTGAGCCCCCCGGGGCCAACCTGATCTCCCTGTAACCTCCCCAGTGCTAAGAACAGTGCTTTGTACACAGTAAGAGCTTAATAAGTGTTGCCAATTTGTACTTCCCAAGCGCTTAGTACAGTGCTCTGCACATAGTAAGCGCTCAATAAATACGATTGATGATGATAAGTGCCGTCATATAATTCTATTTGTTCTGACGGTTTTGACACCTGTCAACGTGCTTTGTTTCGTTGTCTGTCTCCCCCACCTCTAGACCGTGAGCCCGTTGTCAGGTAGGGACCGTCTCTTTGTGTTGCCGACTTGTACTTCCCAAGCGCACAGTACAGTGCTCTGCACACAGTAGGCGCTCAATAAATACGACTGAATGAATGAATGAGTCCTTACCATGTGCAGAGCCCTATACTATTTTGTGGGCTACAGTAAAACGACACGACAGACACACTTCCCGCCCACAACGAGTTTATGGTCTAGATGGAAAGAAAGGCATGAATATAAATAAATTAGAGATATGTACCTAAGTGCCGTGGGGCTGGGAGAGGGGATGATTAAAGGAAGCGAGTCAGGGAGACGCAAAACGAAAAGAGGGCTGCGTCAGGGAAGGCCTCTTGGAGGAGAGAGGCCGTCGAGAAGGCTTTGAAGGCGGCAGATATGAGGAGGGAGAGCATTCCAGGCCAGAGGCGGGATGTGAGCCCACTATTGGGTAGGGACTGTCTCTATATGTTGCCAATTTGTACTTCCCAAGCACTTAGTACAGTGCTCTGCACATAGTAAGCGCTCAATAAATACGATTGATGATGATGATGTGGGCAAGCGAGGCGAGGCGGAGTTACAGTGAGGAGGTTGGCGTTACGCGAGCGAAGTCCGCGGCCTGGGTTGGAGCAGGGAAGCAGCAAGGCAAGGTTGGAGGGGGCAAGGTGATAGAGTGATTGATAGCCAGTGGGGAGGAGTTTCGGTTTGATGCAGAGGTGGACAGGCAACTACCTGAGGTTCTGGAATGGGAAAACACGGACCGAACGTTTCTGTAGAAATGGGATCCGAGCAGCGGAATTCATTCATTCAATCGTATTTATTGAGCGCTGACTGGGTGCAGAGCGCTTGGGAAGTCCAAGTTGGCAACATCTAGAGACGGTCCCTACCCAACAGCGGGCTCACAGTCTAGAAGGGGGAGACAGACAACAAAACATATTAACAAAAAATAAATAGGATACGTACAAGGAAAACAGAGTAATAAAAATGTACAAACAGGTCCTGAATGAAGTACGGACCGGAATGGGGAGAGACAGGAGGCGGGGAGGGCGGCCAGGAAGCCGATACGGTAATCGAGGCGGGACAGGAACAGCAGCGGGATTACGATGGGAGCAGTTCGGATGAGGAGAAAAGGGTGGATTTTAGTGATTCTGTGGAGGGTGAACTGACAGGATTTAGTGATGGATTGAATGTGTGGGTTAAATGAAAGAGAGGAGTCAAAGATAACACCAAGATGACAGGCTGGTGAGACAGGAAGGATGTTGGTACCATCTACGGAGATGGGAAAGTCAGGGGAAGACGGGGTTTGGGTGGGAAGATCGGAAGTTCTGCTTTAGATACTTTCATTCATTCGATCGCATTTATTGAGAGCTTACTGGGTGCACAGCACTGTACTACTACTACTACTACTAATAATGATGACATTTGTTACGCGCTCACTATGTACAAAGCACTGTTCTAAGCGCTGGGGAGGGTACAAGGTAATCAGGTTGTCCCATATAGGGCTCACGGTCTTCATCCCCATTTGACAGATGAGGGAACTGAGGCACAGAGAAGCAAAGTGACTTGCCCAAGGTCACACAGCTGACAATTGGCGGAGCAGGGATTTGAACCCATGACCGGGCTCTTTCCATTGAGCCACGCTGCTTCTCAAAATAGGAGGAAAACCCGGGCACTAAGTGGAAAGTACAATTCAGCGATACAGAGAGACAATCCCTGCCCTCACCGGGCTTACTTATTTTATTTTGTTGGTATGTTTGGTTCTGTTCTCTGTCTCCCCCTTTTAGACTGTGAGCCCACTGTTGGGTAGGGACTGTCTCTATGTGATGCCAATTTGTACTTCCCAAGCGCTTAGTACAGTGCTCTGCACATAGTAAGCGCTCAATAAATACGATTGATTGATTGATTGATTGATTACAGTCTAGAAGGGGGGAGACAGACATGAAAACAAGGAAACGGGCATCAATAGAAATAACCAGAATAATAGACGTTTAAGTTTGAGGGGATGTTAGGCTTGAAGGCAGGAGGAAACGCGAGACTGAAGAGAGGGAGAGAGATCAGGGCTGGAGATGGAGATTTGGGGGTCATCCGCACAGCAGTTGAAGCCATGGAGCGAACGAGTTCTCCAAAGATGTCGGTGAAGATGGAGAATAGAAGGGGGGCGGAGAGGAGGAGCTCGCGAAGGAGACGGAATGAGCCGCCAGAGAAATAACCAGGAGCGGACGGTGTCGGGGAAGCGTGGATAAAATCGGATGATGTTTCCAGGAGAAGGGGGCGGTCCACAGTGTCAAAGGAGAGGTCGAGGAGGGTGAGGATGGAGTAGAGGCCGCAGGATTTGGCAAGGAGGGCATTTCCGACCACGGTTTCTCAGGAACGAAGGGGACGGAGGCCGGATCGAAGGGGGTCAGGGAGAGGAGCGTGGCGGAGAAACTTGAAAGAGTGGGGGTACACAACTCGCTCAGGATGTTTGGACAGGAACGATCCGAGGGAGATGGGTCGATAACTGGAGGAAGCTGTGGGGTCCAGGGTTGTTTTTTTCAGGATGGGGCGACACGGCCATGTTGACGCACAATAAGCACTCAAATATTTATTTGGAAGCGAGTCCCCCTTGCTTCCAATTCTCCCTCCTTCCATGCCCCACTTCTCCAGCAAATATAAATTTTACAGCAGTGAAAAAACAAATGAAATACCACATCGCTATTCTGCTATTTCCAGGGCACTTCATATTACGAGAACTGGGAAGGGCTTAGGAGAAACCGATTACTTCCCTAAACTACACCTAGCTAATATCTCACAGCATTTATTCCAAATATTATATTTAGGGCTATTTGAGAACCTTTACGTTAAAATCAATCAATGGTATTGACAGAGCGCTTCCCATGTGCGGAGCATTGTACAATGCACTTGGGAGAGTACAATATAAGGATAAGTTCCACGGCCCACAACGAGCTTTCAGTTTAGAGGACTCTCGTGTGTTTCAATTAAATGAGGAGGAGAGTCTCCACTGTCCTATATTTTCAATTTCTGCGCAAGGGCCAAAGGAAAGGGGAGTATTTATAACTGGCTTCATCCACCCATTGTAGACTCTTAAGCCTTAAATTGGCCTGGAATGCAGTGAGATTCAAACACTTCGGTTGGTATATGGCTTTTCCATTTCATTTCAACATTTCTGGATTTAAAACACGGTTCAAGCTCAGGAACTCCATCGTCACTATTAATGTTCTGCGTAACGAAGAAGCATTCGGTCCACAGTACTAAATGTTCCCCAAACACTTAAGCCCCGTATCATTTTTTTCCCTTACTGCCCAACTCCCCTGATAAAAATAATAATGATGGCATTTGTTAAGCGCTTACTATGTGCTTTTCTCTACTGCTTTTAACCAAAACGGTGCTCATCTCCCTTGGAGGCTGGCTAAGCTCACCGTGTGCAGGTACAAATTCATACATTTAATCGTATTTACTGAGCGCTTACTGTGTGCAGAGCCCTGTACTAAGCGCTTGGGAAGTCCAAGTCGGCAACATAGAGAGACGGTCCCTACCCGACAACGGGCTCCCAGTCTAGAAGGGGGAGACGGACGGCAAAAACCAAACACGGAGACAGGTGTCAAAATCATCAGAACAAATAGAATTAAAGCTAGATGCACAGTATTCACAAAATAAATAGTAAATATGTACAAGTAATAAATAGAGTAATAAATCTGTACGAATATATACACGGATGCAGTGGGGATGGGGAGGAGGAGAGGAAAATGCAACTACTGTTCATGGCTTGGGGCCAAATCTGCAACGTGCCATTTCGAGCCTCTGTAATAATAATAATAATAATAATAATAATAACAATAATGGCATTTGTTAAGCGCTTACTATGTGCCAAGCACTGTTGTAAGTGCTGACACGGGCACATTCAGCTGGAAGGGGGGAAAGCACACATAAACACCAGGCGAGTGGGAAAAACCGAAGCATTCGTCCTGCAAATCCTGCATCTCTCTCCCGAGCACGCCTGGATGCCA
This sequence comes from Tachyglossus aculeatus, assembly GCF_015852505.1. Classification (NCBI taxonomy): domain Eukaryota; kingdom Metazoa; phylum Chordata; class Mammalia; order Monotremata; family Tachyglossidae; genus Tachyglossus; species Tachyglossus aculeatus. The sequence goes on from NW_024044828.1 coordinate 765,548, forward strand.
TGCTGCAGAAGAACGGAAGCCAATTCCCCATCCTCACAGCCAACTCCCGAAGTCTGGTGGCCGGCGCTTAGTACAGTGCTCTGCGCACAGGGAGCGCTCAGTAGATCCGATTGAATGAATGAAAGGGACGCCGGGGACATGCCACCAGAAACTCCAGGGGAGCAGCAGCGTTGGAGTTAATGGACGGAGCCCGGGCTTGGGAATCAGAAGGTCATGGGTTCTAATCCCGGCTCCGCCACTCGTCTGCTGTGTGACCTCGGGCGAGTCACTTCTCTGTGCCTCGCTGACCTCGTCTGGAAAACGGGGATGAAAGCGCGAGCCCCGCGCGGGACAGGGACTGTGTCCAACCCGGTCTGCTTGTAGCTACCCCAGCGCTTAGTACAGTCACTTGTTCGTTCAATCGTATTTATTGAGCGCTTACTGTGTGCAGAGCACTGGACTAAGCGCCTTGGAGAGGACAATTCGGCCATAGAGAGACACAGCCCCTGCCCAACAACGGGCTCCCGGTTTAGAAGGGGGGGATAGACAACAAATCCAAACAAGTAGGCAGCGGTCAGTACCACCAAAATAAATAGAATAAATAGAATTGTAGATATATACACACGTACCGATATTTGGTCATTCAATCATATTTATGGAGCGTTTACTGTGTGCAGAGCACTGTACTAAGCGCTTTGTGGCTCAGTGGATAGAGCCCGGGCTTTGGAGTCGGTGGTGATGGGTTCAAATCCCGGCTCCGCCACTTGTCAGCTGTGTGACTTTGGGCAAGTCACTTCACTTCTCTGGGCCTCAGTTCCTTCATCTGTAAAGTGGGGATGAAGACTGTGAGCCCCCCGTGGGACAACCTGATTGCCCCAGTGCTTAGAACAGTGCTTTGCACATAGTAAGTGCTTAATAAATGCCATCATTATTATATGTATAGATATATACATAAATACGCCCCCATCATTCATTCAATTGTATTGACTGAGCGCCTACTGTGTGTGAGCACTGTACTAAATGCTTGGATATATTTATATTTCTACATATCTAGATATAGATACGCCCCCATATAGATATATAGACAGATATACAGATATATAGAGATAAATGTGCCCCCATCATTCATTCAATTGACCTGAGAGCGCTTACTGTGTGCAGAGCACTGAACTAAGCACTTGGATAGATATGTATAGATACAGATACATAGATAGATATGCCCCCGTCATTCAATCATTCAATTGTACTGATTGAGCGCCTGTGTGCAGAGCACTGTACTAAGCGCTTGGATATGTATAGAGAGATGCGTCCCCATCCTTCATTCATTCATTCAATCGACCTGACAGCACTTACTGTGTGCAGAGCACTATACTAAGCGCTTGGATAGATTCAAGCGCTTAGTACAGTGCTCTGCACACAGTAAGTGCTCAATAAATACGACTGAATATGTATAGATACATATAGATATGCCCCCGCCATTCATTTAATCGTATTGACTTAGCGTTTAGAGTGTGCAGAGCACTGTGCTAAGCGCTTGGATAGATATGTATAGATACAGATACATAGATATGCCCCTGTCACTCATTCATTCATTCAGTTGTATTGATTGAGCACCTACTGTGCTTGCATATATAGATACAGATGCATAGATAGATGTGCCCCTGTCATTCGTTCATTCATTTAATTGTACTGATTGAGCATTCAGAGTGTGCAGAGCACTGGACTAAGCACTTGGATATGTATAGATACAGACACATAGATATTGTCACTCATTCAATCGTACTGATTGAGCGCCTGTGTGTGGAGCACTGTACTTAGCGCTTGGATAAATAAATATATACCTATCTATATCCACACGCATACATATATACACATATATACTATATATATAATGTGTATGTGCATACATGCACACATATAGCATATGTGCATACATATGTACACACTATATGTGTACATACACACACACTATATAGTATATGTACACATATACATATACTCGCACTATATATAGTATATGTCTGCAGTATAGCATACTATAGTGTATACATATACTACAGTATATAGGACAGTATATATATAGTATATACTACATTCATTCATTCAGTCGTATTTCTTGAGCATAGTAAGCGCTCAATAAATACGACTGATTGATTGATTGAGCGCTATGTGCAGAGCACTGTACTTGGCGCTTGGGAAATACAAGCTGGCAACATATAGAGACGGTCCCTACCCAACATATGTGCATACATGTATATATATATATATATATATATATGCATAGTATACATATAGTATATGTGCACGTAAACATATATTCACACTATATATATATATATAGTATATATGTGCGATAGACACATGGATAGATGAGCCCCCGTCATTCACTTAATCGTATTGATTGAGCGTCTAGTGTGTGCAGAGCACTGGACTAAGCGCTCGGAAAAATCAACGTCTAGATTCAACGTCTAGATACACAGAGATAGAGACGCCGCCGTCACTCATTCATTCATTCATTCATTCATTCATTCATTCATTCACTCACTCACTCGTACTGACTGGGCGCTGCCAGCGCGCGGAGCCCCGGACTACGCGGTGGGGCGCGGGCGGCCCGCGGGTCCCCGTCCTACCTTGGCAGGGGGCGGCGAGGGGAAACTGAGGCCGGGGGCCCCGCCGCCGCAGCCGCCGCCGCCGCGGGCCGCAGCCTGCTCCCCTCAGGGCCGCGGGGACGCCGTGCCCGCGCCCGACGCGCCCGACGCGCCCGACGTGCCCGCGCCCGCCCCTACCCGCCTCCGATTGGCCGCCGCGCTCGGCGCCTCGGCCTCCCATTGGCCGCGCCTCCTGCCCCTCATCGGAAAGCCCGCCACGGGAGGGCGGGGAGGGGAGCGTCACAATGGAGGCGCGCGTGCGCGCAGGCATTCTGGGCCTTGGAGTCGGGGCGGCACTGGGGAAGCGCGCATGCGCCCTCTGGGCCTTGGCGTTCGGGCCGAGCGGCGTAGGGGAAGCGCGCCTGCGCGCAGGCATTCTGAGCCTTGTTGGGGCCCAGCGCCACAATAGAAGCGCGCATGCGCACCGGCATCCTGGGCCTTCAATCGGATTGACCGCTTACTGTAGGCGGAGCGCTGTGCTAAGCGCTTGGGAAGTACCAAGTTGGTAACATCTGGAGACGGTCCCTACCCGACAGCGGGCTCACAGTCTAGAAGGGGGGAGACAGACAACAAAACAAAACATATTAACAAAATAAAATAGAGTAATAAATACCCACAAACATATATAAATATATACATATATATATCCCTTCAAGGCCCTACTGAGAGCTCACCTCCTCCAGGAGGCCTTCCCAGACTGAGCCCCTTCCTTCCTCTCCCCCTCGTCCCCCTCTCCATCCCCCCCATCTTACCTCCTTCCCTTCCCCACAGCACCTGTCTATATGTATATATGTTTGTACATATTTATTACTCAATTCTACTTGTACATATCTATTCTATTTATTTTATTTTGTTAGTATGCTTGGTTTTGTTCTCTGTCTCCCCCTTTTAGACTGTGAGCCCACTGCTGGGTAGGGACTATCTCTATATGTTGCCAACTTGTACTTCCCAAGCGCTTAGTACAGTGCTCTGCGCACAGTAAGCACTCAATAAATACGATTGACGATATATACAGGTGCTGTGAGTTGTCTACACACGCTGCCTAGAATTCCTCAACAACAACTCTCTCCTCGACCCCCTCCAGTCTGGCTTCCGTCCCCTTCATTCCACGGAAACTGCGCTCTCAAAGGTCACCAATGACCTCCTGCTTGCCAAATCCAACGGCTCATACTCTGTCCTAATCCTCCTTGACCTCTCAGCTGCCTTTGACACTGTGGACCACCCCCTTCTCCTCAACACGTTATCTGACCTTGGCTTCACAGACTCCGTCCTCTCCTGGTTCTCCTCTTATCTCTCCGGTCGTTCTTTCTCAGTCTCTTTTGCAGGCTCCTCCTCCCCCTCCCATCCTCTTACTGTGGGGGTTCCCCAAGGTTCAGTGCTTGGTCCCCTTCTGTTCTCAGTCTACACTCACTCCCTTGGTGACCTCATTCGCTCCCACGGCTTCAACTATCATCTCTACGCTGATGACACCCAGATCTCCATCTCTGCCCCTGCTCTCTCCCCCTCCCTCCAGGCTCGCATCTCCTCCTGCCTTCAGGACATCTCCATCTGGATGTCCGCCCGCCACCTAAAGCTCAACATGTCGAAGACTGAGCTCCTTGTCTTCCCTCCCAAACCTTGTCCTCTCCCTGACTTTCCCATCTCTGTTGACGGCACTACCATCCTTCCCGTCTCACAAGCCCGCAACCTTGGTGTCATCCTCGACTCCGCTCTCTCATTCACCCCTCAAATCCAAGCCGTCACCAAAACCTTCCGGTCTCAGCTCCGCAACATTGCCAAGATCCGCCCTTTCCTCTCCATCCCAACCGCTACCCTGCTAATTCAAGCTCTCATCCTATCCCGTCTGGACTACTGCACTAGCCTTCTCTCTGATCTCCCATCCTCGTGTCTCTCTCCACTTCAATCCATACTTCATGCTGCTGCCCGGATTATCTTTGTCCAGAAACGCTCTGGACATATTACTCCCCTCCTCAAAAGCCTCCAATGGCTACCGATCAATCTGCACATCAGGCAGAAACTCCTCACCCTGGGCTTCAAGGCTGTCCATCCCCTCGCCCCCTCCTACCTCACCTCCCTTCTCTCCTTCTACTGCCCAGCCCGCACCCTCCGCTCCTCCACCACTAATCTCCTCACCGTACCTCGCTCTCGCCTGTCCCGCCATCGACCCCCGGCCCACGTCATCCCCCGGGCCTGGAATGCCCTCCCTCTGCCCATCCGCCAAGCTAGCTCTCTTCCTCCCTTCAAGGCCCTGCTGAGAGCTCACCTCCTCCAGGAGGCCTTCCCAGACTGAGCCCCTTCTTTCCTCTCCCCCTCGTCCACCTCTCCATCCCCCCGTCTTACCTCCTTCCCTTCCCCACAGCACCTGTATATATGTATATATGGTTGTACATATTTATTACTCTATTTATTTATTTATTTATTTTACTTGTACATTTCTATCCTACTTATTTTATTTTGTTGGTATGTTTGGTTCTGTTCTCTGTCTCCCCCTTTTAGACTGTGAGCCCACTGTTGGGTAGGGACTGTCTCTATGTGATGCCAATTTGTACTTCCCAAGCGCTTAGTACAGTGCTCTGCACATAGTAAGTGCTCAATAAATACGATTGATTGATTGATTGATTGCTGTGGGGAGGGGAAGGAGGTAAGGCGGGGGGGATGGGGAGGGGGAGAGGAAGGAGGGGGCTCAGTCTGGGGTAATAATAATAATAACGATGATGGCATTTGTTAAGCGCTTACTATGTGCAGAGCACTGTTCTAAGCGGTGGGGGCGATACAAGGTGATCGACTTGTCCCACTTGGGGCTCACAGTCTTCATCCCTTTTTTATAGATGAGGGAACTGAGGCCCAGAGAAGTGAAGTGACTTGCTCAAGGTCAGGCAGCAGACATGTGCTGGAGCCGGGATTCGAACCCATGACCTCTGACTCCAAACCCCGGGCTCTTCCCAATGAGCCATGCTGCTTCTCTTGTAGTTGTGGCGGGGCCGCACATTCATTCATCCAATCGTATTTATTGAGCGCTTACTGTGTGCAGAGCACTGTACTAAGCGCTTGGGAAGTACAAGTTGGTCACATATAGAGACGGTCCCTTCCCAGCAGTGGGCTCACAGTCTAGCCGCACAATGGAAGCGCGCATGCGCACGGTGATCCTGGGCCTTGGGGCGGTGCAAGGGACGTGCGCATTGCGTACGGGCATTCTGGGCCTTGTAGTTGGGGCGGGGCGGCACAAGGGAGGCGCGCATGCGCACGGTGATCCTGGGCCTTGGGGCCGAGCCGCCCAACGGAGGCGCGCATGCGCACAGGAATTCTGGGCCTTGTAGTTCGGACGGCTGAGGCGTTTCTAATAATAATAATAATAAAAATAATAATGGCATCTGTTAAGCGCTTACTATGTGCACCGTTCTAAGCGCTGGGGAGGATACAAGGTGATCAGGTTGTCCCACAGGGGGGCTCACAGTCTTAACCCCCATTTTACAAATGAGGGAACTGAGACCCAGAGAAGTGAAGTGACATGTCCAAAGTCACACAGCTGACAATAATAATAATGATGGCACTTATTAAGCGCTTACTATGTGCAAAGCACTGTTCTAGGCGCTGGGGAGGATACAAGGTAATCAGGTTGTCCCACAGGGGGGCTCACAGTCTTAATCCCCATTTTACAGATGAGGTAACTGAGGCCAGGGAAGTGAAGTGACTCGTCAAAGTCACACAGCTGACAATAATAATAATGATGGCATTTATTAAGCGCTTACTATGTGCAAAGCGCTGTTCTAAGCCCTGGGGAGGATACAAGGTGATCAGGTTGTCCTACAGGGGCCTCACAGTCTTCATCCCCATTTTACAGATGAGGTAACTGAGGCCCAGAGAAGTGAAGTGACTTGCCCAAAGCCACACAGCCGACAATCAGTGGAGCCGGGATTTGAACCCATGACCTCTGACTCCAAAGCCCTGGCTCTTTCCACTGAGCCACGCTGCTTCTCTAATCTCTAGTTTCTAGACTGTGAACCTGTTGCCGGGTACGGACCGTCTCCATGTGTTGCCGATTTGTACTTCCCAAGCGCTTGTTACAGTGCTCTGCACCATGTAAGCGCTCAATAAATACGATCAAATGAATGCTTGAGAGCTTACTCTGTGCTAAGCGCTTGGGAGGATACAGTACAACAGAATTAGCAGATAGGTTCCCTCCCCGTAACAGGCTTACAGTCTAGAGGGGGGACAGATATCAATATGAATGATTTGGAAATTGTAGTTAAAAGAGATGTATACGAAGTGTCGTGGGGGTGGGAGCGGGGCAAATTGCGAATATCCAGAGATCACAGATCCAAGCGGATAGATGAGCAGAAGGGACAGCGAGCCAGGGAAAAGAAGGCTTAATCGGAGAAGGCCTCTTGGAGGAGATGTGTCCTCAATAATGCTTTGAAGGTGGAGAGGCGGTAAAGATAGTAATAATAATTATGGTATTTAAGCGCTTCCTTTGTGCCAGCACTGTACTAAGCGCTGACACATAGCTATTCTAATTATTTTATTCTGTTAATATGTGTGGTTTTGTTCTCTGTCTCCCCCTTCCAGACTGTGAGCCCACTGTTGGGTAGGGACCGTCTCTATATGTTGCCAACTTGGACTTCCCAAGCACTTAGTACAGTGCTCTGCACACAGTAAGTGCTCAATAAATACGATCGATTGATTGGACACGAGCAAATCAGGTTGGGCAAAGTCCCATGTCCGGCTCACAACCTTAACCCCCATGTTGTGGGTGAGGTGACCGAGGCCCAGAGAAGGGAAGTGACTTGCCCAAGGTCACACAGCAGAAAAGTGGCAGAGCCGGGATGAGGACCCATGACCCCCGGCTCCCAGGCTCCTCTCCATCCACTCCACCACGCTGCTTCTCGCCTCTTAGAACAGTGCTTTGCACACAGTAAGCGCTTAATAAACGCCATCATCATCATTATTATTATTTTGCCAGCCGGTAGGAAATGCCATTGTTTTATAAGTCGAAAACCGGGCCTTCGGACAGACTCTCGATAGCTGGGTGGGCTGGGTGGTGCGAATGCAGGTATTCGTTCATTCGGTCGTATTTACTGAGCGCTTACTGTGCGCTGAGCACTGTCCTAAGCGCTTGGAAAGTCCAACTGGGCAACAGATAGAGACGCTCCCTACCCGACAATGGGCTCACGGTCTAGAAGGGGGGACACAGACGACAGACCGAAACAAGTACACAGGCAGCTGCTAAAAGTAAGACAGTGAGAGCAAGACCGTGGTTACACCTCTCTTTTCGTATCCATCTCCCTTCCACCCCGCTACTCACAGATTGGGATCCCCTCGAAGCCTAGGGTCCATTTGCAATTCTTGCCCATCGTTTAGCGCAGTGCTTTACACCCGGTAAGCCCTCAATAAATGCTATGGCTACTACGGTAAGCGTTCCTGAAGTTCTACTGATCGACGTGGAATTTTCCTTCTTCCCCGCAGGCCCGAATCAAAGCAATCGTACAAAATATTTAGCGTAGGTGAAATCTAGAACGCACCAAGGATGCTTTAGATTCCTAGCAGGCCGTTACGACCGTGACAGTTGACTCCTCCCCAGCTCTGGACTCAAATCAAAGTCGAGCTGTGCATGGGAAATCATTTTTATTTAAATAGACACACATTTCATTTCCAAAAGTACAAGAACATTGTACATGTTATAAATTTACATTTTCCTAATGTAGTATTTCAAGATAAGCATCGCCTGGATAAGCCTCTGTTCATTCCGAACAGACTTTGCAACAGTGGCTTAAATATTTTGCAATCCTTCACACTCGGAGCCTTCTCCCCAGTGAACCAAACGCAGAGTCGTCGGTGTAACGCTCCCCGGATAACCCTCCCCATTCGGGGACGTCCCACTCCTGTCGCACCGGCATCCCGCGTAGAGAATCCTTTCGGCGCTTTAAGCGGTCCAGTCTTCCTGAGGGACTTGGCCCTCGCCCGGAGGAGGGGGGAAATCTTCGGGAGCGCTCCGCCTGCTGCTCTACAAACCCCTGCCTTTCACCTCGCCACCCTCTGAGCGTCACAAAGCCGAGACTCCCCGTTCCGGGGGTCGGTGACCATCTAGGACATGACCCTTTCCTTCGCCCGCAGGGAGGGCCCATCTGGACCGCGCTCATCACAGCCTGTGACGGTGGGACGTTATAGAAACCTGGCCTCAGGAGACGGGGCTGAGCTCTGGGCATCCCCGGGAACTGGCACTGCCTCCGCTCCCCGCCGCCCGGGAGACGACGGGCTACTCTGCCTGCCGGCCTCCGCAAGGCCCCGGGAAGATCGGTGGCTGCTGTCGCGGCTGCTGTGGCTACAGCCGTGCCGTGGACGGAGCCACAGGGAGCCTGAAATTGTGCCCTTCTAGCCCTGGCCCCCAAGTGTTCTTATTCTGGGATTTTATCCTGTTTTTGTGATCATCACCCCCCGAGGTGTCTGTCTCCAGTCCCTTCTCCCCGCTTCGATTCTGATTCCCCCCTCCCGGAGGGACCTTATCATTTTTGGCAAAATTTGGGGCTGCACTTTGCAAACATTAAGCACTTAATAAACACTATGACTGCGGGTTGAAACGCCGTTTAAAAACCTCTTTTTCCCTGATGCTTTGGTTCACTCCCTATCCCTCCCTATCCAGCTTTACTGAAAATGGAAACGTCGGGGCTCCACGACAGGTGTGCTCACCTGGGGAGGACGATCGGATGAGGCGCCCATCCTCGCTGTTTGTGAATCATTACAAACAAGATTTTTCCTCCTTGGGCCAGTGAAACCTGTTGATGTCAAGGAGTCTCCCGGCTCGTCGGTTTGGGAGCAGGACTTCCGCCCGCCAGATCTTCTCAGGAGGACTTCTGCCCGCCCGACAGCTCAATCCGAGGCCTTCTGTGCTGAACGGGGTAAATTCAAAGCTGTCACGCGGTCTCCGTGTAGAACCGGCCTTACCCTGCCCGGGCCCCGGTCTGTTCAGCCTTCGGGAAAACGTTCGCCGTCATCTCGGCCTCTTCTGCCTCGACTCTTCGACTTTCGCTCCTCTGAGTGCCCCTCGGAATGCCTTAGAAATCTGGCTGTAGAATTCCGTAGACAGGAAAAAACGATTTGCGACCGGTATCTTCCCTACCTAACCTCCCACCCGTTGAGTCCGTTTTCTTCTCCGTAACTCGGGAAAAAATTGGCAGCAAGGAAGATGAGACTGAGGAACGGTGAGCAGGGTGGTATTACTCCATTTACTCCACCTCTTCTCTCCCCTGCCTGCCATTTACACCTAGAAGATGGCCGTCTGGGCGCTGGGACCTGATTAGGGCGGGCCGAGCGTGATCACACGTACGGTGGGCAGGAACGAACGCCGCATCCGAACCTGCTGCCAGGCAAGGCCAATCCTCCTGCACGCTGGTACAAACCCGGCTCTGGCTCGGCCTCCAATCCGACGGATGACTACTCGGTTTCAGAAATTCGGCATCCCACGTTCTCCTGATTCACAGGTGACAGTTCAGAACACCCTGCGCCTAAGAATCCCAGAGAAGAGCGCCAGGATCTCCCAACCTGGTGGCTCAGCCGGAGACAGATGATCCCAGCGAGCGGCTTTCTCGGTAGCCAGTACCTGGCAGTCAAACGGCGGTTCACGGAATGCGTCTCCAAAGCCGGGTAGGTAGGAAATGGCGGATTCTAATCCTCACAGGCCGTTCTTGATTCACTGCGGGATTTTCTCAGCAGAGCGGCCCGTCCCTCGGCAAGGCCGCGGCAGATTTCCGCCGCTCGAGGGGTGAGCGGTAGCGCCTGCTGATGGGAGGCCCGGGCTGCTGGGGCCAGCCCTGGAAGATACGGATGTGGGGGCAATTTCAAAAGAAACAAGAGGAGCAGAAATTAATTTCTGCTGGTCAAATCGAACCGGACCGGAGAGGTGAACCCAGGTTTTAAAAGAAAAAAAAAAACCCAAGCGAAAGGCATCGGGCCAGACGTCTGTTTTCGGAAGGTGAGTCCCACCCTTGCTTGACTGGGCCGAGCAGCGACACGGCAGAGTCTGTGAGATTCCCAGAAGGGAAGGGAGGTGGTAACTTGGCTTTCTTCTGCTGGACACATCAAAGGAGCTTCCACTCCGTCTCCCTCTCAGCCAGACGCCAGGCTACGGATTATCGGAAGCGGGTCGTTTCTACTCTCCCTCCGACCTGAATCGAAAACCGCGGTTAACTCGGCTGGCCGGGACCAGAAACCCAGAGAAGACTCGGTTTTAGCAGGCTCTCTGTGGAGACGAGCCGTTATAAAATTCTCCATGGCCTCCCGGAGAAATTTGGCTGCGGTTCGGCTGGGACCGCTGACAGTCACAGTCGAAAGCGGGGGCGGCCGGGAAGGGAATCTATTCCTTTCGCCGTCGGCAGGGTCTCGGTGTCAGAGTTGGGCTTCTAGAGGAGATGACGTTATCCCTTACGGCGGCAGGCTCTGCTGGCTCGAAAGCCCTACGAGCGAGCGGGTGGCGATCTTGGGGAATACGGGAATCCTAGGAGGACCAGGGCGCATTCAGCCGTCCCCCGGCCTTACGAGACGGGCCCGGAAATCAGATCTGCCTCGGCCACCGCGTCCGGCCGGGGCCGGTCGCGGAAGCCGACGCTCTTCAGAGCAACTGCCAGTTGAATCCGAATAAGATCTGATTGGTCTCCTGACTCCTGGCGATCTCTTCGACGATGCAGTGCTGTTGCCAGAGCAGGTGTAGCTTCCGATACCGGTCCTGGGACAGATGCAGGGGATTGCCCCTCCTTCCCGGGAGAGAAACGGCACGCGTTAGTCAGGGCCCCCTTCCCTAGCCGCTCGCCTGTTTCTCCACTTAGGGAAAAGCTCAGCTCCCCGGAACCGGGGGGAGAGTGGCAAGTGGGCGCGTTTCCGGCCCAACACGCGGCCAGAGTCGACGGGGATTCTGCAACCGGGAGGCAAAATGGCGCCCAGTATTTAAGTGCGGATAATCCAGTCGGGAACTGGTGAGGGAAGGGGATGTTCTGGGGCCAGACCGTGTCCTCTCTCCAACCGTTTGGCCTGGGGAGGCCACAGAGCCCGGACGGCTACCTCGGTTTCCTGCAAGCCCAGCTCCCGAGGCGGACTCGGCAGGCCACCCCCCGATTCCGTCACCCCGCACGGAGACGACCGAGTCCCAGCCACCTCAACCGCGGCTCTCCCGCCCAAGGGAGGGACAACACGGCGGACAAGATTCTGGCCAGTCCCTGCCTCCCCAGAGACTGGACAACTGCGTCGGCTTCACCGCCACTTCTGCCCTGCCTTAATAATAATGGCATTTAATAAGCGCTTACTCTGTGCAAAGCACTGTTCTAAGCGCTGGGGAGGTTACAAGGGTTGTCCCACAGTCTTAATCCCCATTTTACAGTTGAGGTCACTGAGGCCCAGAGAAGTGACTTGCCCAAAGTCACCCAGCTGACAGTTGGCGGAGCCGGGATTTGAACCCATGACCTCTGACTCCAAAGCCCGGGCTCTTTCCGCTGAGCCTCGCTGCTTCTACCAAATACACTCTGTGATATGCCTATTATACATAGGGTATATTCAATATGATTACTGTACCTAACTGCTAACTCTGGGTCACGCACTGCACCGCGGTGGATTCTAGATAATCAGGTCGGACACTGCCCCTGTCCCACCCAGGGCTCCCACTCTAAGTAGGAGGGAGAACGGGGATTTCATCTCCATTTTACAGTTGAGGAACCTGAAGCACAGAGAAGTTGAGTGACTTGCCCAAGGTCACCTAATAATAACAATAATAATGATGGTATTTCTTAAGTGCTTACTATGTGCAAAGCACTGTTCTAAGCGCTGGCATATGGTAGAGCCAGTGTTAGAACGCCAGGCCCACGTTTTTCCTTCTAATTACATACCTTCCCTTCTCCGTTTGGCTCATTTCCAGTCAGTCCTTGACTCCATCTTTTTCCATGCGAAACAAGGTAGACCTCAAACATCCTTTTACAAGGCCTCTTCTAATGACGTTTCTCGAGAAACTCACCGACGACTTATTTGACTTCTCCCTCCGCACATCCGCCAAGCTGGCTCTCGTCCTCCCTTCAAAGCCCTACTGAGAGCTCACCTCCTCCAAGAGGCCTTCCCACACTGATCCCCCTTTTTCCTCTCCTCCTCCCTATCCCCCCCGCCCTATCTCCTTCCGCTCCCCACGGCACCTGTATATATATTTGTACAGATTACTCTATTTTACTTGTACATATTTACTATTCTATTTATTTTGTTAATGATGTGCATCTAGCTTCGTTCTGGCGACTTGACACCTGTCCACGTGTTTGGTTCTGTTGTCTGTCTCCCCCTTCTAGACTGTGAGCCCGCTGTTGGGTAGGGACCGTCTCTAGATGTTGCCAACATGTACTTTCCAGGTGCTTAGTTCAGTGCTCTGCACACCGTAAGTACTCAATAAATACGATTGAATGAATGAATGAATGATTTTAGCTTCGTTCTGACAACTTGACACCTGTCCACGTTTGGTTCTGTTGTCTGTCTCCCCCTTCTCGACCGTGAGCCCGTTGTCGGGTAGGGACCGTCTCTAGATGTTGCCGACATGTACTTCCCAAGCGCTTAGTTCAGTGCTCTGCACACAGTAAGTGCTCAATAAATACGATTGAATGAATGAATGAATGAATTTAGCTTCGTTCTGACAACTTGACACCTGTCCACATGTTTGGTTTTGTTGTCTGTCTCCCCCTTCTAGACTGTGAGCCCGTCGTCGGGTAGGGACCGTCTCTAGATATTGCCCACATGTACTTCCCAAGCGCTTAGTTCAGTGCTCTGCACACAGTAAGTGCTCAATAAATACGAGCAACTTTGAGACTTTGCTTCTTCCCCTCCAAGACTCGACCTCTGCCAGCGTATTGGACGAACGACGTTTGGGCGAGCGCTAGTCTCAAGACCCGTCAAGATGTTATCTCCCCTCGGCTTCCCTGCCGCTGTCCTCCCCCGTTTCTCCTCCTATCTCTCTGGGCGCTCATTCTAGCTCTTTCACGGGCCCGTAGCAGTGAGAGAGAGAACATCGAGGAACAATCGAAGAGTCGGTCAATGGTACTGACCACTTATTGTGCGCAGAGCACCGTACTAAATGCTTAGACGGAGCCGAGGGGACAGAACGTGCCGTCTGGGAGACTGGGGAGGACGGCGAGAGCCGACTGGGTGCCTTAAAGCGGACAGAAAGGAGTTGCAGATTCAGTGAGGGGGGCCGGATTTTAGCGACACTGGGAAGGTTGAGCTGAAAAGATGTGGTGATGACAGTGGAATGACAGAATCCACCCTACCTCCTCCAAGAAGCCTTCCCTGACTCACCTCTCATTTCCCTATCCTGTCTGCCCCACGTTCTGCATTGCACTTTGATATTCCCCCCCGCCCCTCACAAAGCACTTACGTTCACATCCCTACGTTCTGCTGCTTCTGTGACTGATTTTAGTGTCTGCCTTTCTCCCCAACTAGACCGTCAACTCTCCGAGGGCAGCGAATGCGCATCGACCGTATCAATCAATCATATTTACTGAACTCTTCCTGTGCGCACTAAACTCTTGGGAGAGTACAAATTATAATGCAACAGACACTTCGCCTGCCCACAACGAGGACTCTCCCGAGTATTTACTTCACTGCTCTGCACAAAAGTATGAACTACGTCTACCCTCAGCGTGAGGGGGGGAAAGGAGAGGAGGAGGAAGCCCGCGCCTTGTTACAGCGTTTGGTGTCCCTGGCTCAAAGCTTCGGGAGACCAAGCTTGCTCTTACTTGAGGCCGGGGTCGGTCTCTCCGTATTCATCCAGATAGGGGGCTGGATACAAGCAGCCGCGGGCTCTGCCTTCGATCAGGATCACTTTGCACTCTCTGATGCTAAAGGGGGAGAAACGAAATCCACTCAGCTCCACCCGTGTTCGGGCCGGTGTCCGGGAACCGTTCCGAGGGAATCCCGGCCTCGGCCTGTGACGGCAGTTCTCGTCCTGGAGGACGGCTAGTTCCTTCCACCGAGGGGATGTGTGATACCCACCCACGGGGAAGACGAGGCTTCCGTAATCGGTGTCTCGCTGGAACCGAGTCGGCAGCCGGGGGAAGGAAGAGGAGTAGGGAGGACCAAAGAGAAGGGATTCCGGGTAAAGGGGATAAAGTTTTATTCTAACATTGCCTGAACTCTAAACCGCTTGGACTGTCAGTCTTTCCAAGAGCCCTGCCGCAATTTTGAACACGGGCGGCGCCACCAACGAAGTCGTAGAGCCCCGCCAATCTCACCAACAAAACACATTCTCTTCTAGACTGTGAGCCCGCTGTTGGGTAGGGACCGTCTCTATATGTTGCTAACTTGTACTTCCCAAGCACTTAGTACAGTGCTCTGCACACAGTAGTCGCTCAATAAATACGATTGAATGAACGAATGAATTCTCTGGTAGTGGATCCCCCGTGCCCCTCCTCTGACGGATCGGGGCTCTCTAGGGGGCAGAGGGACTGGATTTCCCGCAATAATCAGTCGCCTCCAAAACAGCAAGTTACCTACTTGAGGAATAAGCCAACACCAGCCCCACAGTGCATCGCGTGAAAGACGCAGGCTCCGATCTCCTCCCCGTTCACAACCTCCTGGCAGCAAGCGTTCTGGGAACACAGCATGGCTCCGCAGAACAAACACAACACCGGGTGCTTCCGTTCATCGTCAGAAGAGCGTGGACACCTCAGAAAAGAAAAGCGTTACATGCGAGATCGACACACCGGAGCTGACGAGGATACGCGTCCTCTCGCCCCTCTTCGGAAAAGGAATCTTCCCGAACGCCGGGAGATCTGCAGCTTTACATCTCCGGCTAAAATTTGTTCCTCCCAATATTTTCCAACTCTTCCCACAGAAGAAACTCTCTCCCAAAATACAAGACCCTTTTTGAGTTCCAGAGAAGCTTCTCATCAGGCCAGTAGCAGAGGCAGGCATTCCTGACTCTCTGTCTTTTTTCTAGAGCTTTTAAAATAACCACCATAATCACCACAGCATGCGTGACACATTTACTACGGGCCAAGCACTGTGACAGAAATGGAAATTCAGGTCCAACCCTGTCACAGTCCCACATGGGGGTTACAGTCTCAGAGAGAAAGGGTTTTTGATCCCCACTTTAAAGATGAGGAAACTGAAGCCCAGAGAAGTTAAATGACTCGCCCGAGGTCACACAGCAGGAATCGGAATGAGAACCCGGGTCTCCCGATTGATTCTCAGGCCTGCTCCCTGTTCACGAGGTTAGACAGCATCTCACCGTTTTCCCCACTTTACATTCCTGCAATGGTTTCATCTGAGGTGAAATCATATCCTCCTCTAATCCTCTCTCTCCCCAAGACATTTTCCCGATGGCAGCGGAAACAGCTGATTAAAGCAAATGGCTCCCAAATGCCCCAAAGACACTTCCTTATCATATTGCGGCTGTTTTTGTTTTGGGAGGAGTCCCATCATCTTTCTTGATTTTTAGCTATAACGGTCCTCCCCTTGGCGATGATCTGAAGTTCTCCGGGGCTTTCCGTGTGTCCTGTGCTCCGGACTGGCCCCACTTCTCCAGGACCAGAAAGCTGATTCCCCTCAGGGCAGGATTTACGATCATTTCCAACGATTCTGTTGGGTGATTTGCTTGTCGCGCCAACTGTGAGGAAAAAGTTGTCATCTTACCTGAACTGAGAGGCTTGGTTTAGAAGGTGGCTGTAGTCTTCTGGAAGGTTTACTAGGTTATTTCTTCTCCTGGGATATCTAGATGGTTATAGAAAAAAAAAAAAAGGTGTTCAGTTTTCAAGTACATGCCCACAGCAAGAACCTAGGTTGAAAGAGGAAGATGAGAGAAGCCCTGAAAAGAGGATAATTCTCCGTACATCTGCTGACCACTTGAACCCAAGCAAGGAAGAAGGCCTAAATGAAGCACCACAAGACACACCGGGCTTGACGACGAGGGGTTTGGGGGATTTTTAGTAAATCCGCAGAAGTAAAATGGCCACGTATCTACAAGGGCAGCGGTTGGAACCAAGGTCAAATAACTGTTGAACCCTGCCCAGAAGAAACGTACCAACAACAGTTCTTCAAGAACACTTGAATGTCTTGATATAAATTCTATGGCATGACAAGAATCAATCAATCGTATTTAT
This sequence comes from Tachyglossus aculeatus, assembly GCF_015852505.1. Classification (NCBI taxonomy): domain Eukaryota; kingdom Metazoa; phylum Chordata; class Mammalia; order Monotremata; family Tachyglossidae; genus Tachyglossus; species Tachyglossus aculeatus. The sequence goes on from NW_024044828.1 coordinate 782,286, forward strand.
TGAACGCTTACAGTGTGCAGAGCACTGTACTAAGCGCTTGGGAAGTACAAGTTGGCAACATATAGAGACGGTCCCTACCCAACAGTGGGCTCACAGTCTAGAAGGGGGAGACAGACGACAAAACAAAACATATTAACAAAATAAAATAAATAGAATAGATATGTACAAATAAAATAGAGTAATAAATACGTACAAACATATATACATATACAGATAGCAAAATGGATGCTGTCTGTCTGGCCCAGAGCTTTTGGATTAAAGCGGAGGACTGCGGAGACTCAGGCTTCTTGCCTCATCGGCTTCCTCAACTCTTTTCTACTTCACTCCCACTTTTCCCGCTTTTCTCAGCAATTCTCTTCCCATGGTCCCTTCTCTCCCATTGAAATATGATCTTATTTTGTATTCACGGTGTTTTTGGAGTGCTTACTTTGTGTCAGGTATAATGCTAATCACCGGGGTAGACACGAGACAAGAAATGTATTTATTTATTATATTATTTATTTATTGAATTTCAATATTTTATTCGTACATATTTATTTATTTTATTTTGTTAATATGTTTTGTTTTGTTATCTGTCTCCCCCTTCAAGTCTGTGAGCCCACTGTTGGGTAGGGACCGTCTCTAGATGTTGCCAACTTGTACTTCCCAAGCGCTTAGTCCAGTGCTCTGCACACAGTAAGCGCTCAATAAATACGATTGAATGAATGAATGAATGAAATGACGTCACGGCGCCTGTCCCCCCCGGGCGCTCACCATCTTTATTGGAGAAGACAAATATTCCCGTAAGAGTAAATGAAAAACGATAGAGAGAGGAAGTCCAAATGAAGACCACTGAATAAGCAGCTGGAAAACCGCTCACAGGGGCAAGTCTCGGTCTCCTCACTCCTCGGGGAAATAGTTCTTAGTCACAAGAACCTGGCCGGCGTTGGAAGCGGAGGTAAAGGCTCCACAAGGTCGGGAGGTGGGGACGCCTCCGCTTCCCCGTCTCGAGGATACAGGCCCTGAGGACTTCAGACCGTGCCTGCCCTCTGCCTCGGTGGGCACGGGCCTTCACTCCCTTGGCGCGGGTGGGACAGAGACAAGAGAGAGAAGGAGGGGGAGAGAGAAAGGGGAAAAGAGAGAAGAGACGATCCCTCTTTCATCATTTCCGCCACGACTGCCACCATCAATGCCGAACTGTATTATAGTAGGAACCTGCAGGATATACTGGGGCGGCAGTTCAAGAGCAAGGATTATATTTATATAATCCTGTATAAAATAATAATAATGGCATTTATTAAGCGCTTACTATGTGCCGAGCACTGTTCTAAGCGCTGGAGAGGTTACAAGGTGATCAGGTTGTCCCACAGGGGGCTCCCAGTCTTAATCCCCATTTTACACGAGGGAACTGAAGCCCAGAGAAGTGAAGTGACTTGCCCAGAGTCACACAGCTGACAATTGGCGGAGCCGGGGTTTGAACCCATGACTGGCTTTGAACTCCAAAGCCCGTGCTCTTTCCACTGAGCCACGCTGCTTCTCTGTATATATCCTGTATATATATGCATGTATTTATATATATGTATATATGTACATATAATCCTGTATATATGTTTGTACGTATTTATTACTCTATTTTTTTTGTACATATTTACTCTATTATATTTGGTTAATATGTTTTATTTTGTTGTCTGTCTCCCCCTTCTAGACTGTGAGCCCGCTGTTGGGTAGGGACCGTCTCTATATGTTGCCAACTTGGACTTCCCAAGTGCTTAGTCCAGCGCTCTGCACACAGTAAGCGCTCAATAAATACGATTGAATGAATGAATGAATGAATATTTCACATTTACGGTACGTTACTGAACAAGGGCCCAGTTCAGTAGATGCTCCCCAGGAACCACTGACGAGGATGACGGACGGAACTCTAAGATATTTTCTACGCATCCCAACACCCTAATAATAATAATAATAATAATAATAATAATAATAATAATGGCATTTGTTAAGCACTTACTATGTGCAAAGCACTGTACTAAGCGCTGGATGGGTACAGGGGGATGTGAAGCCCTGTCTCAATGCTTGCTCTCCCAAGGAGGTGGTTTGGCGTGGGCCAGTTCCGTTCTTACTTTAGAGTGGAGAGAGAGAGGATCCGGGCAATATGAACATCATCCCCCCGACCTTCCCCCGTCTGCCTCGAGTGCTTTTCCCGGACGCCCCCTACTAAGAAGCACCGCCCGGGAGGGGTCTGAAAGGGCGGGTGGGTTGATGGATAATAATGATGGCATCCGTTGAGCACTTATTACGTGCCAAGCTCTGTTCCAAGTGCTGGGGTCGATACGGGGTAACCAGGTTGTCCCACGGGGGGGCTTGCTTTTAATCCCCATTTTACAGATGACGTAACTGAGGCACAGAGAAGTAAGGTGACTCGCCCAAGGTCACACAGCGGACAAGTGGCAGAGTCATCATCATCATCAATCGTATTTATTGAGCACTTACTGTGTGCAGAGCACTGGACTAAGCGCTTGGGAAGTCCAAGTTGGCAACATATAGAGACAGTCCCTACCCAACAGTGGGCTCACAGTCTAAAAGGGGGAGACAGAGAACAAAACGAAACATACTAACAAAATAAAATAAATAGAATAGATATGTACAAGTAAAATAGAGTAATAAATATGTACAAACATTTATTTTATTTTTATATTTATTTATAGAGTCGGGAATCGAACCCACGTCCTCTTGACTCCCAAGCCCGTTCTCTGTCCGCTGAGCCCCGCTGCGTCTCTTTCACACACCAGCTTTGCAGACCTCCATTCCCCCTGAGGCAGAAGTATCCCTTTACAGATTTCAGATTCTTGGCACGTTGCGGAAGGGAGAGTTAGTCTCCCACAGGCAGAGAGCCTGGCCTAGGGCAGGTCTGGTCGCATCAATCGATCGATCCTATTTACTGAGTGCCTGCTGCCTGCAAAGTACAGTACTCATCGCTTGAGAGAGTACAACAGCGCTTAGAATAGTGCTTTGCACATAGTAAATGCTTAATAAATACCATTATTATTATTACGATATGACAGAGCTGGTAGACACGTTCCCTGCCCACAACAGGTAGCGTGGCTTAGTGGATAGAGCAGGGGCTTGGAGGTCAGAGGCCGCGGGTTCGAATCCCGGCTCCGCCGTTTGTCAGCTGCGTGACTTTGGACAAGTCACTTAAGCAGTGTGGCTCACTGGAAAGAGCCCGGGCTTTGGAGTCAGAGGTCATGGGTTCAAATCCCGACCCCAACATCAGCTGTGTGACTTTGGGCAAGTCACTTAACTTCTCTGTGCCTCAGTTCCCTCATCTGTAAAATGGGGATGAAGACCGTGAGCCCCCGTGGGGCAACCTGATCAGCTTGTAACCTCCCCAGAGCTTAGAACAGTGCTTAGCACATAGTGAGCACTTAATAAATGCCGTCATTATTATTATTATTATTCTCTGGGCCTCGGTGACCTCATCTGTAAAATGGGGATGAAGACTGTGAGCCCCCTGGGGGACCACCTGATCACCCTGTAACCTCCTCAGCGCTTAGAACAGTGCTTTGCACATAGTAAGCGCTTAAGAAATGCCATCATTATTATTATCATTCTTTGTGCCTCAGTTCCCTCATCTGTAAAACAGGGCTTAAGACCGTGAGCCCCACGTGAGACAACCTGATTACCTCAGAACGGTGCTTGGCACATAGTAAGCACTCAAGAAACACCATCATTATCATTACTAACAAGCTGACAGTCTAGAGGGGGAGACAGACATTAATGTGAGGAAGCACTCAACAAACACCGTCATTATCATTATTAACATGCTGACAGTCTAGAGGGGGAGACAGACATTAACATGAATCAATAAAGACATCAGGGATAGGTAGGTCAGCGCTGTAGGGCTGAGTTACCGCGGAGCAGACCCACTCGAGAACCCACCTGACGGGCGAGCCTTCCCCCTTCAGAGCCGTCAGGACGGCCGGATCCGTGCACCATCTGCAGGGGAGGAGAAAGGACAACTCTTCGTCCTGGACACAAAACTGCACCCATCAGAAGTTTTTTGTTTTTTTGGCTAACTTCTAGTTTTACTTCCGAAGTGGTTCTGTGACTGATTGAGGCTGCGTGACCATTGTTGTTTTTATTTGGACTTACACCTGAGTCACGAAAGAGACATCAGGTTTCACTCTCACCATTTCCTAGCTCCAGTCATGGATGCCGTCCTCTTGGATCCCTCTATTTTAGAGGGCTAACTTCTAGTTTTACTTCCGAAGTGGTTCTGCGACTGACTGAGGCTGCATGACAATTGCTTTTTTTTTATTTGGACTTACACCTGAGTTACGAAAGAGACATCAGGTTTCAGTCTCACCATTTCCTAGCTCCAGTCATGGATGCCGCCTTCTTGGATCCCTCTATTTTAGGGGGCTAACTTCTAGTTTTACTTCTTAAGTGGTTCAGAGACTGACTGAGGCTGCATGACCATCATTTTTTTTATTTGGACTTACACCTGAGTCACGAAAGAGACATCAGGTTTCAGTCTCACCATTTCCTAGCTCCAGTCATGGATGCCGTCTTCTTGGATCCCTCTATTTTAGGGGACTAACTTCTAGTTTTACTTCCTAAGTGGTTCTGCGACTGATTTGAGGCTGCATGACAATTGCTTTTTTTTTTATCTGGACTTACACCTGAGTCACGAAAGAGACATCAGGTTTCAGTTTCACCGTTTCCTAGCTCCAATCATGGATGCAGTCTTCTTGGATCCCTCTATTTTAGGGGGCTAACTTCTCGTTTTATTTCCTAAATGGTTCTGCGACTGATTGAGGCTGCGTGACAATTTTTTTTTTAATTTGGACTTACACCTGAGTTACGAAAGAGACATCAGGTTTCAGTCTCACCGTTTCCTAGCTCCAGTCATGGATGCAGTCATCTTGGATCCCTCTATTTTAGGGGGCTAACTTCTAGTTTTACTTCCTAAGTGGTTCTGCGACTGACTGAGGCTGTGTGACAGTTGGTTTTTTTTTATTTGGACTTACACCTGAATTACAAAAGAGACATCAGGTTTCAGTTTCACCATTTCCTAGCTCCAGTCATGGATGCCGTCTTCTTGGATTCCTCTATTTTAGGGGGCTAACTTCTAGTTTTACTTCCCAAGTGGTTCTGTGACTAATTGAGGCTGCGTGACAATTGGGTTTTCTTTATTTGGACTTACACCTGAGTTACGAAAGAGACATCACGTTTCAGTTTCACCATTTCCTAGCTCCAGTCATGGATGCAGTCATCTTGGATCCCTCTATTTCAGGGGGCTAACGTCTAGTTTTACTTCCCAAGTGGTTCTGCAACTGATTGAGGCTGTGTGACCATTGTTTTTTTTTATTTGGACTTACACCTGAGTCACGAAAGAGACATCAGGTTTCAGTCTCACCGTTTCCTAGCTCCAGTCATGGATGCCCTCTTCTTGGATCCCTCTATTTTAGGGGGCTAACGTCTAGTTTTACTTCCGAAGTGGTTCTGCGACTGATTGAGGCTGCATGACCATTGTTTTTTTTATTTGGACTTACACCGGAGTCACGAAAGAGACATCAGGTTTCAGTCTCACCATTTCCTAGATCCAGTCATGGATGCAGTCATCTTGGATCCCTCTATTTTAGGGGGCTAACTTCTGGTTTTACTTCTTAAGTGGTTCTGCGACTGATTGAGGCTGTGTGACAATTGGTGTTTTTTTATTTGGACTTACACCTGAGTTACAAAAGAGACATCAGGTTTCAGTCTCACCGTTGCCTAGCTCCAGTCATGGATGCAGTCTTCTTGGATCCCTCTATTTTAGGGGACTAACTTCTAGTTTTACTTCCTAAGTGGTTCTGCGACTGATTGAGGCTGCGTGACCACTGTTTTTTTTCATCTGGACTTACACCTGAGTTACGAAAGAGACATTAGGTTTCAGTTTCACCGTTTCCCAGCTCCAGTCGTGGATGCCGCCTTCTTGGATCCCTCTACTTTATGTTTAGTCCACAGTAAGCTAGGGGATGAAGAGCGAGGACTATAGAGTATCAGGAATCAAGCGAAGGCACAGAGGACCGAACAGTCGACCTCTGAAAATGAAATACCTGCAGGGCAATCGCTGATGGAGCTAAATCGCCGACGGTCAGCAATCAAAAGCCACCGTTGGCGAGTTAAAGTGGCTGAAAAACCTAGGGCGACGCTTTAGGGCAACGACCCTTCAGCCCCTATCCTTTTTCTTGCTTCCCTCCCTTCCCTCTTTCTCCGAATTTTTCGCCTTCTCTCCCCGGGTTTCCCCGGCCCTCGCCACTTGTCTTCCCGGGCCTGCTGTTGCCCCTCCTTTATCCTGCTGGTACCTGTGAAGCAAAGGCTTGACTGTCTCCCCGTAGTCCTGGAAAAGCAGGAACAGATTGGTGGGTAAAGACAGATAGCTGCACAGTGCGCTGAACTGCTCATCTTCAGAAACTGCACGAGAAAAAGAAAGTTTAAAGAGTTTTTAATAATAACAACGGTGGCAATTACTATGATTATTATTAATAATCGATGATATCATTATTAATAATACAATACAATCCCATATAATTATATGTATTTTATATAACATCTATGTATACAATCAATATAACATTAATGGTATTGATAATAATAATGATGGAACTTAAGCGCTTACTATTCTAAGCGCTGGGGTAGACAATAATAATAGTAATAATGATGGCATTTATTAAGCGCTTAGTATGTACAAAGCACCGATCTAAGCACTGGGGAGGTTACCAGGTGATCAGGTGGTCCCACGGGGGGCTCACAGTCTTAATCCCCATTTTACAGAGGAGGGAACTGAGGCCCAGAGAAGTGAAGCAACTTGCCCAAAGTCGCCCAGCTGACGATTGGCGGAGCCGGGATTTGAACCCACAACCTCTGACTCCAAAGCTCGGGCTCTTTCCACTGAGCCCCGCTGCTTCTCAGCAGGATACAAGTTACGTGGGTTGGACCCAGTCCCCACCTCACAAGGGGCTCACCCGCTCAATCCCCATTTTCCAGACGAGGTAACTGAGGCCCAGAGAAGCGAAGTGACTTGTTCAAGGTCACACAGTACGCAAGTCCCCCTTCTAGACCGTGAGCCCGCTGTCGGGTAGGGGCCGTCTCTATATGTTGCCGACTTGGACTTCCCAAGCGCGCTCTGCACACACTAAGCGCTCAATGAATACGATTGAATGAATGAAGCGGCAGAGCTGGGATTCGAACGCATGACCTCCTCCCAGGCCCGGGCTCTGTCCACCACGCCCTGCTGCACCACGGAAGCAGAATGGCGTAGAAACGTGGGACAAGGCGGGATACTTCCGGGGAGGGATTCCCCGGGGGCCTGGGACAAAGAGATCAGGGGGATCGACCGACCGCCCGTCCCTCTGGTGCTCTTTAAAATGCCTCGTTCCATCGCCCCTCTAGGGCCGGCGCCGAGGGAGCGAGGTCGCTCACTTGGTTCTTCCGCCGTTTTGGGCAGGGCGGGCAGCCAGAGCTAGTTGAACCCCCTCCACAGAACCAGAAAGAGACCGGTGGTGGAGCTCAGATGGCGGCTGCCCTCCTGCCTCCTGCCAGCAGAAGGTAGATGATTCACTCATTCTCTCAACCGCATTTATTGAGCGCTTACTGGGTGCCAAGCACTGTCTTTATAATAATAATAATAATAATAATAATGTTAAGCGCTTACTATGTGCAAAGCACCATTCTAAGCGCTGGGGGGGATCCAAGGTGATCAGGTTGTCCCATGTGGGGCTCACAGTCTTCATCCCCATTTTACAGATGAGGTCACTGAGGCTCAGAGAATAATAATAATAATAATGATAGCATTTATTAAGCGCTATGTGTTGTGCAAAGCACAGTTCTAAGCGCTGGAGAGGTTACAAGGTGATCAGGTTGTCCCATGTGGGGCTCACAGTCTTCACCCCCATTTTACTGATGAGGTCATTGAGGCTCAGAGGAGAATAATAATAATAATAATGATAGCATTTATTAAGCTCTTACTATGGTAAAGCACTGTTCTAAGCGCTGGGGAGGTTACAAGGTGATCAGTTTGTCCCACGTGGGGCTCACCGTCTTAATCCCCATTTTACAGATGAGGCCACTGAGGCTCAGAGGAGAATAATAATAATAATGATAGCACTTATTAAGCGCTTACTATGTGCAAAGCACTGTTCTAAGCGCTGGAGAGGTTACAAGGTCATCAGGTTGTCCCACATGGGGCTCACCGTCTTAATCCCCATTTTACAGATGATGTCACGGAGGCACAGAGAAGTGAAGCGACTTGCCCGAGGTCGCACAGCAGACATGTGGCGGAGCTGGGATTAGAACCCGTGACCTCCGACTCCCGAGCCTGGGCTCTTTCCACTTTCCGCCGCTTCTCTTCCACGCCTCCCTCTTTTCCCCCCCTCAAAGCCCTTCGCCAAGCTGAAAACGAACACGAGCCGCAAGTCCCGACTGAAAACAAAACGCGGTTCTTCCCTCTTTCCGGGCCTCTCTTGCCCAAGTCTCATTTCCAGGACAAACGACGGCTTCCAGCAATGGATTCACTTCAGGCAAGGGCAGACCAACGGGGAGGTCGCGGATGGGAACCGGTTCTCTCTCCTCTCCTCCTCTGCAGGCCTGGGATTAGGGTCCTCTCTGGGCCCTAATTCTATTAATTCATTAATTAATTCTATTCAATTCTATTTGTTCTGATGACTTGACACCTGTCCACATGGTTGGTTTTATCATCTGTCTCCCCTTTCTAGACCGTGAGCCCGCTGTCAGGCAGGGACCGCCTCTATCTGTTGCCGACTCGTACTTCCCAAGCGCTTAGTACAGTGCTCTGCACACAGGAAGCGCTCAATAAATACGACTGAATGAACGGATGAATTGGCAGGTGGCAGGAAGGGAAAGAAAGAGTCACTACAGGCTAGAGGCCAGAAAGGGCTAGTGTTTGGGAACAGGCACTTTGAAAATGAAAGTGTTGGAGGAGGGAAGGAGGAGGAAGGAGAGCGAGAGGCCAGAAAGGGCTACTGTTTGGGAACAGGCACTTTGGAAATGAAAGTGTTGGAGGAGGGAAGGAGGGGGAAGGAGGGAGAGAGGCCAGAAAGGGCCAGTGTTTGGTAGCAGGCACTTTGGAAATGAAAGTGTTGGAGGAGGGAAGGAGGACGAAGAAGAGCGAGAGGCCAGAAAGGGCTGTTGTTTGGGAACAGGCACTTTGAAAACGAAAGTGTTGGAGGAGGGAAGGAGGAGGAAGGAGAGCGAGAGGCCAGAAAGGGCTACTGTTTGAGAACAGGCACCTTTTGAAAATAAAAGTGTTGGAGGAGGGAAGGAGGAAGGAGAGTGGGAGGCCAGAAAGGGCTACTGTTTGGGAACAGGCACTTTGAAAATTAAAGTGTTGGAGGAGGGAAGGAGAGCGAGAGGCCAGAAAGGGCTAGTGTTTGGGAACAGGCACTTTGAAAATGAAAGTATTGGAGGAGGGAAGGAGGAGGAAGGAGAGCGAGTGGCCAGAAAGGGCTAGTGTTTGGGAACAGGCACTTTGAAAATGAAAGTGTTGGAGGAGGGAAGGAGGAGGAAGGAGAGCGGGAGGCCAGAAAGGCCTATTGTTTGGGAACAGGCACTTTGAAAATGAAAGTATTGGAGGAGGGAAGGAGGAGGAAGGAGAGCGAGTGGCCAGAAAGGGCTAGTGTTTGGAAACAGGCACTTTGAAAATGAAAGTGTTGGAGGAGGGAAGGAGGAGGAAGGAGAGTGAGTGGCCAGAAAGGGCTGTTGTCTGGGAACAGGCACTTTGAAAATGAAAGTGTTGGAGGAGGGAAGGAGGAGGAAGGAGAGCAAGAGGCCAGAAAGGGCTAGTGTTCGGGAACAGGCACTTTGAAAATGAAAGCGTTGGAGGAGGGAAGGAGGAGGAAGGAGAGCGAGAGGCCAGAAAGGGCTACTGTTTGGGAACAGGCACTTTGGAAATGAAACTGTTGGAGGGAAGAAGGAGGAAGGAGAGCGAGAGAGTACAAGAAATGGGGAGCAGGAGAGAGCACGAGGAAACACGGTTTCTTCTTAGTTCTGGAACGCCCAGGGTCCACCCTAGAGCTGACCTTCGGAGAAAGCTCGGGGTTTGGTCGGGAAAGGGCCGGCGGGCCGACCACTCTGGCTTCTCCTCCCCTCTTTCCCCGCTGTGGCACATAAATGCCTTTGAATTTCTGAGCAGGACACGACCGGTCATCGCTAGACAAACGGCATAATCACTGGGCCGCACCGGAATGGCGAGCCCGACAAAATGGAGCATCGGGTTTCTCAGACTTGGTAAATTCACTGAAATCCAGAAAGGCACCGCAGAATCTCAAAGAAGCGAGTTATTCCCGAGGTCCAGGTAGCCTAGCAGAAAGCGCTGCTCCACTCCACTGTAAACTCCTTGAGGGCGGGGATCGTGTGCGTAAAACTACTTAGATGTGAGCCCCGCATGGGATAGGGATTGTGCCCAAACTGATTATAGCCCGGGCTTTGGAGTCAGAGGTCATGGGTTCAAATCCCAGCTCCGCTACTTGTCAGCTGGGTGATTTTGGGCAAATCACTTCACTTCTCTGTGCCTCGGTTACCTCATCTGGACAATGGGGATGAAGACTGAGACAACCTGATCACCTTGTAACCTCCCCAGCGCTTAGAACAGGGCTTTGCACATAGTAAGCGCTTAAAAAATGCCATTACTTTATTATTATTATTATCGTGTCTACCCCAGTGCTTAAGTATAGGCCTTAGCACAAAGTAATCACTTAAGGACCACAGAAACTCCTCCATTGTGCTCTCCCAAGCGCTCAGTAAAGAGGTCTGCACAGGGGAGGGGCTCAATAGATACCACCGATGGATTGATCCTAAAGTCCTAATTCCAAAGACATGATCGGTTCATACTCAGAACATTTCTAGACTGTGAGCCTGTTGTTGGGTAGGGACCGTCTCTATATGTTGCCAACTTGTACTTCCCAAGCGCTTAGTACAGTGCTCTGCACACAGTAAGCGCTCAATAAATACAACTGAATGAATTTCTCCGACTTACCCAAAAATAAGGCTTCAGGAGGCGACACTCCCAGGAAGTAGTGGAAAAATAAAGCAGCGGAGCGCAGGAAGGGGGTGATGCCTCTCTTCAAACAGTCCCACAGATGCCGCCCGGCAACATCCCGACTGAAGCAGCTGCAAAACAGAAACCACAGAACCGTAGCATCCTAGGTCCTCAATGGCCGTATCGAGAGCGCACAGAGACACTGGTTAAGAATTGCGGCACGTGTTTCGTTCCCCAAATATTCCAAACCAAAATAACAAGTCACAAAGCTCCAAGTTTTGCATTCGTTTCTCTGGAAACCGGAGCAAATTTAGCAACGCATCATCAGGAAGGGGACGGAAAGCCAGCAACAGGCGAGCTCTGCCACTCTATTCCCGGCAGGCAAGTTTGCTCCTCAGGGCCACAGTAGAGGGCCAGAGAAGAGGGCAGTGGACGGAACAGCTTCGCCAAAAAGTTGAGGACTTTTCCGCCCGAAAGGACAATCGCTGAGAGACGGGGACAGTAAAATCTCCTGCTGGGCCACCAGTCCAAGCGCTCCTTACCCATTAGTATACTGAGCGACTTCTTGACAGAACGAGGATGCCGAGCGTGCCTCTTCGCTGTCGTCGGGTACCTGGGCAGAGTGGCCATCTGCAAAAATATTTAACAGCGAGATGATTTCACACCGTGAGTACGAGCTGTATGGGTGGCATCCGGCGCTGGAGGCTGCGGAAACCGACCGATACATCCCTACGCTTTATTCCGCAGGAGAGATCGTTTCGGAGCCCCAGTTCGTCTCCAGTGTAGATGTTTCCTTGGCTGACTTTCTCCTCATAGAAATCAGCCCCTCGCGGGCACAAAACGTGTCTCCCACGTCTGTTGATTTGAACTAGCCCAAGCACTCAGTACAGCGCTCTGCACACAGTAAGCGCTCAATAAATATCTCTGAATGATCTGTTGGAGATTTGGGCCTCGGTCACCTCCTCTGTAAAACGGGGATTGAGACTCACACAAGGGCCAATCTGATTACCTTGGCTTTGCCCCAGTGCTTAGAACAGTGCTTGGCACAGAGTAAGCGTTTAACAAATACCATAATAATAACAATAATATCATCATCATATATGTAATATTATTATATATTAATTACATATATTATAATTACATATTCTATAATATTATTGTTTTATAATAATTGATATTATTATTATTTCCAGGACCTCTCTGTTTCCTCGGCCCACTAGAGACAGTAGTCCTGGGGTCACTACTGGATACGGACGTCATCGATTAAGGGATTCTGGAGTTATCAGGTTAGGTTGGGCACCTGGACACGAGGTAATCTCTGCCCTCATGGAGTTGTTTGCAAAAAGCACGGTCATGCCCCGGGGCACCCAAAGGACCACCTCCACAGAGCACATCAGACAGGCCCGGTGCAGAGGTCAGCCTAGGGGACACAGCACGGCCTGGGTTCTAATCCTGGTTCCACCACTTGACTGTCGTGTGGCCACGGGCAAGTCACTGAACTTCTCTCACCTGTAAACTGGGGATTAAGACTGTGAGCCCTACACAGGACGTGGACCGGGCCCCATGTGATCAGCTTGTCTCTATCCCAGTGCTTTGTTCAGTTCCTGGCACATAATGAGCGCCTAATACATCGAATTAAAAAAAAAACACAGAAGGACCGCTCCTCACGAAGATAACGAATCTTCTTTCCGACGCTGGACAGAGTGGGTGGATGCTATTCCGGGTTATCGATGAATTAGTACCTGTCTCTACGGTGAGAAGTATCTGGAGCATGTGGGCCATGGTTATCAAGTGGAAGAGGTAGAGGTGATTGTAGGAAGAGCTAATCGCCGACGGCTGAAGATCCACGGAGTCCTCCCAGTACAGAGATGGGAACGCTGACACGGCTCCTACCTGCCGGAGACAAACAGACGCCAAGGTTGGTGACGCAGTCGAACGAACGGGAGAGGCGCTGACTCCAACGCGTCGCAAATCCGGTCCAAAGGACTGTCTCCAGGCCAGTCGTTGACCATCCGGCCTGGAAGAATCTGACGCGTCGTAAATCCAGTCCAAAAGGCTCTCTCCAGGCCGGTCACTGACCGTCGGGCCTGGAAGCTTGGGGGCCCATCTGACCGCGGGCGGATACCTCAGATGGCCCGGCCCAGGATGACCGTCCTAACACGATCGGCACCTTATCTGTCCTCGTATCTCTCCGGAGAGACAACGGTCGACGTGGGCCGGTAGAATGCCCTCGGGTGAGCGTTCAGCCAAGATGCCCGTTTGCCCAGACATTCGAATTCCGTGAGGGTTTTTTTATACCCGACGGTAGTGAAAATCTGCGGGCCCTAAGAAGAGGCTGAACAGTCTAGGCTTTTATCACATCTACCGCATTTCCCTCCCTGTCAGGCTGGCGAAACGAGAAGGCTTCGTCCCAGCCCAGGACAGACACCGATTCCCGTGTACCACCTCTGCCCCATCTGTGCCGGTACAGAGTTGGAGACACCAAATTGCATTTCTTTGAAGTTACGACAGCGGCGAACGAAAATCCGACCAGGACTTAGGCTGCTGTATGTGGAATGTGGACGACTTACCAGAACGTGAAACAAATCCACAGACAGAAGGGATGGGGTGTCATCTGACTCCAAGTCAGGAAGAAGAACTACAGCGGGGCGGAAAAAAGTCCACGTGAGTAAATCAACCAGAGAATTCACCGCTGAAACTACACGTACATTGACTTCAACTGTCCAGGTGGCTCAGGTCATTTCTGTCTGGAATTTTGGAGGCGTGTCCTCTCCATAAAAATCTGGAGAGGGCATGCCTACATGTCAAATTGAAAAATGTGATTTTCGAGGGGTAGAAGAGCAAAATTAGTTCAGCAACGTAGCCACGGTATAGAAAAAGGAAAGGCTATCCGGCTAAAAAGTTCAAGGAGACTGATGTGTGACTAGAAACGGGTTCGAGCCGATGAAGGCCTTTTCAAAGGCTAACCCACTCACTGTTCTCCATCCCCAGTGAAGACGGAGCTAGGGTGAAAGGATTTACGATGCACCACGAGCCATTTCAGTAAGATACCAGGAAGATTTTCCAGCGAGTCTGGAAACTCCTTCTCTCAAATTTTTAAATATAACAGTCTCATCTGTCTTGGGAAGTACAGGCGGATCAACCAACTTCTCCAAGTCCGTTACATGTTGCCGACTTGTACTTCCCAAGCGCTTAGTACAGTGCTCTGCACACAGTAAGTGCTCAATAAACATGACTGAATGAATTCTGGCTCCAATGAGGAGACGGGTATAATCTCACTGGATCCATTTTTGATGGTGATTTCTGTTTATAAGATGATTCCAATAGAATCTGCAACGCAGTACTTCTAATTATTCCATTTTCTAGAGTTAAGTGCCCACCAGTTTTTGTCCCAGCTCACAGGTACGCCCAAGTAAAGAAGCGGTAAAGAAGCCTTCCGCCATCACCGCTCCCTAGTCTGGCTGGCCATCCGGCCAACCTGCTCCCTGAGAACTGGAAGCCGGAAGATGTAATAATAATAATACTAATACTACTACTAATAATAATAAAGGCATTTATTAAGCGCTTACTATGTGCAGAGCACCGTTCTAAGTGCTGGGGAGGTTACATGGTGATGAAGTCGTCCCACAGGGGGCTCACGGTTTTCATCCCCATTTTCCAGATGAGGGAACTGAGGCACAGAGAAACATGTCAAGGCGCTCTAGGCATACAACTCCTGCTCAGACTGGGCTACAGATGATCTGAACGACTGTTCTAAATTGCACAGCAAACTGGAAGGCGGTGAGGGTGGCTTTTATTTCTGGAAATCAATCAATCAATCAATCAATCATATTTATTGAGCGCTTACTATGTGCAGAGCACTGTACTAAGTGCTTGGGAAGTACAAATTGGCAACATATAGAGACAGTCCCTACCCAACATTGGGCTCACAGTCTAAAAGAAAGAACACAGGCCCGGGAGCCAGAGGACCTGGATTCTAAAACATGCCTGCTGTGTGACCTTGGGCAAGTCACTTCACTTCTCGGAGCCTCAGTTCCCTCATCTGTAAAATGGGGATGATGACTGTGAGCCCCACGCGGGACAACCTGATCACCCTGATCCTCTAGACTGCAAGCCCACTGTTGGGTAGGGACCATCTCTATGTGTTGCTGACTTGTACTTCCCAAGCGCTTAGTACAGTGCTCTGCACACAGTAAGCACTCAATAAATACGATTGATTGATTGAGTGTATCCCCCCAGCGCTTAGAACACTGCTTTGCACATAGTAAGTGCTTAACAAATACCATTGTTATTATTATTATTATTATTATTATTAATCGCAGCTCCACCACGAACCAGCCGTGTGACCTCGGGCCAGTCATTTAACTTCTCTGTGCCTCAGTTCCAAAACGGGGATTCGATAACTGCTCTCCCTCCTACTCAGTCCGTGAACCCCATGTGGACCCCGAGTATCTACCGCGGCGGTTGGGACAACCACAGTTACTGAAATTATTATTATATGTTCCCATATAACACAAATTATGCATTTTACTTTTGAGACTGCGACTAAATCGCTGCTCTGAACGCGGCAGATGCCGACAGTCATTAAATGCTACTGATGACAATGATGATCATAATAATAATAATGGTGGCATTTATTAAGCGCTTACTATGCGCAAAGCACTGTTCTAAGCGCTGGGGAGGTTACAAGGTGATGAGGTTGTCCCACGGGGGGCTCAGTCTTCATCCCCGCTTTACATTCATTCATTCAGTCACATTCATTCATTCATTTCTTCAATTGTATTTCTTGATCGCTGTGTGCAGAGCACTGCACTAAGCGCTTGGGAAGACCACATTCTGTCCCCATGTTCAACCATCAGTAATGTGCGAAAAACTACAGCAAAATAAACAAGGCATTACCGGAGAGAAGGCGGACCAGATGTTTCTGGATCAGGCTGGGCGGCGAGGTAATCCTCTGGGCAACGGTAAACTGCACCAAGGCTTTAAGACCGCTGTGCTGGATTATAGGAAACACAGACGTGGGGGGGAAATAATTGAAAATGGAAAGGAAAGTGAATTTTCTCACATCGATCCGGCTGAAAACCTGGGGCTGCAACAGCCACGATCATAATCATCACGACGTTCAGCGCTTACCGTGTGGGTAAATATACGATTATCAGATCAGACACAGTCCCGGCCCCACATGGAGCTCACCGGCTATTTTATCCCCATTTTACAGATGAGGAAATGGAGGCCCAGAGAGGTTAAGCAATTTGTTCAAGGTCCCACAGGAGGCGAGTGGCAAGACTGTGATAGGAACAAAGATCTCCATCCTTTTCCAATTACTTTTTCATTACTTTACTTCACTACTTACTTTGCTTCATTACAAATACTTTTTCATTTCGGTTTCTGTTGTGGTTCTGAGGTTTCTAAGGCATGTTTTAAGCCCCTCTATATTTTGGGGGCCATCGTGGGTTTTTTTCAATTTTATTTCCCTGTGGGACTTAGGGCACTCTTCCCGGGGTCCACATCTTGGGGTGGACAGCTGAAGATCGGCTTGGCTCCCAGTAACATTCTCTCCCCATGAGACCTCGCTAATTATCCCAGTGTGCTTTTAGGTTACACATTTCATGAAGCCAAGCTACTTGAATAGTACGGCATTTCCCTTTTTGTAGTATGTATTGCAACTGGGGACCAATGTGTTTAAGACCCAGACTGGAGGGAGGGAGAAGAGGAGAGCCAAGAAGCCACTAGAAATCATTCCAAGTCCATGAAAATCAATTCAAACCGCATTCTTTCTTAATACCCGGGCCTTCACAGCACATTTTGGGTAGAACGCAATTAGGGCATTAAGGACACTATGAGTGGTGAAATTGTCACCAGGCCCACGGGTCTGGCTCCAAAGATATTGGCATAACTGATATTCCATTCTGCACTGCGTAAAGTTCTGCATTCTTGGTTAAGAACGTAACCCCCGTGCTGTAGGAGGACATGAGCTTATCTGAATCAATCAATCGATCGTACTAATTGAGCGCTTACTGTGTGCAGAGCACTGGACTAAGCGCTTGGGAAGTCCAAGTTGGCAACACATAGAGACGGTCCCTACCCAACAGTGGGCTCACAGTCTAGAAGGGGGAGACAAGAGAACAAAACGAAAAGTATTAACAAAATAAAATAAATAGAATAGATATGTACAAGCAAAATGAATAAATAAATAGAGTAATAAATCCGTACAAACGTATATACAGGTGCTGTGGGGAAGGGAAGGAGGTAAGGTGGGGGGGATGGAGAGGGGGAGGAATCCCCATTGGGATTTTCTTGGGAGAGCCCAAGAAAAGCTTTCCGGTTTCGTAGGGGTCTGAGCTCCCGCGAGTGGGGAAGAATGGGAACCGTCAGCCAGCTATGGGGTGCAGCGGGGGGACCATTCTCTTTTCCTTTAAAAGCGTGTGTTGCGATGAAAGAGAAAACGGGGGATGTAGAGCCTTCTCCGTACTGCCAAAGCAAAGCCCAAAACAGAACGAGTCTTACGCGGCAGTCGTCTGACCATGGAGGCCAATGTAGATGCGATTGAGTGCTCAGTCCAGTGCGCTGCACACAGTAAGCGCTCAATAAATACGACTGAATGAATGAACACGGTTATCCGGAGAAGCCAGTGGGCTAAACGAACAGTGTGAGGAGTGGGGATTCCAAAGGAGAGAAAAGTACAACCCGAGCCACGACCCCAGACTTCCTCTTTGGCTCATTCATACCTGCCTGTTCTGGAGGGCTCCAAACAGGGGTTTCCCTTCGTCTCCCAGGAGATTTTCTTGAAAAAGGAAAAAAGAAATATTAGTATCACAGAGAGTTCATTCACTCATTCATTCAGTCGTATTTATCGAGCGCTAACTGTGCGCAGAGCACTGCACTGAGCGCTTGGGGAGTCCAAGTCGGCAACATCTAGAGACGGTCCCTACCCGACAGTGGGCTCACAGTCTAGAAGGGGGAGACAGACAACAAAACCAAACATATTAACAAGACGGGCCCTCCTAAATGCGGTCGGTGCTGGGTTTCTGGGGATCCCACCCGGGGCAGGCAGCATCATCTGCAGCGGCAGCATAAATTCCGCGATTCCCTTCAGGGTGTCGGAACCGAACGCCAACCGGTTTCCCCTGAGAAGCGGGACTGAGGCCGCACTTGTGGCCAAATGGCCTCCGAGGAACTGGGGCGCGCTCTGCCTTCTCTAAGTCACCTCGGTGACTGCGTTAAACTCCTAACCGGCCCTCACCCGCCTACTGATCCGCTCTTCTCCGTCCCAAACTCACCTACTCAAGTTACCTCAATTTCGCGTCTCCTCCGTCGACCTCTCGCCTGAGTCCCTAAATTCTCCCTCCCGCCTCCCTTCCCCTCTGAATCGGTAACACCACGGCTCTCCCCGTCTTCCAAACCCTCTTGAAATTTCACCTCCTCCAAGAGGCCCACTCCGATGACCCTGCCCACTCATCGGGTTACATCCTCCTAACTGACGCTTTGACATTTCCATGACACGGGAGGACCTGTCTATTGACGCGCTGACGCATCCATTTTACGGGCCGCGGTACCTAAGCATAAACTCAGATACACATTCCCTTTTTCCCCTTCCTCACTCTCTCAAACTCCCATCTCTGTCACGTGTAATCAAGGCCCTCTCCTCAGCCCTCACATACCAATACGAACTGCCTAAAGAGCCAAAAGACGGAATTTATAAATTCTTGCGACTTGGAATCTTCTAGTGTAAAAAAAAATGAAAAGTTTAGTTGCGAAACTATAGATATAAAGACCGATTTTGTTGTTAATATGCATCAAGCACCGTACTAAGTGTTGGGGTAGATAGAAGATAACCGGGTTAGTCACGGTTAGTCTAAATAGGAGGGAAAATCCCATTTTACAGCGGAGGAAACTGAGGTATAGAGAAGTGAAGTGACTCGCTCAAGGCCACAGATCACGCAAAAGTGTCCGCACCAGAAACATCCATTCATTCATTCAATCAGATTTATTGAGCGCTTACTGTGTGCAGAGCACTGTACTGAGCACTTGGGAAGTACAAGTCGGCAACATACAGAGATGGTCCCTACCCAACAATGGACTCACAGTCTAAGAGAAGCAGCGTGGCTCAGCGGAAAGAGCCCGGGCTTTGGAGTGACAGGTCACGGGTTCAAATCCCAGCTCCGCCACTTGTGAGCTGTGTGACTTTGGGCAAGTCATTTCACTTCTCTGCGCCTCAGTTACCTCATCTGTCAAATGGCGATGAAGACTGTGAGCCCCCGTGGGACAACCGGATCACCTTGTAACCTCCCCAGTGCTTAGAACAGTGCTGTGCACATAGTAAGTGCTTAATAAATGCTATCATTATTATTATTATTATTATTATTATTGGTTCAAATCCCAGCTCTGCCACTTGCCAGCTATGTGACTTTGGGCAAGTCACTTCACTTCTCTGTGCCTCAGTTGCCTCATCTGGAAAATGGGGATGAAGAAGACTGTGAGCCTCCTGTGGGACAACCTGATCACCTTGTAACTTCCCGAGCACTTAGACTGGTGCTGTGCACATAGTAAGTGCTTAATAAATGCCATTATTATTATTATGGGTTCAAATTCCGGCTCTGCCACTTGTCAGCTGTGTGACTTTGGGCAAGTCGCTTCACTTCTCTGTGCCTCAGTTGCCTCATCTGGAAAATGGGGATGAAGACTGTGAGCCCCCCGTGGGACAACCTGATCACCTTGTAACCTCCCCAGCGTTTAGAACGCTGTTGAGCACATAGTAAGCCCTTAATAAATGCCATTATTATTATTACTAATGCATCTCAGATGTGGCCCTTGTCCATCTCATGACTACATCAAAACCGCTTTTTAAGCACAGACCAAGGGGAAATCTCTGCCACTTGTCAGCTGTGTGACTTTGGGCAAGTCACTTCACTTCTCTGTGCCTCAGTTACCTCATCTGGAAAATGGGGATGAAGACTGTGAGCCCCCTCCGTGGGACAACTTTATCACCTTGTAACCTCCCCAGCGCTTAGAACGGTACTGTGCACATAGTAAGCTCTTAATAAATGCCATTATTATTATTTTTATTATTACTAATGCATCTCAGGTGTGGCCCTTGCCCATCTCATGACTTCTCCCCCTTCTAGACCGTGAGCCCACTGTTGGGTAGGGACCGTCTCTGTACGTTGCCAACTTGTACTTCCCAAGCGCTTAGTACAGTGCTCTGCCCACAGTAGGCGCTCAATAAATACGACGGAATGAATGAATGAATACATCAAAACCGCTTTTTAAGCCCAGACCAAAGGGCAATCTCTAGGGAGAGGAAGGCACTCTGGATTTCAGCTTATTCCCGATCCGGTAAGTGTACCGAGGCACTGGATGGTGAATGCACAACTGCTCCACACGATCCCCGGGATGCGAGGATCCGTTTCGCTGGGAGGCGCCTTCAGGCCAACTCTGTAGACCGTCGTGGCGAAGAGGACCAGCATTTCCTTGTTGCTGCCGGAGTACTTGGCTCTAGAAGGCAAGAAGGAGAGCAGTGAACAAGGAGGCAGTAACGGCTGTTTCCCCTCTAGACTGCAAGCTTCTTGTGGGCAGGGAACGTTGTTACTCCCTGCACTGTACTCTCTCAAGCTCTTAGCTCGGTACTCTGCACGCACAGTAAGTGCTTAACAAATGCCATTAAAAAAACGTTCACCATTCACTCATTCAATCGTATTTATTGAGCGCTTACTGTGTGCAGAGCACTGGATTAAGCGCTAGCTTCATCAAATTTACCAACTCTATTATAGTGTAATAATAATGAGTGCTTACTATGTGCACAGCACTGTTCTAAGCGCCGGGGAGGTTACAAAGTGATCAGGTTGTCCCATGGGGCGCTCATGGTCTTCATCCCCATTTTCCAGATGAGGGAACTGAGGCCCAGAGAAGTGAAGTGGCTTGCCCAAAGCCACCCAGCTGACAACTGGAGGAGCTGGGATTTGAACCCACGACCTCTGACTCCAAAGCCCGGGCTCTTTCCACTGAGCTTCTCTATTGTAATAATAATAATAATGGCATTTATTAAGTGCTTACTATGTGCAAAGCACTGTTCTAAGCACCAGGGACGTTACAAGGTGATCAGGTTGTCCCACGGGGGGCTCACAGTCTTTATCCCCATTTTACAGATGAGGGAACTGAGGCCCAGAGAAGTGAAGTGACTTGCCCAAAGTCACCCAGCTGACAACTGGCAGAGCTGGGATTTGAACCCATGACCTCGGACACCAAAGCCCGGGCTCTTTCCACTGAGCTTCTCTATTGTAATAATAATAATAATGGCATTTATTAAGGGCTTACTATGTGCAAAGCACTGTTCTAAGCGCCGGGGAGGTTACAAAGTGATCAGTTTGTCCCACGGGGGGCTCACAGGCTTCATCCCCATTTTCCAGATAAGCGAACTGAGGCCCAGATAGGTGAAGTGACTTGCCCAAAGTCACACAGCAGACATGTGGCGGAGCCGGGATTTGAACCCATGACCTCGGACCCCAAAGCCCAGGCTCTTTCCACTGAGCCACGCTGCTTCTCTAGTACTTGGCAGTCAGGCAATCGCATTTGTTTAGCGTCACTGTGTGCAGAGCACTGTACTAAGCGCTCGGGAGAGCCCAATATAACAATCAACACTTTACCTGCCCATAAAGAGCTTATGGTCTAGAGGGGACAACGGACGTTGCTTGCGTTACTTGCAACTCTTCTCCATCCATCCATCGAACCCCAGAGAGAAGGGGAACTTAGGAGGAAACTAAATCCCAAATACCGCCGAGAGGGAAGCTTCGTGGGAGACTGTAAGACGCTCGCTTGGAAACCAGCCGTAGACAGGGAAGGATGACGGGGGACCGGGAAGTTGGAGCGGGAACAGCTCAGAGAGACAAGGCTGGAGCAGGGACTCTGACACAACGTCAGGCCCGGAGACGGATCTGAGAGGGGATGGATCCAAGAGGAACCCCACAAAGTTCAGGGGCCCGGAACGGCGGGACTCGGGAAGGAGGACGACTCCGATCTCTGAGGAGAAAGGGTCGGCGACGGATCTATGGTGGGGTGGTCACGATTCTGTGGGAAGGACTCGACAGAGTCCTCATCCCCACCGCCTTACCTCCTTCCCCTCCCCACAGCATCTGTAATATATGTATATATGTTTGTACGGATTTATTACTCTACTTATTTATTTTACTTGTACATATTTATTCTATTTATTTTATTTTGTCAATATGTTTTGTTTTGTTGTCTGTCTCCCCCGTCTAGACTGTGAGCTCGCTGTCGGGTAGGGATCGTCTCTCCATGTTGCCGACTTGGACTTCCCAAGCGCTTAGTACAGCGCTCTGCACACAGTAAGCGCTCAATAAATACGATTGAATGGAATACCACTGGGGGAAAAAAAGGGAAAGAAAGGGACCTGGAAAAAAATGGGGGAAAGCGCCTGGGAAATGGAGAAGGGGTGGAGAGAGAGGGCAATTTCCACTTCTCAAGCCAAGGTCCCGGGTCTTCACCTGGCCACCAAAATTAAGGCTAGGGGGAGGGATGATATTCATTCATTCATTCATTCATTCAATCAATTGTATTTATTGAGCGCTTACTGTGTGCAGAGCACTGTACTAAGCGCTTGGGAAGTACAACTGCCACTGTGCTGTAGCCACGTGGGAATCAGAAGCTCGCTAGTGAAAACTCTAGGGGTTTGCCCGCCCCGCAGACGCTCTACTAAAACTTGTCAAAATCTTGGTGGTTTTCAACAGTTCAGTGGTCCCGACAGAAATTTACAATCTTGATAGAAAACTGGCTCGTTTTCCTCCCTCCTAATAATCAGCAGCTTGAGATGGGAATACTCACGCGGGCCGGACTCCAAAACTCAGAATAGAATGGAAATCCGAAGTGGAATCGCTTGTTCCTCGCTGAGCCCCGAGCAGACCTTTAGGTTGTTCTCCTTGCAAATCGAAAGAGACACATACACACACAGAAATTACAAACAAATCTCAGTACATTGACGTGCTCTTTTGAAGCAGCGTGGCTCAACGGAAAGAGCACGGGATTTGGAGTCGGAGGTCATGGGTTCAAATCCCGCTCCGCCAACTGTCAGCTGTGTGACTTTGGGCGAGTCACTTCGCTTCTCTGGGCCTCAGCTCCCTCATCTGCAAAATGGGGATTAAGACTGTGAGTCCCCACTGGAACAACCTGATCACCTTGTAACCTCCCCAGCGCTTAGAACAGTGCTTTGCACATAGTAAGCGCTTAATAAATGCCATTATTATTATATAGTATGTGAGAAGTAGCGTGGCTCAATGGAAAGAGCCTGGGCTTTGGAGTCAGAGGTCATGGGTTCAAATCCCGGCTCCGCCAATTGTCAGCTGGGTGACTTTGGGCAAGTCACTTAACTTCTCTGGGCCTCAGTGACCTCATCTGTAAAATGGGGATTAAAACTGTGAGCCCCCCATGGGACAACCTGATTCATTCATTCATTCACTCAATCGTACTTATTGAGCGCTTACTGTGTGCAGGGCACTGTACTTAAGCGCTTGGGAAGTCCAAGTTGGCAACATCTAGAGACGGTCCCTACCCAACAGTGGGCTCACGGTCTAGAAGGGGGAGACAGACAACAAGCCAAAACATATTAACAAAATAAAATTAATAGAATAAATATGTACAAATAGAGTAATAAATATGTACAAATATATATGCATCACCATGTATGTAAGCACTTAATAAATGCCAGTATTATTATTTACTATGTACAGAGCACTCGACTAAGTGCTTGGGGGAATAAATTAGAAAAGAGTTAGCATACACGTTCCCTATCTACAATGAGCCCACAGTCTAGAGGGGTGGGAGAGGTAGATTTGGGGGTTGTCTGTATAGTTGTCTGTTGTACTTCCCAAGCGCTAACTTGTACTTCCCAAGCGTTTACTACAGTGCTCTGCACACAGTAAGCGCTCAATAAATACGACTGAATGAATGGAGAACGGTAGTCAAAGCCCTAAGAGCATATAAGTTTTCCAGGAGGGCGAGCACAGATGAAGAACAGAAGGGGACGTAGAACTGAGAGTTGTCGGGCTCCGACATATCAGGCAGAGGAGCCAGCAGACGAGACTGAGAAGCGACGGCCAGAGCGATGAGAGGACGGCCTCAGTGAACCCAAGGAATAGACTGGGTCTCTGGGAGGAGAGGGGGGTCCACGGCGTTGAAAGCAGCGGAGGGGCCAAGGAGGATTAGGATGGAGTAGAGGCTGTTGGGTTTGGCAAGGAGAAGGGCAAGTTTTCATTCCCACAAGACTCCAATAAGTATGCCGCTCTCCACGATCGGTAGTGACCTCCACACTGTCAAGCTGAACGGGTCCTGCTCTTTCCAAGTCCTCCGTGACTTCCCCGCTGCCTCTGACACTCTCCCTCCTTGCAGTGCGATCAGACCTCGCCTTTCCTGACACGGTATTCGCCTGGTTCTTCTTCTCGGTCACGTGTTCTGGCTCCTCTTCCATCTCTCATCCCCCGCTACGCGGACTGCTTCTAGCCACCACCACACTTCCAATTGAAAACCCCCCAAAGCAGGCACTTTGAGCTCCACATGTCCAGATCAAATAGCCCTGTCTCCGTCCTCAACCCAGCTCTTTCCGCCCCACTGCTGCCCGCCGACAGGCTTGGGATGCTGCCCCAGTTTCCAGGGGTGAAGTCCCAACTGGGGCGGCAAGCTCTCCGATTCCAGGAGAGGCTCGTCCGGGGTTCCAAAAATGGTCAAGGGGCCATCTCTCGACCTATTAATTAACGGTGGCATTTCTTAAGCGCTTACTAGGTGCAAGGCAGTTTTCAGCGCTGGGGAGGTCACAAGGTGATCAGGTGGGCCCACGGGGGGCTCCCAGTCTTCATCCCCATTTTTACAGATGAGGTGACTGAGGCCCAGAGAAGTGAAGTGACTTGCCCAAAGTCACCTCTGACCTCTGACTCTGACTCCCGAGCCCGGGCTCTTTCCACTGAGCCACGCTGCTTCTCTAGTTACCTGCTTAATTACCTCTAGTTCTGCTTAATTACCTCTGCCTCCTCACTCCTCTCCTCAGACCATGAACTACAACTTTGAAAGAAGTCTGTCACTCTGATCCAACTCTCTGCTGCCCTTCTTAATCCTGGCTCAGATCCTCCTCTTCCCTATCTGACTCCCTCAGTGGCCAGCGCTCTTCCCATCTCTCCTCACCCAAATGCACACGGAAGACCAGTTTAGGTGTTGTGCAGATCTGGGCTGACTGGTGGTTACTCAGTCTTC
This sequence comes from Tachyglossus aculeatus, assembly GCF_015852505.1. Taxonomy (NCBI): domain Eukaryota; kingdom Metazoa; phylum Chordata; class Mammalia; order Monotremata; family Tachyglossidae; genus Tachyglossus; species Tachyglossus aculeatus. The sequence continues at coordinate 807,562 of NW_024044828.1, forward strand.
TCTCAATTTCTGAGGGGTGAACTCCCAGGCAGGGATGGGGACGGCATCCCCCAGTCCTAAGAGTTACGCCGCGACCCAACGAGGGCTGTGTGAAGGCCTTTCCCTCGGCTAACCTCACTTCTCGAGAACGTCCAGCGGCATGACAGCTTCTGGGAGAGGGAGCAAGGGCAGACGCTCTCCTCCGAATGGCCCAGGACACGGTACCGAGGTAACTAATAGTCTTTTACACCCCTGGCTAGTTAATAGCATCCTTGCTGACAAACTTTCTCATCTCTTCGTGTTCCGATTATATGTGCTTAGCCATTCCTCGGATGCTCTCGTGCCCCCCTCGTGCTCTCAGAGACGCATCTGTTTCTAAAATGAGCAACCCTTTCTCCGATCAGAGCCTCTCGGGAAACCCAGCCAACGTGCAGGCGCCGATGATTTAACCGACAACAGCCGGGCGCCGTTTGTTTTCCCGCTAAAACACCATCTGTGACTTTTGGCAATCAAGCTACGAGCAAGCGAGGGCCGAGGTGACTCGCAGAGCAAACCTTTGGCGCTTTTCTGTTGGTAGCCTGCTATTCTGGCCATGACGATTTCCAACCACCGAGCCGGGGTCAAAAGTTGCGCGACGGCTTCGGCGTCCTCGCTGAGAACAGAAACACAAAGCGGAGTTACCAACACTTGACCGGGCAGAGCCACGTCGCCCGGCTCCGTTTACGCGGCGGTCGGCTCACTCGGGGGCCGGAACTACCCGGCAGACGCGAGCCGGGCCGATATCCAAAGCCGCCCCGGGCACGGGGAGACGGAATCCGGCTAACAGTTGACGAGGGGCATCCCGCAGCCTCACGGATCAGAGGGGGAAGTATTCCCCCAAACCCACCTGTTCATCCTCTGGGTTTGCGGCGGCAGGATCGGGATCACGGTGTTGCACAGGGATTTGCAGAGAGGACAGAGGTATTCTCCGCTCTCCAAGTCGAAGAGCTCGACGTGAAGGCGCTGCCGCGAGTTCAGCTGCATGGCTTCGAAGTACCTGCCGGGCCCCAGAGGACAGCCATTAACTCACAACGGCACAAGGGAATCAAGCCGCTCGCCCTCGGCTCCGTTTCATTTGAGACTTCGGGGAAGAGGGCCCCCAGCTCCAAGTCCCCATGGGCGGAGAACCATGCGGGGTGGGGCCGAGGAGCCAGCTTGTAAGCGGAAAAATGAAGGCTGGGCCGCGGTGGAGGCCCAGAAAGCAAAACAAAGGCCCAGAGGCAGTGGGAAGTGGCTCCCCTTGTTGGCGCTTCTCTTCCCGGGTGAAACTTCCACTTCACAACCGACGCCAAATTCTGGATAAACCCGGGAACGAACCCAGCGGTCGCTTGAGACTTGGCCTTGACTTACGGAGTGGGGGACAGAGAAAGACCACAGAGAAGGGCAATGGCCATGCCTCAGAGTCAATGCGGGTAGGAGGCGAGGGGGGCGGCGAACCTGTCCCCACAGGTTCAGTAGTGTGGCCTAGTGGAAAGGGCCCGGGCTTTGGAGTCAGAGGTCATGGGTTGAAATCCCTGCTCCGCCAACTGTCACCTGGGTGACTTTGGGCAAGTCACTTCACTTCTCTGGGCCTCAGTTACCTCATCTGTAAAATGGGGATGACGACTGTGAACCCCATGTGGGACAACCTGATCGCCTTGCAACCTCCCCAGTGCTTAGAACAGTGCTTTGCACATAGTGAGAGCTTAATAAATGCCATCATTATTATTATTAGTGGAAAGGGCACGGGCTTTGAAGTCACAGGTCATGGGTTCAAATCCCGGCTCCGCCAACTGTCAGCTGGGTGACTTTGGGCAAGTCGCTTCACTTCTCTGGGCTTCAGTTCCCTCATCTGTAAAATGGGGGTTGACTGTGAGCCCTTCATGGGACAACCTGATCGCCTTGTAACCCCCCCAGTGCTTTAAACATAGTGAGAGCTTAATAAATGTCATCATTATTATTATTAGTGGAAAGGGCACGGGCTTTGGAGTCAGAGGTCACGGGTTCAAATCCCGGCTCCGCCAACTGTCAGCTGTGTGACTTTGGGCAAGTCACGTCACTTCTCTGGGCCTCAGTTCCCTCATCTGTAAAATGGGGGTTAAGACCGTGAGCCCCCCGTGGGACAACCTGATCGCCTTGTAACCTCCCCAGCGCTTAGAACAGTGCTTTGCACATAGTAAGCGCTTAACAAATATCATCATTATTATGGGGCCTGGAGTCAGGGGACCATGGTTTCTAGTCCCAGCTCTACCAATGGTCTGGGTAAGTCACTTCACCTTTCTGGGCTTGCTGTGACAGTGCTTTGCACATAGTAAGTGCTTAATAAATGCCATTATTATTATTAGTGGAGCTGCAGGGAGTTATGGCAGGGAAGAGAGCCCGGATTTTACTGTTGCTCACTGGAGGGAAAGGATCGCTCCCCACTCTCAGGCAGGGTGGTTATCCCCGATGCAGAGAAAGGCCAAGTCTTCCGTGGGCCTCTCTGGCACAACGAGAGTACTGGGGCTCTCCCTTTCCCATCCTCAGGAATGGCAGCAGCGTTTCTTGTACCTCTCTCGGCGTGTTTCACTGTACTAGGGACTGAATAATGGTGCCACAAAGTCCCTTTCTACTAGAATCTTAACTCTGGGGTCGGGGGGGACCTTAAAAAGTATTGACAACTGGACCGGGGGGGAAAAAACCCTTAAAAAATATTTACAACTGGACCGGTCACTATAGATAACACAAAACCACCCACTACATAGGGGCCAGGAAAACCGAAGCTGGGTTTCCCACTTGTCCTCCCATCCACACAAAGCCCGGGAGGGCCGGCTTCGGGGCCCGCGGAGACAGGAGGAGCAGGGGAGGACTGAGGGAGAGAACTGGGGAAGAGGCAGTGAGGAAGAGAAGGGAGGTCTGGGTCGCGGAGAAGTACAGGGGGAATGGCGGAGGAAAAGTGCCGTGGTACGCTTTGGGACGGATATTTTCCCCTCAGGTTGGGCGGCACGCAACGCAACGAGGACTTACTTCTGCCAGCACGCAGCGTGCATCACGTGGCCACAACTGCCGGTGTGGACGCCACAAGCCAAGTCCGGATTCATGAAAAGGGGATCCAGCGCTTCTAGTACAAACAAAAACGCCATGCGCGTGAAGGGTGAGAAACCAGGATATAAGAAGGACACCCAGCACGATATAAACACTGACTAATTGAAACAGGATTGTTTTTTAATTTTACAGATTACTTGCTTATGTCCTTGAGGGCAGGAAGTGTGTCTACTGACTCTACTGGAGTCTCCCATGTGCTTAGAATAGTGCTCTGAACACAAGTTGGCAACATATAGAGACGGTCTCTACCCAACAGTGGGCTCACAGTCTAGAAGGAGGAGACAGAGAACAAAACAAAACATATTAACAAAATAAAATCAATAGAGTAAACATGTACAAATAAAATAGAGTAATAAATCCGTACAAACATATATACATATACACAGGTGTTATGGGGAGGGGAAGGAGGTGAGGCGGGGGGGTGGGGAAGGGACGGAGAAGAGGGGGAGCTTGTACTTCCCAAGCGCTTAGTAAAGTGCTCTGCATACAGTAAGTGCTCAATAAATACGACTGAATGAATGAATGAATGAATGAATTAGTTCTAGACCGTGAGCCCGCCGTCGGGTAGGGACTATCTCTATATGTTGCCAACATATAGTCCAGTGCTCTGCACACAGTAAGTGCTCAATAAATACGACTGAATGAATGAACCAATGAATTAGTACTCACTAAATACCACTAATTATCTGATTAGTAGCAGAAAAGCTACTCCAGCTTGGTCAGGAATTAGACAGTACGAGGGCCACATCCGTGAATTTCATGTCCAGTTTTGAGAAGGGACCTCAGGAGACAGACATGGCGTGGCCCGCCGCAGAGATTATGGGCCTGGAGATCAGAGAAGAGACAGAGAAGCAGCGTGGCTCAGTGGAGAGAGCCCGGGCTTGGGAGTCAGAGGGCGTGGGTTCAAATCCCGGCTCCGCCAACTGTCAGCTGGGTGACTCTGGGCGAGTCACTTCACTTCTCTGGGCCTCAGTTCCCTCATCCGTCAAATGGGGATGAAGACTGTGAGCCCCCCGTGGGACAACCTGATCACTCTGTAACCTCCCCGGCACTTAGAACAGTGCTTTGCACATAGTAAGCGCTTATAAATGTCAACATTATTATTATTAGAATGGGAGAAGATACGATCCCCGCCCACAAGGGTATTAAAATCTAGTGTGTTAGCCTCCGCCTCCTGATACTAAATGTCACGCTCCTCCGTCCCGCGACGGCGAGTTCTCAAGCCAGAAAAGAGCCCCCCAGTAATCGATCGATGGGTTTACTGGAAGACGAAGTAGAGGACCTCACCCGCTGAGAGTCCCGGAGACTTCCCTCTGTGCTGAGTTAAGGCAGTGGAATTCTGGACGCAGGCCGATAACACCATGGCGGCATTTTCCAGCCTCACTTCCTGTTCTTCCTGACAGAGGATACAGGTCAGCAACTCTTTGTCACCAAGAGACGGACCCCGGTTGGGTCCCAGAGCAACTTTGGAGTTGGCAATGACAGACGACGAGCTACCAAAAAAGAAGGCAAAAAGCAGAAATCAGAACTGCCCTTTCCGAAAGACGGCACTGAAATGAACAGGCAGACGAGGGTAAGTCCTTCCCTCCGTCAATTCTTCCCTCCTTCCCCGCAGTCCATTCTGTCGATCAGTGATACGTATTGAGTACTTACCGGACTAAGCACTGTATGATGATGATGATGGCATTTATTAAGCGCTTACTATGTGCCAAGCACTGTTCTAAGCGCTGTGGAGGTTACAAGGTGATCAGGTTGTCCCACGGGGGGCTCACAGTCTTCATCCCCATTTCACAGATGAGGTAACTGGGACCCAGGGAAGCGAAGTGACTTGCCCAAAGTCACCCAGCTGACAGTTGGCGGGGCCGGAATTTGAACCCGTGACTGGGCTCTGTCCACCGAGCCACGATAGGGAACGTGTCTACCAGTTCTGTTATATTGTACTCTCCCAAGCACTTAGTACAGTGCTCTGTCCTCAGTAAGTGCTCTACAAGTACATTTCATCGATTGATTCTAAGTTACATGGCCAAGACGTGATGGGTAGGAGAGCTATTAAAAAGACAGGGACACTGAAAGCTAAAATGCCTCCGTAATTTCCTTTCGTTTGAAAATACGTCAGATTTCGAGACATCTTATTTTACTGAGAAGGGAGTGGGGGGAAAGCGAGGCACAGATAGGTTCGGTGTTGTCTTTCAGCTTCATTTAAATGGCAATTGAACGGATTCAGAAGCTGCATATCCGACTACAGATTTAGGTTTGTCGGTAAGTTTCAAAATGAACATCAATTACAAATGACTTCACGCATCTCGATCCGCCCCCACATGTGAACGTTTGGCCCGTCACAGGTTCTGAATGTTGGTACTTGGCTAAGGATGTCGACAGGAGGACTACAACATTCGAGATTTTTCCTTTCCCTGCCCACAGGCTCTTATAAAAGAGCTCTACAGAGCAATTCTGCTATGGAGCAATTCCTTGTGTCTTACCTTCTGTTATCCATCCAGTCGCCCAGCTCTAATTCCGGGGTGTCCTGAGAATGCTGACTGCGCCCAACGGGCATCAGCCCGCCGAGCGTGTGAAGGTGGCCACGCAGATAGGCCATGGCAGACCTCATTATGGTCCGTATGTACAGTAAGTACTCATCTGTAAAATGGGGATTAAGACTGCGAGCCCCCCGTGGGACCGCCTGGTCACCTTGTAACCTCCCCGGTGCTTAGAACAGTGCTTTGCACGTAATAAACGCTTCATAAATGCCATTATTATTATTATCACTAGGCTCTGAAAATCGAATTGGAGCACACAAGTAGGAATTTGAAGCCTTCACGTTCTGGCCCCTTTTCCGCAGCCGGTATCCCTCGTCTCACTGAAAAGACTGTACCCCTCCCAGCCAAGCAAGCCTACTTATTGCCCCTTCGAGTCTGAAACCCCTCACCCCTCTTTCCTTTGAACCAACTCCTCTTCTCCACACCTCCCTTTCCCAGACCAGGCCCACCTGGCTCTCTCACCTCTCCAATCACTCCACCCGTGCCCTGAATCTATTTCCACCTCTGTTCAGCTACGGCTTCAACCCACTGGAGTCCAAGGGGACAAACACCAGGAGTGGAGTGGGAACCATTCTACGTCAGGAAGGCCCTAAGAAGTCGGAAGGAACATTGAGAGAAGCAGCGTGGCTCAGCGGAAAGAGCCCGGGCTTTGGGGTCAGAGATCGTGGGTTCCAATCCCGGCTCCGCCGACTGTCAGCTGGGCGATTTTGGGCGAGTCGCTTCACTTCTCTGGGCCTCAGTTCCCTCATCTGGAAAATGGGGATGAAGACTGGGAGCCCCCCGTGGGCCAACCTGATCGCCTTGGAACCTCCCCGGCGCTTAGAACGGTGCTTTGCACATAGTAAGCGCTTAATAAACGCCATCATTATTATGATTATTATCTGACCCCAGAGACGGCGCCGGCTCCCGGAATGAATAAACTACCCAGCCAAGCTCAGGTCGCAGAATTCGCTTCCCAATTCCCGCTGAGTTGGAGAACGATCGACGACTGCCTCACGTCGGCATCTCTCCGGTGGGCGGCTTCCCCGACCGTCAGTGGCTGGGCCGGGGCCTTTCAAACTCAAACGCCGAGTTCAAACAGCCCCGATACCGCTGACTGACCGAGGCCGCTCCATCTCTAATCAGTGCTTGCCGGAAGCATCCCTTCGCTTCCGTCGGAAGCCTCTTCCGCTTACCTCTCCACCTCCATACCGGACTCCTCTCTCCCCTGGGTCTCCACTGTGTTCTCGTACAAGAGTTTGTGGGTTTCGATGAAATTCTTCTGGAGGGCGGACATCTGGGCCATGATCTTCTGACGATGCAGCCGGGCGGCCTCCGCCTTCCTCTTCCGTTCCGCCTTCTCTCCGTCCTGAGAGCTCTGACCGGGGGAGACGCGACCAAAGGCAACGTCAGGCTTTTTCCAACTGTTCTGTCTGAAGAGACTGCACTGATTCAACCCCGTCAGTCAGAAACCCCAAGCGTGGCCCCGCACGGATTTTTCTTCCAAAAAAACAGATTAAATAGTCCAGTCGGGAACCGTAACAGACCTGCACTTGTTTCAGGATGGTGAGCAGAAAGACAGCTCTCCCGGGAAAGAGGCTCCCAAATTAATAAGAAGCAAATTCTCAGGATCCAAATGGCCCACGCTCTTCTTGAGGAGAAAAGCAGTGTGGCTCAGTGGAAAAAGCCCGGGCTTAGGAGTTAGAGGTCATGGGTTCAAATCTCAGCTCCACCAATTGCCAGCTGGGTGACTTTGGGCAAGTCACTTCACTTCTCTGGGCCTCAGTCCCTCATCTGTAAAATGGGGATTAGGACTGTGAGCCCCAAGTGGGACAAGCTGATCACCTTGTATCTCCCCCAGCACTTAGAACAGTGCTTTGCACATAGTAAGAGCTTAACAAATACCATTATTATTATTATTCTTGGACTTCATTCATTCATTCAATCATATTTATTGAGCGCTGTGTGCAGAGCACTGTACTAAGCGCTTGATGCCTCCTGACTCTCCTCTTTCCTCTTCCAACCAGAGCTCACGACTCCCCCCCCGCCCCGCCCAAACCTCTCCAGTGCTTCTCACAAGAGTTACCTCACTCATCAGTTTCATCTATTTGTTCCTGATTTAATTATCGACTTAGGTCTATTTTCCTATCTATTGTCTCACTCGTAACTATGGTAACTTCAGCTGCATCTGCAGCGATCCCCATTAGAGAGGAAACCACACAAGGAGCACTTTGGTGTGTGGGTACGCTCCCCACGTGCGTGGGCCAGTGCTCCTCGAGAGAAGGTATTTAGCCAGTCCGAGTCAAGCTGACGCTGAAGGCAGAGAGAACGCAGATTCCAGGGAAGCAGCAATGACTCCCTCAATTTATTAGATTCTTTAATAAAGAAGAATCAACGTGGCCTAGTGGAAAGAACACAGGCTTGGGTTGAAATCCCGGCTCTGCCTCTTCTCTGCTGTGCAGCTACGAGCAAGTCACTTAACTTCTCTGGGCCTCATCTGTAAACTGAAATTAAATCCCACCCCTTCCTAGTTAGACTCAGTCGATCTCTGAGGGCGTGGACTGTGTCCACGCTCTTCATCGTCTATCTGTTTCCGCACTTGGGAGAGTGCCTGGGACGTAATAAACGCTTAACGCACGCCATGATTACGATTACTCACCTCGGTGGTCTTTACAATGTCCGTCCCCGGTGAAACCGTCCCGGAAGTCAGACTGGATTTTTCTCTCAGTTGTTTCACCACATCGAACATCTGCGAGGAGAAAGCAAAGCGTTCAAAAGGCACGAAGACGGAGTAAGGAGGAGAAATCCGTTAGTCTGCCGCGAGGTCCAGTGCTTAGAACAGTGCTCTGCACATAGTAAGCGCTTAATAAATGCCGTCGTTATTATTATTAACCTCAGACTTGGAGCAGCAAGCTCCAAAATCCTTCAAAGGACCACAAGTTTTCATCGATCCGACGCGACCGATTTGATAAACTGGCCCAGTAGCAGCCCTCGATTTCATTCCCTCTAAGTCTCCTGTGGGAAGGTAACATGTTTACCGATTCTGTTGCCATCTGACTCTCCCCGGTGTTCAGTACAGTGCTCTGAACCCAGTAAGCACTTAATAAATGTCACTGATAAAGAGATTTCATTGCCCTATTATCTCTCCCGGGAGTCATCATAGTTTCTTTAAGTTCAAGATAAGAACAGAATTTTCTTAAGTATAATTTACATGCTATGATTGACTGAAGTGTACACGATGATGATGATGATGATGGCATTTATTAAGCACTTACTATGTGCATTGCACTGTTCTAAGCGCTTGGGAGGTTACAAGGTGATCAGGTTGTCCCACGGGTGGCTCACGGTCTTAGTCCCCATTTTACAGATGAGGTAACTGAGGCACAGAGAAGTTAAGTGATCCTTTCAGCCATTTTTCCCTCAGTCATGTTTCCCAGACTGAGCCCCCTTTCTCCCTCTCTTCCTCCCCATCTCTCCGGCCCTTCCTCCTTCCCCTCCCCACAGCACCTGTATATATGTTGGAATGGATTTATTTCTCTATTTATTTTACCTGTCCATATTTACTCTATTCATTTTGTGAATGCTGTGCATCTAGCTTTAATTCTACTTGTTCTGACGACGTGACGCCTGTCCACATGTTCTGTTTTGTCGTCTGTCTCCCCCTTTGAGACTGAGAGCCCGTTGTCGGGGAGGGACCGTCTCTCTGTGTTACCGACTCGTACTCCCCAAGCGCTTAGTCCAGTGCTCTGCGCACAGTAAGCGCTCTCGATAAATACAATTGAATGAATGAATGACTGTTCAGTAGCCAATCTCCAGTGGCTACCAATCAACCCATGCATCAGGCAGAAACCCCTCACCCTGGGCTTCCAGGCTGTCCATCCATCCCCTCGCCCCCTCCTACCCCACCTCCCTCCTCTCCTTCTCCAGCCCAGCCCGCACCCTCCGCTCCTCTGCCCCTAACCTCCTCACTGTGCCTCGTTCTCGCCTGTCCCGCCATCGACCTCCAGCCCACGTCATCCCCCTGGCCTGAAATGCCCTCCCTCCACACATCTGCCAAGCTAGCTCTCTTCCTCCCTTCAAGGCCCTACTGAGAACTCATCTCCTCCAGGAGGCCTTCCCAGACTGAGCCCGCTCCTTCCTCTCCCCCTCCTCCCCTCTCCATCCCCCCCTGCCTTACCTCCTTCCCTTCCCCACAGCACCTGTATATATGCTTGTACGGATTTATTACTCTATTTATTTATTTATTTTACTTGTACATATCTATTCTATTTATTTTATTTTGTTAATATGCTTTGTTCTCTGTCTCCCCCTTCTAGACTGTGAGCCCACTGTTGGGTAGGGACCGTCTCCATATGTTGCCAACTTGGACTTCCCAAGCGCTTAGTCCAGTGTTCTGCACACAGTAAGCGCTCAATAAATACAAATGACTGATTGATTGATTGATAGGGTTAGTTTCATTGAAGAGTAGAGCCGCGAGAGCTCATCTATTGAAACCAAACCTCTGGGCGGAAACAGGATTGTCCGGTTCGCCCCATTCTACCTCTCCACTGATGTACAACGCTCTTCCAGCGTCCACTTATTCACTGCTCCCCGATCTCGTCTACATGGCCGCTGATCCCTTTTCCACATCCTCCCCCTGACCAGGAGCTCCTTCCCCGCTCCGCGTATACCAGACGACCACTCTCCCAACCTCCAAACCATTATTTAGGCCACATCTTCTCCGAGACGCTGTTCCCGATTAAGCTCTCTTTCCCTTCTGTGTCGTCTCGGCACGCGGATTCATTCATTCATTCAGTCGTATTTATTAAGCTCTTACTGTGTGCAGAGCACTGGACTAAGCACTTGGGAAGTACAAATCGGCAACAGATAGCGACGGTCCCTACCCAACAGTGGGCTCACAGTCTAGAAGCAGCATGGCTCAGTGGAAAGAGCCCGGGCTTTGGAGTCAGAGGTCATGGGTTCAAATCCCGGCTCTGCCACTTGTCAGCTGTGGGACTTTGGGCAAGTCACTTCACTTCTCTGGGCCTCAGTTCCCTCATCTGTAAAATGGGGATGAAGACTGGGAGCCCCCTGTGGGACAACCTGATCTCCTTGTAACCTCCCCAATGCTTAGAACAGTGCTTTGCACATAGTAAGCGCTTAATAAATACCACTATTATTATTATTATTATTTAGAAGTGGGGAGACAGACAACAAAACAAGTAGACAGGCGTCAATACCATCAAAATAGATAAATTCATTCATTCAATCATATTTATTGAGCGCTTACTGTGTGCAGAGCACTGTACTGAGCGCTTGGGAAGTACAAATCGGCAACAGATGATATTTTAAGTGCTTATTATGTGCAAAGCACTGTTCTAAGCGCTGGACAGGGCTCACAGTTTTAATCCGGGACCTCTGGGGCATCTGACACTTGCCGCCACCCTCAACCCCACAGCACGCATCCTTAAATTACATATTAAAAGTTACTGACGGATATTAAACATCCCTCTCATCATCTAGATTAAAAACTCATTATGGGCATGGAACAAGTCTGCTAATTCTGTTGTACCGTGCTTCGTATAGCGCTCTGTACGTAGTAAGTGCTCCCAAAATACCATCGATCGATCGACTGACTGTCAGAGTGAAGGCGATATCCTAGCTCAAAGCATGCTGGTTGTACCGTACTTTGCCGAGCGCTTCGTATAGCGCTCTATACGTAGTAAGTCCTCCCAAAATACCATCGATCGATCGACTGACTGTCCGAGTGAAGGCGATATCCTAGCTCAAAGCATGTTGGTGGTACCGTACTTTGCCGAGCGCTTCGTATAGCACTCTCTACATAGTAAGTCCTCCCAAAATACCATCGATCGATCGACTGACTGTCCGAGTGAAGGCGATAGCCTAGCTCAAAGCATGCTGGTTGTACCGTACTTTGCCGAGCGCTTCGTATAGCGCTCTGTACGTAGTAAGTGCTCCCAAAATACCATCGATCAATCGCTTGACTGTCCGAATGAAGGCGATATCCTAGCTCAAAGCATGCTGTTTGTACTGTACTTTCCCGAGCGCTTCCTATAGCACTCTGTACATAGTAAGTGCTCTGGTCTAGAATGCCCTTCCTCTTTCATTCATTCATTCATTCGATCGTATTTACTGAGCGCTTACTGTGTGCAGAGCACTGTACTAAGTGCTTGGGAAGTCCAAGTCGGCAACATACAGAGACGGTCCCTACCCAACAACGGGCTCACAGTCTAGAAGGGGGCGACAAAAATACAAAAACACAAAAAAAAACGTACAAAAACTCTTTATAAGCGCTTAGTCCAGTGCTCTGCACACAATAAGCGCTCAATAAATACGACTGACTGAATGAATATCTGACCAATGATCGTTCTCTTCATCAGCCGCGACTTATTGAAAGCACATTTCCAAGAGGCCTTCTCCTACTAAGCCCTCTTTTCCCGCTCCCTTCTGTCACTTTTGCATTGAGCTTTACACCCTTTATTCACCCCTCCCTCAGTTCCACTTACGTACATTTCCAGAATTTAAAACGATGGCATTCTGTTAAGCGCTTGCTATGTGCAAAGCACTGTTCTAAGTGCTGGGGGGACACAAGGCAATCAGGTTGTCCCACGTGGGGCTCACAGTCTTCATCCCCATTTGACAGATGAGGTAACTGAGACTCAGAGAAGTGAAGTGACTTGCCCAAGGTCACACAGCAGACAAGTGGCAGAGCCGGGATTCGACCCCATGACCTCTGACTCCCAAGCCCGGGCTCTTTCCACTGAGCCACGCTGCTTCTTGTTAATTTAATGTAAGTTAATTTATGTCGGATCCCCCTTTAAACTGTAAGCACTGTGGGTAGGGAACACGTCTAACTACTCTCATATTTTGTACTCTCCCAAGGAAGAGGAGGGGAAGAAAGAGGAGGGGAAGGAAGAGGAGGGGAAGGAAGAGGAGGGGAAGGAAGAGGAGGGGGAAGAAGAGGAGGGGAAGGAAGAGGAGGAGAAAGAAGGACAGAAAGGAGGAGAAAGAAGAGGAGGGGAAAGAAGAGGGGAAGAGGAGAGGAAAGAAGAGGAGGGGAAGGAAGAGGAGGGGAAGGAAGAGAAGGGGAAGGAAGAGGAGGGAGAAGAGGAGGAGGGGGAAGAGGAGAAGGGGAAAGAAGAGGGGAGAGAAGAGGAGGGGAGAGAAGAGGAGGGGAGAGAAGAGGAGGGGAGAGAAGAGGTGGGGAAGGAAGAGGAGGGGAAAGAAGAGGAGGGGAAAGAAGAGGAGGGGAAAGAAGAGGAGGGGGAAGGAAGAGGAGGGGAAAGAAGAGGAGGGGAAAGATGAGGAGGGGAAAGATGAGGAGGGGAAAGAAGAGGAGGGGAATGAAGAGGAGGGGAAGGAAGAGGAGGGGAAGGAAGAGGAGGGGAAGGAAGAGGAGGGGGAAGAAGAGGAGGGGAAAGAAGGGAAGGAGGAAGAGGACAGAAATCTGGGGAGTATCCTAGGCTCATTACAGGGGCTCAAATCCAGGGAAAAGGTGACCCCAGGGGGAGTGGGAGCAAGATGGCAGTCTGGCCCCAAGATAGACAACTGCATCAAACTCAGTGAGACCCTTTTCCCCCACAGGTGGAAGGGGAAGCCTGGAAATCCCAGAGTCACTCAAATGACCAGAGGGAAGAGGAGGAGGGGAAAGAGGAGGAGGGGAAAGAGGAGGAGGGCAAAGAGGAGGAGGGGAAAGAAGAGGAGGGGAAAGAAGAGGTGGGGAAAGAAGAGGTGGGGAAAGAAGAGGTGGGGAAAGAAGAGGTGGGGAAAGAAGAAGAGGAGGAAGAGTCACTCAGCCCTCCAGCCCGGCAGGGCCAGAGGTGAAGGATGAACTCTGAGGCTCTGACTGTCTCTGGGGAAAAGCCAGTTTCACTTCCTTCAGAGAGACTGGACTCCGATCTACTCCAGAGGCCACAAAACAACTTGACTAGGCTTTATATATAATAACTAAAATACATCAGCAGCAGCAACAGCAGCGAGGCCTAGTGAAAAGAATGAGAGGAGTTGGGTTCCAATCCTGGCTCTGCAATTTGCCTGCTGTGTGACCGTGGGCAAGTCACTCGATGTCTCTGTGCCTCAGTTTCCTCGTCTGTGAAATGGGGAGAAAATATCTGTCCTACCTCTTACTTAGAAAGCGAGTCCTGTTTGGGATAAGGATTGAGTCCGAAAGGATTATCTTTTATCCACCCCAATGTCTCGTACAGTGCTTGACACAGACTAAGTGTTAAACAAATTCCATTATTATTATTATTATTAAAGGTACGTCTAAAGCCTTTAAACCAGCATCCATACCTGCAGTATCCAGGTGATCATGTCTTTCTGAGCCTCTAACTGGGGAATTCCTTTGAGTTTCTCCAAAAGCATTTGTACGTTGAGGGCATTCTCAGCTGAACTCCCCATCCCTATTTGAGAAAGCAGAGTACACTCATTTTCACCGGACCGGGCCCGTCTATCCAGGCTCCTGTAAAAACAGAGAAGCAGCGGGGCCTGGTAAAAAGAGCACTGTGCTGTGGGTCGCAAGGCCTGGGTTCTAATCCCAGGGCCTTCATGTGTCTGCTGGGTGGCCCTGGGGAAGTCACACAACGTCTCTGTGCCTCAGTTACCTCATCTGCAAAGTGAGTCCCATGCGGCAAGTAGACTGTGTCCACTCCACCCCAGAGCTTAGTACGGTGCCTGGCACAGAGTAAGTGCTTAACACATGTACTTATTGTTATTATACCACCAATAATAATAATAACAAAGATCCCCCCCCTTCTAGACCTTCTTCCTCAGACTGAGAGTCCCGTGTGGAACTGTGGGCAAGTCACTTAATGTCTCCGTGCCTTGATTTCCACGGCAGTGGCGTGTTTGGCACGTCAGAAGCTTTTATAAACACCACGAGTATTATTATTATTATTTTCATCCTCGGAACCTGGAACACGAGACTTGTGTCCACACTCGGTGAGGACAGTGAGCTACCCGGTCTAGTTCATGTGGTAAGCAGAACTGCCCGCTTAATAATAATAATAGTAACGATGGCATTTATTATTATTATTATTATCATTTTTAATGGCATTTATTAAGCGCTTACTATGTGCAAAGCACCGTTCTAAGCACTGGGGGGATACAAGGTGATCAGGTTGTCCCACGTGGGGCTCACAGTCTTCATCCCCATTTTACAGATGAGGCAACTGAGGCTCAGAGAAGTTAAGTGACTTGCCCAAGGTCACACAGCAGACATGTGGCGGAGCCGGGATTCGAACCCCTGACCCCTGACTCCAAAGCCCGGGCTCTTTCCACTGAGCCACGCTGCTTCTCTATTAAGCGCTTACTATGTGCAAAGCATTCATTCATTCAATCGTATTTATTGAACGCTTACTGTGTGCAGAGCACTGTACTAAGCGCTTGGGAAGTCCAAGTTGGCAACACATAGAGACAGTCCCTACCCAACAGCGGGCTCACAGTCTAGAACGGGGAAACAGACAACAAAACAAAACATATTAACAAAACCAAATAAATAGAATAGATATGTACAAATAAAATAAATAAATAGAGTAATAAATACATACTAACATATATACACATATACAGATGCTGTGGGGTAGATACAAGGTGATCAAGTTGTTGGGCAGGGATGGTCCCTGTTGCTGAACGGCGCTTTCCCAGCGCTTAGTACAGTGCTCTGCACACGGTAGGCGCTCGATAGATGCGCCTGAATGAACGAATGAATTTCAAAAACACACAAACAGCCAGTTACGTTATTTACAATTACAGTAGTGCCTCTGGTGATGCTTTCCCTACCCACCCATCACCGGCTAGCCAAGGGCACCCGGGGCCGGAGGGCTTCGTTAGCCCAGCGATGGGCTTAGTCCGAAGGAGAAGCCCCCCAGAAAGGTGTCCTGAATCACGGAGTGCCCGCTTACGGACTGTAATAAACCAACTCACGGAAAATCAATCAATCAATCGTATTTATTGAGCGCTTACTGTGTGCAGAGCACTGTACTAAGCGCTTGGGAAGTACAAGTTGGCAACATATAGAGGCAGTCCCTACCCAACAGTGGGGAAAACTCCCGAGGCCCCCGATAGCACGCTAGGGATCCTTCGGAAACTCTTCCGAGCGTTGAACACTAACAGTTTGCAGCGCTACGACTGGGGAATCGACACGGCCGAGGAAGAGACGGGTCCAGGCTCGGGAGTCCTAAACTCCACCACCTGTCTGCTGTGTGACTTGGGGCAAGTTGTTTCACTTCTCTGGGCCTCGGTGAGCTCCTCTGTAAAACTGGGACAAACGATTTGTTTCCTCAGACCGACTATTGCTGTGCGACTGTGGGCAAGTCACTTAATGTCTCTGTGCCTCGATTTCCACGACAGTGCCGCGTTTGGCACGGCAGAAGCTTTTATAAACACCACGGGTATTATTATTATTAGTTCCATCCTCGGAATCTGGAACACGAGACTTGGTGAGGACAGTGGGATCCGGTCTAGTTCACGTGGTAAGTAGAACTGCCCGCTTAATAATAATAATAATAATAATAATAACGATGGCACTTAGTAAGCGCTTACTATGTGCAAAGCACTGTTCTAAGCGCTGGGGCAGATACAAGGTGATCAAGTTGTCCCATGTGGGGCTCCCAGTCTTAATCCCCATTTTCCAGATGAGGTAACTGAGGCACAGAGAGGTTAAGTGACTTGCCCAAAGTCACACAGCTACGTGGTGGAACCCATGACCTCTGACTCCAAAGTCCGGGCTCTTTCCACTGAGCCGCGCTGCTCCTCGCGCTGAGCGCTTAATACACAGTAAGCGCTCAATAAATACGACAGTGAATGCACGCAATAGTCCAGGTTCAAAGCTGGACCGGGACTGGAAGACAATACACCGAAAACACGCAGTTCCAACCGTACTAACTTGATGCCTTAAAATAAAAGTCAAATGTTACTTCTTCCTCGGGAGCGTTTTGGAGTTGGTGCTTCTCTTCCAGCAAACCCAAAGAGAGAAGGTGAAGTACCTGAGGGAGAAGGAGAACAATCAGAGCGGTGAAATCGACTTTGAGATGAATTCAAGGGATGCCATATAAAAATCAATCAATCAACCGTATTTATTGAGCGCTTACTGTGTGCAGAGCACTGTACTAAGCGCTTGGGAAGTCCAAGTTGGCAACATATAGAGACAGTCCCTACCCAACAGTGGGCTCACAGTCTAGAAGGGGGAGACAGAGAACAAAACCAAACATATTAACAAAATAAAATAAATAGAATAGATACGTATAGGTAAAATGAATAAATAAATAGAGTAATAAATATGTACAAACATATATACATATATACAGGTGCTGTGGGGAAGGGAAGGAGGTAAGACGGGGGCGATGGAGCGGGGGACGAGGGGGAGAGTCTGAACGCACAAATCGCAAAATGCAGCTGCCTGAATCAATCAATCAATCAATCATATTTATTGAGCGCTTACTATGTGCAGAGCACTGTACTAAGCGCTTGGGAAGTACAAATTGGCAACATATGGCAACCTTTCCGTAACGGCAGAAATTTAGAGAAGAGTATTCTGTGTGTAATACGGAATCCCGGCTCCGCCACTTGTCAGCTGGGTGACCTTGGGCAAGTCACTTCACTTCTCTAGGCCTCAGTTCCCTCATCTGTAAAATGGGGATTAAGACTGTGAGCCCCACGAGGGACAACCCTGATCACCTTGTATCCCCCCCAGCACTTAGAACAGTGCTGGGCACATAGTAAGCGCTTAACAAATACCACCATTATTATTATTAATAGAGGCCCAAATGTATTTAACCCATGCTGAAAAATCTAAAGAATTACCTCTCGTTTATTTATTCATTCATTCATTCATTCAATGGTATTTATTGAGCGCTTACTGTGTGCAGATCACTGTACTAGGCGCTTGGGAAGGACAAGTTGGCAACAACTTATCTAATATTACACACATGCAATGAGAAAAATCCATGTTGCAAGTTACTTGGTAATGTTTTCAAATTTCCTCCTGGCAGGAAAAATTTCTCCCAGTATCTACTAGAGAAGCAGTGTGGCTCAGTGGAAAGAGCCCGGGCTTGGGTGTCAGAGGTCGTGGGTTCTAATCCCGCCTCTGCCGCTTGTCGGCTGTGTGACTTTGGGCAAGTCACTTCACTTCTCTGTGCCTCAGTTCCCTCATCTGGAAAATGGGGATGAAGACTGTGGGCCCCACATGGGACAACCTGATCACCTTATATCCCCCCCAGCGCTTAGAACAGTGCTTTGCACATAGTAAACGCTTAATAAATGCCATTATTATTATTATTATTACTGTAGTAAGCGCTTAATAAATACCATCATCATCATTATTATTATTATTATTCTCTGGGACTCAGTGACCTCATCTGGAAAATGGGGATTAAGACTGTGTATCCCCCCAGCGCTTAGGACAGTGCTTCGTACACTGTAAGCGTTTAAACAAATGCCATCATTATTATTATTATCATTACGAGTGTACTGTAACATTTGCAAAATTTAAAACATATTTTAATAATAATAATAATAATAATAACAGTATTTGTTAAGCGCTTACTATGTGCAAAGCACTGTTCTAAGCGCTGGGGAGGTTACCGGGCTCTTTCCATTGAGCCACGCTATTAATAATAATAATAATAATAATAATAATAATAATAATAATGGCATTTCTTAAGCGCTTACTATGTGCAAAGCACTGTTCTAAGCGCTGGGGAGGTTACAGGGTGATTGGGTCATCCCACGGCGGGCTCACAGTCTTCATCCCCATTTTATGTTCATTCATTCATTCAATCGTATTCATTGAGCGTTTACAGTGTGCAGAGCACTGTACTAAGCGCTTGGGAAGTCCAAATTGGCAACATAAAGAGAAGCACTGTTCTAAGCGATGGGGAGGTTACCGGGCTCTTTCCATTGAGCCACACTATTAGTAGTATTAGGACTAGTACTAATTATACTAATTAGCTATTATGTTGCCAACTTGTACTTCCCAAGCGCTTAGTACAGTGCTCTGTGCACAGTAAGCGTTCAATAAATACGATTGATTGATTAGTGATGCCATGCATTACTGGATTAGACAGTATTGTCTGACAGTGGCATTAAAATGCTTGAAAAAACCAAAGTTATCCATCTGGATATCCACAATCTTCTTGGTTAGGGACACATCATCATCTAACAGAGCTTAATATTCCCCTCTCTCTAGAGTAACCCACTATGAACCTGTTGTTGATTAAGTTATCGAAAATAAAATAATAATAACGGTGGCATTTTTGTTAAGCGCTTACTACGTGCAAAGCACCATTCTAAGCGCCGGGGAGGATAAAAGCCACTAAAGATGGTTTGCCACACAAAAAAGGTGCCGGATGCTGAGATAATGGTAATAATAATGATGAAGGCATTTATTAAGCACTTACTATGTGCAAAGCACCGTTCTAAGCGCCGGGGAGGATAAAAACCACTTAAGATGGTTTGCCACACAGAAAAGGTGCCAGATGCTGGGATAATAATAATAATAATGGCATTTATTAAGCGCTTACTACGTGCAAAGCACCGTTCTGAGCGCCGGGGAGGATAAAAACCACTTAAGATGGTTTGCCACACAAAAAAGGTGCCGGATGCTGAGATAAGAATAATCATAATAATGGCACTGATTAAGCGCTTACTACGTGCAAAACACCGTTCTAACTGCCGGGGAGGATAAAAGCCACTTAAGATGGTTTGTCACACAAAAAAGGTGCCGGATGCTGAAATAATAATAATAATAATGGCATTTATTAAGCGCTTACTATGTGCAAAGCACTGTTTTAAGCGCTGGGGAGGTTACAAGGTGATCAGGTTGTCCCACGTGGGGCTCATAGTCTTCATCCCCATTTTACAGATGGGGGAACTGAGGCCCAGAGAGGTGAAGTCACCCAGTCACCCCAAGTCACCCAGCTGACAAGTGGCAGAGCCGGAATTTGAACCCACAACCTCTGGCTCCAAAGCCTGGGCTCTTGCCACTGAGCCATGCCGCTTCTTGAGACGGAATGTGCTTCACACAAGACCTTATCCTGAGAGAAAAAGCTCATTGCAACATACTGTAATCCGCCTTAAACCCGAGGAAAATAATAATAATAATAATAATGATGGCATTTATTAAGCGCTTACTATGTGCAAAGCACTGTTCTAAGCGCTGAGGATCTTAACAGTGCTTTGCACATAGTAAGCGCTTAACAAATACCATCGCTAACAAATATCATCACTAACAAATACCATCACCAACAAACACCATCACCAACAAACATCATCACCAACAAACACCATCACCAACAAACACCATCACCAACAAATACCATCACCAACAAATACCATCACCAACAAATACCATCACCAACAAATACCATCACTAACAAATATCACCACTAACAAATACCATCACCAACAAATACCATCACCAACAAATACCATCACTAACCAATACCATCACTAACAAATATCATCACTTACAGATATCATCACTAACAAATACCATCACCAACAAATACCATCACTAACAAATACCATCACTAACAAATACCTTCACTAACAAATACCATCACTAACAAATATCATCACTAACAAATACCATCACTAACAAATACCATCACCAACAAATACCACCAACAAATACCATCACTAACAATCATCACCAACAAATACCATCACCAACAAATACCATCACTAACAAATACCATCACCAACAAATACCACCAACAAATACCATCACTAACAATCATCACCAACAAATACCATCACCAACAAATACCATCACTAACAAATACCACCACTAACAAATACCATCACCAACAAATACCATCACTAACAAATACCATCACTAACAAATATCATCACTAACAAATACCATCACTAACAAATACCATCACCAACAAATACCATCATTAACAAATACCATCACTAACAAATACCATCACCAACAAATACCATCGTTAACAAATACCATCACTAACAAATATCATCACTAACAAATACCATCACTAACAAATATCATCACTAACAAATATCATCACTAACAAATACCATCACTAACAAATACCCTCACTAACAAATACCATCACTAACAAATATCATCACTAACAAATACCATCACTAACAAATACCATCACTAACAAATATCATCACTAACAAATATCATCACTAACAAATACCATCACTAACAAATACCCTCACTAACAAATACCATCACTACAAATGAGTCCCCTCTTTGTGGGCAGGGAATTTGTCTGCTGTGTTGCTGCGTTGTAGTCTCCCGAGCGTTTAGCACAGTGCTCTACACACAGTAAGCGCTCAATAAATACGACTGATTGATTGACCTATTCGGGGGGAGGCAGAAAGGTTACGCTTTTGCGTAACTCCAGGTAAGTCCAACACTCTGTCAATAATCACATAGGAGTACTATGAGTAGCAAGCGCTTAGTACAGTGCTCAGCACACAGTAAGCGCTCAATAAATACGACTGACTGAACGAATGAATGAATACCAGTGACAACCTGACAGAGACGGAGCGTAATGAGAAGATGTAAAGGTCCAGGATATGAGCCTCGCTTTGAAGATCACTAAGAAAGTTGCTGGTTTCTCTTGCATCACTATTACAAAGCAGCGTGGCTCAGTGGAAAGAGCCCGGACTTTGGAGTCAGAGGTCATGGGTTCAAATTCCGGCTCCGCCCATTGTCAGTTGTGTGACTTTGGGCAAGTCACTTCACTTCTCTGGGCCTCAGTTAACCTCCTCTGTAAAATGGGGATTAAGACCGTGAGCCCCCGCCGTGGGACAACCTGATCACCTTGTAACCTCCCCAGCACTTAGAACAGTGCTTTGCACATAGTAAGCGCTTAATAAATGCCACCATTATTATTATTATTATTAAAAAAACAATAAATAACTCAAGTGCCACAGTGAGAGGCTAAGAATGAGCTGTATAAATTTCATAAATAGGAGACACTTGTCATTAACGATTTAAAAGACAAGTAAACCACAATTATGGTGAGAAGCAGCGGGGCTCAGTGGAAAGAGCCCGAGACTGGGAGTCAGAGGTCATGGGTTCAAATCCCAGCTCCGCCCATTGTCAGTTGTATGACTGTGGGCAAGTCACTTCACTTCTCTGTGCCTCAGTTAACCTCCTCTGTAAAATGGGGATTAAGACTGTGAGCCCGCCGTGGGACAATCTGATCACCTTGTAACCTCCCCAGCACTTAGATCAGTGCTTTGCACATAGTAAACGCTTAATAAATGCCACCATTATTATTATTATGAAAAAACAATAAATAATTCAAGTGCCACTTAGTGAGATGCTAAAAATGAGCTGTATAAATTTCATAAATAGGAGACACTTGTCATTAATGATTTAAAAGACAAGTAAACCACTATTATGGTGAGAAGCAGTGTGGCTCAGTGGAAAGAGCCCGGGCTTGGGAGTCGGAGGTCATGGGTTCGAATCTGCCACGTCAGCTGCGACTTTGGGCGAATCACTTCACTTCTCTGTGCCTCAGTTCCCTCATCTGGAAAATGGGGATTAAGACTGTGAGCCCCGCGTGGGACAACCTGATCACCTCGTATCCCTCCCAGTGCTTAGAACTGTGCTTGGCACATAGTAAGCGCTCAACAGATACCATCATTATTATTACTATCTTTTGGGGTTTTTTTTTTTCCAAAAGTGTTGGCCAAACATAAGAGAATGTCCTTCAATTAACTTGGCTATTTTAATATTTCGATTAAATATTTCAAAGTACGCAATAGCTGGTCTTGGGATTTTGTGATTATCTTTAGCTTCAGTGATTCCTCAATACGGGCAATTTTACCAACTGTTGTTCTATCAGAGACATACTGCATCAGTGCGGTTTATTTTTAAGAACTGTTTACCCCCACCCAGAATGAGCTGTGTGCGACCCAAAATGAGCCCGATTCCTGTCCACGAACCTCATCTGGGGTGTAACGTTGGCAAGCGCACAATCTTGGTGAAGCGCGGCACCGTCGCTGTATGCGGATCATCATCATCATCAATCGTATTTATTGAGCGCTTACTGTGTGCAGAGCACTGTACTAAGCGCTTGGGAAGTACAAGTTGGCAACATATAGAGACAGTCCCTACCCAACAGTGGGCTCACAGTCTAAAAGATGCAGTTCTGCCTTGGTCTGGGGCCAAAAGCAGCGTGTCTCAGTGGCAAGAGCCCGGGCTTTGGAGTCAAGAGGTCACGGGTTCGAATTCTGACCCCGCCACTAGTCAGCTGTGTGACTTGGGGCAAGTCACTTCACTTCTCTGGGCCTCAGTTCCCTCATCTGTCAAATGGGGATTAACGGGAGGCCCCGCCGTGGGACCACCTGATCACCCTGTAACCTCCCCAGTGCTTAGAATATAGTAAGAGCTTAATAAAGGCTGTGAGCCAACCTGATCACCTTGTAACCTCCCCGGCGCTTAGACCAGTGCTTGGCACATAGTAAGCGCTTAATAAATGCCATTATTACTATTATTATTATTAAAAGTCCAAGGTTCTCTGGGCTTGGAGTCCCTTCGCTCCGCTCTCTGGGATGTGGCTGAGATAGCGGCCACCCGAGGACCGTCCTGCCAATCTAGGGGAGGAGAAGACCCCATCCTGACAATCCAGGGGTTCGGCTCGGGGAAGGCCGCGGAGTTTCCTTTCCTCGCGATCCCTCCACGCCCGCTCTTCCGGCCCAAACCGTACCATCTGGATCATGGCTTCGGTCCACAGGTTGGTATCCAGGTCTGCCGCTCTCTGCAAGACGGTCCGCAGAATGTGCACCATCACGTCACAGGGCAGGAGGTTGACCACGCTGGCAAAGGCGGGGCTGAATTCCGGAGGCGGCGGCGGCGGGAGCGCTGAGGAGGAAATCCAGGCGGAGAGAAATGACTTCTCCAAGTCTCGCGCGGGAAACCAACGGGGAAAGAGAGATAATCGCCAGGATTTTCTCTCTCGTGAGCGAGAGCGTTCTTTCCTGGCAGTCACAATGAGCCAATATCCTTACTCTAATAATAATAACGATGATGTCATTTATTAAGCGCTGACTATGTGCAAAGCACCGTTCTAAGCGCTGGGGAGGTTACAAGGTAATAATAATAATAATAATAATGGCATTTACTATGTGCAAAGCACTGTTAATGATAATGGCATTTATTAAGCGCTTACTATGTGCAAAGCACCGTTCTAAGCGCTGGGGAGTTAACAAGGTAATAATAATGATGGCATTTGTTAAGCACTTACTACGTGCAAAGCACTGTTAATGATAATAATGATGATGGCATTTATTAAGCACTTACTATGTGCAAAGCACCGTTCTAAGCGCTGGGGAGGTTACAAGGTAATAATAATAATGGCATTTGTTAAGCACTTACTATGTGCAAAGCACTGTTAATGATAATAATGATGATGGCATTTATTAGCGCTTACTATGTGCAAAGCACCGTTCTAAGCGCCGGGGAGTTTACAAGGTAGTAATAATAATAATGGCATTTGTTAAGCACTTACTATGTGCAAAGCACTGTTGATAATAATGATGATGGCATTTATTAAGCGCTTACTATGTAATAGTAATGGCATTTGTTAAGCACTTACTATGTGCAAAGCACTGTTAATAATAATAATGATGATGGCATTTATTAAGCACTTACTATGTGCAAAGCACCGTTCTAAGCGCTGGGGAGGTTACAAGGTAATAATAATAATGGCATTTGTTAAGCACTTACCATGTGCAAAGCACTGTTAATGATAATAATGTTGATGGCATTTATTAAGCCCTTACTATGTGCAAAGCACCGTTCTAAGAGCTGGGGAGGTTACAAAGTAATAATAATAATAATGGCATTTGTTAAGCACTTACTATGTGCAAAGCACCGTTAATGATAATAATGACGATGGCACTTATTAAGTGCATACTATGTGCAAAGCACTGTTAATAATAATGACGATGGCATTTATTAAGCGCTTACTATGTGCAAAGCACCATTCTAAGCGCTGGGGAGTTTACAAGGTAATAATAATAATAATGGCATTTGTTAAGCACTTACTATGTGCAAAGCACTGTTCATGATAATAACGATGATGGCATTTATTAGCGCTTACTGTGTGCAAAGCACCGTTCTAAGCGCTGGGGAAGCTACAAGGTAATAATAATAATGGCATTTGTTAAGCACTTACTATGTGCAAAGCACTGTTAATAATAATAATGACGATGGCATTTATTAAGCGCTTACTATGTGCAAAGCACCATTCTAAGCGCTGTGGAGGTTACAAGGTAATAATAATAACGGCATTTGTTAAGCACTTACTATGTGTAAAGCACTGTTAATAATAATAATGACGATGGCATTTATTAAGCGCTTACTATGTGCAAAGCGCTGTTCTAAGCGCTGAGGGGATACAAGGTGATCAGGGTGTCCCACGGGGGAACTCCCAGTCTTCATCCCCATTTTCCAGACGAGGGAACTGAGGCCCAGAGAAGTGAAGTGACTTGCCCAAAGTCACCCAGCTGACAAGTGGCGGAGCCGGGATTTGAACCCGTGACCACAGACTCCAAAGCCCGGGCTCTTTCCAGTGAGCTACGCTGCCTCTCTGTTAAGCGGCGTTTTGTGCTAAGTAACTAGCACAAAATTCCTAAATGTCGGTTTTCACGCTCCCTGTCACCTCCACTCTACTGAGCAGCCTTCTTTTCCCGCTCCATCCCCGCTTACTCTCTCTGCGTTTCTCAGTGGGAAGAGCCCGGGCTTTGAAGTCGGAGGTCACGGGTTCGAATCCCGGCTCCGCCGCTTTCATTCATTCATTCAATCGTATTTATTGAGCGCTTCCCGCGTGCAGAGCACTGGACTAAGCGCTTGGGAAGTCCAAGTTGGCAACAAATAGAGACGGTCGCTACCCAACAGCGGGCTCACAGTCCAGTGGGCCCACAAGTCACCCACTTGTCAGCTGGGTGACTTTGGGCAAGTCACTTCACTTCTCTGGGCCTCAGTGACCTCATCTGGAAAATGGGGATGAAGACCGGGAGCCCCCCGTGGGACGGCCTGATCACCTTGTAACCTCCCCAGCTCTTAGGACAGTGCTTTGCACATATTAAGCGCTTAATAAATGCCATTATTATTATTATTATTATTATTATTATTATTATTATTATCTCTCCCCAGCTCAGCCCTGGTTCATCTTCCTTCCCTCCGCCGGCTATCCGACATCTCTCTCTTCCTTGAAAATTACTCTCTGAAATCTACCTTAAAGACAAGGCACCCTTCCGCGAGTCCCTTCTCCTACTCCCGACGTCATCGCTACATTCGCCTGCGTTCATACGGCCCCTGACGTACACAGGTTAGGTATTTACTTAATAATAATTCAATAATTTACTCGTTCGCCTCTATCTAATTGTGTGGCGACCGGGAACTCCTTAAGCGGGACTTTGTCTTTTTTTCTTCTGTAAACTCCCCAAGCACCGATGTCAGAGCTTTAAACATGGAACGGTTTCGATCGATTCAACTGAGGATGAGGATATTGATGCTGCTAGACGAGGACAGCGAGAGGAAAGGTAAATTTTCTACACGCAACGCTCCAGGGAAATGGAAGTCAGGTCTTCGGACCATCATCAATTGTATTTATTGAGCGCTTACTGTGTGCAGAGCAACTCTAAGGTCAGGCACTGGCTAAATCTTAATGGGTAAAGGAGAAGTGAGATGCTTAAATACTCTTCTCGGATGCCCAAGACGCCAAACCCGGTTCTTCCAGCCCTTCCTTTTTACCTTCATCTTTGTTTTCTTGTTTTCTTTTTTTCTTCTGCGTATGTTCGGCCTGCAGGAAAAACGGTCCGAAAAAATGCAATGAATGGGCAGTACGGAATTAAACTGGGTCAGAAACGGAGGGTAGCGGAACGTAAAGGAGATTGAAAGAAAGCAAGAATCATCCAGGACGTGTACATTACTCGTTCATTCATTCAATCGCATCTATCGAGCGCTTACTGTGTGCAGAGCACTGTACTAAGCGCCTGGGAAGTACAGGTCGGCAACATCTACAGACAGTCCCTACCCGACAGCGGGCTCACAGTCTAGAAGAGGGAGACGGACAACAAAACAGAACGTATTAACAAAATATTTTATTATTTTATTTATTTTCAATAGAATAGTGATTTATTAATTTACAATTTATTATCACAATTGTTTAATTTATGTGTTTATTTATTTACAATTATTTAATTTATGTATTTAATATTACAATTTATTCAAAATCAATCCTATGAAAGCAGCATGGCCTAATGGAAAAAGCACAGGTCTACGAGTTGGAGAAGGAGCGGGGCTCAGTGGCCGGAGCCCGGAATTGGGAGTCGGAGGTCGTGGGTTCTAATCCCGGCTCCGCCACTCGTCCGCTGGGTGACCTCGGGCAAGTCACTTCACTTCTCTGGGCCTACAGATACCACGTAAAATATATCCGAACAGAGAAACCTAATTATCGTTCTTTCTCACGGAAACTCAGGCCCAATTCCCAGCACACTGGATGCTTTTGCGGTTCTTTAGCTAACTTCAAACAGCCGGACTCCCGAACTGCATGACATTGGTACAGACCACTCCCGAACGTGCCTTACCCTAAGTTGTAGTTTTACCGCAAGTTGAAGAATTCGAAATTTACCCCCTACCTACCGCCTATAGGAAAGTGATGAAGACTTTGAAAAATACGTTGCATGAAGGTTAGAATGCTAGAAAGCCTGGAGTTGACACTGTTGACAATTCCTCATGGATAAAAATTCGCCCATGCGCATTATTTATGAATTTGCCTGCAATAAGTAGGGGGTGGAAAATGGGGATTTTTACCTGGTTCACTTGACTAATCCACCCCGAATCAGCTTTTAAAATTAAGGTTAATGTGGAAAAATATGTAGCTACTGAAAAAAAGTGTTTTAAGCTTGAACATTTCCACTGATAAAATGTACTCACGCCAATTTACTAATCTACCTAGATTTTGTAAGGGTTGACGTAAGTCATTATGGCATAATCAATCAATGGCACTTAATAATAATAATAATGTTGGTATTTGTTAAGTGCTTACTATGTGCCGAGCAATGTTCTAAGCGCCGGGAGAGATATAATAATAATAATAATAATGATGACATTTGTTAAGCGCTTACTATGTGCCCAGCAATGTTCTAAGCGCCGGGAGAGATATAATAATAATAATAATAATAATGATGGCATTTGTTAAGTGCTTACTATGTGCCAAGCACTGTTCTCAGCGCCAGGGGAGATATAATAATAATAACAATAATAATAATAATAATGGCATTTGTTAAGCGCTTACTACGTGCAAGTTGATCAGGTTGTCCCACGTGGGGCTCACAGTCTTAATCCCCATTTTCCAGATGAGGGAACTGAGGCCCAGAGAAGTGAAGTGACATGCCCAAAGTCACACAGCTGACAATTGGCGGGGTCGGGATTAGAACCCACGACCTCTGACTCCCAAGCCCGGGCTCTTTCCACTGAGCCACGCTGCTGCTCTAATTATTCTCTAATTATTAAGCGCCTGAGTCTCCGAACAAGTTCTCCTTAACCCCTAATGGATCTGGGACCAGAATTAGCGGAAATCTTCCTTGAGGCTGGGCTAGGTCTTGCTGAACGAACCCAATCCCCCTCATTTTTTTATGCTTTTTTTGGTTAAGTGCTTCTTGTGTTTCAATCACTGGGGTAGATACAGGTTTTATCAGGTTGGACACAGTTCCGGTCCCACATGGGGCCCAAAGTCCAAGTTCGAGTGAGTAGGATTTCAACCCCATTTAAATGAAACTGGGGCACAGAGAAGTTAAGTGGCTTGCCCAAGGCCACACGGCAAACAGCTGGCAGAGTCAGGATTAGAACCCAGGTCTTCTGGCTCCCAGCCACTCTGCAGCTTCTCAGAAATGTTGCTTGAAAATGGAAACCAAATGAAACCAGTCATTACGTTTGAGGCCCAGAAAGAAAACACAATCTTGACCTAAAAGTGACTTTAAAAAAAAAATGGTATTTAAGCACTTACTCTGTGCCGGGAATAATAATGATAATAATAATAACAATAATAATAGTGGCATTTATTAAGCGCTTACTATGCGCAAAGCACTGTTCTAAGCGCTGGGGAGGTTACAAGGTGATTTCACAGTCTTAATCCCCATTTTACAGCATCAGGGTAGATACAAACATGTTTCACACGGGGCTCACAGTCTTAATCCTCATTTTACAGATGAGCTGAGGCACCGAGAAGTTAAGTCACTCGCCCATAGTCACGGAGCGGACAAGGGGCGAAACCAGAAATAGAACCCAGGTCCTCTGACTCCCATTCACCAGGCCGCACTGCTTCCTGGAAATATAGGGCTTCCTGGCTTCATTTAGCCGACTCAATTCACTTCCCTGAGGGCCTGCCCCCTTTCAACCTCCCTCTCCTCTTCTAAGAAACATACTCCACGGAGGTAAATTCGGTCAAACTGCTCTCCCCACGGCCAGAACTACCAGTATTGGTCATCCCAGGTCGCTGACGGGGCCTGAGAGTTTCCCCATCGGGGTTGAGGAGACCTGAAATGGGAGTTTTCTGAAATATTAGCTTCTTGAAGCCTGCCCCTTCCCAGGTCCCTCAGCCCCCAAATCAGCTCTCTGCCCCCTTTTCACGCCCGCACTCATAATAAATGCGACTGGATGAATGAAGGAACGAGAAATTGGCACCTTTGTTCTCTCTGCAGACAGATCTTTCCAAAAAACAAAAAAGGAAAAGAAGAGAAAAGAAGAGAAAAGAAGAGAAAAGAAGAGAAAAGAAAAGAAAAGAAGAGAGAAGGGAAGGGAAGGGAAGGGAAGGGAAGGGAAGGGAAGGGAAGGGAAGGGAAGGGAAGGGAAGGGAAGGGAAGGGAAGGGAAGGGAAGGGAAGGGAAGGGAAGGGAAGGGAAGGGAAGGGAAGAAAAAAGAAGAGAAAAGAAGAGAGAAGGGAAGGGAAGGGAAGGGAAGGGAAGGGAAGGGAAGGGAAGGGAAGGGAAGGGAAGGGAAGGGAAGGGAAGGGAAGGGAAGGGAAGGGAAGGGAAGGGAAGGGAAGGGAAGGGAAGGGAAGAAAAAAGAAGAGAAAAGAAGAGAGAAGGGAAGGGAAGGGAAGGGAAGGGAAGGGAAGGGAAGGGAAGGGAAGAGAGAAGAGAAGAGAAGAGAAGAGAAGAGAAGAGAAGAGAAGAGAAGAGAAGAGAAGAGAAGAGAAGAGAAGAGAAGAGAAGAGAAGAGAAGAGAAGAGAAAAAAGAAAAGAAAAGAAAAGAAAAGAAAAGAAAAAAAAAGTGTCACTCAAGACCAACAATGAGAACGCAAATAGTCCTAGGGTCCTACCTTGCTGTGCTGCGTTTTAGAATAGTGATAGAAGAACATATTGAACTCCTTCGCAGCTTCATCCTTCAGCTCATAAACTCCATGGCCTGAAACACCCGGTCTTCTGAACAGACATAAAAGAAACAAATAAGCAGTTTGAATGGAGAGGAAAGGGCGGATTTGAGCGATATCGTGACGCTTGAATTGACGGGACTTGGCGACGGATTTGAGTACGTGGATGGAATGAGAGAGATAAGTTGAGAATAACGATGATGACGATGATGGTATCTGTTAAGTGCTTATTATGTGCCAAGCACCGTTCTAAGCGCTGGGGTAGATACAAGGTAATCAGGTGGGGCTCACATGGGGCTCACGGTCTTCATCCCCATTTTACAGATGAGGGAACTGAGGCACAGAGAGCTCTGTTGTATGGTACTCTCCCAAGCGCTTATCCTCGGGTCGACTCCATCTCTTTAGCCGGCTCTTTTCCTTCCTCTCCAGACCCAACTCCTCCTTTGGTTTGATCAATCGATCACTCCTATTTATTGAGCGCTTACTGTTTGCAGAGTACCATACTAAGTGCTTGGTACAACAGAGCTCCCTGTGCCTCAGTTCCCTCATCTGTAAAATGGGGATGAATAATGTGAGCCCCCCGTGGGACAACCCGATTACCCTGTATGTACCCCAGCGCTTAGAATGGTGCTTGGCACATAGTAAGCGCTTAACAAATGCCATCATCATTATCCACAACTTATCTGTCATTCATTCATTCAGTCGTATTTATTGAGCACTAACTGTGTGCAGAGCACTGTACTAAGCGCTTGGGAAGTACAAGATGGTAACATATAGAGACGGTCCCTACCCAACAGCGGGCTCTCATTCCACCCACATGAATGGGAAGCCAAGCAAACATCACCCAACAGTTGCTCCGATCAGAGTCTGGTCCCTCCCAGAGCGTATCCGGGAAGTTCAAAGTTTCCATCATCGATCTGCTCCTTTCCCTCCAACACTATGGAACATGCCACTGTTTTACTAGGTAGCTCGTCCGGGGCTTTAGGGAAGGAGTGTGTGAGGATTGGAGCAAAGGAGATGCAACTGAGGAAGACATCTGCAGGTGACCTGCATTGCCGCTCTGTAGATGCCCAGGGCTTCACAGAACTCTACACTTTCACATTATCCTCGAATCAGCTGTCTCAGTTAACCCTCGTATTCAATCTGCCTACCTTCACGTGGCTAAAAAGTCTTCCCTTTCCTCTCCATCCAAATATCTAACATCCTGATTCGCTCATTCATTCAATCATATTTCTTCAGCGCGTACGCTAAGAACCCGGGGAAGTACGGAGGTCACGGGTTCAGATCCCAGCGCCGCCAACTGTCAGCTGTGTGACTTTGGGCAAGTCACTTCACTTCTCTGGGCCTCAGTTCCCTCAGCTGGAAAATG
This sequence comes from Tachyglossus aculeatus, assembly GCF_015852505.1. NCBI lineage: Eukaryota > Metazoa > Chordata > Mammalia > Monotremata > Tachyglossidae > Tachyglossus > Tachyglossus aculeatus. The sequence continues at coordinate 838,896 of NW_024044828.1, forward strand.
GGGATTCATTCATTCATTCATTCAACTGTATTTATTGAGTGCTTACTGTGTGCGGATCACTGTGCTAAGCGCTTGGGAAGTCCAAGTTGGCAACATCTAGAGACAGGCCCTACCCAACAGCGGGCTCACAGTCTAGAAGGGGGAGACGGACAACAAAACAAAACATAGTAGCAAAATAAAATAAATAGAACATGTACAAGTAAAATAGAGTAATAAATCTGTAGAAACATATATACATTATACACAGATGCTGTGGGGAGGGGAAGGAGGTAAGGTGGGGGGGATGGGGAGGGGGAGAGGAAGGAGGGGGCTCAGTCTGGGGCAAGCCCTTACTGTGTGTCAAGCACTGTTCTAAGGATCGGGGTAGATACAAAATAGAAAAACAGTGTAGCTTAGGGATAGAAAGGATGATAATAATAATAGATCCCAAGGCCAGAGAGTCAGAAGGACCTGGGTTCTAATTCCAAGACTGTGAGCCCCCCGTGGGACAACCTGATCACCACGTAACCTCCCCAGCGCTTAGAACAGTGCTTTGCACAGAGTAAGCGCTTAATATGGCAATAAAGAGCGACAATCCCTGCCCACAACGAGCTCATAGTCTGGGGGTAGAGGAGGGAGGGGAGGGAGACAGACATCAATACAGAAAAACAGACATCAATATAACTAAATTACATTACAGATATATACCTAAAGTGCTGTGGGGTGAGAATACTGGGGGACGGGGAGAGGGAGCAAGTCAGTGTGACACGGAAGGGAGTGGGAGACGAGGAAAAGTGGGGCTTAGTCTGGGAAGGCCTCTTGGAGCAGACGGGCCTTCAGTAAGGCTTTGGAGCAGGGGAGAGTAATTGTCTCCGGGATCGGCGGAGGGAGGGAATACCAGGCCAGAGGTAGGATGCAGATCAGGGGTCGGAGGTGAGGCAGGTGAGATGGAGGAACGGTGAGAAGGTCAGCACGGGAGGAGTGACGTGGCAGGCTGGGTTGTAGAAGGAGAGACGTGAAGTGAGGTAGGAGGGGGCGAGGTGATGGCGTGATCTGCCTACTTCCCATATAATAATAATAATGATGGCATTTATAAAGCGCTTACAATGCGCAAAGCACTGTTCTAAGCGCCGGGGAGGTTACAAGGTGATCCGGTTGTGCCACGGGGGGCTCACAGTCTTCATCCTCATTTTCCAGATGAGGGAACTGAGGCCCAGAGAAGTGAAGTGACTTGCCCCAAGTCACCCAGCTGACAACTGGCGGAGCCAGGATTTGAATCCCCGACTTCTGACTCCAAAGCCCGGGCTCTTTTCACGGAGCCACGCTGCTTCTCTATAATAATATTAATAATGGCATTTATTAAGTGCTTACTATGTGCAAAGCACTGTTTTAAGCGCTGGGGAGGTTACAAGGTGACCAGGTTGTCCCACGGGGAGCTCACAGTCTTAATCCTCATTTTAACTGAGGTAACTGTTGAGGTAACTGAGGCCCAGAGAAGTGAAGTGACTTGCCCAAAGTCACACAGCTGACAATTGGCGGAGCCAGGATTTGAACCCATGACCTCTGACTCCAGAGCCCCGGCTCTTTCCACTGAGCCATGCGGCTTCTCAATCTACTACTATTCATTTCAAATTCTGCTCATGCATCCTAATGAAAGTCCATCTTAAACGGTGGTAAATTTATTTCTAATAATTGACTGATCTCAAGATAATTTACTCCTCCGCTAACCAAATACATTCCACACGAACTACAAGGTAGATGTGCTGATTGATACTACTACTACTACTAATAATAATGGCATTTATTAAGCGCTCACTACGTGCAAAGCACTGTTCTAAGCACTGGGGAGGTTACAAGGTGATCAGGTTGTCCCAGGGGGGCTCCCAGTCTTCATCCCCAGATAAGGGAACTGAGGCCCAGAGAAGTGAAGTGACTTGCCCAAAGTCACCCAACTGACAAGTGGCGGAGCCGGGATTTGAACCCATGACCTCTGACTCCAAAGCTCTTTCCACTGAGCCACGCTGCTTCTCAATCTACTACGATTCATTCCAAATTCCGCTCATGCTTCCTAATGAAAGTCCATCTTAAACGGTGGTAAATTTATTTCTAATAATTGACCGACCTCAAGATAATTTACTCCTCCGCTAACCAATCAAGTACATTCCACACGAACTACAAGGGAGACGTGCTAATTGCTACTACTAATAATAATGATAATAATAATAATGGCATGTATTAAGCGCTTACTGTGTGCAAAGCACTGTTCTAAGCGCTGGGGAGGTTACAAGGTGATCAGGCTGCCCACGGGGAGCTCCCAGTCTTAATCCTCATTTTCCAGATGAGGGAACTGAGGCCCAGAGAAGTGAAGTGACTTGCCCAAAGTCACCCGGCTGACAAGTGGCGGAGCCGGAATTTGAACCCACGACCTCTGACTCCAAAGCCCCGACTCTTTCCACTGAGCCACGCTGCTTCTCAATTTACTACGATTCATTCCAAATTCCGCTCCTGCTTCCTAATGAAAGTCCATCTTAAACGGTGGTAAATTTATTTCTAATAATTGACCGATCTCAAGATAATTTACTCCTCCGCTAACCAATCAAGTACAACCCACACGAACTACAAGGGAGATGTGCTACTTGCTACTAAGTACTTACTTGAATGTGGCCACTCTGTCGATCACTTGATCCAAGCCCGTTTCATTGTTCTCCTGTTGAAATGAGAAGTCGTTTTGTGAAAATGATTTTGCCTTTGAAGAATGTCTTTCTTCGGAGCAGTACGAGGGAACTTTCAAAACGAAAGTCTAAAACCGTACCCCAGCTTTCAACTACCCAGTGATACACACAGCCCGGGATATATATCCATATATCCGGTACATATATATATATATATATATATCGATATAAGAATATCGCTTCTCGGCCACTTGTCTGCTGTGACCTAATCAATCGGCCACATTTCCAGTGCTCAGGACAGTGCTCTGCACATAGTAAGCACTTATTAAATGTCGTTATTGTTATTATTATTATTAGTACTGAGTGCTCACTGCATGCAAAGCACTGTACAAAGCATTTGGGAGAGTCGGTAGATCTGTGGCTTGGCGGAAAGAGCACGGACGTCGGAGTCGGAAGTCGCGGGTTCTTACCCCGGCTCCGCCGCTTGTCATCTGGGTGACTTTGGAAATAAGGCGACCGAAAAACAGCACACACCGCAGATGCCGAGGGAAACATACTCACGTTCTCCGGCAAAGCCTTGGCGATGGCACTGTGAGCCATGGGCTCAATGCAGAGCAGGTGGATAATTTCGCGCGTGACAACCTCTTCTTTGCTCACATTCCCCACTCCGGGCACGTACCGCTCCCCTGATGTCAAGAGCAAGAAACAGGGACGGCACTCACACCCACGGACACGTGATTACGAGGCAGGGACGGGGCAAGGCTTATTAACGTCTTCGTTGGTTTCAAATCGTGGCTCGGTGGAAAGAGCCCGGGCTTTGGAGTCAGAGGTCAGGGGTTCGAATCCCAGCTCCTTCAACTGTCAGCTGTGTGACTTTGGGCAAGTCGCTTCACTTCTCTGGGCCTCAGTTCCCTCACCTGAAGACTGCGAGCCCCCCGTGGGACGACGTGATCACCTTGTAACCTCCCCAGCGCTTAGAACAGTGCTTTGCACATAGTAAGTGCTTAATAAATGCCATTATTATTATTATTATTGTTAAATCAGAAATCTGAGGTGGGACAAAGCGAGAAGACTCTCGGCGGGGCTCAGTGGAAAGAACCCGGGCTCGGGAGCCAGAGGTCGTGGGTTCTCATCCTGGCTCTGCCACTTTTCATTCATTCATTCAATCGTATTTACTGAGCGCTTACTGTGTGCGGAGCACTGTACTGAGCGCTTGGGAAGCACAAGTTGGCAACATCTAGAGACGGTCCCTACCCGACAGCGGGCTCACAGTCTAGAAGGGGGAGACAGACAACAAAACAAAACATATTAACCAAATAAAGGGAAAGAGCACGGGCTTGGGAGACAGAGGTCATGGGTTCAGATCCACCAATTGTCAGCTGTGTGACCTTGGGCAAGTCACTTAACTTCTCTGTGCCTCAGGGACCGCATCTGTAAAATGGGGGTGAAGACTGTGAGCCCCCCGTGGGACAACCCGATCACCTTGTAGCTTCTCCAGCGCTCAGAACAGTGCTTTGCACATAGTAAGCGCTTAACAAATGCCATTATTACTATTATCATTATTATTAAAATAATCCACTTGTCAGCCGGGTGACTTTGGGCAAGTCATTTAACTTCTCCGGGCCTCGGTTCCCTCATCTGGAAAATGGGGATGAAGACTGGGAGCCCCCCGTGGGACAATCTGATCACCCTGTAATCCCCCGCACAGTGCTTAGAACAGTGCTTCAATCAATCGATCAATCGTATTTATTGAGCACTAACTGTGTGCAGAGCACTGTACTAAGCGCTTGGGAAGTACAAGTCGGCAACATATAGAGACAGTGGGCTCACAGTCAGTGCTTCGCATATAGTGCTTTACAAATGCCATCATTATTATTATTATTGAATGAGGGGAGGGAGGGGGAAAGTCTGAAAACGTGGTAGGGTTCTCCCACTTTTACATCAGGGAGATTTTGGCCACAAAATCTCTCTTAAATTCCAATATTTTCCAAGAAGACAAAAACGTTCTGGGAAGAGAGAACTCGTGTTTGAATCGGATACTCTGGCCTCATCGCCCTGTTTCGATCGGCTATTTCTTCCCTTCCTCTCTCTCCAATCCTTTCTTCCTGTACTGCTGGCCCTTCTCTGCCACCTCTCAGAAATAATAATAATAATAATAATAATAATAATAATAATAATGGTATCTGTTAAGCGCTCACTATGTGCCAAGCACTGTCCTAAGGACTGGGGTAGCTACAAGGTAAAATTAAATATTTTGAAAAGCCCCAATGCAGACACGCTTTAAAAATAAGCAGTGGGCCAAATGGCTTAACCGTTAGGTGAACAGATTGTACTTCCCAAGTGCTTAGTCCAGGGCTCTGCACATAGTAAGCGCTCAATAAATATGACTGAATGAATGAATGAATCACTCAATAGTATGTATTAAGTGTCCACTGTTTGCCGCGCGCTGTACTAAACGCTTGAAAGAGTATAACAGCGTGGTTCAGTGGAAAGAGCCCGGGCTTGGGAGCCGTAGGTCATGGGTTCGAATCCCAGCTCCACCGCCGGTCAGTTAGGTGACTTTGGGCAAGTCACTTCACTTCTCTATGCCTCAGTTCCCTAATCTGGAAAATGGGGGTGAAGACTGTGAGCCCCCCGTGAGACAACCTGATCATCTTGTAACCTCCCCAGCACTTAAAACAGTGCTTTGCACATAGTAAGCGCTTAATAAATGCCATTATTATTATTATTATCTCAGCACCCGGAACCGTTTTTGTGTGGCAAACCATCTTGAGTGGTTTTTATCCTCCCCGGCACTTAGAACGGTGCTTTGAGCGTAGTAAGTGTTTAATAAATGCCATCATTATTATCATTATTATTATAGGGACAGTCTCTAGATGATGCCAACTTGTACTTCCCAAGCGCTTAGTACAGTGCTCTGCACACAGTAAGCGCTCAATACGATTGAATGAATGAATCCACATATAATAATAATAATGGCATTTGTTAAGCACTTACTATGGGCAAAGCACTATTCTAAGCACTGGGGGACACAAGGAAATCAGGTTGTCCCACGGGGGGAACTGAGGCCCAGCGAATAATAATAATAATAATGATATTTATTAAGCACTTACTATGCCCCAAGCACTGTTCTAAGCACTGGGGGACACAAGGAAATCAGGTTACCCCATGGAGGGGCTCACAGTCTTAATCCCCATTTTACAGATGAGGTAACTGAGGCCCAGAGAATAATAATAATAATAATGGTATTTGTTAAGCGCTTACTATGTGCAATGCACTGTTCTAAGCGCTGGGGGATACAAGGCGATCAGGTTGTCCCACATGGGGATCACAGTTTTAATCCCCATTTCTCCAGATGAGGTCACTGAGGCCCAGGGAAGTGAAGTAACTTGCCCAAAGTCACCCAGCTGACAAGTGGCGGAGTAGGAATTCGAACCCATGACCTCTGACTCCAAAGCCCGCACTATTTCCACTGAGCCACGCTTGGTTCTTCCCTCCTCCCAGCCCCACAACACTTATGTATATAACTGTACTTTATTTGTCTTGCCGTCTGTCTCCCCTCCTCTAATAATAATACTAATAATGATGGCATTTATTAAGCGCTTACTACGTGCCAAGCACTGTTCTAAGCGCCAGGGAGGTTACAAGGTGATCAGGTTGTACCACGAAGGGGCTCACGGTCTTAATCCCCATTTTATAGATAGGGAACTGAGGCCCAGAGAATAACAGTAATAATAATAATGGCATTTATTAAGCACTTACTATGTGCAAAGCACTGTTCTAAGCGCCGGGGAGGTTACAAGGTGATCAGGTTGTCCTACGGGGGGGGCTCACAATTTTAATCCCCATTTTACAGATGAGGGAACTGAGGCCCAGAAAAGAATAATAATAATAAAAATGGCATTTAATAAGCGCTTACTATGTGCAAAGCACTGTTCTAAGCGCCGGGGAGGTTACAAGGTGATCAGGTTGTCCCACGGAGGGGCTCACAGTCTTAATCCCCATTTTACAGATGAGGGAACTGAGGCCCAGAGAAGAATAATAATAATAATAAAAATGGCATTTATTAAGCACTATGTGCAAAGCACTGTTCTAAGCACTGGGGAGGTTACAAGGTGATCAGGTTGTCCCATGGGGGGCTCACAGTCTTCATCCCCATTTTACAGATGAGGGAACTGAGGCACAGAAAAGTGAAGTGACTCGCCCAGTGTCACAGAGCTGACAATTGGCGGAGCCGGGATTTGAACCCATGACCTCTGACTCCAAAGCCTGTGCTCTCTCCGCTGAGCCACAGCGCTTCTCTAGACTGTGAGCTTGTTGTTGGCAGGGAATGTGCCTGTTTATCATTGTACTGTGTTTTCCCGAGCGTTCAGTACAGTGCTCTGCACACAGTAAGCGCTCAATAAATACGAGTGAATGACTTGCCCAGGGTCCAACGGCAGACATGGGGTGGATCCAGGATTCGAACCCAGGCCACGCTCTCTCCGCTTCTCCGAGCGATCACGTAACGAAGCACCGAGGCGTCTCAAACTACTCCGATCGCAGACTAACAGTCGGCATTAATGGGAGAAAGTCCCGCCAACACCGTTCCTCCCCCCAAAAGGCTCCATGTCATAAAATACTGTCACTGTCCAGAGAAATTCTTCGTTCAGTACAGTGCTCTGCACACAGTAAGCGCTCAACAAATACAAGTGAATGACTTGCCCGGGGTCAAGCAGCAGACATGGGGTGGATTCAGGATTCAAACCCAGGCCACGCTCTCTCCGCTTCTCCGAGCGATCACGTAACGAAGCACCGAGGCGTCTCAGACTATTCTGATCGCGGACTAACAGTCGGCATTAATGGAAGAAAGTCCCGCCAACAACGTTCCTTCCCCTAAAAGGCTCCATGTCATGAAATACTGTCATTGTCCAGAGAAATTCTTCGTTCAGTACAGTGCTCTGCACACATTAAGTGCTCAATAAATACGAGTGAATGACTTGCGCAGGGTCAAGCAGCAGACATGGGGCGGAATAAGGATTCGAACCCAGGCCACGATCTCTCCGCTTCTCCGAGCGATCACGTACTGAAGCACCGAGGCGTCTCAGACTACTCTGATCGCAGGCTAACAGTCGGCATTAATGGGAGAAAGTCCCGCCAACAACATTCCTCCCCCCAAAAGGCTCCGTGTCATAAAATACTGTCATTGTCCAGAGAAATTCTTCGTTCAGTACAGTGCTCTGCACACATTAAGTGCTCAATAAATACGAGTGAATGACTTGCGCAGGGTCAAGCAGCAGACATGGGGTGGATTCAGGATTCGAACCCAGGCCACGCTCTCTCCGCTTCTCCGAGCGATCATGTAACGAAGCACTGAGGCGTCTCAAACTACTCCGATCGCAGACTAACAGTCGGCATTAATGGGAGAAAGTCCCGCCAACAACGTTCCTCCCCTCAAAAGGCTCCATGTCATAAAATACTGTCACTGTCCAGAGAAATTCTTCGTTCAGTACAGTGCTCTGCACACAGTATGCGCTCAATAAATAAAAGTGAATGACTTGCCCAGGGTCAAGCAGCAGAGATGGGGCGGATTCAGGATTTGAACCCTGGCCACACTCTCTCCGCTTCTCCGAGCAATCACGTAACGAAGCACCGAGGCGTCTCAGACTATTCTGATCGCGGACTAACAGTCGGCATTAATGGGAGAAAGTCCCGCCAACGACGTTCCTCCCCCCAAAAGGCTCCATGTCCTAAAATACTGTCATTGTCCAGAGAAATTCTTACCCACGACATAGATGAGCACCTGCAGCATTTCTTCGATTAACGTCTTATACTGCTTATTCTGATCCTGCAATATCCAGAGAGGAGACAATCAGGTGAGACATCCGACAAAGGTGCTCGACGGCCCCAGCCCACTTGCGCCGACATTTTCAAAGCCGTGTGCGACGGGGGAACGGGGATCACGGCAGCAGCGGCGGTTGCGCTTCCCACGGGGCTGCTGCGTCCTCCTGGGCTCCCCGTGAATAATAATGATGATGATGATGATGATGATGGCATTTGTTAAGTGCTTACTATGTGCAAATTTGCCAATTTGTACTTCCCAAGCGCTTAGTACAGTGCTCTGCACACAGTAAGCGCTCAATAAATACGATTGATGATGATGATGATGATGATGATGCAAAGCAGTGTTCTAAGCGCTGGGGAGGATACAAGCTGATCAGGTTGTCCCACTTGGGGCTCACAGTCTTCATCCCCATTTTCCAGATGAGGGAACTGAGGCTCAGGGAAGTGAAGTGACTTGCCCAAGGTCACACAGCAGACATGGGATGGAGCTGGGACTCGAACCCATGACCTCTGACTCCAAAGCCCGGGCTCTTTCCACTGAGCCACGCTGCGCCCGGAGGCCAGGACTCCGGGGTTCGGCAAGAAGGGAAGCAGCGGAGAGGAGGAGAGAAGACGGTTGCGTCGCCGCTGCTCCCGGCGACCTCGAGGTCGCCACGCTCCCGGAGACGCCGCTGCTGGGAAGCTGGGCCGGGGAACCCCCTCCCGTCACCCGCCCTGGCTGGAAAGCTTCCTGGGATCAGACGGGAAGTAGCGTAGTTTAGCGGAGAGGGCGCGAGACTGGGAGTCGGAGGACCCGGCTTCTAAATCCCAGCTCTGCCGCTCGTCCGCCGCGTGACCTTGGGCGAGTCCCAACTTCTCTAGGCCTCGCTTTCCTCGTCTGGAAAAGGGGGATTCAATACCCCGTTCAATTCAAATCGCGAGAAGCGGCGGGGCTCAGTGGAAAGAGCCCGGGCTTGGGAGTCAGAGGTCATGGGTTCGAATCCCAGCTCTGCCGCTCGTCCGCCGTGTGACCTTGGGCAAGTCACAACTCCTCTAGGCCTCACTTTCCCCATCTGGAAAAGGGGGATTCAGTACCCCGTTCAATTCAAAACATGAAAAGCAGCGTGGCTCAGTGGAAAGAGCCCAGGCTTGGGAGTCAGAAGTCGTGGGTTCGAATCCCGGCTCTGCCACTTGCCTGCTGGGGGACTTCGGGCAAGTCACTTCACTTCTCTGGGCCTCAGTGACCTCATCTGTAAAACGGGGATGAAGACTGAGAGCCCCACGTGGGACGACCTGATCGCCTTGTATCCCCCAGCGCTTAGAACAGTGCTTTGCACATAATAAGCGCTTAATAAATGCCATCATCATTATTATCATCATTGTTATTAGTATTAATAATGATAATGATAATAATAATAACTGCTCTCCCTCCTACTTAGACTGTCAGTGCCATGTGGGACAGCAACTGTGTCTGACCTTGCATCTACCCCATCGCTTAGTACAGTTCTGGGCACATAGTAAGCACTTACAAAATATGATTTAAGAAAAAAAGGCACCTCTCTCCACCTACGACTGGAGGCACGTGTGACAATCGGTTATTCGGTGGAATGTCTCATTATGGCACATGAATTTGCTTTGAAATTTTGACCCCATATTCTAATCGCTGGCAAAATACCCGAAAGACCATCAGCCCCGTGTGGGCCAGCAGCTGTGTCTGACCTGGCTAGCTTGCATCCATCCCATCGCTTAGTACAGTGCTTGGCACATAGTAAGCACTTACAAAATGCGATTTAAAAAAAAACGGCACCTCTCTCCACCTACGACTGGAGGCATGTGTTACAATCGGTTATTCGGTGGAATGCCTCAATACGGCACATGAATTTGCTTTGAAATTTTGACCCCATATTCTCATCGCTGGCAAAATACCCGAAACAGTGTGAGAGTAACAAACTACAAATGGGTAGAGCTGTTTCTCCAAAACCGGAGGAAACTTGAAGCCGTTTCTTTGCGAGTGCTTATCCTGTTCTTTACCTGGTCTTTGGTGGGCACTGTCTTCTGAAAAACCTCAACAAGTTCGTATCTCTGGAGCACCAGCAAGAGGAAACGGTTTGGTTCCATCAGTGATGCACCAATCTGCCGGGAAAGCCAACAGCATTACTTGGCGCCACATTCCTCTTCCCCAAATCCAGCGAGAGTCTGTTTCTGAGCTAATTTCCAGATGTATCGGCGAGCGAGTCCGGGAATAACTCCAATCGGATCGCTTCGCGACTCAGCCTTAGCAGTGACTCAGAATTAAACCAAACTTGGGACCCACTGCGGTCAGAATAACGACAACTTAAGAGGCTAATATGGGGCGACATATCAGCGATAACTGAAAAGTGATTCTACAGCATTACTTGGCGCCACATTCCTCTTCCCCAAATCCAGGGAGAGTCTGTTTCTGAGCTAATTTCCAGACATATCGGCGAGCGAGTCTGGGAATAACTCCAATCGGATCGCTTCGCGACTCAGCCTTAGTGGTGACTCAGGATTAAACCAAATTTGGGACCCACTGCGGTCAGAATAACGACAACTTAACAGGCTAATGTGGGGCGACATATCAGCGATAATTGAAAAGTGATTCTACAGCATTACTTGGCGCCACATTCCTCTTCCCCAAATCCAGCGAGAATCTGTTTCTGAGCTAATTTCCAGACGTATCGGCGAGCGAGTCCGGGAATAACTCCAATCGGATCGCTTCGCGACTTCAGCCTTAGCGGTGACTCAGGATTAAACCAAACTTGGGATCCACTGCGGTCAGAATAACGACAATTTAAGAGGCTAATACGGGGCGACATATCAACGATAATTGAAAAGTGATTCTACAGCACTACTTAGCGCCACATTCCTCTTCCCCAAATCCAGCGAGAATCTGTTTCTGAGCTAATTTCCAGACATATCGGCGAGCGAGTCCGGGAATAACTCCAATCGGATCGCTTCATGACTCAGCCTTAGCGGTGACTCAGGATTAAACCAAACTTGGGATCCACTGCGGTCAGAATAACGATAACTTAAGAGGCTAATATGGGGCGACATATCAGCGATAATTGAAAAGTGATTCTACCTGAAGCATGATGATGTCTTTATCATACATCTCCTCTCGGCATTTAACGTCTTGGTAATAAAACACCTGGAAGAAAAATAATGGAAAGTTCACAGAAGCACACTTTTCACAACTAAATAATAATAATAATAATAATAATAATAATAATAATGGCATTTATTAAGCTCTTACTACGTGCAACACACTGTTCTAAGCGCTGGGGAGGTTACAAGTTGATCGGGCTGTCCCTCGTGGGGCTCCCAGTCTTCATCCCCATTTTAAAGATGAGGTAACTGAGGCACAGAGAAGTTAAGTGACTAGCCCAAAGTCACCCAGCTGACAAGCGGCAGAGCTGGGATTTGAACCCATGACCTCTGACTCCAAAGCCACGGTGCTTCTCACTACTAAATCAATCACAACAATTTTTTTTTTAATTGCTCATTGGGAAACAAGGCTCTAACCAATTGAGAGCGGAATACTTCCACCATGTCACAAATAGGAATGACCTAAGAATAACTCCCCACTAGACTGTACGTTCCTTGTGGTCCACCAACTCTGTCGTATTTTTTTGTAATTTTTTATACCTCCTTCCCCTCCCCACAACACCTGTATATATGTATATATATATTTGTACATATTTATTACTTTATTTATTTATTTTACTTGTACATATTTATTCTACTTATTAGTTTTGTCATCTGTCTCCCCCTTCTAGACTGTGAGCCCGCTGTTGGGTAGGGACCGTCTCTATATGTATGTTTGTACAGATTTACGACTCTATTTGACTTGTACCTATTTACAGATTCTATTTATTTTATTTTGTTAATGTTTTGTTTTGTCGTCTGTCTCCCCCTTCTAGACTGTGAGCCCGCTGTTGGGTAGGGACCGTCTCTATATACGTTTGTACAGATTTATGACTCTATTTATTTGACTTGTACCTATTTACATATTCTATTTATTTTGTTAATATGTTTTCTTTTATCGTCTGTCTCCCCCTTCTAGACTGTGAGCCCACTGTTAGGTAGGGACCGTCTCTATATATATGTTTATACAAATTTATTACTCTATTTATTTGACGTACATATTTACATATTCCATTCATTTTATTTTGTTAATATGTTTTGTTTTGTCATCTGTCTCCCCCTTCTAGACTGTGAGCCCGCTGTTGGGTAGGGACCGTCTCTATATATGTTTGTACAAATTTATGACTCTATTTATTTGACTTGTACCTATTTACATATTCTATTTATTTTGTTAATATGTTTTCTTTTATCATCTGTCTCCCCCTTCTAGACTGTGAGCCCGCTGTTAGGTAGGGACCGTCTCTATATATATATATGTTTTACAGATTATGACTCTATTTACTTGACTTGTACATATTTACATATTCTATTTATTTTATTTTGTTAATATGTTTTGTTTTGTCATCTGTCTCCCCCTTCTAGACTGCGAGCCTGCTGTTGGGTAGGGACCGTCTCTATATGTATGTTTGTACAGATTTACGACTATTTATTTGACTTGTACCTATTTACATATTCTATTTATTTTCTTTTGTTAATATGATTTGTTTTGTTGTCTGTCTCCCCCTCCTAGACTGTGAGCCCGCTGTTGGGGAGGGACCGTCTCTATATATATGTTTGTACAGATTAATGACTCTATTTATTTGACTAGTACATATTTATTCTGTTTATTTTATTTTGTCAATATCTTTTGTTTTGTCATCTGTCTCTCCCTTCTAGACCGTGAGCCCACCGTTGGGTAGGGGCCATCTCTATATGTATGTTTGTACAGATTTATGACTATTTATTTGACTTGTACCTATTTACATATTCTATTTATTTTGTTAATATGTTTTGTTTTGTCGTCTGTCTCCCCCTTCTAGACTGTGAGCCCGCTGTTGGGTAGGGACCGTCTCTATACATATGTTTGTACAGATTTATGACTCTATTTGACTTGTGCCTATTTACATATTCCATTTATTTTGTTAATATGTTTTGTTTTGTTGTCTGTTTCCCCCTTCTAGACTGTGAGCCTGCTGTTGGGTAGGAACCGTCTCTACATATATGTTTGTACAGATTTATGACTCTATTTGACTTGTACCTATTTACATAGTCTATTCATTTTATTTTGTTAATATGTCTTGTTTTGTTGTCTGTCTCCCCCTTGTAGACTGTGAGCCCGCTGTTGGTTAGGGACCGTCTCTATATATATGTTTGTACAGATTTATGACTCTATTTACTTGACGTACATATTTACATATTCTATTTATTTTATTTTGTTAATATGTTTTGTTTTGTCGTCTGTCTCCCCCTTCTAGACTGTGAGCCCGCTGTCGGGTAGGGATCGTCTCTATATGTTGCCAACTTGTACTTCCCAAGCGCTCAGTACAGTGCTCTGCACACAATAACCGCTCAATGAATACGGCAACGAATGAATTTTGCGAATGATGTGCATTTAACTTTAATTCTATTTCTTCTGATGACTTGACAGCCGTCCACATGTTTGGTTTTGTTGTCCGTCTCCCTCTCCTAGGCCGGAAGCCCGTCGTCGGGTAGGGGCCGTGTCTAGATGTTGGCGACTTGGACTTCCCATTCATTCAATCGTATTTATTGAGCGCTTACTGTGGGCAGAGCACTGTACTGAGCGCCTGGGAAGTCCAAGTCGGCACCTTCTAGAGACGGTCCCTACCTGACAACGGAAGAGCTTAGTCCAGTGCTCCGCACACGGTAAGTGCTCGACGAATACGATTGAATGAATGAATGACTGAACTCTGTTATAGTACACTCTCCCCCAAGTGCTTAGTAATAATCATAATAATGGTGCTATTTAAGCGCTTACTATATTCATTCATTCATTCAATTGTATTTATTGAGCGCTTACTGCGTGCAGAGCACTGTACTAAGCGCTTGGGAAGTCCAAGTCGGCAACATTTAGAGACAGTCCCTACCTGACAGCGGGCTCACAGTCTAGAAGAGTGGGCTCTCGGTTGACTGCTGCAAGAAGCAGCGTAGCCGAGTGGGCCTAGGAAGCGGGAGACCTGAGTTGTAATCGCACCTCGGCCGCCCGCCTGCTGCGTGACCTTGGGCGAGTCGCTTAACCTCTCTGTGCCTCAGTTTCCGCACCTGTACAACGGGGATGAAATGACCTCTTCTCCCTCCCATTTGGGCTGAGAGTCCCTGTTGGCACTGTACCGTCTCCGGTGGGTACGATTATCGTTTCGCTTCCTCGCCCCCTCCTGTGGCCCAGGTCAACAGGCTCGGCACGCGTTTGCGCGGAGCCGGAAACGCCTACGTAAGAACGTCCGAGCCGATCTCGCGTTACCTGGCTGATCAGAGAAAGGCCGTTCCGACGCCACATCTCGGCCCCAACCTGGGCGACCAGAACCAGGCAGCGCAACGGATATTCTATCAGCAACTCCACCTGGAAATCCTCCTTCAACAACCAGAGAAATAAATTAGTCCCACCGCCTCTCGCCAGTCAACGGCTTCGGGAAACGGAAGGAAGGGTCCGGGGGGAGAAACGCCAACTTGTAACACGTGAAAAGAGAGACCCACTTCCGGGGGCACACCAAAGGGGCAAGCCCGGCTCCCCGGAGTAAACTTATCGGAAGACAAAAATGTCGTGTGCGGCAACGGCATCGCTGCGTAATGAGAAAATGTAGTGCAAGGAGATCAATTCCTAGGATCTAGAAATTCCCAAGTATGGTTACACCCATCTCCGTGTTTCGTTTCATCGTCTGTCTCCCCCTTCTAGGCCGTGAGTCCGCTGTCGGGTAGGGACCGTCTCTATACGTTGCCGACTTGGACTTCCCAAACGCTTAGTACGGTGCTCTGCACACAGTAAGCGCTCAATAAATACGACTGACTGAAGGAATGCTTTAGCAGTAGTTTTCTGAAAGCGAGACCTTCTAGTGTAAGATTCAAAGGCGCCTCAGTTCTCATACAAAAGAAATCAACCAGGATTTGGGAATCCTGATACCTATTTAGGAAATAGTTTCTGCAAGTGGGAATTTCTAGGATAAGATTCAAACGACAGAAACACTACAACATTAATCAACCAGGATCTGGGAAGCCCGATACCTATTTAGGAAATAGTTTCTGCAAGTGGGAATTTCTGGGGTAAGATTCAAACGACAGAAACACCACAACATTAATCAACGAGGATCCGGGAATCCCGATACCTATTTAGGAAATAGTTTCTGCAAGTGGGACTTTCTAGGATAAGATTCAAATGACAGAAACACCACAACAGTAATCAACCAGGATCTGGGAATCCCAATACTCATTTTCTGCAAGTGTTACATTCTAGGATAAGATTCAAACGACAGAAACACTACAACATTAATCAACCAGGACTTGGGAATCCTGATACCTATTTAGGAAATAGTTTCTGCAAGTGGGAATTTCTAGGATAAGATTCAAACGACAGAAACACCACAACAGTAATCAACCAGGACTTGGGAATCCTGATACCTGTTTAGGAAATAGTTTCTGCAAGTGGGAATTTCTAGGGTAAGATTCAAATGACAGAAACACTACAACATTAATCAACGAGGATCTGGGAATCCCGATACCTATTTAGGAAATAGTGGGACTTTCTAGGATAAAATTCAAACGACAGAAACACTACATTAATCAACCAGGACTTGGGAATCCCGATACCTATTTAGGAAATAGTTTCTGCAAGTGGGAATTTCCAGGATAAGATTCAAAGCGGCCTCAACTGTCATCTAAAGTGGGGTCCGCGGGCCCTACGGTAAGAAAAAATCACGTCCCCGTCAACAGCCAATCCTTCCAACGTCGCCTCGCTTTCCATCCAGGAGGACCCGCGTTTCGGAAGGACGTCTGAATCCCCCGGCGACGTTCCTTCCGGATCACGCTTCGTCCTCCCAGCTGAAGATCCCGAAAGTCAGTCGAGTTGAAGACTGGGTAAAAGCCACATTTCGAAGCGATGCTTACCAGGGACACGAATTCCTGCAGTCTTGAAATGGCTCCTCTCCTGCTTAAGCGCACGTGAAGACCTAGCCCCAGGACGAGAAGGAGGACGGAATCACATCCACAGACCGAACCGCTTCCGCTCCCGTTCGGGACGGGCTAACGGAAAATGAAAGGAGACGCTTACCGGCTAGCGTCCTGGAGAGGGGCAGATGGATGCTGACAGGATCTGTAGACACCCTGAACGGCTTGTTTTCCAAAGTGTGGCCACACAGGTGAGTGACTGACCTGTCTCCTGAAAAGCTGCCAGGGCTACACTTCAGAACGGCCTTGTGGCATTCCTTGTAAGCCTCCAATAAGAGTTGCTCCTACGATAAAGACGCGATTTGGAACAAAAACAGGGCAGCTACGTCGATCAATCCTCCTTCCCCTCCCCATCGCCCCCGCCTTAACTCCTTCCCCTCCCCACAGCAACTGTATATATGTATATATGTCTGTATGTATTTATTACTCTATTTATTTTATTTGTACATACTTATTCTATTTATTTTACTTTGTTAATATGTTTTGTTTTGTTGTCTGTCTCCCCTTTCTAGACTGTGAGCCTGCTGTCGGGTAGGGACCGTCTCTAGATGTTGCCAACTTGGACTTCCCAAGCGTTTAGTACAGCGCTCTGCACACAGTAAGCACTCAATAAATACGATTGAATGAATGAATGAATATATGTTTGTACGTATTTATTACTCGATTTATTTATTTTATTTGTACATACTTACTCTATTTATTTCATTTTGTTAATATGTTTTGTTTTGTTGTCTGTCTCCCCCTTCTAGACTGTGAGCCTGCTGTCGGGTAGGGACCGTCTCTATATGTTGCCAACCTGGACTTCCCAAGCGTTTAGTACAGCGCTCTGCACACAGTAAGCGCTCAATAAATACGACTGAATGAATGAATATATGTTTGTACGTATTTATTACTCGATTTATTTATTTATTTTATTTGTACATATTTATTCTATTTATTTTATTTTGTTAATATGTTTTGTTTTGTTCTCTGTCTCCCCCTTCTAGACCGTGAGCCCGCTGTTGGGTAGGGACCATCCCTATATGTTGCCGACTTGGACTTCCCAAGTGCTTAGTCCAGTGCTCTGCACACGGGAAGCGCTCAATAAATACAATTGAATGAATGAATGAATGAACTACAGGTGGCTAGAAGAGGTGTTGGGATTTTTTTCCCCCTTATTTTACGAGAATATTCCCCCAGAAAATTCTGGCTTTGGGTCAAGGCGTGAGCCCGTTGTTGGGGAGGGACTGTCTCTACATGTTGCCAAATTGGACTTTCCAAGCGCTTAGTAATAATAATAATAATAATAATAATAATAATAATAATAATGATAGCGGTACTTGTTAAGTGCTTATTATGTGCCAAGCACTGCTCTAAGCGCTGGGGAGGTTACAAGGTGATCTCACAGACTTCATCCCCATTTTCCAGATGAGGGAACTGAGGCACAGAGAAGTGAGGTGACCTGCCCCAAGTCACATGGCTGACAAACGGCGGAGCCGGGATTTGAACCCATAATAATAATAGTAATGATGGCATTTATTAGGCGCTTACTATGTGCAAAGCACTGTTCTAAGCGCTGGGGAGATTACAAGGTGATCAGGTCGTCCCACGGGGGGCTCACAGTCTTCATCCCCATTTTCCAGATGAGGGAACTGAGGCCCAGAGAAGTGAAGTGACTTGCCCCAAGTCACATGGCTGACAAGTGGCGGAGCCGGGATTTGAACTCCAAACCCCGGGCTCTTTCCACTGCGTCACTATTTCATTCATTCATTCAATCGTATTTATTGAGCGCTTACTGTGTGCAGAGCACTGTATTGAGCACTTGGGAAGCACAAGTTGGCATAGTTTCAGCCCGTTGGCAGAGCAGCTCCTCGCGAATGTGGCCAGAAGGCCAACTGACTCCCGCCACGCTGACTTACGTGGCAAGCGCACCATTCTTGGAACATCAGTAGAATGTTCTTCAGCTGCATCTGGATGGTGATGGCGGCCTCCCAGTCCGGATCCAGTTCGATGTGCTGCCCAATCTGCCTTCTGATCTCTTCCATTCCCTACGGGAGAGAAGCCAGACTGGGCAACCGCGCTGCTGCTGCTGCTGCTGCAAATTACCAGTTGGACTGAGGGGATGAGGGCAGAGGACGCAGACGCCCTTTGACCCAGGGCAGGGAAAACCTCTGCCCTCCTTCCTGACCCCGTGAGGAAAACGGTTGGACCGAGGGGATGAGGACAGAGGCCACAGACTGCCTTCGACCCAAGGCAGGGAAAACCTCTGCCCTCCTTCCTGACCCCGTGAGGAAAACGGTTGGACCAAGGGGATGAGGGCAGAGGACGCAGACTCCCTTCGACCCAAGGCAGGGAAAACCTCTGCCCTCCTTCCTGACCCTGTGAGGAAAATGGTTGGACCGAGGGGATGAGAGCAGAGGAGGCAGACTCCCTTCGACCCAAGGCAGGGAAAACCTCTGCCCTCCTTCCTGACCCCGAGAGGAAAACGGATGGACCGAGGGGATGAGGGCAGAGGCCACAGACTGCCTTCGATCCAAGGCAGGGAAAACCTCTGCCCTCCTTCCTGATCCCGTGAGAGAGAGGAAGCCTACTCCTGGAGGAGCGGGCAGGCTGAAAGATGGGCTCGACTACTAATAATAGTATTATTATTATACTAATAACAGTATAGTATTATACTATACTATAATGATGGCATGTATTAAGCGCTTACTATGTGCCAAGCACGACAGTGTAGAACTACACTGGCCCACTGTTGGGTAGGGATCGTCTCTATATGTTGCCAACTTGGACTTCCCAAGTGCTTAGTACAGTGCTCTGCACACAGTAAGCGCTCAATAAATACGACTGAGTGAATGAACTACACGAGAAGCAGCTTGGCTCAGTGGAAAGAGCCAGAGGTCACGGGTTCAAATCCCGGCTCCGCCAATTGTCAGCTGGGTGACTTGGGGCAAGTCACTTCACTTCTCTGGGCCTCAGTTCCCTCATCTGGAAAATGGGGGTGAAGAATGGGAGCCCTCCATGGGACGACCTGATCCCCAGTGCTTAGAACAGTGCTCTGCACAGAGTAAGCCCTTAATAAATGCCATTATTATTATTACGACGCCGGGGCCTCAGAACGGCCAAGTCAACCATCGCTCTCTCTCCCATCACCCCGGCAACACAGAAGCCCCAATCCGTGCTGAAGCGGTACAGCAGTCGGCAATCCGCACAAGGGAAAACCGTGCCTGGAGCGCTGAAAACCCGTTTACGCGCGAACTCTCAGATGGTTCAATTTAGCTGGCTAAGATGTAGTTAGTTCTTGCCTTTTCCCCTCTTTGGATGGTGAACCCCTTGGGGCCAGGGAGCATGTTTTAACTCCAAGTATCCTCTCACGTGCTTAATATAGTACTTCAGGAGCTGTAAATGCTTTTATTTAATACTGCTGCTCCCAAAAGGCCAACCCACGGAGCCATGTGGGCTGATTGCGCCCAAGGGCTGGCCCTGGGAGAGTTTGGCTTCCGTCCGTCTCTTAGACCTTAACTCCCCGGGAGGGTTACTGTGAGGCTCAGGGTTTGGCTTTCATCCATCTCTTAGACATTAACTGCAACAGAGACGGGAGACGCGGGAAGAAGGAACTCGGTCGGAACGAAAAGACAGAGGATGAGGCTGGGAGGGGAGAAAGGCACTGGTTGCCATGCGCGTGGTAAAAAAAAATAAGTGATGAAGGGCCATTCGTCAGGTGCTTGGCTTAACATTAGTCAAACCAAGTTACCCAGAGGTGGCCCCTGATCACCGGAAGTACGCAGCCTAAAAAATAGATCAGCATAGATATAAAAAAAGCCCCAAACACCAAACAAGCAGATCCAAGGCGATAAAAACAGAAAGTCGCACATCAGAGTTCTGTGCCTGACCCTTCCGATGACTTTCTCACTACTTAAAGCCACGATCCGGGTCTGGTTGCTATGGCAACCAGCACAGACGGGTCCTCCCCTTTCGCATCCAGGCTTCTGGTCAACTCCCCGTCGGCCCCGACGAGTCTACTTTCTGCCTTCTCCGTGTCTACTGTTATCCCGGGGAGCAGATGCCACTAGAAACGGTCCCCCGCGGCCCCAATCGGGGGCTTCTCAACCCGTTCCTTCCTCATCCGAAACTGTGAGGGAGTTACCGGGAATCAGAAACCCATCTTTCGGTTATCCGATCTCCAAGCCGTCATCGCTCTCCACCTAAAAAACGTTTTTAAAATCCTCTGGTGAAGAGAAGACCGGTGAGAGCGGGCCGGCGTGGGAAAAAAATGGAACGTGGCAGACAGGAAAATGCCTGGAGAATTTTCATTAATGAAGAGAATATGTACCTGCATGCATGCGAGAATCTTCAAAAAAGATCGAAAGCCTTCGAGAAACTGACTCCTCAGCCGGTCGGTCCATACCGGGGGTTTGCTGATCAGTATGTATCTGTTCAGGAGAGAGGGGGGTGTCTCAGATAGGCACCGAATGGAACAACAACTGGACGAATCGGGAGTTCGTTTTAAAACTCACACTCGGCAGACTTCCAACAACTAATCAAGGTGACTTTTACCGGATTAGACCTAATGAACCATCAAAACGACAGAGCCGCCCTACGTGGACGCTCTTTTAAATCTTTAATAATAGAGCGGGTCAGAAACCGCGGGGCGAAAAGGACAGCAAGGAATACAACCCAAAAGGCTCGGGGTCGGATTCTCAGAATGGGCTTTCCGACTGAAGTTCTACAGTCTTCGACGACAGTTCCATGAAAGATACACATTCACGTTGACAAAACTTAAGAGGATCTACCGGCATATGTATAAAGGTTTGTACATATTTATTACTCTATTTATTTATTCATTTTACTTGTACGTATTTATTCTATTGATTTTATTTGGTTTATATGTTTTGTTGCGTATCTCCGCTTTCTAGACTGAGCCCACTGTCGGGTAGGGACCGTCTCTATTTGTTGCCAACTTGGACTTCCCAAGCGCTTAGTACAGTGCTCTGCACACAGTAAGCGCTCAATAAATACGACAGAATGAATGAATGAATACGCAAAGGGAGATGATGCATTGTGTCCTGGGTACTGAATGAAGGCGTCTTTTAAGGACTGCTTCTGCTCTATAATAATAATAATAATAATGATGGCATTTATTAAGCGCTTAGTATGTGCAAAGCACTATTCTAAGCGCTGGGGAGGTTACAAGGTGATCAGGTTGTCCCACGGAGGGCTCACAGTCTTCATCCCCGTTTTACAGATGAGGGAACTGAGGCGCAGAGAATAATAATAATGATGGCATTTATAAAGCGGTTAGTATGTGCCGAGCACTGCTCTAAGCAGTGAAAGGGGGGAATATAAAGTAATCAGGGTTGTCCCACGTGGGGCTCACAGTCTTCATCCCCGTTTTACAGATGAGGGAACTGAGGCGCAGAAAATAATAATAATGATGGCATTTATAAAGCGCTTACTATGTGCCAAGCACTGTTCTAAGCGGTGGATGGGGAAATATAAAGTAATCAAGGTTGTCCCATGTGGGGCTCATGGTCTTAATCCCCGCTTTACAGATGAGGGAACTGAGGCACGGAGAATAACAATAATGAGGGCATTTATAAAGCACTTACTATGTGCCAAGCACTGTTCTAAGTGGTGGAAGGGGGGAATATAAAGTAATCCAGGTTATCCCATGTGGGGCTCACGGTCTCAATCCCCGTTTTACAGATGAGGAAACTGAGGCGCAGAGAATAATAATAATGATGGCATTTATAAAGCACTTACTATGTGCCAAGCACTACTCTAAGCGATGGAAGGGGGGAATATAAAGTAATCAAGGTTGTCCCACGTAGGGCTCACAGTCTTAATCCCTGTTTTACAGATGAGGGAACTGAGGCACAGAGAATAATAATGATGATGGCATTTATAAAGCACTTACTCTGTGCCAAGCACTGTTCTAAGCGGTGGAAGGGGGGAATATAAAGTAACCAAGGTTGTCCCATGGTCTTAATCCCCGTTTTACGGATGAGGGAACAGAGGCGCGGAGAATAACTATAATGACGGCATTTATAAAGCGCTTACTATGTGCCAAGAACTGTTCTAAGCGGTGGAAGGGGGGAATATAAAGTAATCAGGGTTGCCCCACGTGGTGCTCACGGTCTCAATCCCCGTTTTACAGATGAGGAAACTGAGGCGCAGAGAATAACAATAATGATGGCATTTATAAAGCGCTTACTATGTGCCAAGCACTGTTCTAAGAAGTGACTCGCCCAAAGTCACCCAGCTGCCAGCTGGCGGAGGCGGGATTAGAACCCACGACCTCCGACGCCCGAGCCCGGGCTCTTTCCACGGAGCCACGCTGCTTCTCTGCCGCTCTAGAGGGTACGCGACAACACAGTTGGTAGACGCACTCCCCAACCACAGAGACGGTGGAGTCCAGTTGGGGAGACGTTAAAATACAGTTGTACACGGAGGAGCCGGGGGGCTGAGGGGGCAGTTCTTTGGAGGGACCGATCTCCCTGCCACCCTGGAGTTTAGACGGCGTCACCCCTGAGACTTGGGGACCACCATCTCTGGTGAGAAGCAGCGGGGCTCCGTGGAAAGAGCCCGGGCTTTGGAGTCAGAGGTCATGGGTTCAAATCCCGGCTCCACCGACTGTCAGCTGGGTGACTTTGGGCAAGTCACTTAGCTTCTCTGGGCCTCAGTGACCTCATCTGGAAAATGGGGATGAAGACTGAGCCCCCCGTGGAACAACCTGATCCCCTTGTAACCGCCCCAGCGCTCAGAACAGTGCTTTGCACATAGTAAGCGCTTAATAAATGCCATTATTATTATTCTTATTATCATCTCGTGTCTCTCCCCCTCACTGCCAATAAGATCCCGGCTCCGCCACTTGTAAGATGTGTGACTTTGGGCAAGTCACTTCACTTCTCTGGGCCTCAGTTCCCTCATCTGTCAAATGGGGACTAAGACTGTGAGCCCCCCGTGGGACAACCTGATCCCCTTGTAACCGCCCCAGCGCTTAGAACAGTGCTTTGCACATAGTAAGTGCTTAATAAATGCCATCATTAGTATTATTATCTCGTGTCTCTCCCCCTCACTGCCAATGTGATCCCAGCTCTGCCACTTGTGAGCTGTGTGACTTTGGGCAAGTCATGTCACTTCTCTGGGCCTCAGTGACCTCAACTGTCAAATGGGCATGAAGACTGTGAGCCCACCGTGGGACAATCTGATCCCCTTGTAGCTGCCCCAGAGCTCAGAACAGTGCTTTGCACATAGTAAGTGCTTAATAAATGCCATTATTATTATTATTATTATTATTATTATTATTATTATTATTATTATTATTATCATCATCATCATCTCGTGTCTCTCCCCCTCACTGCCAATGAGATCCCGGCTCCGCCACTTGTAAGCTGTGTAACTTCGGGCAAGTCACTTCACTTCTCTGGGCCTCAGTTCCCTCATCTGGAAAATGGGGATTTAGACTGTGAGCCCCCCGCGGGACAACCTGATCCCCTTGTAACCACCCCAGCGCTCAGAACGGTGCTTTGCACATAGTAAGTGCCTAATAAATGCCATTATTATTATTATTATTATTATTATTATTATTATTATTATTATTATTATTATTATTATCTCGTGTCTCTCCCCCTCACTGCCAATGAGATCCCGGCGCCGCCACTTGTAAGCTGTGTGACTTTAGAGAAGGAGCGTGGCTCAGTGGAAAGAGCCCGGGCTTTGGAGTCAGAGGTAATGGGTTCAAATCCCAGCTCCTCCACTTGTCAGCTGGGTGACTTTGGGCAAGTCACTTCACTTCTCTGGGCCTCGGTTACCTTACCTGTCAAATGGGGATTAAGTCTGTGAGCCCCATGTGGAACAACTTGTATCTACCCCAGCGCTTAGAACAGTGCTTTGCACATAGTAAGCGTTTAATAAATACCATCATTATTATTATTTGGGCAAGCCACTTGAGTCCTCTCGGCCTCAGTGACCTCATCTGGAAAACGGGGATGAAGACCGTGAGCCCCCCGTGGGACAACCTGATCCCCTTGTAACCGCCCCAGCGCTCAGAACGGCGCTTTGCGCATAGTAAGCGCTTAACAAATGCCGTCGTTATTATTATTAGCTCGTGTCTCTCCCCCCCACTGCCCATGAGCTCCCCAACGCAGAGAGGTGCTTAGGAAAAGCGAGCGAGACGGGAAGAACCCGCGCCACCCACGACCCACTTACTTGAGGTCACAGATAATTGCATACACTCTTCCCAGCTTGTCTTGGCTGTAGCCCTGGAAGTTGAATTTGCCGTTCTTGTCCAAATACTCGGGCAACACTTCCAGGAGGGTTTCAGTGATGACGGAGATGACGTTTTGTTCTTCAATGAGGTGACGGGCCTGCATTGAGAGGTGAATTTGTATTTACTGTTTCTGACGTCCTCAATCGAGCAGTGGTGTTCCTGGAGCAGGTGCTGGGTATAGGGCGGTGTACTGAATGCTCGGGAGAGGACAATACATTCCCCGCCCACGCGGAAACACAGGAGGGGCTGGGGTGGTCCCTGCTCTTCATGGAGTTAGTCAACGCGCTGTAAAATGCACGTGATCGGAACCGAGACCACAGCTAGTTGTGATGATCGAAAAGTTGGGATACCTGGGCTATATTAGTATTCTTTCACTGGAATTTACCGACCTCTCGGTGTCCGTCGGGATAGTTTTCTTGCTGTTCTGTTTATTTTATTACGTTAGTATGTTCTGTTTTGTTGTCTGTCTCCCCCTTCTAGACTGTTCAAGACCCAGTCTTCATGATCACATTACTGCTCTCAACTCTCCCCTTTCTACTCAGCTCGACTCCCTCGCTCCCCTTTCCCTTCGCCGCTCTCGTACCACTAACCCACAGAACCTGGATCACTGCCACTGTCCGACTCCTTCGCTCTTATGCTCGAGCTGCCGAACGCTGCTGGCGAAAGTCTAAACACCATGCCAACCCCGTTCACTTCAAGTTTATCCTTTCCTGTCTTAACTCAGCCCTTTCCTCTGCCAGACAAAACTATTTCTTCTCCCTTATTGACCCCCATGCCCATCACCCCCGCCAGCTCTTCCGTACATTCAACTCCCTTCTCAGGCCCCCGGTTCCTCCCCCTCCTCCTTCCCTCACCCCCAACGATCTGGCCTCCTACTTCATTGACAAAATTAAATCCATCAGGTCCAACCTCCCCAAAGTCACTCCCCCACTTTCTCCAACTCCCCAGCTCTCAACACTCTCCGCTACCCTCCCATCCTTCCCAGCAGTCTCCTCAGAGGAGCTCTCCTCCCTCCTCTCAAGTGCTACTCCGGCCACCTGTGCTTCTGACCCCATTCCCTCTCATCTCATGAAATCTCTCGCTCCATCCCTTCTCCCCTCCTTAACTTCCATCTTCAACCGCTCACTCTCCACTGGTTCCTTCCCCTCTGCCTTCAAACATGCCCATGTCTCTCCCATCCTAAAAAACCCCTCTTGACCCCACCTCACCTTCTAGTTATCGCCCCATCGCCCTCCTACCATTCCTTCCCAAACTCCTTGAACGAGTTGTCTACACACGCTGCCTCGAATTCCTCAACACCAACTCTCGCCTCGACCCCCTCCAGTCTGGCTTCCGTCCCCTACATTCCACGGAAACTGCCCTCTCAAAGGTCACCAATGACCTCCTGCTTGCCAAATCCAACGGCTCCTACTCTGTCCTAATCCTCCTCGACCTCTCAGCTGCCTTCGACACTGCGGACCACCCCCTTCTCCTCAACACGCTATCTGACCTTGGCTTCACAGACTCCATCCTCTCCTGGTTCTCCTCTTACCTCTCCGGTCGTTCATTCTCAGTCTCTTTTGCAGGCTCCTCCTCCCCCTCCCACCCCCTTACTGTGGGGGTTCCCCAAGGTTCAGTGCTTGGTCCCCTTCTGTTCTCGATCTACACTCACTCCCTTGGTGACCTCATTCGCTCCCACGGCTTCAACTATCATCTCTACGCTGATGACACCCAGATCTACATCTCTGCCCCTGCTCTCTCCCCCTCTCTCTAGGCTGGCATTTCCTCCTGCCTTCAGGACATCTCCATCTGCATGTCTGCCCACCACCTAAAACTCAACATGTCCAAGACTGAACTCTTTGTCTTCCCTCCCAAACCCTGCCCTGACTTTCCCATCTCTGTTGATGGCACTACCAACCTTCCTGTCTCACAAGTCCGCGACCTTGGTGTCATCCTCGACTCCACTCTCTCATTCACCCCTCACATCCAAGCCGTCACCAAAACCTGCCGGTCTCAGCTCCGCAACGTTGCCAAGATCCGCCCTTTCCTCTCCATCCATACCGCTACCCTGCTCGTTCAAGCTCTCATCCTATCCCGTCTGGACTACCGCATCAGCCTTCTCTCTGATCTCCCATCTTCTTGTCTCTCCCCACTTCAATCCATACTTCACGCAGCTGCCCGGATTGTCTTTGTCCAGAAACGCTCTGGGCATGTTACTCCCCTCCTCAAAAATCTCCAGTGGTTATCAATCAATCTGCGCATCAGGCAGAAACTCCCCACCCTGGGCTTCAAGGCTGTCCATCCCCTCGCCCCCTCCTACCTCCCCTCCCTTCTCTCCTTCTCCAGCCCAGCCCGCACCCTCTGCTCTTCTGCTGCTAATCTCCTCACCGGGCCTCGTTCTCACCTGTCCCGCCATCGACCCCCGGCCCACGTCATCCCCCGGGCCTGGAATGCCCTCCCTCCCCACATCGGCCAACCTAGATCTCTTCCTCCCTTCAAGGCCCTGCTGAGAGCTCACCTCCTCGAGGAAGCCTTCCCAGACTGAGCCCCTTCCTTCCTCTCCCCCTCGTCCCCCCTCCATCCCCCCCATCTTACCTCCTTCCCTTCCCCACAGCACCTGTATATATGGATATATGGTTGTACATATTTATTACTCTATTTATTTATTTTACTTGTACATATCTATCCTATTTATTTTATTTTGTTAGTATGTTTGGTTTTGTTCTCTGTCTCCTCCTTTTAGACTGTGAGCCCACTGTTGGGTAGGGACTGTCTCTATATGTTGCCAATTTGTACTTCCCAAGCGCTTAGTACAGTGCTCTGCACATAGTAAGCGCTCAATAAATACAATTGATGATGATTTATTGAGTGCTTACTGTGTGCAGAGCACTGTACTAAGTGCTTGGGAAGTACATTCATTCATTCAATTGTATTTATTGAGCGCTTACTGTGTGCAGAGCACTGTACTAAGCACTTGGGAAGTACATTCATTCATTCATTCATTCAATCGTATTTATTGAGCTATTGAGCGCGTACTGTGTGCAGAGCACTGTACTAAAGCGCTTGGGAAGTCCAAGTTGGCAACACATAGAGACAGTCCCTACCCGACAGTGGGCTCACAGTCTGGAAATCCACTGCAGAGGACCGTCCTTGTTCAAAACTGCAGAGGGGAAGGGGAGTTTCCCGGTGTGACCCCTTCTAGACTGTGAGCTCACTGTTGGGTAGGGACCGTCTCTATATGTTGCCAACTTGGACTTCCCAAGCGCTTAGTACAGTGCTCTGCACACAGTAAGTGCTCAATAAATACGACTGATTGATTGATTGATTTTGCAGGGAAGCGGCTGACCTAGGTAGGACAGGGGGGACCTTGAGAGCCGTTCTCGGAGTTGGGTTTTGATCCAGGCGGGGGGAGAGCAAGGGTGGAGAACGGGAGAAAAGAAAAAAGCGAGAAAGAGAGAATGGACTGGGGTCTTCCCATTTTGGGTGGGGTGCCCTCGCCTCGGAGAGAAGTCTTCCGGGGGCTAGATGTGGCAGATAACCGGATGGCCGTCACAGAGATGCTTCTGTCGTGATCATCGCTGATGTATGCTTTCTGCAGCATCTTATGATACCGTTAGAATTCCCCCGAATTCTACAATTTTTCTACCCCAAGAAAGCACCTATTACAGACTGTGAGGGTCTTCCAGGGGGATACATGTGGCAGATAACCGGACGACCGTCACAGAGACGCTTCTGTCATGATCATCGCTGATGTACTCTTTCTGCAGCATCTTATGATACCGTTAGAATTCCCCCATATTCTACAATTTTTCTACCCCAAGAAAGCAGCTATTACAGACTGTGAGGGTCCTCCACGGGGATACACGTGGCAGATAACCGAACGGCCGTCACAGAGATGCTTCTGTCACGATCATCGCTGCCGTACTCTTTCTGCAGCATCTTACGATACTGTTAGAATTCCCCCAAATTCTACAATTTTTCTACCCCAAGAAAGCAGCTATTACAGACTGTGAGGGTCCTTCAGGGGCATAGATGTGGCAGATAACCAGACGGCCGTCACAGAGACGCTTCTTTCATGACCATCGCTGATGTACTCTGTCTGCAGCATCTAATGATACCGTTAAAATTCCCCCAAATTCTACAATTTTTCTACCCAAAGAAAGCAGCTATTACAGACTGTGAGGGTCTTCCAGGGGGATACATGTGGCAGATAACCGGACGGCCGTCACAGAGATGCTTCTGTCACGATCATCGCTGATGGACTCTTTCTGCAGCATCTTATGATACCGTTAGAATTCCCCCAAATTCTACAATTTTTCGATCCCAAGAAAGCAGCTGTGACAGACTGTGAGGGTCTTCCAGGGGGACAGATGTGGCAGATAACCGGACGACCGTCACAGAGATGCTTCTGTCACGATCATCGCTGATGTACTCTTTCTGCAGCATCTTATGATACTGTTAGAATTCCCCCAAATTCTACAATTTTTCTACCCCAAGAAAGCAGCTATTACAGACTGCGAGGGTCTTCCAGGGGGATACATGTAGCAGATAACCGGACGGCCGTCACAAAGACGCTTCTGTCACGATCATCGCTGCCGTACTCTTTCTGCAGCATCTTATGATACCGTCAGAATTCCCCCAAATTCTACAATTTTTCGATCCCAAGAAAGCAGCTATTACAGACTGTGAGGGTCTTCCAGGGGGATACATGTGGCAGATAACCGGACGGCCATCACAGAGACGCTTCTGTCACGATCATCGCTGATGTACTCTCTCGGCAGCATCTTATGATACTGTTAAAATTCCCCCAAATTCTACAATTTTTCTATCCCAAGAAAGCAGCTATTACAGACTGCGTGAGTCACAGAACTGTACATAGAACGTGTCTAAGAAGACCCCGTCTCCTTTCCTCATAATTCCTTAAGAACAGACAACAAAACAAAACATTTGAACAGGTTTCAAGTCAGAACAAAAAGAATTAAAGTAAATCAATTAGGGATATCTCCCTAAGTGCTCTGGGGCCGAAGGTGGGGTGAATGAAGGGTAAAAAAAATCCAGGCACAAGGGTGACGCAGAAAGGAGACGGAGCTGGAGAAATAAGGGCTTAGGCGGGGAAGGGCTGTTGGAGGAGATGGGATTTAAATACGGCTTTGAAGGAGGGGAGGGTGAAGGTCTTTCATTCATTCGTTCCATCGTATTTATTGAGCACTTACTGTGTGCACAGCACTGTACTAAGCGCTTGGAAGTTGGCAACATCTAGAGACGGTCCCTACCCGACAGCGGGCTCACAGTCTAGAAGGGGGAGAACAGACGACAAAACAAGACATATTAACAAAATAAAAGAAATAGAATATGTACAAGTCAAATAGAGTAATTAATATATACAAACATATCCGTATATATTATATTATATCCCAAGAAGGCAGCTATTACAGACTGTGATGGTCAGAGAACTATACATAGAACGTTTCTAAGAAGACTCCGGCTCCTTTCCTCGTAATTCCTTTCTTCCCGCCCATTCCAACATCACACAGGCTTCTTCTAAAGTCACCCTCCAACCCCTCGAGACAGGAAACTGAGGCTCCGAGAGACTAAGGGACTTGCTGAAATTCACAGGCAGGCCAAAGGCAGGTTGACATGACAGGCCCTGGGTTTCCCGTCTCTTTCATTCATTCATCTATTCAGTCGTATTTATCGAGCGCTTACTGTGTGCAGAGCACTGGACCAAGCGCTTGGGAAGTACAAGTTGGCAACATATAGAGGTGGTCCCTACCCGACAACGGGCTTACGGTCTAGAAGGGGGAGAACAGACGACAAAACAAAACTTATTAACAAAACAAAATAAATAGAATACATATGCACAAGTCAAATAGAGTAATTAATATGTACAAACATGTGTACATATTATATTACATCCCAAGAAAGCAGCTATTACAGACTGTGAGGGTCCGAGAACTATACATAGAACGTGTTTCAGACGACCCCGGCTCCTTTCCTCGTAATTCCTTTCTTCCCGCCCTTTCCAACATCATATGGGCTTCTGTTAAAGTCATCCTCCAACCCCTCGAGGCAGGAAACTGAGGCTTCGAGAGACTAAGGGACTTGCTGAAATTCACAGGCAGGCCAAAGGCAGGTTGACATGACAGGGCCCGGGTTTCCTGTCTCTTTCATTCATTCATTCAATCGTATTTATCAAGCGCTTACTGTGCGCAAAACACTGTACTAAGCGCTTGGGAAGTACAAGTCGGCCACATCTAGAGACGGTCCCTACCCGATGACGGGCTCCCGGTCTAGAAGGGGGAGGCAGACGACAAAACCAAACACGTGGACGGGTGTCAAGTCGTCAGAACAAATGGAATTAAAGCTAGATGCACATCATTAACAAAATAAATAGAGGAGTAAATATGTACTAGTAAAACAGAGTAATAAATCTGTACAAATATATATACAAGTACTGTGGGGAGGGGAATAATAATAATAATATTAATGACAGCATTTGTTAAGCGCTTACTATATGGTGTTCTAAGCGCTGGGGACGATACAAGGTGATCAGGTGGTCCCACGGGGGGCTCACAGTCTTCATCCCCATTTTACAGATGAGGGAACTGAGGCACAGAGAAGTGAAGTGACTTCATTCAATCGTATTTATTGAGCGCTTACTGTGTGCAGAGCAATATACTGAGCGCTTGGGAAGCACAAGTTTGCAGTGTGACCTGCCCAAAGTCACACAGCTGACAATTGGCGGAGCCGGGGAAGGAGGTAGGGCGGGGGGGAATGGGGTGGAGGAGAGGAAAAAGGGGGCTCGGTCTTAAGCCCCATTCTCTTTCCGCTAGAGAACACGTACACTCGGGACTCGCGAACCCCTTGAGGGTGGGAAAAAAACACGAGACGGAAAAAGAAATAACACGTGCTTACCAGGGTAGGAACGGTAAATATCTGAACAGATAGGGCCGTCACAGAGATGCTTCTGTCGTGATCATCGCTGACGTATTCTTTCTGCAGCATCTTATAATGCTGTAAGATCAGCAAATGGAAATCCTTCAGAACACACCAAGTCCGGAATCACAACCCTCGGCAGAAACGCAATAATCGCTGCCCTGTCATCGTTACCGATGAGGCAACCGCCCCAAAATCCGCGGGGCCCGAAGCTCTGGCTGGGCACGCTGGCTCGGCTTTCTCATTCATTCGATCGTATTTATTGAGCACTTACTGTGTGCAGAGCACTGTACTAGCGCTTGGGAAGTACAAGTTGGCAGCATAGAGATGGTCCCTGCCCAACAAAATTATACCGTTATTGCTCTAACGCGCCCCGTGCCTAGCTACCTATCCGCTTTGCAAAGCCTTTATTCAAGGGAGGCCATCGACTAATCCTGTCGCACGCCCTCTCCAAATGCCACCTCCCTGTCTCCTTTCCACTCACCGCTCCCTCCGAGGCTCAAGCGTCCTAACCGAGTCTGGGCATCCCCCTCCTGCGCCCCGGCCCCGCTCGGACCGTCAGGACGAGGCTTCCGAGTCTCGGCATCTGCTCTTCTACGCCTCGGCACTGTCGGCTGACAGGGCAGTGCCCTCTCCATATCCGGTCCCCACCCCGGCCCCCCGGGATCGACGAGCAAGTGGGACGAGGGAAGGGGCCTCCCCCGGCACTTTTAGCCCATTGCGGGTCCCGGGGTGGAAGATGAGGAATCACAAGGCGTTGACTGACGGCCCAACCTTTTCCGCACCAGCTCCAATGCAGTTCCCATAATAATAACAATAATTATTATGGCATTTATGAAACGCTTACTATGTGCAAAGCACTGTTCTAAGCGCATGGGAGTTTACAAGGTGATCAGGTTGTCCCACATGGGGCTCACAGTCTTCATCCCCATTTTACAGATGAGGGAACTGAGGCCCAGAGAAGCTAAGTGACTTGCCCAAAGTCACACAGCTGACAAGTGGCGGAGTCGGGATTTGACCCCATGACCTCTGACTCCAAAGCCCATTCTCTTTCCACTGAGCCACGCTGCCATCTCATCCCTACCCGAACCAAATCCCAGTGGTCCTTACAGTTCCCACGGGAAGTCCCCTAGCCCGAACCTCACTGACCTCCCAAGTACCCAGGCCTCACTGCTAGGGCTTCTGAGTGTAGCTGCTGAATCCCCCGGTCTTCGGAGAACGGGGCTGGGGGGGACCAAGGAGAGAAGCAACCCCACATATACTTTCACAATCTCTCTCCTTCTCACACACGCTCGCGAGAAACGAGTGACGAAAGCCAGCCGGGCGAGGGAAAGTGAAACGAGAATAAAGCGAGGCAGCATTAGGGAACGGGGAAGGAAGGATTCAAAAAGGAGTACAAATGAGACCCAGAAGAAGAGCCAATGGAACGGAGAGTTTCTCAGCGAAAGGGCGGGAGAAGAGAGGGGAGACAGGGAGGGTGCGTGGTCAGTGAAGCGGTAACAGGATGCCGTGACTCAGATAATTACCTTCACGAATTCCACGGCAAAAAGTTTTTTGTATTCCATTTCCATGAAAAAACTGCTGAAGATCAGTTCATGAAGTATCTTGCGGGCACCTGCGCAGATTAATGTTAAATTGGGGGAAGGAAGAAGGACCTGCCCATAATCAGGAGGGTGAAACGCGCTGTCCGAATCAATCGGCCTCACTCGGCTCCCCGTCCGATCGACTGCTAAATGTATTATCACTCTGGCTACTGGGGCGAAGCGGCCGCCCCCAGCCCAACAGCTTCAAAGCCCCTCGCGGCGACCGGCCGACTGGGATGAGGATGGTGCCGGCCATGTTACGGGAGTGGGGAAGTTGAGGGAGTTCAGGGGAGATCCAGGGAGACCCGGACAAAGGGAACTTTGGCCCTTCGGAAGTTTAATCAGGCAGTGTTCTAGACTAGACTCTTAGCCCACTGTTGGGTAGGGACTGTCTCTATATGTTGCCAACTTGTACTTCCCAAGCACTTAGTACAGTGCTCTGCACAAAGTGCTCAATAAATATGATCGATTGATTGATTGATTGATGGATCATTCAGTGATTAGACTGGAATGAGCTGGCCCTTCTCTCTACCCAGACCCCCAAGCTCCTATATCCCTCCTTGCAGGGTCCTCAGTCTACAAGCCCCCACTGCCTCTTTTCGACTATATTCCACGCCTCGATGTCTTTCCCGATGCTTGCTGCTCCAGGTTGGAACTAGAAACCAGAAGCATTATAATAATAATAATAATAATGACGGCATTTATTAAGCGCTTACTATGTGCAAAGCACCGTTCGAAGCGCTGGGGAGGTTACTAGGCGATCAGGTTGTCCCACAGGTGGCTCGCAGTCTTAATCCCCATTATACAGATGAGGTAACTGAGGCCCAGAGAAGTTACGTGACTTGCCCCAAGTCACCCAGCTGACAATTGGCAGAGCTGGGATTTGAACCCATGACCTCTGACTCCAAAGCCCAGGGTCCTTCCACTGAGCCACGCTGCTCCTCTGTACAAGTCCCCACTGCCTCTTTTCGACTATATTCCGCGTCTCGATGTCTTTCCCGACGTTCTCCGCTCTAGGTTGGAAATAGGCATCGGAAGCATTAGCTCCAACGGGTTGAGCGGTTACACCACTCTAAAGATAAATCCCCGGTTGTTGGTTTCAGATCCCAAGGCTGATAAATGCCTGACCATGTCTTTCCCGACGCTCTCCGCTGTAGGTTGGAAATAGACGTCGGAAGCATTAGCTCCAAACGGGGTGAGGGGTTACCGCTCTAAAGATAAATCCCCGGTTGTTGGTTTCAGATCCCAAAACTGATAAATGTCTGACGATGTCTTTCCCAACGCTCTCTGCTCTAGGTTGGAAATAGGCGTCGGAAGCATTAGCTCCAACGGGTTGAGCGGTTACCGCTCTAAAGATAAATCCCCGGTTGTTGGTTTCAGATCCCAAGGCTGATAAATGTCTGACGATGTCTTTCCCAACGCCCTCCACTCTAGGTTGGAAATAGACGTCGGAATTATTAGCTCCAACGGGTTGAGCGGTTACCGTTCTAAAGATAAATCCCCGGTTGTTGGTTTCAGATCCCAAGGCTGATAAATGTCTGACGATGTCTTTCCCAGTGCCCTCCACTCTAGGTTGGAAATAGATGTCGGAAGCATTAGCTCCAACGGGTTGAGCGGTTACCATTCTAAAGATAAATCCCCGGTTGTTGGTTTCAGATCCCAAGGCTGATAAATGTCTGACGATGTCTTTCCCGACCCTCTCCGCTCTAGGTTGGAAATAGGCGTCGGAAGCATTAGCTCCAACGGGTTGAGCGGTTACTGCTCTAAAGATAAATCCCCGGTTGTTGGTTTCAGATCCCAAAACTGATAAACATCTGATGACGTCTTTCCCGATGCTCTCTGCTCTAGGTTGGAAATAGGCGTCGGAAGCATTAGCTCCAACGGGTTGAGCGGTTACCGCTCTAAAGATAAATCCCCGGTTGCTGGTTTCAGATCCCAAGGCTGACAGATGTCTGAGAAGATCTGGCCTGCGGATTCAACTCCAGAATCCTCTCGGCACGCGGTATCCGCCTGCCTGCACCTTAAGTTCTTCCGGAGTCGCGGGGGAAGCTAAGGACACCCAATTCCCGGCCGAAGGGGGTTCCTCACAAAACCGGATTTGGCGTGAATTCCAAAGGACCGAGGAAAGACCCAACCAACCTTTATAGAGCTTCGCATCCCAGAGCATTAGCTTGCTTATGGGACAGGGGCTCTCCGAGCTGACGTCCACCCTGAGGCACGCTTTGCAGAACGTCTGCCGGAAGTCACCTGGAAGAAACGAGAGGGTGCAAATCAAGCCCATTTCTCTCGCTGCCCAGCCAAGGAAAAGCGGTCCCCCGGTTGGCCCCGCCGGCAGATCCCTACGTACGCCGACCTTCCGGACTGATTCCGGCTGCCGTTCCACCCGATGGCCCCGGGTATGGGGGAGTTGATGCTTCCCAAGAGGTAAGAAGAGCATCCTTAGACATCTATGAAGGGCAACAGCTGCCCGGCAGTCGACGCCTGGCTGTTGCTCTGTAGCCCTAGAGCAGTCTGGGAGTGTGTGACGGGGGACGCGGGGAAGATTAAAGGGACTAGACCCCTCCAGAGGAAGACAAGAAATGGGTAGAGGGCCTGTTCAACACTCTGGGGCTTTAGCTAGACCGAGGAAGATTCGGCAAGCACGGTCTGGTCCCCACCTTCGGCCCAGAAGGGGAGGGAGCCAGATAAGAGTCTCCGATAATAATAATAATGATGGCATTTATTAAGCGCTTACTACGTGCAAAGCACCGTTCTAAGCGTTGGGGAGGTTCCCAGGTGATCAGGTTGCCCCACGGGGGGCTGACAGTCAATCCCCATTTTACAGATGAGGTCACTGAGGACCAGAGAATAATAATAATAATGATGGCATTTGTTAAGCACTTACTATGTGCAAAGCCCTGTTCTAAGTGCTGGGGTAGATACAAGGTGATCAGGTTGTCCCACGTGGGGCTCACAGTCTTAATCCCCACTTTCCAGATGAGGGAACTGAGGCCCAGAGAAGTGACTTGCCCAAAGTCACACAGCTGACAAGTGGAGGAGCCAGGATTTGAACCCATGACCTCTGACTCCAAACGGGGTCGGTGTTATAATAATAATAATAATGGTATTTGTTAAGCACTTACTATGTGCAAAGCACTGTTCGAGGCGCTGGGGAGATACAAGGCGATCAGGTTGTCCTGCATGGGGCTTGCAGTCTTAATCCCCATTTTCCAGATGAGGGAACTGAGGCCCAGAGAAGTGACTTGCCCAACGTCACCCAGCTGACAATTGGCGGAGCCGGGATTTGAACCCATGACCTCTGACTCCAAAGCTATCATTACAATTTCTTCCTTTTCCTCAAGACTAACCACGCATGTTCCATGGCCGGTTTCCCCGTCCGGCATGCCGAAGAGCTTCTCCAGGCCAGCTCCTGACTAAACTGAAAACGGAACAAATGCTCCCCAGAGAAGATGAACTCGAAGAGCTCTCTAGATTCATTCAATCGTATTTATTGAGCGCTTACTGTGTGCAGAGCACTGTACTAAGCACTTGGAAAGTACAATTCTGCAACAGAGACGGGTTTATAGTCCGACCTGATTATCTTGCGTTCTCCCTGGTGCTTAGTGCTCACGCCTGGGGCGTGATAAGTACTAAACAACTATAAAAAAGGGGAAGGGGGATACGTATGTGAATCACACGTTAAGTAACAGGGTATGGAAGAGACAAACAAAAGTGCTAAAGTAGCACGGAGGCGCTCAATAGTCAGTAGGTGTGGGGAATTATGATTGTTATTATTAATAATCATATTTATTGGGCGCTTACTGTGTGCAGAGCACTGTACTAAGCGCTTGGAAAGCACAATTCGGCAATAGAGACGGGCTTATAGTCCAACTTGATTATCTTGTGTTCTCCCGGTGCTTAGTACAGTGCTCGTAAGCACTAAACAACGATAGAAAAGGGGAAGCGGGATACGTATGTGAATCAGATGTTAAGTAACAGGGTACGGAAGAGCCAAAGTGCTAAAGTAGCACAGAGGCGCTCAACAGTCAGTAGGTGTGGGGAATTATGATTGTTATTATTAATAATCGTATTTATTGGGCGCTTACTGTGTGCAGAGCACTGTACTAAGAGCTTCGAAAGTACAATTCTGCAATAGAGACGGGCTTATAGTCCGACCTGATTATCTTGCGTTCTCCCGGTGCTTAGTACAGTGCTCGTAAGCACCGAACAACGATAAAAAAGGGGAAGCGGGATACGTAGGTGACTCAGATGTTAAGTAACAGGGTACGGAAGAGCCAAACAAAAGTGCTAAAGTAGCACAGAGGCGCTCAAGTCAGTAGGTGTGGGGAATTATGATTGTTATTATTAATAATCGTATTTATTGGGCGCTTACTGTGTGCAGAGCACCGGACACAAGCTGGCAACACATTTGTTGACTATCAGTCCCGTGCCGGCATTTCGCCTAAGATGGAATTTATCACCCGCTCTGGGGACTCGAGCGTAAAGAGAAGGAAGACCGGGAATCGCCATTTTGCAGATGAGGAAACTGAGGTGCAGACGAGTCAGACGACTCGCCCAAGGTCACGCCGCAGAGCCGGAATTAGAACCCAACCAAGTCCTCCGACGACCCCCCGGGCCCGAAACAATTCCATAACAATTACCACCGGACATTCGCCCAGGCTAGAAGACTTTGAGGATGGCGACGAAAAACCAGGAGTAGCCGCTTACTTGAATAACTCATGAGTTTGTTCAACCAGGAGCCAAGACGCAGAGCAAATCTCTGGTGAGCCATGACATCCGCGTGCAGAACCTCGACGTGGAGGGGATGCTGGGATACGTTTTCCGAATGCCTCTAGAAGTGGGTCAGAACACACGGATAAAAAAACCCAAAAAGTCAATTGCCCTGACTTCAGTTATTCATTCAATCGTACTTATTGAGCGCTGTTCGTTACGGTACTTTGAACGCACTTAACCGTGTGCTACGGTCAGGGGTAGATACGAAGACAACACATCGGATCCAGTTCACGGCCCACGTTCATTCAGTCGTATTTACTGAGCGCTCACCGTGCGCACGGCACTGTACTAAGCGCTGGGGAAAGTCGGCAACACAGAGAGATGGTCCTTACCCGGGGCAATCTCCGCGCCCCGGCCAGCCGAAGGGGAATCCTCGGCCTGCACCTGGAGACTCCCGTCCTCGCCCCGGGAAGCCGCTTCCCTTCCCTCGAATCCCCGGGACGAGAAGGAAAAAACTCCTTCCTGGCCTGCTCGGGTGTCTCCCCCTTCTCGACTGTGAGCCCGGTGTCGGGTAGGGACCGTCTCTCTAGGTTGCCGACTTGGACTTCCCAAGCGCTTAGTACAGTGCTCTGCGCACAATAAGCACTCAATAAATACGACTGAATGAATGAATGAACGGGCTCACGGTCTACAGTCAAGAAGAGGGTAAAGGGTGTTGCTCCTTCTCCAGTCTTCTAGACCGTGAGCCTGCTGTCGGGTAGGGACCGTCTCTATATGTTGCTGACTTGGACTTCCCAAGCGCTTAGTACAGTGCTCTGCATGCAGTAAGCGCTCGATAAATGCGATTGAATGGATGAATGAATGAATACCGGTGGATTATAAATACGAATAAGGTACAGAGTCAACAAATCATAGTATTTCAAGATAGGGTGATGAACAGTTCTGGAAAAAGTAGAGCCCAGATCCTGACTCCTAGGCGAGAGACAGAGAGAAATACTTTCAAAAATAGGCTGTGAGGAAACAACGTCTGCTAAATATCTTCTAGATAAATTCCCTCTAGGCTGCAAACTCATCGTGGGCAGAGAATGCATCTGTTAAACTGGAATAATAATAATTATTATTAATTATTAATAATAATAATAAGAGCCCAGATCCTAACTCCTAGGCGAGAGAGAGAGAGAAATACTTTCAAAAATAGGCTGTGAGGAAACAACGTCTGCTAAATATCTTCTAGATAAATTCCCTCTAGGCTGCAAACTCATCGTGGGCAGAGAATGCATCTGTTAAACTGTAATAATAATAATAATTAATTATTATTAATAATAATTAGAGCCCAGATCCTGACTCTAGGCAAGAGAGAGAGAAATGCTTTCAAAAATAGGCTGTGAGGAAACAACGTCTGCTAAATATCTTCTAAATAAATTCCCTCTAGGCTGCAAACTCATCGTGGGCAGAGAATGCATCTGTTAAACTGTAATAATAATAATAATTAATTATTATTAATAATAATTAGAGCCCAGATCCTGACTCTAGGCAAGAGAGAGAGAAATGCTTTCAAAAATAGGCTGTGAGGAAACAACGTCTGCTAAATATCTTCTAGATAAATTCCCTCTAGGCTGCAAACTCATCGTGGGCAGAGAATGCATCTGTTATACTGTAATCATAATAATAATAATTAATTATTAATAATAATAATTATGTGTCTATTATTATAATAGTAATACTGTACTTAGTAGCTGTGGACTTTGGGCAAGTCACTTGACTTCTCTGGGCCTCAGTTCCCTCATCTGTAAAATGAGGATGAAGACTGTGAGCCCTACGTGGGACAACCTGATCATCTTGTATCTCCCCCAGTGCTTAGAACGGTGCTTTGAACATAGTAAGTGTTTAATAAATGCTATCATTATTATTATTATTGTTATTATTATCTACACTTAATGAGCTTCTCAATAAGAGAAGCAGTGTGGCTCAGTGGAAAGAGCCCGGGCTTTGGAGTCAGAGGTCATGGGTTCAAATCCCGGCTCCGCCAACTGTCAGCTGAGTGACTTTGGGCAAGTCACTTGACTTCTCTGGGCCTCAGTTCCCTCATCTGTAAAATGAGGATGAAGACTGTGAGCCCCACGTGGGACAACCTGATCACCTTGTATCTCCCCCAGCGCTTGGAACTGTGCTTTGCACATAGTAAGCGCTTAATAAATGCCATTATTATTATTATTATTATTATTATTATTATTATTATTATTATCTGCACTTAGTGAGCGCCCAATAAATGCGACTGAGATCCGAAACACGGCCTACCAAACCAGCACTGAATTTTCTTAGGCTACTAAGCCTTCGTTTCCTCTTCTCCGACTCCATGCCCTTGCTCTCGGATTCGCATCCTTTATTCGGCCCTTCCCTCAGCCCCACAGCACTTACAGACATATCAGTGATTTCTTTAAATTAATGTCTGTCTCGCCCTCTAGACTGTAAGCTCTTTGTGGGCAGGGGATGTGTCCATCAACCTGTACTTCCCAAGCGCTTAGTACAGTGCTCTGCACACAGTAAGCGCTCAATAAATACGATTGAATGAATGAATGAACTCTATCACCTGTACATATGTTTGTACCAGAGAAGCAGCGTGGCTCAGTGGAAAGAGCCCGGGCTTTGGAGTCAGAGGTCGTGGGTTCAAATCCCGGCTCTGCCAACTGTCAGCTGGGTGACTTTGGACAAGTCGCTTCACTTTGCTGTGCCTCAGTTCCCTCATCTATAAAATGGGGATGAAGACTGGGAGCCCCCCATGGGACAACCTGATCACCTTGTAACCTCCCCAGCGCTTCAAACAGTGCTTTGCGCATAGTAGGCGCTTAACAAATACCATCGTTATTTCCCAAACGTTTAAGCGCTCAATAGATATGACTGAATGAACGAATGACAACATGAACGGAAAAGTACCGACAGACCTGTCTACCTGTTTCGTTTTATTGTCTGTCTCCCCCTCTTACACTGTGAGCCCGTTGTCGGGTAGCGACCGTCTCTACACGTTGCCGACTTGGACTTCCCAAGCGCTTAGTACAGTGCTCTGCACACAGTAAGCGCTCAATAAATACGACCGAATGAGTGAATGATGACATGAATCGAAAAGTACCCTGAAGACCTGTCTACCTGTTTCGTTTTGTTCTCTGTCTCCCCCTCCTAGACTGTGAGCCCGTTGTCGGGTAGGGACCGTCTCCATACGTTGCCGACTTGGACATCCCAAGCGCTTAGTACAGTGCTCTGCACACAGTAAGCACTCAATAAATACGACTGAATGAGTGAATGGTCCCCCCCGCCCCACCTTACCTCCTTCCCCTCCCCACAGCACCTGTATATATGTTTGTATGGATTTATTACTCTATTTATTTTATTTGTACATATTTATTCTATTTATTTTATTTTGTTAATATTTTGTTTTGTTGTCTGTCTCCCCCTTCTAGACTGTGAGCCCGTTGTCGGGTAGGGACCGTCTCTATACGTTGCCGACTTGGACTTTCCAAGCGATTAGTACAGTGCTCTGCACACAGTAAGTGCTCAGTAAATACGACTGAATGAGTGAATGGCGACATGAATGGAAAAGTACCCTGAGAGACCTGTCTACCTGTTTCATTTTGTTGTCTGTCTCCCCCTCCGAGACTGTGAGCCCGTTGTCGGGTAGGGACCATAACTATACGCTGCCGACCTGGACTTCCCAAGCGCTTAGTACAGTGCTCTGCACACAGTAAGCGCTCAATAAATACGACCGAATGAGTGAATGACATCATGAATTGAAAAGTACCCTGACA
Source organism: Tachyglossus aculeatus (assembly GCF_015852505.1). NCBI lineage: Eukaryota > Metazoa > Chordata > Mammalia > Monotremata > Tachyglossidae > Tachyglossus > Tachyglossus aculeatus. Next base: position 880,708 of record NW_024044828.1, read on the forward strand.
GACCTGTCTACCTGTTTCATTTTGTTGTCTGTCTCCCCTTCCTAGACTGTGAGCCCGCTGTTGGGTAGGGACCGTCTCTATCCAAGCGCTTAGTACGGTGCTTTGCACATAGTAAGCGCTTAATGCCATCATTATTATTATTATCATTATTAATAAATACGACCGAATGATTAAGAACCTTTTTCCATCTCTCCCCCCAACCACCTCTGCCTCCAAATCTAAATCTCCCCTATAATCTCCATTCTACATGAGCTCCTAGATTCTTGACCACAGATCCATTCTTTATTAAAACGAAAAAACCCAACTCTGTCCAATTTAGGCCTTTTCTCACGGCTCTCTTCTAGCCTCTTATTTCGTCTTTGGACCGTTACCTTTATGTCTTCCCTTGCTTCTTGACAAGGAGCGTAAGGCCCCACCGTGACAGCTCGGCGACCCTGAATAAAGATAAAAAAGACAATTCAGATGAAAGAGAGGTGAACGATCACGAGGCAACGCTTAAGGACGCAGCTAACGGGACGAACACGCAACTCTTGACAAGTTCCTACACACCCGGGGGCGCAAAAGAAAATGGGAATGAGGAAGTTGCACCCTAGGAGTTCATTCATCATCCATTCAATCGTATTTATTGAGCGCTTACTGTGTGCAGAGCACTGGACTAAGCACTTGGGAAGTACAAGTCGGCAACCTAGAGAGACGGTCCCTACCCAACAATGGGCTCACAGTCGAGAAGGGGGAGACACCCGAGCAGGCCAGGAAGGAATTTTTTCCTTCTCATCCCGGGGACTCGAGGGAAGGGAAGCGGCTTCCCGGAGACGGGTTGGCGTCCGGGGAGAGGACGGGAGTCTCCAGGTGCAGGCCAAGGATTCCCTTCCGGCCGGCCGGGACGCGGAGATTGCCACTGGCATCGTCCGCCGCACCCAGGCCTTGGTGTGACGGGTGGGAAGGATAGAGCCAGGCGCGGGATTAGGGATTAGCCACCCATGCAGCTGCGGAAAGGCTGGCACACGCTCCCTTCCAGGCGTGCGCAGAGGTCTCCTCTGCCAGCCGCTTCATTCCCAGGAAAAGTCCTCCCCCTGACCCCCCGACCCGGGAAAAAAATAAGGAATAATAGCAATAACAACAGCGTGTCTTAACAAAACCAAACCTGTGGACGGGTGTCAAGTCGTCAGAGCAAACAGAATTAAAGCTAATTCTGCTTGTTCCGAAGAAAGCAGCCCGAGTGGAACGAAGGGGTTGAGAGCCAGATGGCAGAAGCCGCATTAATAGTGAGCAGAGACGGGAGAGAGTCCGGCTCTTGGGACGAGCGAGGGCCGGCCTCGGGCCTCCCGTCCGGTTGGGGAGGTTCAGTTTCGCGACAGCCTGTAAGCGAAGGAAACCCGTCGCGCCCGCTCACTTCTGCTGCTTCAGATTTCAATACGGGCTCCGCGGCGCAGAGGGCGGGGTGGATTGGTGAGATTTCCAGGAAGGCGCTCAAAACGAAGCCTCCCAGCTGAAGAGGACTGCTGTGTTTTCACTGGGCTGGCGGGTTGAGACGCGGCGCCCACGTACCTCCTTGTCGATGGCCGTCGTGTGTAACTGAGCCTCCGAATGGTCACAGCCGAGGGCTCGCTGTAAACTGTAAATGACGTGGTCGTAGGAATGGTGTTCGTCGTTGAAGAGGACACAGTAGTATCTTCCTGTTCTTTCCCTAGAAAAGGAAGGCCTACTTTTCATTCATTCATTCAATCGTATTTATTGAGCGCTTACTACTGTGTGCAGGGCACCGTACTAATCAATCAATCGTATTTATTGAGCACTTACCGTGTGCAGAGAACTGTACTAAGAGCTTGGGAAGTCCAAGTTGGCAACATATAGAGATGGTCCCTACCCAGCAGTGGGCTCACAGTCTAGAAGAAGTCTACTTTTAATCATTTGTTCGTATTTACTGGGCGCGCAGAGCGCCGTCAAGTCCAATTCGGCAACGGATAGAGACGGTCCCTACCCGACAACGGGCTCACGGTCCAGAAGCGGGGGAGACAGACAATGAAACGAAACAAGTAGACGGGCACCGGTAGCGTCAAAATAAATAAATAGAATGATGGATCTATACACATCATTAACAAAATAAAGCGAATAATGATTATTATTAAGTGCTGTGGGGCGGGGAAGGGGGTAGAGCCGATGGGGGGAGTGGGGAGATGGAGAGGGGAGGAGAAACAGAGGAAAAGGGGGCTCGGTCTGGGAAGGCCTCCTGGAGGAGGTGAGATTTCGGTAGGGCTCCGAAGAGGGGAAGAGAGCTAGTTTGGCGGATTCATTCAATCGTATTTATTGGGCGCTTACTGCGTGCAGGGCACTGGACTAAGCGCTTGGGAAGTCCAAGTCGGCAACATCTAGAGACAGTCCCTACCCGACGGCCGGGCTCACAGTCTAGAAGCTGGAGACCGACACCAAAACAAAACATATTAAAATAAAATCAATAGAATATGTGAGGAGGGAGGGCACTGCAGGCCAGAGGTAGGACGTGTACACACATATGTATATTATTATTTATGTTTTTTGTACACATATATTAATATACGTAGTTTTTGTTCCTAACTGTGGAATCCACAGTTGGGGCGTCTGCTGAATCTATCAGGTCCCGGTATTTTGAATTAATGAATAATCCAGTGCATAGAACAGAGCTTTGCACATAGTAAGCGCTTAATAAATGCCATTATTATTATCATTATGTATTATTAATTCAATCATATTTATTGAGCGCTGACTGTGTGCAGAGCACTGTACTAAGCGCCGGGAAGTCCAAGTCGGCAACATCTAGAGACGGTCCCTACCCGATGGCGGGCTCACAGTCTAGAAGCGGGAGACCGACACCAAAACAAAACATATTAACAAAATAAAATCAATAGAATATGTGAGGAGGGAGGGCACTCCAGGACAGAGGTAGGACGTGTACACACATATGTATATTATTATTTATGTAGTTTATGTACACGCATATTAACATACGTAGCTTTTGTCCCTTACTGTGGAATCCACGAGTAAAGGGGTGGCTTTGGTGTCTGCTGAATCTATCAGGTCCCGGTATTTTGAATGAATGAATTATCCAGTGCTTAGAACAGAGATTTATATATTTTATGTACATGTATATTAACAAACATAGTTTTTGTCCCTAACTGTGGAATCCATAAATGAATAATAAGTAATGAGAGCATTTATTAAGCGCTTCCTACGTGCAAAGCACTGTGGACAACCACTAGAATTCCGTCTACTACATACGATTCGAATCCGCAGGTATGCTCTTTTTAAATAAATGAATAATGAGTAACGAGAGCATTTATTAAGCGCTTCCTATGTGCAAAGCACTGTGGACAACCACTAGAACTCCGTCTACTACATACGACTCGAATCTGCAGGTATGCTCTTTTTAAATAAATGAATAATGAGTAATGAGAGCATTCATTAAGCGCTACCTATATGCAAAGCACTGTGGACAACCGCGAAAATCCCGCCTACTGCATACAACTCGAATCCGCAGGTATGCTCTTTTTAAATAAATGAATAATAAGTAATGAGAGCATTTATTAAGCGCTTCCTACATGCAAAGCACTGTGGACAACCACTAGAATCCCGTCTACTGCAAACAACTCAAATCCACAGGTATGCTCGTTTTAAATAAATGAATAATAAATAATGAGAGCATTTATTAAGCGCTTCCTATGTGCAAAGCACTGTGGACAACCACTAGGATCCCATCTACCGCATACAACTCGAATCCGCAGGTATGCTCTTTTTAAATAAATGAATAATAAGTAATGAGAGCATTTATTAAGCGCTTCCTACACGCAAAGCACTGTGGACAACCACTAGAATCCCGTCTACTACATACGACTCGAATCCGCAGGTATGCTCTTTTTAAATAAATGAATAATAAATAATGAGAGCATTTATTAAGCGCTTCCTATGTGCAAAACACTGTGGACAACCACTAGAATCCTGTCTACTACATACGACTTGAATCCGCAGGTATGCTCTTTTTAAATAAATGAATAATAAGTAATGAGAGCATTTATTAAGCGCTTCCTATGTGCAAAGCACTGTTCGAAGCGCTGGGGAGGTAACAAGGTGATGAGGTTGTCCCACGGGGGGCTCCCAGTCTTCATCCCTGTTTTCCAGATGAGGGAACTGAGGTCCAGAGAAGTAAAGTGACTTGCCCAAAGTCACCCAGCTGACAGGCGGTGGAGCCGGGATTTGAACCCACGACCTTTGACTCCAAAGCCCGGGCTCTTTCCACTGAGCATGGATTTTTTGAGGTTTTAAGGTTGTTTTTACAAGTGTATCTTTGAGCCATCCCAACTGGAACATTTCCCCGCCTCTTTTTACCTCCTGTCCTCTCCGAATCTGCCGACTCCCATCTTCCCTCCCCAGCTCCTTGCAGCCTCTGGACTTCCAACCCCACATCTTCTCCCTGCCTTGATCTCTAAAGGGTCTGCTCAACTTCTCCCAAACAAATGGCCACTTCTCCAAATAATAATAATAATAATAATAATAATAATAATGGTATTTATTAAGCACTTACTATGTGCAAAGCACTGTTTGAAGCACTGGGGAGGTAACAAGGTGATGAGGCTGTCCCACGGGGGGGCTCACGGTCTTAATCCCCATTTTCCAGATGAGGGAACTGAGGCCCGGAGAAGCGAAGTGGCTTGCTCAAAGTCACCCAGCTGACAGGCGGCCGAGCCGGGATTTGAACCCACGACCTCTAACTCCAAAGCCCGGGCTCTTTCCGTGCTTCCAAACCAGCCAAGTCCCTCTCTGGGGACGATGACGGCAAGCCTGGGCATCAGAAGAGCTCAGACGCGGAGGAAGCTCCAGCTTCCTGCCCTGCGGGGATGACTCGGCTCCTCGTTGGACGTTGACCAGAATTAATTCTTCAAAACATGAGAAGCAGCATGGCTCAGTGGAAAGAGCCCGGGCTTTGGAGTCTGAGGTCATGGGTTCGAATCCCAGCTCTGCCACTTGTCCGCTGGGTGACTCTGGGCAAGTCACTTCACTTCTCTGGGCCTCAGTTCCCTCATTTAGAAAATGGGGACGAAGACTGTGAGCCCCCCGTGGGACAACCTGATCACTCTGTAACCTCCCCAGCGCTTAGAACAGTGCTTTGCATATAGTAAGCGCTTAATAAATGCCATCATTATTTATTATTATTATTATTATCCCATCAGTTAAAACTCTGGTTCATTCGGTTGTATTTATTGACTTCTAGTTTTCTAGACTGTGAGCCCACTGTTGGGTAGGGACTGTCTCTATATGCTGCCAACTTGTACTTCCCAAGTGCTTAGTACAGTGCTCTGCACACAGTAAGCGCTCAATAAATACAATTGATTGATTGATTATTGAGCACTTACCGTGCACACAGCACTGTATTAAGCGCTTGGGAGAGTACAACACAACAATAAAGTCACATCCCCCCCCCCCCAACCCCGTGGGACAACCTGATCACGTTGTAACCTCCCCAGCGCTTAGAACAGTGCAAAGCACATAGTAAGCACTTAATAAATGCCATAACTATTATTATTATTGCTATATTAAAACGCCACGCAACGTCCCGGTAAGGGAGTGCGGTTAGAAGTGGGATTAGACTCTGCCTGCAGGGACTATTCCTCACCTGGTCTGGAGCAGAGGTGGGAGTTCTTGCTGTTCATTCCAAATAGTCATCTCGACAATGTACTTTATCACGGAAGAGAAGATCTTCTTGGCCTGAGCCAGGACTTCCTCGTTCAGCAGGCGGCCAGAGTGCTGGAAAAAATAAAAAAAGCGGCATGGAAGACGGCGGGCCGACGGCGGGCACGAACCAACGGAACAGAAACCCTTTCGACCATTTATCTGGAACCCTAGCTCCAGGGGATCACTACTGTAGAGCCGCGATTCCCCCCTTCATCTCCAGAAACCTGGAATCAGGAGCTGTGGGAATTTCCTCCTTTTTCTCCGGGCACACAATTAGTAATGGGGATGCTTCCTTGGGGAGAAAATGCGTTTATTACAGTAGCCTTTTAAGGGCAGGATCCCAGTAGGCGGAAATAAAACGAAACAAAACCGAGCCTAAACCATCCAGGCCTGAAACCACATGTGATTAATCATCATTCTGCGAGCCCGCTGTCGGGTAGGGACCGTCTCTATATGTTGCCGACTTGGACTTCCCAAGCGCTTAGTACAGTGCTCTGCACACAGTAAGCGCTCAATAAATACGACTGAATGAATGAATCATTCTTCATCACTGCGACGTGGCTCAGTGGAAGGAGCCCGGGCTTGGGAGTCCGAGGTCCTGGGTTCTAATCCGGGCTCCGCCACTTGTCAGCTGTTTGACTTTGGGCCCGTCGCTTCACTTCTCTGGGCCTCAGTTCCCTCATCTGGAAAATGGGGATTAAGACCGGGAGCCCCACTTGGGACAACCTGATAATAATAATAATAATAATAATGGCGGCATTTATTAAGCGCTTACTATGCGCAAAGCACTGTTCTAAGTGCTGGGGAGGTTACAGGGTGATCAGGTTGGCCCACGGGGGTGCTCACAGTCTTCATCCCCATTTTCCAGATGAGGTCACTGAGGCCCAGAGAAGTGAAGTGACTTGCCCAAAGTCACCCAGTTGACAATTGGCGGAGCCGGGGTTTGAACCCATGACCTCTGACTCCAAAGCCTGGGCTCTTTTCACTGAGCCATGCTGCTTCTCGACCCACGCTGCTTCTGATGACCTTTCATTCATTCACTCCATCGTATTTATCGAGCGCTTACTGTGTGCAGAGCACTGGACTAAGCGCTTGGGAAGTCCAAGTCAGCAACATATAGAGACGGTCCCTACCCGACAGTGGGCTCACGGTCTAGAATGGGGAGACAGACAACAAAACAAAACGTATTAACGAAATAAAATAAATAGAATAAATATGTACAAATAAAATAGAGTAATAAATCCTTACAAACATATATACGTATATACAGGTGCTGTGGGGAGGGGAAGGAGGTAAGGCAGAAGGGATGCGGAGGAGGGGGAGAGGAAGGAGGGGGCTCAGTCTGGGAAGGCCTGCTATCTCCCCTTGTATCTCCCCCAGCGCTTAGAACAGTGCTTGGCACATAGTAAGCGCTTAACAAATACCACCATCGTCGTCATCAATTTGTCAAATCAGGCTAAGGTCTCTCTTCATCCCCCCAGCTCTGCCAAATGTCAGCTGTGTGACTTTGGGCAACTTCTCTGTGCCTCAGTTCCCTCATCTGGAAAATGGGGATAAAGACTGTGAGCCCCCCGTGTGACCACCTGGTCACTCTCCCCCAGCGCTTAGAAGTAAGCGCTTAATAAATGCCATCATTATTATTATTATTATCCCATCAGTTAAAACTCTGGTTCATTCGGTTGTATTTACTGAGCACTTACTGTGCGCACAGCACTGTATTAATCAATCAATCGTATTTATTGAGCGCTTACTGTGTGCAGAGCACTGTACTAAGCACTTGGGAGAGTACAACACAACAATAAAGTCACATTCCCTGTCCACGATGAGTTTATAAATAAATAATAAATAAATAAATAAATGTATTTATTTATTTTACTTGTACATATCTATTCTATTTATTTTGTTAATATATTTATTTTACTAGTACACATCTATTCTATTTATTTTGTTAATATATTTATTTTACTTGTACATATCTATTCTATTTATTTTATTTTGTTACTATGCTTTGTTTTGTTCTCTGTCTCCCCCTTCTAGACTGTGAGCCCACTGTTGGGTAGGGACCGTTTCTATATGTTGCCAACTTGTACTTCCCAAGCGCTCAGTACAGTGCTCTGTACACAGTAAGTGCTCAATAAATATGATTGATTGATTGATTGACTGATTTACAGTCTAGAGGTGGGGAGGCAGACATCAATACAAAGAAATAAAATGAGTCTGGGAGAGGGAAAAGAGCAAGTGGAGCACGTCAGAGCGACGCAGAAGGGAGTGGGGGATGAGGGAAAGCGGGGCTATGTCTGGGAAGGCCCCTTGGAGGGGATGGGCCTTCAGTAAGGCTTTGAGGGGGGAACAGTAACCGTCTGCCGGATCCGAGGAGCGAGGGCGTTTTGAGACGGAAGCAGGATGAGGGTTGGAAGGGAGAAGGCGAGATTAAAGCACAATGAGAAGAGCCAAGTGCGAGCGCTGGGTGGTGGAAAGAGAGAAGCGAGGTAAGGAAGGAGCGAGGAGCAGGGCGGTCCAGCGCTTTCAACCCCAAAGGTGAAGTTTTGTTCGACGTGGAGGTGAGTGGGAGGGGTTTTCAAAGAGTGGAGCGAAACGTCCCGGGCGCTCCTGTCGGGAACCGATCCGGGCGGCAGAGTGAAGTACGGGCTGGAGTGGGGAGAGACAGGAGGCCGACGCAGTAAGATGAGTGAGTGACTGTATTAACGTGGTAGCGGTTTGGACAGAAAGGAGAGGGTGGATTACGGCGATGTTGTGAAGATGGATTTAGTGAAACTTGTACTTCCCAAGCGCTTAGTCCAGTGCTCTGCACATAGTAAGCGCTCAATAAATATGACTGAATGAATGAGAGCATGGGCTGAATACATACAATATATGTATGTATATATGTTTGTATGTATTTATTACTCTATTTTATTTGTACATATTTATTCTAGTTCTTTTACTTTGTTAATATGTTTTGTCTTGTTGTCTGTCTCCCCCTTCTAGACTGTGAGCCCACTGTCGGGTCTCTATGTTGCCAACTTGGACTTCCCAAGCGCTTAGTACAGTGCTCTGCACACAGTAAGAACTCAATAAATACCACTGAATGAATGAATGAATGAACAAGAGCGTGGGCTGAATACATACAATATATGTATGTATATATGTTTGTACATATTTATTACTCTATTCATTTTATTTGTACAGATTTATTCTATTTCTTTTATTTTGTTAATATGTTTTGTCTTGTTGTCTGTCTCCCCCTTCTAGACCGTGAGCCCACTGTCGGGTATGGACCGTCTCTATATGTTGCCAACTTGGACTTCCCAAGCACTTAGTCCAGTGCTCTGCACACAGTAAGTGCTCAATAAATACGATTGAATGAATGAATACATGTTTGCACGTATTTATTACTCTATTCATTTTATTTGTACAGATTTATTCTATTTCTTTTATTTTGTTAATATGTTTTGCCTTGTTGTCCGTCTCCCCCTTCAAGACTGTGAGCCCGCTGTCAGGCAGGGACCGTCTCTATATGTTGTCAACTTGGACTTCCCAAGTGCTTAGTACAGTGCTCTGCACACAGTAAGCGCTCAATAAATACGACTGAATGAACAAAAGCGTGGGTTGCATACAATATATGTATGTATATATGTTTGTACATATTTATTACTCTATTTTATTTGTACATACTTATTCTATTTCTTTTATTTTGTTAATATGTTTTGTCTTTTTGTCTGTCTCCCCCTTATAGACTGTGAGCTGCTGTCGGGTAGGGCCCGTCTCTACATGTTGCCAACTTGGACTTTCCAAGCGCTTAGTACAGTGCTCTGCACACAGTAAGCGCTCAATAAATACGATTGAATGAATGAATGAATGAATGAAAGCGTGCACTGAATACATACAATATATGTATGTATATATGTTTGTACGTATTTATTACTCTATTTTATTTGTACATATTTATTCTATTTCTTTTATTTTGTTAGTATGTTTGGTTTTGTTCTCTGTCTCCCCCTTCTAGACTGTGAGCCCACTGTCAGGTAGGGACCGTCTCTAGATGTTGCCAACTTGGACTTCCCAAGCGCTTAGTACAGTGCTCTGCACACAGTAAGCGCTCAATAAATACCATTGAATGAATGAATGAATGACAGAGGAGTCAAGGGAAACGCCAAGGCTTGTGAGTCAGGAAGGATGGTAGTGCCGTCTGTGGTGACAAGAGAGTCGGGGGGTAGGCAGGGTTCGGTTGGGAAGATAAGAAGTTCTGTTTGAGACATCTTCGGTCTGAGGTGACTGGAGGACAGTCAAGTAATAATAATAATGGCGGTATTTGTTAAGCGCTTACTATGTGCAAGACACTGTTCTAAGCGCTGGGGGGACACGCGGTGATCAGGTGGTCCCACTTGGGGCTCACAACCTTAATCCCCATTTTACAGATGAGGCACAAAGTTAAGTGACTTGTCCAAGGTCACACGGCTGAGAGACGTCTTGTTGCCAACTTGTACTTCCCAAGCGCTTAGTACAGTGCTCCGCACACAGTAGGTGCTCAATAAATACAACTGATTGATTGATTGATTGATTGATTGAAGGCCGGAGGGGATGCGGGACTGGAGAGAGGGAGAGATCGGGGCTGGAGATGGAGATTTGGGGATCATCCACATAGAGGTGGCAGTTGAAGCTGTGGGAGTGAATCAATCAATCTCATTTACTGAGCGCTTACTATGTGCAGAGCACTGTACTAAGCGCTTGGGAAGTCCAGGTTGGCAATATATAGAGACAGTCCCTACCCAACAGTGGACTCACAGTCTAGAAGGGGGAGACAGAGAATAAAACCAAACATATTAACAAAATAAAATAGAATAGATATGCACAAGTAAAATAGAGTAATAAATATGTACAAACATATATACATATATACAGGATTGAGTTCTCCAAGGGCGTGGGTGTGGATGGAGAACAGAGGGGGACCCGGAACCGAACCTTGAGGGACCCCCACAATTGGAGGGTGGGAGGCAGAGGAGGAGTCCATGAAGGAGACGGAGAATGAATGGAACCGAGAGAGAACAGAGGCAGCGGAGCCAAGGTTGGATAACATTTCCAGGAGAAGGGGGCGGTCGACAGTGTCGAAGGAGCTGACAGGTTTAGGAGGATCGGGACAGAACAGAAGCCGTGGGGTCTGGCAAGAAGGAGATCGCCGGTGACTTTCCGAGAGGGCGGTTTCTGTGGAGTGAAGGGGACGGAAGCCGGGTTGGACGGGGTCAAGGAGAGACTTGGAAGAGAAACTGGGTGTAGACGACTCGCTCTAGGAGTTCGGGAAGGAAGGGCAGGAGGGTGACGGGCCAGTAACTGGAGGGAGCCACAGGGTAAGGGGAGGGATTTTTTTGGATAGGGAAGACATGGTTATGTTTGAAAGGGGTGGGAAAAAAGGCCATTGGGGAGTGATCATTGAAGACTCACTCACTCCCTTGGGGAACTCATTCGCTCCCACGGCTTCAACTATCATCTCTATGAGGATGACCCCCAAATCTCTATCCCCTCCCCTGTTCTCCCTCCCTCCTTCCGGGCTCGCTTCTCCTCCTGCCTTCAGGACACCTCTACTCGGACGTCCTCCCGCCACCTAAAATGCAACACACCCAAGACTGAGCTCCTTCTCTCCCCCTGCAAACCCTGTCCTCTCCCTGACTCTCCCGTCACTGTGGACGGCATGACCACCCTTCCCGTCCCACAAGCCCACGACCTCGGTGTCGTCCTCGACTCCGCTCTCTCATTTGCCCCACGAATCTGATCCATCACCAAAACCTGCCGGTCTCACCTCTGCAACGTCGCCCAGATCCGCCCTCCCCTCTCCGTCCAAACCGCTACCACATTAGTACAGTCAACTGGATTGCTGCGTCAGCCTCCTTTTTGATTCCCGACCTCCAGCCTTTCCCCACTTCAGTCCATACTTCGCCCAGATTATCTTTCTACAGAAACGTTCAGGGCACATCGCCCTCCTCCTCAAAAATCTCCAGTGGTTGCCTGTCAACCTCGTTATCGAACAAAAACTCATCACCACTGGCTTCAAAGCACTCCATCCCCTCGCCCCTTCTTGCCTCACCTCCCTCCTCTCCTCCTCCATCCCAGCCTGCACACTCCGCTCCTCTGGTGCCGCTAACCTCCTCACCGGGCCCCGTTCTCGCCTGTCCCGCCGCTGATCCCCGGCCCACGTCCTACCTCTGGCCCGGAGTGCCCTCCCTTCTCAAATCCGCCCCAAAATCACTCTTCTACCCTTCAAAGTCCTAATGAAGGCACACCTCCTCCAAGGGGCCTTCCCAAATTAAGCCCCCTTTTCCTCAGCCCTCCCTCCCTTCTGCATCACCTCACTTTGCTCTCCCCCAGCTCTCCCCACGGCACCGGGGTATATAATTCTATTTTTATCGATCCGCCACTGAGGTATATATGTATATTTCTACTTTCAGCGATGCCTCTTTACCTGTTTACTGTCAAGCCTGCGACTCTGACAACTTTGGGCGGGAAGATTCTTACCTCCTTTGTCGTGCTCGAGGCGCCGGGCTCGTGGTTCGCACAAAACGGACCGGACTTCCAGGCTTCCGTGTCTCCACAATCACAAAACCCTCCTCCCGTGGACGTGTGCATCTGAAACGTTACAAGACATGGCTCCTCATGTGGAGTGCAATGAAATTCGTCGCGTATTGCTGGCTTTGCAAGTGCGGGGAAATCAATATGGCTTGAGTGCCTACTGAAAGCAATGCACTGCCCTCAGCCATTGGGAGTATTCCAAAAAAGTGAAAGTTACGGGGGGAAAGGGCTGTCTTCCCCCGAACAGGTTATGTTTCTATAGGTAATGATAATAATAATAACGATGGCATTTGTGCCATCGTGACTATGTGCTGAGCACTGTCCTAAGCGCTGGGATAGATACAAGGTAATCTTGGTGACCCCAAACTAGGTGCCGTAAAACTAGCTAAACTAAAACCCGAAAAACTCAAGCATCCAGTCCTGAAATACATCTCAAAACCGATGAAAAATTCAAATTGCCAAGATGTGAAAGGGCCTGATGAAAACCAGCAGAAGCCCTGCACGTATTTTTTTTATATTTGTTAAGTACTTACTATGTAATAATAATAATAATAATAATTTTGGCACCGTCTGGCACTGTACCAAGCACTGGGGCGCTGGGCTGGACACAGTCCATGGCCCACATGGGGCTCACAGTACCAATCTCCATTTTACAGATGAGGCAACTGAGGCACAGGGAAGTTGTGACCTGAAGCATTGTGGCTCAGTGGAAAGAGCCCAGGCTTGGGAGTCAGAGGTCGTGGGTTCCAATCCCAACTCCGCCACCCGTCGCCTGTGTGACCCTGGACAAGTCACCCAACTTCTCCGTGCCTCAACACCCTCATCCGGAAAACGGGGACCAGGTGCTCACCGACTGGAAACGGAAACATAGGTTCCACTAGATCTGCCAAGAAGCGAGGCTCCCTACGGTCTAATCATCAATCGCATTTATTGAGCGCTTACTGTGTGCAGAGCACTGTACTAAGCGCTTGGGAAGTACAAATTGGCAACATATAGAGACAGTCCCTACCCAACAGTGGGCTCACAGTCTAAAAGGGGGAGACAAAACCAATACCCGCATCCCTTCAAAAATCCTTCCTAGACCCGAGTTACACTGGCCGTCTGGCAGTCCTCCGATAAAGAAGCCGTAAAGCAACACGGGCTCACACGGGACGTTCGGCTTATCGTCACTCCCAAGGGTGTGTCTGCAATTTGATCTGGATTTAATTGGACTGATGAATTCCACAATTTGATTTTCAACTTCCTGGACTGGGCCTACCATTTGATCCAGTTCCTGGAACCTGGATGCTATGAGAAAAAAAAAATAGAATCCATCGCTCCTCAGTAAAGACTGAAGAATTCATTGAGTCTTTTGGTTGACCCCCTTCTACCTGAAGTGGCCCTGTTACCTCAAAATCATAAAGAAGCGGCGTGGCTCAGCGGAAAGAGCCTGGGCTTTGGAACAGTGCTTTGCACATAGTAAGCGCTTAATAAATGCCATTATTATTATTATTTGGAGTCAGAGGTCATGGGTTCAAATCCCGGCTCCGCCGACTGTCAGCTGTGGGACTTTGGGCAAGTCACTTCACTTCTCTGGGCCTCAGTTACCTCATCTGGAAAATGGGGATGAAGACTGTGAGCTCCCCATGGGACAACCTGATCACTGTGTAACCTCCCCAGCGCTTGGAACAGTGCTTGGCACATAGTAAGCGCTTAATAAATGCTATTGTTTTTATTATTATTATTTGATCCAGTTCCTGGAACCTGGATGCTATGAGAAAAAAAATGGAATCCATCGAATCTTTTGGTTGCCCCCCTTCTACCTGAAGTGGCCCTATTACCTCAAAATCATAAAGAAGTAGCATGGCTCAGCAGAAAGAGCCTGGGCTTTGGAGTCAGAGGTCATGAGTTCAAATCCCAGCTCCGCCACTTATCAGCTGGGTGACTTTGGGCAAGTCACTTCCCTTCTCTGGGCCTGTGTTACCTCATCTGTAAAATGGGGATTAAGACTGTGAGCCCCATGTGGGACAACCTGCTTACCATGTATCTACTCCAGTGCTTAGAACAATGCCTGGCACATAGTAGGCGCTTAATACTATTATTATTATCGTTATTATTATTATTATTTCAAGCATTGTTGCTTTAGGCGCAGGTTTTTCATACCTTGTAATGGTGGTTCTTGTGAACACTGTTCTGGAAGCAGTCCATGCACAGAACACACGTTAGATCAATTGCACAGTCCCTGAAAGATAAAAAATGCGATATTTTACCACTCTGGGATCCCACTCTACCGTCACCGTTGTACAACGACCAACTGAACGGACATTTTCCACCTCAATAACAATTACGGTATTTGTTAAAAGCGCTTACTATGTGCAAAGCACTGTTCTAAGCACTTGGGAGGCTACAAGGTGATCAGGCTGTCCCACGGGGGGCTCACAGTCTTTATTCCCATTTTATTCAATCATTCACTCAATCATATTTATTGAGCGCTTACTGTGTGCAGAGCGCTTGGGATGTACAAGTTGGCAACATATAGAGACGGTCCCTACCCAACAGCGGGCTCACAGTCTAGAAGGGGGAGACAGACAACAAAACAAAACATATTAACAAAATAAAATAAATGGACTAAAAATGTACAAGTAAAATAGATATGAGGCCCAGAGAAGTGACTTGTCCAAAGTCACCCAGCTGACACTTGGCGGAGCTGGGATTTGGGCGGAGCTCAATCCCATCAGAGGCCTCCAACTGGGAGAGTCGAACGTACGGTCTTGAGAAAAGCAACTGGCTAGATTTTTTTTTTTTTTAATCGCTTCCTTTCTAACAGCATCCGAACGTCAAGGTGGCTTACGGCATTATCTAAGACCACTAACCACCCGCCTCCAAACCACTCGCTCGAGCAAATCCACCAGGGTTCATCCCCAGTGGTCCCGTGGCCAAAGGGCACGGCAGAGGTGGGGGCCGGAGAGTTGGCGACCCTCTCAATCTGCGGGCTAGTGGACAAGGAGCAAACGTGGGAGTCGGAGGGAAACTCCAAGCTCGTCGTGGACTGGGAATGCGTCGTATTATCGTGTTGTACTTTCCCAAGAGCTTGCTGCACACAGTAAACGCTCAATAAACACCACCAAACTGTTTGACGGACCTGGGTTCTAATCCCAGCTCTGCCACTTTGTCGTGTAGCCTTGGGCAAGTCACTTAACTTCTCCGGGCCTCGGCTACCTCGTCTGCAAAATGGGGACTAAGACCGTGAGCCCCAGGTGAGACGTGGACTGTGACCAACCTCATTAGCCCGTATCTACCCCGGCTCTTAGTAAAACTCCCGGCTCGTAATAACAGCTTATCTTGTACTTCCCAAGCACTTAGCACAGTGCTCTGCACACAGTAAGTCCTCAATAAATACGACTAACAAACACCATTTTTAAAAATAGGTTTGGAGGAGAAACCCGACTATTACTGGCCACGACCACACAGCCAAGACCACTTTGGGCAAAAGGACGAATAAACAGAAGGCTCCCGTCCTCTACACATCCAGGAAAATGCCCATCCCTCCATACACACAGAGGCGATAGCCCCAGACGTATCCATCAGCCGATGGTATTTATTGAGTGATTACTCTGTAAAGCCCACTGCGTTAAATGTTTGGAAGAGTAAAACACAAGACAGTTGGTAGACATTCCCTGCCCACGATGAGCTTACAGCCTACACGATATGAGTATAATAATTATTAGTCACCTCTAATTTGGGGGAAGTTGAGGTTGAATTGGTATTCAAATAAATACCTTTTTTTAAGAATGGGGAATTTAAGAAGTGGGCAGGGAACTGAAATTCTAGACTGTGAGCCCGCTGTTGGGTAGGGACCGTCTCTATATGTTGCCAACTTGGACTTCCCAAGCGCTTAGTACAGTGCTCTGCACAGTAAGCGCTCAATAAATACGACAATGAATGAATGAATCGAAATTCCAATGGGTGAGAGAGTTAAATGCTTTCCGAAGCGCCCTGAAACGCTAAAGCTCAGAGGGCCGCTTTGGTTTAATAATGCTAAACCCCGGAAGACACACCATCGGGTAACAGTCCGAGACTATCTTTAAATCCCGTAAAGAACCGGCCCGTCTCGCCCGAGACTGTTTTTGAATCCCGTAAAGACCCGGCCCGTCTCACCTGCAGGAGTACGTCGTCTCGCCCGCTTTGAAAACCTTCCCGCAGAGTTGAAATGCTCCGTGCTGCTTCAATCTCTCGAGGCAAACGGCCGGATCTTCTCCGAACAAACACCACTCCAGCGGAGTGAGTAAAAACTTCTGGGCGAGTTCTTCCTGCTTCTCCGGCACGGCGTCCATTTCAGCAAAATAGATGTCTGGCACAAACTTGGCCAAATGTTCGAGGAAGGCGGTATGAAAGTCCTCCTGCTGACCCCACCACTGGAACAAAACGCGACGGGCATAAAACCATTACTCCTCTGAAACGGGTCCCTTCCCACAGCCCCAAGGTCCAAACCCGAGCCAACGAAACCCACGACACCGCGTCTGCCGGGGTTACGGCGCACGGGAGGGAGAGGCGAGATGGTAAAATTAGGGCTCGGGAGAGTAGCGACTGGCCGCGGCTTGGAGGGAAGAGTGCTCTGCCACCCGCCTGCCCCGCGACCTTGGGTGAGTGAGCCTCTTCCCTCCTCCGGGCTTACTCCGTCCTTTGTAAAACAGGGATTCGATACTTTGTTCGTTCATTCCTTCGATCGTATTTATTGAGCGCTTTCTGTGTGCGCAACACTGCACTAAGCGCTTGGAAAGTTCAATTCAGCAACCGACAGAGACCATCCCTACCCAACAACGGGCTCCCAGTTGAGGAGGGGGCGACAGACAACAAAACAAAACAAGTACACAGGCGTCAATACTATCAAAATAAATATAATTATAGATATATACGCATCATTAATAAAAGAGTAATAAGCATATACAAATACACATATACAAATATATATGCACACATGCGTACACACACACACACACACACACACACACACACACACACACACACATGCAGCATGGCTCAGTGGAAAGAGCCCGGGCTTTGGAGTCAGAGGTCAGGGGTTCAAATCCCAGCTCCACCAATTGTCAGCTGGGTGACTTTGGGCAAGTCGCTTCACTTCTCTGGGCCTCAGTGACCTCATCTGGAAAATGGGGATGAAGACTGTGAGCCCCCCTTGGAACAACCTGATCACCTTGCAACCTCCCCAGCGCTTAGAACGGTGCTCTGCACATAGTACGTGCTTAATAAATGCAATTATTATACACACACACATTTTTGTATATATACATGTATACATACATATACATACACACACATAAATATATACGTATACATATACAGACATTTAGATACGTGTGTATATTTGTAATACACACTTTGCACAGAGTAAGCGCTTACGTCTTCCATCTACCATTTCCTTTCACAAAGGTCCCCCATTCCCTTCCCAACAAACTTCTCCACCTTGGAATGGTTCCTGCGCTCAGAACGGTGCTTTGCACAGAGTAAGTGCTTAACAATACCAAAATTATTATTATTACTATTATTATTATTATCATCAGCACCGAGGAATAGTACTTACTGAGCACTTATCTTTTAATGTGAAATACTAAGAATAGTCACAGGTTATCACAGACCCTCTTCCGTCTACCTTTTCCTTTCACAAAGGTCCCCCATTCCCTTCCCAACAAACTTCTCCAACTTGGAATGGTTCCAGCTCTTAGAACAGCGCTTTGCACATAGTAAGCGCTTAACAAATACCAAAATTATTATTATTATTATTATTATTATTATCAGCACCGAGGAATAGTACTTACTGAGCACTTACCCTTTCTGATCTCCCATCCTCCTGCCTCTCCCCGCTTCAGTCTATACTTCACTCCGCCGCCCGGATTATCTTTCTACAGAAATTCTCCGGGCATGTCAGTCCCCTTCTCGAAAATCAGCAGCGGTTGCCTGTCAACCTTCGATTCAAGCAAAAACTCCTCCCTCTCAGCTTCCAGGCTGTCCATCCCCTCGCCCCCTCTTACCTCACCTCCCTTCTCTCCTTCTCCGGCCCAGCCCGCACCCTCCGCTCCTCTGCCGCCGCTTACCTCCTCACAGGGCCTTGTCCTCGCCCGTCCCGCTGTCGACCCCCGGCCCGCGTCCCCCCCCGGCCCGGAATATCCTCCCTCCGCACATCCGCCAAGCTGGCTCTCTTCCTCCCTTCAAAGCCCTCCTGAGAGCTCACCTCCTCCAGGAGGCCTTCCTACACTGAGCCCCCTTTTTCCTCTCCTCCTCCCCACCCTCCCACCCTCCCTCCTTCCCCTCCCCACAGCACCTGTATATATGTTTGTACAGATTTATTACTCTATTTTATTTGTACATATTTATTACTACTCTATTTTATTTGTACATATTTATTACTCTATTTTACTAATGACGTCTATATAGCTATAATTCCATTTATTCTGATGGCATTGATGCCGGTCTACTTATTTTGTTGTCTGTCTGCCTCTTCTTCTAATAATAATAATAATAATAATAATAATAATAATAATAATGATAGCATTTATTAAGTGCTTACTATGTGCAAAGCACTGTTCTAAGCACTGGGGAGGTTGCAAGGTGATCAGGTTGTCCCATGGGGGGCTCACAGTCTTAATCCCCATTTTATAGATGAGGGAACTGAGGCCCAGATAAGTGAAGTGACTCGCCCAAAGTCACACAACTGACAATTGGCAGAGCCGGGATCTGAACCCATGATCTCTGACTCCAAAGCCTGGGCTCTTTCCACTGAGCCACGCTGCTTCTCTTCTAGACCGTGAGCCCATTGTTGGGTAGGGACCGTCTCTATACGTTGCCGATTTGTACTTCCCAAGTGCTTAGTCCAGTGCTCTGCACACAGTAAGCGCTCAATAAATATGACTGAATGACTGAACGTATATGCAAAGCGCTTCATTCAGTCATTCAATCTTATTTATTGAGCGCTTACTGTGTGCAGGGCACCGTACTAAGCGCTTGGGAAGTACAAGTCGGCAACACGTACTGAAGTTAGTAGACTTGATCTCTGCCCCGAAGAAGCTTACAATCCAGTGGGGGAACGGAAATTCGACAATAAATTACAGAAAGGATGACCAAGGAAAAGCAGAGGGGTCCGGGAGTTCAACTTTTAGCAAAAAGGCATGTAGGATACGTCCAAAGCGTTCTCGATAATTGCGAGGACAAACGTGCACAGTTGGGGCCCAAGTGCTGAGATAATAATAATAATAATAATAATAATAATAATAATAATAGTATTTGTTAAGCACTTACTATGTGCAAAGCACTGTGCTAAGTGCTGGGGAGGTTGCAAGGAGATCAGGTTGTCCCATGGAGGGCTCACAGTTTAAATCCCCATCTTCCAGATGAGGGAACTGAGGCCCAGAGAAGTGACTTGCCCAAAGTCACACAGCTCACAGTTGGCAGAGTTGGGATTTGAACCCATGACCTCTGACTCCAAAGCCCGGGCTCTTTCCACTGAACCACGAGATGGTTATTTAGGAGACCACCACCTGGGAAGAAGGCTTGGGGGACAACTGCTCTCAAAGGGACTTTCGGAGACGGGAAAGCCGTAGCCTGGCAAACATAAACGTGAGGGGAATTCCCGACGGGAGGGGGAGGAGCTCAAAGTGGGAGGCAGAAGGGAGATGAGGAAGGCAATCAATCAATCATATTTATTGAGCGCTTACTGTGTGCACAGCACTGTACTAAGCACTTGGGAAGTACAAGTTGGCAACATATAGAGACGGTCCCTACCCAACAGTGGGCTCACAGTCTAGAAGGCAATGAGGAGAGCGCTTAGTACAGTGCTCTGCACAAGGTAAGCGCTCAATAAATACGACTGAATGAATGAATGAGCGAGCCGGAGATGGAGAGGGAGGACTGGGATGGAGAGGAAAAGACGGGCTAAGTCGGGGGGGAGAGAGGTGACCGAATGCCTTAAAACCACCAGTCCGGAGCGGAGAGGACCGGAAAGCCGCGGAGATTTCTTAGATACTGAGCCCCACGTGCATGAGACGGGGCTCATTCATTCATTCATTCAGTTGTATTTATTGAGCGCTTACTGTGTGCAGAGCACTGTACTAAGCGCTTGCGAAGTAAAGTCGGAAACATATAGAGGCGGTCCCTACCCAGCAACGGGCTCACAGTCTAGAAGGGGGAGACAGACAACAAAACACGTGGTCAGGTGTCAAGTCATCAGAATAAATAGAAGTAAAGCTAAATGCACATCACTGACAAAATACACAGAATAGTAAATATGGACAAGTAGAATAAATGAGGCAAAAAATCTGTACAAACATATGTCCGGGTGCTGTGGGGAGGGGAAGGAGGTAGGGCGGGGGAGAGGAAAAAGGGGGCTCAGTCTGGGAAGGCCTCCTGGATTCAATCGTATTTATTGAGCGCTTACTAGGTGCAGAGCACTGTACTAAGCGCTTGGGAAGTACAAGTCGGCAACGTATAGAGACGGTCCCTATTCATTCATTCATTAACTCGATCGTATTTATTCAGCACATACTGTGTGCAGAGCACTGTACTAAGCGCTTGGGAAGTACAAGTCAGCAACATATAGAGACGGTCCCAACCCGACAACGGGCTCACAGTCTAGAAGGGACTCTGTCCGGCGCTCAGAACAAGCGCTTAGTACAGTGCTCTGCACACAGTAAGTGCTCCATAAATACGATCGAATGAATGAATGAATGAATGGTTGGCACATAGTAAGGGCTTAGTACAGGCTCTGCACACAGTAAGCGCTCAAATACGATCGAATGAATGAATGAATGGTTGGCAAATAGTAAGCGCTTAACAAATGCCATTACTGTTATTATTATTATATGGTCCCTACCCCACGGCTTCCTATAGGGTCTGGCACGTAGGAACGTCTTAAATATTCCCCAATCATTATCACTATTATTATTTTTGAGGGGATCGGTGGGGAAGATCTGTGGAGAATGACTTTCCAGGACAACCATCTGGCCGAACGGTGACGTATGAAGTGACTCTGGACAGGTCACTTAACTTCTCTGTGACTCAGTTACCTCATCTGTAAAATGGATATTGAGACTGTGAGCCCCAAGTGGGACAACCTGATCACCTTGTAACCTCCCCAGCGCTTAGAACAGCGCTCGGCACATAGTAACCGCTTAATACAGGCCGTTCTTATTCTTATTACTATAAATACCATTGATTAATTGATTGATTTTGGGCAACTACTGCTCTGAAAAAAGGAAAGGCCCCATGCTTAGATACCTAGCATATGCATATCCAGAAAACTGGGTTACCAAATTTTTGGTTGTGATAAACATTTAGAGGGGTGTGCTATCTGTATTCAAGTCACTACGTATATATGTTTGTACATATTTATTCTATTTATTTTATTTTGTTAATATATTTTGTTTTGTTCTCTGTCTCCCCCTTCTAGACCGTGAGCCCGCTGTTGGGTAGGGACCGTCTCTATATGTTGCCAACTTGGACTTCCCAAGTGCTTAGTACAGTGCTCTGCACACAGTAAGTGCTCAATAAATACAATTGAATGAATGAATGAATGAATGAATGAATGAATGAATGAATCCGTGCTATTTAGGCAGCAGAGGAAGAGAGAGCGCTCCCCCGCCGCCTCCGGAATCTCCTCCCTCAGCTCCACAACAGAAGCAGCGTGGCTCAGTGGAAAGAGCAGGGACTTTGGAGTCAGAGGTCATGGGTTCGAATCTTAGCTCTGCCACTTGTCAGCTGGGTGACTTTGGGCGAGTCACTTCACTTCTCTGGGCCTCAGTTACCTCATCTGGAAAATGGGGATGAAGACTGTGAGCCCCCTCTGGGACAACCTGATCACCTTGTATACAGTGCCTTGCACATAGTAAGCCCTTAATAAATGCCATTATAAAAAAAAACAAACAAAAAAAAACACTGGGCCCGAGGGCGGAGAGGCGCATCTGATCCCCACGGACATCGGCCTGGAGGGCTAGACAGAGATTCAATAAATTACGGAGAGGTACATAAGTGCCGTGAGGCTGAATCTGGGCGGGATACCAAGTGCAGACACGGCATGGATCCAAGCGCGGGGGTAATGCCACCTGATCACCTTGTATCCTCTCCAGCGCTTAGAACAGTGCTTTGCACAGAGTAAGTGCTTAATAAATGCCATTATTATTATTATTAAAAATGGGGATGAAGACCGTGAGGCCCCCCGTGGGACCACCTGATCACCTTGTAACCTCCCCAGCACTTAGAACAGTGCTTTGCACATAGTAAGTGCTTAATAAATGCTATTATTATTATAATAAAATGGGGATGAAGACCGTGAGCCCCCCGTGGGACCACCCGATCATCTTGTAACCTCCCCAGCGCTTAGAACAGTGCTTTGCATATAGTAAGCGCTTAATAAATGCCATTATTATTATTATTATTATAAAATGGGGGTGAAGACTGTAAGCCCCCCGTGGGACGACCCGATCACCGTGTAACCTCCCCAGCGCTTAGAACAGTGCTTTGCACATAGAAAGTGCTTAATAAATGCCATTATTATTATTATTATAAAATGGGGATGAAGACCGTGAGCCCTCCGTGGGACCACCCGATCACCTTGTAACCTCCCCAGCGCTTAGAACAGTGCTTTGCACATAGTAAGCACTTGTAAATGCCATTATTATTATTATTATTATTATTTAAGACCACTAACCCACTTCAGGCCAAGCTGTCTGCCCAGGAAGCATCTT
Source organism: Tachyglossus aculeatus (assembly GCF_015852505.1). Lineage (NCBI taxonomy): Eukaryota > Metazoa > Chordata > Mammalia > Monotremata > Tachyglossidae > Tachyglossus > Tachyglossus aculeatus. Next base: position 903,702 of record NW_024044828.1, read on the forward strand.
CAGATTCCCGACTCGGGACCAAAAGCAAACCGTTTCTCTTCCAGCTGGCTCCAGCGCTTAGAACAGTGCTTTGCATGTAGTAAGCGCTTAACAAATGCCACTATTATTATTATTTTGTGCCCTTTAAACCTGAGTCGCAGATTCAGAGGGGTCCCTGGGCCCACAGCTGATAATAATAATAATAATGATGGCATTTGTTAAGCGCTTACTATGTGCAAAACACTGTTCTAAGCGCTGGGGGGGATACAATGTGATCAGGTTGTCCCATGTGGGGCTCACAGTCAATCCCCATTTTACAGATGAGGTAACTGAGGCTCAGTGAAGTTGTGACTTGCCCAAGGTCACACAGCAGACATGTGGCGGAGCCGGGATTCGAACCCATGACCTCTGACTCCAAAGCCCATGCTCTTTCCACTGAGCCACGCTGCTTCTCTTGTCTGCTGATGGAGGACAGCGGAGACCTAACCAGAACAGAGGGAAGACACAGGTGCCACTTGGCAGCAGGGGGACTCAGGCCGGGGGCAGCATCACTGGACACCCTTTCTGACCACCCCCACGGCCAAACTCCGGCCGCCCCGTTTGCCAGTCGCATTCCGGATTATGGGTAGCAAGTCAACCCCCTCGCCCCCTCCTACCTCCCCTCGCTACTCTCTTATTACAACCCAGCCCACACTCTTCGCCGCTTTAACGCTGTTTCACTGAACCTCAATCTCGTCTATCTCACCGCCGACCCCTCTCCCACGTCCTCCCTCCGGCCTGGAGATCCCCCCCCACTCCAATCCGACAACAACTCTCCCCGCCTTACTGAAGGCACGTCTCCTCCGAGAGGCCTTCCCTAAGCACTCCCTTTCCTCTTCTCCCACTCCCGTGAGCAGCGTGGCTCAGTGGAAAGAGCCCGGGCTTGGGAGCCGGAGGTCATTCATTCATTCAACCATATTTATCCTTCTAGACTGTGAGCCCACTGCTGGGTAGGGACCGTCTCTGTATGTTGGCACCTTGTACTTCCCAAGCGCTTAGTACAGTGCTCTGCACACAGTAAGCGCTCAATAAATACGATTGAATGAATGAATGAATTTATTGAGCGCTCACTGTGTGCAGAGCACTGGACTAATCCCGGCTCCACCACTTGTCAGCTGCATGGCTCTGGGCAAGTCACTTCACTTCTCTGGGCCTCAGTTCCCTCATCTGGAAAATGGGGATGGAAACTGTGAGCCCCACGTGGGACAACCTTGATCACCTCACACCCGCCCCCAGCACTTAGAACAGTGCTTTGCACATAGTAAGCGCTTAATAGTAATAATAACAATAATGATGGCATTTACTAAGCGCTTACTATGTGCAAAGCACTGTTCTAAGTGCTGGGGTAGATACAAGGCGCTCACAGCTTAACAAATGCTATCATCTGTTGCCAACTTGTACTTCCCAAGCGCTTGGAACAGTGCTCTGCACACAGTAAGTACTCAATAAATACAATTGAATGAATGAATCATCATCATCATTATTATTATTATTATTATTTTATTATTCTGTGCTCCCTTTAATCATCCCCCCTCCCAGCCCCAAAGCGCTTAAATACATAGCTGTAATTTATTTACATTACTGTCTCTCTCCCCCTCCAGACTGTAAGCTCATTGTGGGCAGGGAATGTGTCTGTTTATTGTTACATTGCATTCTCCCGAGTGCTTAGTACAGTGCTCTGCACGCAGTAGATGCCCAATAAATACGACCTAATGAATGAATGAATGAAGGGGAAAGAGTTCTCCAAATAGTCACGTGTGAGGGTGGCTAGTTTTGATGAGGACCACACTGCTCAGCAACCCCCACCCCCTTAGTCTGGGGCCCCTGGGCTTTAATACGCGATCCTTGGTATGTTCGGCGATTTACAGCCACTTCTCTCCCCCATTAGACTGTAAACTCCTCTAGGGCCATGATGCTTGTATGTCTCCACAAATGCTAAGACAAGAGAGCAGGATTTTAATTTAGCGGAAGGGTAAAGGAGTCGACCCTCCCTCGCAACTCCACCGGCTCACCCTGCGGGGAGTCCCACCGCCGCAACCCTCCGGTCTCTCCGACTCCGTGTCCCCTTCCCTCACCTCCTTCACCCCCATCACAGCTTTTCGAAACCGTTTCCGTCGTCCCCAGCTGCCCTGTCCATAGCCCTCAGCCCCGGGAAGCCCAAATCCAACGCTCGTCCCCAGAGCCCCCTGCCTAGATGGGATCTGTGAGTGTTTCCTTCCGGCCGGGCCGGGCCCTCCCGGGTTCGCGGTCCCTGGAGGCGGCCAGTCCGAGATGGCCACCGCCCCACCGCGGTCCATCCAACCGGCAGGTCCGGGGGCAGCAGCCAGAAACGGGGCCGGCCCGGACACCGAGCAGGCAAAAAAATACTCCCACTTCAAAGGCGGCTCTGGGGAACGGAGGAGAGGCGATCCCCTCAGACCGGATACATTTTTCACAAAAATTTACAATCTTTACAATCCCGCGGCTTTCTACCCAGACTCTTCATCGCATCACAACTCCGCCTCTAATGTTGAGACGTTCTCCTTCAAATTCCTTTAACAGTCTTGGAGAAACAGCATGGAGTAGAGAAAAGGGCATGGGCCTCGGGGTTAGAGGATCTACCTTCTAATCCTGGCTCTGCCACTTGCTTGCCGTGTGACTTTTAGCAAATCGCTTAGTTTCTCGGTGACCCACTTTCCTCGGCTATAAAATACCCGTACTCCTCCCTTAGACTGACAGACCCATAAGGAACAGGGGTTGCGTCCAACCTGATTATCTGGTAATTATCCCAGCGCTTACTCAGATGTCTCCATGCACAGTAAGCGCTTAATACCACAATTATTAGTACAGCAGCTTGGTAACATTTAAAACTGTAATCTCCAATATATAGATGGTAGAGGAATTTAGGATTTTTCCAGAGGTTCTCCAATGACTCCTAATTTATAATATGGAAATCTGTGGGAAAATATACCCCAGGATAGAGCCATTCACCAAACAACCCCATTTTCAACGAACGTGATCCCACCGGAGTGAGATCATTTATTAATCGGTTCATTTATTGAGCACTTACTATGTGCAGAGCACTAAACAAAGTACTTGGGAAAGTACAGCGCAACAGGGTTTGCAGCCACGATTCCTGCCCACAATGAGTTTACAGTCTAGAGGGAAAATCTCAGGAAGATTCCAGCCGTGAAGACGTGACAGACACGTCTCTGATCCGTTTTAAGAAAAACACAAAGTGACACAGTATTCCTTCGGTCCCAGGCACCAAGCCGTGTTTTGGGGGTTTTTTCTGTACAAAAAGCTCTCATAAAATAAAGCTCCTAAAATGGGTGTCTTCAGAGCTACAGTGAAAAGGTAAATGTTTGGATGTGGAGAGTACCAAGTTTCTAAAATTGGGGCTAGAGAAAAAAAGAAAATAAGTGGCGTGTTTAATTTCGGTTCTTGGGAAGCTCTTGTCTGCACCTGAGGGAAAGCAAAGAGGCTGGGATTTCCTAAGAGGCAGCCAACTCAGAGCGGAAGTTCTCACAGCATATAGATTCCCAAACCCTGGAAAAATTTTCCACATTCCCAGAGGGACCAAAAGATATGCTCTCTAACTGAGACTGAGAAGCTATTCTGGGTACGCCAGTCTGATGAAAACATCTTTGGTTACACGTTTCATTTTTCGTGATCATAAATCAACGTTTGCCAAAAATCAGATCCTGAAAGGTCCTCTAAGGGCCCTGAGAATTTCCCCAAAGTATATGGTTTGAAAGGCAGCAGGCTGGAGTTTTCCTGAGTTTCCCTCTAGACTGTAAACTCATTGTGGGCAGGAATCGTGGCTGCAAACTCTGTTGCACTGTACTTTCCCAAGTTTAGCGCTCTGCACATAGTAAGTGCTCAGTAGATTAACTGATTAATAAATGTTCAAATTTAAACAGCCCAAAAAGGCATGCCCTCCACATTTTCGACTGCTTTTGTCTGAAAACATCAACAGCTGCTTCGTCTGAAGACCAGGACTGGCACTAAGCAGAAAAACGTAAGAGAGAAAAATGCCATGTAACTAAAGAATTCTCTATTCTCTCCAATAATAATGATGATAATTTTTAATGGCATTTATTAAGCACTGACTATGTGCAAAGTTCCGTTCTAAGCGCTGGGGAGGTTACAAGGCGATCAGGTTGTCCCATGGGTGGCTCACAGTCTCCATCCCCATTTTCCAGATGAGGTCACTGAGGCCCAGAGAAGTGAAGTGACTTGCCCAAAGTCACCCAGCTGACAAGTGGCGGAGCTGGGATTTGAACCCACGACCTCTGACTCCAAAGCCCGGGCTCTAAGCGCTTCCTACGTGCCAAGCACTGTTCTAAGCGCTGGGGTAGACACAAGGTCAGCAGGTTGTGCCACGTGGGGCTCACAGTCTTATAGACGAGGTAGCCGAGGCCCAGAGAAGTGAAGTGACTTGCCCAAAGTCACACAGCTGACAACTGGCATAGTGGGATTCGAACCCATGACCTCTGACTCCAAAGCCCGGGCTCTAAGCGCTTCCTATGTGCCAAGCACTGTTCTAAGCGCTGGGGTAGACACAAGGTCAGCAGGTTGTCCCACGTGGGGCTCACAGTCTTATAGACGAGGTAGCCGAGGCCCAGAGAAGTGAAGTGACTTGCCCAAAGTCACACAGCTGACGACTGGCAGAGTGGGATTCAAACCCATGACCTCTGACTCCAAAGGCCAGGCTCTAAGTGCTTCTTATGTGCCAAGCACTGTTCTAAGCGCTGGGGTAGACAAAAGGTCAACAGGTTGTCCCACGTGGGGCTCACAGTCTTATAGACGAGGTAGCCGAGGCCCAGAGAAGTGAAGCGACTTGCCCAAAGTCACACGGCACACGACGAGTGGCGGAGTCGGGCTTATAACCCACGACCTCTAACTCCCAAGCCCGTGTTTGTTCCATCAAGTCACGCTGCTCCCATATAGCAAGCTTAGGGAGTTTACAGAAGAAGCAACTCACATTGAATACCGCAAGAGTAACATTTAGTGAATTCACAAAGCCAAAACGGCCGTTTCTCTGTCCGGCAACAAATGCCACCTCTGTGACTACTGACGGTTGGAAGAGCTGGCTGTCGTACTCCGAGGGGATCGGCTGCGACTGGGTAACTTTTCGAGCAGAAACTCCTTTAATGGACTCAATCACCTCTCTCCTCTTACCTAATCCCACTCCTCTGTTACTACGCCTCTCCTCGCATACTTCCCTCCCTTAACCTTACTGTGCCATAATAATAATAATGATGATGATGGCATTTATTAAGCGCTTACTATATGCAAAGCACTGTTCTAAGCGCTGGGGAGGTTACGAGGTGATCAGGTTGTCCCACGGGGGGCTCACGGTCTTCATCCCCATTTTACAGATGAAGTCACTGAGGCCCAGAGAAGTGAAGTCACACAGCTGACAGTTGGCGGAGCCACCATTCGAACCCATGACCTCTGACTCCAAAGCCCGGGCTCTTTCCATTGAGCCACGCCGCTTCTCATCTCTTGCTCACGACCTCCCTTCCTGCCTCCGTCCCCCTTTTTCCCTCCCCATCCCTCCGCCTTACCTCCTTCCTCTCCCCACAGCACCTGTACACGTGTATATATGTTTGTACGTATTTATTACTCTACTTATTTTATTTGTACAGATTTATTCTATTTATTTTATTTTGTTAATATGTTTTGTTTTGTTGTCTGTCTCCCCCTTCTAGACTGTGAGCCCGCTGTTGGGTAGGGACCGTCTCTAGCTGTTGTCAGCTTGTACTTCCCAAGCACTTAGTACAGTGCTCTGCACACAGCAGTGTCATTCATTCGGTCGTATTTATTGGGCGTCTACTGCGTGCAGAGCACTGTACTAAGCACTCGGGAGAATACAATGTAACAGTAAACAGACACATTCCCTGCCCACAATGAGCTTACAGTCTGGAGGGGGAGAAAGACAGTAGTATAGATAAATTACAGCTATGTATTTAAGCGCTTTGGGGCTGGGGGGTGGGATGAATAAAGGGAGCACAGAATAATAATAATAATTATAATAATAATGATTCATTCATTCAGTCAGTCGTATTTATTGAGCGCTTACTGTGTGCAGAGCACTGTTCCAAGCGCTTGGGAAGTACAAGTTGGCAACAAATGATGGCGTTTGTTAAGCTGTGAGCCCCCTGTGGGACAACCTGATCACCTTGTATCTACCCCAGCGCTTAGAACAGTGCTTTGCACATAGTCAGCGCTTAATTAATGCCATCATTCTCAGTCTCTTTTGCAGGCTCCTCCTCCCCCTCCCATCCCCTTCCTGTGGGGGTTTCCCAAGGTTCAGTGCTTGGTCCCCTTCTGTTCTCAATCTACACTCACTCCCTTGGTGACCTCATTCGCTCCCACGGCTTCAACTATCGCCTCTACGCTGATGACACCCAGATCTCCATCTCTGCCCCTGCTCTCTCCCCCTCCCTCCAGGCTCGCATCTCCTCCTGCCTTCAGGACATCTCCATCTGGATGTCTGCCTGCCACCTAAAACTCAACATGTCCAAGACTGAACTCCTTGTCTTCCCTCCCAAACCCTGCCCTCTCCCTTTCCCATCTCTGTTGACGGCACTATCATCCTTCCTGTCTCACAAGCCTGAGACCTTGGTGTCATCCTTGACTCCGCTCTCTCGTTCACCCCTCACATCCAAGCCGTCGCCAAAACCTGCCGGTCTCAGCTCCGCAACATCGCCAAGATCCGCCCTTTCCTCTCCATCCAAACCGCTACCCTGCTCGTTCAAGCTCTCATCCTATCCCGTCTGGACTACTGCATCAGCCTTCTTTCTGATCTCCCATTCTCGTGTCTCTCCCCACTTCAATCCATACTTCATGCTGCTGCCCGGATTGTCTTTGTCCAGAAACGCTCTGGGCATGTTACTCCCCTCCTCAAAAATCTCCAGTGGCTACCAATCAATCTGCGCATCAGGCAGAAACTCCTCACCCTGGGCTTCAAGGCTGTCCCTCACCTCGCCCCCTTCTACCTCACCTCCCTTCTCTCCTTCTCCAGCCCAGCCAGCACCCTTCACTCCTCCGCCACTAATCTCCTCACCATGCCTCGTTCTCACCTGTCCCACCGTCGACCCCTGGCCCAAGTCAATCAATCAATCAATCGTATTTATTGAGCGCTTACTGTGTGCAGAGCACTGTACTAAGCGCTTGGGAAGTACCAGCTGGCAACATATAGAGACAGTCCCTACCCAACAGTGGGCTCACAATCTAGAAGGGGGAGACAGACAACAAAACCAAACATACTAACAAAATAAAGTAAATAGAATAGATATGTACAAGATAGATAGATAGATAGATAGATAAATACATAAATAAATAAATAAATAGAGTAATGAATATGTACAAACATATATACATATATACAGGTGCTGTGGGGAAGGGAAGGAGGAAAGATGGGGGAGATGGAGAGGCGGACGAGGGGGAGAGGAAGGAATCCCCGGGGCCTGGAATGCCCTCCCTCTGCCCATCCGCCAAGCTAGCTCTCTTCCTCCCTTCAAGGCCCTGCTGAGAGCTCACCTCCTCCAGGAGGCCTTCCCAGACTGAGCCCCTTCCTTCCTCTCCCCCTCGTCCCCCTCTCCATCCCCCCATCTTACCTCCTTCCCTTCCCCACAGCACCTGTATATATTTATATATGTTTGTACATATTTATTACTCTATTTATTTATTTATTTATTTTGCTTGTACCTATCTATTCGATTTATTTTATTTTGTTAGTATGTTTGGTTTTGTTCTCTGTCTCCCCCTTCTAGACTGTGAGCCCACTGTTGGGTAGGGACTGTCTCTATATGTTGCCAACTTGTACTTCCCAAGTGCTTAGTACAGTGCTCTGCACATAGTAAGCGCTCAATAAATACAATTGATTTATTATTATTATTATTATTTTTAAGCACTTACTGTGTGTGAAGCACCGTTCTAAGCACTGGGGGCAGGTGCAAGGTGATCAAGGTTGGCCCACGTGGGGCTCACAGTCTCCATCCCCATTTTCCAGATGAGGGAACTGAGGCCCAGCGAAGTGAAGTGACTTGCCCAGAGTCACACAGCTGACAAGTGGCGGAGCCGGGATTAGTCCAGTGCTCTGCACACAGTGAGCGCTCGATAAATTCATTCATTCATTCAATCGCATTTATTGAGCCTTATTGTGTTCAGAGCACTGTACTAAGCGCTTGGGAAGTACAAGTTGGCAACATATAGAGATGGTCCCTACCCAACAGCGGGCTCACAGTCCACTGTAAACAGTCTGCTCACAGTCTGCTTGGTCCAATGTAAACCGACCAAGATAAATTAGTGCAAGATAATAGAGGGGACTAAGAGACTCTCGGATAACTAAAAACAGTAACAAATCACATAGTAAGCGCTTAATAAATATTATTATTATTATAAATTGATGCATGCTAAAATGGCATATCCAGGGAAGTGGAGGGCTAGGTACACTCAAGTGTTCCCTCCTCTTCGCGATACTTCAAACGACAAGTCAAATAGGACAAAGAATATCAAGTGTTCATGATCTCTAAAGAGAGGAGCACTTTGATAGTTTAATTACTTGGTCTCTTTTCGTGAACCGTCCCCTGGTTATAGTTTCAACCAAAGGAGAATCATCCAAGGGATGATCCTCAAAGCACTTTGGGGAATCTGAAGGCCAGGAACCGAATGTTTTGTTAATTAACGGTCTCCACTGAGTGCCTCTCGTGGGCACAAGCACTGAAAACACAACGGAGTCGGTAGATGGGATCCCCGCCCAGAAGGATCTTGCGTGTGGTCTCATCTGAGGTAACCTCACCGCTCTCGATCACCTACTCAGCTCTCCTCACTGCTGGGGCACCCTATAATCGGGCTCCCGCGAAAATCTCCACACCTATTTGTTGTTTTCTCTGAAGGAAGGAAGGAAAAAGCCATAAAGAGCCAAGAATAAACCAACAACGGAGGCCCCGAACCACCCCATCTAACTCCCCGGGGCCGGACGGAGCTGAGCCGGGAGGGGGGGACCCCCGAAATGGAATCCCGGCGAGATCTCGGAAGGGGGCCGGAAAGGGGAATCCAGATTTTTTTTTGTAATGGCATTTATTAAGCGCTTATTATGTGCAAAGCACCGTTCTAAGCGCTGGGGAGGTTACAAGGCAATCAGGTTGTCCCACGGGGGGTCCACAGTCTTAATCCCTATTTTCCAGATGAGGGAACTGAAGCCCAGAGAAGTGAAGTGACTTGCCCAAAGTCACCCAGCTGACAAGTGGCAGAGCTGGGATTCGAACCTGTGACCTCTGACTCCAAAGCCCGGGCTCTTTCCACTAGGCCACACTGCTTCTCCGTTTCTGGTTCCCCCGAAACAGAATCCCGGTGAGATCTCGGAAGGGGGCCGGAAAGGGAAATCCAGATTTCAGACTTGGGGGAGGAGGGAAGGCGAAAGCTCCGCCACTTGTCTGCTGTGTGACCGTGGGCAAGCCACTTCACTTCTCTGTTCCTCAGTGACCTCATCTGGAAAATGGGGATTGCGACTGTGAGCCCCACGCGGGACCACCCGATTACCCTGAATGTACCCCAGCGCTCAGAATAGTGGTTGCCACGTAGCGCTTAACGAATATCATAATGATTATTAAGTCCCGCAGCCTCCCCCCAAAATAATAATAATAATAATAATAATGGCATTTATTGCGCTTACTATGTGCAAAGCGCCGTCCTAAGCGCTGGGGAGAATACAAGGTGATCAGGTTGTCCCACGGGGGGCTCACAGTATTAATCCCCATTTTACAGATGAGGTAACTGAGGCCCAGAGAAGTGAAGTGACTTGCCCAAAGTCACACAGCTGACAATTGGCAAGGCTGGGATTTGAACCCATGACCTCTGACTCCAAAGTTCAGGCTCTTTCCACTGAGCCACACTGCTTCTCTGACTTGGGAGAGGAGGGAAGGCGAAAGGCCGTCACTTGTCTGCTGTGTGATCGTGGGCAAGCCACTTCACTTCTCTGTTCCTCAGTGACCTCATCTGGAAAACGGGGGTTATGACTGTGAGCCCCACGTGCGACCACCCGATTACCCTGAATGTACCCCAGCGCTCAGAATAGTGGTTGCCACGTAGCGCTTAACGAATATCATAATGATTATTAAGTCCCGCACACTCCCCCGAAAATGACAGTCAGAGGCAAGTGTGTGGAGATAATAATAATAATAATGGCATTTATTGTGCTTACTATGTGCAAAGCGCCGTCCTAAGCGCTGGGGAGAATACAAGGTGATCAGGTTGTCCCACGGGGGGCTCACAGTATTAATCCCCATTTTACAGATGAGGTAACTGAGGCCCAGAGAAGTGAAGTGACTTGCCCAAAGTCACACAGCTGACAATTGGCAAGGCTGGGATTTGAACCCATGACCTCTGACTCCAAAGTTCAGGCTCTTTCCACTGAGCCACACTGCTTCTCTGACTTGGGAGAGGAGGGAAGGCGAAAGGCCGTCACTTGTCTGCTGTGTGATCGTGGGCAAGCCACTTCACTTCTCTGTTCCTCAGTGACCTCATCTGGAAAACGGGGACTACGACTGTGAGCCCCACGTGCGACCACCCGATTACCCTGAATGTACCCCAGCGCTCAGAATAGTGGTTGCCACGTGGCGCTTAACGAATATCATAATGATTATTAAGTCCCGCACACTCCCCCGAAAATGACAGTCAGAGGCAAGTGTGTGGAGATAATAATAATAATAATGGCATTTATTAAGCGCTTACTATGTGCAAAGCACTGTTCTAAGTGCTGGGGAGGTTACAAGGTGATCAGGTTGTCCCACGGCGGGCTTACAGTCTTAATCCCCATTTTACAGACGAGGGAACTGAGGCACAGAGATCCACTCCATCATCACCCTCCACTGCTTTGGGGGGTGACAACAACGGCTGGGACTTCAAACCCTATCGTCGCTGCCAAGTCATTCTTTAATTCTTTAATTGTGCCCGCTTCCAACCGCAACCTCCGGCCAGGCCCCGTTCTGAGCGCTGGGGTGGACCCAAAGTCATCAGGTTGGCCCCACGTGGGGCTCCCGGTCTTCATCCCCATTCTCCAGATGAGGGAACTGAGGCCCGGAGAAGTGAAGGGGTTGGCCCCAGGTCCCAGAAGCAGACAAGGGGCGGAGGCAGCATTAGAACCCAGGGCCTCTGACTCCCACTCAGCTCTCGCTACTAAGCCCCACTGCTCCTCTGAGGCCACGGGGCCACCAAAATGGGGACTGAGACTGTGAGCCCCGCGAGGGACAGAGGAGCAGCGTGGCTCGGGGGGAAGAGCCCGGGCTGTGGGTTCTAATCCCAGCTCCGCCACTTAGCTGCGTGACCTTGGGCAACTCACTTCACTTCTCTGGGCCTCAGTGACCTCATCTGGAAAACGAAGATTAAGACTGTGAGCCCCACGTGGGACAACCTGATGACCTCGTATCTACCCCAGCGCTTAGTACGGTGCCCGGCCCATAGTAAGTGCTTAACAAATGCCCTCACCATTATATTATTATTAACCCAATTCACTAGTACCCACCCCGGCACTTAGAACAGTACCTGGCCCATAGTAAGCGCTTAATAATTGCCCTCATCGTTATTGCTATTAACCCAATTTACCTGTACCCACCCTGGCGCTTAGTACAGTACATGGGTACAGTACATGACCCATAGAAGGGCTTAATAATTGTCCTCATTATTATTACCATTATTAACCCAATTTACTTGTACCCACCCCGGTGCTTAGTACAGTGCCTGGCCCACAGTAAGTGCTTAACAAATGTCCTCATCATCATCAATCGTATTTATTGAGCGCTTACTGTGTGCAGAGCACTGTACTAAGCGCTTGGGAAGTACAAATTGACAACATATACAGACAGTCCCTACCCAACAGTGGGCTCACAGTCTAAAAGGGGGAGACAAAACCAAACATACTAACAAAATAAAATAATTACTATTATTATTAACCCAATTTACTTGTACCCACCCGGTGCTTAGTACAGTGCCTAGCCCACGATAAGTGCTTAACAAATGTCCTCATTACTATTATTATTAACCTAATTTACTTTTACTAAACCCGGTGCTTAGTACAGTACATGGCCCATAGTAAGCGCTTAACAAATGTCCTCATTACTATTACTATTAACCAGATTTACTTGTACCGAACTCGGTGCTTAGTACAGTACTTGGCCCAAAGTAAGTGCTTTAAATGCCCTCATCATTATTATTATTATCATTAGTATTAACCCGATTTACTTGTACCGAACCTGGCGCTTAAAACAGTGCCTGGCCCAGAGTAAGCGCTTAACAATTGTCCCTGTTATTATTATTAACCCGATTCACTTGTACCGAACCCGGTGCTTAAAACAGTGCCCGGCCCATAGCAAGTGCTTAACAAACGCCCTCTTTATTATTATCATTATTAACCCGATTTACTTGTAGCCACCCCGGCGCTTAGTACAGTGCCTGGCCCATAGTAAGCGCATAACAACTGTCCTTATTATTACTATTAACCCGATTTACCTGTACTGAACCCGGCGCTTAGTACAGTACTTGGCCCATAGTAAGCTCTTAATAAATGCCTTCGTCATTACTGTCATTATTACTATTATTAACCCGACTTACTTGTAGGCACCCTGGCACTCAGTACAGTGCCTGGCCCATAGTAAGCGCTTAACCAGTGTTCTCATTACTATTACAGTTAACTCCATTTACTTGTAATAATAATAATAATTTTGGCATTTATTAAGTGCTTACTACGGGCCAAGCACTGTCCTAAGCGCTGAATCCGGCACTTAAAACAGTGCCTGGCCCACACTAAGCGTTTAACAAACGCCCTCATTATTATTACTATTATTATTATTAACCCGATTTACATGTAGCCACCCCAGCGCTTACTACAGTACCAATGTCCTCATTACCACTATTAACCCGATTTACTTATACCGAACCCGGCGCTTGCTACAGTGCCTGGCCCATAGTACGCACTTAGCCACCATCCTCATTACTATTATTATTCACCCGATTTACCTGTACCGAACCCGGCGCTTACTACAGTGCCTGGCCCATAGTAAGCTCTTAACAAACATCCTCATCACTACTATTATTCACCCAATTTACTTGTACCGAACCCGGCGCTTAATACAGTGCCTGGCCCATAGTAAGCGCTTAACCAATGTCCTCATTATTATCATTATTAACCCGATTTACTTGTACCGAACCCGGCGCTTAGTACAGTGCCTGCCCCATAGTAAGCGCTTAACCAACGCCCTCATTACTATTATTATTAACCCGATTTACCTGTACCGAACCGGGCGCTCATAGTACAAGGCCTGGCCCAAAGTAAGCGCTTAACCAGTGCCCTCATTACTATTATTACTAATCCAATTTAGATGAACCGAACCCGGCGCATAGTACGGTGCCTGTCCCATAGTAAGCGCTTAATTGATGCCCTCATTACTATTATTATTCACCCGATTTACCCGTACCGAACCCGGCGCTTATAGTACAGGGCCTGGCCCATAGTAAGCGCTTAGTCAATGCCCTCATCACTAGTATCACTAACCCGATTTCCATGTACCGAACCCGGCGGTTAGTACGGTGCCCGGCCTATAATAAACGGTTAATAAATCCGGTCATTATTATTGTCATCATTCACGGGAGAGGGGTGGGGAGGGGTCTCCTCCTCCTCCTCCTCCTCCCCCCGCCGCCCGCCGGTCGGCCCGTCGGCCTGTCGGCCCGTCTGTCTGCCTGCCTGCCCGCCCGCCCGCCCGTGGGCCTGTCCGGGCGTCACTCACCAGCGCCAGGTCCGGAGAGGTGGCCGGGGGCCCGGCCGGCCCCAGCCCGCGCCGCCCGCCCGCGAACCCCTCGCCCGCCATCGGGGAAGGAAGGACGGGAGGACGGACGGACGGACGGAGAGGCGGGAACGAGGCGGGTCCGCCAGGAAGAGGAGGAGAAGACGACGACGACGACGACAGCTGCAACACTGGCTGCCGCTGCTGCTCCGGCTGCGGCCCTGGCCCTGGCCCCCGGACGTCACTTCCGGGAACGGGCCCACTTCCGGCCGCGCGCCCGGACGGACGGCAGAGGCGGCCAATCAGGAGGCAGGGACGAGAAGGGCCGACGCCTCAGCTCCCGCCCTCTCCGCTTCCGGCCCCTCAGCCCCCGGCCTCACGGCTCCCGTCCCCACAGCTCCCGCCCCCACAGCTTCCGTCCCCTAAGCTCCCGTCCCCTCAGTTTCTTGTTCTCCCAGCTCCCGTCCCTTCAGCTCCCGTCCCCTCCGCTCCCGTCTCCTCAGCTCCCGTCCCCTCAGCCCCGTCCTCTCAGCTCCCGTCTCCTCAGCTCCCGTCCCCTCAGCTCCCGTCCCCTCAGCTCCCGTCCTCTCAACTTCTGTCCCCTCAACTCCCGTCCCCTCAGCTCCCATCCCCTCAGCTTCTGTTTCGTCAGCTCCCGTCCTCCCAACTTCTGTCCCCTCAGCTCCTGTCTCCTTAGCTCCCGTCCCCTCAGTTCCCGTCTCCTCAGATCCTACCCCCTCAGCTCCCGTCTCCTCAGCTCCCATCCCCTCCGTCCCCGTCCCCTCCGCTCCCGTCCCCTGGGCTCCCGCCCACCCCCAATCTCGTCTCCGTCTCCGCCGACTTGTGGCCCGTGTCTTTCCCCTGGGCTGGAACGGCCTCCCCCTTCACGTTGGACAGACGGTGGTGACTCTCCCTCCCCTTCACAGCCTTCCTGAAGGCGCATCTCCTCCCAGAGGCCTTCCCCCTCATTGTCTTCCTTTATACATCTCCGGCTCCCAGCCCCCCAGCACTTTACATAGCTTAAGCGCTCAACAGATACGATCGAATGAGCGAATAAATATCTGTAATGCATTTATTTGTATTAAAGTCTGTCTCCCCCCCTAGACTGCTCGTTGTGGGCGGGGAACGGGACTGGTTGTTGTTGTTATAGCGAACTCTCCCATAGTGCTTAGTACGGTGCTTTGCACATGGTAAGCGCTTAAATACCGTCGTCATCGTCACTCAATAAATACAAATCGATTGTATGTTATATTTGCATTATATTACATTATGTCAATATAGATATAAATATATAAATATACAATAACCATACATGACTATAATAAAATAATTATAATATAATATTTATAGAGACTATATTGTAATTTATGGATATTAATAAATATTAATTTTATAATATATAAATATTATGTTTATAGCTATGGTCCTATATTATATTTAGATTATATTAAATTATATGTTGCCAACTTGTACTTCCCAAGCGCTTAGTGCAGTGCTCTGCACACAGTAAGTGCTCAGTACATGCGATTGATTGATTGATTGATTAATTGATTGATTGGGTGTGCTGACGATTGCTTCTTTAACGCTGATGGTAAGGAGTTTCTGTTCGATGTGGCGATGGATGGGAAACCCCCGGAGGTTCTCGAGGAGTGCGAAGACATGGACCTGATTTTGGGGGTTTTTGAGAAAAATGATCCGGGCAGCAGAATGAAGGCAGGAGAGAGACATTCATTCATTCATTCAATCGTATTTATTGAGCGCTTCCTGTGTGCAGAGCACTGGACTAAGCGCTTGGGAAGTCCAAGTCGGCAACATATAGAGACGGTCCCTACCCAACATTCATTCATTCAATCAATCGTATTCATTCATTCATTCAATCGTATTTATTGAGAGCTTACTGTGTGCAGAGACTGTACTAAGCGCTTGGGAAGTCCAAGTCGGCAACATATACAGTCCCTACCCAGCAGCGGGCTCACGGTCTAGAAGGGGGAGACAGACAACAAAACCAAAGATAATAACAAAACAAAATAAATAGAATAGCAAATATGTACAAGTAAAATAAATCTGTATAAAAACATATATGCAGGATTCAAGGCGGGATATAAAGCGCTTCTCATCCCGGCTCCGTCACTTGGCAGCTGTGTGACTTTGGGCAAGTCGCTTCACTTCTCCGGGCCTCAGTGACCTCATCTGGAAAGAGGGGATTAAGACTGTGAGCCCCATATGGGACAGCCTGATCACCTTGTATTCGCCCCCCAGCGCTTAGAACAGTGCCCTGCACATAGTAAGCGCTTAAAAAATGCCATTTTAATAATAATATATAATAATAATAATAATTATTATTATTATTCACTTCTCTGGGCCTCAGTGACCTCACCTGGAAAATGGGGATTAAGACTGTGAGCCCCATATTGGACAGCCTGATCACCTTGTATTCCCCCCCCAGCAATTAGAACAGTACCCTGCACATAGTAAGCGCTTACTAAATGCTATTACTATTATTATTATTATTATTATTATTATTATTATTATTATTATTCACTTCTCTGGGCCTCAGTGACCTCATCTGGAAAATGGGGATTGAGACTGTGAGCCCCATATGGGACAGCCTGATCACCTTGTATTCCCCCCCGCCAGTGCTTAGAACAGTGCCCTGCACATAGTAAGCGCTTAATAAATGCCATTATTTATTATTATTATTATTATTATTATTATTATTATTATTCTCATTATTCCCTTCTCTGGGCCTCAGTGACCTCATCTGGAAAATGGGGATTAAGACTGTGAGCTCCATATGGGACAGCTTGATCACCTTGTATTCCCCCCCACCAGCGCTTAGAACAGTGCCCTGCACATAGTAAGCGCTTAAGAAATGTCATTGTTATTATTATTATTATTATTATTATTATTCACTTCTCTGGGCCTCAGTGACCTCATCTGGAAAATGGGGATGATGACGGAGAGGGGGGCGGAGGTTCGAAGAGAGGGGGCGGAGCCTCGCGGAGAGGGGCGTGGCCTCGTATATAAGGGGCAGGGCCTCGTGCGGGGGGCGTGTCCTCGCGGGGAGGGGCGTGTCCTCGGGCGGAGGGGGCGTGTCCTCGGCGGGGAGAGGGGGAGCGTGGCGGCGGTGGCGGGCCGGCCGGGCGGAAGTGCGGTGGGGCGGTGCGGCCTGGCGGGCGGCCGTCCGTCCGTCCGTCCGTCCGTCCGTCCGTCCGTCTCGGGGCGATGTGGGCGGCTGTGTGGGTGAAGGTGGCGCTGGGCCTGTGTTTGGCCGCCGTGGCCGCCCTGCTCCTCCAGCGCTACGGCCGGGCCGGGCCGCCCCCGAGGCCCCCGCAGCCCCAGCCGCCCGCCCCGGTCCCCGGCCCCCGGACCGACAACCTCTTCTGGGGGCTGCAGGTCAGAGGGCACCGCCCGCCCGCGACGGGAGGGGACGGGGCGGGGCGGGGGGCGGGCCAAACCCCCGGGGGGCCCCGGCCCAGGCCTGCCCGCCCACCCCCCTAGCCCCCCTCAGCCTGCTCAGCCCCGACCCAGGGTTGTCCACCGACCATCTTGCCCTCTGGCTGCCCACCCCTCAGCTTCCCCTCAGCCCCGACCTAGGGCTGCCCACCCCCCACCTTGCCCTCAGCCCGCTCAGCCCCGGCCCAGGGTTGCCCGCACCCAACCGTCTTGCCCTCAGCCTGGTGGGCCCTGATCCAGGGCTGCCCACGCTCCAGCTTCCCCTCAGCCTGATTAGCCCTGCGCTGCCCACCCTCCACCTTGCCCTCAGCCCGCTCAGCCCTGGCCCAGGGTTTGCCCGCACCCAGCCGGCTTCCCCTCAGCCAGATTAGCCCTGATCCAGGTCTGCCCACCCTCTAGCTTCCCCTCAGCCTGATTAGCCCCGAGCTGCCCACCCTCCGTCTTGCCCTCAGCCTGGTGGGCCCTGATCCAGGGCTGCCCACGCTCCAGCTTCCCCTCAGCCTGATTAGCCCTGCGCTGCCCACCCTCCACCTTGCCCTCAGCCCGCTCAGCCCTGGCCCAGGGTTTGCCCGCACCCAGCCGGCTTCCCCTCAGCCAGATTAGCCCTGATCCAGGTCTGCCCACCCTCTAGCTTCCCCTCAGCCTGATTAGCCCCGAGCTGCCCACCCTCCGTCTTGCCCTCAGCCTGGTGGGCCCTGATCCAGGGCTGCCCACCCTCCAGCTTCCCCTCAGCCTGATTAGCCCTGCACTGCCCACCCTCCACCTTGCCCTCAGCCTGGTCAGCCCTGGCCTAGGGTTGCCCACACTAAGCCGGCCTCCCCGCAGCCCGATTAGCCCTGATCCAGGGCTGCCCACCCTCCAGCTTCCCCTCAGCCCGGTCAGCACTGGCCCAGGGCTGCCCACCCTCCAGCTTCCCCTCAGCCCGGTCAGCACTGGGCCAGGGCTGCCCACCCACCATCTTCCCCTCAGCCTGGTCAGCCGTGGCCCAGGGTTGCCCACCCCCAGCCGGCTTTCCCTCAGCCTGGCCGGCCCTGGCCCAGGGTTGCCCACCAGCCAGCTTCCCCTCAGCCTGCTCAGCCCCCTCAGCCTCGTCAGCCCTGACCCAGGGTTGCCCACCAACCAGCTTTCCATCAGCCTGGTCGGCCCTGACCCAGGGTTACCCACCCTCCATTCATTCATTCAATCGTATTTATTGAGTGCCTACTGTGTGCAGAGCACTGTACTAAGCGCTTGGGAAGTCCAAGTTAGCAACATATAGAGACGGTCCCTGCCCAACAGTGGGCTCACAGTCTAGAAGGGGGAGACAGAGAACAAAACATATTAACAGAATAAAATAAATAGAATAAATATGTACAAGTAAAATAAATAGAGTAATAAATACGTACAAACATATATACAGGTGCTGTGGGGAAGGGGAGGAGGCAAGGCGGGGGGGAGGATGTGAGGAGGAAGGGCGTTTCAGGCCGGGGGAGGACGTGGGCCAGGGGTCAGCGGCGAGAACAAGGTCCAGTGATAAGGTTAGCAGCAGAGGAGCGGAGTGTGCGGGCTGGGTTGTAGAAGGAGAGAAGCAAGGTGAGGTAGGAGGGGGTGAGGTGATGGACTGCTTTAAAGCCAATGGTGAAGAGTTTTTTTTCTCCATCCTCTGTCCCTCAGCTTGGAAAATATAAAACTGGGGAGATGGGTTTAGGGTCAGCAGGACCTAATTGTCTGACGTACTCAAAGATGACAGCACTGACAGAGCGATTCACCTGTAAGTGAGAGGGAGGCTGAAAAGGCCCAAGTGAAGCAGACTTCTGGTCATACCATGCTCACAGAAAGGCTGTCGCTTGCCTTTTGTTGTCATGCTTCAATGCTCGCAGCCCCTGGCACTTTGGTCCTCATCTTTCATTCTTTTTTGCTCAGAGAGAGCCGCTCCTTTCTCACTTGCGGTAGGCTGGGCTGGTCTATTCTCAGCCGCCGACGGCCGGTTTGCTTGCAGTATGCGTGATTACTAATAAATATTAGTCAGGCTGTTAATTAGGGCAACCACTGATGGCACTGCAAAATACCACGCCCAGCTAAAGCCCACGGATTCCCCTTCCAAGTCCACCAGAACCCAGACGGCCACTTTCAAGTAATGAAAATCAGAACGCAGGAAGGCCAGATGATAATAATAATTATTATTATGGTATTTGTTAAGCACTTACTACATGCCTAGCACTGTTCTCAACACTGGGGTGGATACAACGTTATCAGGTTAATTAATTAACTAATGATGGTATTTATTGGAGAAGCTGCTGTGGCTCAGTGGAGAGAGCCCGGGCTTTGGAGTCAGAGGTCATGGGTTCAAATTCCGGCTCTGCCAACTGTCAGCTGTGTGACTTTGGGCAAGTCACTTCACTTCTCTGGGCCTCAGTTACCTCATCTGTAAAATGGGGATTAAAATTGTGAGCCCCCCAAGGGACAACCTGATCACCTTGTAACCTCCCCAGCGCTTAGAACAGTGCTTTGCACATAGTAAGCACTTAACAAATACCAACATTATTATTATTATTTACCATGTGACAAGCACTGTTCCAAGTGCTGGGGTAGATACAAGGTAACCAGGTTGTCCCAGGTGGGGCTCACAGTCTTAATCCCCATTTTACAGATGAGGCCCAGAGAAGTGAAGTGACTTGCCCAAGGTCACACAGCAGACCAAATTTATTTTAGGAATATTAGTATAAAATCCCTGGATAGTGAGATAATATCTAATAATCCATATTTACGGTTTTTATGTGGAGGAATTAATTATACTGATTTACCAGATAATGAATTACTGAGCTTCTTTACAACTTACCCAAATATACTCACGGTATCCCAAGCAAAAAGTAATGAACAGGAATGTTACCCCTCTGGACTGTAAGCTCCTGTTATTATTATTACTATTATTATTATCATACTTGCTAAATTCTTATTATGTGTAAAGCACTGTTTTAAGCACTGGGCTCGATCCAAGTTAATCAGGCTAGACACAGTCCCCGTCCCATATAGAGCTCAAAGTCTAAATAGGAGGGAGTAGGATTTAATGCCCATTTTACATATGAGGCAACTGAGGTAGAGAGACCTGAAATGACTTGCCCAAGGTCACACAGCAGCTTCCTCTCAGCCCGATCAGCCCCGACCGAGGGTTGCCCACCCACCACCTTCCCCTCAGCCTCATCAGCCCTGAGCCAGGGTTGCCCACTGACCAGCTTTCCATCAGCCTGTCAGTCCTGGCCCAGGGTTGCCCAGACCCAGCCGGCTTCCCCTCGGCCTCAATAGCTCTAACCTAGGGCTGCCCACCCACCCCTTTCTCCTCGGCCTGGTCAGCCCGGTCCCAGGACTGCCCACCCACCCGCTTCCTCTCAGCCTAATCAGCCCCGACCCAGGGCTGCCCACCCACCACTTTCCCCTCAGCCTGGTCAGCCTTGAGCTGCCCACCCAGCCGGCTTCCCCTCGGCCTCATCAGCCCCGGCCCAGGGTTGCCCACCCTCCAGCTTCCCCTCAGCCTCATCAGCCCTGGCCCAGGGTTGCCCACCCTCCAGCTTCCCCTTGGCCTCATCAGCCCCGGCCCAGGGTTGCCCACCCTCCAGCTTCCTATCGGCCTCATCAGCCCTGGCCCAGGGTTGCCCACCCTCCAACTTCCCCTCAGCCTGATCAGCCCCGACCCAGGGTTGCCCACCCACCACCTTCCCCTCGGCCTCATCAGCCCTGGCCCAGGGTTGCCCCCCCATCAGCTTCCCCTCAGCCTGGTCGGCCCTGGCCCAAGGTTGCCCACCCATCCGGCTTCCCCTCAGCCCGGTCAGCCCTGGCCCGGGGCTGCCCACCCTCCAGCTTCCCCTCAGCCTGGTCAGTTGTGACCCAGGGCTGCCCACCCTCCAGCTTCCCCTCAGCCTGGTCAGCCGTGGCCCAGGCCTGCCCACCCACCTGCTTCCCCTCAGCCTGGTCAGCCTTGAGCTGCCCACCCAGCCGGCTTCCCCTCAGCCCGAATAGCCCCGACCTTAGGCTGCCCACCCACCACCTTCCCCTCGGCCCGGTCAGCCCTGACCCACGGTTGCCCACCTTCCAGCGTCCCCTCAGCCTGGTGGGCCCTGAGCCGCCCACCCTCCAGCTTCCCCTCAGCCTGGCCCTGGCCCGGGGCCGCCCACTCCCCAGTGCCCGTTGGAGGGTCCCCCGGCGGCCCGCCATCCCTCCCTGCCTCGGCCCCCCTTCCCATCCGCTGTCTTCCTGCAGGTGTCCGACCTCCACATCAGCAAGTTCCTTGATCGCCGGCGGGTCCCCGACTTCGAAAAGTTCTGTTCCGAAACCGTCGATACGATCCGGCCGGAGTTGGTGCTGGTGACAGGTAGCCGTGATCCTGCTCCCGTCAGGTCTCTCAGGCCTGAATTTGGATGATGATGATGATGATAATGATAATAATAATAATGGCATTTATTAAGCGCTTACTGTGCGCAAAGCTTCCGTGAAAGCAGCTTCGTGAATTGCAGGGCAAAGCGAGCAGTAGAACCCAAGGCCTTTGATTTTCTCTTTAGTTACGTCCATGAAACATAATAATAATGGGGAGATAATAACAGAGAAGCAGCGTGGCTCAGTGGAAAGAGCCCAGGCTTTGGAGTCAGAGGTCCTGGGTTCAAATCCCGGCTCCGCCCCATGTCTGCTGTGTGACCTTGGGCAAGTCACTTCACTTCTCTGGGCCTCAGTTACCTCATCTGGAAAATGGGGATGAAGACCGGGAGCCCCACGTGGTACAACTGATCACCTTATAACCTCCCCAGCGCCTAGAACAGTGCTCTGCACATAGTAAGCGCTTAACAAATGCCGTCATCATTATTATTATTATTATTATTATGGTATCTGTTAAGTGCTTACTGTCAGGCACTGACAGCGTGGCTCAGTGGAAAGAGCCCGGGCTTTGGAGCTGGAGGTCATGGGTTTGAATCCCGGCCCCGCCAACTGTCAGCTGTGAGACTTTGGGCAAGTCACTTCGCTTCTCCGGGCCTCAGTTCCCTCATCTGTAAAATGGGGATGAAGACTGTGAGCCCCCTGTGGGACAACCTGATCACCTTGTAACCTCCCCAGCGCTTAGAACAGTGCTTGGCACATAGTAAGTGCTTAATAAATGCCATCACTATCATTATAAGCTCCAGCGTGGATATAAGCTACTTAGTTTGGACACATTCCCTCTCCCACATGGGGCTCACAGTCTTCCTCCCCATTTTACAGATGAGGTAACTGAGACCCAGAGAAGTGAAGTGACTGTTCCGCTTCGTGACCTTGAAGTCACTTTTTTTTCTTTTTACAATATTCCCAGACAGGAAAAGACAGTGAATGAATGAAGAGATTCATTTGTTTCGTTGTCTGTCTCCCCCTTTCTAGGCTGTGAGCCCGTTGTTGGGTAGA
This sequence comes from Tachyglossus aculeatus, assembly GCF_015852505.1. Taxonomy (NCBI): domain Eukaryota; kingdom Metazoa; phylum Chordata; class Mammalia; order Monotremata; family Tachyglossidae; genus Tachyglossus; species Tachyglossus aculeatus. The sequence goes on from NW_024044828.1 coordinate 926,345, forward strand.
GACTGTATCTATATGTCGCCGACTTGTACTCCCCAAGCGCTTAATACAGTGCTGTGCACACAGTAAGCGCTCAGTAAATATGATTGAATGAATGAATGAATCGGGTTGAAGGATTCGGGTGTTTAGCCAGATTCCTCCCCGATGGTTCACACCCAGAGAGCTGCAGTAAGAAGTGTTTGGTACCCACTGGAATGTTGTTCATTCATTCATTCAATTGTATTTATTGAGCGCTGACTGTCTCACAAGCCCGCAACCTTGGTGTCATCCTCGACTCCGCTCTCTCGTTCACCCCTCACATCCAAGCCGTCACCAAAACCTGCCGGTCTCAGCTCTGCAACATCACCAAGCTCCGCCCTTCCCTCTCCATCCAAACCGCTACCCTGCTCGTTCAAGCTCTCATCCTATCCCGTCTGGACTACTGTATCAGCCTCCTCTCCGATCTCCCATCCTCGTGTCTCTCCCCACTTCAATCCATACTTCACGCTGCTGCCCGGATTGTCTTTGTCCAGAAACGCTCTGGGCATATTACTCCCCTCCTCAAAAATCTCCGGTGGCTACCAATCAATCTGCGCATCAGGCAGAAACTCCTCACCCTGGGCTTCAAGGCTGTCCATCCCCTCGCCCCCTCCTACCTCACCTCCCTTCTCTCCTTCCCCAGCCCAGCCCGCACCCTCCGCTCCTCTGCTGCTAATCTCCTCACCGTGCCTCGTTCTCACCTGTCCCGCCATCGACCCCCGGCCCACGTCCTCCCCCCGGGCCTGGAATGCCCTCCTTCCCTCTGCCCATCCGCCAAGCTAGCTCTCTTCCTCCCTTCAAGGCCCTACTGAGAGCTCACCTCCTCCAGGAGGCCTTCCCAGACTGAGCCCCTTCCTTCCTCTCCCCCTCGTCCCTCTTTCCATCTCCCCATCTTACCTCCTTCCCTTCCCCACAGCACCTGTATATATGTTTGTACATATTTATTACTCTATTTATTTTACTTGTACATATCTATTCTATTTATTTTATTAGTATGTTTGGTTTTGTTCTCTGTCTTCCCCTTTTAGACTGTGAGCCCACTGTTGGGTAGGGACTGTCTCTAGATGTTGCCAACTTGTACTTCCCAAGCGCTTAGTACAGTGCTCTGCACACAGTAAGCGCTCAATAAATACGATTGATTGATTGTTTGCAGAGCACTGAGCTAAGCACTTGGGAAGTCCAAGTCGGCAACATATAGAGACGGTCCCTACCCGACAGCGGGCTCACAGTCTAGAAGGTTGTACCTGGGGAACTGAATTAGGGAGGAAGGAATTGGTCTTCTTTCTGAGTGATGTTCTGGGAAGTAGCGAACTGCCCGGAAGGATAAGCCAGGGAGACCGTCCAGGCAAGAGAGGACCTCGGAATGGGAATCCCCGGCTCCCTATGTCCTAGAGAGAGCAAAATGTCCAGACGGATTAGAAGGCCCTGCCACAGAGAAGGGGCTGTAGCCTTTTAATCAAATTCAACCTCACTGAAGAAAATCTGGTGTTGGAACTCAGCAAGAGATTTTGACTTATCTACCGCCGTAGAGAAAAGGGAGTTGGTTCAGAAATCCATTGCTAATGTTTTCCTGGAAACTGGCCCTTCTTAGATAAACCTTATCTCGAAAAGCTTCTCCCTACCCTGATTGCTGGACTAGTTTGGGACCCAATTCATATTTCTTCTCTTCATTCATTCATTCAATCATATTTATTGAGCTCTTACTGTGTGCCGAGCACTGTACTAAGCGCTTGGGAAGTACAAGCTGGTAACATATAGAGACGGTCCCTTCTCTTCAGTTACCCTGTGCCTGGGAGTCAGAAGGCCATGGATTCTAATCCTGGCTGTACCAGTCGTCTGCTGGGTGACCTGGGGCGAGTCACTTCTCTGTGCCTCAGTTACCTCATCTGTGAAATAGGGATGGAGACTGTGAGCCTCACGTGGGATAGAGATTGGGCCCAACCCTATTTGCTCATCTCCATCCCAGCGCTTAGCACGGTGCCTGGCACATAGTAAGCACTTAACAAATGCCATAATAGTAATGATAATTATTATTATTGGTGGCGGTTACTTAGTAACTGACTCTCCTAGGATTCAACCTGGAAAATCCTGAAAGTTTCCCATGTCTGGAACGCTGCCTCTGGAGTTCCATTTACTCCAGAATTCAATGTACTAGGGAGACTCTCCCAGGATTCAACCTGGAAAAGCCCAAAAGTTTCCCATATCTGTAACCCTGCCTCTGGAGTTCCATTTAGTCCAGAATTCAGTGTACTAAGGAGACTCTCCCAGGATTCAACCTGGAAAAGCCCAAAAGTTTCCCATATCTGGAACCCTGCCTCTGGAGTTCCATTTACTCCAGAATTCAATATACTAAGGAGACTCTCCCAGGATTCAACCTGGAAAAGCCTGAAAGTTTCCCATATCTGGAACCTGCCTCTGGAGTTCCATTTACTCCAGAATTCAGTGTACCAAGGAGACCCTCCCAGGATTCAACCTGGAAAAGCCCAAAAGTTTCCCATATCTGGAACCCTGCCTCTGGAGTTCCATTTACTCCAGAATTCAATGTACTAAGGAGACTCTCCCAGGATTCAACCTGGAAAAGCCCAAAAGTTTCCCGTATCTGGAACCCTGCCTCTGGAGTTCCATTTAGTCCAGAATTTAATGTACTAAGGAGACTCTCCCAGGATTCAACCTGGAAAAGCCCAAAAGTTTCCCATATCTGGAACCCTGCCTCTGGAGTTCCATTTAGTCCAGAATTCAATGTACTAAGGAGTAGCCGGCAGATCCGGTGTTGGAATCGATCTTCGGATGAGTTGGAGTAAGTAAAAAGAGATTCCCTCCGACTCGAGCTCACAGAGTATTGTTTCAGAGGGAAATAGAGGGTGAGGAGGAAGAAGGTTTGAAGTCAATTAAAATAGAACTTGACTCCCGTTGTGCCAGGTGAAATTCAAAAAGGTGGAAGATGAAAAAACCTTATGGAGCGTGGTGTTATACTATTATTTTTCAAATTCCCTTCTCCCCTAACCCTTGAAATAAGCTCTGTAAAGGCTAAAATTTGAAGTGAACTTCTTTCGGTTTGTGTGTTTGTTTTTTTGACACTTTTCAACGCTCATTACTACTCACAGGGAAACTGCAACTGCTTGGAGCGTGGTGTTATACTATTATTTTTCAAATTCCCTTCTCCCCTAACCCTTGAAATAAGCTCTAGAAAGGCTAAAATTTGAAGTGAACTTCTTTCGGTTTGTGTGTTTGTTTTTTTGACACTTTTCAATGCTCATTACTACTCACAGGGAAACTGCAGCTGCTTAAAAGCAGTTTCTAGGAAATAGTGAATTTGAAATAGTGGCCATTAGTTCCTTTTGCGTTGTTAATGGAGAGGTGAGAGGGAAATTTCCACAGGATCCTGCCATTTCCTGAAAACTGCATTCCTAGAATTCTGGTAACAATGTTACCCTATTATTTCATTGCACTCTATTCAAACTTGTTGCTGCCAACTTGTACTTCCCAAGCACTTAGTACAGTGCTTTGCACACAGTAAGTGCTCAATAAATACGACTGAATGAATGAATGAAACTGGGTAATGAAAACATGTTTTCTAGCAGAAATGATTGCATACCAAGCGCTTAGTACAGTGCTCTGCACACAGTAAGCGCTCAATAAATACGACTGAATGAATGAATGAAACTGGGTAATGAAAACATGTTTTCTAGCAGAAATGATTGCATACCAAGTGCTTAGTACAGTGCTCTGCACACAGTAAGCGCTCAATAGATACGATTGAATGAATGAATGAAACTGGGTAATGAAAACATGTTTTCTAGCAGAAATGATTGTATACCAAGCGCTTAGTACAGTGCTCTGCATACAGTAAGCACTCAATAAATACGATCGAATGAATGAAACTGTGTAATGAAAACATGTTTTCTATCAGAAATGATTGCCTACTTTACTTATATTCTTTTGTGTTCAAGGGGCCTTTTCTTCACAACTGCCGTGTATCTGCTAGAGAAGACACTCCTCAGGTGGAGGAGATTTGTTTTTAATCAGGGCAAAGAAGCGTAAATTTTTTTAGAGCTTCTTTTGGAAAGGTGAACAAAGTCTTCCCAATAAAGGACTTGACTATTTTCAGCGGGCCGCTGTTTAAAAAGTACCGTTTTGCACAGTGTGAAGTCCCAGCGTGTTTGGTTGTGGAGCCTGAGATGAAATTCATTCATTCAGTCGTACTTATCAAGCGCTTTGCACATAGTAAGCGCTTAACAAATGCCATTATTATTATTATTATTATCGAGCGCGTACTGTGTGCAGAGCACTGTACTAAGCGCTCGGGACGTACAAGTTGGCAACGTATAAAGACGGTCCCTACCCGACAGCAGGCTCGCGGTCTAGAAGGGGGAAATAATAATAACGATGCTTTCGCTTCTTGGTCTGTTCACGTTAGGGCTACTGAGCTGCGGAGAAAAGTCGGACTGCTTTTCCTCTTGGACAGGAGCAGTTCAAAAGGGAATTTTTCATTTGGGTTACAATTAAGGCCTTGTTTATATCAGCAACCAGCGTTATGTGGTACATCCTTTTGTCGGGAAAAGACTGTGAGCCCGCTGTTGGGTAGGGACCGTCTCTATATGTTGCCAACTTGTACTTCCCAAGCGCTTAGTACAGTGCTCTGCACACAGTAAGTGCTCAATAAATGCGATTGATTGATTAATGGGAAGTTAACTGTCTGGGGAGGATTGTATCACGTACAATTAGTGGTATTTATATTGCGCTTACCCTTTCATTCATTCGTTCAATCGTAGTTCGTGAGCGCTTACTGTGTGCAGAGCACTGTACTAAGCGCTTGGAAAGTGGAAAATTTGAAGTGAACGTCTTTCGGTTTCTTTGGGCGTTTTTTTGACACTTTACAATGCTCACAACTGAACTGCAACTGCTTAAAATCAGTTTCTAGGAAATAGTGAATTTTCGGAGTTATGTTCGGAAACATAACCTTTTGCAGAGCACGCTGATAAGTGCCTGGGAGGGAACGACAGAGTCGTAAGCTTGTTGTGGGCAGGGAACGTGTCTGTTTACTGTTGTATTGTACTCTTCCAAGCGCTTAATACAGTGCTCGGCACACAGTAGGTGCTCAATAAATACGATTGAATGAATAGGCAGGGAATGTGTCTGTTTATTGTTGTATTGTACTCTTCCGAGCGCTTAATACAGTGCTCGGCACACAGTGGGCGCTCAATAAATACGATTGAATGAATAGCCAGGGAATGTGTCTGTTTATTGTTGTATTGTACTCTCCCAAGCGCTTAATACAGTGCTCGGCACACAGTAGGCGCTCAATAAATATGATTGAATGAATAGGCAGGGAATGTGTCTGTTTATTGTTGTATTGTACTCTCCCAAGCGCTTAATACAGTGCTCGGTACACAGTAAGCGCCTAATAAATACGATTAAGTGAATAAACGTGTTCTCTCCACCACTTAGACCACTTAACAAATACCATTTGAAAAACAAAGTAACCTTTGAATAATAATAATAATAATAATAATGATGGTATTTGATAAGCACTTCCTATGTGCAAAGCACTGTTCTAAGCTCTGGGGGGGATACAAGTAAGTTCAGTAATAATAATGATGGTATTTGTTAAGCGCTTCCTATGTGCAAAGCACTGTTCTAAGCGCTGGGGGGATACAAGTAAGTTCAATAATAATAATGATGGTATTTGTTAAGCACTTACTATGTGCAAAGCACTGTTTTAAGCACTGGGGGGAATACAAGTAAGTTCAATAATAATAATGATGACATTTGTTAAGCGCTTACTATGTGCAAAGCACTGTTTTAAGCGCTGGGAGGATACAAGTTCAATAATAATGATGGTACTTGTTAATAATAATAATAACAATGGCATTTGTAAATGCTAGAACTCACTTGGCCATGGTAATTTGTGCCAGTCTGCAGCATTCATTCAATCGTATTTATTGAGCGCTTACCGTGTGCAGAGACTGTACTGAGCGCTTGATATAAACAGAATAATACCAATCACATTCCCCTTTCCTCTTTGTTCCTTCAGTGTGCCTTTTTAAGGGAGTAACGCCAGTGGACTCCATGGAAATCACGCAGTGTGTTACCTTTCTAAATTTACAGGGGACCTGACGGATGCCAAAACGCGGGATAAGATGGGATCTAAGCAGATCGAGGTGGAATGGCAAACCTATCAGGGTGTTCTGAAGAGGACCCGCGTCGCGGAAAAAACCCGGTGGCTAGACATCAAGGGCAATCACGGTATGACTCCGAACCGGGATTCAGACCAGTCCGTGATATGACACGCACGTGCGTGAAGTGTTCCCTATTTTTCTATTTATTTTGCTTGTCCATATTATTCTATTTATTTTGTCAGTGAGGTGCGTCTAGCTCTACATCTGTTTATTCTGACGACGCGACACCCGTCCACGTGTTTTGTTTCGTTGTCCGTCTCCCCCTCCTAGACTGGGAGCCCGTTGTCGGGAAGGGGCCATCTCTATAGTTTGCCGACTTATACTTCCCAAGCGCTTAGTATAGTGCTCTGTGCACGGTAAGCGCTCAATAAATACGATCGAATGAATTTATTGAGCGCTTACTATCTGAAGAGCACTGGGAGAGTCGGTCCAACAGAGTTCGCAAACAGATTCCCTGCCCGCAACGAGCGCACGGCACAAAGTCCGCAGTTCGACTAATAATACAGATAACGGCTTCCTTTCCTGTTTAATTGCCAGCTGTGTGACATTGGGCAAGTCACTTAACTTCTCTGTGCCTCAGTGACCTCATCTGTAAAACGGGGGTGAAGACTGTGAGCCCCACGTGGGACAACGTGATCACCTTGTAACTTCCCCAGTGCTTAGAACAGTGCTCTGCACATAGTAAGCACTTAACAAATGCCATTATTATTATTATATTTAATTGCCAGGGTATCAGGAAGTTACCCGACCACTGCTCTGTCGGGAGACACGTTACCCACTTCAGGCAAATGTCTACCCTCCTAGTTGTGCGAGTTTTTCTTCCCTGAGCCCCCAGCTAGGCCTCCTCTGAGCGATTCTCTTCTCTGTGGCTAGCGCGGCCCGCGAAACTGTCCTGACGGAGTTTTCTAATTTAGCAGCCCCTTCCCCGGCTCGTAGACCCCTCCTCAGGCCAAAGCCGCGGGGACGGGGCGGAAAGCGGGCGAGGGCGGAGGAGGAGGCCCGGGAGAGGACCCCTGCCCCCTCTTCTCCACGAGCTTTGGCCTGGTGGGGCTCTTCTCCCCCGGCTCTGGAGGGCAAAGAGAGGGCGGCGTTAAAAGCCCACAGAGCGGGGACGTGAGCTAAGGAAGAGGAAAACTGGGGCCGACCGGGACTCGAGCCGGAGAGCTGAAAAACGGGAGCGGGAGAGGGGCTGCAACTCCGAGAGCAAGAGGCAGGGAGAGCCGCTGTTTCCCGGAAGGAGTTTCTATCGGTGGCAGATATGAAATTACTCTTCCACCGTCTGTAAAATCCATTCTGGCCAACATCGAAGTAGGCCCTGAATACTGGTGTTGTAAAATTGGTTTTGCCACCCCTGTCACCCCTCACATCCAAGCCGTCACCAAAACCTGCCAGTCTCAGCTCCGCAACATTGCCAAGCTCCGCCCTTTCCTCTCCATCCAAACCGCTACCCTGCTCGTTCAAGCTCTCATCCTATCCCGTCTGGACTACTGCACCAGCCTTCTCTCCGATCTCCCATCCTCGTGTCTCTCCCCACTTCAATCCATACTTCACGCCGCTGCCCGGATTGTCTTTGTCCAGAAACGCTCTGGGCATGTTACTCCCCTCCTCAAAAATCTCCAGTGGCTACCAACCAATCTGCGCATCAGGCAGAAACTCCTCACCCTGGGCTTCAAGGCTGTTCATCCAACACCTCACCCCTCCTACCTCACCTCCCTTCTGTCCTTCTCCAGCCCAGCCCGCACCCTCCGCTCCTCTGCCGCTAATCTCCTCACCGTTAGGCCTCGCTCTCACCTGTCCCGCCGTCGACCCCCGGCCCACGTCCTCCCCCGGGCCTGGAATGCCCTCCCTCTGCCCACCCGCCAAGCAAGCTCTCTTCCTCCCTTCAAGGCCCTACTGAGAGCTCACCTCCTCCAGGAGGCCTTCCCAGACTGAGCCCCTTCCTTCCTCTCCCCCTCATCCCCCTCTCCATCTCCCCATCTTACCTCCTTCCCTTCCCCACAGCACCTGTAAATATGTGTATATGTTTGTACATATTTATTACTCTATTTATTTATTTATTTTACTTGTACCTATCTATTCTATTTTATTTTGTTAGTATGTTTGGTTTTGTTGTCTGTCTCCCCCTTCTAGACTGTGAGCCCACTGTTGGGTAGGTACTGTCTCTATATGTTGCCAGCTTGTACTTCCCAAGCGCTTAGTACAGTGCTCTGCACACAGTAAGCACTCAATAAATACAATTGATTGATTGATTGCCAAAGTCAGCATTTATTCTGAACCATCGAGTCCACCGGCACGTGACACTTTTCGAGAGGAAAAGCCTTCTGGATCCCCGTTCCGTGCCCTGTTTTCTTTAATATAACTATTGGAATGTGATTGAAGGAATGAATGAATTACTCTATTTATTTATTTATTTATTTTACTTGGACATATTTGTTCTATTCATTTTATTTGGTGTATATGTTTTATTTTGTTGTCTGTCTCCCCCTTCTAGACTGTGAGCCCGCTGTTGGTTAGGGACCGTCTCTAGATGCTGCCAACTTGGACTTCCCAAGCACTTAGTACAGTGCTCTGCACTCAGTAAGCGCTCAATAAATACGATTGAATGAATGAATGAATGTCTCCAACCCTACGATTTCATTTCAGATGGGTCAGGGGAAGCAGCAGTGGCTCAGTGGAAAGAGCCCGGGGCTTGGGAGCCACGGGTTCAAATCCTGGCTCTGCCGCTTGTCAGCTGTGTGACTTGGGGCAAGTCACTTCACTTCTCTTTGCCTCAGTTACCTCATCTGTAAAATGAGGATTAAGATTGTGAGCCCCACATGAGACAACCTGCTCACTTTGTATCCTCCCTGGCGCTTCGAACGGTGCTTGGCACATAGTAAGCACTTAACAAATACCCAAATTATTATCATTATTAACAGTGAAATTCTCATCAGACTGTTCTTATCGTGAAGCATTCCATATTTTTCTATTTATTTTACTTGTCCATATTTACTATTCTATTTATTTTGTCAATGAGGTGCATCTAGCTTTACATCTATTTATTCTGACGACTTGACACCTGTCCGCATGTTTTGTTTTGTTATCCATCTCCCCCTTCTGTGAGCCCAGAGTTTTCTTCTGGGCCCCTCAGCTTTGCATCAGGGTGATTTTACTGCCACAACTTCATTAGATTCCTGGCGTCTTGGCCTCCGTATGACAGAGAGGAACCCCCTCGTAGTATTTCTCCTTTCAGTTAAAATGGGAATTTCGTGGAATAAGTTTCCGTAGGTGGCAGCTGTGAAATTACTCTGTAAAATCCATTTGCGCCAGCATCGAAGTAGACGCTGAATACTGGTGTTGTAAAATTGGTTCTGCCAAAGTCAGTATTTATTGTACTGGTGTGTGATGTAGATTTATGAAAATGCACAGCGGCGGAAGCCAGGAGAGCCACGAAAAGAGAGATAGGAAATCCAGGGAGGGACCCGGAAGCGAGCGGCTCCCCACAGCCGACTCTCTCCCCGGCCCTCCGGACACCCCTTCCCTAAGTTTTCAGGATTCCCACTGGGGCCCCTCCCCTCCTGCCGTCGTTCCCTCCGCTCCTTCTGGGACTCCTCTCTTCCCGCTTTCATTCGGAGCGACCTTTTATCCGGGTCCGTTTGTCGAATCGCGCTACCGCTGCAGATCGGTTTTCTTTTCATCGATCGCTAACATCCGTCTCTTTCACCATAGACGCCTTCAATATTCCAAATCTGAAGAGCATCCAGAATTACTACAGGTACTCAAAAATGCGACCGACCCCTTCCCGTTCCTGTACAGGGGCGCGGAGTACGGGGACACGAGTCCTAATTCCGCAGATCTTGGGCAGCTTCTCTGTGCCTCAGTTACCGCCTCTGTAAAATGGGGATGAAGGCCGTGACCTGATTATCTTGTATCTAGCCCAGCACTTAGTAATAATGACGGCATTTTACTAAGCACTTACTATGTGCAAAGCACTATCCTGAGTGCTCGGGAGGTTACAGGGTGATGAGGTGGTCCCACGGCGGGCTCACAGTCCCCATTTTCCAGATGAGGGCACAGAGAAGTTGAGTGACTTGCCCAGAGTCACACAGCTAGTTCGCGGAGCCGGGATTTGAACCCCTGACCCCTGACTCCAAAGCCCGGACTCTGTCCACAGAGCCACAGTGCCTGGCACAGAGTAAGCATCTAATAGTATCAAAAAAAGATGGTCGGAAAGATGGAATTCATCCAGAGAAACTGTGAGCGGACGTGGTGTCGGTGGAGAAACTCTCGCGTCATTGGGAAGGAGGGAGGGCCTTTGCTCTCTGCCCTTGACCGGTGACCTTGGGGGACGTCTCCCCTTCCGGTGACGGGAGCGTTTCAACCGCTCAGAACCTCATGTCGAGATCCGAGTCACCCAAAGCCCTCCGTCCTCCAGAGGCGAAGCAGTCGCGCAGTTTCCTGACCCTTGCTCCTTCTGTATTCCCTTTCAGAGCGAACAGCGTTCAGTTCTGTCTAGCGTACGCGTGACTGGCTTGCTCACGGAAATCCTCCGAAGATGAAATCGGAGACGTTTGCACTGAAAGAGCTTGGATTCTTTCTCGGGCTCTGGAATTATGCCGAAAACTCCGTGTCTTTTTTTTCCCCCTACAGAAAATACTCTGTTTTACGTCAGGATGGTGCCTTCCATTACATCCACAGCACCTCTTTCGGAAACTACTCTTTCATCTGCGTGGACGCCACCCCCAGCCCCGGGCCCAAGAGACCCTACAATTTCTTTGGCATCCTAAACGAGGTACGGTAAATGTGGTTTCCCTTCTTGCGGGCTGGGCATTTTCGGCGGCTTGGTTTCCCGGAGCGGATTTGAGATGTCACTCCTTCATGGGAAAAACGTTTCCCGTGGCTTCCGAAACCGAGTCAGCTCACCTATGCCTTTTAGACTGTGAGCCCACTGTTGGGTAGGGACTGTCTCTATATGTTGCCAACTTGTACTTCCCAAGCGCTTAGTACAGTGCTCTGCACACAGTAAGCGCTCAATAAATACGATTGATTGATTGATTGATGCCTGCCACCCACCTCTGGAAGCCGGAGAGAACCAAAGCCGGCTCAGTTCCACCCCTTTGTTCCTTCAGCTCTTAGGGCCTGACTAGTTCCATATAGTAATAATAATGATGATAATAATAATAATAATAATAATAATAATGATAATGGCATTTATTAAGCACTTACTATGTGCCTTTGCACTGTCCTAAGCGCCGGGGAGGTTACAAGGTGAACAAGTTGTCCCACCGGGGGGGCTCGCAGTCTTCATCCTCGTGAGCCCGCTGTTGGGTTGGGACTGTCTCTATTTGTTGCCAACTTGTACTTCCCAAGCGCTTAGTACTGTCCTCTGCACACAGTAAGTGCTCAATAAATGTGATTGAATGAATGAATGAATAATAATAATAATGATATTTTTTAAGCGCTTACTATGTGCAAAGCACTGCTCTAAGCGCCGGGGAGGTTACGAGGTGAACGGGTCGTCCCACGTGGGGCTCACAGTCTTCATCCCCATTTTGCAGATGAGGGAACTGAGGCCCAGAGAAGTGAAGTGACTTGCCCAGAGTCACCCAGCTGACGAGTGGCGGAGCCGGGATTTGAACCCATGACCTCGGACTCCGAAGCCCGGGCTCTTTCCACTGAGCCACGCTACAGAGCCGTTTTCGCGTCCTCAACCCCACGTTAGGCTTTAAAAACAGGAAGATGAGTTGTAACCCGGTAGATTGAGTCACACCGTTCTGCCTTCACATGGGTTTTCCCTGCGTGATTGGACTACCGTGTTGTTAGGGAATCAGGGAAAGTGTGTCTTCAGCACAGTCATCTGAAGGAGAAGCGGCATGGCCTAGCAGAAAGGACGTAGACCCGGGACTCGGAGGACCCGGCTTCTAATCCCAGCTCAGCTAATTGCTCGCCGTGTGATTTGGGGATTAAATCATCCTCCCACCTACTTTGCTGCGTGACCTTGGGCAACTCACTTCACTTCTCTGGGCCTCAGTGACCTCATCTGGAAAATGGGGATGGAGACTGGGAGCCCCACGGGGGGCGACCCGATCACCTTGTATCCACCCCGGCGCTTCGAACAGTGCTTGGCGCATAGTGAGCACTTAACAAATACCATCATTATTATTATTATTATTACTTAAACTGCAAGCCCCAATCCATATCTACCCCAGCACGTAGAACGGGGCTTGACGTGTAGTAATGACAGATACAATAATAATAACAATGACAACAATAATAGTAATAGTCAGTGCTGCCAGGAGCACATAAAATATACCTTAGAAATGTGAAACTGGCAGATGTTACTTTTTTATGGTATTGGTTAAGTGCCAATTCTATTCTATTCATTCAATCGTATTTATTGAGCGCTTACTATGTGCAGAGCACTGTACTAAGCGCTTGGGAAGCACAATTTGGCAACATATAGAGACGGTCCCTACCCAACAGTGGGCTCGCAGTCTAGAATGGGGAGACAGAGAACAAAACAAAACATATTAACAGAATAAAATAAATGAAATAGAATAAATTCCATTAATTCTATTTGTTCAGACGACCCTGACACCTGTCTACATGTTCTGTTTTGTCGTCTGTCTCCCCCTTCTAGACCGTAAGCCCGTTTTCAATTAGGGACCATCTCTAGATATTGCCGACTTGTACTTCCCAAGCGCTTAGTCCAGTGCCCTGCATACAGTAAGCGCTCGATAAATACGATTGAATGAATAAATGAATGAATGCCTACTGGGTGCCAGCAATGTACTAAGCACTGGGGTTGATGCAAGCGAATCAGCTTGTCTTCATTTATTCATTCAATCGTATTTATTGAGCGCTTACCATGTGCAGAGCACTGTACTAAGCGCTTGGGAAGTACAAGCTGGCAACATATAGAGACGGTCCCTAGATGGGACTCACAGTCTTAATCGCCATTATACAGAGGAGGGAACTAGAGAAGCAGCGTGGCTCAGTGGAAAGAGCCCGGGTTTTGGAGTCTGAGGTCATGGGTTCAAATCCCAGCTCTGCCAACTGTCAGCTGGGTGACTTTGGGCAAGTCGCTTCACTTCTCTGGGCCTCAGTTCGCTCCTCTGGAAAATGGGGATGAAGACCGTGAGCCCCCCATGGGACAACCTGATCACCTTGTAACCTCCCTAGCGCTTAGAATAGTGCTTCGCACATAGTAAGGGCTTAATAAATGCCACCATAATTATTATTATTGTTATTATTATCATTCGTCACAAGAACCTTTGCAGCTGGATACAGGACTGTGAGCCCGTTGTCGGGTAGGGACCGTCTCTCTATGTTGCCGACTTGTACTTCCCAAGCGCTTAGTCCAGTGCTCTGCACACAGTAAGCGCTCGATAAATACGATCGAATGAGTGAATGAAGGTGCTTAGATGACTCCTCTTTCCCGTTCAAAAGTAGTACCGACGACTGAGACTTTTTCCATGTTCCTTCTCACTAGGAACGTGTGTCACCGTGGTTAACTGCTCTTGGTTCGGTGTGAATAGTTGAAATACCAAGTCAAGCCTTTCCCACCTCGATAAGTCAAGTGCTTAGTACAGTGCCCTGCACACAGTCAGCGCTCAATAAATGCGATCGAATGAATGAATAAGGAGCTTAAAGGGCAGTCCTTGAGAACAGTCCAAACCCACGGAAGGAGGAACTCATTCTTCTGGACTGACGGTGTTTGCCAGGTGGTCCAACCCCGCGGCGAGCCGCCCCCTCGGCTGCTTCCGTCGGTAGTCCGCATAACGGGCCTCCGACTCCAAAGCCCGGGCTCTTTCCGCCGAACCACGCTGCTTCTCCAGTTGTCCGCTCTGTGACCCGGGACAAGACGCTTCCCTTCTCAGGGCCTCCGTTACTTCATCTATAAAACGGGAGTTAAGGATGCGAGCCCCACGGAGGACAGGGATTGTGTCCAACCTGATTAACCTTTATCCACCCCGGTACTGAGAATAGTACTTGGCACATATTCGTTCGCTCAGTCGATCAATCGTATTTATTGAGCGCGTACTGTGTGCAGAGCACCGTACTAAGCGCTTGGGAAGTACAAGACCGTGGCCGACAATGGGCTCACGGTCTAGAAGGGGGAGACAGACGACAAAACAAAACATGTAGACGGGTGTCAAAATCGGCAGAACAAATAGAATTATAGCTATATGCACATCATTAACAAAATAAACACAATAGCCTAGCGTGGCGTCGAAGCGGGGCGATATTCAAATTATTTTCTTCAAACATCTCAGGCCTCGGCAGTCGTGTTTGGGAATGGCTGAGGTTTTGGAGGAAAAGAACGCTGCTTAAGACTTCCTGCACCGACCAGTCCCAATTCATATCAGTTCTGGTCCGCGCTTTCAGGCGGCTCCAATTCCGGCTCCCTCTGCCTCCCTTTCCTCGTCTGGATTTCCCCCAACTCCCTCTCCCTCCGAGAAGAGAGGCGGTGTGCCCCGGAACGGCAGACAGAGATTTGAATCGTCTCCTGAAAGTCTCCCTTCTAGTATCCCGACCGGGACGTTCGGCGCAATGTGCGCTTCACCCAAACCGTCAGCGGTTTATCGAACGGAGGGCCGCGCTCGAGTCAGACGTTTGGGTGGCGGCTCGGGGTGAGAGTTGAGAAACCGCGTTCGCGGGCGGCGGCGGCCAAACTGACCGCCGCCGGGGCCCTGCCGTTTCAGAATCAGATGGCAGAACTTTCAGCGCTGGCCACGGAGAGTCATCGGAGCAACCAGACAGTCTGGTTTGGCCACTACCCTACGTCCACCATCATTTCCCCGTCCCCAGGGATCCGGACCATAATGAGGTGAGAGATTTCCCTTCTCCCGAAATCTAAGACGGGTTGAATTTAGTTCCCCCGCCTCGCGCTCACCGCCCGACTCTCCCCCGAGTTCAGTCGGTCTTGGCATGACCCGCTGCGTCTTCGGCCCCCTGTAAAAGCAGTTTTTGTTGTTTTTTCATCCATTAGGTCTGCCACGGCCTATCTGTGTGGCCACCTTCACACGCTCGGCGGGCTGATGCCTGTTTTGCACAGTCAGCATTCTCAAGGCACCCTGGAGTTAGAGCTGGGTGACTGGATGGATAACAGAAGGTAAGGCACAAGAAATTGCTCCGTAGCAGAATTGCTCCGTAGAGCTCTTTTATACGGGCCCGGTGGGCAGCCAGGCAAGGAAAAATCTCGAATATTGTAGTCCTCCCATCAACATCCTCAGCCAAGTACCAACATTCAGAACCTGTGACGGGCCAAACGTTCACGTGTGGGGGCGGATATCGAGATGCATGAAGTCGTTTTTCATTTTTAAATGACAGACTAACAAAAATCTGTAGTCGGATATGTAGCTGTGCATGCAGCTTCTGAATCTGTTCAATCGCCATTTAAATGAAGCTGAAGACGACACCGAGCCTATCTATGCCTCGCTTTCCCCCCACTCCCTTCTCAGTAAAATAAGATGTCTCGAAATTTGACGTATTTTCAAACGAAAGGAAATTACTGAGGCATTTTAGCTCTCAGTGTCCCTGTCTTTTTAATACCTATCCTAGCCCATCACATCTTGGCCAAGTAACTTAGAATCGATCAATGAAATGTACTTGTAAAGCACTTAATGAGTACAGAGCACTGTACTAAGTGCTTGGGAGAGTACAATATAACAGAATTTGTAGACATGTTCCCTATGGTGGTTCAGTGGAAAGAACCCGGTCATGGGTTCAAATCCCAGCTCCGCCAACTGTCAGCTGGGTGACTTCACTTCTCGGGGCCCCAGTTCCCTCATCTGGAAAATGGGGATGAAGACTGTGAGCCCCCCGTGGGACAACCCGATCACCTTGTAACCTCCCCAGCGCTTAGCACAGTGCTTTGCACATAGTAAGTGCTTAATAAGTGCCATCATTATTATTATTATTTAAGGGAATGATAATAATAATTGGGATGGTTGTTAACCGCTTAGTATGTGCCAAACATCGCACCAAGCGCTGGGTCGTACACAGTCCCACCTGGAGCTCAAAGTGTAAGGGAGAGGGAGAAGAGTCATCGACTCCCGTTTCACAGATGGTGATGATGGCATTTATTAAGTGCTTACTACGTGCCGAGCACTGTTCTAAGCGCTGAAATGAGGAAACCGAGGCATCCACTGCCCCCACAGGAGGAGCCGTAAGCCAGGAGCCGCTGTACTCTGACCCCGGGCTCGCTCTTGGTATCCCCCACCTTACCTGGGCCCGGCGGACGGACGGATCGTCTTCGTGGGCTTCGGGGTTGGAGAACTGCTTGCATCCCACCTTGAGGTCCTGTGGGAATATAAGAAGTCCTGGGAATATATAATCCTCTCCCAAGCGCTTAGTATAGTGCTCCGTGCACGGTTAACACTTAGTAAATACCACTGAGCGGTTGACTGATTAGTGGTGGCCACTGCTGAGGCAGCATGGCTCAGTGGAAAGAGCCCGGGCTTGGGAGTCCGAGGTCCTGGGTTCGAATCCCGGTCAGCTGGGTGACCTTGGGCGAGTCACTTCTCTGGGCCTCCATTCCCTCATCTGGAACATGGGGGCTAAGACTGTGAGCCCCCTGTGGGGCAACCTTGACCACCTTGGATCCCCCCAGCGCTTAGAACAGTGCTTGGCACATAGCGCTTAACAAATACCACCATTATTATTATTATTATTATTATTATTATTATTATTGCTACATCCTCCGCTTTCTTCTCCTGCCAAAGGAGCCCAAGGGACCGAGTCATTGCCCCGGCTTTGGCCCTAGGGGGTAAGGCCGGTTGTGTAAGGTAGCCGACCTTGCCCCCAACGCCCCTGGGGACAAAGATTATGGCTGTCCACCCAGTCCTCTCCCGCACGGGCAGTGTCTCTCCCTCGAAGACCCTCCCACACAACTCCTCTGGCCTGAGTGCCCACGGGTCTGCGATGAATTGGAGATGGGACACAAAGAGGTAATAATAATAATAATAATGGCATTTGTTAAGCGCTTACTATGTGCAAAGCACTGTTCTAAGCGCTGGGGAGGTTACAATCAATCAATCAATCAATCGTATTTATTGAGCGCTTACTGAGTGCAGAGCACCGTACTAAGCACTTGGGAAGTCCAAGTTGGCAACATAGAGAGACAGTCCCTACCCAACAGTGGGCTCACAGTCGAGAATGGGGAGTACAAGGCGATCAGGTTGTCCCACGGGAGGCTCGCAGTCTTCATCCCCATTTTCCAGATGAGGGAACCGAGGCCCGGAGAAGTGAAGTGACTTGCCCGAAGTCACACAGCTCATTCGTTCATTCAATTGTATTTATTGAGCGCTTAGTGCGCAGAGCACTGTACTAAGCACTTGGGAAGTCCAAGTTGGCAACATCTAGAGACGGTCCCTACCCAACAGTGGGCTCACAGTCTAGAAGGGGGAGACAGACAACAAAACAAAACATATTAACAAAATAAAGTAAATAGAATAAAAATGTACAAGTAAAATAGAGTAATAAATATGTACAAACATATATATATTCATTATTCAATCGTATTTATTGAGTGCTTACTGTGTGCAGAACACTGTACTAAGCACCTGGGAAGTACAACTTGGCAACATCTAGAGACGGTCCCTACCCAACAGTGGACTCACAGTCTACAAGGGGGAGACAGAGAACAAAACAAAACATATTAACAAAGTAAAATAAATAGAATAAATATGTGCAAGTAAAATAAATAGAGTAATAAATATGTACAAACATATATATAGTCATTCAATCGTATTTATTGAGCGCTTACTGTGTGCAGAGCACTGTACTAAGCGCTTGGGAAGTCCAAGTTGGCAACATACGGAGACGGTCCCTACCCAACAGTGGGCTCACAGTCTAGAAGAATATGTGTGTGTGTGTGTGTGTGTGTGTGTGTGTGTGTGTGTGTGTGTGTGTGTATATTTTCATATACAGGTGCTGTGGGGAGGTAAAGGAGGTAAGGCGGGGTGGGGAGGGGAAGAAGGGGGAGAACTGGCAGAGCCGGAATTTGAACCCCTGACCTCTGACTCCGAAGCCCGGGCCCTTCCCACCGAGCCACGCCTTAGGGTTGAATGAGTGGTAAAGAGAAAGTGATAAACCCTAAGAAGGAGAAAGCTTTCCTTTTTCTATTTAGCTGGGGAATAAGGGCTCCGTTCTCCGAAGCTTCAAGCCGCAGCCCGAGGAACCGCCTCACTGAACCGACCTTTCCCCCTCAGGTACCGGCTCTTTGCTTTTGACCACGACCTCTTCAGCTTCGCCGATTTGGTTTTCGACCGGTGGCCCGTAGTCCTCGTCACCAACCCCAAATCGTTCCTCTACAGCAGCTCGGCTCACGAGCCCCTACAAAGAATCCGCTACTCCACCCACATAAGGTACGCGGGAATCTTACTGTCCGCCAAATCTGGTTTTCCAAGTCTGTCTGTCTCGAGAGAGGGGGGCGGAATCGTGGGGGGGGGGGGTTCTCTTAATATTAAGATCTTACCGCGGGCCCAACGCTGTGCGAACCGCTGAGATAGCTGCAGGATGATCAGGCTGGACTGAGTCCTTACCCAGCATGGAGCTTTTCTAAGTGGTGGGAAGACCTACAGTTTGATCCCGGCTTTACAGATGAAGAAACAGGTGGACGGAGAAGTTAAGTGACTCGTCCAAGGTCACCCAGTCAGCCGCGGAGGAGCTGGGGTTAACCTACGGTTTTATCCCGGTTTTACAGATGAAGAAACAGGAGCATGGAGAAGTTAAGTGACTCATCCAAGGTCACTCAGCCAGCCGTGGAGGAGCTGGGGTTAACCGACAGTTTTATCCCAGTTTTACAGATGAAGAAACAGGTGAACGGAGAAGTTAAGTGACTCGTCCAGGGTCACCCAGCCAGCCGTGGAGGAGCCGGGGTTAACCTACAGTTTGATCCCGGTTTTACAGATGAAGAAACAGGTGGACGGAGAAGTTAAGTGACTCGTCCAAGGTCACCCAGCCAGTCGTGGAGGAGCCGGGGTTAACCTACAGTTTGATCCCAGTTTTACAGATGAAGAAACAGGTGAACGGAGAAGTTAAGTGACTCGTCCAAGGTCACCCAGCCAGCCGTGGAGGAGCTGGGGTTAACCTACAGTTTGATCCCAGTTTTACAGATGAAGAAACAGGTGCACGGAGAAGTTAGGTGACTCGTCCAAGGTCACCCAGCCAGCCTGGAGGAGCTGGGATCAACCTACAGTTTGATCCCGGTTTTATAGATGAAGAAACAGGTGGACGGAGAAGTTAAGTGACTCGTCCAAGGTCACCCAGCCAGGCATGGAGAAGCTGGGGTTAACCGACAGTTTTATCCCGGTTTTACAGATGAAGAAACAGGTGCACGGAGAAGTTAAGTGACTCGTCCAAGGTCACCCAGCCAGCCGTGGAGGAGCGGGGGTTAACCTACAGTTTTATCCTGGTTTTACAGATGAAGAAATAGGTGGACGGAGAAGTTAAGTGACTCGTCCAAGGTCACCCAGCCAGCCTGGAGGAGCTGGGGTTAACCGACAGTTTTATCCCGGTTTTACAGATGAAGAAACAGGTGGACGGAGAAGTTAAGTGACTCGTCCAAGGTCACCCAGCCAGCCGTGGAGGAGCTGGGGTTAACCTACAGTTTTATCCCGGTTTTAAAGATGAAGAAACAGGTAGATGGAGAAGTTAAGTGACTCATCCAAGGTCACCCAGCCAGCCGTGGAGGAGCGGGGGTTAACCTACAGTTTTATCCTGGTTTTACAGATGAAGAAATAGGTGGACGGAGAAGTTAAGTGACTCGTCCAAGGTCACCCAGCCAGCCTGGAGGAGCTGGGGTTAACCGACAGTTTTATCCCGGTTTTACAGATGAAGAAACAGGTGGACGGAGAAGTTAAGTGACTCGTCCAAGGTCACCCAGCCAGCCGTGGAGGAGCTGGGGTTAACCTACAGTTTTATCCCGGTTTTAAAGATGAAGAAACAGGTAGATGGAGAAGTTAAGTGACTCATCCAAGGTCACCCAGCCAGCCGTGGAGGAGCCAGGGTTAACCTACAGTTTGATCCCGGTTTTACAGATGAAGAAACAGGTGCATGGAGAAGTTAGGTGACTCGTCCAAGGTCACCCAGCCAGTTGTGGAGGAGCTGGGGTTAGAACCTGGGTCTCGTGACTTCGCTGCTCTTTCCACCAAGTCCTGCGGTCCCCCAAGCTCTTCTCTGGCCGATCACTCTCAACGATTACTCCATTCTGAGCCACTTTAGAGCTACGGAGATTAGAACCCGGACCCTCGGAGCGGTCCCTGACGTCGGCAGGTCCCTCGCGATTGGCACCGTCGCTTGGAGCCGTTGAGAATCAATCAATCGTATTTATTGAGCGCTTACTGTGTGCAGAGCACTGTACTAAGCGCTTGGGAAGTCCAAGTTGGCAACGTATAGAGACGGTCCCTACCCGACAGCGGGCTCCCAGTCTAGAAGTGAGAGACGTCGCAGCTTTGGCGTCTCCTGTCTTTGTTATCCCCCTTCCCCGCCATAGTCGTGCCGCCTCAGAAGGTAGCCGAAAGTGCTTATCCTAAGACAACAGAGGGAACAGTCCCACTTTCTAGACCGTGAGCCCACTGTCGGGTAGGGACCGTCGCTATACGTTGCCAGTTTGGACTTCCCAAGCGCTTAGTACGGTGCTCTGCCCGCAGTAAGCGCTCAGTAAATACGACTGAATGAATGCGGTCGGAGGGGCAGCGTCCGGTCGCAAGCTTTTCTGCGCGGCCCATTGCTCCGGGATCCCTAGATAGCTGCAGAAAGGTGATTACCGATGCATAAAGCCGCATTTCTGGTAAAAAAAAATCAACAAACCAAAAAGATGCCCCGTCCAAAGTCACCCAACTGACAGTCGGCAGAGCCGGGATTTGAACCCGTGACCTTGGACTCCAAAGCCCGGGCTCTTTCCGCTGAGCCACGCTGCGTCTCCGAAGCATGCTGTAACAATAAGCAGGCTCATTCCCTGCCCACAGTGGGCTTATGGTAGAGAGGTAGACAGACATTAAATAAATAAGTAAATAAATACAGTACAGGTTTAATAAATAAATTACAGGCATTGAGGGAGAGTTCGGAAAGAGCATTCTGGGACCTTTGACCGAGGGAACTGCCTTATTCTAAGCTCCGTGCGGGAATTTGTGAACCACTTCATCATCCAGGGAAGCAGCGCAGCCCAGTGGAAAGAGCCCGGGCTTGGGAGTCCGAGGTCATGGGTTCTAATTCCTGCTCCGCTGCTTTTCATTCATTCAATCGTATCTATTGAGCGCTTACTGTGTGCAGAGCACTAGACTAAGCGCTTGGGAAGTACAAGTTGGCAACCTATAGAGACGGTCAGCTGTGTGACCTTGGGCGATTCAGTTTACTTCTCTGTGCCTCAGTTACCTCATCTGTAAAATGGGGATGAATCAATCAATCAATCATATTTATTGAGCGCTTACTGTGTGCAGAGCACTGGACTAAGCGCTTGGGAAGTACAAGTTGGCAACCTATAGAGACGGTCAGCTGTGTGACCTTGGGCGATTCAGTTTACTTCTCTGTGCCTCAGTTACCTCATCTGTAAAATGGGGATGAATCAATCAATCAATCATATTTATTGAGCGCTTACTGTGTGCAGAGCACTGGACTAAGCGCTTGGGAAGTACAAGTTGGCAACCTATAGAGACGGTCAGCTGTGTGACCTTGGGCGAGTCACTTTACTTCTCTGTGCCTCAGTTACCTCATCTGTAAAATGGGGATGAATCAATCAATCAATCGTATTTATTGAGCGCTTACTGTGTGCAGAGCACTGGACTAAGCGCTTGGGAAGTACAAGTTGGCAACCTATAGAGACGGTCAGCTGTGTGACCTTGGGCGAGTCACTTTACTTCTCTGTGCCTCAGTTACCTCATCTGTAAAATGGGGATGAATCAATCAATCAGTCATATTTATTGAGCGCTTACTGTGTACAGAGCACTGGACTAAGCTCTTGGGAAGTACAAGTTGGCAACCTGTAGAGACGGTCAGCTGTGTGACCTTGGGCAAGTCACTTTACTTCTCTGTGCCTCAGTTACCTCATCTGTAAAATGGGGATGAATAAATCAATCAATCAATCTTATTTACTGAGCGCTTACTGTGTGCAGAGCACTGTACTAAGCGCTTGGGAAGTCCAAGTTGGCAACATGAAGACTGTGAGCCCCACAGGGGACAACCTGATGACCGTGTATCTCCCCCAGCGCTTAGAACGGTGCTTGCCACATAGTAAGCGCTTAACAAATACCATCATCCTCAATCAATCAATCAATCGTATTTATTGAGCGCTTACTATGTGCAGAGCACTGTACTAAGCGCTTGGGAAGTACAAATTGGCAACATCTAGAGACAGTCCCTACCCAACAGTGGGCTCACTGTCTAAAAGGGGGAGACAGACAACAAAACCAAACATACTAACAAAATAAAATAAATAGAATAGATATGTACAAGTAAAATAAATAGAGTAATAAATATGTACAAACATATATACAGGATATATATATATTCCTCGTAGATAGGGGTCTTCATCTTTGAGGGCCTGGTGGTCCTTCTTCTAGAAGAGTTGGATTTAACTTGTCAGACCCGACCCCTGTCTGCGCGGGGACAATCAATCAATCAATCAGTCGTATTTATTGAGCGCTTACTGTGTGCAGAGCACTGTAGCAACAGAGGGGAACGTAGTTTCTCCGATGCCTTGAAACCTTTTGGGAGACGCGCAAGTCGCCCCCCTCTTGGAGCCAGCCAAGGGCCGACATCCCCCCTCAACCGATTCTCACCTTCTTCTTCTAGACTCTTGGCCTTCTCCCCATCGCCTGTTACCGCTGTAGCTGTCAGGGTGGATGGACGGTATTTGGGAAACGCCGTTGGTGTGTCTGGCCCTCTTTTCGTCCTGAAATGGGACCCCCGAAACTACAGTCAAGGGTCACATCACATAGAGGTGACCGTTCAGGTGAGCTGTCGGCCTTTCTCCAGCCGCGCGACGGACGCCTGGATGGGACGAGCCCGCTTCTCACACTGGCGTGGCGACGGTTGGTTTTAGGGAAATGAAAAGAATAGTAACCGTGGCATTACTATTCATTCATTCATTCAGTCATATTTATTGAGCGCTTACTGTGTGCAGAGCACTGGACTAAGTGCTTGGGAAGTACAAGTCGGCAACATCTAGAGACGGTCCCTAACTGACAGCGGGCTCACAGTCTAGAAACTATGTGCAAAGCACTGTTCTAAGCGCTGGGGAGGAGACGAGGTGAGCAGGTCGTCCCACGGGGGGCTCCCAGTCTTCATCCCCATTTTACAGATGCGGGAACCAAGGCCCAGAGAAGTGAAGTGACTTGCCCAAAGTCACACAGCCGACAAGCGGCAGGGCCGGGATTTGAACCCACAATCTCTGGCTCCCAAGTCCACTGAGCCACGCTGCTGCTGCTTCGAAGCACCTCGAAACACATAATGATAAGACTGTGAGCCCGCTGTCGGGTAGGGACTGTCTCTATATGTTGCCAACTTGTACTGCCCAAGCGCTTAGTACAGTGCTCTGCACACAGTAAGCACTCAATAAATATGATTGAATGAATGAATGAATGATAATTGTGATGTTTACCGAACGTTGACTCTAGACCCGAGCACTGTGATAAGCGCCGGAGTTGACCCAGGGTCAGCAGACCGTACACGTCGGTATCCGGTAGTTTTTGAGAACCGAATGGGGGTAGGCACCTCACGGTCCCAGGGGAAGGTAGACCGGGTCATTTCCTTTCCATTTTACCGATGAGAAAACTGAGGGACAGAGAAGTCAAGTGACCTGCCCAAGATCACCCAGCAGGCCCGTGGCCGAGCCGGGACACAGGCGGGTTCACCTGATGCCCAAGTAGCGCGGCTCAGGGGAAAGAGCACAGGCTTGGGAGTCAGAGGCCATGGGTTCGAATCCCGACTCCTCCACTTGTCAGCTATGTGACCTCGGGCAAGGCACTTCACTTCTCTCTGCCTCAGTTACCTCGTCTGTAAAATGGGGATTAAGACTGTGAGCCCCACATGGGACAACCTGATCACCTTGTATACCCCCAGCGCTTGAACAGTTCTTTGCACATAGTAAGCGCTTAACAAATACCGTTATTATTATTATTATTATTATTATTATTATCTGCACCCTCCCCATCAGGCCTCCAAAACGTTCAACTTCGGCCACAAATGGGCCCACCCGAGCGGTCCGAGATTCAGACGGAAAAGCAGTTGAGAAGTCGAGGGCAGGGGACCGCGTTTTCGTTTCCTGCGCCTTAAATGTGTCAGGTTTTCTCTCCTCTCAGCCTCCCGGGTAGGAAAGAGAGGGTGGTAGGATAAAGGAGAAACAGAGGAGGAGGCTCTCAATAATAATAATAATAATAATAATAATAATGGCATTTATTAAGCGCTGACTATGTGCAAAGCACTGTTCTAAGTGCTGGGGAGGTTACGAGGCGATCAGGTTGTCCCACTGGGGCTCCCAACCTTCATCCCCATTTTCCAGATGAGGTCACTGAGGCCCAGAGAAGTGAAGCGACTCGCCCAAAGTCACCCAGCAGACAAGTGGCGGAGCCGGGATTCGAACCCATGACCTCAGAATCCAGAGCCCGGACTCTTTCCACTGAGCCACGCTGCTTCTCCGTGCATTCTCCAATACACACAGTTGGCCGGTTAGAACGGCCCGAGATTGAGTAAACCGCTGCCATCCTTCCCTTGACTTCAAATTGCAGTCTCTCGAAAGGCCTGAGAATCAATCCGGCGGTGGGATTTATTTATTGAGCGCTTCCTGCATACAGAGCCCTGGACCAAGTGCTTGGGAGAGTACAACAGTTGGTAAACAGATTCATTCAATCGTACTTACTGAGCACTTACTGTGTGCAGAGCATTGTACTAAGCGCTTGGGAAGTCCAAGTTGGAAAGAAAATTATAAAACGTAACTGTAAGATTCCCTGCTTACAGTCTATTGTTCGGAATTCCAGGGAATACTGGAATTACAGGGAATTACAGTCTATTGTTCGGAATACTAGGCAGGTAGGCTTACAAACTCGGGGTATTTCTCACAGTCGTGGTAGTAATAATAGTCGCGTACTGAGCGAATGCCTACCGAATGCAACGCACTGTACTGGCAGCAGCGTGGTTCTGTGGAAAGAGCCTGAGCTTTGGAGTCCGAGGTCACGGGTTCAAATCCCGGCTCCGCCACTTGTCAGCTGGGTGACTGGGCGAGTCGCTTCACTTCTCTGGGCCTCAGTTCCCTCATCTGGAAAATGGGGATTAAGACTGTGAGCCCCACGTGGGACCACCCGATCACCTTGTATCTCCCCAGCGCTTAGAACAGTGCTTTGCACATAGTAAGCGCTTAACAAATACCATCATTATTATTATTATCTGGGCCTCAGTTCCCTCATCTGTAAAATGGGGATTACGATTGTGAGCTTCACATGGGACGACCCGATCACCTTGTAACCTCCCCAGCATTTAGGATAGTGCTTTGCACATAGTAAGTGCTTAACAAATACCATCATTATTATTATTCCCTGGGCCTCAGTTCCCTCATCTGGAAAGGGACGACCTGATCACCTTGTAACCCCCCCAGCGCTTAGAACAGTGCTTTGCACATAGTAAGCGCTTAACAAATGCCATCATTATTATTATTCTCTGGGCCTCAGTTCCCTCATCTGGAAAGGGGCGACCTGATCACCTTGTAACCCCCCCAGCGCTTAGAACAGTGCTTTGCACATAGTAAGCGCTTAATAAATGCCATTACTATTATTATTCTCTGGGCCTCAGTTCCCTCATCTGGAAAGGGACGACCCGATCACCTTGTAACCTCCCCAGCATTTAGAACAGTGCTTTGCACATATTAAGCACTTAACAAGTACCATCATTATTATTATTCTCTGGGCCGCAGTTCCCTCACCTGTAAAATGGGGATTAAGACTGTGAGCCTCACATGGGACAACCTGATCACCTTGTAACCTCCCCAGCGCTTAGAACAGTGCTTTGCACATAGTAAGCACTTAACAAATACCATCATTATTATTATTCTCTGGGCCTCAGTTCCCTCATCTTTAAAATGGGGATTAAGATTGTGAGCCTCACATGGGACGACCCGATCACTTTGTAACCTCCCCAGCGCTTAGGACAGTGATTTGCACATAGTAAGCGCTTAACAAATACTATCATTATTATTATTCTCTGGGCCTCAGTTCCCTCATCTGGAAAGGGGCAACCCAATCACCTTGTAACCTCCTCAGCGCTTAGAACAGTGCTTTGTACATAGTAAGCGCTTAACAAATCATCATAATCATCAATCGTATTTATTGAGCGCTTACTATGTGCAGAGCACTGTACTAAGTGCTTGGGAAGTACAAATTGGCAACATATAGAGACAGTCCCTACCCAACAGTGGGCTCACAGTCTAAAAGGGGGAGACAGAGAACAAAACCAAACATACTAACAAAATAAAATAAATAGAATAGATATGTACAAATAAAATAAATAAATAAATAAATAGAGTAATAAATATATGCAAACATATATACATATATACAGGTGCTGTGGGGAAGGGAAGGAGGTAAGATGGGGGGGGATGGAGAGGGGGACGAGGGGGAGAGGAAGGAAGGGGCTCAGTCTGGGAAGGCCTCCTGGAGGAGGTGAGCTGTCAGCAGGGCCTTGAAGGGAGGCAGAGGGCTAGCTTGGCGGATGGGCAGAGGGAGGGCGTTCCAGGCCCGGGGGATGACATGGGCCGGGGGTCGACGGCGGGACAGGCGAGAACGAGGCACGGGGAGGAGATTAGCGGCGGAGGAGCGGAGGGGGCGAGCTGGGCTGGAGAAGGAGAGAAGGGAGGTGAGGTAGGAGGGGGCGAGGGGATGGATGGACAGCCTGGAAGCCCAGGGTGAGGAGTCTCTGCCTGATGCGCAGATTGATTGGGAGCCACTGGAGATTTTTGAGGAGGGGAGTAACATGCCCAGAGCGTTTCTGGACAAAGACAATCCGGGCAGCAGCATGAAGTACGGATTGAAGTGGAGAGAGACACGAGGACGGGAGATCAGAGAGAAGGCTGATGCGGTAGTCCAGACAGGATAGGATGAGAGCTTGAATGAGCAGGGTAGTGGTTGGGATGGAGAGGAAAGGGCGGATCTTGGCAATGTTGTGGAGCTGAGACCGGCAGGTTTTGGTGACGGCTTGGATGTGAGGGGTGAAGGAGAGAGCGGAGTCGAGGATGACACCAAGGTTGCGGGCTTGTGAGATGGGAAGGATGGTAGTGCCGTCAACAGCGATGGGAAAGTCAGGGAGAGGACAAGGTTTGGGAGGGAAGACAAGGAGTTCAGTCTTCGACATGTTGAGCTTTAGGTGGTGGGCAGACATCCAGATGGAGATGTCTTGAAGGCAGGAGGAGATGCGAGCCTGGAGAGACGGGGAGAGAGCAGGGGCAGAGGTGTAGATCTGAGTGTCATCAGCGTAGAGATGATAGTTGAAGCCGTGGGAGCGAATGAGGTCACCAAGGGAGTGAGTGTAGATCGAGAACAGAAGGGGACCAAGCACTGACCCTTGGGGAACCCCCACAGTAAGGGGATGGGAGGGGGAGGAGGAGCCTGCAAAAGAGACTGAGAAAGAACGACCGGAGAGGTAAGAGGAGAACCAGGAGAGGACGGAGTCTGTGAAGCCAAGGCCAGATAACGTGTTGAGGAGAAGGGGGTGGTCCACAGTGTCGAAGGCAGCTGAGAGGTCGAGGAGGATTAGGACAGAGTATGAGCCGTTGGATTTGGCAAGCAGGAGGTCATTGGTGACCTTTGAGAGGGCATCATTATTATTATTATTATTATTATTCTCTGGGCCTCAGTTCCCTCATCTCTAAAATGGGGATTAAGATTGTGAGCCTCATGGGACGACCCGATCACCTTGTAACCTCCCCAGCACTTAGAACGGTGCTTTGCACATAGTAAGCGCTTAACAAATACCATCATTATTATTATTCTCTGGGCCTCAGTTCCCTCATCTCTAAAATGGGGATTAAGATTGTGAGCCTCACATGGGACAACCCAATCACCTTGTAACCTCCCCAGCGCTTAGAACGGTGCTTTGCACATAGTAAGCGCTTAACAAATGCCATCATTATTATTATTCTCTGGGCCTCAGTTCCCTCATCTTTATAATGGGGATTAAGATTGTGAGCCTCACATGACAACCCGATCACCTTGTAACCTCCCCAGCGTTTAGAACAGTGCTTTGCACATAGTAAGCACTTAACAAGTACGATCACTATTATTATTCTCTGGGCCTCAGTTCCCTCATCTGTAAAATGGGGATTAAGACTGTGAGCCCCACGTGGGATGACCCAATCACCTTGTAACCTCCCCAGTGCTTAGAACAGTGCTTTGCACATAGCGCTTAACAAATACCATCATTATTATTATTCCCTGGGCCTCAGTTCCCTCATCTGTAAAATGGGGATTAAGACTGTGAGCCTCACATGGGACGACCCGATCACTTTGTAACCTCCCCAGTGCTTAGAACAGTGCTTTGCACATAGTCAGCGCTTAATAAATGCCATAATAATAATAATACTGGCACCAGAAAAGTGCAGCACACTACGAGACATATTCGCTACCCCCGGGGAGCTTACACTCTAACAGGGGAGGTGGAAAATTTCACCAGCGGAGGAAGCAGAGTCAAATCGAATTTTCAGTTGAGTAGATCTATGTCCACAAGTGGCCAAAAGTCCATCTGCTAGGGCCCATCCCTTCACTAATTCAGAGCCCCCTAAAAAAAAATCTACCTCTTCTAGGAGACAGTCCCTGATTTATCCTCACATCAATCAATCAGTCGTATTTATTGAGTGCTTACTGTGTGCAGAGCACTGTACTAAGCGCTTGGGAAGTACAAGTTGGCAACATATAGAGACGGTCCCTACCCAACAGCGGGCTCAGTTCTTCCCATCAGCCAGCTTTAGCACATTTGGGATTCTTGGGTTATTCGCTTTAGTGCTGAATTTCATTGTTACCAACTGTGTCTTTTTTCTCCGCTATTTCTATCGCTTCGTCACCCTCCCGTAGCTCCTTGAGGGCAGAGACTTGGTCATCTTCTTTCATAGAGAAGCAGCGTGGCTCAGTAGAAAGAGCCCGGGCTTTGGAGCCCGAGGTCGTGGGTTCTAATCCCGGCTCCGCCAATTGTCAGCCGGATGACTTTGGCCAAGTCACTTCACTTCTCTGGGCCTCAGTGACCTCATCTGTAAAATGGGGATGAAGACTGTGAGCCCCCCGTGGGACAACCTGATCACCTTGTAACCTCCCCAGCGCTTCGAACGGTGCTTCGCACATAGCAAGCGCTTAATAAACGCTCTTATTATTATTATTTGATCACCTTGTAACCTCCACAGTGCTTCAAACGGTGCTTTGCACATAGCAAGCACCTAATAAACGCTCTTATTATTATTTGATTACCTTGTAACCTCCCCAGCGCTTCGAACGGTGCTTTGCACATAGCAAGCGCTTAATAAATGCTATTATTATTATTATTATTTCACACCTCAATGTTCTGCTCACGGGAAGTAGTGAGTGATCCCGCTGTTGGGTAGGCACCGTCTCTATATGTTGCCAGCTTGTACTTCCCAAGCGCTTAGTACAGTGCTCTGCACACAGTAAGCGCTCAATAAATACGATTGAATGAATGAATGAATGAATGAATGAATGAAGCAGGCCCTCAGTAACCACTGATGATGATGAAGGAGCTGGATTATTCCTTTCTGGTAAATACTAGATCTCCTGGCCTCCCACTTACCATTAAGCCCAATTATTCCCGAGAACGCAGAAAGCCAACAAGCGGCGTTGCCACTTGTCAGAGAGCGTGTCTCGGAGTCACGTGCGTATTTATTTATTTAGTTAGTTATTTTATTTGTACAAATTTATTCTGTTTTATTTTGTTAATATGTCTTATTTTGTTGTCTGTCTTCCCCTTCTAGACTGTGAGCCCGCCGTTGGGTAGGGACCGTTTCTCTATGTTGCAAACTTGTACTTCCCAAGCGCTTAGTACAGTGCTCTGCACACAGTAAGCGCTCAATAAATACGATTGAATTAATGAATTCAATTTGGAAACGCGCTGCTTTCCCTCTGTTTGCCCTTAGGATTCCACCGGAAGAAGTAGCACTGTTCGCCATGTGTTTTCTCTGCAAGAAGATACTCCTCTCAGATTTGGCTTCTTGCCTTCATTCATTCTCCTCACCGATCACTATGTCGTGGTAGGTCCATCCCTGAGGGGTCCGTGGGCTGTGACTATCCGTTCCGAGTTTCGCTGCGGGTCGGGACTGCGACTGCCCCCCGATAAAGGGATCACGTGGGAAGGGGGATTTCCAAGAACCGAAGCCCTGAATTGAGAGTAGAGACGGGGGTTTGGCCGTCCTGTACCACCTGAGGAATCTAGGCACGGTTCTGGTGTGGACGGTGGTAGTTCCGACCGATTGGAAAGGCGACTCTTCCCCTTCATAAAAGCCATTCGTTTACGAGGCTTTCTTATCCTCCCAAAGTGCAACTCCCTGTGATCCTGATTGTCTAGAGCTAGCACTATAAAACCACTCCCCATGAATTGTAAAGATTACGTGTTCCCTGCCAAAACCGGAACCCTTGGCCTTCCGGGATCCATGTTGTTAGCGAGGCTCTCTCATAGGCCCGTTTTCCTCTGCAAACGCTCTGTGACCCTGATTGTCGGATGTCTAGAGCTAGCACTATAAAACCACTCCCCGTGGGTTGTAAAGATTACGTGGTCCCCGCCAAAACTCGACCCCTGGGCCTTCCGGGATCCATGTTGTTAGCGAGGTTCTCTCATAGGCCCGTTTTCCTCTGCAAACGCTCTGTGACCCTGATTGTCGGATGTCTAGAGCTAGCACTTTAAAACCGTTCCCCGTGGGTTGTAAAAATTACATGTTCCCCACCAAAATCCGAACCCTCAGCCTTCTGGGATCCATGTTGTTAGCGAGGCTCTCTCATAGGCCCCTTTTCCTCTGCAAACGCCCTGTGACCCTGATTGTCGGATGTCTAGAGCTCGCACTATAAAACCGTTTCCCGTGGGTTATAAAGATTACGTGTTCCCCCCCAAAATCCGACCCCTCGGCCTTCCGGGAGCCATGTTGTTAGCGAGGCTCTCTCACAGGCCCGTTTTCCTCTGCAGGCTCGGATCATTTTTGGGCTGCTTCTGGTTGCCCAACTGGCCCTCCTTCTGATTTTCAGGTTCCTCAGAAAACCAGTGCTTAAAGGTAAGATGCTGTACTTCTTGGCTTCTTTCTGAACGCCATTCAGCCCAATGCCATCCGGGCCACGGGGCTAACGTTAGCAGTTTGATTCCACCATTCGACGACTCAGACCAGGTGGTTTCCCCGCTACCGTCGTCCGGGTTTTGAAATCCCCCCATCCCAAATAGCGTTTCTGATACGGTTTTCGAATCCCGGCTCCGCCACATGTCTGCTGTGTGACCTTGGGCAAGTCGCTTAACTTCTCTGAGCCTCAGTTACCTCATCTGTAAAATGGGGATTAAGACTGTGAGCCCCATGTGGGACAACTTGATCACCCTGTATCCACCCCCAGCGCTTAGAACAGTGCTCTGCACATAGTAAGCGCTTAACAAATGCCATCATTATTATTATTATTATCTGGCAACCAACGTTCACGGCTAAGGCTCGTACGACAGCGAGTCGGCTCAGAAATGCCAACTTGAAATGATCTTTGTGAGTTTACTGATATAAAATAGATATTATAGACATAAACTCTTGGTTTATAATCAAAATCCAATTATCCGTTCTGATGACGATGATGATGATGGCATTTATTAAGCGCTTACTATGTGCAAAGCACTGTTCGAAGCGCTGGGGAGGATACAAGGTGATCAGGTTGTCCCACGGGGGGGCTTCTCACAGTCTTCATCCCCATTTTACAGTTGAGGGAACTGAGGCCCAGAGAAGCAAAGTGACTTGCCCCAAGTCACCCAGCTGACAATTGGCGGAGCAGGGATTTGAACTCACGACCTCTGACTCCAAAGCCCGGACTCTTCCCACTGAGCCACGCTGCTTCTCCAATGATGGTATTTGTTAAGCGCTTACTATGTGCAAAGCACTGTTCTAGACTGTTCTAGACTGAGTCCTTTCTAGACTGTGAGCCCACTGTTGGGTAGGGACTGTCTCTATATGTTGCCAACTTGTACTTCCCAAGCGCTTAGTACAGTGCTCTGCAACAGTAAGTGCTCAATAAATACGATTGATTGATTGTTCTAAGCACTGGGGAGATTACAAGGTGATCAGGCATTCCCGGGCCTGGAATGCCCTCCCTCTGCCCCTCCGCCAAGCTAGCTCTCTTCCTCCCTTCAAGGCCCTGCTGAGAGCTCACCTCCTCCAGGAGGCCTTCCCAGACTGAGCCCCTTCCTTCCTCTCCCCCTCGTCCCCCCCTCCATCCCCCCCCATCTTACCTCCTTCCCTTCCCCACAGCACCTGTATATATGTATATATGGTTGTACATATTTATTACTCTATTTATTTATTTATTTATTTATCTTACTTGTACATTTCTATCCTATTTATTTTATTTTGTTGGTATGTTTGGTTCTGTCTCCCCCTTTTAGACTGTGAGCCCACTGTTGGGTAGGGACTGTCTCTATGTGTTGCCAATTTGTACTTCCCAAGCGCTTAGTACAGTGCTCTGCACATAGTAAGCGCTCAATAAATACGATTGATAGATAGATAGATAGATCAGGTTGTCCCACATGGGGGCTCACAGTTTTAATCCCCATTTTCCAGATGAGGTCACTGAGGCCCAGTGAAGTTAAGTGACTTGCCCTAAGTCACACAGCTGACAGTTGGCGGAGCCGGGATTTGAACCCACAACCTCTGACTCCAAAGCCCGGGCTCTTTCCACTGAGCCACGCTGCTTCTCCAACGAAGCGTAGGCAGGCCCCGACCGTCGATCCCAGAGCCCCGTTGATCATTTGAATGCCTCGTGTTCGGCAGATCGCTCCAGCTGCTGCCCCTCTCCCTGTCCCTTCTCTTCCTCATTCACCCGGCTCACCATTTCCAATCCTCTCCAACGAGGAGCGTGATCCCCCGGGGTCGGTCCCGTGGCATGTTGGGTGAGGGCAGGAAGACCGCCTCTCTGGATAGCTCAGGAGCCCCGGTTAACTACCGACTCCTCAAGGCCTCAGAGCATTCCCTCTGCCAGCCGGCCCTTCCCCGGCGGTGGTCCTGGGGACTCTGAGGCCGTCCCAGAGATTAGGGATGAGCAGACCCCTAAGCCCCGCTATGAACGCTTTGTAATTCTGCTGGGGACAGCGGCGCTGGGGCGGCGGAAGCCCGAGAGCAGCTGGAAAAGATGTCCAAGACTGACCTCCTTGTCTTCCCTCCCAAACCCTGCCCTCTTCCTGATTTTCCCATCTCTGTTGACGCACTACCATCCTTCCCGTCTCACAAGCCCGCGACCTTGGTGTCATCCTCGACTCCACTCTCTCGTTCACCCCTCACATCCAAGCCGTCACCAAAACCTGCCGGTCTCAGCTCCGCAACATTGCCAAGATCTGCCCTTTCCTCTCCATCCACACCGCTACCCTGCTCGTTCAAGCTCTCATCCTATCCCTTCTGGACTACCGCACCAGCCTTCTCTCTGATCTCCCATCCTCGTGTCTCTCCCCACTTCAATCCATACTTCATGCTGCTGCCCGGATTGTCTTTGTCCAGAAACGCTCTGGGCATGTTACTCCCCTCCTCAAAAATCTCCAGTGGCTACCAATCAATCTGCGCATCAGGCAGAAACTCCTCACCCTGGGCTTCAAGGCTGTCCCTCACCTCGCCCCCTCCTACCTCCCCTCCCTTCTCTCCTTCTCCAGCCCAGCCCGCACCCTCCGCTCTTCTGCCGCTAATCTCCTCACCGTGCCTTGTTCTCGCCCTCCCGCCGTCGACCCCTGGCCCACATCATCCCCCGGGCCTGGAATGCCCTCCCTCCGCACATCCGCCAAGCTAGCTCTCTTTCTCCCTTCAAGGCCCTACTGAGAGCTCACCTCCTCCAGGAGGCCTTCCCAGACTGAGCCCCTTCCTTCCTCTCCCCCTCGCCCCCCTTTCCATCCCCCCATCTTACCTCCTTCCCTTCCCCACAGCACCTGTATATATGTATATATGTTTGTACATATTTGTTACTCTATTTATTTTACTTGTACATATCTATTCTATTTGTTTTATTTTGTTAGTATGTTTGGTTTTGTTCTCTGTCTCCCCCTTTTAGACTGTGAGCCCACTGTTGGGTAGGGACTGTCTCTATATGTTGCCAACTTGTACTTCCCAAGCGCATAGTACAGTGCTCTGCACACAGTAAGCGCTCAATAAATACGATTGATGATGATGATGATGAAAAACAGGACGGGGTGCCACCCCTTTTAGGGTGTTGGTGAATAAAGTAGCTCCCAGACCTCCCTCCAGTTGAGAGGTTCTCCATTTAGCTCTGCTTCAGCCGACGAAGGACGGCACTAATCCTGCCAACGTCTCTCCCCCTGTATCTTTCCCAGTGCTCAGTGCGGTGCTCTGCACATCGAAAGCCCCTAATCCGCGCCATTACTGCTTCCACCAGGTCCCCGATAAAGCGTGTTCCTCGTCGTCACCAATTTTACAAAAACTTACTCTGTTTAGGGTCTCCGGGATCTGTAGCTCTGACCTCATTTTCCCTTCATGTTTTGAGCAAAACGAACACCTTCTTCTATCCTGTGTTGCTGCTGAACCTGTATACGGCATTTGGTAAGTCGTCGGAGGAAAGGACCGCGTGCCTCCAGGGTGGGAACGAACCATTAGGGTAATCTTCCGGGACCCCTTCAGCGTCTTGGATCAGGGCATCGGCGTTGATGAATCAAGTACAGATAATAATAATGATGGCGTTTATTAAGCGCTTACTATGTGCAAAGCACTGTTCTAAGCTCTGGGGAGGTGATCGGGCTGTCCCACTGGGGCTCACAGTCTGAATCCCCATTTTACAGATGAGGTCCCTGAGGCCCAGAGAAGTTAAGTGACTTGCCCAACACAGCTGACAATTGGCGGAGCCGGGATTTGAACCCACGACCTCTGACTCCAAAGCCCGGGCTCTCTCCACTGAGCCAAGCTGCTTCTCTATGATGTTTTGATGCATCAAATACAGATGTTCTCGCCCGAAAAGTGCCGAGGAAACGGCCTTGGAGGCTGCTCATCGGAGTTTTGATGCCAAGGAAGTAGAGAGGGCGAGGCTAAATCAGTTTGGCTCATATGGTAGCTAAGTGTTTCTGCCTGGCAGTGCCTGGTTAATGACAGAATAATAATCATAATAATGGCATTTATTAAGCACTTACTACGTGCAAAGCACTGTTCTAAGCGCTGGGGAGGTTACAGGGTGATCAGGTTGCCCCCCATTTTCCAGATGAGGGAACTGAGGCCCAGAGAAGTGAAGTGACTGGCCCAAAGTCACACAGCTGGCAGTTGGCGGAGCCGGGATTTGAACCCCTGACCTCTGACTCCAAAGCCCGGGCTCTTTCCACGCTGGGACAAGGACTGTGTCCAGTGTGACTATCCTATATCTACCTCAGCATTCAGCTCAGTGCTTGGCACTCGGGACTTAACAGATACTGCTGTCATTGTTATTATAAAGATGGGCCCAACTGCTCAGAGCCTGACGGGCCGAAAGCGGCCGTGTGTCTGAGCTCACTCGCTGTTTCGAGGTGGCTCTCTCCAGGAAGGATACGGGCTCGTGGCGGGAAGGGCAGCCGAAAGGATCGGGAGTCGGGGAAGACTCGGGCGAACTCTGTGTCTCTTCCGCTCAGCCTGGGCCTGAGTTCTTGCTTCTGGCTTGCTCTGGTGGAATGGCTAGGCAGTAGCGAGGAAACCGAAGTGGCCTTCACAAAGTCACACACGTGTTGACAACGCCTGACCTGAAGCCCAGGGCTCTAGGCTACGAGGAATAGAATTAAAGTGGGCGAGGTGGAACTAGGGATGCCACCACGCGGGCGAGGGATTCCAACCCTGCCGCTGCGACAGAGGCGGAATCGCGTTCGGACCGTCCCGACTTGTCCCGATTTACTTCCAGCCGTCTAATTCGCCGCGCGTCTACCAGCTGCGGGCATTTCAGCGGGGTTGCCAACCAGTCTCGTGAGTGGGTAGCACCTAGGCACCGGGGAGAAACCCTAAGGAGGATTTAAGTCGGCAGCCTTGAAGAGGAAAAGCGACCCCTCAGCTGGGTCTCGGGGAGGCGTCGGAGAGGAACTCGTTTGAAGTCAAAACCCCGACAAACACCCGCGTTCCTCCCCGGGGTTTGGCGTGGGCCACTGTGGGCTCGATGTCTCTCTGTTGCCGTTACTTTATCGTCGACCTTCCTGCCCTCCGTCATCCTCAGGACCCTGGTTCGTCGGCGAAATCATCGACGGCCAAATAGGAGCCTGCTTTTCCTTTGGCGTGTTTGTCGGCGGGCATTTCCTCCAAGGGGGCATGACGTTCGTGGTCGGGATTCTCCAGGTAAGGGGCTTTGGGATGATGATAATGATGGCATCCATCAAGCGCTTGCTACGTGCAGAGCACTGTTCGAAGCGCTGGGGAGGTTACAGGGTGATCCGGTCGTCCTCCGGGGGGCTCACGGTCTTCACCCCCATTTTCCAGATGAGGGAACTGAGGCCCAGAGAAATGAAGTGACTCGCCCAGAGTCACCCGGCTGACTCCCAAGCCCGGGGTCTTTCCACTTAGCCACGCCGCTTAGTCCAGTGCTCTGCACGCAGTAAGCGTTCAGTAAATACGATCGGATGACCGAATGAGGGACTTCCACAGTTCGGGGGCGGGAGGCGGAGGAGGAACCGCGAAGGAGACGGGGAATGATAAAGCGAAGGGGCGTGAAATGGGAGTTCCGGCCCTCTCCGACGACTGTCCGTCTTCCCTCTCTTGGCAGCTGGCCCTGTTTAACGTGCCCCTGGGCGCCTACCTTTGCTGGAGTCTAGCGCAGCGCTGTGGGGGTCACAGCTGGCGGTCCCACATAGTAATAATAATAATAATGATGCCATTTATTAAGCGCTTACTATGTGCCAAGCAGTGTTCTAAGCGCTGGGGAGGGTACAAGGTGATCCGGTCATCCCTCGGGGGGCTCACGGTCTTCACCCCCATTTTCCAGATGAGGGAACTGAGACCCAGAGAAGTGAAGTGACTCGCCCAAAGTCGCTGACAATTGGCGGAGCCGGGATTTGTACCCGTGACCTCTGACTCCCAAGCCTGGGGTCTTTCCACTTAGCCACGGCGCTTAGTCCAGTGCTCTGCACGCAGTAATCGCTCAATAAATACGATCGGATGACCGAATGAGGGACTTCCACAGTTCGGGGGCGGGAGGCGGAGGAGGAGCCGCGAAGGGGACGGGGAATGATAAGCGAAGGGGCGTGAAATGGGAGTTCCGGCCCTCTCCGACGACTGTCCGTCTTCCCTCTCTTGGCAGCTGGCCCTGTTTAACGTGCCCCTGGGCGCCTACCTTTGCTGGAGTCTAGCGCAGCGCTGTGGGGGTCACAGCTGGCGGTCCCACATGTCCGCGGGCCGGCGCCTGCGGGCGGGACTGGCCCACCTGGCGGCCCTGGGGCTGCTGGCCGGACAGGCCTACTCCTGCCTCGCACTGTACCTCGCCTACGGCCCGCTGGCCGCCCTCTGCTCCCCGATGCGGCTCTGGCTGCTGATGCTGGCCCCCGCCCTCGTCCGCCGCGCCTGGACCCTCGCCCCTTCCCAACTCCTCAAGAGCCCCTGACCACCGAAGCGCCCACGACTCGCCCGGGAGGACCGCGGAGCGGGGTCGTCTGGACGCGAAGAGGGAGAGTCTCTAATAAAGTATTCGGACTGACTCCGCGCTGAGGTCTCCTCCGACCGAGTAGGCCCGGCCTCCCAGCCTCAGCGTCTTCTCCTCCTCCTTCCTCTTCTTTCATTCGGCCTTTCGTTCATTCGGTCGGATTTATTGAGCGCTTACCGTGTGCAGGGCACTGGACTGAGCGCTCGGAAAGTACAATTCGGCAGCGCAGACGGCCCGTACCCGACAACGGACTCACAGTCTAGAAGGGGGAGACAGACGGCGAAACAGAACGAGTAGACGGGTGTCAATACCACCAAAATTAATAGGACGATAGCTATTTTATCATTGATAAAATAGAGTGATAAATATATACAAATATACACAAGGGCTGTGGGGACACAGTGCTTTGCACACAGCGTTCAAGTGACCTTGGGCAAGTTCATTCAATCGTATTTATTGAGCGCTTACTGTGTGCAGAGCACTGTACTAAGCGCTTGGGAAGTACAAGTTGGCGACATATAGAGACGGTCCTTACCCCACAGCAGATTCACAGTCTAGAGGGGTGGGGGGTGGTATTTATTCATTCATTCATTCAATTGTATTTATTGAGCACTTACTGTGTGCAGAGCACTGTACTAAGCGCTTGGGAAGTACAAGTTGGCAACATATAGAGACAGTCCCTACCCAACATTCATTCATTCAATCGATTTATTGAGCGCTTACCGTGTGCAGAGCACTGGACTGAGCACTCGGAAAGTACAATTCGGCAACACAGAGAGACGGTCCGTACCCGACAACGGACTCACAGGCTAGAAGGGGGAAACAGATGACAAAACAGAACAAGTAGACGGGTGTCAATACCACCAAAATGAATAGGACGATAGCTATGTACACATCATTAATAAAATAGAGTAATAAATAAATATATACAAATATACACAAGGGCTGTGGGGGCACAGTGCACACAGCGCTCAAGTGACCTTGGGCAAAATCATTCATTCATTCAATCGTATTGAGCGTTTACTGTGTGCAGAGCACTGTACTAAGTGCTTGGGAAGTACAAATTGGCAACATATAGAGATGGTCCCTACCTGACATTCATTCATTCATTTAATCCTATTTATTGAGCGCTTACTGTGTGCAGAGCACTGTACTAAGCACTTGGGAAGTACAAGTTGGCAGCATATAGAGACGGTCCCTACCCGACATTCATTCATTCAATCCTATTTATTGAGCGCTTACTGTGTGCAGAGCACTGTACTAAGCGCTTGGGAAGTCCAAGTTGGCAACATATAGAGACAGTCCCGACCCATCAGCAGGCTCACAGTCTAGAAGGGGGAGACAGACAACAAAACAAAACATACTAACCAAATAAAATAAATAGAATAAATATGTACAAGTAAAATAGAGTAATAAATGCGTACATACATATATACAGGTATATACATATATATATATATATATATATAGAAGTGACTTCACTTCTCTGGGCCTCAGTTCCCTCATCTGTAAAATAATAATAATAATGGGGCATTTGTTAAGCGCTTACTATGTGCAAAGCCCTGTTCTAAGTGCAGAGGGGGATACCAGGTGATCAGGCTGTCCCACGTGGGGCTCACAGTCTTCCTCCCCATTTTCCGGATGAGGGAACTGAGGCCCAGAGAAGTGAAGTGACTCGCCCAAAGTCACGCAGCTGACAGGTGGCGGAGCTGGGATTTGAACCCATGACCTCGGACTCTCAAGCCCGGGTTCTTTCCACTGAGCCACACTATTTCTCTGGGGATGAAGTCTGTGAGCCCTACGTGGGACCCCCTGATCACCTTGTTATCTCCCCCAGGGCTTCGAACAGGGCTTTGAACATAGTAAGTGCTGCCCAGCTATCCTCTGGGGTTTGCCCTGCGCTATTCTGAAGTGTTTTGCTCATTGGAGAAGTTGAGCTCAACAGTCAGCAAATAGCCCTGGCCTGCCTTGTTTACTAGTCTCAATTACTAACTCAAAATACACCTCTGTATCATGTTGAGAACAGTGAGGTTTAGCGGAAACAAACAGGAAACCGGGATTCTAGCCCAATTCCACCCCTTGTCTGCTTTGTGATCGCATGGAAATCACCTAACTTCTCCGTGCCTCAATTTCCTCATCCGTAATCGATCAATCGTATTTATTGAGCGCTTACTGTGTGCAGAGCACTGTACTAAGCGCTTGGGAAGTCCAAGTCGGCAACATATAGAGACGGCCCCCACCCAACAGCGGGCTCACAGTCTAGAAGGGGGAGACAGAGAACAAAACCAAACATATTAACAAAATGAAATGAGGATTAAATACCTGCACTTCCCTCCCTTGTCTACTGTGAGCCCTTTGTGTTTGATCTGATTATCTTTTATTTACACCAGGCTTAGCACATAATAAGAATTTAATATGCATTAGCATATCTACTCAGCATTTATTTTAGTGTCTGTCATCTCCACTAGATTGTATTAAGCGGTTGGTACATAGTGCTCAATAAATACTATTGATCGATGGATTGATTAAAAGCATGTTGAGGGCAGGAATCATGTTCATTCATTCAATCGTATTGAGCACTCACTGTGTGCAGAGCACTGTGCTAAACGCTTGTCTACTAAACCTACAGCACTGTCCCAAGCGCTAAGTATAGTACTCTCATTCATTCATTCATTGAATCGCACTTATTGAGCGCTTACTGTGTGCAGAACACTGTACTAAGCGCTTGGGAAGTACAAGTCGGCAACATATAGGGACGGTCCCTACCCAATAATGGGCTCACAGTCTAGAAGATGGGCTCACAGTCTAAGTGCTTAGAAAGTACTGATCATCATCATCATCATCAATCGTATTTATTGAGCGCTTACTATGTGCAGAGCACTGTACTAAGCGCTTGGGAAGTACAAATTGGCAACATATAGAGACAGTCCCTACCCAACAGTGGGCCTCAACCGATCCTGCTCGGCCCCTAACTGACCCAAGAAAGGAAAAACAGTCCCTTGAGGGCAGGGACATTTTTTACTAGCTCTCCTCTATTCTCATAATAATGATAATGATAATAATAATAATAATAATGGCATTTATTAAGCGCTTACTATGTGCAAAGCACTGTGCTAAGCGCTGGGGAGGTTACAAAGTGATCAGGTTGTCCCACGGGGGGCTCACAGTCTTAATCCCCATTTTACAGTTGAGGGAACTGAGGCCCAGAGAAGTGAAGTGACTTGCCCAAAGTTACACAGCTGACAGTTGGCAGAGCCGGGATTTGAACCCATGACCTCTGACTCCAAAGCCCGGGCTCTTTCCACTGAGCCACGCTGCTCCTCCCAAGCGCTTAGTACAGTGCTCGGCACAGAATGTCTTCAGTAATTCTTAACAATTGATGGATTAACAGCAGAGGACAAAAAGCCACATCAACCAGCATTCAACGCTCTATATCAGAGAAAGAAAAATGGTGAAATGAAATAGTTTTTTGTTCTCAATGGCAGCTGTTGGTTCAGCAGAGAGGTTAAGGCTGGGACTGGGGATATTCTGTCATAGTTAGCCCAGACTGCATTTCTTCTGGGGAAGCATTCAGCATCTTTTAGACTGTGAGCCCACTGTTGGGTAGGGACTGTCTCTATATGTTGCCAATTTGTACTTCCCAAGCGCTTAGTACAGTGCTGCACACAGTAAGCGCTCAATAAATACAATTGATGATTGATGATATGGTGTTTCCAAGGTTTAGCTAATGCTCTAGGTGTGCATAACTGCTGACTTCAATGTATTTTAGTCGATTAGAACAGCTCTGTCTTGGCAGAATTTGTTGGTCATATGTTGACGTAGAAGATTTTCATTTCAAGACTAATTGTCTTGAATTGTCTCCCCCTCTCCCCCTCGTCCCCCTCTCAATCAATCAATCAATCGTATTTATTGAGCGCTTACTGTGTGCAGAGCACTACAGCGCTGGGGAAGTACAAGTTGGCAACATATAGAGACAGTCCCTACCCAACAGTGGGCTCACAGTCTAAAAGGGGGAGATGGAGAACAAAACCAAACATATTAACAGAATAAAATAAATAAAATAGATATGTACAAGTAAAATAAATAAATAAATAGAGTAATAAATATGTACAAACGTATACATATATACACGTGCTGTGGGGAAGGGAAGGAGGTAAGATGGGGGGGATGGAGAGGGGGATGAGGGGGAGAGGAAGGAAGGGGCTCAGTCTGGGAAGGCCTCCTGGAGGAGGTGAGCTCTCAGTAGGGCCTTGAAGGGATGAAGAGAGCTAGCTTGGCGGCTGGGCAGAGGGAGGGCATTCCAGGCCCGGGGGAGGACGTGGGCCGGGGGTCGATGG
Source organism: Tachyglossus aculeatus (assembly GCF_015852505.1). NCBI lineage: Eukaryota > Metazoa > Chordata > Mammalia > Monotremata > Tachyglossidae > Tachyglossus > Tachyglossus aculeatus. The sequence continues at coordinate 968,645 of NW_024044828.1, forward strand.
CGGGACAGGCGAGAACGAGGCACGGTGAGGAGGTTAGCGGCGGCAGAAGAGCGGAGGGTGCGGGCTGGGCTGGAGAAGGAGAGAAGGGAGGTGAGGTTGGGGGGGCAAGGGGATGGACAGCCCTGAAGCCCAGGGTGAGGAGTTTCTGCCTGATGCGCAGATTGATTGGGAGCCACTGGAGATTTTTGAGGAGGGGAGTAATATGCCCAGAGCGTTTCTGGACAAAGACAATCCGGGTAGCGGCATGAAGTATGGATTGAAGTGGGGAGAGACACGAGGATGGGAGGTCAGAGAGAAGGCTGATGCAGTAGTCCAGACGGGATAGGATGAGAGCTTGAACGAGCAGGGTAGCGGTGTGGATGGAGAGGAAAGGGCGGATCTTGGCAATGTTGCGGAGCTGAGACCGGCAGGTTTCGGTGACGGCTTGGATGTGAGGGGTGAACGAGAGAGCGGAGTCGAGGATGACACCAAGTTTGCGGGCCTGTGAAACGGGAAGGATTGTAGTGCCGTCAACAGAGATGGGAAAGTCAGGGAGAGGGCAGGGTTTGGGAGGGAAGACAAGGAGTTCCGTCTTGGACATGTTGAGCTTTAGGTGGCGGGCAGACATCCAGAAGGAGATGTCCTGAAGACAGGAGGAGATGCGAGCCTGGACAAAGGGGGAGAGAGCAGGGGCAGAGATGTAGATCTGGGTGTCATCAGCGTAGAGGTGATAGTTGAAGCCGTGGGAGCGAATGAGGTCACCAAGGGAGTGCGTGTAGATCGAGAACAGAAGGGGACCAAGCACTGAACCTTGGGGAACCCCCACAGTAAGGGGATGGGAGGGGGAGGAGGAGCCTGCAAAAGAGACTGAGAGTGAACGACCGGAGAGATAAGAGGAGAACCAGGAGAGGACGGAGTCTGTGAAGCCAAGGTCAGATAGCATGTTGAGGAGAAGGGGGGTGGTCCACAGTGTCAAAGGCAGCTGAGAGGTCGAGGAGGATTAGGACAGAGTATGAGCCGTTGGATTTGGCAAGCAGGAGGTCATTGGTGACCTTTGAGAGGGCAGTTTCCGTGGAATGCAGGGGACAGAAGCCAGACTGGAGGGGGTCGAGGAGAGAGTTGATGTTGAGGAATTCTAGGCAGCGCGTGTAGACAACTTGTTCAAGGAGTTTGGAAAGGAATGGTAGGAGGGATTATGGGGCGATAACTAGAAGGTGAGGTGGGGTCAAGAGAGGGTTTTTTTAGGATGGGAGAGACATGGGCATGTTTGAAGGCAGAGGGGAAGGAACCAGTGGAGAGTGAGTGGTTGAAGATGGAAGTTAAGGAGGAGAGAAGGGATGGAGCGAGAGATTTGATGAGATGAGAGGGAATGGGGTCAGAAGCACAGGTGGCCGGAGTAGCACTTGAGAGGAGGGAGGAGAGCTCCTCTGAGGATACTGCTGGGAAGGATGGGAGAGTAGTGGAGAGTGTTGAGAGCCAGGGGGTTGGAGAAGGCGGGGAAGTAACTTTGGGGAGGTCGGACCTGATGGATTGAATTTTGTTAATGAAGTAGGAGGCCAGATCGTTGGGGGTGAGGGAAGGAGGAGGGGGAGGAACCGGGGGCCTGAGGAGGGAGTTGAATGTACGGAAGAGCTGGTGGGGGTGATGGGCATGGGGGTCAATAAGGGAGGAGAAATAGTTTTGTCTGGCAGAGGAGAGGGCTGAGCTAAGGCAGGAAAGGAGAAACTTGAAGTGAACGAGGTTGGCATGGTGTTTAGACTTTCGCCAGCAGCGTTCGGCAGTTCGAGCATAAGAGCGAAGGAGGCGGACAGTGGCAGTGATCCAGGGCTGTGGGTTAGTGGTGCGAGAGCGGCGAAGGGAAAGGGGAGCAAGGGAGTCGAGCTGAGTAGAAAGGGGAGAGTTGAGAGCAGCAATCTCATCATCAAGATTGGGTAGAGAGGAGAGGGAGGCGAGGTGGGGTGTGAGGCGCTCAGAAAGATGGATGGGGTCAAGAGAGCGCAGATCTCTCCATCCCCACCGTCTTACCTCCTTCCCTTCCCCACAGCACCTGTATATATGTATATATGTTTGTACGGATTTATTACTCTATGTATTTATTTTACTTGTACATATCTATTCTATTTATTTTATTTTGTTAATATGCTTTGTTTTGTTCTCTGTCTCCCCCTTCTAGACTGTGAGCCCACTGTTGGGTAGGGACTGTCTCTATATGTTGCCAACTTGTACCTCCCAAGCGCTTAGTAAAGTGCTCTGCACACAGTAAGCACTCAATAAATACAGTTGATTGATTGATTAACAAATGCCATTATTATTATTATTATTAATAAATGTGATTGAATGAATGGTAGGTGAATGATGAATGCATAAATGATCGATGAATGCATGAATGAATGAGAGTAGCAGCGTGGCTCAGTGGAAAGAGCCTGGGCTTAGGAATCAGAGGTCATGGGTTCGAATCCCTACTCCGCCACGTCAGCTGTGTGATCTTGGGCGAGTCACTTCACTTCTCTGAGCCTCAGTGACCTCATCTGTAAAATGGGGATGAAGACTGTGAGCCCCATGTGGGACAGCCTGATCACCTTGTGATAATAATGGTATTTATTAAGCGCTTACTACGTGCCAAGCACTGTTCTAAGTGCTGGGGTAGATACAAGGTAATCAGGTGGTCCCACGGGGGGGCTCACAGTCTTTATCCCCATTTTACAGATGAGGGTTCTGAGGCCCAGAGAAGCGAAGTGACTCGCCCAAAGTCACCCAGCTGACAAGTGGCGGAGGTGGGATTAGAACTCATGACCTCTGACCCCCAAGCCCAGGATCTTTCCACTGAGCCACGCTGCTTCCCAACAGTGTTTGGTACATAGTAAGCGCTTAAGAAATACCATTATTATTATTATTATTATTATTATTATTATTAATGATGGATGGATGGATGAATGAAGGATGGCTGAATGAATGATTGAATGAAGAATGAATGAATGAATGATGGATGGACAATAATAATAATAATGATGGCATCTTATTAAGCACTTACTATGTGCCAAGCACTGTTCTAAGCACTGGGGAGGAGACAAGGTGATCAGGTTGTCCCCCGGGGGGCTCACAGTCTTCATCCCCATTTTCCAGATGAGGCAACTGAGGCCCAGAGAAGTCAAGTGACTTACCCAAGGTGACACAGCAAACACGTGGCGGAGCCGGGATTCGAACCTATGACCTGTGACTGCCAAGCCCGGGCACTTTCCACTGAGCCACGCTGCTTGTCTAATGGATGGATGGATAATAATAATAATGATGGCATTTATTAAGCGCTTACTATGTACCAAGCACTGTTCTAAGAGCTGGGTGGGGATACAAGGTGATCGGGTTGTCCCCCGGGGGGCTCCCAGTCTTCATCCCCATTTTCCAGATGAGGGAACTGAGGCCCAGAGAAGGTAAGTGACTTGTCTGAAGTCACCCAGCTGACAAGTCGTGGCTCAGTGGCAAGAGCCCAGGCTTTGGAGTCCGAGGTCATGGGTTCAAATCCCGGCTCTTCCAATTGTCAGCTGGGTGACTTTGGGCGAGTCATTGTCTCCCCCTTCTAGACTGTGAACCCACTGTTGGGTAGGGACCATCTCTATATGTTGCCAACTTCTCCTTCCCAAGCGCTTAGTACAGTGCTCTGCACACAGTAAGTGCTCAATAAATATGATTGATTTATTGATTGATTGATTGATTTCACTTCCCCTTGGCCTCAGTGACCTCATCTGGAAAACGGGGATGAAGACTGGGAGCCTCACGTGGGACAACCTGATGATGTTGTATCTACCCCAGTGCCTAGAAGAGTGCTTGGTACATAGTAAGCGCTTAATAAATGCCATTATTATTATTATTAAGTGGTGGAGGTGGGATTTGAACCCATGACCTCTGACTCCAAAGCCCGGGCTCTTTCCACTGAGCCTCCCGCCCTGCCCACCACCCCAGACCTGCCTTAGTACACTCAAGCGCTTAGTACAGTCAAGCTCTTAGTACAGTACTCTGCACACAGTAAGCGCTCAATAAATACGATTGATTGATTAAACCCCCTCTTAATCCTCAGCAGGGTATTTGTAATGAACCCTCTGAGCTTAGCTTCTTATTTTATTTTTTATTACTATTACTACTATTGCTCTCTTCCTTCCTTCAAAGCCCTACTGCCCACTGTTGGGTAGGGACATCTCTGTTACCAACTTGTACTTCCCAAACGCTTAGTACAGCGCTCTGCACACAGTAGGTGCTCAATAAATACGATTGAATGAATGAATGAGTGAGCCATGCTGCTTCCCAACAGCTCTTGGCACAGAGCGCTTAGCAAATGCCATCGTTCTTATTATTATTACTGGTGGATGGGTGAATGAAGGATGATTGAATGAGTGAATTAGTGAATGAATGAATAATAATAATAATGTTGGCATTTGTTAAGCGCTTACTATGTGCCAAGCACTGTTCTAAGCGCTGCGGGGGGGAGGGGGGGGATACAAAGTGATCAGGTTGTCCCACGTGGGGCTCACAGTCTTCATCCCCATTTTCCAGATGAGGGAACTGAGGCCCAGAGAAGTGAAGTGACTTGCCCAGGGTCACACAGCAGACATGTGATGGAGCCGGGATTCGAGTGAATGAATGAATTAATGAGCGAACGAACGAACGAATGAATGAATGAACAGCTGCCGGGGGCTGGGCGGCGGGCGCCCCCTGCTGGTGGGCGGGAGTGAATGAATGAATGAAAGAATGAATCAATCAATCAATCGTATTTATTGAGCGCTTACTGTGTGCAGAGCACTGGACTAAGCGCTTGGGAAGTCCAAGTTGGCAACATCTAGAGACGGTCCCTACCCAACAGTGGACTCACAGTCTAGAAGGGGGAGACAGACAACAAAACCAAACATGCTAACAAAATAAAATAAATAGAATAGATATGTACAAGTAAAATAAATAGAGTAATAAATATGTACAAACATATATACATATGTACAGGTGCTGTCGGGAAGGGAAGGAGGTAAGGCGGGGGGATGGAGAGGGGAAGGAGGGGGCTCAGTCTGGGAAGGCCACCTGGAGGAGGTGAGCTCTCAGTAATGAGTGAATGAATGAGTGAATTAATTAATTAATTAATGAGTGAGTGAGTGAATGAGGGAACGAACGAACGAATGAATGAATGAATGAATGAATGAATGACTGCAGCCTAAGGCGTCGGCCCGCCCTCGGCTGCCGGGGGCGGGGCGGGGCGGGGCGGCGGGCGCCCCCTACTGGTAGGCGGGGGTGAATGAATGAATGAGTGAGTGAGTGAGTGAATAAATAAATTAATAATAATAATAATAATGATGGCATTTATTAAGCGCTTACTATGTGCAAAGCACTGTTCTAGGCGCTGGGGAGGTTACAAGGTGATCGGGTGTCCCACGTGGGGCTCACAATCTTAATCCCCATTTTGCAGATGAGGTAACTGAGGCACAGAGAAGTGAAGTGACTCGCCCCAAGTCACCCAGCTGACAAGTGGTGGAGCCGGGGTTTGAACCCATGACCCCCGGCTCCAAAGCCCGGGCTCTTTTCCACCGAGCCCCGCTGCTTCTCTAATTAGTTAATGAATGAATGAACGAGGGAACGGACGAATGACTGAATGACTGACTGACTGACTGACTGCAGCCCGCGGCGCCGGCCCGCCCTCGGCTGCCGGGGGCGCCCCCTGCCGGTGGGCGGGGGCGAATGAATGAGTGAATGAATGAGTGAGTGAGTGAGTGAATGAATTAATTAACGAACGAACGAACGAGAGAACGACCGACGGACTGGCTGCCTGCCTGGGTGCTGCCGGGGCGGCGGGCGCCCCCTGGCGGCAGCGTTTGTGTTGGGGCCTGCTCGGGGGCCCCATGGAGCCGCTGGCGGCGGTGCGGGAGCTGGCGGGGGAGCTGAGGGCGATGCTGCCCCCGGACCCCCAGCGGCATCCTCGTCCTCCTCCTCCTCCTCGTCCTCCTCCTCCTCCTCCTCGTCCTCCCCCCGGGGCCGAGGGTCCGCCCTTCTGGGCCCGCCTCGGTGAGGACCGGCCGGGGGAGGGCCCGGGCGGCGGGGAGGCCGGCCCCGGCCGGCCACCGCCTCAACATCCCTCCCTGTCTGTCTGTCTCTGTCCGTCCGTCCCTCCCTCCCTCCCTCCCCCCAGGGCAGGGGGCCCAAGCCGTGTCCCGGGAAGCCACCAAGCTGAGCCTGGCCTTCGCCAAACCGCCGCTGCCCGCTGCCCAGGTGAGCCGCACTGGGCCTCCCCGGGGAGCGGGACTATGGGCCACCCGGGCGAGTAGGCCCTGTATGCCCGGGCGAGCGGGACTGGGCCACCCTGGGGAGCAGGACTGAGCCACAGAGGCGAGCAGGACTGGGCCACCCAGGCGAGCAGGCCTGATATTCCCCGGGCGAGCAGGCCTCGGCCGCCTGCTGGAGCAGGACTGGGCCTCCCGGGGGGGCAAGACTGGGCCACCCGGGCGAGCGGGACTGGGCCACCCGGGCAAGCAGGACGCGTATGCCCAGGCGAGCAGGACTGGGCCACCCGGGCGAGCAGGCCTCATACGCCCGGGCCAACACGACTGGGTCGCCCGGGGGAGCTGGACTGGGCCACATAAGTGAGCAGGACTGGGCCACACGGGCGACCGGGCCTCATACTCCCGGGCGAGCCCAGGCGAGCAGGCCTTGTCTATCCGGGCGAACAGGACTGGGTCGCCCAGGGGAGCAGGACTGGGCCACCCAGGGGAGCAGGACTGAGCCACATAGGTGAGCAGGACTGGGCCACCCAGGCGAGCAGGCCTCATATGCCTGGGCGAGCAGGACTGGGCCACACAGGTGAGCAGGACTGGGCCACCCAGGTGAGCAGGCCTCATATGCCTGGGCGAGCAGGACTGGGCCACACAGGTGAGCAGGTGTCATATGCCCAGGCGAGCAGGACTGGGCCACCCGGGCGAGCAGGACTGGGCCACCCGGGCAAGCAGGCCTCGTGTGCCCCGGGGAGCAGGACTGGGCCACCTGGATCAACAAGATTGGGCCGCCCAGGTGAGCAGATCTCATATGCCCAGGTGAGCAGATCTTGTATGCCCGGGCAAGCAGGACTGGGCCACCCAGGGAAGCAGGACTGAGCCACATCAGGCGAGCAGGCCTCATATGCCCGGGCGAGCAGGCTTTGGCTGCCCGGGTAAGCAGGACTGGGCCACACAGGTGAGCAGGATTGGGCCACCAAGGCAAGCAGGCCTTGTATGCCTGGGCGAGCAGGACTGGGCCACACAGGTGAGCAGGACTGGGTCACACAGGTGAGCAGGCCTCGTATGCCCGGGCGAACGGGACTGGGCCACCCGGGCGAGCAGGACTGAGCCACATAGGTGAGCAGGACTGGACCACACAGGCGAGCAGCCCTTGTATGCCTGGGTGAGCAGTTGGGCAGGGACCGTCTCTATATGTTGCCAACTTGTACTTCCCGGACCGTCTCTATATGTTGCCAACTTGTACTTCCCAAGCATTTAGTACAGTGCTCTGCACACAGTAAGCGCTCAGTAAAGACGATTGAATGAATGAATGCCTGGGCCACACAGGCAAGTAGGCCTCGTATGTCCGGGCGAGCAGGAGTGGGCCGTGCGGATGATCAGGCCTCAGGGAAGGGTGCCCCTCCACAAAGGAGGCCGGGAGACCTTTTTCTTGACAATGAAGATGATGATGATGATGGCATTTGTTAAGCGCTTCCTATGTGCCAAGCACCGTTCTAAGCGCTGGGGTAGAGACAGAGTGATCAAGTTGTCCCACAGGGGGCTCACGGTCTCCACCCCCATTTTCCAGGTGAGGGAACTGAGGCCCAGAGAGGTGAAGCGACTTGCCCAAAGTCACACAGCTGACAAGCGGTGGAGCTGGGATTAGAACCCACGACCTCCGACTCCCAAGGTCGGGCTCTTTCCACTGAGCCACGCTGCTTGCCCTTCCCGCCTCTTTCCTCAAGAGAAGCAGAACACCCGTTCATTCATTCATTCCATCGTATTTATTGAGCGCTTACTGTGTGCAGAGCACTGTACTAAGCGCTTGGGAAGTACAAGTTGGCAACATAGTTGGCTCACAGCCCATTGTTGGGTAGGGACTCTCTCTCTATGTTGCCGACTTGGACTTCCCAAGCGCTTAATACAGTGCTCTGCACTCAGTAAGCACTCAATACATATGACTGACTTAATAGAGCCCGGGGCCTGAGAGTCCAAAGGTCACGGGTTCTAATCCTGGCCCTGCCACTTGTCTGCTGTGTAACCTTAGTCAAGTCACTTCACTTCTTTAGCCCCCTGCCACCCCTAACTTCATTCACCCCCTGAGCCAGAACCCTCCGATTCCAGTCCGGGACTCCTGCCAGACACCTTCCCAGAACCACTTGTCAGCTGGGTGGCTTTGGCCCCGTCACTTCACTTCTCTGGGCCTCAGTGACCTCATCTGTAAAATGGGGATGAAGACTGGGAGCCCCATGGGGGGACTACCTGATTTGCTCGCATCCTCCCCAGCGCTTAGTACAGCCAGGCAGATAGTAAGTGCTTTGCAACTTCCGTTATTATTATTGTCAGCTGTGTGACTTTGGGCAAGTCACTTCACTTCTCTGGGCCTCAGTTATCTCATCTGTAAGATGGGGATGAAGACTGGGAGCCCCACGGGGGACTACCTGATTTGCTCGCATCCTACCCAGCGCTTAGTACAGCCAGGCAGATAGTAAGTGCTTCGCAAGTTCTGTTATTATTATTATTATAGTCAGCTGCGTGACCTTGGGCAAGTCACTTCACTCCTCTGGGCCTCAGTGACCTCATCTGTTTAATGGGGATGAAGACTGGGAGCCCCACGGGGGACAACCTGATTTGCTCGCATCCTCCTCAGTGCTTAGTAAAGCCAGGCAGATAGTAAGTGCTTCGCAACCTCCGTTATTATTATTGTCAGCTGTGTGACTTTGGGTAAGTCACTTCACTTCTCTGGGTCTCAGTTACCTCAGCTGTAAAATGGGGATGAAGACTGGAAGCCCCACGGGGGACAACCTGATTTGCTCGCATCCTCCCCAGCGCTTAGTACAGCCAGGCAGGTAGTAAGTGCTTCGCAAGTTCCGTTATTATTATTGTCAGCTGTGCGACTTTGGGCAAGTCACTTCACTCCTCTGGGCCTCAGTGACCTCATCTGTAAAATGGGGATGAAGACTGGAAGCCCCACGGGGGACAACCTGATTTGCTCACATCCTCCCCAGCGCTTAGTACAGCCAGGCAGGTAGTAAGTGCTTCGCAACTTCCGTTATTATTATTATTATTGTCAGCTGCGCGACTTTGGGCAAGTCACTTCACTCCTCTGGGCCTCAGTGACCTCATCTGTAAAATGGGGATGAAGACTGGAAGCCCCACGGGGGACAACCTGATTTACTCGCATCCTCCCCAGCACTTAGTACAACCAGGGAGGTAGTAAGTGCTTCGCAACTTCCGTTATTATTATTATTATTATTGTCAGCTGCGCAACATGGGGCAAGTCACTTCGCTCCTCTGGGCCTCAGTGACCTCATCTGTAAAATGGGGATGAAGACTGGGAGCCCCCCGTGGGACAACCTGATCTCCTTGTAACCTCCCCAGTGCTTTGCACATAGTAAGCGTTTAGTAAATGCCATTATTATTATTGTCATCGTCATTTTCTCCCCGTTCAGGATTGCCAGCAGCTGTGTGACGGAGTGCGGACGGCAGTTCTGGACGTGGTGACGGCGTACTCCCTGCTCTCCGAGGACCAAGGTGAAGTGCTCGAAAAGAAGCCCGGCCCGGCGGCGGGAAGAGCCCGGGCCCCGGAGGTGGGAGACCTGGGTTCTAATTCCGCGGCCCCACCTGCCGGCTGTATGACGGTGGGTAAGCCGCCTCACTGCCCTGCACCTCCGTTTCCTCTTCTGTAAAATGGGGATTGAATACCTGTCCTTTGCCCTCCTCAGACCGTGAGCCCCACGTGGGATGGGGACTGGGTCCGATCCGACTATCTTGTGAGAAGCAGCGTGGCTCAGCGGAAAGGGCCCGGGCTTTGGAGTCGGAGGTCGTGGGTTCGAATCCCGGCTCCGCCGCTTGTCAGCTGGGTCACTTTGGGCGAGTCACTTCGCTGCTCTGGGCCTCAGTTCCCTCATCTGGAAAATGGGGATGAAAACTGTGAGCCCCCCGCCGGGACAACCTGATCACCTTGTAACCTCCCCGGCTCTTAGAACAGTGCTTGGCACATAGTAAGCGCTTAATAAATGCCATCATTATTATTATTATTATTCCCTGGGCCTCAGTTCCCTCATCTGGAAAATGGGGATGAAGACTGTGAGCCTCCCGCCGGGACAACCTGATCACCTTGTAACCTCCCCGGCTCTTAGAACAGTGCTTGGCACATAGTAAGCGCTTAATAAATGCCATAATTATTATTATTATTATTCCCTGGGCCTCAGTTCCCTCATCTGGAAAATGGGGATGAAGACTGTGAGCCTCCCGCCGGGACAACCTGATCACCTTGTAACCTCCCCAGCACTTAGAACAGTGCTTTGCACATAGTAAGTGCTTAATAAATGCCATTAGTATTATTATTCTCTGGGCCTCAGTTCCCTCATCTGGAAAATGGGGATGAAAACTGTGAGTCCCCCACCGGGACAACCTGATCACCTTGTATGCCCCCCGGTGCTTAGAACGGTGCTTTGCACATAGTAAGCGCTTAATAAATGCCACTATTATTATTATTATTCTCTGGGCCTCAGTGACCTCATCTGGAAGATGGGGATGAAAACTGTGAGCCCCGCGCCGGGACAACCTGATCACCTTGTAACCTTCCCAGCGCTTAGAACAGTGCTTGGCACATAGTAAGCGCTTAATAAATGCCATCATTATTATTATTATCGTACTTGCGAAGTGCATACTTTGTGCCAAGCACCGTTCTAAGCCCCGGGGTAAATTCCAGTCGGTCAGATGGGGCTCCATCCCACACGGGGCTCACGGTCCTAATCCCCATTTTACAGATGAGGCAGGTGAGGTTCGGAGGAGTGAAGCGACTTGCCCAAGCACACGCGGTAGACGAGTGGCGGAGCCGGGATTAGAACCCAGGTCCTAACTCCTAGGCCCCACTCTATCCATTGGGCCGCACCGTATGTACCCCTGCGCTTAACGATGATGACGATGGTATTCGTTAAGCGCTTAGTATGTGCCAAGCACTGTCCTAAGCGCGTGGAGGGGATGCAGGGCGATCAGGTTGTCCCCCGTGGGGCTCACAGTCGTCATCCCCGTTTTCCAGATGAGGGAACTGAGGCCCGGAGAAGTGAAGCGACCCGCCCAAGGTCACCCGGCAGGCAAGCGGCAGAGCCGCGATTAGATCCCGCGTCCCAAGCCCGTGTTCTCGCCAGCGAGCCACACGGTTGCGGTTGCCACGGTTGTTGTTCTTGATTACCATCATCATCAATCGTATTTATTGAGCGCTTACTGTGTGCAGAGCACTGTACTAAGTGCTTGGGAAGTCCAAGTTGGCAACATATAAAGACAGTCCCTACCCAACAGTGGGCTCACAGTCTAAAATTACGTCTAAGTCTCACATTCTAAGATTACGTCCGGGGCCTGTCCCTCCTGGCAACGACCCGGCCGTCACCGGGGCCGGAGACCGATCGCGGGCTAGAACCGCCGAGGACGGAGAAGGCGGAGGTCCTGGGGGTCTTTTGGAATCAATCAGTCAATCAATCAATCGCATTTATTGAGCACTTACTATGTGCAGAGCACTGTACTAAGCGCTTGGGAAGTACAAATTGGCATCACATAGAGACAGTCCCTACCCAACAGTGGGCTCACAGTCTAAAAGGGGGAGACAGAGAACAGAACCAAACATACCAACAAAATAAAATAAGTAGGATAGAAATGTACAAGTAAAATAAATAAATAAATAAATAAATAAATAAATAGAGTAATAAATATGTACAACCATATATACATATATACAGGTGCTGTGGGGAAGGGAAGGAGGTAAGACGGGGGGATGGAGAGGGGGACGAGGGGGAGAGGAAAGAAGGGGCTCAGTCTGGGAAGGCCTCCTGGAGGAGGTGAGCTCTCAGCAGGGCCTTGAAGGGAGGAAGAGAGCTAGCCTGGCGGATGGGCAGAGGGAGGGCATTCCAGGCCCGGGGGATGACGTGGGCCGGGGGTCGATGGCGGGACGGGCGAGAACGAGGTACAGTGAGGAGATTAGTGGTGGAGGAGCGGAGGGTGCGGGCTGGGCAGTAGAAGGAGAGAAGGGAGGTGAGGTAGGAGGGGGCGAGGTGATGGACAGCCTTGAAGCCCAGGGTGTGGAGTTTCTGCTTGATGCGCAGATTGATCGGTAGCCATTGGAGGTTTTTGAGGAGGGGAGTAATATGTCCAGAGCGTTTCTGGACAAAGATAATCCGGGCAGCAGCATGAAGTATGGATTGAAGTGGAGAGAGACACGAGGATGGGAGATCAGAGAGAAGGCTAGTGCAGTAGTCCAGACGGGATAGGATGAGAGCTTGAATGAGCAGGGTAGCGGTATGGATGGAGAGGAAAGGGCGGAGCTTGGCAATGTTGCGGAGCTGAGACCCGCAGGTTTTGGTCACGGCTTGGATGTGAGGGGTGAATGAGAGAGCGGAGTCGAGGATGACACCAAGGTTGCGGGCTTGTGAGACGGGAAGGATGGTAGTGCCGTCAACAGAGGTGGGAAAGTCAGGGAGAGGACAAGGTTTGGGAGGGAAGACAAGGAGCTCAGTCTTCGACATGTTGAGCTTTAGGTGGCGGGCGGACATCCAGATGGAGATGTCCTGAAGGCAGGAGGAGATGCGAGCCTGGAGGGAGGGGGAGAGAGCAGGGGCAGAGATGGAGATCTGGGTGTCATCAGCGTAGAGATGATAGTTGAAGCCGTGGGAGCGAATGAGGTCACCAAGGGAGTGAGTGTAGATTGAGAACAGAAGGGGACCAAGCACTGATCCTTGGGGAACCCCCACAGTAAGAGGATGGGAGGGGGAGGAGGAGCCTGCAAAAGAGACTGAGAAAGAACGACCGGAGAGATAAGAGGAGAACCAGGAGAGGACGGACTCTGTGAAGCCAAGGTCAGATAACGTGTTGAGTAGAAGGGGGTGGTCCACAGTGTCAAAGGCAGCTGAGAGGTCGAGGAGGATTAGGACAGAGTATGAGCCGTTGGATTTGGCAAGCAGGAGGTCATTGGTGACCTTTGAGAGCGCAGTTTCCGTGGAATGAAGGGGACGGAAGCCAGACTGGAGGGGGTCGAGGAGAGAGTTGTTGTTGAAGAATTCTAGGCAGCGCGTGTAGACAACTCGTTCAAGGAGTTTGGAAAGGAATGGTAGGAGGGATATGGGACGATAACTAGAAGGTGAGGTGGGGTCAAGAGAGGGTTTTTTTAGGATGGGAGAGACATGGGCATGTTTGAAGGCAGAGGGGAAGGAACCAGTGGAGAGTGAGCGGTTGAAGATGGAAGTTAAGGAGGGGAGAAGGGATGGAGCGAGAGATTTCATAAGATGAGAGGGAATGGGGTCAGAAGCACAGGTGGCCGGAGTAGCACTTGAGAGGAGGGAGGAGAGTTCCTCTGAGGATACCGCTGGGAAGGATGGGAGAGTAGCAGAGAGTGTTGAGAGCCGGGGGGTTGGAGAAAGGGGGGAAGAGACTTTGGGGAAACCTTTGGACTTTGGAGACTTTGGAAACCTCCTCCTCCCCACCGTCCCTCTCCCCCGCAACCGGAGATTTTCAGCACCTTATTCCCGAGAACAGGATGGTCAAGAGGAGACCTGCTTTCCCGAGTTTGGGTCAGAGAGAGTGAGCGGCCGTCTCCCAAATTCTCCACCTCATCTATTCAGTCGGAGGGCGATCTCTTTTTGCATTTTCACAACAAGGCCGTGATCCGAAAGAGTTTTGCCAGATGGCCGGAACAGGTGCTTTTTCAGGCCCTCATTTGAGTGACTATTTTCAACTGGGGAGGTAGGCCCGTCTAGTGGAAAGAGAGCTTGTTGTGGGCAGGGGATGTGTCCGCTTATTGTTAGAGTGAGCCCGCTGTTCATTCGTTTCATTCAGTCGTATTTATCGGGCGCTTACTGTTTGCAGAGCACTGTACTAAGCGCTTGGGAAGTCCAAGTCGGCAACGTATAGAGGCAGTCCCTACCCGACAGTGGGCTCACAGTCTAGAAGGGGGAGATGGACAACAAAACAAAACATGTTAACAAAGTAAAATCAATGGGATAAATATGTACAAGTAAAATAAATAAATAGAGTAATAAATAGAGTAATAAGTAGAGTAATAAACAGAGTAATAAATAAATACCTAGAGTAATAAATAGAGTAATAAACAGAGTAATAAATCAATATAGCAATAGATTAATAAGTAGAGTAATAAACAGAGTAATAGATAAAGTAAGAGTAATAGATAAATAAATGGAGTAATAGAGTAATAGATACATAGAGTAATAAATAGAGTAATAAATAGAGTAATATATAAACAGAGTAATAAATAAATATAGTAATAAACATAGCAATAAATAGAGTAATAAATAGAGCAATAAGCAGAGTAATAGATAAAGTAATAGAGTAATAGATAAAGAAATAGAGTAATAGATAAAGAAATAGAGTAATAGAGTAATAGATAAATAGAGTAATAAAGTAATACATAAACAGTAATAGAGTAATAGAGTAATAGATAGAGTAATAGATAAATAGAGTAATAAATAAATAGAGTAATAGGCCGCAATAAATAGGAGTAATATGTTGTTGGGTAGGGACTGTCTCTATATGTTGCCAACTTGTACTTCCCAAGTGCTTAGTCCAGTGCTCTGCACACAGTAAGTGCTCAATAAATACAATTGAATGAATGAATGTATTGAGGGCTTGGTTTGCGCAGAGCACTGTACCGAGCGCTCGGGAAAGTACAAGCTACTGAGGAACGGATACGTTCCCTGCCTGCAGCGAGCTTACCGTCTAGAAGGGGAGATATTCATTCAATCGTATTTATTGAGCGCTTACTGTGTGCAGAGCACTGTACTAAGTGCTTGGGAAGTACAAGTCGGCAACATATAGAGACGGTCCCTACCCAACAGTGGGCTCACAGTCTAGAATATAAATAAACTACAGATGGGTGCGTATGTGCCGTGGGGCAGGGAGCGGGGATGAATAAAGGGGGCGAGTCAGGAGGGAGTGGGAGAAGAGGAAGAGGGGATTTAGTCAGGGAAGGCCTCTGGGAGGAGGTGGGCTTTGAAGTGCCGGGGTTGGGGGGTCTGCGGGGGGAATTTTCCGTCGGATCTGCGGGGAGGGACGGCATTTCAGGCCAGAGACAAGACGTGGGCGAGGGTTCGGTGGCTCCAACCCCCTCCTGACCACAAAGAAACCCAGAAGGGGCACGGGGCTGGGAATCGGGGGTCTCGGCTTCTAATTCCGATCCCGCCCCCCGCCTGCCGCGTGGCCTCGGGTAGGTCGCTTTGTGTCTCCGGGGGCCTCGGTTTCCTCCTGGGGATTGGGTACCCGTTCTTCCTCCCCAGGTGGGACGGGAACCGCGTAACTGTACCCGTCCCGTGGAGTGCCCTGAACATTGTAAGCGCTTCCCAAGGGCCGCCGTTGTTATTTTTAGCGGGTGGCAGTCTGTAGTCAGCCAGTGGTAGGAAGGGGCGTGGGGTAGCGGCTGGCCAGTGGCGTTGCCCGCTGTCTCCGCGGGTTTATCCGCTCGGGGCGAAACCCCAGGTGGGCTTAGCCGTCGAACTGGGGGACGGTGTTGTCAACCGTGGCGGGTTTAATGCCCTCCAGGGTGCCCACAATGCCCTCTGGGTACGCTAACAACTGCGTGATGTCTGTCGGTCGCGTGGCCCCACCGCCCCACGGTCCTGAGGCCTGGCTCGTCTTCCCACCCCGGGGCCCCGGGGCCGCCTGGCTACGCAGCGGGAGGCTCCGCCGCCCTGACGCCTCCTTCGCCTCGTAGGAGCCACGCTGCGGAAAATGGCGCGCGACACGACCGTGGACGTGGTGGAGGGGACGGCCCAGCTCCTGGAGGTGATCGGCAGCGCTCCGCTCGCCAGGTAAAGCCCCGAGCAGAGCACCGTGGTCTCGGTGAGCGGAGGGGGAAGACCGCGTCGACTCACCCGTGGGTCCCTGCGGGGCGCAGGGGGAGAGGGCATCCGCGGGGGAGCTTTCCGGAAGGAAGGAACAGGGGGCACCTGTGCAGTCAATCGATCGGCGGTACTGATGGAGCGGAGTGCGAAATACGATCCCCGGTTGAGACGGGGACTCTGCCCACCCGGTTATCCGGGTCTGCCCTTGGCGCTTAGTAATAATAATCCCGATGATAGCATTTATTAAGTGCTCACTATGTGCAAAACACTGTTCTGAGCGCCGAGGGTGAGGTTACAAGGTGATCAGACTTTTAGATTGTGTGCCCACTGTTGGTTAGGGACTGTCTCTATATGTTGCCAACTTGTACTTCCCAAGCCCTTAGTACAGTGCTCTGCACACAGTAAGCGCTCAATAAATACGATTGATTGATTGATTGATCAGGTGTCCCACGGAGGGGGTTCCCGTTTTACAGATGAGGGAGCTGAGGCGCAGAGAAGTGGCTTGCCCAAAGTCACACAGCTGGCAATTGGCGATCAGTACAGCGCTCAGCACTCAGGAAGCACTTCGTGGACGCCACGGTCATCTCCATTATTTTTAATCAGTTGGCTCATTGACTTCTCCCCTCAGCGGGTCACAGAAGCAGCTGGTATCGACCGGCACCGTCTGGGAGGCCTGTGAGCAGGTGTCAAGTTTACCACGAGGTGAGCGAGCGGAGCCCGCCGTTGGGTAGGGACCGTCCTATATGTTGCCGACTTGTACTTCCCAAGCGCTTAGTACAGTGCTGTGCACACGGTAAGCGCTCAGTAAATACGATTGAATGAATGAGGGGAGGGGAACGTGGCTGTCTGCCCCTTTCAAGGGGTCTAGGAGGGTTTGGGGGGCTCTCTTTGGGTCCAACAGATTTAGCGCCCAGCAGCCGCCACCGCCTTGGCTCCCGAAGTCCTCGCTTCCTTCGCACTGCCCTTCCCTCTCCTCCCGTCCTGTTCCGCTAAATAGGGGGCGGGCGGGAAGCCGAACGAGCGGACCGCGGCTGGTCTCCGAGGGAACCGCCTGTCGGAAGTTCCCCAGAAATTCCCCGGGGAGAAGTGCCTTGCCCCGCTTCATCCGCCCTGGCAGGGTAAATCGAATCGAAGCCCCGGGACCGCAGCCGGGGAAGCGTAGCCCGTCTCCTTCCCCGAGGCCGGGGCCGGCGGCAGGGCTCTACAACGCTCCCCTCCCTCTCCCGCTTTGGTTTCCGCACGCAGATAACCGAGCAGCCGCCCTGTCGGTACTGGCCTCCAACCTGGCGGTGGTCAAGGACGCCCTTGAAGAAATGGAGCAGGTAGGGGACTCCTCTCCAGTTACCGGAGACCAATTCCGTCCACACAGTAGCTTAGTGGTTGATGAGCTAATGTCTGGTTTTGCCGTCGGTCTCCCCCTTCTAGACTGCGAGCCCGTCGTCGCGTAGGGCTCGCCCCTCTCTGTTGCTGTACTTTCCCGAGCGCTCGGTACAGTGCCCTGCGCGCCGTAAGCGCTCAATAAATGCGACTGAACGAGGCGTGAAGGCCCGGTGGCCAGCTCGGGGAACAGAAGAGAAGCAGCGTGGCTCAGTGGAAAGAGCCTGGGCTTTGGAGTCCGAGGTCGTGGGTTCAAATCCCGGCTCCGCCGCTTGTCAGCTGGGTGACTTGGGGCGAGTCACTTCACTTCTCTGGGCCTCAGCGACCTCATCTGGAAAATGGGGATGAAAACTGTGAGCCCCCTGTGGGACCACCTGATCACCTCGTAACCTCCCCAGTGCTTAGAACAGTGCTTAGCACATAGTAAGCGCTTAACAAATACCATCATTATTATTATTATTAAGAGGGAGGCGCCACCAATCATTCATTCAATCGTATTTATTGAGCACTTACTGTGTGCAGAGCACTGTACTAAGCGCTTGGGAAGGACAAGGCGACATCAATCGATAGTTACCGAGCGGTTACTGTGTGCGGAATACTAAGTGCTTGGGAGAGTCCGGTATCGACAGTATAACAGATACATTCCCGGCCCACAACGAGGAGAGCCACCCCTCACCCTGCTTTAGTCATTTAATCGTATTTATTGAGCGCTTACTGTGTGCAGAGCACTGTACTAAGCGCTTGGGAAGTACAAGTTGGCAACATAGTCGTAACTGCCTCACGTTCCCTCCGCGACCCGGAGCCGGAATGGCCCAGTTGCCAATGTCCTGTCGGTCTCCTAGCAGGGGAGTTAGGAGTGGGCCGCCCGTGGCGAAGGTTCCCGTCCGGGGGCCCGCCTAGGGTGTTCCGCGAGGAGGACGGGCCCCATGGGAATCCTTTAAGATAACCGGCCGCGGCGGCAACTGGCGGGCCCGGCGTTGGCCGGGTCAGAAGGGCGTGGAAAACCTCGGCCCGCATTTCCACCAAGCGCCGTTCCCCGCCTCTGCCCTGCCCGCCCGTTTGCCTGTGGCCTCTGAAGCCCCCGGGGGGTCCCGCCGGGCGGGGAAGGGAGAGGGCACAAATCCCTCCCGCGCAGACCCCTCCCGGGGACCTTCAATCTGAGCGATGCTCGCGATGGAGGCGAGTCAGCTGCCGGGGTGGGGAACGGCGTCACCGTCCGTTCCGCTGCCGCCGGGCACTCCGCGCGGGGCTCGTGGTCGGGAGAGATGATGCCTGGCCCGCGGACTCGGCGTAGGAGCTGGCTCCGTGCTTGGAGGGCGGAGCTCCGCTCCCCCATGGGTGTTTAACGTCAAGGTTATGCGGGGCCCAGGCCCAGGCGGAGGACGGAGACCCTTTCGGCCACGTTTCGGAGGACGAGGAGCCGGGCGGTTGGCGGGGCAGCGGGGACGCGAACTGGTCAGCAGCCGACCGTCGGCTCTTGGCCCCCTGCGTGGGGCTGATGAAGGCCTCCAAAGCCTGCCTGAAGAAGGTCCGGGGAGCCGTAGAGACCGACGGGCGGGCCCAGGACCCCGAGCAGGTGGCCCAGCTGGATGACATCGTGGACGCTTCCAAGGAGATCAGCCCGAGGTGAGCTTGGGTGTGCCCCTTCTCCGGGCAGCCCGCCGGGACCACCTTATCGGCCCCGGTTGGGCAGCTACGGGGCAGGTTTCGGCTGCCCTGAACCCGGGTGGGGTCTCGCGGGGTGGCGGCGGTCCCTATCTCCAGGCCTGGCCGTCTGCGATAAGGAGCCGAGACGGCGCTTCCCCGGAGAGCGACGGGACCCGGGAGGGGACGAGGCAGAGGCCGTTGGCCCGAACCGTGCCATGACGCTCTCTGTTTCCTGCCCTTAGCGTGGACGAGCTGGCACTGAGCATGTACCCGCCCGTGAACCAAATGGCCGTGCGGCTCAACGTGAGTAGTTGCGACAGGGGTGATGATAATAATAATAACGACGGCATTTATTAAGCGCTTAGCCCCGGGCCTGGTGCTGTTCGGGGTGCGGACCGCCGGGATCCCCGGGAAATCTGTTTTTTTCTTCCGCTCTGTAGGCTGCCAAAGTCTCATCCGTGTTAAAGAAAGTTCTCGAGGTTACCAAGTGAGTAGGACGTTTTCCCCCTTCGGCCTCCCCACCGGGCCCTTCGGGATTCGGAGCCCTCCTCCGTCCACCCGCCCGCCCTCGGACCCCGTGGCGAAGATGTGGGGAGGAG
The DNA here is from genome assembly GCF_015852505.1 of Tachyglossus aculeatus. Taxonomy (NCBI): domain Eukaryota; kingdom Metazoa; phylum Chordata; class Mammalia; order Monotremata; family Tachyglossidae; genus Tachyglossus; species Tachyglossus aculeatus. The sequence goes on from NW_024044828.1 coordinate 988,316, forward strand.
ATGGGATTGCCGTTAGAGGAAACTGTTCCGCTTTTGGTCCGGTCAGGGGTTAATTGAGGAAGGATGGCCCCCGAGGCCGTTATGAGAAGTAACTTTCTTTTCCCCCCTCACGCTTCCTTCACAGGGCGAGTCACGTGTGCCCCCAGGCAGAAGACAACTGGATCCAGTTTCTCTCCAGTGCAGTCGATCACAACATGAACAAAATCAAGGACTTCACCCAAGGTGCCCTCTAAACTTCCTTCCCCTCCGACCTTGCCCGCAGCCCGCTTTTTCCGCCTGCCGTCCCCCAAGTGCCCGCGTCCATTCTCGGCTGCGACTCGGAGGGAACGGAGCCCCCGCCTTCCTGCTTGAGGAAGAATACGGGCTGACAGTTGCCAAGGAACTAAGGGAGATGAGGCCCGGTGCTTTTTCTGGGCTCAGAGCCGGGGCGATTCAGCGACCGGTGGCTTGGGGAAAACTGCCTCCCTCTTCCTCGTGCGAAATAAAGCGTCTCTCACTCCATGAGGTTGTCGGGCTTCGGGGAGCAGCCGCATCGCGGTACACCTTTCGGCAACTGAGCCCCAGCCCTTCTTCTCAGCAACTGTCAGGGAAAAAGGAGCTTCTTGCTCTCATTCTGTGGGTTGGGAAGGGGGTTGGTGAGAGGACGCTTAGTGAATACCCCCGCCACCAAATTGGCCCCTCATTTAGTAATTTCTTTCGCTGTCCCATGACGTCCAGTCCCGACGGCCAGTCGCCACCCCCTCCGACCCCTCCGTCTGGTCCAGGCCTCCAGTCCGTGGCGTCTCACTTCGTATCTCTCCTCTGGGCCACCCCCATCCGCTAGCGTTTCCTCCTGGAAGCCATTTCCCAAACCTTTCCTCAGTTCGGGCCGTGGTCTAGGAGGGGCCGGAGGTCAACTTGAGTAATTTGACGCGAGGTCAGACGGGACCAGTGCCCAGTCTGCCACTTTTCGAAGCTGCGGCCGTGCTGTCGGCCTTACCGCTTCCGGAAGAGCTACGGTAGCCCAGAGCTGGGATGGCGGGGAATTCACTGAATCTCCCCGCTTTCCAGAATCTGCTACATAGGGAGGAAGGGAATAAAGCGGACCATTTCCCTTCTTCAGCCTCCTCGACAATAGAAGACGAGCAGCAGCGTGGCTCAGTGAAAAGAACACGGCCTTTGGAGTCAGAGGTCATGGGTTCGAATCCCACTCTGCCGCGTGTCTGCTGTGTGACCATGGGCAAGTCACTTAACTTCTCTGAGCCTCAGTTACCTCATCTGTAAATTGGGGATTAAGACTGTGAGCCCCACATGGGACAACTTGATCACCTCGTATCCCCCCAGCGCTTAGAACAGTGCTCTGCACATAGTAAGCGCTTAGCAAATGCCATCGTTATTATTATGAGAGAAGGTAGCCACCGAGCAGGGAGGAAGGAGAGCGGAGGAAGGCCGGGACGTCCCATCGTCAAGGGGTGTGACCCGTCGCTTGGGGTATCAGTTATTCTACTCCCTAATGGCCGACTCTTAACGCCACGAGCCGACCCTCAAAGAGAGACTCCTACTTGGGGTGATTTGAGTCGACTTTAATTTTAATATCCCGGGAATCCGGGGCCGCAGGGGTCCTAGGGCGGGGGCTGTGCCGCCGCCACGATGACGCTTTGGAAGGCCCCCAGGTTCTGGAACTTGCTGCAGCTGACCTTGGCCGTGAGTCTGAGGACCCCCGAGTGGGTTGGCGTCAGGCGGATATGCTTCTGCAGGAGCCCCTGTGGCCGGATGGACCCCAGGCTGAAACGGAAGAGATATTCCTCGCCGCCCCGCTTTTGATCCTGGCCTCCCCGCCCACCCGCCGTCGGGCCGGCGGAAAGGGCCCAGCGGTGAGCTGGTCAGAAGTTACAACCGTGGGATGGTTAACGGTGCTCTGCACATCGTATGCGCTTAATAAATGCCATCATCATTATTATTATTACGGTATTTGTCAAGCACTGAACTAAGCGCTGGGGTAACTCCAAGGTAATCAAGTCGGGCTTAGTCCCCGACCTACACTGGGCTCCCAATTTGGGGGGGAGGAGGAAGCGGCTTTTATCCCCGTTATACAGATAGGGAAACTAAGTCACGGAGAGGTTAAATGACTGGCCCGAGGCCATGCGGCGAGCAAGTAGCCAATTCGTTAAATTCGACACTCCGCGTGCGGGTAGCTCTCGATCGGCGCTACTTGTGGATTCCGTTCCGACCCGGTTGGATGGGACGTTGGATTGCAGGCCCGGTCCCGACCGTCAGTCGTTGTTAATTGTGAAATGTATTAAGCGCTTACTATGTGCCAGGTGCTACTGGGGCGGATACCAGCCAATTCGGTTGGACACCAGCTTTGCCGAGGAGGCACTGTGGCTGCGGAAATCGTCCTGCAGCGAGGAGTCCCTCGGGTAACACCACCGGAGGGAGGGGAAGAAACCGTGGTGGGCCGGGGAACATTGTAGCCCAGCTGTGGTTTAGGTTTAGCTTGAGCAGCCGAGGCCGGGACGACCCACCCCTCCGGGAGTCGATCCTGAAGCTGGAATTTCAGTTCCCAAGCCGGGCCCCTAGTGGGGCCCGCTAGTTTGGGACGGGCGATGTGTCACGGGGACCTTGGCACCCAGAGAGGTGCCCGATTTTCGGGAGGCCGTGGAAGCCTCTCCTGGCAAGTGCCAGCCACCGTCCCCTCCCCTCGCGTCCGTCGGCTTCGTTCCCGCTGGCCGGCCGACGGGGCAGGAGAGGAAGGAGGCCGGGCCCCCTCGACCGTGCGAGGGCGAGCTCCTCGTTGTGGCTTATCCCATTCTCGCTCCGCGGAGTGAGGGGAAGGGATGGGCATTGGGGATCAGACGGCTCTGACCGGGTCCGTGAAGACCGGGCCCTTTCCGGGCCTCGTCCTGCCTTTACCTGTAGACTCTCTCTCCGTGCACGAGGCCTCTGCCGGCGACTGAAACCTCACAGTCCTCCAGGGAGCTGGCCAGGGGGTTGTGGATGCTGATGGTCGCGGTGACGGGTCGGTACTGGACCGCGGCTTTCGGTATCTGCGGGAAGGGGCGAGTCGGGGGGCGGCCCGGGGGAAGCGGGGGCCCTGTCGTCGCGCCCCTCCCCGCATTTCCAGGCCGGCCGGCGTTCGGGACTGACCTCCAGCGTGGCCCGGGCTTTATACGCCGTGACATCTTCTTGGGCGAAGCAGCTGACGCCGGCAGACCGATCCAGCCCCACCGCCGTCAGTCTCAGCAAGGAGTGGTTCTCCAGGGCTTTCCCGGATTCCTGGAACTCCATGCCGGTGGTGATGGTTTGGTCTGCGCAGAGGAGGGATGGGATGGCTGCTTGCCTCCCTGCCTGCTGGCTGAGTCTCAGTTTGGCCTAGAAGTCCCCCGGCTTGGGTAGGACCCCCAGCTCTGCCTGAAAAGCCTAGGGGGTGGCCCGGGCAAAAGATCACAGGCCCGGGTTCTAATCCTGGCTCTGAACACAGGCCCGGGTTCTAATCCTGGCTCCGCCACTTGTGTGCTGGGGAACCGTAGGTGGGTCAAGACTTCCGTGGCTGCCACCTCCTCCAGAAAACGGAGGTGAGGACTGTGAGCCCTCAGGGACTGTGTTCGACCCATTTAGTTAATCTCTACCCCAGTGCTCAGCACAGTGCCTGGCGCGGAGTAAATGCTTAATAAATACCATTGGAAAAAAACGAAAAGGCGGCTTTCCGCCTTAGGGGGAAGGCAGACTGTTGCTGGCTCCAACTGGAGCTCCAGAGATCCTCGGGGTTTTATCCCTCCCCTGGAATGAAGGCCGAAGAAGTACAGTCTCAGTGGAAAGAGCTCGGGCTTTGGAGTCAGAGGTCGTGGGTTTGAATCCCGGCTCCGCCATATGTCTGCTGTGTGACCTTGGGCAAGTCACTTCACTTCTCTGGGCCTCAGTTACCTCATCTGGAAAATGGGGATGAAGCCTGTGAGCCCCTTGTGGGACAACTTGATCACCTTGTATCCCCCCCCAGCACTTAGAACAGTGCTTTGCACATGGTAAGTGCTTAACAAATGCTATCATTATTATTATTATTATTATTTTTACAGTCAATCAAAGGCAATTATTGAGCATTGACAATGCAGAGCATTGTACTGAGCTGGGAGAGGACAATACCGTTTATAATAATAATAATGATGTTGGTATTCATTAAGCACTTACTATGTGCTGAGCACCGTTCTAAGCACTGGGGGAGCTACAAGGTAATCAGGTTGTCCCACGTGGGGGTCCCAGACTTCCTCCCCATTTTCCAGATGAGGGAACGGAGGCCCAGAGAAGTGAAGTGACTTGCCCAAGGTCACACAGCCGACAAGTGGCAGAGGTGGGATTTGAACCCACGGCCTCTCACTCCCCAGCCCGGGATCTTTCCACTGTGTTCTAAGCGCTGGAGTAGATACAAGGTAATCAGGTTGTCCCACGGGGGGCTCCCAGTCTTCATCCCCATTTTCCAGATGAGGGGACGGAGGCCCAGAGAATAATAATAATAATAATAATAATAATAATGTCATTTATGAAGCGCTTACTATGTGCAAAGCACTGTTCTAAGCTCTGGGGTAGTTACAAGGTAATCAGGTTGTCACGGGGGTTCCCAGTCTTCATCCCCATTTTCCAGATGAGGGGATGGAGGCCCAGAGAATAATTAATAATAATAATAATGATGATGTCATTTATGAAGTGCTTACTATGTGCAAAGCACTGTTCTAAGCGCTGGGGAGGTTACCAGGTGATCAGGTTGTCCCACGGGGGGCTCACAGTCTTATTCCCCATTTTCCAGATGAGGGAACGGAGGCCCAGAGAAGTGAAGTGACTTGCCCAAGGTCACCCAGCTGACAAGTGGTGGAGTTGGGATTCGAACCCATGACCTCTGGCTCCCCAGCCCTGGCTTTTCTCATTGAGCCACGCTACTTACCTTCAAGGAGCTTGTGGGTAGGCCAGGGGCCTGGGAGTTGGAAGGACCTGGGTTCTAATCTCAGCCCCGCTACTTGGGCAAGTCACTTAACTTTTCTGTGCCTCGATTCCCTCATCTGGAAAATGGGGATTAAGAATGAGCCCTATATGGGACAGGGATCGGATCCAACCCGATTATCTAGTGCTTAGAGCAGTGCGTGGCATATAGTAAGCACTTAACAAATACCACAATGATGATTATTATTATTACAGTCCAGCTGGGGAGATGGACATTAAAATTAATCACGGGGAAGGGCGTCATGGTGTCCTCTCTCTCATTCAACCCACGTATTCCATCTGTCCCCAAATCCTGCCGGTCCCACCTTCACAACTGGGCTAAAATCCGCCCTTTCCTCTCCATCCAAACCGCTACCATGTTAATAATGATAATAATGATGATGGTATTTGTTAAGCGCTTACTATGTGCGAAGCACTGTTCTAAGCGCTGGGGAGGTTACAAGGTGATCAGGTTGTCCCAAGGGGGGCTCACGGTTTTAATCCCCATTTTCCAGATGAGGGAACTGAGGCCCAGAGAAGTGAAGTGACTTGCCCAATGTCACCCAGCTGACAAGCGGCGGAGCTGGGATTTGAACCCATGACCTCGGACTCCCAAGCCCGGGCTCTTTCCACTGAGCCACGCTGCTTCTCTACAGTCACTCATCCTAACCCGCCTCGATTATTGCATTAGCTTCCTTCCTGACTTCTCAACTTCCCGTCTCTCCTCCCTCCAGTCCGTTCTTCCCCCTGCTGCCTGGACCGTCTTTCTACAAAAACGTTCACACCTGCGGGCATTCCTCCAAAATCTCCGGTGGTTGCCCATCCGTACCAAACAGCGTGGCTCAGTGGAAAGAGCCCGGGCTTTGGAGTCAGGTCATGGGTTCGAATCCTGACTCCACCACATGTCTGCTGTGTGACCTTGGGCAAGTCACTTCACTTCTCGGAGCCTCAGTTCCCTCATCTGGAAAATGGGGATTAAGACTGTGAGCCCCACGTCGTGGGACAACTTGATCACCTTGTAACCCCCCCAGCGCTTAGAACAGTGCTCTGCACATAGTAAGTACTTAACAATTGCCATTATTATTCTTATTTCCATAGCAAACAGCGTGGCTCAGTGGAAAGAGCCCGGGCTTTGGAATCAGAGGTCATGGGTTCAAATCCCGGCTCCGCCGTTGTCAGCTGTGTGACTTTGGGCGAGTCACTTCTCTGGGCCTGTCCCCTCATCTGTAAAAATGGGGATGAAGACTGTGAGCACCCCGTGGGACCACCCGATCGCCTTGTAACCTCCCCAGCGTTGAGAACAGTGCTTTGCACATAGTAAGCGCTTAATAAATGCCATCATTATTATTATTAAACAAACAAAAATTCCTCTCCGTCGGCTTCAAAGCATTCTGTCCCCTGGATCCCTCCTACCTCACTTCGTTTCTCTCCCAAAACCCAGCCCAAAGCCTTCGCTCCTCCTAGGGCTAACCTTCTCGCTGGGCCTCCATCTCTTCTTTCTCGCCACCAAACCCTGGCCCGCGTCCCGCCTCTGGCCTGGATTCATTCATTCATTCAGTCGTATTTATTGAGCACTTACTGTGTGCAGAGCACTGTACTAAGCACTTGGGAAGTCCAAGTCGGCAACATATAGAGACGGTCCCTACCCGACAGCGGGCTTACAGTGTAGATGGGGAGACAGACAACAAAACAAAACATATAAACCAAATAAAACAAATAGAATAAATATGTACAAGTAAAATAAATAGAGTAATAAATATGTACAAACATATATACATATATACAGGTGCTCACTTCACTAGGCCACACTACTGAAGGAAAATTTTGGTTATGCGTAAGAAAGAACTTCTTTGTTCCAGGGGTAATTAGACCATTCATTCAATCGTATTTATTGAGCGCTTACTGTGTGCAGAGCGCTGTACTAAGCGCTTGGAAAGTCCAAGTTGGCAACATCTAGAGACGGTCCCTACCCAACAGCGGGCTCACAGTCTAGATGGGGGAGACAGACAACAACCTCCCCTCGCTCAAATCCACTAGACAATGACTCTCCCCCGCCCCTTCGACGCCGTATTGGAGGCCCATCTCCTCCAAGAAGCCTTCCCAGACTAAGCCCCACTTTCCCTCCTCTCCCACTCCCTTCTGTGTTGCCCTGCCTTGCTCCCTTGGCTCTCCCCCCGACCCCAAGGCCCGCAGCACTTATTATATATGTAATTTTATTTATTTGTATCGATGTCTGTCTCTCCACCTCTAAACTGTGAGCCTGTTGTGGGCAGGGAATGTCATTGTTTATAGTTGTACTTTCTCAAGCGCTCAGTACAGTGCTCTGCACACAGCAAATAATAATAATGATGTGCTTTGCACATAGTAAGCACTGGTTATTATTATTATTATTATTATTATTATTATTATTATTATTATTATTCTCTGGGCCTCAGTGACCTCATCTGGAAAATGGGGATGAAGACTGGGAGCCCCCCATGGGGGACAGGGCTAGGATAGACACTTATTTTATTTTGTTAGTATGCTTGGTTTTGTTCTCTGTCTCCCCCTTTTAGACTGTGAACCCACTGTTGGGTAGGGACTGTCTCTATATGTTGCCAACTTGTACTTCCCAAGCGCTTAGCACAGTGCTCTGCACACAGTAAGCGCTCAATAAATACGATTGATTGATTGATTGATTGATAGGTGCTTGGATCAACGTGGTAGCACTTTGAAGCGCTCAATCCAGTGGAAAGAGCCCGGGCTTTGGAGTCAGAGGTCGTGGGTTTGAATTCCAGCTCCACCAATTGTCAGCTGTGTGACTTGGGCAAGTCACTTAATTTCTCTGGGCCTCAGTTCCCTCATCTGTAAAATGGGGATTAAGACCGGGAGCCCCACGTGAGACAACCGGATCACCTTGTATCACCTCCAGTGCTTAGAACAGTGCTTTGCACATAGTAAGTGCTTAACAAATGCCATCATCATTATTATTATTATTATCAATAAATGCCATTATGATGATGATGATGATGATGATGATGGCATTCATTCATTCACTCATTCAATCGTATTTATTGAGCGCTTACTGTGTGCAGAGCACTGTACTAAGCGCTTGGGAATTCCAAGTTGGCAACATATAGAGATGGTCCCTACCCAACAGTGGGCTCACAGTCTTAATCCCTAGTTTTCAGATGAGTGAACTGAGGCTCAGAGAAGTGAAGTGACTTGCCCAAAGTCATCCAGATGACAATTGGCAGAGCCGGGGTTTGAACCCATGACCTCTGACTCCAAAGCCCGGGCTCTTTCCACTGAGCCACGCTGATCATCAATCGTATTTATTGAGCACTTACTGTGTGCAGAGCACTGTACTAAGAGCTTGGGAAGTACAAGTTGGCAACATATAGAGACGGTCCCTACCCAACAGTGGGCTCACAGTCTAAAAGGAATGACTCTGTACATAATGTTGTGGATGGGTGGGGATGAGGGAAGAGTCCCTCCGCCAATTGCCAGCTGTGTGACTTTGGGCAAGTCACTTCACTTCTCTGTGCCTCAGTTCCCTCATCTGTAAAATGGGGATGAAGACTGAGAGCCCCCCGGGGGATAAACTGATCACCTTGTAACCTCCCCAGTGCTTAGAACAGTGCTTTGCACAGAAGCAGCTTGGCTCAGTGGAAAGATCACGGGCTTTGGAGTCAGAGGTCATGGGTTCAAATCCAATCCCAGCTCCGCCAGTTGTCAGCTGTGTGACTTTGGGCAAGTCACTTCACTTCTCTGTGCCTCAGTTCCCTCATCTGTAAAATGGGGATGAAGACTGTGAGCCCCCCAGGGGACAACCTGATCACCTTGTAACCTCCCCAGCGCTTAGAACAGTGCTTTGCACATAGCACTTAATAAATGCCATTATTATTATTATTATTATTATTATTATTATTGGAGAAGCAGAGTGGCTTAGTGGAAAGAGCCTGGGCTTGGGAGTCAGAGATCGTGGGTTATAATCCTGGCTTCGCCACTTGTCAGCTGTGTGACTTTGGGCAAGCCACTTAACTTCTCTGGGCCTCAGTGACCTCATCTGTAAAATGGGGATGAAGACTGTGAGCCCCACGTGGGGCAACCTGATTACCTTGTATCTCAGAACAGTGCTTGGCATGTAGTAATCGCTTAACAGATACCAACTTTATTATTATTATAGTAAGCGCTTAATAAATGCCATTATTAAGTGTTTAGGGGGCGGGACTTCAGAGGGAAACCAGGGAAGGGGAAGGACAATTTAGCCCAGGAGGAGATGTGATTTCCGGAGGGCGGGCCTTCGGTAAATGCGATTGAGTGGATGGATTGAAGGGCCGGTCTGTTGGGTTTTTAGGGGGAAGGAGTGCGTGGGCAAGGCGTCGAGAACCATACCTTGTCTGCCTTCGAGGGCCAGTTGCATCTCCTCCCTCCAGAGCTGGGCGCCGAGGCGCCCAGTGGAGTAGAGCGCCTGGGCCCCGAGAATCAGCCGTACGGCCCTCTCTGCGTCGCTTTTGTTGGCCACGGTGACCTTCAGCCGGGCCCCCTCGTCCAGAAGCAGGGAGCTCGGCGCCTGCAGGAACACCGACAGGCCGGCCCAGCTCTCGCCCCCGGCCCGCTCCGACCGCTCCGGCCACACTCTGTCTAGGACCTCTGTTTCTTGAGGAGAGCCTGGAGCGTGATAGAAGACGGTCTGGATGAGTTCCCCGCTGCCCCCCAGGCTCAGCGAGAAGAGCCGGGGCTCGGGGGTCGGAGGTCGTGGGTTCCGATCCCGGCTCCGCCGCTTCTCAGCTGGGTGACTCGGGGCGAGTCACTTGGCTTCTCCGGGCCTCGGTGACCTCGTCCGTCAAGCGGGGATGAAGACTGAGCCCCACGTGGGACAACCTGATGACCTTGCATCTCCCCCGGCGCTTAGAACAGCGCTGGGCATGCAATAGGCGCTTAACAGTTGCCATCGTCATCACAGAGCGCGGGCCTGGGTTCTAATCTTGGCTCCACCACTTGTCCGCTATGTGACCCTGGGGCAAGTCACTACGCTTAGAGAAGCAGCGTGGTTCAGTGGAAACAGCACAGGCTTTGGAGTCAGAGGTCATGGGTTCAAATCCCGCCTCCTCCACGTCTGCTGTGTGACCTTGGGCAAGTCACTTAATTTCTCTGAGCCTCAGTTACCTCATCTGTAAAATGGGGATTAAGACTGTGAACCCCACGTGGGACAACTTGATCACCTTGTATCCCCCCCCCAGCGCTTAGAACAGTGCTTTGCACATAGTAAGCACTTAACAAATGCCATCATTATTATTATTATTATGCTTCTCTGTGCCTCAGTTGTCTCATCTGTAATAGTGTGAGCCCGCTGTTGGGTAGGGACCGTCTCTATATGTTGCCAACTTGTACTCCCCAAGCGCTTAGTACAGTGCTCTGCACCCAGTAAGCGCTCAATAAATATGATTGAATGAATGAATGAATGATGGTATTTGTTAAGCGCTCACTGTGTGTCAAGCACTGTTCTAAGTGCTGGGTAATAATAATAATAATAATAATAATAATAATAATAATAATAATAATGGTGGCATTTATTAAGTGCTTACTTTGTGTAAAGCACTGTTCTAAGCACTGGGGAGGTTACAAGGTGATCAGATTGTCCCACGGGGGGCTCATAGTCAATCCCCATGTTCCAGATGAGGTAATTGAGGCACAGAGGAGTGAAGTGACTTGCCCAAAGTCGCACAGCTGACAATCGGCAGAGCTGGAATTTGAACCACTGACTCCAAAGCCCGGGCTCTTTCCACTGAGCCACGCTGCTTCTCTAAGGTGATCAGTTTGTCCCACGTGGGGCTCACGGTCTCCATCCCCATTTTCCAGATGAGGTCACTGGGGCACAGAGAAGTGAAGGGACTCGCCCAAAGTCACCCAGCTGATAAGTGGCGGAGCCGGGATTAGAACCGGGCTCTTTCCACGGAGCCCTGTCGCTTCTCGGGCCGTACAATGGGGAGTAGGCCCGTCGTTGGGTAGGGACTGTCTCTATATGTTGCCGACTTGTAGTTCCCAAGCGCTCAGTACAGTGCTCTGCACACAGTAAGAGCCCAATAAATATGATTGAATAAATGAATAAGACTGTGAGCGCCCTGAGAGACGGGGACCGTCTCCGACCTGATTAACTCGCTTCCCCAGTGCTTAGGACAGTGCCTGGCACATAGTAAGCGCTTAAATACCGAAAGAAAAACAAATGAGCTTTTCCTAGCAGGCTTCCCGCTGCTCTCCCAGCCATCCTCCCGCTGGCAGGCGGTTGGGGCCCGACGGCATTTGGTGCTTCGCGGCCCCGGCCGTGGAGTCGACGTTGGGAGTTGGGAGCCGTGGGTTCCGATGGGACTGACGTAATAATGATTATTGTGTTATCTGTTAAGCGCTCACTAGGTGCCGGACACTGTACTAAGCGCCGGGGTGGATACAAGCAGCGTTGGACACTGTCCCTGTCCCACGCGAGGCTCACGGTCCCGATCCCCATTTTACAGATGACTGAGGCCCAGAGAATAATAATAATAATAATGATTGCATTTGTTAAGCTCTTACTATGTGCCAAGCACTGTTCTAAGCACTGGGTAATAATAATAATGGGAGGTTACAAGGTGATCAGGTGGTCCCACGGGGGGCTCACAGTCTCCACCCCCATTTTACAGACAAGGTGACTGAGGTCCAGAGAAGTGAAGCGACTCGCCCAAAGTCACCCAGTTGACAATTGGGGGAGCCAGGATTTGAACCCATGACCTCTGACTCCCAAGCCCGGGCTCTTCCCACTGAGCCACGCTGCTTCTCTAAGGCGAAGCGACTCGCCCAAGGCGTCACAGCAGACAAGGGCGACGTTGGGATTAGAACCCGTGACCTTCCGACTCCCGGGCCCGTGCTCTATCCACTAGGCCGTGCTGATGGCCGGCCAGGGCAGGGACCACCGCTTAGTACAGTGCTGTGCACACAGGAAGAGCTCAATAAATACAATTGATTCATTCATTTGGTCGTATTTATCGGGCGCTTACTGTGTGCAGAGCACTGGACTGAGCGCTTGGGAAGTACAAGTTGGCAACATATAGAGATGGTCCCTCCCCGACAACTTCTAGACTGTGAGCCCACTGTTGGGTAGGGACCGTCTCTATATGTTGTCAACTTGGACTTCCCAAGCGCTTAGTCCAGTGCTCTGCACACAGTAAGCGCTCAATAAATAGGATTGAATGAACGAATGAATTAAAGCTAAATGCACATCATTCACAAAATAAATGGAATCAGGGAATGTGTCTACCAATTCTGTTATAGTGCACTCTGCCAAGTGCTTAGTAGAGAAGCAGCGTGGCCCAGTGGAAAGAGCCCGGGCTTTGGAGTCAGAGGTCATGGGTTCAAATCCTGGCTCCGCCAATTGTCAGCTGGGTGACTTTGGGCAAGTCACTTCGCTTCTCTGGGCCTCAGTTCCCTCATCTGGAAAATGGGGATGAAGACTGTGAGCCCCCCGTGGGACAAACTGATCACCTTGTATCCCCCCAGTGCTTAGAACAGTGCTTGGCACATAGAAAGCGCTTAACAAATACCATTATTATTATTATAGTGCTCTGCACACAGTAATCACTCAATAAATGATCGATTGATTGATGGAGGGGTTGACAAGGCATTCTACACTGTGTCCCCATAAAGTGCTCCTTTGCCACATTGCAAGTTTCTCCCTTAGCTGAGGAAGGGAAAGAAGATAAAATTACAGTTGATCAGCTTAGTTACTAATTAATAGTCAGAGGACCTGGGTTCTAATCACAGCTCTGCCACTTGTCTGCTGTGTGACCTTGGGTGAGTCACTGAATTTCTCTGCGACTCAATCCCCATTTTACAGATGAGGTAACTAAGACCGAACACCGAACAAGTCGGCAACCTATAGAGACGGTCCCTCCCTGACAACAGGCTCACGGTCTAGAAGGGGCACTTGTGCGCTGTGTGACCTTGAATAAGTCACTTCGCTTCTCTGGGCCTCAGTTACCTCGTCTGGAAAATGGGGATTGAGCGGGTGAGCCCCTGGTGGGGCGGGGACTGGGTCCAACCCGCTTGACTTGTATCACGCTGAGAAGCAGTGTGTCTCAGTGGAAAGAGCCCAGGCTTTGGAGTCAAAGGTCATGGGTTCAAATCCCGGCTTCGCTAATTGTCAGCTAGGCGACTTTGGGCAAGTCGCTTCACTTCTCTACGCCTCAGTTCCCTCATCTGTAAAATGGGGATGAAGACTGGGAGCCCCCTGTGGGACAACATGATCACCTTGTAACCTCCCCACCGCTTAGATCAGTGCTTTGCATATAGTAAGCGCTTAATAAATGCCATTATTATTATTATTATTATCTACCCCAGCGCTTAGAATAGTAAGCGCTTAACAAATTCCATCATTCATTCATTCTCAGTATTTACTGAGCGCTTACTGTGTACAGAGCACTGTACTAAACGCTTGGGAAGTACGAGTTGGCAACATATAGAGATGGTCCCTACCCAACAGCGGGCTCACAGTCTAGAAGGACCATCACTATTATTAATATCAATACCATTAATATTATATTGATTATATAAGTAGATGTTATAGAAAATGCATATAATTAAATAATTATATATAGAATTATATTGTCATATTATCGATATTATTATTATTATTACAGTCAGCAACATTTAGAGATGGTCCCTACCCAACAACGGGCCTGCTCCCCGTTGTACGGATCGAGAAGTGGCGGGACTCAGTGGAAAGAGCCCGGGCTTTGGATTCAGAGGACGGGGGTTCTAATCCCGACTCCGCCACTAATCGGCTGTGTGACCTTTGGCAAGCTGCTTGACTTCTCTGTGCCTCAGTTACCTCATCTGTAAAATGGGGATGAAGACTGTGAGCCCCATGTGGAACAACCTGATCACCTTGTATCCCCCCAGCACTTAGAACAGTGCTTCGCATGTAGTAAGCGCTTAACAAATGCCATCATTATTATTATTATGATTACCTCAGCACTTAGGACGGTGCTTGATGCGTAGCGAGCGTTTAACAAATGCCATCATTTTTATTATTACTTGATGCTTAGCAAACGCTTAACAAATACCATCATTATTATTATTATCATTACCCCAGCACTTAGGACGGTGCTTGACACGTAGTGAGCGTTTAACAAATGCCATCATTATTATTATTACTATTACCTCAGCACTTAGGATGATGCTTGACACTTAGCGAGTGCTTAACAAATACCATCATTATTATTATTACTATTACTCCAGCGCTTACGGATGATGCTTGAAGCATAGAGAGCGTTTAACAAATGCCATCATTATTATTGTTACTATTACCCCAGTGCTTAGGATGATGTTGACGCTTAGCGAGCACTTAACAAATACCATCATTATTATTATTACTATTACCCCAGCGCTTAGGACGGTGCTTGACGCGTAGCGAGCGTTTAACAAATGCCATCATTATTATTATTACTATTACCCCAGCGCTTAGGATGATGTTTGACACTTAGCAAGCGCTTAACAAATACCATCATTATTGTTATTACTATTACCCCAGCGCTTAGGACGGTGCTTGACGCATAGCGAGCGTTTAACAAATGCCATCATTATTATTATTACTATTACCCCAGCGCTTAGGATGATGCTTGACGCTTAGTGAGCGCTTAACAAATACCATCATTATTATTATTACTATTACCCCAGCGCTTAGGACGGTGCTTGACGCATAGCGAGCGTTTAACAAATGCCATCATTATTATTGTTACTATTACCCCAGCGCTTAGGATGATGCTTGATGCTTAGCGAGCACTTAAATACCATCGTTATTATTATTATTATTATTATTACCCCAGCACTTAGGACGGTGCTTGACTTGTAGCGAGCGTTTAACAAATGCCATCGTTATTATTATTACTATTACCTCAGTGCTTAGGATGATGCCTGACGTTTAGCGAGCGCTTAACAAATACCACCATTATTATTCTTACTGTTACAGATGAGACAACCAAGGCACAGAGAAGCATAGTGACTTGCCCATAGCGGACGGGTGGTGGAGCCAAAATTAGAACCCGGGACCTGCTGACTTCGAGGCCCGTGCTCTGTGGTGATGATGGTATCTGTGAAGCCCTTACTGGGTGCCGAGCGCTGTACTAAGCGCTGGGGGAGAGACAAGGTCATCGGGTTGTCCCACGGGGGGCTCACAGTCTTCATCCCCGTTCGACTGGTTTGTGGTTCTGGGCTGCGAACGCCATTCCCGAACTAGGGACTCCTCCTGCTCCCGGTTGGGTTTCTCTGCCCCGGCCCGGCCCTCCCGGGCTCCGTCAGCCCCAAGATTTTTCAGAGGAGCTGAGGCCGGGCCGAAGGCCGGGCGTTTTCCTTCCCAATCCCTAAGGATTGGGAGAATCCTTGCTCCACCTGGCTTCCCTCACCTTAAATTGGAGCCCAGGCCCGGCTCTGGATCAATCAATCATATTTATTGAGCACTTACTGTGTGCAGAGCACTGTACTAAGCGCTTGGGAAGTACAAGTTGGGAACATATAGAGACAGTCCCTACCCAACAGTGGGCTCACAGTCTAGAAGGGGGAGACAGAGAACAAAACCAAACATATTAACAAAGTAAAATAAATACAATAGGTAAGTACAAGTAAAATAAATAAATAGAGTAATAAATATGTACAAACATATATACATATATACAGGAACATATATACATATATACAGAATATCTATCTCACCACCAACCCCTTTCCCACATCTGGTCCCTTTCCCCCATCCTCCCTCTAGCTTGGAAATCTCTCCCCCTCCATCTATGCAGAGAAACAGGATGGCTTAGTGGATAGAGCACAGGCCTGGGAATCAGAAGGTCATGGGTTCTAATTCCGGTTCCGCCACTTGTCCGAAGTGTGACTTTGGGCAATCACTGCACTTCTCTGTGCCTCAGTTACCTCATATCATCATCATCAATCGTATTTATTGAGCGCTTACTGTGTGCAGAGCACTGTACTAAGCGCTTGGGAAGTATGCGCTTCTACTAGGTACTAAGCGCTTGGGAAGCTCTGGATGTCGGCCTGTCGGCTTCTGCAGCAGAACCCCCGTCCCGGTGCCCAGGGATTCGTCCTGTTGGTTTTGGCCTTCTCCCTAGTGCTTGCTTCCTTTTCCCTTACATTCCCCGTTCCCCCTTCACACCATCCCTACTGATCCAGCCCCCTGCCTCCGCACCTTCAGGATACTTGTATCTCTGCGTGATGTCCTCGCAGCGATCTCCATCCACGCCCTTGGTGCTGATGTTGTTGCCCACGTACTTGGCGCTCGTGTGCGCCCGGCTCCGTGAACCGTCCCCGGAACGTACCCAGACTTCGCAGGTGGCGTTCAGTGAGGCGAAGAGGCGGGAGACCCCGGGGGCAACCGCGATGGCCCCTTCCTTGATGGCCTGGACCGGAGTCAAGTCACAGCAGGCCAGAGCTGGGAAAAAGACCCCCGGGCAGGCGGTCACGCTCCATCCCGGGGACCCCTGGGCGATGCGCGGGGGCAAAAGCGGCATCTCAGACACCCCCTCTCCCTTTCCAGCTCCCCAGAAACCCCCTTCCTTCTCTTAAAGGAAACATCAGCCCTTCCAAAGCAGATCCTCCTCGTCTTCCCACTGTAATAATAATAATGATGATGACATTTATTAAGTGCTTACTATGTGCAAAGCACTGTTCTAAGCGCTGGACACGATGGGATTTGTTAATAATAATAATGGCAGTTATTAGGTGCTTACTATGTGCAAAGCACTGTTCTAAGCGCTGGGGAGGTTACAAGGTGATCAGGTTGCCCCACCGGCGGCTCACAGTCTTCATCCCCATTTTACAGATGAGGGAACCGAGGCCCAGAGAAGTGAAGTGACTTGCCCAAAGTCACACAGCTGTAGACAGCACCACCATCCTCCTAGAGCCTCACCTTGGCATCAGCCTCTAGTCGTGTCTCTCCTTCAACCCACATATTCCGTCATTTCAACCTTCGCAACACCTTCAGAATCCCACCCCTCCCTCTTCGGCCGAACGGCTACCAAACGGGTCCAGGCCCTTTTCGGCGTCCTTAGCTATTGCTTCAGCTGCATCCCACCCCACCCCTTTCCCATCCAGTCTTCCTTCTCCTGCCCGGATCATTTTCTAAAGAATCAGTTCGCGCGGATCTCCTTTCTCGGAAATCTCCCAGGGTTGTCCATCCAATTCCTCCCCATTGGCTTTAAAGCATTTCATTGTCTCTCCCCCTTCCCACCTCGCCTCAGTCGTCTCCCACTAAAAACCAATCAATCATATTTATTGAACGCTTACTGTGTGCGGGCATTATACTAAGCACTTGGGAGAGCACAATATAGCGGAGTTGGGAATAGAGGGAGGGAAGAAATCCCTTCCCCTTAATATTTGACTGCTAAAATCAACGCTCTTCCAGGAAGCCTTCCCTGAGTAACATTTCATCTCCACACCTTATTCTCTCTCCCTCCAGCGAGACCTGTGTCCTTGATGTGGATTCTCTCCCCATCCCCTCAGCATAATAATAATAATGATCATGATAGTACACCACTTGTGTACGTATAATAATAATAATAATAATAATAATGATCACGATGGTATTTGTTAAGCATTTACTAAGAGCCAAGCACTGTTCTAAGCACTGGGGTAGATTCAATATAATCAGGTTGTCCCAAGGGGGGCTCACAGTCTTCGTCCCCATTTTCCAGATGAGGGGACAGAGGCCCAGAGAATCAATCAATCAATCAATCAATCGTATTTATTGAGCGCTTACTATGTGCAGAGCACTGTACTAAGCGCTTGGGAAGTACAAATTGGCAACATATAGAGACAGTCCCTACCCAACAGTGTGCTCACAGTCTAAAAGGGGGAGACAGAGAACAAAACCAAACATACTAACAAAATAAAATGAATAGGATAGATATGTACAAGTAAAATAAATAAATAGAGTAATAAATATGTACAAACATATATATATATATACAGGTGCTGTGGGGAAGGGAAGGAGGTAAGGTGGGGGGGATGGAGAGGGGGACGAGGGGTAGAGGAAGGAAGGGGCTCAGTCTGGGAAGGCCTCCTGGAGGAGGTGAGCTCTCAGTAGGGCCTTGAAGGGAGGAAGAGAGCTAGCTTGGCGGATGGGCAGAGGGAGAGCATTCCAGGCCCGAGGAGGACACAGTAATAGTAAATGTGATCACTGCCCCCAAGGACATTACATTCTATTGAAAGCACCAAGCTATGAACTGTGTAGAAACAGGGTGCTATTGGGAGGAACTTAGGCCCGGAAGTCAGAAGACCTGGCTTCTAATTCCAACGGTACCACTTGTCGGCTGCATAGCCGTGGGAGAGTGATTTAATTTCTCTTCGCCTCAATTTTCTCTATAGTAAAATGAGGATTCGATACCTTTTTTCCCTCTTAGTCTGTGAATTCTTCAAGGGACACGGCTGTGTTCTGTCAGATTGTCCTGAATCTCCCCCAGCACTTAATACGTTCCTTGGAACGTTGTATGCACTTAATAACTATGAAGAATATTATTTTTTGGTTAAGGAGACTGAAACTAAAATGAATATGCGATAGGAGAGGTCAGAGAACATAAAGATATGAACATAACAGCAGTGAAATTGTCTCGGTGGTTTTGGAGTTATACAAGAAGTGCCTTTATACATAAATTCATCCATTTAGTGGAGATAGAATTAGCCTGGTAGAGAGAAGGACCTGAATTCTAATCCTGTCCCCGCCGCTTGTGTGCTGTATAACCTAGGGTGAGTAACTTACCTTCTCTGTGCCTCAGTTACCTCATCTGTAAATTGGGGATTATGACTGAAAGCAACATGTGGGACATACACTGCGTCCAACCTGATTATTTGTACCCACCCCAGTGCTTAGTACAGTACCTGGCATATAATGAGTACATGCCAATACCTTAAGACAAACAACAAAAATAAAACCCACATATACACTAAACTGATTCAATTTGCTCAATATCTGCATTCACATGTGGACTCACAGAAACACAAGAATACATCATTCAGTGGTTCAGTGGAAAGAGCACAGGCTTTGGAGTCTGAGTCATGGGTTCAAATCCCGGATTTGCCAACTGTCAGCTGTGTCAGTTTGGGCAAGTCAATTAACTTCTCTGGGCCTCAGTTATCTCATCTGTAAAATGGGGATTAAAACTGTGAGCCCGCCGGAACACCCTGATCACCTTTAACCACCTCAGTGCTTAGAACAGTGCTTTGCACATAGTAAGCACTTACCAAATACCATTATTATCAATTATTATTATTATCCCTGGGGCATCGGTCAGCCTACATCTTCTCCTCTCCTCAGCCTTAACTCAGGACAAGTTGTGTCTTTTCATAAGCAGAAAAACTCACAATCGGCTTGAAGGCTTTCTGCCCTATCAATTAATCGTATTTATTGAGCGCTTACTATGTGCAGAGCACTGTACTAAGCGCTTGGGAAGTGAAGTGAAGTGATTAGAAGAGAAGTGAAGTGACTTGCCCAAAGTCACCCAGTTGACAAGTGGCGGAGCCAGGATTCGAACCCACGACCTCTGACTCCCAAGCCCGGGCTCTTTCCACTTAGCCACGCTGCTTCCTTATCCTCTGCTGCTCTTTCTGTAATTGATTTTAATGCTCTATTTGTGCACAATAAATTGGGGGATTTAAGTGCTTACTATATGCCAAGCACTCGGGTTGGACCCCTGTCCCCCATGGGGCTCTCAGTCTAGAGGAAAGGAAGAACCGGTATTGAATCCCCATTTTACAGATGAGAAAATCAAGGTACCGGGAAGTTAAGGTCTCAGAGAGGGTAAGTGACAGAGCTGGGATTAGAATGCAAGTCCTCTGACTCGTAAGCACGGGAAGCAGCATGGCTCGGTGGAAAGAGCCCGGGCTTTGGAGTCAGAGGTCATGGGTTCAAATCCGGCTCCCGCCACTTATCGGCTGTGTGACTTTGGGTAAGTCACTTCACTTCTCTGAGCCTCAGTTCCCTCATCTGGAAAATGGGGATGAAGACCGGGAGCCCCCCGTGGGACAACCTGATCACCTTGTAATCTCCCCAGCGCTTAGAACAGTGCTTGGCACTTAATGAGCGCTTAATAAATGCCATCATTATTATTACTATTATAAAATGGGGATGAAGACTGTAAGCCCCCCCGTGGGACAACCTGACTACCTTGTAATCTCCCCAGCGCTTAGAACAGTGCTTGGCACATAGCAAGCGCTTAATAAAAATGTCATTATTATTATAGGCCTACGCTCTTTCCGTTAGGCTACCCTGCTTCTTGCGTCTTAACTGTATCGCGTTACGCTCTCCCAAACACTTTGTACAGTGCTCTGCGTACAGTAAGTGCTCAGTAAATACCGCCAATCGACTGGATAGTGGCTTCCCACCTCGTTCCCCGGGTTGTCTGCCCTGACTCCGTCCTTGTAGGCCCCTGGTTCTCCACTATCTCCATCCCTCTCCTCCCCCTCTGGGTCCATCCCTAGCCCGCCTCTGCCCCAATTTTACCATCTTTCCAGTCCTGCTTTCCTCCTCCTTCGGATGCGAGCGGGTCCAGTACCTGCCACCCTCCTCCAAACTCTGACGGCAGATCGGGGCGAGCCATCCAGCACTCCGTCCAGACTCTGGACACCCTGCGGGTCCAGAATGAGGTAAGAGACAGTCGCGGGGGAGAGGAGTGTTTATTATTAATAATAATAATGACATTTTTATGATGCACAGCACTGTTCTAAGCAGTGGGGGGATACAAGATGATCAGTTTGTCCCATGGAGGGCTCCCAGTCTTCATCCCCATTTGACAGATGAGGGAACTGAGGCCCAGAGAAGCGAAGTGACTTGCCCAAAGTCACCCAGCTGACAAGTGGCGGAACTGGGATTTGAACCCACGACCTCTGACTCCAAAGCCCGGGCTCTTTCCACTGAGCCACACTGCTTCCCTGTTTTTGGGAAGAAGAACCGGAGGAGTCCAAGACCCACCCCGCCCCCCGAGCCGTGGCCGACTGGAGCCCTTGGGCTTTCTTTCTTTGTTAATTTTTACGATAGTCAAGTGCTTACTACGGGTCAGGCACTGTACTAACCCCTGGATGAGAAGGTTGCACACAGTCCTTATAATAATAATAATGGTATTTGTTAAGTGATTACTATGTGCAGAGCACTGTGAGCCCACTGTTGGGTAGGGACCATCTCTATATGTTGCCAGCTTGTACTTCCCAAGCGCTTAGTATAGTGCTCTGATCACAGTAAGCGCTCAATAAATACGATTGAATGAATGAATGAAAAGCACTGTTCTAAGTGCCGGGAGGGGATACAAGGTGATCAGGTTGTCCCCCTGGGGGACTCCCAGTCTTCATCCCCATTTTCCAGATGAGGGAGCCGAGGCCCGGAGAAGAAAAGTGACCTGCCCCAAGTCACACAGCTGACGTCTTCTAGACTGTGAGCCCACTGTTGGGTAGGGACTGTCTCTATATGTTGCCAGCTTGTACTTCCCAAGCCCTTAGTACAGTGCTCCTCACACAGTAAGCGCTCAATAAATACAATTGACTGATTGAGTGGCGGAGCTGGGATTCGAACCCATGACCTCCGACCCCTGAGCCCAGGCTGCTTCTCGCATGGGGCTCACGGCTTTGAATTCCCATTTTATGGGTGAGGTAACCGAGGCCCAGAGGAGTTAAGTGACTCTCCCGGGCAGAGAAGCGGCAGAGCCAGGATTAGACGCGGGCCCTCTGACTCCTAAGCTGTGTAGGCCACACTGCTTCTCTGTCCCCTCCAACCCTACCCCCCAGCCTCTCGGCCCCCCGGGCTCACCATATGGTGCTTTTGGAAGCCTCTGAAGCGACCAGCCCCTCCTCATCGTAGATTTCCTCCACGGTCCGGCCACCGTCCGGGCCCCGGGCGCAGCCGAAGGCCGTGACCACCCGCGCAGGGATGCCCAGGGCCCTCAGAGCTGTAAAGGCAGGGAGAGGAGGGTCATTTCAGGGCCGGGAGCCAGGGTCGGGTGGGTGGAGGAGACAAGCCGGGGCGGGCTGGGACCCTCGTACCCGAGCAGACGCAGGCGGCGAGCACCCAGTCTGGGCTGCGGTGAGCGGGGCCCCGAGGACGGGCGACCCACTCCTGGAGGGTGGGCACGCTGCCCGGCTCCCGGACCGCCGACGCCTCTTCCCTCCGGGCTTCTGTCCTGGACTCGGCTGGGATCCCCCGCTCTCGGATGAGGTTCAGCTGGGAGGGGAGAGGAGCGGGTATAACAATAATAATAATCATGGCATTTATTAAGCGCTTACTATGCGCAAAGCACTGTTCTAAGTGCTGCTCAGAGCCTGCCCTCGTGGGGGTTGCCTGTCCGGAGCGGTTGCGCGTTCACCCGTGGGCCTGCGGGATGACCGAAAGTCACAGATCCAAGTGTGTAGAGAACACACGAGGGAAAGTGAACCGGGGAAAAGAGGGTTTAGTCAGGGAAGGCCTCTTGGAGAAGGTGATAATAATAATAATGATCGAGTTTGCTAAGCGCTTACTACGGGCCACGCGTTGTTCTAAGCGCTGGGGTAGATACAAAGTGATCAGGTCGTCCCACATGGGGCTCACAGTCTTCATCAGTTTGTACTTCCCAAGTGCTTAGTACAGTGCTCTGCACACAGTAAGTGCTCAATAAATACGATTGAATGAATGGATGAATGAATGAGTCCCCATTTTCCAGACAAGGGAACCGAGGCGCTTTCATTCATTCGATTCATTCGATCGTATTTGTGGAGCGCTTACTGTGTACCGAGCTCTTGGGAGGTACAAATCAGCAACATAAGGCACGGAGAAGTGAGGTGACTTGCCCAAGGTCACCCAGCTGGCAAGTGGCAGGATTAGAACCCACGACCTCTGACTTCCAGGTGTTTTGAAGGTGGAGAGAGGGGTGGCAGTCTGGCGCATAGGGAGGGCGGGGGAGTTTCAGGCTAGAGGGAGGATTTTGTTTTGTTAATATATGTTGTTTTGTTGTCTGTCTCCCCCTTCTAGACTGTGAGCCCGCTATCGGGTAGGGTCCGTCTCTAGATGTTACCGACTTGTACTTCCCAAGCGCTTAGTACAGTGCTCTGCACACAGGAAGCGCTCAATAAAGACGATTGAATGAATGCGGGAAAGGGGTCAGTGGTGAGAAAGATGAGAGTGGGGCAGAGTGAGTAAGCTTATGCTGTAGGACCAGTTTAGGTGGGCTGGTTTGTAGTAGATAATAATGATGATGGCATTTACTAAGCGCTTACTCCATGCCAAGCACTGTTCTAAGCGCTGGGGAGGTTACAAGGTGATCAGGTTGTCCCGCAGGGAGCTCACAGTCTTCATAGCCCCATTTTCCAGATGAGGGAACTGAGGCCCAGAGAAGTGAAGTGATTTGCCCAAAGTCACCCAGCTGGCAATTGGCAGAGCCGGGATTTGAACCCATGACCTCTGACTCCAAAGCCCGGGTTCTTTCCACTGAGCCACGCTGCTTCTCTGTGTAACCCTGGGCAAGTCACTTTACTTTTCTGTGCTTGCTTCCTCTTCCGGAAACTGGGGATTAAATACCAGGGCCTGTGTCGAATCCGATTGTATCGTATGTACCCCAGCGCTCGGCACAGAGTGAGTGCTGAACAAATACCTCGGTTGTTATTGCGATGGCGATGACCCAGCTCCTGGAAGTAGGAAGAACTTGACCCGTCTCCCGAGGGAAGAAGCAGCTAGAGGGTGAGGAGCAGGAGCCAGGTCCAACCCCACTCATTCATTCGTTCATTCCATCCTATTTATTGAGCGCTTACTGTGTGCAAAGCACTGTACTGAGCGCTCGGGAAGTACAAGTCGGCAACATCTAGAGACGACCCCTACCCTACAATGGGCTCACAGTCTAGAAGGGGGAGACAGACGACAAAACCAAACACGTGGACAGGTGACAAGTAGTCGGAACCCACTGTTGGGTAGGGACCGTCTCTATATGTTGCCAACTTGGACTTCCCAAGCGCTTAGTACAGTGCTCTGCACACAGTAAGCGCTCAATAAATACGATTGAATGAATGAATGAATGAATGAATAGAGCTAAACGCACATCATAACAAAATAACCCTTGGCCTGTTCCTTGCGTGCCCGCCCCTGTGCTCACCGTGGTCCATCCTACGTCCACCCCGTGCCCGGCTGGCCCCCAGGCCCACGGGCAGTGCCACTCACCATGGCCCCCAGCAGGCAGCTCACGTGCACCGGGTCTCCCCGCCTCCGCCCGTCCTCGTCCACGTCCAGCAGGAGCAGACAGAAGTCCACCAGGTTGTCCTCCATCCAAAATGGCGGCCTTGAGCATGGGTGGGAAGGCCCTCCACCCCCACCCCCAGCCCTAAATCCGCACCACCACCCCTCCCCGCTAAAATCCCTTCCCCACAGGCTCCTGTCCCAGCCCAGGACCCCTGAGCAAAGGGGGCTGCGGGGTGGGAGAAGATGGCCGACCCCTACCCGGGGGCCAAATCTGGCCCTGCAATCCTGAAATCCTGGATCTGTCACGTGGTGGTCCCGGGCCGCCCCCTCCCAGCCCCCAACCCCAGTACCTGGCCAAAATCCCAGGGCTGGGGCCAACTGCCGCCCTCCGTGCCCAGGAAGATGAGGCCGTTTGGGTTGAGCAGGTACTCCTCGCGCTGGGCCTCGCCCTCCAGAAACACCGCGTCCCCTTACGGAGAGGATGGGGGAGCGGAGAGCAGGTCAGGGACCCCGGTGACCCCTTCCTCAGCTACTCCCCGTTTCTCTGTGAGGGAGGGGCATCACCGGGGGCGGGCTGAGCCGGCCTTCCCAGCTCCGATGGGTAACCGTGGCACTGGAAGAACCAGCCCGGGCCTAGACCTTTAGGAGCAGGGGGTGTCAACGCCCCCCTCATCCCCTCCTGCTCTCTTCCATCCCTCTCCCCTTCTCCCCCACCTGTCCCCTCTATTATTCCCTTCACTCCTCCATCCTGCTCCCCCCCATCCTTCCCTGCTCTCTCTCCCCACTTATTCCCATCCTGCTCTGCTCAGCCTCCGTCCCATCCTCTCCTGCCTCCCCACGGTCCCTGCGACCAGACTGGCCCTGGTTCTCTTCCCCTGGGGAGGTGTCCCGGGATTCTCGACTTGCCTCTGGCCCAGGGATTAAAGAGCAGCGTGAATTGGCCCAGGAAACGGCGAGTCTTTCTCGAGCCCTGGAGCAGGAGGGAATAGCGGCCCACGCGGGCGTTGGCCGGCGCGGTCACTGCCAGCACGCAGCGTTGGCCATCGTGCTCCTTCACGGCTGCACTCCACTGCTTCCCGTCCACGTGGCCGGACACTGGGAATACCGC
The DNA here is from genome assembly GCF_015852505.1 of Tachyglossus aculeatus. Lineage (NCBI taxonomy): Eukaryota > Metazoa > Chordata > Mammalia > Monotremata > Tachyglossidae > Tachyglossus > Tachyglossus aculeatus. The sequence goes on from NW_024044828.1 coordinate 1,013,572, forward strand.
TTCCTTGCTCCCGACCTGGGCCCCTAGGATAACACCCAGGGGTCAGCCTGGACTCTAGGCCTGCAGCCGTCCACGGGTAGGCAGGGAGTCCAGGGTGGCGGTCATGGTGTGGGGGCGAAGGGGAGAGCGAGGTAGAGCCCCCCACAAAGAGCTGGAAGCCCACCCCGGCCCTCCCCGCAGGAAAGGGACCACCCCCACGCCGGCCACCTGTCTGGGCCACGAGGGCGAAAGTCGGGTTCCTGGGGGAGAACGGCAGTTGCGTGGCTGACAAGGTCAGGGTGACTTGGAAGGGCCAGCCTCTCCGGACCACGAGCCTGCGGGTGCTGATCCGATCCGTGCGGTGTTCCCGGTTGTTCGTTGCGGCGTGGAGGTCGCAGCGCACCACGGGCAGGGCTGCGGGAGGGCAGGGGCCTGTCAGCCTTGGAGCCTCCGGTCTGAATCTGGGGCCGCCGGCGACCGGCCCCGCTCGCCCGGCCTCTTGGCGAGGCGGGGAGGAGGCTGATGCAGTAATCGAAGCGGGACAGGATAAGTGCTTGGGTTTACACGGCAACGGTTCGAATGGAGAAGAAAGGGCAGGTTTCTAGCGGTGACGTGAAGGTCGAACTGACGGGATTTGCTGACCAAACACGTGGGTTGAATGAGAGAGGTGAGATGATAATGATAATAATAATGATGGCATTGATTAAGCGCTTACTATGTGCAAAGCACTGGAGGGATCCAAGATGATCAGTTTGTCCCACGTGGGGCTCCCAGTCTTCATCCCCATTTTCCAGATGAGGTAACTGAGGCACAGAGAAGCGAAGCGACTTGCCCAAAGTCACTCAGCTGACAATTGGCAGAGCCGGAATTTGAACCCGTGACCTCTGACTCCAAAGCCCAGGCTCTTTCCACTGAGCCACGCTGCTTCTCCGGTAAGAGAGATGAAAACGAGCCACAGTGAGTAGTTTGGTTTGTAATGGGAGAGGGGCGTGGATAAATAGTTAAGTGACTTGCCCAAGGTCACACAGCAGATATGTGGCGGAGCCGGGATTTGAACCCATGGCCTCTGACTCCAAAGCCTGGGTTCTGGCCATTGAGCCACTCTGCTTCTCTGGATTATGCCAAGTTTATGGGCTCGTCAGTCAGTCGATTGTATTTATTGAGCGCTTACTGTGTGCAGAGCACTGTACTAAGCGCTTGGGAAGAGCCGGGAAAAGAGGACTTGATCAGGGAAGGTCTCTTGGAAATGTGACTGTAGGAGTGCTTGAATGGTGGAGAGAGTGGTGGTCTGGCATATATGGACAGCGAGGGAGTTCCAGGATAGGGGGAGGATGAGAAGCAGTGTGGCTCAGTGGAAAGAGCCCGGGCTTTGGAGTCAGTGGTTGTGGGTTCAAATCCCGGCTCTGCCACTTGTCAGCTGGGTAACTTTGGGCAAGTCACTTCACTTCTCTGGGCCTCGGTTCCCTCATCTGGAAAATGGGCATGAAGACTGTGAGTCCCACATGGGACAACCTGATCACCTTATATCTGCCCCCCCCCAGCGCTTTGAACAGTGCTTTGCACATAGTAAGTCCTTAATAAATGCCATTATTATTATTATTATATTTGGGAAAACGGTCAGCAGTGAGATAGCCGAGATCAGGGCACAATGCGTAAACTGGAGCCAGAGGATGGGAATGTGTGGACTGGGCTGTAGTAGGAGATTAAAAAGATGAGGTAGGGTGGGGCCAGCTAAATGAGTGCTTTAAATAATAATAATTATTATTATTATGGTATTTGTTAAGCGCTTACTATGTGCCGAGCACTGTTCTGAACGTTAAGGTAGATACAAGGTCATTACGTTGTTCCACGTGGGGTTCCCAGTTTTAATCCCCATTTTCCAGATGCGGTAATTGAGGCCCAGAGAGGTTAAGCGGCTTGCCCAGGGTCACACAGAAGACAAGGGGCAGAGCTGGGATTAGAACCCATGGCCTCTGACTCCCAAGCCCGGGCTCTTCCCACTAAGCCAAGCCAATGGTAAGGAGTTCTAGACTGTGAGCCCATTGTTGGGTAGGGACTGTCTCTCTATGTTGCCAACTTGTGCTTCCCAAGCGCTTAGTACAGTGCTCTGCACACAGGAAGCGCTCAATAAATACGATTGAATGAATGAGTTTCTGTTCGATGCAGTTGTGGATGGGTAGCCATGGGAGCTTCTTGAGGAGTAGGGAGACACCAACTGAACGTTTCTTGATTACTGATAACTGAGAAACAGCGTGGCTCAGTAGAAAGAGCCCGGGCTTTGGAGTCAGAGGTCATGGGTTCAAATCCCGGCTCTGCCAATTGTCAGCTGTGTGACTTTGGGCAAGTCACTTCACTTCTCTGGGCCTCAGTTCCCTCATCTATAAAATGGGGGTTAAGACTGTAAGCCCCCTAAGGGACAACCTGATCACCTTGTAACCTCCCCAGCGCTTAGAACAGTGCTTTGCACATAGTAAGCGCTTAATAAATGCCATTCTTATTATTATTATCATTATTATTATTATTATTATTCACACAGCAGGAATAGGGATTGGAGTGGGAAGAGACAGGCGGCCGGGAGGTCAGTGAGGAGAGGCGGCCAAAGATTTCATCTTGCGTTACTGCAGGGACTGTAGGGAGGGTCGAAGAGGTGGAGGAGGTTTGGAAAGGGAATTAAAGGCCTGGAACAGCCGGAAGGAGAAGTATTGTACTGTACCTCGCTCTCGCCTGTCCCGCCATCGACCCCCGGCCCACGTCATCCCCCGGGCCTGGAATGCTCTCCCTCTGCCCATCCGCCAAGCTAGCTCTCTTCCTCCCTTCAAGGCCCTGCTGAGAGCTCACCTCCTCCAGGAGGCCTTCCCAGACTGAGCCCCTTCTTTCCTCTCCCCCTCGTCCCCCTCTCCATCCCCCCGTCTTACCTCCTTCCCTTCCCCACAGCACCTGTATATATGTATATATGGTTGTACATATTTATTACTCTATTTATTTATTTATTTATTTATTTATTTTACTTGTACATTTCTATCCTACTTATTTTATTTTGTTGGTATGTTTGGTTCTGTTCTCTGTCTCCCCCTTTTAGACTGTGAGCCCACTGTTGGGTAGGGACTGTCTCTATGTGATGCCAATTTGTACTTCCCAAGCGCTTAGTACAGTGCTCTGCACATAGTAAGCGCTCAATAAATACGATTGATTGATTGATTGATTGATTGATATTGTTGTCGGGCTGTTGAAAGGGCTGAACTGAAACAGAGAAGTATGAATTTAAGGGGGACGAGGTCAGAGAAATGTCTGGATTTTCTCCCAAATTGCTCTACAGCTCAGGCCCAGGAGTGGAGGAAGTATACCGTGGAATAGATCCAGGGTCATAGGATAGCGGGATGGGGCCGCAGAGGATAGGAGAGCAGAGGAGTTCGGTTCTGTGGATGGGGTGACGTGGAGTGTCATCGAACAGAAACTCCTTATTATTGACTTTAAAGGCTCAATTGGCTCGCTCCATCCTACCTCAAACTCCTTATTATTGACTTTAAAGACTCAATCAGCTCGTTCCATCCTACCTCACCTCTCTAATCTCCTACTACAGCCCAGCCCACCCACTCGGCTCCGCTGACGACAGCTTACTCACCGTGTCCCAATCTCATCTATCTCAATGCCGAACCCTTTCCCACGTCCTCCCCCTAACCTGAAAGCCCCTCCGCTGCCGTATATGCCAGACCATCACTCTCTCTCCGCTTTCAAAGCCCAATTCAGGTCCCATATTCTCTATGAAGCCTTCCCTGATTAAATGATCTTTTCCCCAGCTCCCTTTCCTTTCTATGCACTTGGATCTTTGGACATTGGATATTTGCCCACCCCAACGCCATAGCACTTATGTATGTATCTTTAAATTATTTTTTATAAATGACATTTATTCATATTCATGCCTGTCTCTCCCTCTAGACTGTAAGCTCACTAGGGGCAGGGAACATGAAGTAGCGTGGCTCGGTGGAAAGAGCCCAGGCTTTGGAGTTCAAATCCCGGCTCTGCCAATTGTCAGCTGTGTGACTTTGGGCAAGTCACTTAGCTTCTCTGTGCCTCAGTTACCTCATCTGTAAAATGAGAATGAAGACTGTAAGCCCCCTGGGACCAACTGATCACCTTGTAACCTCCCCAGCGCTTAGAACAGTGCTTTGCACATAGTAAGCACTTAATAAATGCCATTATTATTATTATTATGTCTAGGAGAATGGGTGATCGACAGTGTCGAAGGCAGCTGAGAGTTCGAGGAAAACTAGGATGGAGTAGAGGCTATCGAATTTGGCAAGAAGGAGATCGCTGGTGACCTGCATTCATTCATTCATTCAATAATATTTATTGAGCGCTTATTGTGTGCAGAGCACTGGACTAAGCACTTGGGCAGTACAATTTGGCAACAAATAGAGACAATCCCTGCCCACAGTGGGCTCCCAGTCTAGAAGGGGAGGGACAGATAACAAAACAAGTAAACGGGCATCAGTAGCATCATTATAAATAAATGGAATTATAGATATAGACCCATCATTAATAAAAATAGAATTATAATTATAAATACGTACATATATGCACAAGTGCCATGGGACGGAGGGGGCGTAGAGGAAAGGGAGCAAGTCGGGGTGATGCGGGGGGGAGGGCAGAGGAAAATGGGGGGGCTCAGTCTGGGAAGGCCACCTGGAGGAGGTGAGCCTTCACTAGGGCTATGAAGGGGGGAAGTGTGCTTGTTTAGAGAAGCAGCATGGCTCGGCGGAAAGAGCCCGGGCTTTGGAGTCAGAGGTCATGGGTTCAAATCCCAGCTCCGCCAATTGTCAGCCGTGTGACTTTAGGCAAGTCACTTCACTTCTCTGGGCCTCAGTTCCCTCATCTGGAAAATGGGAATGAAGACTGTGAGCCCCATGTGAGACAACCTGATCACCTTGTATCCTCCCCGGCGCTTAGAACAGTGCTTTGCAAGTAGTAAGTGCTTAATAAATGCCATTATTGTTATTATTGTTTGGTGGATTTGAGGAGGGAGGGCGTTCCAGGCCGGAGATAGGCCATGGGCCGGGGGTCGATGGCAGGACGGGCGAGAACGAGGCCCAGTGAGGAGGTTAGCGGTGGCAGAGGAGCGGAGGGTGCGGGCTGGGCTGGAGAAGGAGAGGAGGGAGGTGAGGTAAGAAGGGGCGAGGTGATGGACAGCTTTAAACTCTCCCTCTAAGTTCTGAGCCCAAGCAAAGAGGTGGAAGACCAGTAATAATAATAATAATAATAGTGGTATTTATTAAGCGCTTACTTTGTGCCAAGCACTGTTCTAAGCGCTGGGGAAGATACAGGGCAATCAGGTTGTCCCACATGGGGCTCTCACAGTCTTCATCCCCATTTCCCAGATGAGGGAACTGAGGCCCAGAGAAGTGAAATGACTTGCCCAAGGTCACACGGCAGACAAGTGGTGGAGCCGGAATTAGAACCCATGACCTCTGACTCCCAAGCCCGGGCTCTTTCCACTGAGCCACGCTGATCTCAGCAAGTCACGGGGCTGTCTCCTGGTGCGGGGAGGGGGTCGGCCCAACCCTGGTGAGAGACCCTTATTGGGAGGACACCTCAGTCAACTCTAGGGTGAGCGGACTTAGGGGTTTTCCACTGACTTCCTAAGGGAGTCCAAGCCAAACCTGAGCTCTGGTTGCCCATCTCTGGGCCCCTGGAGCCCCTCTGCCCTCTCCCCCCTGGCTGCTTCCCTCCTGGCCTTGATTGATCGGCCTAGATAAGACCACTGCTCCCTGGGACCCCTCGGCCAGGCCCAGTTCTCTGACCCCCAACCTCCTCTCACTCCAGGGGTATGGGGTGGCCTCGGCCTCGGACTGTGTCTTCTCTCCCTCCCCTTTCCCGGGGCAGGGGAGATCATTCAGGAGTATCCTTGCTCCCTCTGGCAGAGTTTCTAGCTCTCAACTTCCCAGGGAAATCTCTGGTCTCACCGGAGTCAGAGAGCCATGCCGGGGGCCGCTCGGCCCTCTTGGAAGCCCCCCAAAGGAGCTCGGTGAGCTTTCTAGGAGGTCCTAGGCTGTGGTTTCCCCTCCTCTGAGTTCTGCTGGGGTATTCCGTCCTTTCCCCGGTTCGTTCCATCTCCCCACCCTTCCTAGGCCTGATGAGCAAGGATCTGGGCCCAGGGGAGCCGGATGTTCAGGTCGAGGGCCGTGGGCTCTATGCCTCCGGGAAGCGGCTGACCACTGGCAGGGAGCATCCCCAAGACCTGCAGCGGATCTCCAGACCGGCTGACTGGGCCGATCAGCCCTGCCTTGGCCGTCCCAGAATCCCGACCAGAGCCACCCACCGTGGCCCTCTGCGAGCGGGTGAAATTTCCCAGGAGGGAAGAGGCTCCGGGTGCCAATGGGAAGCTGGGGGCTTGTGCCCCCATGGTTCTGCTTGGACTCACCTTGCCCCATGGCCGTTTCGCCCCCGGAAGGCCAGACCCTTCCTCAGTCCGGGCTCCTGGGTTGCCAACCCAAAGGCACCAAAGTGTTTTTCCTGTTTCAGTTCTTAAACCAGCCCTGCCTTGTTCCAGGGGCTTATGGGGAGGTGCCCGTGTCAACCCCGACAACTCCACCCTTCCCTATCTTGCTGTGACAGACTCTGCTGTTGCTTCTGCTGCTTATCTCGTGCCTGCTTGGGGTCAGGGGGTCCTGGCTAGCCAGGAGCCGTGGGCCGTAGTATTGTCGGACGAGCCAACCTCAGCAGCAGGAAGCCCACCCGGTCCCAGACTCCCCTGAGGGTTCAGAAAGCATCCATGCCCAGGAACATTCCCTGGAAAAGAAACAGGGAGGGCACGGAGTCTGGCCCCGATGCTTTTTTTCTGCCCCTAAGCCGATGATTCCCAAATCAATCTTTCCAGACCTGACAGGTCTCCTCTTCATTCGTTCATTCATTCATTCAATCGTACTGATTAATAATAATAATAATAATGTTGGTATTTGTTAAGCGCTTACTATGTGCCAAGCACTGTTTTAAGCGCTGGGGCTGATATAAGCCAATTAGGTTGTCCCACATGGGTCTCACAGTCTTAATCCCCATTTTACGGATGAGGTAACTGAGGCACAGAGAAGTGAAGTGACTTGCCCAAAGTCACAGAGCTGACAAGTGGCGGAGCCAGGATTTGAACCCATAACCTCTGATTCCAAAGCCCGGGCTCTTTCCACTGAGCCAGGCTGCTTCTCAGCCATGCTGCTTCTCATTGAGTGCTTACTGTGTGCAGAGCACTGTACTAAGTGTTTGGGAAGTTGGCAACATCTAGAGATGGTCCCTACCCGACAACGGGCTCACAGTCTAGAAGGGGGAGACAGATGGCAGAAAAAAACAAGTTGACAGGTGTCAATACCATCAGAATAAATAGAATTATAACTATATACACATCATTAATGAAATAAATAGAATAGTAAGTATGTACAAGTTAAATAGAGTAATAAATCTGTACAAATATATACACAGGTGTTGTGGGGAGGGGCAGCGGGAGAAGCAGCGTGGCTCAGTGGAAAGGATCCAGGCTTGGGAGTCAGAGGTCATGGGTTCAAATCCCGGCTCCACCACTTGTCAGCCGGGTGACTTTGGGCAAGTCACTTCACTTCTCTGGGCCTCAGTTACCTCATCTGTAAAATGGGGATTAAGACTGTGAGCTCCCCGTGGGACAACCTGATCACCTTGTGACCTCCCCAGTGCTTAGAACGGTGCTTTGCACATAGTAAGTGCTTAATAAATGCCATTATTATTAGGGGCTAGCATTTCCTCCTGCCTTCAGGACATCTCTACTTGGATGGCCCACTGACACCTCAAACTTATCCCATCCAAAACACAGCTCCCCACCACTCCACTGTCCCCACCCCACCAACTTTCCCATTGCTGTAGACAGCACTACCGTCCACTCTGACTCTCAAGCCTTCAGTGTTAGCAGTTACTTGTATTTTTTGAATGATATTTGTTAAGTGCTCACTACACACCAAGCACTGCACTAAGCACTGGGGTAGATACAAGGTAATCAGGTTGTCCCACACGGGGCTCACGGTTTTAATCCCCCTTTTATGGATGAGGGAACTGAGGCGCAGAGAGGTTAAGTGACTTGCCCAAGATCACACAGCAGACTAGTGTGAAGTCAGAATTAGAACCCAGGTCCTTCTAACTCACAGGTCTGATCTCTATCCACTAAAGCATGCTGCTTCTTATTCTGGACTCATCTCTCTTTCAATCTGCCTAGGCACTCAGTCACCAATCCTGTTGTTGTTGTTTTTTAGGGTATTTGTTTATGGTATTTGTTATTTTTGTGGTATGGTATTTATGGTATTGCCTTTTATGGGATTTGTTCTTTTACGGTATTTGTTACGGTTTTATTTGGTTTAGATGTATTTTATGGTATTTGCTATGGTTTTATTTGGTTTATATGGTTTTATATTTGGTTAATGGTTTTATATTTGTTTATGCTTCCTCCCCCTTCTAGGCTGCGAGCTCATTATCGGATAGGGACTGTCTCTATACAATAATAATAATAATAACGATATTTGCTAAGCGCCTACTATGTGCAAAGCACGGTTCTAAGCGCTGGGGGGGGATACAAGGTGATCAGGTTTTCCCACGGGGGGCTCACAATCTTCATCACCATTTTACATATGAGGTAACTGAGGCCCAGAGAAGTGAAGTGACTTGCCCAAAGTCACACGGCTGACAAGTTGCGGAGCCAAGATTTGAACCCGGGCTCTTTCCACTGAGCCACGCTGCTTCCCAATGTTGCCGACTTGTACTTCCCAAGCACTTAGTCCAGTGCTCTGCACACAGTAAGCACTCAATCAATACGATCAAATGAAATGAATGAACGGAAGAGCATGGGTTTAGGAGTCAGAGGTCATGGGTTCAAATTCCGGTTCCGCCACTTGTCAGCTGTGTGACTTTGGGCAAGTTGCTTCACTTCTCTGGGCCTCAATTACCTCATCTGTAAAATGGGGATGAAGACCGTGAGCCCCCCGTGGGACAACCTGATCACCTTGTAGCCTCCCCAGTTCTTAGAACAGTGCTTGGCACATAGTAAGCACTTAACAAATGTCATCATCATTATTTTTATTTTGTGCCCCACACTTTAATAAGTGCTCTGGCTAGGTACAAGCTGATCAGGTTGGACACAGTCCCCGTCCCACGTGGGACTCACAGTCTTAATCCCCATTTTACAGACGAGATAACTGAGGCACAGAAAAATTAAGTGACTTGCCCAAGGCCAATAGCAGAGGTAAGATTAGAACCCAGGTCCCTCTCACTCCCATGCCCATGCTCTATCCACTAAGCCATGTTGGTTATACCTCACAATATTATCATTCATAATAACTCTGGCATGTTTTGTTTTGTCGTACATCTCCCCCTTCTAGACCGTGAGCCCGTTGTCGGGTAGGGATCGTCTCTAGATGTTGCCGACTTGTACTTCCCAAGCGCTTAGTCCAGTGCTCTGCACACAGTAAGCGCTCAATAAATACGATTGAATGAGTGAATTTGTTAAGCATCTACTATGTGTCAAGCTTAGTTCTAAGCAGTGGATAGATACAAGTTAATCAGATTGGTCACAGCCCCTGAGCGACTAGTGGGTCGCAGCCTACAGTGGAGGGACGAAAGACATCTTAATCCCCTTTGGCAGATGAGGAAAATGAAGTACGGAGGAGTTAAGTGATTTGCCCAAGATCACCCAGCAGGCCAGTGGCCGAGGCAGGATTCGAATCCAGGTCTCCAGACTCATTCATTCATTCAATCATATTTATTGAGCGCTTACTGTGTGCAGAGCACTGTATTAAGCACTTGGGAAGTACAAGTTGGCAACATATAGAGACGGTCCCTACCCAACAGTGGGCTCACGGTCCCCACTAGACTGCCCTGATCCCACTTTCCACTAGACCTCATCCCTTCTTCTCCATCCAAACTGCTATCATGCTATTCCAAGCACTCGTCTCTGGCATCTGAACGAGTGCCAAGCAGTGTGGCTCAGAGGAAAAAGCCCGGGCTTGGGAGTCAGAGGTCATGGGTTCAAACCCCAGCTCCGTCAATCGTCAGCTGTGTGACTTTAGACAAGTCACTTCACTTCTCTGGGTCTCAGTTCCCTCATCCAGAAAATGGGGGTGAAGACTGTGAGCCCCCCGTGGGACCACCTGATCACCTTGTAACCTCTCCAGCACTTAGAACAGTGCTTTGCACATAGCAAGCGCTTAATAAATGCCATTATTATTATTATTTGGATTACTGCTTCAGCCTCCTCAGTGACCTCCCCGCCTCCGGTCTCTCCCCGCTCCAGTCCCTGCCTCACTCTGCTGCCCAAATGATTTTTCTAAAAAATTATTTTGCACGCCTCTCCCTACACCTCAAAAACTTCCACGGGTTGCCCATCCCTCTCCCAGTCGAACAGAAACTCCTCGCCATCACTTTTAAGGGCATTCAATCAGCTTTCCCCCTTCCGCCTAACCTCGCTAATTTGGTACAGCCCAGTCCGTACGTTTCACTCCTCTGACACCCACTGTCTGTACCTCACTGCGAGCTGACCACAGTCGGAGGCCGGGCATTCTGGGCCGGATGGCGGCAGGAATATTGGAAAAAGGGAGGGAGCCGACTGGATCTAGGTTCAGACAGATGCCATTGGCCTCGAGACCCAGCCGCCGGTCACCAGAGACCCGTTGGTCCCGGCTCGTTGGGGAAACCTGGGAACAGGGCTGGGTTGTTTCCCATTCTCCACTACCCGGGGCTTTCTCTGCATCCCTTCTGTCCCCACTCACGGTGGACGTGCTGAGCTGTGTAGAAAGCTGGGATTTGGGAGGCGGGATCTCGGGGCTAGTGTTTAGAGGGTTGGGAATGAGGTTTGGGGCTGGAGTCTGGGGTTGAAGTTGGGATTGTGGCTGGAATCTGAGCTCTGAAGTTGGGGAACGAGGCCGGGGATTGGGTCTTGAGACCTTGGGTTTTGGGTGCATCTGGGGCCTGGGTTGGATTGGGGGCTGGTGTCCAGGGTCTGAAAATGGGGCTGTGGCTAGTGGCTGGACACCGAGACTGGGGCCAGGCTGATTCGGGGATATTGCCATTGGGTTTGGGCTGGGGTTTAGAAGCAGCGTGGCTCAGTGGAAAGCGCCCGGGCTTTGGAGCCAGAGCTCATGGGTTCAAACTCCGGCTCTGCCAATCGTCAGCTGGGTGACTTTGGGCAAGTCACTTCACTTCTCTGGGCCTCAGTTCCCTCATCTAGAAAACGGGGATGAAGACTGTGAGCCTCCCGGGGGACCACCTGATCACCTTATAACCTACCCAGCGCTTAGAACAGTGCTTGGCACATAATAAGCGCTTAATAAATACCAACATTATTATTATTATTACTGGGGATGGGGCTGCATTGGGGCTTGGGCTGGGGACTGGATGCTGAGGTTGGAACTCTGGATGGAACTGTGGAACTGGGTTTGACTGAGGGGTGGGTCTTGGGTTCTGAGGTTGGGGCTGGGGGCTGGCAGTGTGGTTCTTGTGGGTGCTGAAGTCGGGGCTGGGTTGGTGGTCTGAGTGGTAAAGTCGGACCTGAGCCCCCGGACTTCTTCCTGACCCACGAGCTAACTCCGATTGTCCAAGTCTCCCGCCTGCCCTGTGGCTCATCACCCTTCCTCAGTAGGCAGCCTTGGCCGTGAGTGGGAGGGCGGGAGGCGGGGTGGGGGTGGAACGGGTTGGGTATATTTATTTTGATAATAATAATAATAATGGCATTTATTAAGTGCTTACTGTGTGATATTACTATTCATTCAATCATATTTATTGAGCGCTTACTGTGTGCAGAGCACTGTACTAAGCACTTGGGAAGTCCATCTTGGCAACATATAGAGATGGTCCCTACCCAACCGTGGGCTCACAGTCTAGAAGACTATGTGCAAAGCACTGTTCTAAGCGCTGGGGAGGTTACAAGTTTATCAGGTTGTCCCTCGCGGGGCTCCCAGTCTTCATCCGCATTTTACAGATGAGGGAACTGAGGCACAGAGAAGTTAAGTGACTTGCCCAAAGTCACACAGCTGACAGTTGATGACTTGACACCTGTCCACATGTTTCGTTCTGTCATCTGTCTCCCCCTTCTAGACTGTGAGCCCGTTGTCGGGTAGGGGCCGTCCCTAGATGTTGCCGACTTGTACTTTCCAAGCGCTTAGTCCAGTGCTTTGCCCACAGTAAGCGCTCAATAAATACGATTGAACGAATGAATGAATGAATATAGCTTTAATTCTATTTGTTCTGACGATTTTGACACCCGTCTCCATGTTTCATTCTGTCGTCTGTCTCCCTCTTCTAGACTGTGAGCCTGTCATCGGGTAGAGGCCGTCTGTAGATGTTGCCGACTTGGACTTCCCAAGCGCTTAGTCCAGGGCTCTGCACACAGTAAGCGCTCAATAAATAAGACTGAATGAATGAATGGATGATGATGATGATGGTATTTGTTAAGTAAGCGCTTGCGTGCCGAGCACTGGGGTGGAACCGAGCAAATCGAACTGGGCACAGGCCCCGTCCCACGCGGGGCTCACTGTCTCAAACCCCGTTTGACAGGTGAGGTCACTGAGGCTCAGAGAAGTGAAGTAACTTGCCCCAGGTCACGCAGCAGACAAGCCGGGGGATTAGAACCCGTGACCGGATGGGCACGGTAATCGCAGGGGACAGGGCGTGCCGGGAAAGCAGGCAGGGTGAACAGAGTGAGCCGAACGGGGCAGTCGGGGGGGACAAAGAGCAAACCAGAATAATTTTATTGGTCCATACCAGATGCTGCTGATACAAACTCCGCTGTGCTCCTCCTCCCTGAATGGGACTGGGGGAGAGCCAGATGGGCCGGGCCCAATCTCTTCCCTCTGCCCCGGGTGGGACCAGCGCGGCCTCGCCCGGCCCGTCTCTCCGGCTCCGCAGCATCTCACCCCTTGACGGGCCGGATTCTCGGAGCCAGTCCCAAGTGAGCTGCCGTCCCAAGACTTAGAATCCGGGAGCCACTTCCAGGCTCCTGTAGCCCTTGACGTCCTTAAATCTGTTGCTCCGCAGGTTGGCCTGAATCTGCCTCTGGCCGCTCTTGAAGGGGACGATCTGCACCTTGATGCTAGCCCCCTGGAGCGGGCCCAGGGTCCCAATCCTGAGACAGAGGAGATGGTTTTCAGTCCCGCTCATCTCCAGACCGACTGGTATGGTGGGATAATAATAATAATAATGATGATGGCATTTATTAAGCGCTTACTATGTGCAAAGCACTATTTTAAGTGCTGGGAGGCTACGAGGTGACCGGGTTGTCCCACAGAGTGCTCACAATCTTCATCCCCATTTTACAGATGAGGGAAGTGAGGCCCAGAGGAGTGAAGTGACTTGCCCAAAGTCACCCAGCTGACAAGTGGCGGAGGTGGGATTTGAACCCATGACCTCTGACTCCAAAGCCCGTGCACTTTCCACTGAGCCACGCTTCTTCTTTACGGATGGGAGGTTAGGCGCAGCATCGGACTTGGAGGTGGGGAAGGGGCAGCCTCGTGCTGCAGAGAAGCAGTGTGGCTCAATGGAAAGAGCCCAGGCTCGGGAATCAGAGGCCACGGGTTCAAATCCCGGCTCCACCAATGGTCAGCTGTGTGACTTTGGGCAAGTCACTTCTCTGGGCCTCAGTGATCTCATCTGTAAAATGGGGATGAAGACTGTGAGCCGGCTCAGGAGTCAGAGGTCACGGGTTCAACTCCCAGCTCTGCCAATGCTCAGCTGTGTGACTTTGGGCAAGACACTTCTCTGGCCCTCAGTGACCTCATCTGTAAAATGGGGATGAAGACTGTGAGCCCCACGTGGGACCACCTGATCACCTTGTATCCTCCCCGCTGCTTAGATGTAGTAAGCGCTTAACAAATGTCATCATTATTATTGTTATTATTATTCACACCCCAACTGCAGCCTGCCCTCCCCACCACAAACTCCCACCCCCTACTCCGAACCCCAGGCCTGACACCGGCCTGTCGCCCCAAGGCTTGAAATTAACCAGGTCTAGGAGTGGGGGGAAACTTGACTGGGTTGCGGGAGAGGGGCTATTAATGATACAAATTGTGTTAGCTGTTCATCATTTACTGTGTGCTCTGCCCTGTGATAAGTGCTGGATGGGATGCGGTCCCGCCCGGCGGGGGCTCACACTTCAGGGGTGCACATTCGATCTTTATCGAGCGGGAGGTCACCTCACAGTGGAGGGTCTCAGCCGTGTGGCCTGTCAGCAGGGTGTCCCTCTAAAGCTAAGAGTCATCTTCACCTCCATTGTCCCCAGGCCTTCCCAGACTGAGCCCCCTTTTCCCTCTCCTCCGCCCCATCCTCCCTGCCCTACCTCCTTCCCCTCCACACACCACCTGTATATATATTTGTACAGATTTATGACTTTATTTTACTTGTATTTTATGTATTTTATATGTATTTTACTTGTACATATTGACTTTTCTATTTATTTTGTTAATGATGTGCTTTAATTTGATTTGTTCTGACGATTTTGACACCCGTCTCCATGTTTTGTCCTGTCGTCCGTCTCCCCTTCTATCAATCAATCGGATTTATTGAGCGCTTTCTGTGTGCAGGTCACTGTACTAAGCGCTTGGGAAGTACAAGTTGGCAACATATAGAGACATTTCCTACCCAACAGTGGGCTCACAGTCTAGAAGGGGGAGACAGAGAACAAAACCAAACATACTAACAAAATAAAATAGAATAGAATAGATATGTACAAGTAAAATAAATAAATAGAGTAATAAATATGTACAAACATATATACATATATACAGGTGCTGTGGCGAAGGGAAGGAGGTAAGACAGGGGATGGAGAGGGGGACGAGGGGGAGAGGAAGGAAGGGGCTAAGTCTGGGAAGGCCTTCTGGAGGAGGTGAGCTCTCAGTAGGGCCTTGAAGGGGGAAAGAGAGCTAGCTTGGCGGGTGGGCAGAGGGAGGGCATTCCAGGCCCGGGGGATGACGTGGGCCGGGGATCGATGGCGGGACAGGCGAGAACGAGGCACGGTGAGGAGATTAGCGGCGGAGGAGCGGAGGGTGCGGGCTGGGCTGGAGAAGGAGAGAAGGGAGGTGAGGTAGGAGGGGGCGAGGGGATGGACAGCCTGGAAGCCCAAGGTGAGGAGTTTCTGCCTGATGCGCAGATTGATTGGTAGCCACTGGAGATTTTTGAGGAGGGGAGTAACATGCCCAGAGCATTTCTGGACAAAGACAATCCGGGCAGCAGCATTAAGTATGGATTGAAGTGGGAAGAGACATGAGGATGGGAGATCAGAGAGAAGGCTGATGCAGTAGTCCAGACGGGATAGGATGAGAGCTTGAACGAGCAGGGTAGCGGTTTGGATGGAGAAGAAAGGGCGGATCTTGGTGATGTTGCGGAGCTGAGACCGGCAGGTTTTGGTGACGGCTTGGATGTGAGGGGTGAATGAGAGAGCGGAGTCGAGGATGACACCAAGTTTGTGGGCTTGTGAGTTGGGAAGGATGGTAATGCCGTCAACAGTGATGGGACCGTGAGCCCGTTGTCGGGTAGGGACCGTCTCTATAGGTTGCCAACTTGTCCTTCCCAAGCGCTTAGTCCAATGCTCTGCACACAGTAAGCGCTCAATAAATACGATGGAGCTAAAGAATGAATACAGCCCCACAATTCTCCGTGGAGGCCGGGGTCAGTGTGCCCTGGAGGGGGAGAGCAGTGACTCCCCTCAGACCCAAGGCCTTGCCCCCAGGACTCCAGGGAGCCAGCGTTCGGTCTTAGTTACCTCATCTGTAAAATGGGGATTGAGTCGCAGAGAAATTCAGTGACTCACCCAAGGTCACACAGCAGACAAGTGGTGGAACTGTGATTAGAACTCAGGTCTTCTGACTATTAATTAGTAACTAAGCTGATCAATTGGAATTTTATCTTCTTTCCCTTCCTTAGCTAAGGGAGAAACTTGCAATGTGGCAAAGGAGCACTTTATGGGGACACAATGTAGAATGCCTTGCCAACCCCTCCATCAATCGATCATTTATTGAGTGCTTACTGTGTGCAGAGCACTGTAATAATAATAATGGTATTTGTTAAGCGCTTACTATGTGCAAAGCACTGTTCATTCATTCATTCAATCGTACTTATTGAGCGCTTACTGTGTGCATAAGCGCTTGGGAAGTACAAGTTGGCAACATATAGAGACGGTCCCTACACTGTTCTAAGCACTGGGGGGATACAAGGTAATCAGTTTGTCCTACGTGGGGCTCACAGTCTTCATCCCCATTTTCCGGATGAGGTAACTGAGGCACAGAGAAGCGAAGTGACTTGCCCAAAGTCACCCAGCTGACAATTGGTGGAGCTGGGATTTGAACTCATGACCTCTGACTCCAAAGCCCGGGCCCTTTCCACTGAGCCACGCTGCTTCTCTACTAAGCACTTAGCAGAGTGCAGTATAACAGAGTTGGTAGACACATTCCCTGATTCTATTTACTTTGTTAATGATGTGCATTTAGCTTTAATTCTACTTGTTCTGATGACTTGACACCTGGCCACAGTGTTTGGTTTTGTTGTTTGTCTCCCCCTTCTAGACTGTGAGCCCGTTGTCGGGTAGGGACCGTCTCTATATGTTGCCGACTTATACTTCCCAAGTGCTTAATACAGTGCTCTGCACACGGTAAGCGCTCAATAAATACGATTGAATGAATGAATGTAGCTTTAATTCTATTTGTTCTGACGACTTGACACCTGTCCACATGTTTAGTTTTGTTGTCTGTTTCCCCCTTGTAGACTGTGAGTCCATTGTTGGGAAGGGAGCGTCTCCATATGTTGCCGACTTGTACTTCCCAAGTGCTTAGTCCAGTGTTCTGCACACGGTAAGCGCTCAATAAATATGATTGAATTAATGAATGTAACTTTAATTCTATTTGTTCTGACGACTTGACACCTGCCCACATGTTTGGTTGTCGTCTGTCTCCCCCTTCTAGACCGTGAGCCCGTTGTCAGGAAGGGGCCGTCTCTATATGTTGCCGACTTATACATCCCAAGCGCTTAGTCCAGTGTTCTGCACACGGTAAGCACTCAATAAATACTATTGAATGAATGGGTGAATTCAGGGGGAGGGGGCTCAGACCACTTACATGACTCTGACCTGCCTTCTGAACAAGCCGCTGCCCTCCAAGGTGAGCACGCAGTCTCCCGCCGGCTCCTCCAGAGGGTTGGCAAACCTCACTTCGACAGTGACCGGTTGGCTGACCACTGCCGGCCCCAGCACCTAGGCCCGAGGGTGGAGGGAGACAGAAAGCAGGGAGGGTCGGCGGGGCCCCCGTTGGCCTTCCCAGCGGAGCCGAGTCCCTGCCAGGGGAGATCCCGGCTCTGCTTACCCTGCCTGCCAGTAATGATGGCATTTATTAAGCGCTTACTACGTGCCAAGCGCTGGGGAGGATACAAGGTGATCAGGTTGTCCCATGGGGGGTTCACAGTCTTAATCCCCATCTTACAGATGAGGCCCAGAGAAGTGAAGTGACTTGCCCAAAGTCACCCAGTTGACAATTGGCAGAGCGGGGATTTGAACCCACGACCTCTGACTCCAAAGCCTGGGTTCTTTCCACTGAGCCACGCTGCTGCTCTATTTCGGCTTCTAGCCCACTGGGCCATTTCTCCCCTCGGATCCCAGCTGGGACCGCCCTCTCCCTCACTGGGCCAGGAGGGCCTGGATGTGGCTTCCACAACTGTCGACGGCCCCCGATCCTCCCGGCCATCAGGGCCACCTGGGAGGCCGGGGTGGGGATTTCCACGTTTAACGCTCATGGGGGTGGCTCAGGATGGGTGGGCAGTTGTGGCAGCCCCCCAGCTTATCACCCCCTTGCCCCCCTCCCCAGGCCTACGTTGATCGTGATGCCCGGCAGCGCCAGAGTGATGATCTTGTTGACCAGTAGCTTCTTGGAGCCGTTCCTCTCTTCCCCCAGGGCACTGAGGCGGATGAGCTTGTCCGGAGACAGGCGTCCTCGGTATTGGAGGTAGGGAATGGTGCGGGAAAGCACTCTGCCTGCGGGAAGACAGCACAAGAGGAGCCTCAAGGTTTGCCCCGGGGGAGAGGCCCAAAGCTGGGAGCCTGTACGTGGAGTTAGAGCTTGGAGTCTTGGGGTGGGGTTAGAAGAGGATCTCCAAGATGGGAGTCTCTTAGTGGGAATGGGGATCCTGACCCTGGGAGCCTTGGGGTGGGTTGCGGAACGGTCAAGGAGTCTCTCGGGCCGTCCCGCCTCCCCCGGGCGGCCCGCCGTCCCCCCCCGCCAGCCGTCCACAGGGCCCCTTCCCCTACTTTGCTCAGGGGCGAGGCTGAGGAAGGCCGTGTCCTGCCAGAACGGAGGCAGGGGGCTGCCGTTGTGCAGCAGGGACTGGGCGCTGAGGTGGATCCGGAGGTCCACGGGCTGCGGGGCCAGGCTCTGAACGAGCAGGAGCAGCCTGATGTCCAGGCCCAGGTTAGGGGGCTCCACCAGCTGGAACTTGATGGCGACTTGGAGCCGCTCGCTGGGCGGCGCCGGGGCCTGGTCCCGGGGGCTCCTTAGGGCCTGGGACGGGGGCCAAGGCGGTTGGTAGTCCCCGGCTGGGAGGCCCCCGGACGCCATCGTCTGCACGGCCTTTCTGAACACTTGTCTCTCCAGGAGGGAGCCTGCGGGGAGAGCGGACACCAGCTAGGCGATGGGCCGTTCCTGGCGGCGGAGACTGAGGAAGGCCCCAGTGCAGTCCAGCAGCGACTGGGCTGGGGTTTTGGGGTCCTTTCCGGCAGCCCCCAGTACCCCAGTCCCACGGTTCTCTCCGGCCAGCCGGGAATCAGGGCGTCCGGGGAACCAGGGGAAGCAGAATGGCTTGGGAATCAGCGGGCGTGGGTTCTAATCCCGGCTCCACCACTTGTCTGCTGTGTGACCTTGGGTAAGTCACTTCGCCTCTCTGGGCCTCCATTCCCTCGTCTGTAAACTGGGGGTTTAGACTGTGAGCCCCATGTGGGACAACCTGATCACCTTGTATCCCAGTGCTTAGAACGGTGCTTGGCACATAGTAAGCGCTTAATATGAGAGGCAGCATGGCTCAGTGGAAAGAGCCCGGGCTTTGGAGTCAGAGGTCACGGGTTCAAATCCTGGCTCAGCCAACTGTCAGCTGGGTGACTTTGGGCAAGTCACTTAGCTTCTCTGTGCCTCAGTTACCTCATTTGTAAAATGGGGATTAAAACTGTGAGCTCCCCATGGGACAACCCGATCATCTTGTAACCTCCCCAGCGCTTAGAACAGTGCTTTGCACATAGTAAGCGCTTAACAAATATCATTATTATTATTAGCAGATACCATCATTATTATGCATTCTAACCCTGGCTCTGCCACTGCCAGGTGACCTGGGGCAAGTCACTTCACTTCTCTGGGCCTCAATGGCTTCATCTGTAAAATAGGGATGAAGACTGTGAGCCCCCCCATGAGACAACACGATTACCTTATAATTACCCCAGTGCTTAGAACAGTGCTCGGCACATAGTAAGCGCTTAACAGATTCCATCATTATCATTATTATTATTAGGTGGCAGGAGGGTGGCGACGGTTGTCTGGGGGTAGTGGGAAAAGGAGAGTTGGGGCCAGTGCCCGGGAGAAGGAAAGGAGGCAGCTCGATCCTTTGGTGTGGATAGAGGACACAAGGGAGAGGCAGCGTGGCTCAGTGGAAAGAGCCCGGCCTTTGGAGTCAGAGGTCATGGGTTCTAATCCAGGCTCTGCCCCTTGGCAGCTGTGTGACTTTGGGCAAGTCACTTAACTTCTCTGTGTCTCGGTTACCTCATCTGTAAAATGGGGATTAAGATTTTGAGCCCCCCGTGGGATGACCTGATCACCTTGCAACCCCCTAGCGCTTAGAACAGTGCTTTGCACATAGTAAGCGCTTAATAAATACCATCATAAGGGGAGCAGAGAGGAGAGCAGAAGGGAGCAGAGGAAGACAGAGGTGAGTGGAAGCCAGGGAGTAATACTAATAATAATGATGGCATTTATTAAGTGCTTACTATGTGCAAAGTACTGTTCTAAGCGCTGGGGAGGTTACGAGGCAATCAGGTTGTCCCACGGGGCCCTCACAGTCTTCATCCCCATTTTCCAGATGAGGTCACTGAGGCCCAGAGAAGTGAAGCGACTCGCCCAAAGTCACCCAGCTGACAAGTGGCAGAGCTGGGATCTGAACCCATGAACTCTGAATCCAAAGCCTGGGCTCTTTCCACTGAGCCGCGCTGCTTCTCCAGTGATGGAGTAGAGGAGAGGAGAGAGGAGCGCAGAAGAGTAAATGGAACAGAGCGGGGAGTAAGGGGGAGCAAAGGAAAGCACGGAGAGCAGCGGGACGCGGAGGAGAACTGGGAACTGGGGGCAGGTCAGCCGGTGCGCGGTACCTTCTCCGTACTTGTAGCTCTCGGTGACGTCCTCCCTCTCGTCACTCTGGATGCCCTTGGTGCTGAGGAAGTTGCCCACCGAGTGGGCATCCTGATGAAGCTTCCTCTCCTGGCCCTGGTGAACCAGCCAGGCCATGCGGTCGGCGTTCACCATGGAGAAGGCGAAGGGGGTATCGTAGGGCAGATGGACCTCCCCCTCCTTGATGGCCCTGATGGAGGCTGGGCCGCAGCAGTACAGGCCTAGGGTGGGAGGGAGGGCCCCGAGTGAGGCACCAGGCCAACCCCCCACCCTCTCCCTTCCGGTCTGCCTCCGCGCCTCACCCTCCCTCCCGCGGGCCCTTGGGCCGTCACCATCGCTAGTCTCCTGAGGCGTGGCGTCCAGGAGCTGCCAGCCCCCATGGCCAGGGGGGAGGTCCCAGCGGGCCATCCAGCACTCATTCCAGACGTGGTAATTCCTGTGAGGGACACAGGAGTTACCCCCCCCGACGGGGCCAGCTCTCCCCCAGGACATCTGCCACCAGGCTGGCAGAAGACGAGGGATGGCATCTCTGACTGACCGTTGGGAGGAACAAAGCCAACGGGGTGTAGTTGGCGGGCCCGCAGATTGGGCTGAGGGGAGAGGGAAGTCTTGCCAAGGCCTGTGATGTGCGGATCCGTGGTCCGGCACCTCCCTTGTTCCCCAGAGCAAGGTCTTATTCCATCAGCGGTCGCCTGGGGCCTTGATCTAGGGCCGGCCTGGCAGTGCCCAACCAGCCCCCGGTGCTCCTGAAGCAGCCGGCCTGGCAGGGTCCTTGGAGGCCCAAACGGTCGCCAATGGGGTCCAGTGTCTCTTCCCTCATCAGAAACTCGCTCCAGATTTCCATCCCCTGTGATTGGCTCCCAACTTGAGAGAGGGAAGTTTGTGGTGGGACAGAGGAAGGAAAATCCAACTTGCTGGGCTGGGATGCAGCCGTGAGGATGGGGACTGGCCTGCTCTGGGCCCCTTTTGGAGGCGGGAATCTTTTCACCTACCTGGGAGCCAAGACTTTAGAGTGACCGGACAACATTAGAATTAGACCATAAGCTCACTGTGGGCAGGGAATGTTTCTGTTATATTGCCGTATGGTACTCTCCTGAGGGCTTAGTACAGTACTCTGCACACAGTTAGCACTCAGTAAATATGATTGATTGATTGATTGATTTCTGACATCTCGAGCAAGGTGGGAGGAGCAGGGGAAGAGAAAGGGGAGGGATGGGGGAGGAAGAGAGGGAAGAGGGGAGGAGGAGAGGAAGAGGAGATAGGGAAGGGATGGAAGGAGCAGGAGGAGTGTGGCGAAGGGAAGAAGGGGAAGAAGGGAGAGAGAGGAGGTCATCGGGGATGAGGATGGACAGAAGAGGGCTAAACAAGCAGGTCAGTCTTCCCTATGGGGAGCACCAGGTGGCCATGGGGACCAAAGATGGGATTGGCCCGCTGCCTGGCCCTAGTGTCAGGACTCGGGGCGGGGATTGATTGGAGGAGGGAGAGATCGGAGCAGGGATTGGGGCGAGTGGCCGCTTACCACACAGTATCCTTCTTTCTGTCCTCCAGGATTCGGCCCATGGGGTCGTAGTACTCATCGATGATCAGGTTTCGGTCCGTGTCGTGGCCCGAGTCGAAGTTGGTGACAACGCGGGTGGGGATGCCCAAGCACCGCATCACTACGGGAAGGGGGGGTCAGTGGGGAGAAGGAAGGGCAAGGATGGGGGGCGGTGGGGCCTGCTGGGAATGTCAGCGGGAGGCAGAGGAAAGAGGCGGAGGTGAGGATGGGGGCGATGGTGGGGCGTGGTAGAGAGCGGTGGGGGCGAGGACAGAGGGCTGTGAGAAGCAGCAGAGGGAGGATGGGGGTTGTGAGGAGTCGTGTGGAGGGAGGACAGTGGATGTGGGAGTCGGGGGCCGAGGGGGGAGAAAGCCTGGAAATCTGGGAAACGGGGTTTTATCAGGGGCGTTTTGAGACGCAGCGTGGCTCAGTGGAAAGAGCCCGGGCTTTAGAGTCAGAGGTCATGGGTCCGTCAATTGTCAGCTGTGTGACTTTGGGCAAGTCACTTAACCTCTCTGGGCCTCATTTACCTCCTCTGTAAAACGGGGATGAAGACTGTGAGCCCCCGATGGGACAACCTGATCACCTTGCAACCTCCCCAGCGCTTAGAACGGTGCTTTGCACATAGTAAGCGCTTCATAAATGCCATCATTATTATTAGTATTATTATCAGGGGCCTGTGGCACCATTTATTCTCCTAGTTAGGTGGCTGTGTTACCCTAAACGTTCCCGGGCCCAGAATTGCACCGACCAAGTCATTACACTGTGCTGGGAACTTGATGATGGCCTGGCAGCGGCGGTCACTGTGGGAGAAACAGTTGCCTAGGATGGACGGTCTGCGGGGGACAGTTGTCTGGGCGGGCCACTATGGTTATCACAGCCAATACTGTTGCCCCCGCTCTTCTCAGGTACGTTGGGAGCGGGTTGGGAGGCTGGGGTTGGGAGAACCCACCTCCATTCTGCTTGGCTTTCAGGAATCTGGTCTCTGTGTGTGTTTGTATGTGTGTGTTTAAATTTGTGCACTTTAGAAATAACTTTCCAGGAGCCAAAAGCCATCAACCGCTGCCCACTTCAGAGACTTGGGGACTCCAGCAAGGCGAAGGCAGTTCTGGCCAAATTCCGTGAGCCTCCTGGGGCTACTTGTATAACCAGAGGCTGGTCATAATAATAATATTAATAATAATAATAATAATACTATGTGCAGAGCACTGTTCTAAGCGCTGGGATAGATACAAGGTGATCAGGTTGTCCCACGCGGGGCTCACAGTCTTTATCCCCATTCTCCAGGTGAGGTCACTGAGGCCCGGAGAAGTGAAGTGGCTTTGCCCAAGGCCACACAGCAGACGGACGGCAGAGCCGGGATTAGAACCCATGTCCTGAGCCCCACTGCTTCTCGCTGGTCCTCCCTGGTGCTCAGGAGCATGGGCAATAATAATAATGATGATGATGGCATTTATTAAGCGCTTACTATGTGCAAAGCACCATTCTAAGCTCTGGGGAGGTTACAAGGTGATCAGGTTGTCCCACGGGGGGCTCACGGTCTTCACCCCCATTTTATAGAGGAGGTAACTGAGGCCTAGAGAAGTGAAGTGACTTGCCCAAAGTCACACAGCTGGCAATTGAAGCAGCGTGGCTCAGTGGCAAGAGCCTTGGCTTTGGAGTCAGAAGCCGTGGGTTCTAATCCCGGCTCCGCCACTTGTCAGCTGTGTGACTTTGGGCAAGTCACTTCTCTGGGCCTCAGTTACCTCATCTGTAAAATGGGGATGAAGACTGTGAGCCCCCCGTGGGACAACCTGATCGCCTTGTAACCTCCCCAGTGCTTAGAACAGTGTTTTGCACATAGTAAGCGCTTAATAAACGCCATCATTATTATTATTAATATTATTAATTGGCAGAGCCGGGATATGAACCCATGACCTCTGCCTCCAGAGCCCGTGCTGTTTCCACTGAGCCACGCTGCTTCTCTGCGGACGGCTGTATTCCCTGCCGAGGCTCCCCAAGGAACCGCGAGCCCCTGAAATTCTGGGGACCGAGACCCCGCTAGGGTCAGGAGAAGGAAGGGTGGGACGGAAGGGAAGGAGGAGGAGAAGGGCCAGCTCATCCCCCTGGCCTGACCCTCGACTAAGTCTGTCAGCCCCTCGGCAATCAGGCCGTACTAGTTCCCGCCAGGGTGACCCGTCCCTTCCAACCTGTGCACATGACGGCGGCAAAGACCCAGCACTGGCCGTACTTGACGGGCTGGCCATTGGCCGCGTGCCACCGCCTCAAGATGGCCACGCTCCCGTTCCACTCGGATGGGCTGATGCCGTCCCGGTAGTCCTCGCCCCAGTTGCCCTGCAGCACCCCGCTGTCGTCGTTGCTGTTGATCTGCGAGGGAGGCAGTTCAGGAGAAGCAGCGTGGCTCAGTGGAAAGAGCCCAGGCTTTGGAGTCAGAGGTCGTGGGTTCAAATCCCGGCGCTGCCCACTGTCAGCTGGGTGACAGTCACTTCACTGTTCTGGGCCTGTTACCTCCTCTGTAAAATGGGGATGAAGACTGCGAGCCCCCCGTGGGACAACCCGATCACCTTGTAACCTCCCCAGCACTTAGAACAGTGCTTGGCACATAGTAAGCACTTAACAAATGCCATCATTATTATTATTATTAAGAGGAGCGAGATCCAGGGAGCCCCGGAGCGTCCCTCCGGGTCCGAGCTGATGAGAGGCAGTGAATGGACCTTCGCCCGAACTCCTGATGGCCTTTGTCAGGGGATGACCAGTCCCAAGGAATGCAGCTTCCCACAAGGGATGTGGCCAAAGCCCGGAGGGATTCTTCAGTGGGAAAATTCAGCTTAGACCTAAAGTAAAAATTTCTCTAGGCCTCTCCGCTAGACTGTAAGCCACTCAAGAGAGGGATCATATCTGCTAGATTGTAAGCCGCTCAAGAGAGGGATCATATCTTCTAGATTGTAAGCCGCTCAAGAGAGGGATCATATCTTCTAGATTGTAAGCCGCTCAAGAGAGGGATCATATCTGCTAGATCGTAAGCCGCTCAAGAAAGGGATCATATCTGCTATTATAGTCTTTCCGGGGATTCGTACAGTGAGTCCTCAATAAAAACCATCGATAGATTGATTGATCAGAGCCAAGCAACAGGGTCAATTCAAGACTCAACCCCCAAACCCAGCTTCCCAAGCCCTAGCTTTTCCTGCTCCGGCCTCTCCCGTTCCAGCCCATCCCTCTCCAGAGCCCAGCTCAGGGGAATCCCTGTGGAATAGCAACGCATCGCCTCTTACCATGGCACACACCACTCTGCTCACGTAGACCGAGTTTCCCCGCAGGGCAAAATCCTCGGCTGGGTTCTTTTGGAAGTTCAGACTCTTATCTAGCAGCATCAGGCAGATGTCTAGTATTTCCTCATCGAACTGCCAAGGAGGTTTGAGAAGAAACAAGCCGGTCAGTTTGGGGATTGTAGGGAAGAGCGTGGGCATCAGCTTGCAATAATAATAATAATAATAACAATAATAATAGCACCCAAGTGCTCATGTGTGTCAAGCACTGATCTAAGCGCAGGGGGAGATTCAAGTTAATCCGACCGGACACAGTCCCTGTCCCAAACGGGGGTCACACTCTTTTAACCCCCATTTTACAGATGAGGTAAATGAGGCCCAGAGAAGATAAGTGACTTGCCCGAGGTCACACAGCAGACATGAGGCGGAGCCGGAATTAGAACCCAGGTCCCTCTGACTCCAGGGCCGTGCTCTAACTACTAAGTCACGCTGCTTTGTGCGAGCGTAACTGTTCTCTGTCACGGGACAGACTGCTGTCGCTGTGAGGAGAACAGTCCCGTGGCAGCCAGGGTATCCAGGGAATAGGAGCAGCATGATGTTCTTGCTGAGATTGGACCCTTCGCTGGCTGATGATAATAGCTACGGTATTTCTGAAGCACGTCCTCTATGACAAGCGCTGGGGTAGAGGTTGGATACAGCCCCTGTCCCATATGGGCCTCAGAGTCTAAGAGGGAGGGAGAAGGGGGATTTAATACCCATTTTTCAGGTGGGAAAACTGAGGCACCGACAACTCGGGTCACACGAAACACACCAGGAGATCAGAACTCCAGTCCCCTGATGCTCAGTCCTGTATTCTTTCCACTAGTTCCCTCATCTGTCAAATGGGGATTGAGACTGTGAGCCCCACGTGGGACAGGGACTGCGTCCACCCCGATTCGCTGGTACCCCAGTGCTTAGTACATAGTAAACACTTAACAAATGCCATAATAATTATTAGCAGTATTATTCATTCAATTGTATTTATTGAATGCTTGCTGCGTGCAGAGTTCTGTACTGAGAGCTTGGGAAGGACAAGTTGGCAGCATATAGAGACGGTCCCTACCCAACAACGGGCTCACAGGCTAGAAGGGGAAGACAGACAACAAAACAGAACATGTGGACAGGTGTCAAGTCATCAGACACCCTTTCCCCTCCCCACAGCACCTGTATATATGTATATATGCTTGTACATATTTATTACTCTATTTATTTTACTTGTACATATGTATTCTATCTATTTTATTTTGTTAATATGGTTTGTTTTGTTGTCTGTCTCCCCCTTCTAGATTGTGAGCCCGCTGTCATGTAGGGACTGTCTCTACATGTTGCCGACTTGGACTTCCCAAGCCCTCAGTACATTGCTCTGCACACAGTAAGCGCTCAATAAATACGATTGAATGAATGAATAGGCCACGCTGCTTCTCTGGACACAGTGGGTGTGGGAAGTTTTCAAGCTTCACTCTTTTGCCCAGTGAATTAGCAGTCACACTTCTGGGCATTTTCCTTCCCTGCTGAGGATGGTAACGGCTCCAGAGCTGTGGGATCTGGGGACTCATATCCCGGAACAATAACCCCTGCTTTAATAATAATAATGATGATGGCGTTTATTAAGCGCTTACTATGTGCAGAGCGCTGTTCTATGCTTTCATTGTTTACCCCAGTTTGGTCTACCCCTGTCACCGTTGCCCTTTCAACTAAGCCATGTTTTCCCTGGGCAGGCGTAGTTGTCGAAGAGATTTTCCCGATGAAAAATTCACTTTCCCTCTAGGCTTGCATCCTGGCCACCCGTACAGATAAAAGTGATTTTTCTGTTGCCGTATTCCTCCAGTCCTGCCTCAGATGCTTCCCGAACCATGACCCAGCATATCAGCCTGATCGATAGGGACTGTAACTGGCACTTGGGCTCTCCCTACTCCTTTGCCCCCCGGGCCACCCGGCTCTCTCAGAGTGAGGGTCTCGGGAGTCCAGGCATTTGGATGGGGTCCACAAAATCAGCAGAATGAAAAGACCCCTAAGCGAGGGTTAGGAATGGAGGGGAACTTGAAAATTCCCAGTGAGATTGCCAACTCCGTCTAGAGTGTAGTAAGTTCACAGAGGGCAAAAGCATGTCTTTTACTTCTATTGTTAATAATAATAATGACAGTATTCGTGAAGCGCTTACTATGTGCCAAGCACTGTTCTAAGCACTGGGGGGAGATACAAGGTGATCAGGTTGTCCCACATGGGGCTGACAGTCTTAATCCCCATTTTACAGATGAGGGAACTGAGGCCCAGAGAAGTTAGGTGACTTGCCCAAAGTCATACGGCAGACAATTGGTGGACCCATGACCTCTGACTCCAAAGCCCATGCTCTTTCCACTGAGCCACGCTGCTTCTCCTTCTTCTAGCCACGTTAGACAGTACTTCTGCCCCTCGGGGAACGTCTTCCAACTGGCACTTGGCACATAGTGAGCGCTTAACAAATACCGCCATTATTAACAGACTGAGCGGATTGTTGAAGGTCCTAGGGAGCGCCATTTCGGTGTTGTTTTAGGAGGCTGGCATGCGACGGATGCCCGTCCCTCTTAAAGGCAAAACACTCTGCAGTCAGCCTGTTGTCTGATGAGTTGTCTTGAACTCACAATGAATCGATCGATCAGTCAATCAGTCAATGACTGTGTGCAGAGCACTGTACTAGTTGCTTGGAAGACTAGTCGACACATTAGAGTCCACAGATATGATCCCCACCTACAGCTCCTTGATCAGTTTTCAGCTGGTGCAGTGGATACATGTGAGCCCGTTGTTGGGTAGGGACTGTCTCTGTATGTTGCCAACTTGTACTTCCCAAGCGCTTAGTACAGTGCTCTGCAAACAATAAGCGCTCAATAAATACGATTAAATGAATGAATGATCATCCCTAATAAGAGGGGGAGAGATTCATTCATTCAATCGTATTTACTGAGCACTTACTGTGTGCAGAGCACTGTACTAAGCGCTTGGGAAGCACAAGTGGGCAACGCGACATCTCTCCCAAAGCACCCCACCTCCATCCGCAATTGTTCTGGTAGCGTATCCATCAAGTTTTCTCGGTAAAAATAAAGGAAGTGCCTCCTTCCACGCAGATTCATTCATTCGTTCATTCAATCGCATTTATTGAGCACTTACTGTGCGCAGAGCACTGTACTAAGCGCTTGGGGAGTACAAGCTGGCAACACATAGAGACGGTCCCTACCCGACAGCAGGCTCACGGTCTAGTACGGATTGTCCAGGGGAACAGACTTACCTGCCCATAGTTCCATGGAACGGGAGAGATCCAGTTCTTATTGCCTTGGTAGATGAAACCGTAGTCATTCATTATGTACTCCTGTCTCTGCGGCTCGCTGCTCATGTAGACGTCGTCCTCTGACAAAGAGAAAAGGAGCAGGGGCCACAGGGAGCACCGGGGTGGATACAAGTGATGGACACGGTCCCTGTCCCACGCGGGGCTCCCAGTCTCCATCCTCATTTTCCAGACGAGGTAACCGAGGCCCAGAGAAGGGAAGTGTCTCGCCCACGGCCACACAGAAGACGGATGGTGGGATTCAAAGCCGTGACCTTCCGACGCCCCGGCCCGTGCTCTATTCGCCACACCGTGCTGCTTCTCCCATGTCCGCCAGACTTCCCTGGCCCTGACTCTACTTCCCCGAACCCTCACGCCTCTCTTCCTGCTCCCAAATTGGCCACCTCTCCCCTTCCTCTGGCTCCGGCATATGCCCACTTGTCCCAGCACTGATGATGGCTTTCTCTGTAACTCAGCTGCAGGTTTCTAGTGTTGGTGTGGGGGCGAGTATGCACGTGTGCGTGAGCGCCTTAGTGTGCACGGAGTCTGTGTGCTTTTTGTGACCAGGCTGGGGCTACTGGCATTGAGTTCCTCTCTGGGTCAGCAGGTGGGTGCGGGGGTGGGAGGGCGGTGCTGAATAATAATAATAATAATAATAATAATAATAATAATAATAATAATAATAATAGTATTTGTTTAGCGCTTACTATGTGCCGTACTCTCTATCCGCTAGGCCATGTTCCTTCTGCCATAGGCAGAATGGAAACAGCTCAGGATGGAATCTAAGGTTTGAGGATCAGGATCATTTCCGTGAAAAGCAGCATAGCCTAATGGCAAGAACACAGGCTTGAGCGTCAGAGGACCTGGGTTCTAATCCCAGCTCTGCCGCTTCTTTGCTGTGTGATCTTGGGCGAGTCACTTTACCTCTCTGGGCTTCAGTTACCCCTTCTGTATCATGGGGATGAAGATTGTGAGCCCCGTATGTGACAGGGACGGCGTCCAATCTGATCATCTACCCCAGAGCTTAGTTCAGTGCCTGGCATATAGTAAATTCTATCGTATTTATTGAGCACTTACTGTGTGCAGAGCACTGTACTAAGCGCTTGGGAAGTACAAGTTGGCAACATATAGAGACGGTCCCTGCCCAACAGTGGGCTCACAGTCTAGAAATGGCCAACAGATACCGTTAAAATAAAGACCCCCCCACACCAGGGATCCCAGCTTTGTTCCACCTGACTGGTTCGACTAATGATAATAATAATAATAATAATGGCATTTATTAAGTGCTTACTATGTGCAAAGCACTGTTCTAAGCACTGAGGAGGTTACAAGGTGATCAGGTTGTCCCACGGGGGGCTCACAGTCTTCATCCCTATTATTCATCCCTATTTTACAGATGAGCGCGGTAACTGAGGCCCAGAAAAGTGAAGTGACTTGCCCAAAGTCACACAGCAGACAGTTGGCGGAGCCGGGATTTGAACCCACGACCTCTGACTCCAAAGCCTGGGCTCTTTCCATTGAGCCACGCTGCTGCTGCTGCTCGGGAACACGGGCCCGTACAATTCTCACAACCAATCCAGCACCTATCCATTGGTGCAGCTTTGTACTAACCGTGGGATGTAATCATCTTGGGCAACAATAATTTACAAAATAAGAAAAGTGAAAGGAAATAATGTAAAAATCAATCAGTAGGGTTTTTTTTAAGTGTCAACTGTGAGCAGAGCACTGTACTAAGAGCTTGGGAGAGTACAGTAGAAGTAACAGCTACATTAATCTGCCACTTAGCTGTGTGACCTTGGACAAGTCACTTCACTTCTCTGGGCCTCAGTTCCCTCACCTGTAAAATGGGGATGAAGACTGGGAGCCCCACATGGGACAACCTGATCACCTTGTAACTCCCCTAGTGCTTAGAACAGTGCTTGGCACATAGTAAGTGCTTAACATATACCAACGTTATTATTATTATTTTCTCGCTCTCAAGGAGCTTACGATTTAATGGGCCAGGCAAAACCATTAAAAATAAAATAGTGGGAAAAGGAGGAAGAACAAAGTTACAATGGGGAATAACAAGAATATAGAAAGATGGATGACTGAGCACTCGATACATTCCATCAAAAAGAATGACTACGTAATCACAATGGTATTTGTTAGGTGCTCACTATGGGTCAAGCACTGTTCTAAGCACTGGGGTAGATACAAGCTAATCAGGTTGGACACAGTCCCGTGTCCCAAAATCCCCATTTGGGGCTCCTAATCCCCATTTTACAGATGAGGGAACTGAAACAATGAGAAATGAAGTGACTTGCCCAAGGTCACACAGCAGACAAGTGGTGGAGCTGGAATTAGAACCCAGATCCTTCTGCTTCCCAGGCCCATGCTCCATCCCCACAAAAAAAAAAAAATTGTGGTATTTGTTAAGCGCGTACTATGTGCCAGGCCTATATTAAGCACTGTGGGCCTTGAAGTTTAGGGGCAGTGGGAATATAAGCAAATCAAGTTGAATAATAATAATAATAATGGCATTTAGTAAGTGCTTACTATGTGCAAAGCACTGTTCTAAGCACTGAGGAGGTTACAAGGTGATTAGGTTGTCCCACGGGGGGCTCACAGTCTTAATCCCCATTTTGCAGATGGGGTAACTGAGGCCCAGAGGAGTTAAGTGGCTTGCCCAAAGTCACACAGCTGACCATTGGTGGAGTCGGGACAGTAGACTGTTCACTGATATACGCCTAAGTCCCAAGGGTGTCCAGCACATAGTGCTTAGCAACAACAGAAATGTGACTGTCGGAAAACGAATCCGGGTATGCCTTCTGGAGGAGGTGAGCTTTCAGGAGAGCTTGGAAGATGGAGAGAGCTGCAGCCTGGAAGATTTGAAGCAGGGAAGGAGTGGAGCGAGGAAGATGTGGGAAGTAGGAGGGAGAGACTTTCGAAGCCGGCAATCCAGAATTTCTGCCGGACGTTACGGCAAATGGGCGTCTGAAGGAGAGTCTTCGAAAGTGTTGAAATGTGCTGAACGCCACCGAGTAAAGACGGTCTGGGCAGTAGAGTGCCGGACAGACCGAAGAGGAGAGAGTTTAGAGGCAGGGTGGTCGGTGAAGAGGCTGATGTAGAAATCTAGTCAGGAAACCACAGTCTTGAGGAGGGCAGGGACCAGAGAGGTGGAGCGGAGAGGAGGGATCCAGGAGGAAAAACCGGCAGGATTTAGCCAGAGACGGAAGATGGGAAGGGAGGAGGAATTGAGGCGGCACCGAGTTTCTGAGATGGGGAGGGTGGTGGCTGTGTTGAACTTGAGGCAATTTCCTGTCTGCAACAGGTAAGAGACAATAATAAATAATAATAACAATAATAATAATGGCATTTCTTAAGTGCTTACTATGTGCAAAGCACTGTTCTAAGCGCTGGGGAGGTTACAAGGTGATCAGGTTGTCCCACGGGGGGCTCCCAGTCTTAACCCCCATTTTACAGATGAGGGAACTGAGGCCCAGAGAAGTGAAGTGACCCGCCCAAAATCACCCAGCTGACAATTGGCGGAGCCAGGGTTTGAACCCATGACCTCTGACTCCAATACGGATTCTTTGTGAGGCTCTACTCTGAATCAGCATAGTCACCACCCGAAAAGTGGCTTTGGATTTTAAAAGTTCTTGGGCAATTGTTTCTTTCCACTGCCGGTGACCAGTCCTCCTGAAGACTGGCAGCCGTGACTTAAAAAAAAATGATGGTATTTATTAAGCGCTTACTATGTGCAAAGCACTGTTCTAAGCGCTGAGGAGGTTGCAAGGTGATCAGGTTGTCCCACAGGGAGCTCACAGTCTTAATTCCCATTTGACAGATGAGGTAACTGAGGCACAGAGAAGTGAAGTGACTTGCCCAAAGTCACAGCTGACTAGCAGGAAAGGCCGGGGCTTGGGAGTTAGGAGACCTGGGTTCTAATCCAGGCCCCACTTCTTCCCTTCTGTGTGACATTGGGCAAGGCTCTTAACTTCTCTGTGCCTCAATTTCTCATCTGTTAAGTGGGAATTACGTGCCTGTTCTCTTTCCCTGTAAGAGAAGGGAGTAAGGTCTCAATCGATACCATTCTGCCTTGCTGCAGGAGGGGAAGAATCCTCAGAGATCTGGGGTGGATGGGGAAGGCGCGGAGCAGACTGGGTGGATCTCGCTGGGTTCCCGTGCTGATTCGGAGTTGGCAGGGGATGGATACAGACCGGTGCCTCGGGAACAAGGCTGAGGATCCGGGCTTCCTGCATCCTGCCGCTCGTAGGTGGGAAAAACCCTGGAATGGTCAGCTTGGTCCCTGTCCAGGAAGGCCCACCTTCCTGCCAGGAGCATTTGGCCAAAAAGGCCCCAGGAGCAATCGGGCCGGACCAGCATAGAAAAATAGCCCTCAGTACAATGCTTGGCACATAGTAAGAGTGTAGCGTGGCTCACTGGAAAGAACACCGGCTTGGGAGTCGGAGGTCCTGGGTTCTAATCCCGGCTCCACCACTTGTCAGCTGTGTGACTTTGGGCAAGTCACTTCGCTTCTCTGGGCCTCAGTTACCTTCATCTGTAAAATGGGGATTAAAACTGTGAGCCCCCCGTGGGACAACCTGATCACCTTGTAACCTCCCGAGTGCTTAGAACAGTGCTTTGCACATAGTAAGTGCTTAACAAATACCATTAAAAAAAACACCGGCTTGGGAGTCGGAGGTCATGGGTTCTAATCCCAGCTCTGCCACTTCTCAGCTGTGTGACTTTGGGCAAGTCACTTCGCTTCTCTGGGCCTCAGTTACCTCATCTGGAAAATGGGGACTGAGACTGTGAGCCCCACGGAGGACAACCTGATTACCTTGTATCTCCCCAGCGCTTAGAACGGTGCTTGGCAAATAGTAAGCGCTTGACAAATGCCATTGTTATTATTAAGAAATTCCACCGTTGTTATTATCATTATGGTTATTATTAATAATCATACTAATAATCATCTTAATAAACTGTAAGCTATCCCTCCCCATGCTTCAACGGAAGCAATCGCACTGACAAAGCACTGCCTCTCTCTATCCTTCCTCCCCCCTCTGCCTCTGACTATGGTCTCCCGCGGTCCTTCGGCTTTCCGTCTCTATGTACATGTCTTGAGAAGCAGCGTGGCTCAGTGGAAAGAGCCCTGGCTTTGGGAGTCAGAGGTCATGGGTTCTAATCCCGGCTCCACCACATGTCCGCTGTGTGACCCTGGGCGGGTCACTTCACTTCTCTGAGCCTCAGTCACCTCATCTGTAAAATGGGGATTAAGAGTGTGAGCCCCGCGTGGGACAACCCGATCACCTTGTATCCCCCCCAGCGCTTAGAATAGTGCTTGGTACATAGTAAGCGCTTAACAAATGCCATCATTATTATTGTATATTTGGGGAGGAAGAGTTCTGAGCTGCGGCAGTCTAATCCAGTAGGAAGAGCGTAGGCCCGGAAGCCAGAGATCTGCGTTCTAAATCCCATCTCCACCACTGTGTGACCTTGGATAAGTCATTTAACTCCTCCGGGTCACAGTTTCTTTGTCTGTAAAATGGGGATTAAAAACCTTTTCTCCATTCCTCTTAGACTGTGAACGCTGGGTGGCAGATCGAATCGTCCTGTATCTACCCCAGCACTGAGCACAAGGCGTAATAGGCACTTAAAAAAGACCATCATCGATTGTATTATCGCAGCAGCCGTGGAGACTAAAAATTCTCCAGGCCTCAGGGTGGGAAATGGGCGTCACGTGTGGGCAGAGGGAAAGCCAGAATACAGACTTCTTCCTGTTCCTATTTCCGTGGATCTGTTCCCTCCTCTTTTCCCTTGTCCTCTTTCTCCTGCTCACCCTGTCCTTCCCTCCTGTCCAGTCCTGCCTCCTCACGGGGGTTGCGGGGGAGAGGGAAGCCCCGACAAGCCGCGCCTCGGCCCGGATTTTGGGTGTGGATCAGCGGAGGTCAGCCCCCTCATGCCAACCTTCCCAAACTCCTGTGCGAGGGTCAGTAGTCCTACTCCCTCGACTGAGTCCGGTCAACGGCCGGGCCCAACGGTACCTGGACACCACGGGTTGAAGAGCAAGACGAAAGTTCCCAGTCTGTAGGCCGTGACCGGGCCTCCCCTGGATTCGATGTGGATCTTCAGGCAGAACTGACCCACCACTGCCGTGGCCGGCGAACACAGGCTGATCTCCAGGGCCCGGGAGTTGCCGGCCTCTACGGCCGCTGTCCAGGCCCCCGGGGAGCCCGGCTCCCCCAGGTAGAAAATGGCTCGTGTCCCCGGGAGGCTCTCGGGCTTCAGACCTAGGAGAAATGGCATCTCAGGGGCCCAGTCCAGGTGGAAGCCCAGGCCGAAGGGGAGGGAGCTCAGGCTGGCCAAAACCAAGGCTGGTGGCAACTGTGGAGAGAGAGGAGAGGAAACCCCACTCTCCCACCCACCCGTGGGGTCTGGGGCTCACCCGTGTCGGCGATGAAGACGAGGCGGTCCGTGTCCGGCTGGAAGCCCCGGTTCCCGAAATACAGCGTGATGGAGAAAGCCTGGCCCCGGCGCACCACCAGCCGACCTGGGCCCATCTCCTCCGTGTGGTGCCGCGCGCTGTTCCGGGAATACTGGAAGTCGGTAAGGATCACCTCCAGCCCTGTTCGGGGGCAGACAACAGAGTCCCATCCCAGGCCAGCCCGGAACCTGGGCAACGGCCCCGCTCCCCAGCTCAGTTAGAGGCCCAGCTTCAACTGCCGCCGTGGTTCCCTGCTCACTCTCATTCCTGTTCCTGCTCCCTCTGCTCCTCCTTCTCCTCCTTTTTTTAAAAAAATGATATTTATTAGGCGCTTACTATGTGCCTGGCACTGTACTAAGTGTTGAGGTAGATAAAAGCTAATCAAGCGGGACATAATCTATGCCTCACGTGGGGCTCACAGTCTTAAATCCCCATTTTACCGATGAGGGAACTGAGGCACAGAGAAGTTAAGTGACTTGCCCAAGGTCACGCAGCGGGCAAGTGGCGAAGCTGGGATTAGAACTCAGGTCCACTAACTGTCAAGTCTATGCTCTTTCCTCTAGGCAATGCTGCTACTCCTCTAGTTCCTCCTCCTCCCACTCTTTCCTCTCCTCATCCGCTCCATCCTCCTTCTTCTTCCCCATCACCTTCTTCTTCTCAACCTTCTCCTTTTCCTCGTCTTCCTCTTCTTCCTCCTCCTCTCTCTCTTCCTCCTGTTCTTGATCCTCATCTTTTCTCTTCCTTCTTCTCAACCTTCTCCTTTTCCTCCTCTTCCTTTTCTTCCTCCTCCTCTCTCTCTTCCTCCTCTTTCTCCTCTTCTTGATCCTCATCTTTTCTCTTCCTTCTTCTTCTCAACCTTCTCCTTTTCCTCCTCTTCCTCTTTTTCTCCTCCTCTCTCTCTTCCTCCTCTTTCTCCTCTTCTTGATCCTCATCTTTCTCTGCTTTCTCCTCTTCCTTCTTCTCCTTATCCTCCTCCTCTTCCCCCTCTTTTATCCTTATCTGTTTTTATTAGGTACTTAATGTGTGGGGGACATCTGCTTCATCCAAAGCTAAACAGCATTTCTGAGTACACAGTAAACAACCTTAAAGGGGGTAAAGAGGCCTAACAGTTGCAAAAAGTCAGCAGGCATTTACTCCCTTCTCCCTAATTCCAACAGCTCCTGAAATGCTTTGCCTAAGGGGACTTATGATCTCAGAACCAGCTGGAGAGTTGTGCAGTATCACCAGTGAGTGCAAACACCGCAAAATACTACCCCTAAATGAAGCAGCGTGGCTCAGGGGAAAGAGTCCGGGCTTGGGAGTCAGAGGTCATGCGTTCAAATCCCGGCTCCGCCCCTTGTCAGCTGTGTGACCTTGGGCGAGTCACTTCACTTCTCTGGGCCTCAGTTCCCTCATCTGTAAAATGGGGATGAAGACTGTGAGCCCCACGTGGGACAACCCTGATTATCTTGTATCTCCCCCAGCCCTTAGAACGGTGCTTGGCACATAGTAAGCGCTTAATAAAATGCCATTATTATTATTATTACTCCTCCGCTCTCTTCTCTCAGCACTCCCCTGCTCACACTCTTCATTCCTCTCAAACTCACCTACCCCTTGTGCCTCATTCCGGTCTCCCTCGCTCTCAGTCCTCTGCTCCCTCCCTCCTTCCTGCCAGGAACTCTGTTCTCCTTCCCGTCCCCCAGACTCTAGCTCTACCCACGTTCAAAGCCCTTCCAAAATTCCTCCTCCTGCAGGAGGCCTCCCAGTATTCATTTTTCCTTTCCCCAGATCCTAACCTTCCAATTGCCACCTCAGCGCTTCTGTGCCAACTGTGTGCTAATCCTCCCGCAACCACCCGATGTATTTACATTACGACATATCCTACTATGTCAGCACATACCCATCTTCTCATCGATCTGTAAGTTGCTTTGTGTCCATCAGAGATCGTGTCTCTATCTCTATTGTAGTGAGAAACAATGTGTCCTAATAATAATAATTTTGGTATTTGTGAAGCGCTTACTATGTGTCAAGCACAGTTCTAAGCACTGGGGGAGATACAAGGTGATCAGGTTGTCCCACGTGCTGCTCACAGTCTTCATCCCCATTTTCCAGATGAGGGAACTGAGGCACAGAGAAGTGAAGCGACTTGCCCAAAGTCACACAGCTGATAAGTGGCGGAGTCAGGATTAGAACCCATGACCTCTGACTCCCAAGCCCGGGCTCTTTCCACTGAGCCACAAAAGAGCATAGGCCCAGGAGTCAGGGGACCTGGGTTCTAAACCCAGCTCTGCTCATTGCCTGCTGTGTGAACTGGGGCGACTCATTTAATTTCTCAGTGCTTCAGTTTCCTCATCTGGAAAATGGGGATTCAACGCCTTTTCTCCCTCCCTGCTCATACTGTGAGCCCACGTGGGATAGTGACTGTGTCCGTCATGATTACCCTGTATCTACCCCAGCACTTAGTATAGTGGTTGGCACAGAGTAAGTGCTTAACAAATATTATCATCACTACTAGTACTTCCCAAGCGCTTAGTACAGTGCTCTGCACACAGTAAGCACTCAATAAATATGATTGAATGAATGAATACTACTTATCTTCTCTGTACCTCAGTTTCCTCAACTGTAATACAGGGATTAAATACCTGTTTTCCCTCCTAAATTGAACGCGAGCCCCATGGGGGACGGGGACTGTTTCTAACCACCTAATTTGTATGTACCCCAGTGCTTTGAACAGTGCTTGACTCATAGTAAGCGCTTAACCAATACCATAATAATAATGCTTAGAACAGTGCTTTGCACATCATAACAATAATACTAATATTATCCAAGCACCCTGGGCACAGAAGCTGCTTAGTGAATGCTAACCCAGATCTCTGGCCAATACTGTTCCCTCCCCTCAACCAGGACAGACCCCCCCCCCCCCAGAAGCTTTCTAGAAACCCCCCTCTTCAAGTCCCCTCTAGATTGTAAGTCCCTTCAGGGCAGAATCATGTCGACTTTATTAGATTCTCCCAAGCGCTTAGTTCAGTGCTCTGCCCAACGTTCAGTAAACACCACTGATTGAGGATGCAGTCAGACCTGTGAAGGAGCGTGTCTGGGGGCCCTGTCCACCCTCGCCTCCCCTCCTGCCTAACAACCCCCCTGGCCACCTGGGCTGGTTGGTCACAGGCCCACCATCATCATCATCATCAATCGTATTTATTGAGCGCTTACTGTGTGCAGAGCACTGTACTAAGCGCTTGGGAAGTACAAGTTGGCAACATATAGAGACAGTCCCTACCCAACAGTGGGCTCAGGCAACGGCACCCAGAATGGGAGGGGCACAGACCAAGAACTGGTCTAGGGGAATAACTACCATCCTCCCCTCCTGCTGCCGAGAGGATCTGTCTCTTATTTCCCCTCTCTTCTATCCCCCCCTGCCCCCTTGGGCGATTTCTGGCCAAGCCCCCTTCTTCCCTACCTTCTGCCATGGCTGTAGTCGGCTCGGGCCTGGCTCAGCAGGGCCTGCACCCTCCGACTTCACCCCCTCGGCTCCGCGGGAGTCTGCGCCCTGTGGGAGGGCGGGTTAGGTAAGCCCGGTTTCTCCTGCTGATTCTGCAGTTCCTGACTGGTTTCGTGCCTCCCCTTGGGGTGTTCTGGGGTTCCCAGGAGGTGCGGAGCTGCCATCCCCGTCGCAGGACACCGTGGCCCTGTAGGGCCTAGAACAAGTTCCCCAAAAGGTGTCTCCCTGCGTACAGGTTGGCCCCGGCACTTGGCTCGCTTCCACGCCCCGCCTGGGCAGCTGCGCTAAACTGGAGTGAGGCCCTGGCTGGAAGTCAGGGGGCCTTGCCTGTCTGGGGTTGGGGAACAGATCCACCCTATCCTGGGCAGCCCCAGAAGGGAAAGGCTGCCCATCCGTGGAGCTAAAGGTGGCTTCAGAGCTCACCCAGGAGGGAGGGAGATTTGGGAGGCGAGAGGAGGACTCAGGGACACTCGGATTGGGAGAAGGCTGAAGGGATGGAGTGGAGAGTCATAAGATGGTCTCTGAGCGGAGAAGCCCAGGGAAAGACGGAAGGGAGAAGC
The DNA here is from genome assembly GCF_015852505.1 of Tachyglossus aculeatus. Lineage (NCBI taxonomy): Eukaryota > Metazoa > Chordata > Mammalia > Monotremata > Tachyglossidae > Tachyglossus > Tachyglossus aculeatus. The sequence continues at coordinate 1,052,594 of NW_024044828.1, forward strand.
CCTCGAGCAGTAAGTTGGCCCCAACCTTCAACATCAACAGTTTCTTCATGCTGTCTACCGGGAGGCCGTTCAGGCAGTAGGCAAAGTTACTGAGCTTGACTCCAAGCAATGAGGCAGCCATGAAAAGTCTATCTGTAGCCAAACGATCCCAGCATGGCCAATAGCTTGCAGCCCCTTATGATTCAGACGAGAGAGAGGCGCGGGGGAAACGCGGCTCAAACCTGTACTCAAGCTCTTCTTCAACATCTGGAACTCTGAGGAGATGTTGCAAGATCTAAAAGATCCCAGAGTTATCAAGGCTGTCACCAAGAAAGGTGAAAGATCAGACCTTGGTCAAGATGGAGGTGTTTCATTGCTCTCCACTGCTGGCGGGATCCTAGCTGTGGTCCTCTGGGACTGGTTCCTAAAGAAATCTCTTTGACTGCCTGCTTCCAGAATCACAGTGTGGCCGGGTGATTTAAAAAGTAGTAGAAGGAGGAGGAGGAGAAGGAGGAGGAGTTGTAGCAGTGAACTATATTCATTTATACTAAGGCAAAATTTCAAGGCGTGGGCAGGTTTATCTAGTTAACTCTACGACATCTCCGCTTGAGTGTCCTCCCACCACTTCAAGCTTAACATGTCCACAACTGAACTCCTTATCTTCCCACCCAAACCCTGAACCATCCTTCCTGTCTCAAAAGCCTTTAACCCTGGCGTATCCTAGACTCCTCTCTCTCATTCAACCCACACATTCAATCCATTGCTAAATCCTGTGGGTCCCACCTTCACAACACCGCTAAAATCCGCCATTTCCTCTCCATCCAAACTTTACCACGTTAATGCAATCATTATGGGATCAGCCTCCTTGCTGACCTCCCAGCCTCCTGTCTCTCCCCGCTCATTTTTCTACAAAAAACCTCGGGACGTCATCCCCTTCCTCAAAACACTCCAGCGATTGCCCATCCACCTCCATATCCAACAAAATCCCCTCACCGTCGGCTTTAAAACACTCCACCACCTAAGCCCTTTCTTACCTCATCTTGCTACTCTCCTTCTGCAATCCAGCCCACACACTTCTCTCCTCTAGTGCTAACTTTCTCACTGTGCTTCGCTCTCTCCTGGTCTCCGCCGACTCCTGGCCCACAGCCTGCCACTGGCCTGAAACGCCCTCCCTCCTCAAATCCAACAGATGATGACTCTCCCCACCTTCAAAGCCTTATTGAAGGCCCATCTCCTCCAAAAGGGCCCCCTTTCCTCTTCTCCCACTCCCTTCTTCATCACCCTGACTCGCTCCCTCTGTTCTTCACCCCCTCCCAGCCCCAAAGCACGTATGCACATATCTGTAATTTATTTATACGGATGCCTGTTTCCCCTCTCTAGACTGTAAACTTGTTGTGGCAGGGAATGGCTAATTATTGTATTGTATGTTCCCGGACACTTAGGAAAGTTCTCTGCACACAGTAAGCGCTCAATAAATACAACCGAATGAAAGAATGAATAGTGATAGAAGTAGTAGTAATAGTAGAAGCAGTAGTAGAAATGGTCGTGGAAGTAATAGTAGTAGTAGAAGTGCTATTTGGTTGAGTGATCACTTAAAGCAGTGCACTTTATAGACACTTGGGAAGTACAGAATAAAGAAACGACATGTTCCCTTGTCCACATGGGGCCTCGACCCTAAGTGGAGTGGGCCATGGAGGGGAACAAACGTGAAAACATTTGCAGAGGCAGTAAAAATAAATAATCGAAAACACAGATGAATAGGCATGAAGAGAGTTGAGGATGAGTTTGCTAAGCATACGAGTGCTAGAGCTGGATTTAAAGAGCGGAGTGTGCTGGGAAATTAATTGGAGAAGGTTTGTTTTGGAGGTGGGATTTTAGGAGGGATTTGAATGTGGGGATAGCTGCGGTTTGTTGAATTTGGGAAGAGGGGGAGTTCTAAGGCAGGGCCGTAGCCCGAGCAGAGGGATGGAGGAAGAGTTGAGAGTGACGTACAGCAGGAAGGTTGGCTTTGGGGATTGGCTGCCACATCAAGTTATGGCCCCATCTCCCGCCTACAATTGCTTTCCAAACTCCTCCAACAGGTTGTTTATGTCCATTGCCTCCACTTACTCTCTCCCAGCTCATCCCTCATCCCTCTGAAATCTAGTTTCCACTCCCTCCACTCCACTGAAATTTCTTTCTCCAAATTTCCTCCTCCTCACCAAATCTAAAATATTCCACTCCGGTCTAAGCGTCCTTGACCTCTCGGCTGTCTTTTTCACTTCGGTCTACCCCCCTTCACCTAGAAACACTGTCTAACCTTGGATTTTCTGACACGGTCCTTTCTGGGTTCTCCTCCTACCTCTGTGGCTGTTCTTTCTCAGTCTCTTTCACAAGGTCTTCCTCTGCCTCCCACCCTCTAATTGCCCCTCAAAGGTAAATTCTGGGTCAATCTATCTCACTCCCTTGGAGAGCTGGTCTGTTCTCTCAGCTTCAGCCCTTAGACAGATGGCTCCCAAATCTAACTCACGAATCCTGGCATCTTTCCTCTGCAGTTTGGCATTTCCCCCTGTCTAGGAGATTTCTACTTAGACATCCTGCTGACACCTCAAGCTCAACACGTCCCAAACCGAACTCTTTAACTTCCCTCCTAAATCCTCTCTTCCTCCTGATTTTCCCGTTACTGTTGACAACACCGCTATCTTTTGAATCGCTCAGGGCCGACATCCTTCACGTTATCTTTGACTCGATTATCCTCGAATTAGAGTTCAACTTGTCACCAGATCCGAGCAGTTCTCCCTTCCGCACACTTCCAAAATCTACATCTGAACTGACACCCTGCCAGTCCTAACACTTGTCATATCCCAATTCAACTTCCCCGTCAGCTTCTTCATAGAGTTCTCTGCTTCCAAACTTTCTCCTCTCCAGTCCAATTGTCAGTCCACCATGATAAAACACCTAAAACACGAGAATCTTTAGGATCCCTTTACCAAACCAGGCCTTCAAAAGGAATAAACGAGGTGTGGAATCTGGCCAGAATGCGAAAAGGAACCCTGTCTATTTTGAAGAATTATAAAACTCGGATTATATCTACTCATAAATAATATTTAATTGGAGATACCCTGGAAAAGAAAGCGAGAAAGTAAATTCCAATAGAGATTGAAAACCACGAACTATGATTTACACAGAAAACAACTTCAAAAATAGATCACTCCTCTCAAGGCTACCTCTCCTGAGCCTCATTCTCCTCTCTCTCGCCATTGTTCACACCCTTCCGCTGCCAGGAACTCCCTCCCCCTTTAATAATAATAATAATGATGATGATGGCATTTATTAAGCGCTTACTATGTGCAAAGCACTGTTCTAAGTGCTGGTGGGGGGGATACATGGTGATCAGGTCGTCCCACATGGGGCTCACAGTCATAATCCCCATTTTCCAGATGAAGTAACTGAGGCTCAGAGAAGTTAAGTGACTTGCCCAAGGTCACACAGCAGACATGTGGCGGGGCCGGGATTCAAACCCATGACCTTTACACCTGGAAGACCACTGCTCTCCCCATCTTCAAGGCCCTTCTGAAATCGCATCTCCAGATGGCCTTTCTGGATTAATGTCTTACCTCCCCATTCATTCATTCATTCAATCATATTTATTGAGCGCTTACTGTGTGCAGAGCACTGTACTAAGCGCTTGGGAAGTACAATTTGGCAACATATTGAGATGGTCCCTACCCAACAGTGGGCTCACAGTCTAGAAGGGTGGGCTCTTACCGCCCTTCCACATCACCTAATCAGTGGTATCTATTGCATGCTTACCATGTGCATAGCACTGTACTAAACACTTGGCGCTCTACTTCCATGCTCACCGCCCCCTCTCCTGAAGCTCTTACCAACAAATCTTGATATGTTTTGCTTCCCCTACACATAATTTATTGTAGTTTTAGTTTCTGTCTCCCCCGCTAAATTGTAAGCTCCTTGAGAGGGGATCATGTCTACTGCTGTCTCTCTTTGCACTCTCCCAAGTACAGTGCTTGTCACGGAATAAATGCTTAATAATTTTGTTTTGTTGTCTGTCCCCCCCCTTCTAGACTGTGAGCCCGCTGCTGGGTAGGGACCATCTCTATATGTTGCCAACTCGTACTTCCCAAGCACTTAGTACAGTGCTCGGCACACAGTAAGCGCTCAATAAATACAATTCATTCATTCATTCATTCAATTGTATTGAATGAATGAAATGAATGAATAAATACCATTGATGGGTAGGGAGGAGGGAAGAGAGCAAGTTGGGGAGTAGTAGGTGAAAAGAGCAGAGCATCATTAATAATAATAATGATGACATTTATTAAGTGCTTACTATGTGCAAAGCACTGCTGTAAGCGTTGGGGAGGTTACAAGGCGATCAGGTTGTCCCATGGGGGGCTCACAGGGTAAGCGGTAAGGTGGGTTAGTTGGTGGAGACTTTAAAGCCGACTGTGAGGAGTTTTTGTGAGGATCAAGAATCAGGGAGTCAGCGGAGGGTTCTGGGGAGAAGCGAGATGTGGGCTGAAAGATACCCCGGGAAGATGAGCGGCATGGTTGGCGAGTGAAAAGAGCTCAGGCCTGCGAGTTAGAGGACGTGGATACCGATCCCACCTCTGCCAACTGCTTGCTGGGTGAAATTCTCATTTATTTTACTTGTACATATCTATTCTATTTATTTTATTTTGTTAATAGTTTCGTTTTGTTCTCTGTCTCCCCCTTCTAGACTGTGAGCCCACTGTTGGGTAGGGACCGGCTCTATATGTTGCCAACTTGGACTTCCCAAGCTCTTAGTCCAGTGCTCTGCACACAGTAAGTGCTCAATAAATACAATTGATTGATTCAGTTTCCTCAACTCCAAAATGGAGATTCCACACTGGTTCTCCCTCCTATTTAGACCGCGAGCCCTAAGTGGGGCAGGGACGGCGTGCAAACTGCGGGGTGAGGAGGCTGATGCAACAGCCCGGCAGTGATGCGACCAGAAGCCGTACCAGGGTGGTAGTGGTTTCGGTAGAGAGGAGGAGGCGGATCAGGGAGGTGCTGTGTCAGAAGAACCACAGGGCTTTGGCATGTGAGAGATGAAAAATGGCAAGGAGTTGCGTATGCAACCGAGGGCTTGTAGGGCAGGGAGGGTGGGGCGTTGCGGGCCGAGATTGGAAAGTCCTGCCTAGGTTTAGGAGGGAAGATGGAGCGTTTGTTTGGGACGTGATGAGTTGGGAGCACCAGCAACGGCCATCCAAGTGGAGACGACGCCTTGGATCCAGGAAGGGGAAGAACTGCACGTCGGCTGAGAGGTTGGGGATGATCGATCGGATTCACCGAGCGCGGACTGTGTGCGGGGCACTGTGATAATAATAATAATGATGGTGTTTGTTAAGTGCTTACTACAGGCCAAGCACTGTTGTAAGCACTGGGGGGATACAAGGTGATCAGATTGTCCCTTGTGGGGCTCCCAGCCTTCATCCCCATTTGACAGATGAGGTCACTGAGGCCCAGAGCCCCCTCTGAGACACAGACTGTGTCCAATCTGATTACCTGTATAATAATGACGATGGTATTTGTTAAGAGCTTACTGTGTGCCAGGTGCTGTACTAAGCACTGGGGTGGGTACAAGCAAATCGGGTTGGACCCAGTCCCTTGTCCCCCTTGAATCCCTATTTCACAGGTGGGGGAACTGCTGCTCAGAGAAGTTAAGCGACTTGCCCAAGGTCACACAGCAGACAAGTGGCACGGCTGAGTGGAAGAGCAGAGCAGAGTGGAAGCGGCGTGGCTCAGTGGAAAGAGCCCGGGATTGGGAGTCAGAAGTTGTGGGTTCAAATTCCGGCTCCGCCACTTGTCAGCTGTGGGACTTTAGGCAAGTCACTTCTCTGGGCCTCAGTTATCTCAACTGTAAAATGGGGATTAAGACTGTGAGCCCCCCGTGGGGCAACCTGATCATCTTGTAACCTCCCCAGTGCTTAGACAGTGCTTTGCACATAGTAAGCGCTTAATAAATGCCATCATTATTATTACCCCAGTGCTTAGAAGCCCGTTGTTGGGTAGGGACCGTCTCTATATGTTGCCGAATTGTACTTTCCAAGCGCTTAGAACAGTACTCTGCACACAGGAAGTGCTCAATAAATATGATTGAATGGATGAATAAATGAACAGTGCTTGGCACATAGTAAGCGCTTAACAAATGCCATTATTATTATTGTTATTATTATTAGCTGGGATTAGAATCCATTACCTTCTGACCCCCAGGTCTGTGCTGTATCCACTAAGCCATGCTGTTGTATGTACCCCAGCACTTAGTACAGTGCCTGGCACATAGCAAGCGCTTCACAAATACCACAAATTACGAAGAAACAAAACCCCGCAAAATGCTGACTAGCCCTTGTATCTATTCCAGTGCTCAGTAGCCTGCCTGGAGCATAGTAAACGCTTAACAAACACCCTGAAAAAGGAGAGAGATTTGAGGGGTGGGAAGGGGGGTGGGCATTAGAGATTGCTTCATATAGAGTGGAGAAGCTGTGTGGGTCAATGGAAAGAGCCTGGGCTTTGGAGTCAGGTCCTGGGTTCAAATCCCGACTCTGCCACATGTCAGCTGGGTGACTTTGGGCAAGTCACGTCACTTCGCTGGGCCTTATCTATCCTGACCCTGCCAACTGTCAGCTGTGTGACTTTGGAAAAGTCACTCAACTTCTCTGGGCCTCAGTTCCCTCATCTGTAAAATGGGGATTAAAATTGTGAGCCCCCTGATCATCTTGTAACCTCCCCAACGCTTAGAACAGTGCTTTGCACATAGTAAGTGCTTAACAAATACCATCATTGTTATTGTTGCTGTTAAAATGGGGATGAAGACTGGGAGCCCCGCGTGGGACCACCTGATCGCCTTGTAACCTCCCCAGCGCTTAGAACAGTGATTTGCACATAGTAAGCACTTAATATCTGCCATTATTATTATATTATTATTATTACATAACTGGGGGAAAGGGAGGAGGAGGCGGCTAGATGCGGGAGAGTAATGCAATGCTTTTGCCTGGAGGTTGTTAAGCTTAAGATGAAGCCCAGATAACATTGACTGTCATAAAGACGGCAACTCTGTTGCAGCATCCCAGGCCCCGACGGGTTCACAGAGAGGTTGTTGCCCTTTCAATGGAGCCCAGCCCCAACTAACTGACCTGGATCCAAAATTCAGGCTGTACCATGCCAGGGCCGAGGTGACTTGTTTGGCTGCTGTCAGCGTGTCCTTTGGGTTGCGTGCCTGCTTATCTCTCTTTATAAAAAATTGTTATTGCATTGTTAGTATTATTACACGGTTAGAGCTTCGTACGTGCCAGACGCTGAAATAAATTGGGCTAATTATCATAGTAAATAATACTCTAATTATTTATTTATTCTATTTATTTATTTATTTACTCCATTTTACTTGTACATATTTATTCTATTTATTTTATTTTGTTAATATGTTTTGTTTTGTTGTCCATCTCCCCCTTCTAGACTGTGAGCCCGCTGTTGGGTAGGGACCGTCTCAGTATGTTGCCAACTTGGACTTCCCAAGCTCTTAGTACAGTGCTCTGCACACAGTAAGCGCTCAATAAATACGATCGAATGAATGAATGAATGAATAATAACAATGATCAATCAATCGTATATATTGAGCGCTTACTGTGTGCAAAGCACTGTACTAAGCGCTTGGGAAGTACAAGTTGGCAACATAGAGAGACAGTCCCTACCCAACAGTGGGCTCACAGTCTAATGATGATGGCATTTGGTAAGCGCTTAATATGTGCAAAGCATTGTTCTAAACGCTGGGTTAGACACAAAGTATTAGTAATAATAATAATACTATTACTAATAGTATTATTAGTTATAATAATAATGGCATTTGTTAAGCAGTTACTATGTGCAAAGCACTGTTCTAAGCACTGGGGTAGACACAAGGTGATCAGGTTGTCCCACGGGGGGCTTACAGTCTTCATCCCCATTTGACAGATGAGGAAACTGAGGCCCAGAGAAGTGAAGCGACTTGCCCAAAGACACCCGGCTGACAAGTGGCGGAGCCGGGATTTGAACCCATGACCTCTGACTCCCAAGCCTGGGCTCTTTCCATTGAGCCACACTGCTTCTCCTGGTGGGAGGGTCGTTTGTGTGTTTGTGTGTGTGTGTGCAAATGCGTGTCCACCCTGCTGTGTACCAGTGTGTGTATCTTGGTTGGTGTGTGTCTTAGTATGCTTATCCTGGTATGTACTTGTGTGTATCTTGGTTGGTGTGTGTCCTACTGTGCTTATCCTGTTGTGTACTTGTGTGTATATTATCATAATATAGTATTATATAATAATAATATAGTACTATATTATTATATAATATAGTAATAATACTATTACTGATATTCTTAGTAATAATACTATTACTTATAGCTTATAGTATTCTTAGTAATAATGCTATTATAGCTTATAGTATTCTTAGCAATAATACTATTACTAATAGTATTCTTAGTAATAATAATCATAATGGCATTTGTTAAGCACTTACTATATGCAAAGCACTGTTCTAAGCGCTGGGGAGGTTACAAGGTGATCAGGTTGTCCCACAGGGGGCTCACTGTCGTAATCCCCATTTTACAGATGAGGGAGCTGAGGCCCAGAGAAGTGAAGTGACTTGCCCAAAGTCACACAGCTGGCAATTGGCGGAGCCAGGATTTGAACTCATGACCTCTGATTCCAAAGCCTGTGCTCTTTCCACTGAACCACACTGCTTATTTATTATTATTATTATTATTATTATTATTATTATTATTATCCTGTTCTTTGCGCGTATGTGTCCCAGTGCACGGACAGTGTGGCATAGTGGAAAGGGCCCGGGGTTGGGAGTCAGAGGTCGTGAGTTATAATAGTAATAATAATAATAATTTTGGTATTTGTTAAGTGCTTACTATGTGCAAAGCACTGTTCTAAGTGCTGGGGGGATACAAGGTAATCGGATTGTCGCAAGTGGGGCTCACAGTCTTAATCCCCATTTTCCAGATGAGGGAACTGAGGCCCAGAGACGTTAGTGACTTGCCCAAAGTCACACAGCTGACAATTGGTGGAGCTGTGATTCAAACCCTTGACCTTTGATTCCAAAGCCTGTGCTCTTTCCACTGAGCCACACTGCTTCTTTATTATTAATATTATTATTATTATTATCCTGTTCTTTGCATGTATGTGTCCCCATGCACGGACAGTGCGGCAGAATGGAAAGGGCCCAGGGTTGGGAGTCAGAGGTCGTGGATTCTAATCCCGGCTTCCCCACCAAGCAGCTGTGTGACTTTGGCAAGTCACTAGACTTCTCTGTGCCTCTGTTCCCTCATCTGGAAAATGGGGATGAAGACTGTGAGCCCCACGGGGGACAACCTGATGACCTTGTCTCCACCCCAGCGCTTAGAACAGTGCTCGGCACATAGTAAGCACTTAACGATTACCATCATTATCATTATATTATTATGGACTCTAGTTGTATATGTATGTGTGTGTGAGAGAGAGAGAGGCTGCTCCTAGAGAGCCCTGGACTTTGCGAGCCTCAGTGTCCACCCTGATTCTAATCTACACATCAAGCAAGAACTCCTCACTCTCGGCTTCCAGGCTGTCCATCCCCTCGCCCCCTCCTCCCTCACCTCCCTTCTCTCCTTCTCCGGCCCAGCCCTCACCCTCCGCTCCTCTGCCGCCTCTCACCTCCTCACCGGGCCTCGTCCTCTCCCGTCCCGTCGTCGACCCCGGCCCGCGTCCTCCCCCTGGCCCGGAATGCCCTCCCTCCACACATCCTCCAAGCCGGCTCTCTTCCTCCCTTCAAAGCCCTACTGAGAGCTCACCTCCTCTGGGAGGCCTTCCCACACTGAGCCCCATTTTTCCTCCCTCTCCTCCTTCTAGACTGTAAGCCCGCTGTTGGGTAGGGACCGTCTCTATATGTTGCCAACTTGTACTTCCCAAGCGCTTAGTCCAGTGCTCTGCACACAGTAAGCGCTCAATAAATACGATTGAATGATTGAATCCCCCCACCCTACCTCCTTCCCCTCCCCACAGCGCCTGTATATATGTTTGTACAGATTTATGACCCTATTTATTTTACTTGTCCATATTTACTATTCTATTTATTTTGTGAATGATGAGCATTTAGCTCTAATTCTATTTGTTCTGATGACTTGACACCTGTCCACATGTTCTGTTTTGTCATCTGTCTCCCCCTTCTAGCCTGGGAGCCCATTGTTAGGTAGGGAACGCCTCTATATGTTGCCACCGAGCGCTTAGTACAGTGCTCTGCGCACACTAAGCGCTCGATAAATACGACTGAATGAATGAATGACTGACTCTGGGGGCCAGAGGAAGCCCGGCTCTGTTCTGGGATCTGAAAGCCTCGTAGGCCGGAGTGGGCTCCCCTGCCCCTGTGAAGCCAGGTTTGGCGTCGGAGTACAGGAGACTCCCTACTTCCCTCGCCCTGAGCCAAGCAGCAGCAGCAGCGATGGCCAGAGTGGCCATCCACCTGGACTTCCAGATGGACACTTTTCCACGCTGCCCTGCCCGCGGCCCAGCTCTGGTACGGAGCTGCTTCTGGATTCCACGGCTCGGCCGTGGGCGCTAGATCTCACTCGCACCTGGTGGGAGAGCGCAATGGGTCCGGAACAGTTTGGGGTTCCCAGGAGGTCCCCTGAGAAACACTGTCGGGCTGTGTGAAATTGGCATACTTCTGCAAGGGGCGGATGGGCTGGGGTGCCGAACCCCCAGTGCGATGCCAGTGATGTCACACGCTTCCTCGCCCAGGGTCCGTGTGGGCCTCGGGGGCTGCTCTAATGAGGCTAGTGTTCCCGGGGTAGGCGGGAAGCGTGGCCCTGGCCCCCAAAGATAGCAGAAGTGTATACAGTGTGTGTCCTGGGGACACTGGTGGGTTGGAAGAGGGAGGGCTGGTCAGAGCAGAGGGAGCAGGGGAAGGGAACATCCTTGGCACGTCCCCCTCCTTCGCCCTCTCCCCTCTTCTAAGTAGGGCAGAGGAGTTTGCGGTTTGTCGCAGATACGGGAGACCCCGGAGAAGGGAGGGGTGAAGGTGTGGAGCGCTTTTTAGGGAGGGAGATGGGGTCATTGGGGTGTTTCAGGGGGGCTGATGCCCCTGGATAAAGGTATGGAAGGCTTCCATCTTCCTGCCTCCTTGCAAGCGAAGGCCACTGCTGGAGCCCTGTCTGGCCTGCTCCTTCCCGTGCAGCAGCCCCCGTCCCTTTCATCCCCCGCACTCAGCCCCTCTACTGCTACACACTCCTGATGGCCATGGAGCAGGGGCAGGGGCAGGGAAGACACTGAGCCTGACTTCCAGCTGAGCTGGAGGGGGGCACAAAGACCCTAGAGCACGTGGGAGGGTGTCTCAGGGGGTCTCCCTGGAAACACAGGCTAAGATCCTGCAAAGTTGCAATAGTTTCCCAGAGCGGTGGTTACTATGAGGTCATTTTGTCACACTGCTTGTGTTGCGGTGACTCTTTGGTGGGAAAACAGAAGCGGACCAGAAAAGATGGGACTGGGCATCTGCTGGCTGCAGCTAGACAGTGAGAGGACTTTATCTTTGCAGTAAAATAGATTGTGAAGCAAGACAAAGCTCTGAAATCTCGTCAGCTTCAAGGTTAACAGGCCTGCCCCTCTGGGTAACCATGACCAGACGAACATGCCAAGATCATGACAAGTCCTCTTTACTAAAGTATCCCACATGCTGGAGTGCACCATCCCAGCATAATCCAGTAGCCTGAGTCCCTTTGGCCTTTCATAGCCAAAGAAATCCAAACTCCCACATGCTTCCCGAACTCTTCCCCTTAGTTCCCAGTCCGAGTTCGGCAGGATGAGCAAGTCCCGCCTTCCTTTAGATGACATAGACAGGAACGTGCTGGACTATATTCTCAAAGGAATTCTTCTGCTGGTATAAACGGTGCTCTGCACACAGTAAGCGCTCAATAAATACGATTGAATGAATGAATGAATGAAATAGTATTGATTCCTCTGCCTTTTTATGAGAGTTTGCAGAATCCTCGCACGTCTGCTGGCGTGTGAACCTTCAGGTGACCAGGTTGTCTGCCCTGGACTGACGACGCAGACTCGGTTCAGGTATCGTCCACTTATTATTCCGCACCTGGCACGGGCCGTATGCCCTGCGGCCCCCTGGACCAAGGGTAACAAAAGCCACCATCCCAAAGAAGCTTGGTCCGAATGCTGGAGGACAGCAATTACGAAGAAGCAGAAGATTCAGGAAAACTCAATGTCTCTGCTCATTCTCCAGCCACCTGGCTGGGAGGCAGGGGCTTTGGGTTTGTAAGAGACCCTGGTATGTTGTCAGTGGAGGGTGGTTGTTGGTAAGAGTGGCCTGTGATGTCATGTGTGACTGCTTGTCAGGAATAGGGGAGGGCCACCAGAGCCAACCCATCCCCACAGGCCTGGCTATCCAGGCAAGGTCAACGCTCAGGAAACAGGAAGCAGATCCTGAGCTGGAGTGACCAGGACAGGACTTCCAGGGGTCGGCGACCTCCTCCGTGGCTGGAGCGGCCGATGGGGTTGGAGTCAGGGCCAGGACGAGGTGCTGGAAAAGGGCAGAACGCAGATCCCGTCCCAGTCCCACCTTGTGCCGCAGGCCTCCAGGCCTCGACCCTCATGCTCCTGGAGGGACGGGGCGGGCATGTTGGCTGTCGTTCCAAAGCCCAACAAGGAAAACAGGACAGGGAAACGAAGCTGGGGAAGGGTTGGACTATCAACGGGAATTGTGATGTCCCTAGCTCCTGGAGGTTGTCTGGAGGCTGCGAGGGGACTTGCTCCTTAATTATAATAATAACGATAATGATGGCATTTATTAAGCGCTTACTCTGTGCAAAGCACTGTTCTAAGCGCTGGGGAGGTTACAAGGTGATCAGGTTGTCCCACAGGGGGCTCACAGTCTTCAGCCCCATTTTACAGATGAGGGAACTGAGGCCCAGAGAAGTGAAGTGACTTGCCCAAAGTCACCCAGCTGACAACTGGCAGAGCCAGGATTTGAACCCATGACCTCTGACTCCAAAGCCCGGGCTCCTGTCCACTGAGCCACGCTGCTTCTCAGAGAAGCTTCTCCTTGTGGCTGGGGAGGCTTGGGATGGGAGAAGAGGGAAGGCAGAAGCGCAGGGAAGATGGAGGAGAAATGGGTGGCTCTTCCACTCCTCCTTGATCCCTGAAAACACGGAAGTCTGATTCCAGGCCCCGGGGGAGCAGGGGGAGGAGGAGGTGGGAGTGGGGCAGAGGAGGAGGGGGAGCAGGGCGAAGAGGGGCTCAAGGGGAGGACGTTGGGTGTCCGCCGGTCGGATCCGGAGCCACGGAGATGCCCTCAAAGCCTTTGATCTCCTTGATTTCATTGCTGGTTAGGAGTGCCTGCAGCTGCCGGGGCCCAGCTTTCAGAGGGAAGATTGCCAGCTCAACCACGGTGGTACTGCCAGGCTCCAGGGTGCCCAGCCTGGGGTCAGGAGGAAAAGAGACGGCTCGTGAAGCCCAAAAGATCGCAAAGTTGATCTTTCGGCTGTGGAGATCGCGGCATCTGGGCTGGCACAGGTTTGTCGGTTTCTAGGAGCTCCTCTTCCTCCTTCCTCCATCTCCTCCTCCCCTTTCAACCTGCTCCTCCTCTCTGTCCCTGTCCCCTTCCCTTCCCCTCCTCCTCCTCACCCCTCCCTCTGCCTTTCCCGCCTGCAATCCCTCCCCGCCATCTCCCCTCCCTTCCCTCTCTCCCCTTCTTAATGATAATAATAACAACAATCATGGTGTTCGTTGAGTGCTGACTATGTGCCTGGCACTGTTCTAAGTGCTGGGCGGATACAGGCAAATCAGGTTGGACCCAGGCCCTGTCTCAGGTGGGACTCACAGTCTACACTTTACAGGTGAGGTAACTGAGGCCCAGAGAAGTGAACTGACTTGTCCAAGGTCACGCAGTGGACAAGTGGCAGAGCGGGATTGGACCCTACAACCTTCCAACTCCCAGGCCTGGGCTCTACCACTATGCCATGCTTTCCCTCCTTCTCCTCCCACTTTCCTCCTTCTCTCCCTTCCCCTTCCACCTCCTCTGGCTCTGCCCCAAGCCCCCTCCTCAGCCAGGCCCGGCTCTGGAGGTGCAGAGCGGAGTTGGAGATGCCAGGCCCCTCCCCGCGCCATCCAGGGACACTCACACAGTGGACACCAGTCCCTCCACCAGGCCGCTGCCCTCCAGCTCCAGTGAGCAGCCAGTCAGCGCTTCGGGCTGAGTGTTGGTGAAGCGGATGGAGACCCCCAGGCGTTGGCCCACCACAGCCCGGCCGGCCACCTGCGCGGGGAAGAGGCGACGTGAGGCCGGTCCTCAGAGCCCACCGCTCCTTCTGGCCCCATCGCCCACCCCGCCCAAGACGGGGAGACGCTCTCCAACCCCAGTGGCCTCCTCCCTGCCGCACCTCTGCTGCCCTTCCCCTGCTCTCTGTTGGGCTGAGATCATCATGGCCTCTGCTGGGTCCCTCCCTCTTAAGGTCAGGGGAGGGAAACTGATTCCAGACTCCCCAGCTGTGCTCCCTGCTGGCTCCAAAATTTGCTCCAACCTCCTTTGGAGGAGTAATAATAATAATAATAATGGCATTTATTAAGGGCTTGTGCTAAGCACTGGGAAGGTTACGAGGTGATCAGGTTGTCTCACGGGGGGCTCACAGTATTAATCCCCATTTTACAGTTGAGGTAACGGAGGCACAGAGAAGTGAAGTGACTTACCCAAAGTCACCCAGCTGACAATTGGCAGATTTGAACCCACAACCTCTGACTCCAAAGCCCTGGCTCTTTCCACTGAGCCATGCTGCCCTCCAAACTTCTGCAGGCGAGGCTCTCCCCGTCTACCTCCTCCCACACTTCCTCTCCCTTCTCTGGGTGCTGTGTGAAGGTCCGGCTTGGGCGCTGCCACCTCCCCAGGGCTCCGACCACCCCACCCCTCTCTGCCCATGCCCGGTTCTGCCCACCCTCTGGCCAAACTCAGGCCCCTCTGAATGCAGCTAGATTTCTGGACGCCGAGACTGGGTGGGAAGGGAAGTGGGTGGAGAGAGGGAGCAAGAAAAGAGAAGAAGGGAGGAAGGCTAGAATCATTGACCTGCTTTGAGGAAGCCACCCTCTCTGGGTCTGTGTCCTCTGTACAATGGACAGAATCAAACTCTCCCCTAGCGTCCCCCTTCTGGCAACCAGCACCCAAGGAGGAGGAAGGGGAGAGGTGGAAGAGGGAGAGAAAAGGAAGGACAAAGAACCGAAGACAGAGCCAGAAAGGTGAAAGAGGGGACAGGGTAGTTGGAGGAGGAAGGGGAGAGGTGGGAGAGGGAGAGAAAAGGAAGGACAAAGAACCGAAGACAGAGCCAGAAAGGTGAAAGAGGGGACAGGGTATTTGGATGCCGTTGACGGGTGACGTCCAGAGCTCAGTTCTTCATTCCGATCGGTGGAACAGACCGTTTTAGGGGAGGGGATTCTTCGGGAGGGGTGGAAGTCAGAAAAGGGACCACAGAGTCCCTGGAGTCAGGAGAGGCAGACTTCACTTCTCTCCCCAAGTCTGGGGGGTTGAGGGAGTTTCCTGACCTGAGGAAGGGCCCTTCTGGGCCTGGCTCTGCCCGGAGCAGGGCCTGCTGGGGTATGGGAAGCTGTGGGAGTTGGAAGTGGAGTGGCTAGCTTAATAATAATAATAATAATAATAATAATAATGGCATTTATTAAGCGCTTACTATGGGCAAAGCACTGTTCTAAGCGCTGGGGGGATACAAGGTGATCAGGTTGTCCCACGGGGGGCTCACAGTCAAGCCCCATTTTACAGATGAGGTGACTGAGGCCCAGAGAAGTGAAGTGACTTGCCTAAGGTCACACAGCTGACAATTGGAGGGGCCGGGATTTGAACCCACGACCACTGACTCCAAAGCCCGGGCTCTCTCCACTGAGCCACGCTGCTTCTCTTGGCACCTTCGCTTCCATCTGATCCCCAGGCCAGGCTAGGTGGAGGTGCCAGTATGCAGTGGGCACAGACCATGGGTGGTCTTGGCAGGGGGCGGCCCCGGGATCAATCTGGGAGCCCCACAGTTGCTCCACAGTTGCAAACCGAGTTAAAAGTGAGGGTGGAAACTGGAAGCGGCAAATCCTGAGCCGGACTGGGCTGGGCTGGGCCGCTTCTGGAATTGGACTGGGCTGAGGCGGATCCGGGCCGGCTCCGGCGCTGGGCTGGGCTACGCTCAGATTGGGTTGAGACTGGGCTGGGTTTGCCCCGGGTCTAGGCTGAGTCTGGAGCCTGTAAACTCGTTGTGAGCAGGGGACGTGTCTGTTTGTTGTTTTTGTTGTACTCTCCCAAGCGCTTAGGGCAGTGCTCTGCACACAATAAGCTCTCAGTACATATGAGTCCCCATTCTAGACTGTGAGCCCGTTGTTGGGTAGGGACCGTCTCTATATGTTGTCAACTTGTACTTCCCAAGCGCTTAGTCCAGTGCTCTGCATACAGTAAGTGCTCAATAAATACAACTGAATGAATGAGAGAAGCAGCGTGGCTCAGCGGAAAGAGCCCGGGCTTTGGAGTCAAAGACCGTGGGTTCAAATCCTGGCTCCACCACTTGTCAGCTGGGTGACTTTGGGCAAGTCGCTTCACTTCTCTGGGCCTCAGTTCCCTCATCTGTAAAACGGGGCTGAAGACTGTGGGACAACCTGATCACCTTGTAACCTCCCCAGCGCTTAGAACATAGTAAATGCCATCATTATTATGATGATGATGATTATCCCCCTTCTAGATCGTGAGCCTGTTGTTGGGTAGGGACCGTCTCTATATGTTGTCAACTTGTACTCCCCAAGCACTTAGTCCAGTGCTCTGCACACAGTAAGTGCTCAATAAATACGACTGAATGAATGAGAGAAGCAGCATGGCTCGGCGGAAAGAGCCCGGGCTTTGGAATCAAAGACCGTGGGTTTAAATCCCGGCTCCACCACTTGTCAGCTGTGTGACTTTGGGCAAGTCACTTCACTTCTCTGGGCCTCAGTTCCCTCATCTGTAAAAGGGGGCTGAAGACTGTGGGACAACCTGATCACCTTGTAACCTCCCCAGTGCTTAGAACATAGTAAGTGTTTAATAAATGCCATCATTATGATGATGATGATGATGATTATCCCCCTTCTAGACCGTGAGCCCATTGTTGGGTAGGGACCGTTTCTATATGTTGCCAACTTGTACTTCCCAAGCGCTTAATACAGTGCTCTGCACACAGTAAGCACTCAATAAATACGACTGAATGAATGAATGAAAGGGAGAAGTAGCATGGCTCAGTAGAAAGAGCCCGGAGTTTGGAGTCCGAGGTCGTGGGTTCAAATCCTGGCTCCGCCACTTGTCAGCTGGGTGACTTTGGGCAAGTCACTTCACTTCTCTGGGCCTCAGTTCCCTCATCTGTAAAACGGAGATGAAGACTGTGAGCCCCCTGTGGGACAACCTGATCACCTTGTAACCTCCCCAGCGCTTACTCTATTTATTTATTTATTTTACTTGTACATATTCTATTTATTTTATTTTGTTAATATGTTTTGTTTTGTTCTCTGTCTCCCCCTTCTAGACTGTGAGCCCACTGTTGGGTAGGGACCGTCTCTATATGTTGCCAACCTATACTTCCCAAGCGCTTAGTTCAGTGCTCTGCACACAGTAAGTGCTCAATAAATACGACTGAGTGAATGAATAAGCACTTAATAAATGCCATCATTATTATGATGATGATGATCATCCCCCTTCTAGACTGTGAGCCCGTTGTTGGGCAGGGACCGTCTTTATACGGTGCCAACTTGTACTTCCCAAGCACTTAGCACAGTGCTCTGTACACAGTAAGCACTCAATAAATACCATTGAATGAATGAATGATCGAATGAACGAGTGAATGCCGGGCTGAGGCCGGGGCTGAGCTGGGCTCTCTCTGGGTTGTTGCTGAATTGTACTTTCCAAGCGCTCGATAAATACAATTGAGTGAATGAAGGTTGGGCCTGGGCTGGGCTGAGGTTGGGGCTGGACTGGTTTGAACTGGGACTGGAGTTGAAAAGGAAGTCCTTCTGTCGCTCTGGATGAGGCTGGGGGCAGTTGTCCAGCTACAAATGTTGTGTTTGTCCGACCCGTGGCCCTGGCTCCGGCTGAGGGCCGCTGTCCACACCCTGGACTCCGCCCTCCATCCCCAGAGGTCCCACACTGGCCACCATCTTATCCTTAGTCTGTTTTGGTTTGTAGTTCATTCCTGTTTTCTATATGCTTGCCAGCCCTACTTGGGTTTTCAGGCCAGTTTATTATTATTATTATTAATAATAATAATAATAATGGCATTTATTAAGCACTTACTATGTGCAGAGATAATAATAATAATAATAATGACATTTATTAAGCACTTACTATGTGCAGAGATAATAATAATAATAATAATGACATTTATTAAGCACTTACTATGTGCAGAGATAATAATAATGGCATTTATTAAGCGCTTACTATGTGCAGAGCACTGCTCTAAGCACTGGGGAGGTTACAAAGGGATCAGGTTGTCCCACAGGAGGCTCACAGTCTTCATCCCCATTTTGCAGATGAGGGAACAGAGGCCCAGAGAAGTGAAGAGGCTTGCCCAAAGTCACACAGCTGACATTTGGCAGAGCCAGGATTTGAACCCAGGATGATGATGATGATGGCAGTTATTAAGCGCTTACTATGTGCAGAGTACTGCTCTAAGCGCTGGGGAGGTTACAAGGTGATCAGGTTGTCCCATGAGGGGGGCACCCAGTCTTCATCCCCATTTTGCTGATGAGGGAACTGAGGCGCAGAGAAGTGACGTGACTTGCCCAAAGTCACACAGATGACAATTGGCAGAGCCGTGATTTGAACCCATGACCTCTGACTCCAAAGCCCGGGCTCTTTCCATTGAGCCACGGCGCTTCCTGCACTGTTTTAAGCGCTGGGGTAGATACGAAATAAATGGATTGGACACAGTTTCTAACCCACATAGGGCTCACAGTCTTAATTCCCGTTTTACAGATGAGGGAACTGAGGCACCATGTGGGACAGGGAGCTGGTCTGAGTCATTGATTTTACCTTTACTCCAGTGTTTAGCACAGTGCATGGCACACAGTAAGCACTTAATAAATTCCAGAACTAGTCAGTTATGAGCACACAAACACACACAGAGGTACTGAGAAGCAGCGTGGCTCAGTGGAAAGAGCCCGGGCTTTGGAGTCGGAGGTCGTGGGTTCAAATCCCGGCTCCGCCAACTGTCTGCTGTGTGATTTGGGGCAAGTCACTTCACTTCTCTGGGCCTCTGTTACCTCATCTGTAAAATGGGGATTAAAACTGCGAGCGCCCCGTGGGACAACCTGATCACCCGGTAACCTCCCCAGCGCTTAGAACAGTGCTTTGCACATAGTAAGCGCTTAGCAACTACCATCGTTATTATTATTGTTACTGACAGACAGAGACACACACAAATGAAGTTCTGCCCTCGGGGCTCTGGGTTTCCCCATGCCAGGGGTCAACAGAGAACGAACTGTGGCAGTCACGGGTGGCAGATGGGAGTGACCGTGGCCACCCACCCATCCCGCTGCCCCCGACAAGGTTGTTGGAAATGGGCTACCAGATGGACCGCTGGGTGACAGGGTTCTGGAAATGTCCACGACAACCCAGAGGGCCTTCTCAGCGGCGGTGGGCATGGCAGCAGCAGCCGTTGAAGGGGTTTTGGGGGGCTGAAAGTGGGGAGGAGCGCTCTCTGCTCTAAAGGGTGGGAGACCTGCTGTCGTCCATGAATTTGGGGCAGTCCCAGACACAAGTCCCTGGCAGATGCCCAGTTCCCTGTGAAGATGCCAAGACCTTCATCGCCGCCCAGCCCCGGAGATGGCTCGGGATCAACTAGATGCTGTCTCTGGCCTACCCACTGGGCTCACCGGACACTGCCCAGGTTGGAGGGGGCGACGAAGGAATGCCACTGAGCCATCCAGGAGACCTCTCTGTGAGTGCCTCTTCTAGGGCCTAGAAGCCCTGCATCCACCTTGGCCCAACTTTCACCCCTGGGCAGGGGCAGAAACAGGGAGGGTACTGATCGCCGGACCGCGGCGGAGGTTGTGCGGCACCCGGGGAGCCACCTGCCCGAGCGGCCAGGCCGCGGGGCGGACGGGCCAGAACGTCACCTCTACGGTCAGCCAGGGGATATCCAGGGAGATGACCCGGACCGCCAGTATCTTCTGTCCGGTCAGCTCAACCCGGGCGATGCAGGAGAGGCGGATGACCTTCTCTTCCAGCAGGCGCTCCTTGTAGTTGTCATAGGGCAAGATCAAGGGCAACTCTTTCTCTAAACACAGAAACGATGAGCAAGACCTCTCGGCCTGCAGCGGGGAAACCGTGTCCCGTCCCTGCCTGACTCCAGCGGTCTCCGTTCGTCTCGGCCTGACTTTGCCAGTCTCTGCCCACCCCGGGGGGTGTAAAGAAGCCGCGTAAAGAGCCCGGGCTTTGGAGGCGGAGGTAGTGGGTTCCAATCCCGGCTCCGCCAACTGTCAGCCGGGTGGAGTCACTTCATTTCTCTGGGCCTCAGTTCCTTCATCTGGCAAATGGGGATGAAGACTGTGAGCCCCACGTGGGACAACCGGATCGCTTTGTATCCCCACAGTGCTTTGCACGTAGCAAGGGCTAAACAAATACCATTGTTATCATTATTATTATTATTTCCTCACATTGCAGCTGGTTCTGCTGGCTTTTCGGATTATTGTACTACCGCTCTGATCGATTCCCTTCTCTAATGCGAGTGAATTACACAGGCCTGGGTGATCTGGGGCCCTGCTGCTTCAGGGCCCGATTGTGACGGTGGGGTGAGACCTGCTAGACAATGGAGGAGATGGAAATTAAGGGTGGACGGGAGGGCCTGGAGGAAGGGGTCCAGGGAGAGGCTGGCGTCCTCTGAGCTGGTTCTGCTTTCTGCCCCACTGTTCAGGGCGGCCCAGGGAGCACGGTTGTTGGAGTTTGGCCCAGAGTGCCTGCTTTCCATAACTTGCCTCTCTCTGTGGTCCCGGATGCGGGCCCGTGGCCAGGGAGATCCCGCTCCCATGGGAGGGTGGGATTCAGGGAACCCCTCTGGCCCAAGGGACAATCGGCCGGGCGCAGTGGGATTTAAGCAGAACGCAGCTGATTCCTGGGCTCATGGGGTTGGGCCGGAAAGGACCCCATCCCCCCCGCCTTACCTTCTTCCCCTCCCCACAGAACCTGTATATATGTTTGTACATATTTATTACTCTATTTATTTTACTTGGACATATTTACTATTCTATTTATTTTATTTTGTTAATATGTTTTGTTTTGTTGTCTGTCTCCCCCTTCTAGACCATGAGCCCGCTGTCGAGTAGGGACCGTCTCTATGTGTTGCCAACTTGGACTTCCCAAGCGCTTAGTACAGTGCTCTGCACACAATAAGTAAGCGCTCGATAAATACGATTGAATGAATGAATGATGAATGGCGGATGAGTTGCGGGGAGGGCGGGCAAGCTGGGTGGCTTACAGAGACCTGATTTGGGCCCTCTCAGCACCTCTCGGGTCCGTGGGGAAGGAGGTTGGCAGAGAGGCCCAGGGGGCTGTAATAATAATAATAATGGCATTTGTTAAGCGCTTACTATGTGCAAAGCACTGCTCTAAGCGCTGGGGGGGATACAAGATGATCAAGTTGTCCCCCGTGGGGCTCACAGTCTTCATCTCCATTTTACAGATGAGGTGACTGAGGCTCAGAGAAGTTAAGTGACTTGCCCAAGGTCACACAGCAGACGTGGCGGAGTGAGATTCGAACCCATGATCTCTGACTAATATTAATAATAATAATAATGGCATTTATTAAGCACTTACTATGTGCAAAGTACTGTTCTAAGCACTGGGGAGGTTACAAGGTCATCAGGTTGTCCCACGGGGAGCTCACAGTCTTCATCCCCATTTTATAGATGAGGGAACTGAGGCCCAGAGAAGCTAAGTGATTTGCCCAGAGTCACACGGCTGACAAGTGGCGGAGTCGGGATTCGAACCCGTGACCTCTGACTCCAAAGCCCGGGCTTTTTCCACTGAGCCACACTGCTTCTCGCTGCTTCCCGCTGTAAGGTAGCAGTGGCCGCACATCCCAAAGAAGCAGCAGCGTGGTATAGTGGAAAGAGCCCGGGCTTCGGAGTCAGAGGCTGTGGGTTCCGATCCCGGCTCCGCCACCGATCAGCTGTGTGACTTTGGGCAAGTCACTTGACTTCTCTGGGCCTCAGCTGTAAAATAGGGGTGAAGACTGTGAGCCTCCCGCGGGACAACCTGATCACCTTGTAACCTTCCCACCGCTTTAACCGTAGTAAGCGCTTAATAAATGCTATCATTATTATTATTATTATTAAGTCACTTGACTTCTCTGTGCCTCAGCTGTAAAACGGGGATGAAGACTGTGAGCCCCACATGGGACAACCTGATGACCTTGTATCCTTCTAGACTGCGAGCCCACTGTCGGGTAGGGACCGTCTCTATATGTTGCCGACTTGTACTTCCCAAAGGCTTAGTACAGTGCTCTGCACCCAGTAAGCGCTTAATAAATACGATTGAATGAATGAATGATCCGCACATAGTAAGCGCTTATCAAATGCCATCATCATCATCATCATCATGCCCGTGACCGCCTCCCAGCCCGGTCCGTCCCCGCCAACCCCAGGGCCTCCCCCCGGTTGCGGCCTGTTCTCAGTTGGGGCTCCCCAATCCCGCCCCGCCCGGACTCACCCTCGCCTGGGCCGAGGCCGAGGGCCGCCCTGCCCTTCCAGAGTGCGGCCTGCACCCCTCCGACGTGCAGCACGGCCTGAGCACTGAAGCGCAGCCCCAGGAGCAGCGGCCCCGCGTCCGGCAGGGCGGCCCGGGGCCTGCTGACGCTCAGCTGCAGGGCCACGGCCTGGCCCCACTTGGGGAGTCGAGGCAGACTCAGCTTCAGGCGGACCGGGGGCTCTGGGCCCGGGGTCACCTGCAGGAGCCGGAACATGGCGGGCGCCGGCCCGGTTCCGCCCATCAGCAGCCGGGCGGCCTTCAGAAACACGGTCCGCTCCTCCAGAGACCCTGAACGGACGGGATGAAGCCAATGGTGGGAATCGGGAATCATCCGCCTCCCATCCTGGACCCCCAGGATACCCACAAGGCCTCCAGCCCCCAAACCCCTCTCCCAAGCCCCCACCAGTGTTCCCCAGGGGAACCCAGACCCAGCCTAAATAATAATAATTATAATAATTTATTCATTCAGTCATATCTATTGAGCGCTTACTGTGTGCAGAGCACTGGATTGAGCGCTTGGGAAGTCCAAGTTGGCAACGTATAGAGACGGTCCCTACCCACCAGCGGGCTCACAGTCTAGAAGGGGGAGACAGAGAACAAAACAAAACATGTTAACAAAATAAAATAAATAGAATTAATATGTACAAATAAAATGAATAATAATAATAATAATGGTATTTGTTAAGTGCTTATTATGTGCAAAGCACTGTTCTAAGCGCTGGGGGGATACAAGGTGATCAGGTTGTCCCCCGTGGGGCTCACCGTCTTCATCCCCATTTTCCAGATGAGGGAACTGAGGCCCAGAAAAGTGAAGTGATGGCTGTGAGCCCACTGTTGGGTAGGGACCGTCTCTATATGTTCCCAGCTTGTACTTCCCAAGCGCTTAGTACAGTGCTCTGCACACAGTAAGCACTCAATAAATACGATTGATTGATTTATTAAGTGCTTACTATGTGCTCTAAACGCTGGGAAGGTTCCAAGGTGATCGGGTTGTCCCACGGGGGGCTCACAGTCTTCATTCCCATTTTACAGATGAGGTCACTGAGGCACAGAGAAGTGAAGTGCCTTGCCCCAAAGTCACACAGCTGACAATAATAATAATAATAATGGCATTCATTAAGCGCTTACTATGTGCAAAGCACTGCTGTAAACGCTGGGGAGGTTACAAGGTGATCAGGTTGTCCCACGGGGGGCTCACAGTCTTCATCCCCATTTTACAGATGAGGTCACTGAGGCACAGAGAAGTGAAGTGACTTGCCGCAAAGTCACACAGCTGACAATAATAATAATAATGATAATGGCATTTATTAAGCACTTAATATGTGCAAAGCACCGTTCTAAGCGCCAGGGAGGTTACAAGGTGATCATGTCGTCCCATGGGGGGGCTCACAGTCTTCATCCCCATTTTACAGATGAGGTCACTGAGGCACAGAGAAGTGAAGTGACTTGCCCAAAGTCACACAGCTGACAACAATAATAATAATAATGGCATTTATTAAGCGCTAACTATGTGCACGGCACTGCTGTAAACGCTGGGGAGGTTACAAAGTGATCAGGTCATCCCACGGGGGGCTCACAGTCTTCATCCTCATTTTACAGATGAGGTCACTGAGGCACAGAGAAGTGACTTGCCCAAAGTCACACAGCTGACATTCATTCATTCAATCGTATTTCTTGAGCGCTTACTGTGTGCAGAGCACTGTACTAAGCGCTTGGGAAGTACAAGTTGGCAACATATAGAGGCGGTCCCTACCCTAATAATAATAATAATAATAACGGCATTTATTAAGCACTTACTATGTGCAAAGCACTGTTCTAAGCGCTGGGGAGGTTACATGGTGATCAGGTTGTCCCACGGGGGGGCCCACAGTCTTCATCTCCATTTTACAGATGAGGTCACTGAGGCACAGAGAAGTTAAGGGACTTACCCAAAGTCACCCAGCTGACGATTGGCGGAGCCGGGATTTGAACCCATGACCTCCTACTCCAATGCCCGGGCTCTTTCCTCTGAGCCACGCTGCTTCCCTAACTGCCCTAAACCCCAACTGCTCAGCCATCCAGGCTCCCAGTCAACCAGGAAGGCAACCTGTGGGACAACCACTGAACCACCCAGCCATTCAATCGTATTTACTGACCGCTTACCGTGTGCAGAGCACTGCACTGTGGCTTAGCGTCTAGAGCACGGGGGCTCTAATCCCGCCCCCGCCACTCGTCTGCTCTGTGACCTTGGCCAAGCCACTTAACTTCTCTGTGCCTCAGTTCCCTCATCTGGAAAATGCAGATTAAGACCGTGAGCCCCACGTGGGACAACCCGATTACCTCGTATCAACCCCAGCGCTTAGAACAGTGCTAGTAAGTGTTTAGCGAATACCATCATTATTATTATTCCGAGTCATACTTTCTATATGTTGCCAACTTGTACTTCCCAAGCGCTTAGTACAGTGCTCTGAACGCAGTAAGTGCTCAATAAATACGACCAAATGAATGAATGAATGTACCACGCGCTTGGGAAAGTACAATATAGCAACAAAGAGTCACAATCCCTGCCCACAGCGAGCTCACATTCTTTTGGGGGGTGGGGGGAACAGGCTTCAGTACAAATAGACCGTGAGCCCGTTATAATAATAATAATGGCATTTATTAAGTACTTACTATTTGCAAAGCACTGTTCTAAGCGCTGGGGAGGTTACAGGGTGATCAGGTTGTCCCACGGGGGGCTCCCAGTCTTCATCCCCATTTTCCAGATGAGGGAACTGAGGCCCAGAGAAGTGAAGTGACTCGTCCAAAGTCACACAGCTGACAGTTGGCAGAGCTGGGATTTGAACCCATGACCACTGACTCCAAAGCCCAGGCTCTTTTCCACTGAACCACGCTGCTTCTCAGCCCATTCTTGGGTAGGGACCGTCTCTAGATGTTGCCGACTTGTACTTCCCAAGCGCTTAGTCCAGTGCTCTGCACACAGTAAGCGCTCAATAAATGCGATTGAATGAATGAATGAAATGGACTGTGAGCCCGTTGTTGGGTAGGGACCGTCTCTAGATGTTGCCGACTTGTACTTCCCAAGAGCTTAGTACAGTGTTCTGCACACAGTAAGCGCTCAATAAATACGATTGAAGGAAATAAACAGATATCAATACAAATAAATCAAATTACAGATATATACGTAAGCGCTGTGAGGCAGGGAGAGGACGGAAGAGCAAAGGGAGAAAGTAAGTCGATCACCAAGCCATCTGCTCACCCCCTCAGCCAACCCATCAGCCAGACACCCAGTCATCCAGCCAGTCAGACACTAATCGGTCGCTGCCAGCCGCCTAACCGGAGAAGCAGCGTGGCTCAGTGGAAAGAGCCCGGGCTTTGGAGTCAGAGGTCATGGGTTCAAGTCCCGGCTCTGCCAATTGTCAGCTGGGTGACAAGTCCCTTCACTTCTCTGGGCCTCAGTTCCCTCATCTGTAAAATGGGGATGAAGACTGGGAGCCCCCCCGGGACAACCTGATCACCTTGTAACCTCCACGGCGTGCATTTAATAAATACCATCATTATTATTATTATCAAGCTGATCAACCAACAGAGCTGCCAGCCCAACAGCTCTTCACCCTGGCTTTGCCCCTCCTTTTTACCCCCTCTCCACAGAGCACGGCCCCCGACTCCTCGCCTTTGACCCCGGGAGTTGCCCGGTAGGAGAGGACTTGCATTGCTCCGAGGGTCCCTTATCCTGACCCCGGGGTGAGGGCTGGGAGGGGGCCGAGGTAGAGCCTCGTGGGGGCCAACAGTTCCAATCTTTCCGGCTCCAGCCCTGCCCACTCCTCTCCCCACCCCTTCCAGGGGCGGGTGATCGGATCGTCCGTCCTGGCTTGTGATTGTGGCTGGGCCGCCATCCAGTCCAGAGGACTGGACTTCTGGGAGGTGGTCCCGATATGCGCAGCAGTGGACCCCGTGGACCTCAGTTTCCCTCTGGCCCAAGTCTGGGCTGGCCCAAGCCCCTCGCGGGACTCCCACCCTTACCTTCGGGATACTTGTAGTCGTCGGTGATGTCTTGCCGCTCGGCCGCATCCACCATCTTGGTGCTGATGCTCTTCCCGATGGAATGGGTTCTGTGGGAGAGGATCTCTTTCACTTCCCCGGCCTCCTGGAGCCAGGTGACTTCATCCCCACTCACTTCACAGAACACAAACGGAGTGTCGTAGGGTAACTGGACGTCCCCTTCTTTGACGGCCTTGACGGAGGCCGGACCGCAGCAGAATAGTCCTGGAGGGGGGAAACAGCCCCAAATCACCTCCGGCACCAGCCCACCTCACCGACGATCGATAGTCGCTGTGGTATTCGTTGAGTGCTTACTAAAAGCCCAGCACTATGCCAAGCGTGAGTTTCTCGGATCAGACACAGTCCCTGTCCCACCTGGGGCTCACAGCTTAAAGGGGAGAGAGAGAGAAAAGGTATTTAATCCCCATTCTACCAATGAGAAAACGAAGCACAGAAAACTTAAAAGTTTTGCTTTGTTTTGCTGTCTGTCTCCCCCTCCTAGACTGTGAGCCCGTTGTGCGGTAGGGACCGTCTCTATATGTTGCCGACTTGGACTTCCCAAGCGCTTAGTACAGTGCTCTACGTGCAGTAAGCGCTCAATAAATACGACAATGGATGAATGACTTTGCCAAGGTCTCACAGCAGGTACGTGATAGAGCTGGGTTTAGAACCCAGGTACTGTGACTCCCAATCCTGTGCTCTTTCCATTAGGCCACACTGCTTCTCGGTCCCCGAGAGGATTCCATGATGATAACCTGTAAAGTGGGGAGGGAAGCGGGAAGGCAGGAAGGCACAGTTTGGACGAAGGCTCTGGGGAAAGAAGGACACTAGGGGCTGCAGGATGAGCATTTCCAAACTGGGAAAACAGTGTTCCAAAGAGCAAACCTCTCTGGAAGGGCAGCTCCCGGTGAGGCCCTTTGGTCAAGTCAGTGCTAATAATAATAATAATAATAATAATAATAATAATAATGGCATTTATTAAGCGCTTACTATGTGCAAAGCACTGTTCTAAGCGCTGGGGAGGTTACAAGGTGATCAGGTTGTCCCACGGGGGGGCTCACAGTCTTAACCCCCAATTTTACAGATGGGGTAACTGAGGCCCAGAGAAGTGAAGTGACTTGCCCAAAGTCACACAGCTGGCAATTGGCAGAGCCGGGATTTGAACCCATGGGCTCTGACTCCAAAGCCTGGGCTCTTTCCATTGAGCCATGCTGCTTCTCGGCCCGTGCCCAAGTTCGCAGAGGACACGGTCCCCCTCTTCACCGATTCCAGTCGTCACCTCGGCCGCTGCCCTCCTCAGAGCCGCAGGTGGGAAGAAGCTGCCCCGACGCACTGGGGTGAGACAGAAGCAGCATGGCCTAGTGAAAAGAGCACAGGCCTGGCAATTGGAAGGTCGTGAGTTCTAATCCCGGTTCCGCCACTCGACTGCTGTGCAACCTTGGGTAAGTTACTTCACTTCTCTGTGCTTCGGTTACTTCATCTATAAAACGGGGATAGAGACCCGGAGCCCCACGTGCAACAGGGACTGTGTCTGATCCGATTTGCTTCTATCTACCCCGGCGCGTAGCCTGGCACGGAGTAAGTACTTAATAAATACCACGGTTATTATCGTTATTATTATTATTATTATTAGAAGGGGGGCAGAGGGGTGGCCTGGATCCCGGAGCAGGTTGGGAGTCGGGAGAGGAGACTTTACCTGGAGTCCTGACAAAGAGGGTCAAGGGATGGGGTAAATTAGCTCCGGGCTTTAGGCTCCAAGACTAAATCCGAAAAGGGGGCAGAGCACAGGTGAGGAAGGAAAAAAAGCCCCAGAAATATTCCATAACATTCCCAGGAAATTCCAGGCCCGCACCGGCCTGGCCCGGCTCCCTTCTCCTTCCCCTCCACTGCCTGTATCCCAACAGGGCTCTGACCTCGGATGTGGAGATATTGGCAGAGAGGGGTTTGGGAGTGCACGGGCTGGGCCAGGAGTGGCGTGGAGCAGGGAGATGGGATTACTGTGTGCAAGAGACGTGAATGATAGCGGGAAATCATTTCCCACATCTTTAAAGCAAAGGAAAAGGTACAGAGGGGGGCCAGGTCATACCCTCTGGTACAGCCAGCTGGGGAGGAAGAGCTGCCTGCCAGAGGTTAGAGGTCAGAGGTCAGAGAACAGGGCTCAGAGATCAGGGGGCCATCTGTTCCTAATGGGATGAATTGACCCTCCGGGCAGGGGTTTTGACTTGCCAACTGATAGGCTTCTGAGGGAACCAGTCTGGCTTAAGCCACGGTGGCCGAACAGGCCCTCCAGCCCCGGTGGTGGTCTATCGACCGAGAAAGTGGCGGGCACGTGTTTCAGGAAACGTTATCGATCGACTTCCCCCCGGGCCTAGTTTCTACTGAGCCCAGACTGATGTCTCTCTGGGTCTGGGGCCCGGAGGCCAGGTCTGTTGGGTTCGGTTTCACCTTTGCTGGTCTGCTGGGGTGTAGGGTCCAGCACCTGCCATCCGTCGTACCCGGAGGGGAGATCCCTCCTGGCCATCCAGCACTCATTCCAGACGTGGAAGTTCCTGGGGAAGGAAGCGGGCAGGGGCCCTCAACGCCCGGCCTGGCATGGGTCCTTGGCCTCCCTACATGCCGGCTCCCGGAGAGCTATCCGTCGAAGCATCTCACCGTTTCCCAGATCGGCCCCTTTCCCTCCTCCCCAAGGGCTCTCACCACCCTGGTTCAGGAGTTTTTCGTAGCCGGTGCCACTACTGTATCAGCCTCCTCCCTGGTCTCCCTGTCTCCAGCCTCTCCCCTTTCCACCCCATGCCTGGGTCATTACTCTAAAATATAGTTCTGCACTCATCCCCCCACTCCTTGAAAACCTCCAATAACTTCCCCTTCTTGCCCACATCCTGACCGTCGGTTTCAAGCTCTCTCCCGCTTAGCTCTCCCTCTGACTGATCTACTCTCTTCTTCCACTACACCCCAGCTTGCTCTCTTCATTCCTCTCAAGCTCACTTACTCGATGGGCCTTGTCCTTGTCTCTCTGACCTCCTTGATTATGCCCTTCCTCCTTCGTGGAACTCCCTCCTTCCTTCGAAGCCAGCTCTCCACAGCCCTCCCCATCTTCAAAGCCCTTCTGAACTCTCATCTTCCTCAGGAGTCTGTCACCAAATTCCAGCCCTGTTTTCTCCATGCCATTTCCAGAATCGCCCTCCTTCCTCTCCATCCAAATGCCACTGTGCTGGACTGGACACTTATCCTAACCCATCTCGACTTCTGCAGCGGTCTCCTAGCAGATCTCCCCGCCTCCTGTCTCTTCCCCTCCGGTCCTTACTTCACTCTGCTGCCTAGATCATTTTTCTAAAGCCTGATTCTTTGCACATCTCCCCACTCCTCAAAACCCTCCAGTGGTTTCCCATTCCTACGAGTATCAAACTTCAACTCGATCGGCCCTCTCCCCGCTTCTTATCTTTTCTTCTCTCTGCTATATCCCAGCACATTTGCTTAGCCAAGATACTCACTGTGTCTTGTTCTCAGCCTTTCCCACTTCCAATTCCAGGAAACTTTTCCTCATCAATCGCTCGCCTCCCCGCCCTGTTCCCTTCATCTGCTACTTCAGCAGTTCCATGTCACCTAACATTGAGTTTCTCTCTT
Source organism: Tachyglossus aculeatus (assembly GCF_015852505.1). Lineage (NCBI taxonomy): Eukaryota > Metazoa > Chordata > Mammalia > Monotremata > Tachyglossidae > Tachyglossus > Tachyglossus aculeatus. The sequence goes on from NW_024044828.1 coordinate 1,082,999, forward strand.
CCTCCTCACCCCTTTTATGTGCATATCTTTATACTCCATTGCTTCGTCCTACCTGTAATAATAATAATAACGATGGCATTTGTTAAGCTCTTACTATGTGCAAAGCACCGTTCTATGCACTGGGGGGGGATACGAGGTGATCAGGTTGCCCCACGGCGGGCTCACAGTCTTCATCTGTGACTGTGGGCAAGTCACTTAACTTCCCTGTGCCTCAGTTACCTCATCTGTAAAATGGGGATTAAGACTGTGAGCCCCCCCCCACGTGGGACAACCTGATCACCTTGTAACCTCCCCAGCGCTTAGATCAGTGCTTTGCACAGAGTAAGCACTTAATAAATGCCATTATTATCACTATATTATTATTATTCATCCCCATTTTACAGATGAAGGAACCGGGGCTCAGAGAAGTGAATCAATCAATCATATTTATTGAGCGCTTACTGTGTGCAGAGCGCTGTACTAAGCGCTTAGCACTGAAACACTTGAATCGACTTGCCCAAGATCACACAGCAGACATGTGGTGGAGCCGGGATCAGAACCCATGATGGGCTCTTTCCACTGAGGCACGCTGTAATTTATCATTATTATTATTAGTAGCAGTAGTAGTAGTAGTAGTAATAATTGTGGTATTTGTTAAGCTCTTACTATGTCCCAGGCACCGTGCTAAGTCCTGGGATAGATACAAGTTAATCAGGATGGACATAACCCCTGTCCCACGTGGGGCTCACAGTCTTAATCCCCTACTGAGAGCTCATCTCCTCCAGGAGGCCTTCCCAGACTGAGCCCCCTCCTTCCTTTCCCCCTCCTCCCCCTCTCCATCCCCCCTTCTTACCTCCTTCCCTTCCCCACAGCACTGTATATATGTAAATATGTTTGTACATATTTATTACTCTATTTATTGATTGATTTTACTTGTACATATCTATTCTATTTATTTTATTTTGTTAATATGTTTGGTTTTGTTCTCTGTCTCCCCCTTCTAGACTGTGTGCCCACTGTTGGGTAGGGACTGTCTCTATATGTTGCCAACTTGTACTTCCCAAACGCTTAGTACAGTGCTCTGCACACAGTAAGCTCTCAATAAATACGATTGGCTGATTGATTGATTAATCCCCATTTTACAGTTGAAGTAACTGAGGCCCAGAGAAGTTAAGTGACTAGCCCAAAGGCACACTGCAGATAAGTGGCAGAGCCAGGATTAGAACCTCTTTCCCTCTTTCCCTCTGGCCTGGAACGCCCTCCCTCCTCAAATCCAACAGACAATTACTCTCCCCTACTTCAAAGCCTTACTAAAGGCACTTCCCCTCTGAGAAGCCTTCCCTAAGCCCTCCTTTCCTTTTCTCCCACTTTCTTCTATGTTGCCTGACTTGTTCCCTTTAATTAATTCCCTCATCCCAGACCCACAGTACTTATGTATCTATCTGTCATTTATTTATTTCTATTAATATCTGACTCTCCTTCTAGACCGTAAACTCGTTGTGGGCAGGGAACGTGTCTATTTATTGTTGTGTTGTACTCTCCCAAGAGCTTAGTACGGTGTTCCGCGCACGGTAAGTGATCAATAAATATAATTGAATGATCTCAGGTCCTTCTGATGCTCAGACCCATAATAATAATACTAATAATAACGGCATTTATTAAGCGCTTATTATGTGCCAAGCACTGTTGATACAAGGTGATCAGGTTGTCCCACGGGGGGCTCACTGTCTTAATCCCCATTTTACATATGAGGGAACTGAGGCCCAGAGAAGTTAAATGACTTGCCCAAAGTCACACAGCTGACAATGGGCGGAGCCGGGATTTGAACCCATGGCCTCTGACTCCAAAGCCCGGGCTCTTTCCACTAGGCCACACTGCTCCTCATTTATTTAAGCGTCTAGAAGTGTCTGTCTCTCCCTCTACATTGCTAGCTCCTTAAGGCCGGAGATAACGTATACCAACTCTTTTGTACCCTCTTAGTACTCTGCTCACACTAAGCACTCAATAAATACTAATGATTGATTAACTGATTACCATTTTTGCATCCCCTCAGAACTTAAACCCTCCTAACCAACTGATAATGGTTTGCATCCCCTCAGAACTTAAACCCTCCTAATCATCTGATAACGGTTTGCATCCCCTCAGGACTTAAACCCTCCTAATCATCTGATAATGGTTTGCATCCCCTCAGAACTTAAACCCTCCTAATTATCTGATAATGGTTAGCATCCCCTCAGAACTTAAACCCCCCTAACCAACTGATAATGACAACATCTCCTAACCCTTTAGTCTGTATCATTATATATTCTCTAGTATTTGAGCACTTTTTCCTCTGATCTGTAAACTATTATTCCCTGTTGGATTGTGAGTTCCCTTCTACCCCTACTCTACTCTCCCAAGTGCTTAATACAGCATCATCAGTGATATTTATTGAGAGCTTACTTGGAGCAGAGCACTGAACTAAGTGCTTGGGAGAGTACAATGTAATATTTAACTTCTCTGGGCCTCAGTTCCCTCGTCTGTAAAATGGGGATTAAGACTGTGAGGACAACCTAATCACTTTGTAACCTCCCCAGCGCTTAGAACAGTGCTTTGCACATAGTAAGCGCTTAATAAATGCTATTATTATTATTATTATCATAGAGGTGGAAGACACGTTCTTTGCCCACAGCGAGCGTATGCACACAGTAGGAGCTCAACAAAGCCTACTAATGGGTTGTGTCTTTGTGTTGGCGAGTAGATGTGCCTGTGTGGTTGAATGTGTGTGTCTGTGTGTGCATCTACACCTATGAGTTTGTATCTCTGTGTGTGGAGATCTGCGTTTGTGCATCTGAATGTATTTATTCTGGTGACTTGACACCTGTCCACATGTTTTGTTTTGTTGTCTGCTCCCCCTTCTAGACTGTGAGCCCGCTGCTGGGTAGGGACCATCTCTATATATTGACAACTTGTACTTCTCAAGCGCTTAGTACAGTGCTCTGTGCACAGTAAGCGCTCAATAAATACGATTGAATGAATGAATGAATGGTGACGACACCGGTCCACATGTTTTGTTTTGTTGTCTGCTCCCCCTTCTAGACTGTGAGCCCGCTGTTGGGTAGGGACTGTCTCTATATAATAATAATAATAATAATTATTATTATTATAACAATTATTAAGCGCTTACTATGTGCAAAGCACTGTTCTAAGCGCTGGGGGGGATACAAGGTGATGAGGTTGTCCCACGTGGGATCACAGTATTCATCTCCATTTTACAGATGAGGGAACTGAGGCACAGAAAAGTTAAGTGACTTGCCCAAAGTCACACAGCTGACAAGTGACGGAGCTGGGATTTGAACCCATGACCTCTGACTCCAAACCCCGTGCTCTATTCCACTGAGCCACGCTGCTATATGCTGCCAACTTGTACTTCCCAAGCGCTTAGTACAGTGCTCTGCGCACAGTAAGCGCTGAGTAAATACGATTGAATGAATGGATGATTATTCATGAATAATGATTCAATCGTATTTATTGAGAGCTTACTGTGCGCAGAGCACTGTACTAAGCGCTTGGGAAATACAAGGTGATTATGAGGGGGAAAAGCAACAACAGTAGCAGCCTAGGGCCCTTAGTTCTGAGAAACAACAATCCACATCCTCTGGGATGAACTCTTTTCATTTTGAGCATTCCCAGGGCCCTTCCCACAGGCCCCCATGAACCCTGCAACCCCCCCCCCACTTATCCTGCACCACAATTTTCCCAAGCCCCTCTTGCTCCCCCATCCCTACTGCGCTCCTGCTCTCCCAAGTCCCCTCAATCTCCATCCCTCCGTAGTGACCTGTCCCTTACACTTCCCCCCATCCTCTACATCCCTGGGACCCTCCTCAACTCCAGTGTTCCCCCAACTGGCCCCCATTCCCACCGTGCCTCCCCAGTTCCATAACTCCATCCCACCACATCGGCCAGGATTTGCACACAGTAAGTGCTTAATAAATGCTATTATTATTATTATTATTATTATTATTTAGACTGTGAGCCCCATATGGGCTGGGGACTGTGTCCGACTTAACAACCTGTATCTACCCCAGTGCCAAGAATAGTGCTTGGCACCTAGTAAGTGCTTAACAAATACAATAATACTGGTAACGATAATCACCATGGTGATGATAGTAGCAATAATAATTCATTCCATCGACTTTATTGAGCACTTACTGGGTGCAGAGCACTGTACTAAGCGCTTAGGAAGTACAAGTTGGCAACATATAGAGACAGTCACTACCCAACAACGGGCTCACAGTCTAGATAATGATAATTCATTCATTCATTCATTCAGTCGTATTTATTGAGCGCTTACTGTACGCAGAGCACTGTACTAAGCGCTTGGGATCATTCAATCATATTTATTGAGCGCTTACTGTATGCAGAGCACTGTACTAAGCGCTTGGGAAGTACAAGTTGGCAACAAATAGAGACGGTCCCTACCCAACAACGGGCTCACAGTCTAGATAATGATAATTCATTCATTCACTCAATCGTATTTATTGAGTGCTTACTGTATGCAGAGCACTGTACTAAGCGCTTGGGATCATTCAATCGTATTTATTGAGCGCTTACTGTATGCAGAGCACTGTACTAAGCGCTTGGGAAGTACAAGTTGGCAACATATAGAGCCGGTCTCTACCCAACAACGGACTCACAGTCTAGATAATGATAATAATAATAATAATGTTGGCATTTGTTAAGCGCTTACTATGTGCAAAGCACTGTTCTAAGCGCTGAGGGGGATACAAAGTGATCAGGTTGTCCCCCGTGGGGCTCACAGTCTTAATCCCAATTTTACAGATGAGGTAACTGAGGCTTGGAGAAGTTAAGTGACTTGCCCAAGGTCACAGAAGCCGGGATTCGAACTCATGACCTCTGACTCCAAAGCCCGGGCTCTTTCCACTGAGCCACGCTGCTTCTCTATAATGATAATAGCAGTAATAATTGGCCTGGCTCCTTTTTCTGTGCCCCCCTTCCCTTCATCCTCCACATTCCCAGGACCCTCCTTGTAGTCATTCATTCATTCAATCGTATTTATTGAGCTCTTACTGTGTGCAGAGCACTGTACTAAGCGCTTGGGAAGTCCAAGTTGGCAACATATAGAGACGGTCCCTACCCAACAGTGGGCTCACAGTCGAGAACCCAGGATTCTCCCAACTGCCTCTCTCCATTCCCACTCTCCGACTCCTTGATCCCCAAATTCCCCCATCCTCAATTGCCTCAGTGTCCCCTCTGGGTCCCCCGGGTGTCTCCACATCCCCCAGACAGTGCCCCCCACTCTCAGCTTCCAATACCCTCCCATTCCCGGGCCCAGCCCTCACCAGATCCTGTCCTTGCTCTCCCCGGGAAGCATCTCGGCGCTGTCGTTGTAGAACACGTCGACGGTCAGGTTCCTGTCCCCGCTGTGCGCTGAGCAGAAATTGGTGACGACACGCGTGGGGACACCGAGGCACCGCATCACTGCGGAAGGGGGGGCCGCTCAGACAGACAACCAGCCAGCCGGCCGGCCAAAGGGCGAAAAACCAGCTGGCCAATAGGTAGGTGGACTCCCAGGGAAACTCTCGGCCTAGGCCGGAGCGCTCCCCTCCTTCCCAACTAGGAAGGTTTGGGATTTCCTAGACAGCCAAGGCCCCTCCTTGCAGCTCACCCTCAATCAATCAATCAATCAATCGTATTTATTGAGCGCTTACTGTGTGCAGAGCACTGTACTAAGCTCTTGGGAAGTCCAAGTAGGCAACATATAGAGACGGGTCCCTACCCAACAGTGGGCTCCTCAACCCAGCCGACGGGCTGCCCGCACACGGAGCGCATCGCCCACCTCGATGACCGGGGCTGGGACCACCTGGCAAGTGAAGCAGCGTGGCCTCGTGGGAAGACCAAAGGCCTGGGAGTTGTGGGACCTGGGTTCTAATCCTGGCTCTGCCACTTTCATTCATTCGGTCAGTCGTATTTACTGAGCGTTTACTGTGCGCAGAGCACTGTACGCAGCGCTTGGGAAGTCCAAGTTGGCAACATATAGAGACGGTCCCTACCCGACAGCGGGCTCACAGTCTAGAAGGGGGAGACAGACAACACAACAAAACATATTCACAAAATAAAATAAATATGTACAAATAAAATAATTAATAAATAGAGTCATAAATCCGTACAAACATATATACATATATATGGGTGCTGTGGGGAGGGGAAGGAGGTAAGGCAGGGGGGATGGCCTGCTGGGTGACTGTTGGCTAGCCTTGTAATGCCTCTGGGCCTCCATTTCCTCATCTGTAGAATTCAATCATATTTATTGAGCGCTTACTGTGTGCGGAGCACTGTACTAAGCACTTGGAAAGTCCAATTTGGCAATAGATAGAGATGGTCCCTACCCAACAACGGGCTCACAGTCTAGAAGGGGGAGACAGAGAACAAAACCAAACATGGAGACGGGTAGACATGTAGACATGCTCCCTCCCGGTTAGACTGTGAGCCCCATGGAGGCAAGAAGTGTATCGAGAAGCAGCGTGGCTCAGTGGAAAGAGCCCGGGCTTTGGAGTCAGAGGTCGTGGGTTCGAATCCCAACTCCGCCACTCGTCCACTGTGTGACTTTGGGCAAGTCGCTTCACTTCTCTAGGCCTCAGTTCCCTCATCTGTAAAATGGGGATGAAGACCGCGAGCCCCCCGTGGGACCACCTGATCACCCTGCAACCTCCCCAGTGCTTAGAACAGTGCTTTGCACATAGTAAGGGCTTAATAAATGTCATCATCCTTCCAGACTGTGAGCCTGCTGTCGGGTAGGGACCATCTCTATATGTTGCCAACTTGTACTTCCCAAGCGCTTAGTCCAGTGCTCTGCACACAGTAAGCGCTCAACAAATATGAATGAATGAATCATCATCATTATCATTATATTATTATAATGATAATTATATCATTAATCATAATTAATCATCATTAATGATAATTATTATCATGATTATTGATGATAATATTAATTCTTGGCTATTTAATCATAATGATGGCATTTATTAAGCGCTTACTATGTGCAAAGCACTGTTCTAAGAGCTGGGGAGCTTACAAGGTATTATTATTATTATTATTATTATTATTATTATCTGATCTGATTACCTTGCACTGACCCTACTGCTTAGCACGTAGGAAGCTCTTAACAAATATGGCAATTGTCGCTTGTTGGTCCCCCCCGCATCTTACCTGTGCACATGACGGCAGCGAAGACCCAGCACTGGCCGTACTTGACGGGCTGGCCATTGGCCGCGCGCCACCGCCTCAAGATGGCCACGCTCCCGTTCCACTCGGATGGGCTGACGCCGTCCCGGTAGTCCTCGCCCCAGTTGCCCTGCAGCACCCCGCTGTCGTCGTTGCTGTTGATCTACGAGGGAGAAGGCCCCCTCCATCTGCTCCCTGGAAGCCCCCCAAATGCAGCCCTCGGGAGCAGGCCGTCGAGGCCAAAACCGGCGGAGAACGAGGGAATGCACTCGAAAATCGAGTCAGCCCCAGGAGGGTAGGCCGAGGCCCGAGAACCCAACTAGGCCGCGTGAGTCCTGAGGCTGGAGTGAGCCCTCGAGGGGCCCATGGGGCCACAATCAATCAATCAATCAATCAATCAATCAATCGTATTTACTGAGCGCTTACTGTGTGCAGAGCACTGGACTAAGCGCTTGGGAAGTACAAGTTGGCAACATATAGAGACGGTACCTACCAAACAGTGGGCTCATGGGGGAAGAATTCAGCCAGAGTGGACACTGGGGTGACAGAAGCAGAGTGGCTCAGTGGAAAGAACCCGGGCTCTGGAGTCAGAGGTCATGGGTTCAAACCCCGGCTTCTCCACTTAATAATAATGATGATGGCATTTATTAAGCACTTACTATGTGCAAAGCATTGTTCTAAGCGCTGGGGAGCTTACAAGGTGATCAGGTTATCCCACAGTGAATCCCCATTTTCCAGATGAGGGAACTGAGGCCCAGAGAAGTGTTGTGACTTGCCCAAAGTCACACAGCTGACAAGTGGTGGAGTCTGGATCTGAACCCATGACCTCTGACTCCAAAGCCCGGGCTCTCTGCTGTATGACTTTGGACAAGTCACTTCACTTCCCTGGGCCTCAGTTCCCTCATCTGGAAAATGGGGGTGAAGACCGTGAGCCCCCCGTGGGACAACCTGATCACCTTGTAACCTCCCCAGCGCTTAGAACAGTGCTTTGCATATAGTAAGCGCATAATAAATGCCATCATTATTATTATCACCTTGTAACCTCCCCAGCGCTCAGAACAGTGCTTTGCACGTAGCAAGCGCTTAATAGATGCCATTATTATTATTATTATTATTATAAATAGCACTGATTGATTGATAGATTGAAACAAGAGGATAGAATGCCCAAGCTGAGACTGCCTGTGTGAAGTGGCTTCACAGGAGCAGGAGAAAACTGCAGGAAAGTAACAGTCTCTCTCTCACACACACACAACTCCCTCCACACACTATAATAGTGGCATTTATTAAGCGCTGACTATGTGCAAAGCACTGTTCTAAGCGCTGGGGAGGATACAAGCTGATCAGGTTGTCCCACGTGGGGCTTCCAGTCTTCATCCCCATTTTACAGATGAGGGAACTGAGGCCCAGAAAAGCAAAGTGACTTGCCCAAAGTCACCCAGCTGACAGTTGGCTGAGCCAGGATTTGAACCCATGACCCCTGACTCCAAAGCCCATGCTTTTTCCACTGAGCCACGCTGCTTCTCTAATAATAATGGCATTTGTTAAACGCCAATCATGTGCAAAGCACTGTTCTAAGCACTGGGGAGGATATGAGCTGATCAGGTTGTCCCACGTGGGGCTCACAGTCTTCATCCCCATTTTACAGATGAGGGAACTGATGCACAGAGAAGTTAAGTGACTTGCCCAAACTCACCCAGCTGACAGTTGGCAGAGTCGGGATTTGAACCCATGACCCCTGACTCCAAAGCCCATGCTTTTTCCACTGAGCCACGCTGCTTCTCTAATAATAATGGCATTTGTTAACTGCTTACCATGTGCAAAGCACTGTTCTAAGCGCTGGGGAGGTTACAAGGTGATCAGGTTGTCCCTCGTGGAGCTTACAGTCTTCATCCCCATTTTACAGATGAGGGAACTGAGGCCCAGAGAAGCTGTCACCCAGCTGACAATTGGCAGAGCCGGGATTTGAACCCATGACCTCTGACTCCAAAGCCCGGGCTCTTTCCATTGAGCCACACTGCAAGAGCTTAGTACAGTGCTCTGCACACAGTAAGCGCTCAATAAATACGATGCAAAGAATGACCGAAGTTGGTCTGTCCCCACCCTGGAGGGGAGCGGGAAAAAAGGGAGACACGGAGGCCGGCTAAGAGGGCGAGGAGGATCTGGGATGACTTTCTCACCATGGCACTCACCACCCTGCAGATGTAGACACCACTACCCCGCCGGGAGCAGTCCAGCGCCGGCTCCGTTAGGAAGCTCAGGTTCCGGTCCAGGATGTCCAGGCAGATGTCTACAATGTCCCCCTCAAACTGACCGGTGGTTTGGGGGACAAGAAAGGGAAAGAAGGTCTCAGCACTGGTGGTGGGAGCAGGGGGACAGTGGGGGCAGCAGGGGCATTGGAGAAGCAGCGTGGCTCAGTGGAAAGAGCCCGGGCTTTGGAGTCAGAGGTCATGGGTTCAAATCCCGGCTCCGCCAACTGCCAGCTGGGTGACTTTGGGCGAGTCACTTCACTTCTCTGGGCCTCAGTACCTCATCTGTAAAATGGGGATGAAGACCGTAAGCCCCCCGTGGGACAACCTGATCACCTTGTAACGAACAGTGCTTTGCACATTCATTCATTTAATCGTATTTGTTGAGCGCTTACTGTGTGCAGACCACTATACTAAGTGCTTCCCTCCTTCCCTTCCCCACAGCACCTGTATATATGTTTGTACGTATTTATTACTCAATTTATTTATTTATTTTACGTGTACATATCTATCCTATTTATTTTATTTTGTGAATATGTTTGGTTTTGTTCTCTGTCTCCCCCTTCTAGACTGTTAGCCCACTGTTGGGTAGGGACCGTCTCTACATGTTGCCAACTTGGACTTTCCAAGCGCTTAGTACAGTGCTCTGCACACAGTAAGCACTCAATAAATACGATTGATTGACTGATTGATATAATATAATATAATATAGTAATAATAATAATAGCATTTATTAAGCGCTTACTAAGTACAAAGCACTGTTCTAAGCCCTGGGAGGTTACAAGGTGATCAAGTTGTCCCACGGGGGGCTCACAGTCTTCATCCCCATTTTTTTACAGATGAGGGAACTGAGGCCCAGAGAAGTTAAGTGACTTGCCCAAAGTCACACAGCTGACAGTTGGTGGAGCCGGGATTTGAACCCACGACCTCTGACTCCAAAGCCCGGGCTCTTTCCACTGAGCCACGCTGCTTCTCTAATTGGTTGATTGATTGTTTGATTGATTGATTGGGAAGTCCAAGTTGGCAACATATAGAGACGGTCCCTACCCAACAGGGGGTTCACAGTCTAGAAGGGGGAGACAGACAACAAAACAAAACATATTCACAAAATAAAATAAATAGAATAAATATGTACAAGTAAAATAAATAGAGAAATACGTACAAACATAGATACATATATACATGTAGTCCTAGGCCTAGTCTTTAGGGCGTCATTCATTCATTCAATCGCATTTATTGAGCGCTTACTGTGTTCAGAGCACTGTACTAAGCGCTTGACTTCCACTCCTGCTCCCCCTCTGGCCCCGACTGCGGCATCCTGGGCCCTCCCTCCCAGATCACAGAGTGCCCCCCAAGACAAGGACTGTCCTGTTGAGGGGATGGGGGAGTGGGATGGTTACCAGAAGTAGCCCCTTCCCTGAGCCGATAGGCAGGCCAGCCGCTCTTTCAGCCCCCGAAAGCCTGTAAGAATAATAATAATAATAATAATAATAGTATTTGTTAAGCGCTTACTATGTGCAAAGCACTGTTCTAAGCGCTGGGGAGGTTACAAGGTGATCAGGTTGTCCCACGGGGGGCTCCCAGTTTTCATCCCCCCACTGTTGGGTAGGGACCGTCTCTATACGTTGCCAACTTGTACTTCCCAAGCGCTTAGTACAGTGCTCTGCACACAGTAAGCGCTCAATAAATACGATTGAGTGAAAGAATGAATGAATCCCCACTTTCCAGGTGAGGGAACTGAGGCCCAGAGAAGTGAAGTGACTTGCCCAAAGTCACACAGCTGACAGTTTGCGGAGCCGGGATTTGAACCCATGACCTCTGACTCCAAAGCCGAGAAGCCTGAAACCAGGATCTAAGTGGCCAATCAGTAATGCTCATGGCCCAGACCCTCTCTCTCTATCTCTCTGTCTCTCTTTCACTCATCCCCGAGTCAGAATCTGAGCTCCATAAAAATTATGGCATTTATTAAGCACTTACTAAGAGCACTGTTCTAAGCGCTGGGGAGATTACAAGGTGATCAGGTTGTCCCACAAGGGGCTCACGGTCTTCATCCCCATTTTCCAGATGAGGTAACTGAGGCCCAGAGAAGCAAAGTGACTCGCCCAAAGTCACCCAGTTGACAATTGGTGGAGCCGGGATTCGAACCCATGACCTCTGACTCCCAAGCCTGGCCTCTTTCCACTGAGCCACGCTGCTTCCCCCAACAATAATAATTGTGGTATTAAGTGCTTTCCTTATGCCAAACACTATTCTAAGCACTGGAGTAGATACAAGATGAGAAGAAGCAGCGTGGCTCAGTGGAAAAGAGCCCGGGCTTTGGAGTCAGAGGTCACGGGTTCAAATCCCGGCTCCGCCACTCGTCAGGTGGGTGACCTTGGGCAAGTCACTTCACTTCTCTAGGCCTCAGTGATCTCATCTGGAAAATGGGGGTGAAGACCGTGAGCCCCCCGTGGGACAACCTGATCACCCGGTAACCTCCCCAGCGCTTAGAACAGTGTTTTGCACATAGTAAGTGCTTAATAAATGCCATGATTATTATTATTGGAAATAGCCCGTCTCACGCGGACATCAGATTCTAAGTAGGAGGGAGACGAGGTAGTGAATCCCCTTTTTACCGGTGAGGAAACTGAGGCAGAGAGAAGTGAAGTGACTCGCCCAGGGTCACCCAATGGGCAAAATGGGTTCTCCAACGCGCAGGGCCGTGTTCTTTCTACTAGGCCACGCTGCTTTTCTTTGAGTCTCAGGGGACATAGGGCATGGAGGAGGAGGGAGAGGAAGCCCCTTCTGCCCACGGGTTCAGGGGGCTAGTCTTCTCGGCCCACACGTTTGGAGGGCTAGTCATCCAGATTGATCCCGGCAGTCAGTTTTCGGCTGGTGTTTTTCATTTTTGGCCCCTCCTCGGCCCCTGCTGCCCAGCCTCATGATTCAGAGCAGTATCTGTGCTCCCCGGGAACCAGAAGGGGAATGCTGAGTTCCTCCGGGAGGGGAACACAGAGTCTCCCAGATCCAGGGGGCCAGTCAGGGACCCCCGGGGAAATCACCCTTAGTTCTGGGGGCTTCCAGAAACAGCTCTGGGCATGGCTAGCACGGCACACATCGTGTTACCTCCGAGGTGGCCAATGGGGCCGGTAGCCACGACAGCAGTCACTGGCCTCCAGACCCCGGATCCCAGTGGAAACTGGGCCTCGGTGGTCGGAGTGGAGGATGTGGGGATGGGGAGCTGCCATTTTAGAAAATGCAACACGCCCAGAAGCCGGATTCTGCCCGGCCAAGGCCCATCGGTGGCCACTCATCCTCTTTCAATCAATCAATCAATCAATCGTATTTATTGAGCGCTTACTGTGTGCAGAGCACTGTACTAAGCGCTTGGGAAGTCCTTTCTTGACCCTCCCGTGGGCCCTGGGGGATGCAAGCCCGGGCAGGGGTGGGGCAGAGCATCCATGCAGGCTGGAAGCAGCCAGCCGTCCTCCTGCAGACCTTGGGGGAAGCAAGGCTGGGCAACCACGCGGACCACAACCGGAGCTGGCAGTGTGGGAGAGAGATAGGAGGGAGGAGGGAGACCTGGGCTCTGAACCAGGAAGAGGTTTGCATTCATTCATTCATTCAATCGTATTTATTGAGCGCTTACTGTGTGCAGCACACTGTACTAAGCGCTTGGGAAGTACAAGTAGGCAACATAAAGAGATGGTGCCTACCCAACAACGGGCTCACAGTCTAGAGGGGGGAGACAGACAACAAAACAAAACATGTGGACAGGTGTCAAGTCATCAGAATAAATAGAAGTAAAGCTAGATGCACATCCTTAACAAAATAAATAGAACAGTAAATATGTACAAGTAAAATAAATAGAGTAATAAATCTGTACAATCATATATACAGGTGCAGTGGGGAGGGGAAGGAGGTAAGGCAGGGGGGATGGGGAGGAGGAGAGGAAAAAGAGGGCTCAGTCTGGGAAGGCCTCCTGGAGGAGGTGAGCTCTCAGTAGGGCTTTGCAGGGAAGAAGAGAGCTAGCTTGGCGGACGGGCAGAGGGAGGGCATTCCAGGCCAGGGGGAGGACGTGGGCCGGGAGTCAATCAATCAATCAATCAATCGTATTTATTGAGTGCTTACTGTGTGCAGAGCACTGTTCGAAGCGCTTGGGAAGTCCAAGTTGGCAACATATTGAGACAGTCCCTACCCAACAGTGGGCTCATGGTCTAGAAGGGGGAGACAGAGAACAAAACCAAACATACTAACAAAATAAAATAGAATAGATATGTACAAGTAAGATAAGTAAATAAATAGAGTAATAAATATGTACAAACATATATACATATATACAGGTGCTTTGGGGAAGGGAAGGAGGTAAGGTGGGGGGATGGAGAGGGGGACGAGGGGGAGAGGAAGGAAGGGGCTCAGTTGCAGGACACCCGGAGTCCCTGCCAACCGGGAGGAAGCCGGCAAAGGATCCCAAGCGCTTCTGATCAACCTGAGGCAGAGGGCAGAGAAATAGCAGAGGGCAGGCCACTGGGCTGGCAAGGGGGTCTGCTCAGAGAGGAGCAGATGGAAGAGGAATCGGCTACCCGATACAAGCTGGGGCTGTCAGGGAGGCCTTCCTGGGGGAGGGGGCATGCCCTGCAGGCGGGGGGCCTTGGGTTCCCCCTCCACCGGGATTCCGGGAACACAAGGATAGATCCTCCCTGCTCCGTCCCCAAGCCTGAAACCCCATCCCGCCTTCCGGCCAGAGCTTAGACGGGTAATGGGTATTTATTTATCTTACTTGTACGTATCTATTCTCTTTATTTTATTTTGTTAATATGTTTGGTTTCGTTCTCTGTCTCCCCCTTCTAGACTGTGAGCCCACTGTTGGGTAGGGGCTGTCTCTATATGTTGCCAACTTGGACTTCCCAAGCGCTTAGTACAGTGCTCTGCACACAGTAAGCACTCAAAAAATACGATTGATTGATTGATTAATGGGAGCAGGGGAGCGTCTGAGGGTTGCCCTGTCCAACAGCGACCAGGCAGTGATGCACCACGCTGCCCTCTTGTCTCTCTGACTTCCTGGGCATCCTCAATTTGCCTGCACGGCGCAGTGGGTAGACCACGGGCCTGAGAGCCAGAGGGTCCTGGGTTCTAATCCCGGCTCCGCCACTTGTCTGCTGGGTGACCTTGGACAAGTCACTTCCCTTCTCTGTGCCTCAGTTACCTCAACTGGAAAATAGGGATTGAGACTGGGAGCCCCATGTGGGACAGGGACTGCGTCCAACACGATTTTCTTGTGGCCACCCCAGTGCTTTGGTACAGTGCCGGATGCACAGTAAGCACTTAACAAATACCACAATTATTATGATTATTGTGATTTCTTTCCTCACGTGCCTGTCTTCTTCTCTCCCGAACTGGAGGCTGCACCCCACAAGGGCCAGGACCGGCTCAAAATCAATCTCTAGGGCCTTGATTACTGCATTCATTCATTCAATCATATTTAATAATGATAATAATAATAATGATGGCATTTGTTAAGCACTTACTATGTGCAAAACACTGTTCTATGAGCTGGGGGATACAAGGTGATCAGGTTGTCCCCCGTGGGGCTCACCGTCTTAATCCCCATTTTACAGATGAGGTAACTGGGGCTCAGAGAAGTTAAGACTGTGAGCCCACTTATAGACTGTGAGCCCACTGTTGGGTAGGGACTGTCTCTATATGTTGCCAACTTGTACTTCCCAAGCACTTAGTACAGTGCTCTGCACACAGTAAGCGCTCAATAAATAAGATTGATTGATTGATTGATTAAGTGACTTGCCCAAGGTCACACAGCAGACATGGGGCGCTTTCCATGTTTTTATTGAGCTCTTACTGTGCGCGGAGCACTGTACTAAGCATCGGCCTCCGTTCTGACTTCCCACTCTCCCGTCTCTCCCATTCCAGCGCTTAGAAGAGTGCCCAGCACTTAGAACAGAGCTTGGCACATAGTAAGCGCTTAACAAATGCCGTCATTATTATTCCAGGCCGCACTTCACTATGCTGCCCGGATCAGTTTTCTACAGAATCGTTCAGGCCATGTTTCCCCACTCTTCCAGAACCTCCAGCGGTTGCTCGGCCACTTCCACATCAAACAGAAACTCCTTACCATCAGTATGAAAGCACTCAATCAACTTGCCCCCTCCTACCCAGCGCTTAGAACAGTGCTTTGCACATAGTAAGCGCTTAACAAATGCCATCACTATTATTCCAGGCCATACTTCACTCTGCTGCCCGGATCATGTTTCTACAGAATCATTCAGGCCACTTTTCCCCACTCCAAGAACCTCCAGTGGTTGCTTGGCCACCTCCACATCAAACAGAAATTCCTTACCATCAGTATCAAAGAACTCAATCACCTTGCCCCCTCCTACCCAGCACTTAGAGCAGTGCTTTGCACATAGTAAGCGCTTAATAAATGCCATTATTATTATTATTATTATTATTATTATTATTATTACCGCACCTCTTTGATTTTCTACGCTGTTCCTCTGATGCCAACCTACTTACCGTACTTGGATCTCGTCTTTCTCCCCACTGACACTCGCCCATGTTCTGCCTCTGGCCTGGAATTCCTCTCCCTTTGTAATATCACCGATGATCACCCTCCCCACATTCAGAGCCTTACTGAAATCACGTCTTTCCAAGAAGTCTTCTCTAAGCCCTCCTTTCCTCACCTCCCTTCTGCCCCTCTGCCCTTATAATAATAATAATGATGGCGTTCATTAAGCGCTTACTATATGCAGAGCACTGTTCTAGGCGCTGGATTCAACCCTCCCTCTGCACCGTAATCTGTAATTTCTTTATATAAACAGCTGGCTCCCCCGCTAGACTGTAAGCTCGTTGTGGATGGGGAACATATCTACCAACTCTGGCAAAGTGCTCAGGACAGCTTTCTGTACTGGATAAGCGCTCAAGAAATACCAAGCCTGGGCTTGGATGGTGCTTAGGACCGACCGAGCGCTGACCAATGCCAACTTTCCATGGCAGCAGGCCCCAGAGGAGGGTCTGTGGTGCCACCCTGCCCTGAGAAGCTGATCCCTGGGGGGTTGTCACCTGCCCGAAGTTCCAAGGCGAGGGAGTGATCCAGTTCTCCTGTCCCTTGTAAATGAGTCCGTGGTCCCGCAGAAGAAACTCGTGTCGCTGAGGTTCGCTGGGCAGGAAGACCTCATCCTCTAGGAACAGGGACAGTAGGGAGGGGCACAGAGTGGAAGAGGCTGAAGGGGACCCCTGGGATTCATTCATTCATTCAATCGTATTTATTGAGCGTTTACTGTGCACAGAGCACCGTACTAAGCGCTTGGGAAGCACAAGTTGGCAACATCTAGAGACGGTCCCTACCCAACAGCGGGCTCACAGTCTAGAAGGGGGAGACAGACAACAAAACAAAACATATTAACAAAATAAAATCAATAGAATAAATATGTACAAATAAAATAAATAAATAGAGTAATAAATACGTACAAACATATATAAATATATGACCCTACTGAGAGCTCACCTCCTCCAGGAGGCCTTCCCAGACTGATTCCCCTCCTCCCTCTCCCCCTCCTCCCCCTCTCTATCCCCCCAGCCTTACCTCCTTCCCCTCCCCACACCACCTGTATATATGTATATATGTTTGTATGTATTTATCACTCCATTTATTCATTCATTTTATTTGTACATATTTATTCTCTTTATTTTATTTTGTTACTATGTTTTGTTTCGTTCTCTGTCTCCCCCTTCTAGACTGTGAGCCCACTGTCGGGTAGGGACCGTCTCTCTATGTTGCCAACTTGGACTTCCCAAGCGCTTAGCCCAGTGCTCTGCACACAGTAAGCGCTCCATAAATACGATTGAATGAATGAATGAATGAATGGAGAAGTACCTCTGCCCTCTGGCCCCTGGCCTCTGCTCCCCATCCCTTCTCCCCGTCCCCAACCCCTGCCCTCCCTAAACTGCTTCCATTCCGGATCTGATCACACTGGGTGGGATGACTGGAACATCTCTGGGATTTGGGGCTCCTCTCGGGTGTCTGCCAAGATCCCCGCCCCTGAGGGCAGCTGGCAGAGCTCTCCAGAATCAATCAATCAATCAATCGTATTTATTGAGCGCTTACTGTGTGCACAGCACTGTACTAAGCGCTTGGGAAGTACAAATTGGCAACATATAGAGACAGTCCCTACCCAACAGTGGGCTCACAGTCTAAAAGAAGTGGGTGAGAGCGCCGGGACCCTGTAGGGAAAGGCCCCAGCCTGGGGAAGCCGCTCAAATCCCCTCCCCATCTGCCTAGCTTCACCCCGGCACCCCTCCTTCACAGGCCCGCTCAACCTACCGGGACTCCAAGGGTTGAAGAGCAAGATAAATTCCCCCAGCCGGTGGGATTGGACACGGCTGGACCCCGAGATTTCCACCTTCAGCGTGTAGCGTCCGATCACGGCGTCGGCGGGGGGTGCCAGGGAGACCCCGAGGGACGTGGCGCCTTCCGGGAGCCAGGCGACACCCCAGGCCCCGCTGCTGTCGGGCGGAGACAGGGAGATCCTCGTCTGGGTGCCCAGCTCCCTCTTGGGCCTGGGCCCTTGGGGAAAGAAGGGACACCATTAACCCCAGACCTCTGCCTGGCTCCCTGATGGCGGACAACCTGGGGCCGAAGCTGCCCAAGGCCCCGGATCGTCCGGCCCTGGCGCGCCCACTGCCCGGATGACCGAGATCCACAATCACCCAGGGCCCGGACCACTTGGAGTCTGGGCTGCCCAGAACTCAAGTTCTCCTACATGACCCAAAGTCCCCCAACCCAGACTGCCCAGGGCCCTGACGGCCCAGAGACGGGACCAGCCCGAACCCAGGCCATCTAAAGCCCAGACCACCTGAAGTCTGGGCAGACTAGAACTCAGGACCACCCATCTGCCCACGTCATCCCCCTGGCCCAGGTCATCCCCCGGGCCTGGAATGCCCTCCTTCTGCCCATCCGCCAAGCTAGCTCTCTTCCTCCCTTCAAGGCCCTGCTGAGAGCTCACCTCCTCCAGGAGGCCTTCCCAGACTGAGCCCCTTCCTTCCTCTCCCCCTCGTCCCCCTCTCCATCCCCCCCATCTTACCTCCTTCCCTTCCCCACAGCACCTGTATATAGGTATACACATTTGGTTTGCACATATTTATTACTCTATTTTACTTATACATATCTATTCTATTTATTTTATTTTGTTAGTATGTTTGGTTTTGTTCTCTGTCTCCCCCTTTTAGACTGTGAGCCCACTGTTGGGTAGGGACTGTCTCTATATGTTGCCAATTTGTACTTCCCAAGCGCTTAGTACAGTGCTCTGCACATAGTAAGTGCTCAATAAATACGATTGATTGATTGATTGATTGATCTGCCCATAGTCCAGAATGCCCAGAGCCCTGGCTGTCCAGAGCCTAAATAATAATAATAATAATGGCATTCACTCTATTTATTCATTTATTTATTTTACTTGTACCTATCTATTCTATTTATTTTATTTTGTTAGTATGTTTGGTTTTGTTGTCTGTCTCCCCCTTCTAGCCTATGAAGCCCACTGTTGGGTAGGGACTGTCTCTATATGTTGCCAGCTTGTACTTCCCAAGCGCTTAGTACAGTGCTCTGCACACAGTAAGCGCTCAATAAATACGATTGATTGATTGATTTACTTCTCTAGG
The DNA here is from genome assembly GCF_015852505.1 of Tachyglossus aculeatus. NCBI lineage: Eukaryota > Metazoa > Chordata > Mammalia > Monotremata > Tachyglossidae > Tachyglossus > Tachyglossus aculeatus. Next base: position 1,102,105 of record NW_024044828.1, read on the forward strand.
CCTCAGTGACCTCATCGGTAAAATGGGGATTGACTGTGAGCCCCCCGTGGGACAACCTGATCACCTTCTAACCTCTCCAGCGCTTAGAACAGTGCTTTGCATATAGTAAGCACTTAATAAATGCCATTATTATTATTATTATTAAGTGCTTACTATGTGCAAAGCACTGTTCTAAGTGCTGGGGAGGTTACAAGGTGATCAGGTTGTCCCACGTGGGAACAGTGCTTTGCGTATAGTAAGCACTTAATAAATGCCATTATTATTATTATTATTATTATTATATTACGCACTTACTATGTGCAAAGCACTGTTCTAAGCGCTGGGGAGGCTACAAGGTGATCAGGTTGTCCCATGTGGAGTTCACAGTTTTAATCCCCATTTTACAGATGAGGTCACTGAGGCCTAGAGAATAATAATGATAGCATTTATTAAGCGCTTACTATGTGCAAAGCACTGTTCTAAGCGCTGGGGAGGCTACAAGGTGATCAGGTTGTCCCACGGGGGGTTCACAGTCTTAATCCTCATTTTACAGATGAGGTCACTGTGGCCTAGAGAAGTGAAGTGACTTGCCCAAAGTTACCCAGCTGACAAGTGGCAAAGCCGGGATTTGAACCCATGACCTCTGACTCCCAAGCCCGGGCTCCTTTCGCTGAGCCACGCTGCTTCTAAACCACACAGAGCTCAGACTACCCGAAGCCTGGGCAGACCAGAACTCGGGACCACCCACACTGCCCCGAGTGTCGACTGCCCATGATGATGATGGTATTGGTTAGGCGCTTACTATGTGCCCAGCCCCGTTCTGAGCACTGGGGGTAGATACAAGGTGATCGGGTTGTCCCACGTGGGGCTCACAGACTTACTCCCCATTTTCCAGATGAGGTAACTGAGGCCCAGAGAAGTGAAGTGGCTTACCCAGAGTCGCAGCACTGATAAGTGGCGGAGGCAGGATTAGAACCCACAACCTCTGACTCCCAAGCCCGGGCTCTTCCCACTAAACCACGCTTCTCTGCTTCTTCTGCCCAGAGCCAGGACAATCCAAAGCCTAAACCACACAGAGCCCAGACCACCCGAAGCCTGGGCAGACCAGAGAAGCAGCGTGACTCAGTGGAAAGACCCTGGGCTTGGGAGCCAGAGGTCATGGGTTCTAATCCCGGCTCCGCCACTTGTCAGCCATGTGACTTCGGGCAATCATGTCGCTTCTCTGGGCCTCAGTTGTCTCATCTGGAAAATGGGGATGAAGACCGTGAGCCCCACGTGGGACAACCTGATCACCTGAGCGGGCAAGTCACTTCACTTCCCTGGGCCTCAGTTGCCTCATCTGGAAAATGGGGATAAAGACCGTGAGCCCCACTTGGGACAACCTGATCACCTGCGCGGGCAAGTCACTTCACTTCCCTGGGCCTCAGTTGCCTCATCTGGAAAATGGGGATGAAAACTGTGAGCCCCACGTGGGACAACCTGATCACCTGCGCAGGCAAGTCACTTCACTTCCCTGGGCCTCAGTTGCCTCATCTGGAAAATGGGGATGAAGACTGTGAGCCCCACGTGGGACAACCTGATCACCTGCGCGGGCAAGTCACTTCACTTCCCTGGGCCTCATCTGTAAAATGGGGATGAAGATGGGACAACCTGATCACCTGCGCTTAGAAGAGTGCTTCGCACATAGTAAGCGCTTAACAAATGCCATCATTATTATTATTATTATTATTATTATTATTATTATTACCAGAACTCAGGACCACCCATACTTTCCGGAGTGGGGACTGCCCATAGCCTGGACTGCCCTTTTAGACTGTGAGCCCACTTTTAGACTGTGAGCCCACTGTTGGGTAGGGACTGTCTCTATATGTTGCCAATTTGTACTTCCCAAGCGCTTAGTTCAGTGCTCTGCACACAGTAAGCGCTCAATAAATACGATTGATGATGATGATGCCCAGAGCCCTGACTGCCCAGAGACAGGACCATCCTAGGCCTAAACCACACAGAGCCCAGACCACCTGGAGTCCAGACCGTACAGAGTCCGGCCGTCTCGAGCCTGGGCTGACCATACGCCCGAGGGGGGACGTCCCCCGGCCTGAATGTCCCAGACCCCTTGACCCCCAAGACGCAGAAAAGTCCAATCAATCGTATTTATTGAGCGCTTACTGTGTGCAGAGCACTGTACTAAGCGCTTGAGAAGTCCAAGTTGGCAACATATAGAGACAGTCCCTATCCAACAGTGGGCTCACAGTCTAGAAGGGGGAGACAGACAACAAAACCAAACCCTCCAGAGCCTGAACCCCTGGGAGCCCAAGTTGCCCAGAGGCCTCCCCTCCTGGAATCCAGACCACCCAGAACCCTGACCACATGGACATGAATAAAAATATTCATTCATAATAATAATAATAATAATAGTAATGGCATTTATTAAGCGCTTACTATGTGCAAAGCACTGTTCTAAGCGCTGGGGAGAATACAAGGTGAGCAGGTTGTCCCACGTGGGGCTCACAGTCTTAATCCCCATTTTCCAGATGAGGGAACTGAGGCCCAGAGAAGTGAAGTGACTTGCCCAAAGTCACCCAGCTGACAAGTGGCGGAGCCGGGATTTGAACCCATGACATCTGACTCCAAAGCCCGGGCTCTTTCCACTGAGCCACGCTGCTTCTCCAATTCGATCGTATTTATTGGTTAATTGTTAATTATTGCTTAATAATAACAATGATGGCATTTGTTAAGCGCTTACTATAAATAAATCGGAATCTGGAATTAAAGCTCTTTCTCGTAATGGTTTCACCCGAATGGGGAGGCGTTCTAGACTGTGAGCCCGCTGTCGGGTAGGGACCGTCTCTATATGTTGCCAACTTGGACTTCCCAAGCGCTTAGTCCAGTGCTCTGCACCCAGTAAGTGCTCAATAAATACGATCGAATGAACGAATGTGGGGCTCCCAGTGTCCATCCCCATTTTCCAGATGAGGTCACGGAGGCGCGGGGAAGTCCACGCAGCTGCCAAGTGGCACCCACGACGTCCGACCCCCGAAGTCCGCGCTCTTTCCACCAAAGCCACGCTGCTTCTCCCCAGGCCCCCGGAGAGTTCAGACCACCCGGAGCCCAGCCTGCCCAGAGTCCAGGGCCTTCGAGGCCACTCACCCGTCTCCGCGATGAAGACGAGGCGGTCCGTGTCCGGCTGGAAGGCCCGGTTGCCGAAGTACAGCGTGATGGAGAAAGGCTGGCCCCGGCGCACCACCAGCTGGCCCCTGCTCATCTCCTCGGTGTGGTGTCGCCTGCCGTTCTCGGGACCCCGCAGGTCGGCAAATAGGAACTCCAACCCTGCGGGCACCAATGCCACCCGCCTCAGTGCCCTCCGTGAACCTCCTCTGCAGCTCGGGGCCACGGCTTCACAGGGAGGTTGCCACGGGGGCCCATGGAAAGGGCTCCATAGGAGCAGGGCAGTGTTTCCAATCAATCAATCAATCAATCAATCAATCAATCAATCGTATTTATTGAGCACTTACTGTGTGCAGAGCACTGTACTAAGCACTTGGGAAGCACAAGTTGGCAACACATAGAGACGGGCCCTACCCAAGAGCGGGCTCACAGTCTAGAAAGGGGAGACAGAGAACAAAACCAAACGTTAACAAAATAAAATAAATAAAATAGGTATGTACAAGTAAAATAAATCAATAGATAGAGTAATAAATATGTACGAACATACATACATATATACAGGTGCTGTGGGGAAGGGAAGGAGGTAAGGGGTGGGGGGGGATGGAGAGGGGGAGGAGGCTTTCCATTCATCTATTCGTTGTCAGCTGTGTGACTTTGGGCCTCAGTTCCGGGCAAGTCACTTAACTTCTCCGTGCCTCAGTTCCCTCATCTGGAAAATGGGGATCAAGACTGGGGGCCCCACGTGGGACAACCTTGATTACCTTGCATCCCCGCCCCAGTGCTTAGAACGGTGCTTGGCACATGGTAAGCGCTTAACAAATACCAACATTATTATTATTATTATTCATTCATTCATTCATTCAAAAGTACTTATTGAGCGCTTACTATGTGCAGAGCACTGTACTAAGAGCTTGGGACAATAATACAACAATAAGCAGTCATATTCCCTACCCTCAATGAACTTACAGTTTAGAGGTATTTGTTAATGATGATAATGATGGCATTTATTCATTCATTCATTCATTCAATCGTATTTATTGAGCACTTACTGTGTGCAGAGCACTGTACTAAGCGCTTGGGAAGTACAAGTTGGCAACATGTAGAGATGGTCCCTACCCAACAGTGGGCTCACAGTCTAGAAGGCTCACAGTCTAGAAGCACTTATTAAGCACTTACTATGTGCAAAGCACTGTTCTAAGCGCTGGGGAGGTTACAAGGCGATCAGGTTGTCCCACGGGGGGCTCACAGTCTTCATCCCCATTTTACAGATGAGGGAACTGAGGCCCAGAGAAGTGAAGTGACTTGCCCAAAGTCACACAGCTGACGAGTGGTTTGTTAAGCCCTTACTATGTGCCGAGCACATGATGTAATAATAATAATAATAATGTTGGTATTTGTTAAGTGCTTACTATGTGCCAAGCACTGTTCTAAGCGCAGAGATAGATACAAGGTAATCAGGTTGTCCCACGTGGGGCTCACAGTCTGCATCCCCATTTTACAGATGAGGTAACTGAGGCACAGAGAAGTGAAGTGCCCAAGGACACAGAGCTGACAAGTGGCAGAGCCCAGGCCTGGGATTCAGAAGGCCGTGGGTTCTAATCCCGGCTCCACCACTTATCTTTCGTGTGACTTTGGGCGAGTCACTTCACTTCTCTGGGCCTCACTCACCTCACCTGTAAGAAACGGGGATTAAGACTGGGAACCCAAAGTGAGACGGGGATTGTGAGCTTGTTTCTAACCCGGTGCTTAGAACGGCGCTTGGCACATAGTCAGCGCTCAACAAGTCCTTCTCTGCATCAGATCGAAACTCCTCATCGTCGGCTTTAAGGCACTCAATCGTCTCTCTCCTTTCTATCTAAACTCTCTCCTCTCCCACTACAACCCGGCCTGCTTACTTCATCATCATCATCATCAATCATATTTATTGAGCGTTTACTGTGTGCAGAGCACTGTACTAAGCGCTTGGGAAGTACAAGTTGGCAACATATAGAGACAGTCCCTACCCAACAGTGGGCTCACAGTCTAAAAGGGTGGGCTCCTCTAACCCCAATCCTCTCACTGTCAACCGCTTGCTCCCGTCCTCTATCCCTCCCGGAGCTCTCTCCCATTTTATATCCATCCCACAGATCTCCACTCTCCCCATCTTCAAGCCCCACTGTAGTCTGACTAAACTCTCGCTTTCTTGTTGTATTTGCCCTTCCTTCTGCGTTGCCTTTTTTTACTCGAGTCTGTATTCTTTAAGCGCGCTGATAATTAATTACCCCGCTCCCGTAGCACTTATGTATATATCCCATAAACTGCAGCTTCCCCGATCGGTAATTGATTATAACGCGTGTCTTTTCCAATAGATTGTTAGCCCCTGAGGGTAGGGATCATTTCTATCAACTCAATTGCACTGTACACTCGCAAGTGCTTAGTGAGAGTAAGAGCTCAATAAATTCCAATGATTTGCTGATCGATTGATTGACTGGATGGCACTCTCCCGAGCGCTTAATACAGTGCTCCGCACACAGTAAGCGCTCAAAACATGCCACTGATTGAGTGACTGATGGGATGGACCGCTGCCTGGAGGCAGGGGAATGGACCTTATGGTCCCACAAGGAATCTAGAAGACCAGAATCCCATCCCGGCTTAACTTAATCCCCGCTCCCTCCTCTCCTCCCCTCCCTCTCCCCTCGCCCCCAGATCTCCTCAGAGCACAGCTAGGCTGGGCTAAGGGCAGAGGAGATGACCGGACAGTTTGTTTCCCAAGGAAGTCTCCTCCTGCACCATTGCAGCCTCTCCGGTCTCCCATGGCCTCTGGGTGACTCTTCTCCTTTCCTCTAGTGAGCTTCCCCTGGGACATGGATAAACTCCCTGGACTCACCCGAATCCATGTTTTTCTTCTCTCCTCTCGTCTCTTCTTTTCTTCTGAGCGATGCAACTTTTCTCCAAGGAGAGTCAAACCCGACTGACTCCTCTTAGCATGAACGGCCAATGGCAGGGCCTCAGAGTACTGCTCCTCCTGCTCTCCCATAAGCTAATGGGCTCCTCCTCCTCTTCCTCCTCCTTTTCCCCCTCCTCTTTCTTGTCCTTCTCCACTTCTTTCTGATTCTCCAATTCCACTCTCTTTCCTCCCTCCTCCTTCCCCTCCTCTTTCGTCCTCCTCTCACTCTCCCTCCTTCTCCTCCTCCTCCTTCCTCCTTCTCTTTCCCCTCCTCCTCTTCCTCCAGCTCCTCCTTCTTCTCACTCTCTTCCTCCCCCTCCACTTCTTCCTCCTCCGTCCTCTTCCTATCTTTCCCTTCCTCTTCTTCCTCCAGAATTCCCCATGGTTCAGGACCGAACTGGTACGACCGTCCGGTCTCCAGCACGGTTGACCAGCTTAGGGTGACGTCGGAAGTGACCCGTCCGGAACCTCTGTCGCCACATGGGCAGAGTCAGAATTTGACGTCAGATGGTTAGGAGAGTGAATTTTTGCTCTAGCCCATAATCAGCTTGCTGAATTAACTTTCCGTGACCTGAGTGGGGAGGTGGGGACCCGGTGGCTGGCTATTCCGCAGCCCAGGAGGGTGTAGGAGCTTCAGCGGGGATGCGGGAGCAGGGAGAAGATGCGGGGACGGATCCACAGTCACTGAGCAGGGAGTCTGGTGCTTTAGAGGTGTGTCCCGGATGGAAAATGTGGCTGGTGGGAAACCCAGGCTGGCAAGCTGTTTATTTACACTGTTAATAAAAATAATGATGGCATTTATTAAGCGCTTACTATGTGCCAAGCAGTGTTCTAAGCACTGATGTTGTCACAAGAGTGCTCACTCACTCCCTAGGTTAATTCATTCATTCAATCATATTTATTGAGCGCTTACTGTGTGCAGAGCACTGTACTAAGCACTTGGGAAGTACAAGTTGGCAACATATAGAGATGGTCCCTACCCAACAGTAGGCTCACGGTCTAGAAGGTGGGCTCACAGTCTAGAAGGTTAATCTGTTGTTGAGAGGCAGCATGGCTCAGTGGAAAGAGCCCGGGCTTTGAAGTCAGAGGGCATGGGTTCAAATCCCGGCTCTGCCAAATGTCAGCTGGGTGACTTTGGGCAAATCACTTCGCTTCTCTGGGCCTCAGTTACCTCATCTGTAAAATGGGGATTAAGACGGTGGGACAACCCGATCACCTTGTAACCTCTCCAGTGCTTAGAACAGTGCTTTGCACACAGTAAGCGCTTAATAAATGCCATCATCATTATTATTATTATCTGGATAATTTGTCACAGATGCCAACGGTTTTGGTCGTCGACCCCTCAGTCCTATCTCAGGATTTACCACGTGTGAGGGGGAAATCACTCCCCACCATGGGCGCTGGACTCCCCGCCCCTCGCAGAGAGTGACTGGCACCTGTTGAGGGCTCGCGGCTCTGCCCCAGCCCCCTCCATAATAATAACAATAATAATGATGGCATTTATTAAGTGCTTACTATGTGCAAAGTACTGTTCTAAGCACTGGGGTAGATACAAAGTAATCAAGCTCTCCCACATGGGGCTCACAGACTTAATCCCCATTTTCCAGATGAGGCCACTGAGGCCCAGAGAAGTGAAGTGATTTGCCCAAAGTCACCCAGCCGACGAGTGGCGGAGCCGGGATTTGAACCCATGACTTCTGACTCCAAAGCCCGGGCTCTTTCCACTGAGCCACGCTGCTTCTCCATCCCTGCACGGCAGATGCTCCCTGGAACCAAACACTTTCTGCCGTTTATGGTGGATGTGGGGTGCCAGGAGGGAGGAAGGGTGGTGGGTTCAGTTGTCCATGTTCTTCTGAGAGCAGCTAATGGACTGTGGGAAAACTGTCCTCATTCCCAGATAGGACCACCAAAATCCCCCTTCTCATCCCATTTCCCTGAGCATGCACAGACTTCCTACCCGCGGAGCGTGATGCGAGTGTCGCCAGGGAACTGGTCCTACGTCTCTGCCTGGTGTCCATCATGGCTCCCCAAGCTGGGGGGGTCTCCATTTATTCATTCAATCATATTTATTGAGCACTTACTGTGTGCAGAGCACTGTACTAAGCGCTTGGGAAGTACAATTCGGCAACAGATAGAGACGATCCCTACCCAACAACGGGCTCACATTCATTAAGAGAAGCAGCATGGCTCAGTGGAGTCAGGGGTCATGGGTTCGAATCCCAGATCCATCAATTGCCAGTTATGTGACTTTGGGCAAGTTACTTGACTTCTCTGGGCCTCAGTTACCTCATCTGTAAAATGGGGATCAAGACTGTGAGCCCCCCGTAGGACAACCCGATCATCTTGTAACCTGCCCAGCGCTTAGAACAGTGCTTTGCACATAGTAAGCGCTTAATAAACGCCATCATCCTCCTCCTCATCATCATAGATATAGGCACATCATTAATAGAGTAATAAATCTGTACAAATCTACACAAGCACTGTGGGGAGGGGAAGGGGGTAGGGCAGAGGGAGGGAGTGGGGGTGATGGGGAGTGGAGGAAAAGGGAGGGCTCAGTCTGGGAAGGCCTCCTGGAGGAGGTGGGCGCTCAGTAGTAGAGCTGAGGCTCCCATAGCTAAGGGTCCCCGAGCTGACGGTTCCCAAGCTGAGGTTCCCCGAACTGCAGGTATCCAAACTCTTCAGCGGCTTCCCAAAGGCCCCACCCATCCCAGCTGGACGCTCACAGATTGGGCTGCTGGAGCTGTTTGCCCTCCCGGCCAGGCAGAAGCTTCCAATTATAATAATAATAATAATAATGGTATTTGTTAAGCATTTACTACATACTGTACTAAGTGCTGGACAGCTGACAGAACCAGTGACTCATTCCACCACCACTCTGTCGCCCGCCGCCCCACTCCCCGCACCAGTGGCCAATGCTGCCTGAGGTGGTCAGAGCCCAGATGTTCCCCTAAGGCCACCAGTGAGGGGAAATCACTCCTCTGGGCCTCAGTTACCACTTCTGTCAAATGGGGATTAAGACTGTGAGCCTCATGTGGGACAACCTGATTACCTTGTATTCATTCATTCAATCGTATTGTATCTACAGTTGTAGCAATTGTATCTACCCCAGTGCTTAGACGGGTGCAGGGAGTGCCCTGATCTCTTCTGATCTATGCCAAGATCATCCCTAGCCGCCCTGGGCTCAGCCCTGAGATGCGTGAAAATGAATCCTGGTTAAGGGAACTGGGGACTCCTGGTCATTGGTTATCACCAGCCCCATGTGGATTTGCTTCACTCACATATGCCCACTTTGACCCACACACATACAGACTCCTACACACATAAAAATACTCACTTGCACACTCCCACAGTTGCACACACAATCTCATACACGCCAGGCACTCTCAAGCTCACTTTCCTCTGGGTTGGGAAGAGACAGGGAAAGAGGAAAGCAGAGTGGGAAGAAGGAAAGAGGGAAAGGGCAGGCTGATGAGACGGGCCAACAGGGTGGCGGGAAATGGCTGGCCCGTCAGCTGGGTGGGAGAAAGTGACCCTCACCACAGTCAGCTGGGCAAAGAGGACTCAGACTGAGCTACTGTGACTGCCAGTGGTAAATCTACAAACACAAACTGCACACCTGTTCTGTGTGCAGGGCGGGCTAGGGGTCTGGGCTCTCCTCGCCGCCTTCTTTGGAGGAACAGACGGGGCAGGAAGGAGCCACCAGTAAAGTCAGCATTGGAAAATGTCCTCACTCGGAGATACTGGAAGAGCAGGGCTGGGTGGCTACAGAGACACAGGCCGAGGTGGCGTGGGAATGAAGCTTTCGGGACCGGGAACAGCGGGGCCGGCAGATAATAATAATAACGATGGTATTTGTTAAGCACTTACTATGCGTCAAGCCCTGTTCTAAGCACCGGGGTAGGTACAAGGTAATCAGGTTGTCCCACATGTGGCTCACGGTCTTAATCCCCATTTTACAAAGGTGGTAACTGAGGCGCAGAGAAGTGAAGTGATTTGGCCAAGGGCACGCAGCAGGCAAAGTGGCGGAGCCGGGATTGGAACCCACGCCCTCTGATTCCCAAGCCGGTGCTCTTACCCCGGGCCACACTGCTTACTATTATCGTGTGCCGGCCACTGAACTAAGCGCTGGGGTGGATACAAATAAATCGGGTTGGACACCGCCCCTGTTCCACGCAGATCTCCTGCCACCAGGATGGAGAGTAACTTCTGCGGCTAAAAGGCGGTCTACTGTATTCTCCTAAAGTACGGTGTTCTGTGCGTAGTAAGGGCTCAATAAATATCAGTCAGTGATTGACTGATAGATTAGTCTATCGATCACCGACATTCATTAAGCACTCAACGTAAGTTGGAAAATTACGCTAGAATCCATCGGGGCGACAGCCCCTGGCCACCAAAGGATGGGTTGGCTGATACACTCCAAGAATGGGGAGAACCACTACCATTCCTCAGCGACCCAAGTCAAAGTTCAACAGTCAAGTAGAGTCGCAGTAAAACAAGAAGGGTGAACAGCACCAGAGTGGAGGAATGGGCCTCGGGCTCCTCCTGTCCCTGCCAATGGTTTCATGAGAGAAGCCGCCATCACAGCCTCTTCCAAGGAGCTGGGGTTTCTCCCCACCCTGGTTCCAGCTTCGTTCAAACCAGTGGGGAGCAAGGATGAGAAATCCATATCCCCAGGAAGCTGGGCCTCTGGAAACACCAGATAGATAGGTGGATAAGCAGATTGAGCTGGGCCACTGGAGAGAAAGTTGGACAGAGACGAGCTAGAGGGGCGTGTAGGGACTGTCTCTATATGTTGCCAACTTGTGCTTCCCAAGCGCTTAGTACAGTGCCCTGCACACAGTAAGCGCTCAATAAATACGACTGAATGAATGAATCCATCCGTAACCATGGAGGTGGGCGTTGAAAAGGACAACTGGGCCCTGGGCTCCTGGTGCCCCAGATGAAGGCGGATCCCTGGCCCGGGAGGGCCACGGGGCCGACCCAGGGTGTTGAATCCCACGTTTACGTCCGTGTCTGGGAAAGGACCAGTCTCCAGGGGGTCACTTAATTTTGGATCGCCATTTCTGATTTCCACGGATACGGTCCTCCTGTCTGCTCTGGTCCTGCGTTGGGATTGCGTGGGTAGGCCACGGAGAAGAACCGAATCTCGCTTCTAAGACCAGGCACTGGGGTCCTGACCCAAGTTCTATCTTCAGCCTTGGGACTGACCCATCTTTGACTCCTCAAATGAGGTCGGCGGTTGAGCCAAGCTGTCGGGACGGTGTTCCGGAAGCGGCTGCTTAATGATTATCCTAGACGATTACTGCGACATTCCTCTGAGGCGTGGCTGACAACCCTTTGGCCAGAGGGGAGCAAACTGTTAAAACTGCTGTTTCAACGCTTTCTCTGGCATCCTGAGTGACAGGGGGGGTCATTTCTCGAGAGACACTCCTCCTCCAGCTCCTCCTCTTTCCCGCCTCCCCCGACTCGGGTAACTGGTTAACTTGGGTTTGTAGGCCTCTTCGTGCGGGTTTCGCATGACCGGCGGAATGTGCGTCTGGATTCCATGGGGCCAGATTTCGGAAAGGGGAGGGGAGAGGAAGACAGAAGAGAAAAGGATAAGGGTGGGGAGGGGAGGAGAAGAGGGTGGGGTTGGGCCATCCAGGACCAGACAGATGACAGCTCCAGAATTGAGTGGAAGTAGAGAGAGGCCGTGTGTTTAGTCAAGAAAGGAGGGCGTACTTCCTAGGGGTGGGGCAATGGAAGTTCTTTCAACTCGAGGGACCCAAGTGACGCCGTAGCCTCTGTCAGCCTAGCCGCGGGGCTCAATCATCCCCGAGCTGGAAGAGTTCCTGGACAAGCAGGCTGCGTGGTCAGTGGTCAAAGACCGAACGGGAGGCACGATCGGTGGTCACAGACTAGGGGACGGCTAGATGGGTGGTCCCGAGCTGGGTGGGTGTTTCGGTCGGCGGTCGAAGCCGGGGAATGCCGTGACTACAGGGCTGGGGAGGAGGTGAAGGAAAGGGGGCCCCATGTATCCCCAGACAAGACGCTCACCCCCAGCCTCCCCATCAGTGGGGTGAATTGAAGGGAAAATCAGCAGAACCTTAAATTTCACTGGACGGATGGACATCCCTCCTTATGGGGGATGGAGGTGGTTTGGCAAGGTTTGGCCCCAGAGCTCGGGATTCTGACCACTCCTCGAATGAACTGTAATTTATCTTAACGACTGTCTGCCCCTCTAGTCCATTAGCTCTTTGTGGGTGGGAATCATCTATATTTACTACTTTTTTTGTTCCATACTCTCCCACGCACTCAGCACAGTGCTGTGCACACAGTAAGTGCTCAACAATTGAGTATCTGGCCTATAACAGGTCCCAATCAGAGCAGGCCTCCTCAGCCACGGTGGCACTGGATGCCACTGGATGCTGGTTTGGGATGAAGGAAGAGGAGGAAGAGAAGGAGGGGAAGGTGGGAGGGAGGGAGAAGAGGCCGGAAAGGCATCTCCTCCTTCTCCTCACTGGCAGCAACGCTACATGGCTGCCTCCCCTTGCTGGGCACGGCTGACTCCTCGCGGTCCTAGACCCAAGGGAAACCACGTCATTCCCATCTCTGGAGAGAGCTGATACTGCAGGGGGATTCCCGGCTGCCCCTTCTCATCAGTCTCGGGGCAGTGGGGGCCTGGTATCGACTGTTCGGTCCGCACCTCAGCCTAATATTCCAGGTCGGGTGAAGGTTGGCCCTGCCCCTCGCCCTTCCATTGGAAATTTGTCGTTGGGTGGAATCGGCAAATTTGGCTCCAACGTTGAAACCAGGAGGACGGCAGTTATGAAAACCAGTCTGGCAGTCAGGTGGGGAGTCATCAGTTCCCCAGAAACCATTGGGACCAAGCGGAGTCTCAGTCCTGAAACCAGGCTCAGACTGGAAACAGCAACGACCAGAGACAAAGCCCTCAGACCAGGAAGGGTCTTTCACTGGAAAACAGGGCATCAAGTCCTTACCCATCAACCCGGAATGTATAATAATAATAAAAATAATAGCATTTATTAAGCACTTACTATGCGCAAAGCACTGTTCAAAGCGCTGGGGAGGTTACAAGGTGATCAGGTTGTCCCACTTGGGGCTCACAGCCTTCATCCCCGTTTTACAGATGAGGGAACTGAGGCCCAGGGAAGTGAAGTGACTTGCCCAAAGTCACACAGCTGACAATTGGAGGAGCCGGGATTAGAACCCATGACCTCTGACTCCAAAGCCCCGGCTCTTTCCACTGAGCCACACTGCTTCTCAAGGAATTGCAAAGAATTGCATTTGGGGCATTTATTTTAATAAATATATACATTAGAGAAATGTATATTCATTCATTCATTCATTCAATCATTTATTGAGCGCTTACTGTCTGCAGAGCACTGTACTAAGCGCTTGGGAAGTACAAGTTGGCATCATAATGTATATAAGTGTTGTGGGGCTGGGAGGGGGTGATAAATAAAGGGAACAAGTCAGGGCAATGCAGAAGGGAGTTGAAGAAAAGGAAAAGAGAGTTTAGTCAGGGTAGGCCTTTTGAAGGAGATGTGCCTTCAATAAGGTTTTCCGTGTGGGAGATAATTATCTGTTGGAGATGAAGAGGGAGGGATTTCGAGGCCAGAGTTAGGATGTGGGTGAAAGGTTGGTGGTGAGATAAATGAGAGTGAGATGCAGTGAGAAGGTTAGCAGTAAAGGGGCAAAGTGGGTAGACAGATGCATAGTAGAAGAGTAGTGAGATGGAGGGGGCGAGGTTATCGAATGCTTTAAAGCCAATGGTGAGGAGTTTCTGCTTGTGGTAGAGATGGATGGGCAACCACTGGAGGTTCTTGAGGAGTGGGGAAACATGGACTGAGCTTTTTGGAGGAAAAATGATCCAAGCAGGAGAGCGAAGTGTGGACTGGAGTGGGGAGAGACAGGAGGCTGGGAGGTCAGCGGGAGCCTGTTGCGGTAATCAAAGAGGGACAGGATAAGTGCTTGGTTTGAAGTGGGAGCGGTTTGGATGGAGAGGAAAGGGTGGATTTTAGCGGTGTTGTGAAAGTGGAAGCGATAGGATTAGTGGAAGCGATAGGATTTAGTGATGGATTGACTATCGGGTTGAAGGAGAGCGAGGAGTCAAGGATAACTTCCTGGTTACGGGCTTGTGAGCCAGGCAGGATGGTGGTGATGTCTACGGTGATGGGAAAGTCAGGGGAAGGACAAAGTTTGGGTGGGAAGATAAGGACTTTTGTTTTGGACGTGTTAAATTTGTGTTGACCGCAGGACAGCCAAGAAGAGATGTCTCGAAGCCAGGAGGAATACACGGCAACAGCGGCACAGATCCTCGCTCTTCCTCCTCCTCTGGGATCGCGCTCCGATTTCCAGGGAATCTGGGGAGCCACTCAGCCGCTGCCCAGCCCCAGCCCCCAGCCTGAATCAGGGGCAGGAGCCGGCTCCAGGAAAGGCCGACCGGATGGGTCCTTCTCCCCCTTGTCGGACTTCCCTGCTCTGAGGCCAAGGGAATGATCATCTGCATATGTCTCGGGGGACACGTGTGAATGTGTGATTGTGTGTGTGTTTGTGTGCACGCATGCACACGGGACGGCACGTCTGTTCTCACCGCCTCTCCCTCCTGTCCTCGTCTGTCCCGACCCCCTAGACGCCGCAGAGGTCAGAAGGGAAAGGAGGAACTCTGGGGAGATTCATTCCTTCATTCAATCACATTTATTGAGCTCTTACTGTGTGCAGCGCACTGTACTAAGCGCTTGGGAAGTACAAGTCAGCGACCTATAGAGACGGTCCCTACCCGACAACGGGCTCCCGGTCTAGAAGGGGGAGACAGATGACAAAACAAAACATGTGGACAGGTGTCAAGTCGTCAGAACAAACAGAATTAAAGCTAGATGCACAGCATTCACAAAATAAATAGAAAATATGGACAAGTAAAATAAATAGAGTCATAAATCTGTAGATACAGGTGCCGTGGGGAGGGGAAGGAGGTAAGGCGGGGGGGATGGGGAGGAGGAGAGGTAAAAGGGGGCTCAGTGTGGGAAGGCCTCCTGGAGGAGGTGAGCTCTCAGTAGGGCTTTGAAGGGAGGAAGAGAGCTAGCTTGGTGGATGTGTGGACGGAGGGCATTCCGGGCCAGGGGGAGGATGTGGGCCGGGGGTCGACGGCGGGATGGGGGAGACTGAGGCCCGGTGAGGAGGTTAGTGGCGGCAGAGGAGCGGAGGGTGCAGGCTGGGCCGGAGAAGGAGAGAAGGGAGGTGAGGGAGGAGGGGGCGAGGTGATGGACAGCCTTGAAGCCGAGAGTGAGGAGTTTTTGCCTGATGCGTAGGTTGACAGGCAGCCACTGGAGATTTTTGAGGAGAGGAGTGACATGCCCAGAGCGTGTCCTCTCAGAGAAGCCGAGTTGGGACAGGTCGCCGTCTCAAGGTGCGTTTCAGAAAGGGGCAGGGGCAGCGTGCCAGCCTCACGCTGAGCTCCTTGGTGGAGTCGGCGGTCCCTGGGTAGGGCAGGGCCGGACCAGGATCCTGGCAGAAGCAGGGAATCCAGGAATCACTCATCATCCATCCTCATTTTGTTCCCCAAGCCCCATCCATCACAGATATGTGTTCTGGGTTGGCCGACCCGGCGAAACCCGTCATTCAGATGCCAACTCCAAAGGAATGCTTTGAGTTCTTTGATGTCTCTCGGGCACGATGGGGCGCTTAACTCTCAGAGCAAACAAGGAGAGGGGGAGAAAGCTCCAGCCCTAATGCGTCCCCAAAAAGGCATCCAGCGCCTAATTACCAGTAGCTTGATGTGTTCTGTGTGGAGAATTAAATCAAGGGTTCCCTCCCAGCCCCTCGGACTCTGCCACCCTGCCCTTCTCAGGGTGAGGCCTTCCGGGCCCTCACAGAGCCCCGGCCTATGTGGAAGAGCATCATAATCCTCCTCCACCTCCCTCTGCCTCTCCTCCTCCTCTTCCTCCTCACCACAGGCTGCTCTCCCGGCCGTACAGAGCTCCGAATCTTCTTTTCCCCGAAGAAGTTCCAAGGAAAACACATCCTAGGCCCCTGGAGGAGCCCTCAATCCTGGGAGGGGAGGAGAGGAGGGTGGGAAGGAAAGGAGAACAGATACAGAGCAAAATCCAAGAGTTGAAAAGTTCAGCGCCTTAATAATAATAATGGCATTTATTAAGCGCTTGCTATGTGCAAAGCACTGTTCTAAGCGCTGGGGAGGTTACAAGGTGATCAGGTTGCCCCACGGGGGGCTCACAGTCTTCATCCCCATTTTACAGATGAGGGAACTGAGACTTGCCCGAAGTTACACAGCTGACAATTGGCGGAGCGGGATTTGAACCCATGACCTCTGACTCCAAAGCCCGGGCTCTTTCCGTTGAGCCACGCTGCTTCTCTAAGCTCTCTTCCGACGACGGCACAGTGAAATGGGCATCCTGGCCGAGCCGGGAAGACCCGGTGGGATGGGAAGACTGACTGAATGAGGGGAGGGAGAGGGAAATTCTATCCATCAATCGATGGTACTCAGTGAGCACTTACTAGACACAGAGCACTGCGCTACAGCCTTGGGAGAGTTGGTACAATTGAGTCAGTAGACCCAATTCCTACCGTCAAATAGGGACCGTCTCTACATGTTGCCAACTCGGACTTCCCAAGCGCTTAGTCCAGTGCTCTGCACACAGTAAGCGCTCAATAAATACGACTGAATGAATGAATGTGAGCCCGTTGTTGGGTAGGGACCGTCTCTAGATGTTGCCAGCTCGGACTTCCCAAGCGCTTAGTCCAGTGCTCTGTGCACAGTAAGCACTCAATAAATACGATTGAATGAATGAATGTGAGCCCGTTGTCGGGTAGGGACTGTCTCTAGATGTTGCCAACTTGGACTTCCCAAAGCGCTTAGTCCAGTGCTCTGCACACAGTAAGCGCTCAATAAATACGATTGAATGAGTGAATGTTGCCAACTCGTACTTCCCAAGCGCTTAGTCCAGTGCTCTGCACACAGTAAGCGCTCCAAAAATACGATCGTGAGCCCACTGTTGGGTAGGGACCGTCTCTATATGTTGCCAACTTGGACTTTCCAAGCGCTTAGTCCAGTGCTCTGCACACAGTAAGCGCTCAATACAGATGATTGATTGATTGATTGATTGATTGATTGATTGATTCATGGATGGGCCATCTCATCATCCACCTGGGCAGCCGTACGGTTCGGCGGTTCATCCCTTTACCATTTGGGCCTCGCTCCTTCCTGGCACCGAGGCCCCTCTGAGGGCAGGCTATGCCTACCGTGTGTCCCCAAGCGCTTGCGTGGCTCAGTGGAAAAAGCCCGGGCTTTGGAGTCAGAGGTCATGGGTTCGAGTCCCGGCTCCGCCACATGTCTGCTGCATGACCTTGGACAAGTCACTTAACTTCTCAGAGTGTCAGTTACCTCATCTGTAAAATGGGGATGATGACTGTAAGCCCCACGTGGGACAACCTGATCACCTTGTATCCCCCCCAGCGCTTAGAACAGTGCTTTGCACATAGTAAGCGCTTAACAAACGCCATTATTATTATTATTATTTCAGTAGCTGGGAGGAGGTGGACTGTTGGTGGCTGCAAACTCTTCCCTGACGCCATTTTCTCCCCCCGTTTCCAGAAGCACGGGGGGCATGAAGAGCGGTAGGAGGATTTAGGCCTTCGACCCCCTGTACGGGGTGGTGGGAGACTCACGTGACCTTGGGCAAGTCACTTCACTTCTCTGTGCCTCAGTTGCCTCATCTGTAAAATGGGCATTAAGATTGTGAGCCCCACATGGGACAACCTGATCACCTTGTATCCTCCCCAGCGCTTAGAACACTGCTTTGCACATAGTAAGCGCTTAACAAATACCAACATTATTAGATCAGTGCTTTGCACATAGTAAGCGCTTAACAAATGTCATTATTATTATTATTATTATTATTATTGGCATGGTCTAGTGATTAGAGCACGGACCTGGGAGCTGGGTTCTAATCCCGGCATTGCCTCTTGTCTGCCGTGAAAACCTTGCTTGTATCCACTCCAGTGCTTAGTACAGGGCCCGGCACGTAGTAAGTACTTAACAAATACCATAATTAGTGCTTTGCACATAGTAAGTGCTTAATAAACACCATCATTATTATTATTATTACAAGCAAATCGAGTTGGACACCGTCCCTGTCCCCTGTGGGGCTCACAGTCTTAATCCCCATTTTACAGTTGAGGGAACTGAGGCACAGAGAAGTGAAGTGACTTGCCCAAGGTCACACAGCAGGCAAGTGGTAGAGCCAGGATTAGACCCCAGGTCTTTCTGACTCCCTGCTCTAACCACTAGGCCAGGCGGCTTCTCAGGATGATAGTAATAATAATAATAATAATAATAATAATAATGGCATTTGTTAAGTGCTTACTATGTGCAAAGCACTGTTCTAAGCGCTGGAGAGGATACAAAATGATCAGTTTTCCCCCATGGGGCTCACAGTCTTAATCCCCATTTTACAGATGAGGGAACTGAGGCACAGAGAAGTGAAGTGACTTGCCCAAAGTCACACAGCTGACAATTGGCGGAGTCAGGATTTGAACCCATGACCTCTGACTCCAAAGCCCGGGCTCTTTCCACTGAGCCATGCTGCTTCTCTGAGGGGGTCTCAACAGGGGGATGGGGGGCATCAGCCAAGGGCGGGGGAGGGAAGAAACAGTCCAAGGGCGGGGGGCGGTGTAATAATAATAATAATGATAGCATTTGTTAAGCGCTTACTACGTGCAAAGCACTGTTCTAAGCGCTGGGGAGGATACAAGATGATCAGTTGTCCCCCGTGGGGCTCCCAGTCTTAATCCCCATTTTACAGATGAGGTCACTGAGACACAGAGAAGTGACTTTTTTAATGGTATTTTTTAAGCGCTTACTATGTGCAAAGCACTGTTCTAAGCGCTGGGGAGGATACAAAGGGATCAGGTTGTCCCATTTGGGGCTCACGGTCTTCATCCCCATTTTACAGATGAGGGAACTGAGGCCCAGAGAAGTTAAGTGACTTGCCCAAAGTCACCCAGCTGACAATTGGCAGACGCGGAATTAGAACCCATGACCTCTGCCTCCCAAGCCCGGTATCAGCCCAGGTGGAGGGGGGCCGTTAGCTTAGTGGGGGGCAAAAATCAACCAGGGTGGGGAAATTCATTCATTCATACATGCATTCATTCAGTCAGTGGTATTTATTGAGCGCTTACTGTGTGCAGAGCACTGTACTAAGCGCTTGGGAAGTACAATTCAGCAACAGAGACAAATCCTGCCCAACAACGGGCCCATTCATTCATTCAATGGTATTTATTGAGCACTTACTGTGTGCAGAGCACTGTACTAAGCGCTTGGGAAGTACAATTCAGCAACAGAGACAAACCCTGCCCAACAACGGGCTCATTCATTTATTCATTCATTCAGCGGTATTTATTGAGCGCTTACTGTGGGCAGAACACTGTACTAAGCGCTTGGGAAGTACAATTCAGGACCAAATAGCGATAAACCCTGTGCAACGGGCTCATTCATTCATTCAATGGTATTTATTGAGCGCTTACTGTGTGCAGAGCACTGTACTAAGCGCTTGGAAAGGGCAATTCAGTAACAAATAGAGATAAACCCTGCCCAACAACGGGCTCATTCATTCAGTGGTATTTATTGAGAGCTTACTGTGTGCAGAGCACTGTACTAAGCGCTTAGAAAGGGCAATTCAGTAACAAATAGAGATAAACCCTGCCCAACAACGGGCTCATTCATTCAATGGTATTTACTGGGCGCTTACTGTGTGCAGAGCACTGTACTAAGTGCTTAGAAAGGACAATTCAGTAACAAATAGAGACAATCCCTGCCCAACAACGGGCTCGCAGTCTAGAAGTGGGGAGGGGGAAGGGTGGAAAATCATTCGTTCCGTCGTATTTATTGGGCGCTTACTGTATGCAGAGCACTGTACTAAGCGGGCTCATTCATTCATTCATTCATTCCTTCGTATTGATTGAGTGCTTACTGTGTGCAGAGCACTGTACTAAGCGCTTGGAAAGTCCAATTCGGCAACAGAGACAAACCCTGCCCAACAACGGGCTCATTCATTCATTCATTCATTCCATCGTATTGATTGAGCGCTTACTGTGTGCAGAGCACTGTACTAAGCGCTTGGAAAGTCCAATTCAGTAACAAATAGAGACAATCCCTGCCCAACAACGGGCTCACAGTCTAGAAGGAGGGAGAGGGAGGTTGGGGGGAGAGCAAGCCGGGTGGAAGGGGGGAAAATCATTCATTCCGTCGTATTTATTGGGCGCTTCCTGTGTGCAGAGCACTGGACTAAGCGCTAGCAAAGTCCAATTCGGCAACAAATAGAGATAAACCCTGGCCTACAACGGGTTCATTCATTCAGTCATTTATTCATTCATTCCATCGCATTGATTGATCACTTACTGTGTGCAGAGCACTGTACTAAGCGCTTGGAAAGTCCAATTCAGTAACAGAGACAATTCCTGCCCAACAACGGGCTCGCAGTCTAGAAGTGGGGAGAGGAAGGTTGGTGGGGAGATCAAACCGGGTAGAAGGGGGGGGAAATCATTCATTCCGTTGTATTTATTGAGCGCTTACTGTGTGCAGAGCACTGGACTAGGCTCTTGGAAAGTACAATTCGGCAACAAATAGAGATAAACCCTGCAACAACGGGCTCATTCATTCATTCATTCAATCGTATTTACTGAGCGCTTACTGTGCGCAGAGCACTGGACTAACCACTTGGGAAGGACAATTCGACAACAGATAGAGATTAAACCCTGCCCAATAACGGGCTCCCAGTCCAGAAGCAGCGGGGCTCAGTGGAAAGAGCCCGGGCTTGGGAGTCGGAGGTCGTGGGTTCCAATCCCGCCTCAGCCACTTAACAGCTGTGTGACCTTGGGCAAGTCACTCCACCTCTCTGGGCCTCAGTTCCCTCATCTGTAAAACGGGGATGAAGACTGTGAGCCCCACGTGGGACAACCTGATCACCTTCTATCTATCTCAGTGCTTAGAACAGTGCTTGGCACATAGTAAGCGCTTAACAAACACCAACGTTATTATTATTATTACATCATGTGCTCGGCGCATAGTAAGGACTTAACAAACCACTCGTCAGCTGTGTGACTTTGGGCCAGTCATTTCACTGCTCTGGGCCTCAGTTCCCTCATCTGTAAAATGGGGATGAAGACTGTGAGCCCCAGGTGGGACCACTTGGTCACCCTGTATCCTCCCCAGCGCTTAACAAATATGAAAATTATTATTATTCGAAGGGGGGCTGGTGGAAAATGATTCATTCCATGGTGCTGATTGAGCGCTTATGTGTGTGCGGAGCACTGGACTAAGCGCTTGGCCCCGGAGGGGGGTGGGGGAAGTTCAACCCGAGTTGGGGGGCATCCCGGGGGGGGGGGGGGTCCCGGGGAGGCGTTACCTAAGAAGCCAAAGGTGAGCAAGTGGAACGGCGGCATCTCCTTGTCCGCCGGCAGCCAGCTGCCCGCCCAACCAAAGTAACCCTCCGAAAACAATAGAGGTGTTTGGGCCCCACGAAAAAATCTGGGATCATGAACCTGCAGGGAGGAATCAATAATAATAATGGCATTTGTTAGGTGCTTACTATGTGCAAAGCACTGTTCTAAGTGCTGGGGGGGGGATACAAATGGATCAGGTTGTCCCACGTGGGGCTCACAGTCATCCCCATTTTACAGATGAGGCAACTGAGGCGCAGAGAAGTTAAGTGACTTGCCCACGGTCACGCAGCTGACAAGTGGCAGAGCTGGGATTCGAACCCATGACCGCAGACTCCCAAGCCTGGGCTCTTTCCACTGAGCCACGCTGCTTCTCTGTATATCTTACGTACACAGCCACTAGAGAAGCAGCGTGGCTCAGTGGAAAGGGCACGGGCTTTGGAGTCAGAGGTCACGGGTTCAAATCCTGGCTCCGCCACTTAGCTGTGTGACTTTGGGCAAGTCACTTCACTTCTCTGGGCCTCAGTTCCCTCATCTGTAAAATGAGGATGAAGACTGGGAGCCCCCCTGCGGGCCAACCTGATCACCTTCTAACCTCCCCAGCGCTTAGAACAGTGCTTTGCATATAGTAAGCGCTTAATAAATGCCATCATCATTATTATTATCCGTAATTTATTTATTTATACTATCAATCAATCATATTTATTGAGCGCTTACTGTGTGCCGAGCACTGTACTAAGCGTTTGGGAAGTACAAGTTGGCAACATATAGAGACAGTCCCTACCCAACAGTGGGCTCACAGTCTAGAAGGGGGAGAGTAAAGTACAAGTAAAATAAATAAATAAGTGCTCAATAAATACCACCGATTGATTGACTGAGTGATTGATTCTAATAGAAGAGACGCAATCTCCACAGTCCTCTTTATCTTTCTCTCCTCCCCCCCGTTCTTCTCCATTCCTCCTCTCCTTTCGTTCCTCTCCCAACTCCTTCTAATCTTCTTCTTCCTTCTCATTTTCCTCCCTCGGCGCTCTCCCCATCCCTTCTCTTCTGGATTTCCCCCGGGACACCCAGGCCCCTCCGCTGTGTCTCAAAAATGCCAATTAAACCAAGACTCACAGTAGCTGTCAGACACTTCTCTTTCTCCATTTTATCTTTCAAGTCCGCCAGCATTAGTTTTTGTTCACGGTCTTGTGTTTTCACGGCTTAAAGACATTAAGGGGTGGAGGAAGGTTTCAGTTAGGTTAAATAACTCCGCTTCCATGTTGGCTGGAAGCTGACATTCCTGATTCCAAAGCAAACACAGACCTCACCTACTTGGCCTAGAGAACTAGTTTCGGAACACGCTGGGAAAGAACAGGAAGACCTGAATTGGGTTACGTGACCATTCGGGCAATCGTATTTATTCAGCACCTACTGTGTGCCAAAATACCAGGCAGTAAGTGCTTCGGAGAGTTAGAAGACAAGCACCCTGCCCTCGAAGAACAATCTAGAAAAGGGAGACAAAGAGAGGAGGGCTTGGCACGTAGTAAGCGCTTAACAAATACCATCATTCTTATTCTTATTATTATTATTTAGCCCCGACGTGACCAAGGTGTTGGCCATTTGATGGAGAGGAAGGGGTGAATCTAAGAAATGTCATAGAGGAAAAACCTATGGTAATTAGTGGGAGACTAAATATAAGGGTTGAAAGAGATTAAGGAGCCAAAAATCATGCTACATTTGCAGGCTTCAGAGGTGGTGATGGTTTCAGAGAAGCAGCGTGGCTCAGGGGAAAGAGCCTGGGCTTTGGAGTCAGAGGTCGTGGGTTCAAATCCCGGCTCCGCCAATTGTCAGCTGGGTGACTTTGGGCAAGTCACTTGGCTTCTCCGGGCCTCAGTTCCCTCATCTGGAAAATGGGGATGAAGACTGCGAGCCCCCCTCGTGGGACAACCTGATCGCCTTGTACCCTCCCTATCGCTTAGAATGGGGCTTTGCACATAGTAAGCGCTTAATAAATGCCATTGCCATTATTATTATTATTATTTCAACTGTGATGGGAAAGTTGGGTGGAGGAGAGGATTTGGCCCTCACGACTCTGCCTCCATCGCATAATTTCCCCCCCTGAAATTTCTGGGGAGGAAATGACCTTCGTACGCACTGATAACAGTGCAAACCAGGTAGAAGAGGAGTAGGGTCAGAATATAGGGGGGTAGACTGGCCTAGTGGATAGGAGGACCTGGGTTCTAATCCTGGCTCTGCCACTTATCTGCAGTGTGTCTTTGGGCTAGGCAGTCAACTTCTCTGTGCCTCAGTTATTTTTATCTGTGAAATGGGGGTTAAGACTGTGTGCCCCACGTTGGACAGGGATTGTGTCCAACCTGATTATCTTGTATCTACCCCAGTGCTTAGAACAGTGCTTGACACATAGTAAGCGCTTAACAAATACCATTATTATTATTATGACTGAGAGGAAGGAGCCAGACTGAGCCCCCTCCTTCCTCTCCCCCTCCTCCCCCTCCCCATCCCCCCGCCTTATCTCCTTCCCCTCCCCACAGCACCTGTATATATGTATATATGTTTGTACATATTTATTACTCTATTTTATTTGTACACATTTATTCTATTTATTTTATTTTGTTAATATGTTTTGTTTTGTTGTCTGTCTCCCCCTTCTCAACTGTGAGCCCGCTGTTGGAAAGGGACCGTCTCTATATGTTGCCAACTTGGACTTCCCAAGCGCTTAGTACAGTGCTCTGCACACGGTAAGCGCTCAATAAATACGATTGAATGTATGAATGAATGAATAAATACGATTGAATGAATGAATTAATTAATTAACAAATACCATAATACCATAATGATAATAATGTGGATAGAAGTTTGCTCTGCAGGGGTTTCTTCTTGGATTTACCACATAATAATAATAATGATGGGATTTATTAAGCACATACTATGTGCAAAGCACTGTTCTAAGCGCTGGGGAGGTTACAAGGTGATCAGGTCGTCCCACGGGGGGCTCACAGTCTTAATCCCCATTTTGCAGATGAGGCAACTGAGGCCCAGAGAATGATAATAATGATGGCATTTATTAAGCGCTTACTAAGTGCAAAGCACTGTTCTAAGTGAAGTGATTTGCCTAAAGTTACCCAGCTGACAATTGGCGGAGCCGGGATTTGAACCCATGACCTCTGACTCCAAAGCCCGGGCTCTTTCCACTGAGCCACGCTGCTTCTCTGCTTCTCATGATACTGATGATGGTATTTGTTAAGCGCTTACTATGAGCCGAGCACTGTTCTAAGCACTAGGGTACATACAGGATAACGATCATTCTTTACTCTATCTCCTGGATCGTTTTTAAAAAACATTGTTTTGTGCCTGTCTCTCCATGCCCGAAGAACCTCCACTGACCTAAAGCATTCAATGGTCAACCTCCCCGCTACTTATCCACGCCCCTCTCCCGTTACAAACCAAACTACCCACTGTGGCTCGTTTTCATCTCCCTTACCAGAGAAGCAGCGTGGCTCAGTGGAAAGAGCCCGGGCTTTGGAGTCAGAGGTCACGGATTCAAATCCTGGCTCCGCCAATTGTCAGCTGGGTGACTTTGGGTGAGTCACTTGACTTCTCTGGGCCCCAGTGACCTCATCTGGAAAATGGGAATGAAGACTGGGAGCCCCCCATGGGACAACCTGATCACCTTGTAACCTCCCCAGCGCTTAGAACAGTGCTTTGCAATCAATCGTATTTATTGAGCGCTTACTGTGTGCAGAGCACATGGTACACATAGTAAGCGCTTAATAAATGCCATTATTATTATTATTATTATTACCATTTGTCCGTTCCCTTCATCCAGCCTGCAGCTCCCTCCCCTACGCTCCCTGCTGATCCACTCCACCCATTTTCATTAGCACGGGTCTACCTCCTCGCTGACCCCCGTCTCCTCTCTCTCCCCTCTCCAATCCGTACTTCACTTCTCCACCCAGATCATTTTTTAAAAAACGCTATTCAATCCATGCCTCCCCACCCCTCAAAAGCCTGCAGTGGCTGTCCATCCACCTCCGCATCAAACGGAAATTAATAATAATGATGGTGTTGGTTAGGGATCATCTCTATATGTTGCCGACTTGTACTTCCCAAGCGCTTACTACAGTGCTCTGCACGCAGTAAGTGCTCAATAAATACTATTGAATGAATGAATGAGAGAAGTAGTGTGGCTCAGTGGAAAGAGTCCGGGCTTTGGAGTCCGAGGTCATGGGTTCAAGTCCCGGCTCTGCCACTTGTCAGCTGGGTGACTTTGGGCAAGTCACTTCCCTTCTCTGGCGTCAGTTCCCTCGTCTGTCAAATGGGGATGAAGACCGGGAGCCCCCCGTGGGACCACCTGATCACCTTGCAACCTCCTCAGCGCTTAGAACAGTGCTTTGCACATAGTAAGCGCTTAATACATGCCGTCGTTATTATTATAGGCTCACTAGGATCCCCAGTGAGGCCCAGATCTATATCACTGACCCATGGCCTCTCACAGTGTCCCATTTCCCCTGGGCTCCAGGCTATCCTGCTGGCAACTTAAATCAACTCCTAAAACAGGTTAAAACCAACGCTCATCTTTCCGTTCTAACTCGCTTTCCCTCCCTCCTAACCTTTTCCAATAGCGTCCCTCCCAGTTCACAATCCTGGGCTCCTCTTCGTCTCCTTTCTGTCTTTGAATTCCAGCATTCAGCGTGTCCTGCTATTTCATCCTCCCCTTCTCCCTCACTCTTAGGGCCACCATCTTGGTTCGCGCCCTTGCCGTCTTTGGACTAGACGATGGCCAGAGCATCTTCCTCGACGATCTCCCCGCCTCCCTTCTGCTACCTCTCCTACGGTTTGCCCCCCTTACCGACTTTCCAGGACATTGCCTGGCTCAGATCATTCCATTCCTAAAAAGCTTCCAGTAGTTCCCCGACTCCCTTATCCAGGCCAAGCTCTGCCCTTTGGCTTGGAGGCTGTCCACTAGCCGCCTCTTCCCGACACATCCCCGCTCAATCTCAGCTGCATTCTTTATTTCTCCCAAGTCCACTCTTATCGTGTCCCATTCCAGGTTCTCCCCTTCCAACTCTTGAGCCATGCTTTTCCCCGAACTAAAGCAACCCTTACCCTGCTGCCGCCTGACTTAAAAACCTGCAGGGGAAGGATGCAAAATTGGAGGGGGTCCCATCGCTGGGACTGCTAGTGGTCTCTCACCACCCACCAGCCCCAATTCCTCCCTGAAAGCCCGGGACATTCCTAGAGCCTCCCGCTGTTCGGCTCCTCTTTCCCCCGGAGGACCAGCCCCACATCCCAGCTGCCCAGCCCCCAATCCCTACCCTGAGGAAAGTCACTGGAATTTCAGTGAAGCCACTGAAACCTTTATCTGGGGAGAAGAGTGTCAGGACAAGGCTGGAGTGCCTAAGGGTAAGGTTGAGGGGTAGGGATCGGGGTAGGATGAAATTTAAAGTTGGGATTAGGGTGAAGGTTAAGGTTCCGGTTTGATGGAGGAGAGCGGGAGAGGGCGGGAAAGGGCTGCCGGGATAGGATCGGACAGGTGTCGATGGGGGGGAAGGCGAAGGAGGGAGTCAGTGGTGGAATCTGTGAAGGAGAGAGATTGGGAAATGTTAAAAGTTAGATTGGATCTGCTTTCCCTGACCTGCTTTCCTCTGCTTCCCAGGCCTCCCTCCCCAATCTCCACCCCGGAATGCTGGGCTGGACTGGGCCGGAGATGGCTGGGATTGGGGAGAGAGAGGTGGGACATTATTTGATTTGTACCCTGGGGGCCCAGATTTCCACTCCTCTTTCCCCCTCAGCAATCCAGGGCATCCATGGGAACCTCGTGGCTGGGACCATGATCCCGGGAAGAGGAGGATCCCTTCTGGGCGTCCTTGGCCTTCTGGGGGAAGTTACCGATGGTTTGGTAACTGTTCCAACTCTACCTGGAGAAAAACAGGGCCTCTTCCTCAGCCTCTCTTCTCCGCCTTTCATCCCCGTTTCTGGTCGCCATCTTCCTAAACCAGTATCGTTTCACTTCCAGTCGTTTCTTCCTCTCCATCTGGAAGAGACCGTCTTTCTCCCTTTCTCTCGCCTTCTCTGTCTTCCTTTTCTTTATTTCCACGCGTCTCACCCTCTCCACCCAGTTCTTCTGGATTTTCTGTTCTTCCTCTTCCCTCTCCTTCTGCTTCTCGGGATCCTCTGTCGTCAGGTCGGTTCTCCTCTGCTTGGCCCAGGCCTGGAAATCTTCCTTCTCCCAGGAGGCTTTATGTTTGATTGCATTCCTCAATGGGCTGTTGGTGAGAGAGTCACAAACTCGCACAAACACTCACCCTTGACACCACTCCAGTGGAAAATTCATTCATTTATCCAACGGGAATGGACACCAAAGGCGTGCAGACAGCATGCTGGATGCCCTCGGGGAGCAAACCAAACCAAGGGGAAGGAATTGTCTCCTGGGAGTGAGGGGGATCTTGGGAAGATGAGGGTTGGTGAGGGGTCCGGCCCCATGGAATTATCTCTCCCTGTGTCCTCTGGTACTTGCCCAAACGCTCGGCACACGGTGAGGTCTTCATCCGGACCACTGGTTGATTCAAGGGGAACAGTGTAATAATAATAATAATAATAATAATAATAATAATAATAATAATAATAATAATTTTGGTCTTTGATAAGCGCTTCCTCCAGGCCAGGCACTACCCTAAGCACTGCGGTAGACACGAGATAATAATAATGATGGTATTTTTGTTAAGCACTTACTATATGCCGAGCACTGTTCTAAGCGCTGGGGTAGATAAAAGGTCAACCCACGTGGGGCTCCCAGCCTTCATCCCCGTTTTCCAGATGAGGTCACTGAGGCCCAGAGAATGGAGTGACTTAATAATAATAATAATAATCATGATGATGGCACTTATTAAGTGCTTACTATGTGCAAAGCACTGTCTAAGAGCTGGAGAGGTTACAAGGTGATCAGGTTGTCCCACAGGGGGCTCACAGTCTTAATCCCCATTTTCTAGATGAGGGAACTGAGGCCCAGATAAGTGAAGTGACTTAAAAATAATAATAATAATAATAATGGCATTTGTTAAGCGCTTACTATGTGCAAAGCACTGTTCTAAGCACTGGGGAGGTTACAAGGTGATCAGGTTGTCCCACAGAGGGCTCACAGTCTTAATCCCCATTTTCCAGATGAGGGAACTGAGGCCCAGAGAAGTGAAGTGACTTGCCCAAAGTCACCCAGCTGACAATTGGCGGAGCAGGGATTTGAACCCATGACCTCTGACTCCAAAGCCCGGGCTCTTTCCACTGAGCCACGCTGCTTCTCAATATAGTCAGTGCTCGGTCCAGTGCTCTGCACACAGTAAGCGCTCAATAAATCCGATTGAATGAGTGAATATTCAAGATATTCAGTCCCCACAGGGAGCTCACAGTCTAAGCAGGGGGAGAACAGGTAGCGAATCCCCATTTTACAGCTGAGGAGACCGAAGCACATAGAAGTGACTTGCCCAGGGTCACAGAGCGGATGAGTGGGGGAGTCGGGATTAGAACCCAGGTCTCTGACCCCGAGGCCCAGGCTCTTTCCTCTAGACCCCAGTGTTTCTCAGGATCGGAACTAGCTTTAATCCGATTTCATCATCATCATCATCATCAATCGTGTTTATTGAGCACTTACTGTGTGCAGAGCACTGTACTAAGCGCTTGGGAAGTACAAGATTTGTTCTGATGACTTGACGCCTGTCTACGTGTTTTGTTTTGTCGTCTGTCTCCCCCTTCTAGACCGTGAGCCCGCTGTCGGGTAGGGACCGTCTCTAGATGTTGCCGACTTGGACTTCCCAAGCGCTTAGTCCAGTGCTCTGCCCACAGTAAGCGCTCAATAAATGCGATTGAATGAATGAATCCGCCAGGCCATCCCCAATTCACCAACTTCTTCCTGCTCCTTGCTCTCTGTGTCCCCAACACCCTCCCAAAGGTCAGAGGCTCCTCCCTCCGCATCGGAATTCCCCAATTCCGGAATTCCTCTTTTCGGTGTGAGGAGCAAGGAGATCCAAGCCACCAACCGACCAAGAATCCGACCCCACCTGTCCTCCACCCCGGGAGCCGGAGGCCGAGAGGGGACCGAAGGAATTCCGGGCCCCAACGGGGAGACATTACCGGACCATATGGGAACAAAATGGATCTTTTGATGATTTTTTTCCGCCCAACGCCTTTCTAATGCTCTCCTTTTCCTCCTTCTCCTGTGGGAGACCGAGAACGATGGTGGCGATGGCCTGGTGTCATCCTCGACTTATCATCCACCCTTTGTGACCTCACCGTGTTCTGTGCTTGGGTCCGCTCAGCCAATGGGTTGCAGGCCATGGAAACCCTAGGTCGTTATTTTCGTCAGGATCAATCAATTAATCGATCGTACTTATTGAGAGCTCACTGTGTGCAGAGCGTTGTACTAAGCCCTTGGGAGAGTACAATATAACAGGGGTGGTAGAGGTATTCCCTGCCCACAAGGAGCTCACAGTCTCGAGGGTGAGCCAACCGTTAAAATAAGCTTCATCGTTTAAATTTTAATTTAATTTTAAAGAGAACTCATTCATGCCTGTGGCTTCATTTACCATCCCGAAGGGGACGATTCCCAAATCTACATCTCCAGACCCGATCTTTTCTCCTTCTCTGTAGTCTCATATTTCCTCCCGCCGTCAGAACATCTCGATTTGTTGCCAACTTGTACTTCCCAAGCGCTTAGCACAGTGCCCTGCACACAGTAAGCGCTCAATAAATACGATTGATTGATTGAACACGCCTGAAACAGAACATCTCGTCTTCCCGCCCAAGCCCCGCCCTCCCCCTGACTTTCCCATTACTGTAGACAACACCCCATCCTTCCAATCTCACGAGCCCAGAACCTTGGTGTTATCCTCTATCATCGCTCATTCATCTTGTACTTCCCAAGCGCCTGGTACGGTGCTCTAGCACACAGTAAGCGCTCAATAAATACGATTAAATGAATGAATGAGTTCAACCCACCCAGTCAGTGTCACTAAATCCTTTCAGTTCACTAAAATCCCCCT
Organism: Tachyglossus aculeatus; assembly: GCF_015852505.1. Classification (NCBI taxonomy): domain Eukaryota; kingdom Metazoa; phylum Chordata; class Mammalia; order Monotremata; family Tachyglossidae; genus Tachyglossus; species Tachyglossus aculeatus. The sequence goes on from NW_024044828.1 coordinate 1,132,666, forward strand.
TTCCTCTCCTTCCAAGTGACTACGATGTTAATCTAAGCACTCCTCCTATCCCGCCTTAACTACTGCATCGATCTCCTCGCTGACCTCCCCGTCTCCTGGCATTCCCCACTCCAGTCCCTACTTCAGGCTCCGCTTTGATCACTTTTCTCTGCACACAGTAAGCGCTCAATAAATACGATTGATGATGATGATTTTTCTAAAAAGAATTCAGTCCCCGTTTCCCCACTCCTCAAGGACCACCAGTGGTTGCCCATCCACCGCCGCGTGAAACAGAAACTCCTTACCTTTGGCTTTAAAGCACTCCATCACCCTATCCACTCCTCTACCTCACTGCTTTCCTCCTGCAACCCAGCCCGCAATCAATCAATCAATCAGTCAATCGTATTTATTGAGCACTTACTGTGTGCAGAGCACTGTACTAAGCGCTTGGGAAGTCCAAGTTGGCAACACATAGAGACAGTCCCTACCCAACAGTGGGCTCACACTCTAGAAGGGACATTTCGCTCCTCTAATCACGGTTTCTCGAGCTCATCTACCTCACTACCAACCCCTTGCCCACGATCCTACCTCAATCCTGGAACTCCCTCCTACTTCACATCTGATGCTTAGAACAGTGCTTGGCACATAGTAAGCGCTTAACAAATACCATCATCATCATTATTATTATTATTATCTGACAGACCACTGCTCTTCCCCCTTTGAAGCCTTATTAAAATCACTAATAATCACTAAAAGTCATTCATTCAATCGTATTTACTGAGCACTTACTGTGTGCAGAGCACTGTACTAAGCGCTTGGGAAGTACAAAAGTCGGCAACATCTAGAGACGGGCCTTACCCGACAACCGGCTCACTGTCTAGAAGGGGGAAGACAGACGAGAAAACAAAACTTGTGGACAAGTGTGAAGTCGTCAGAACAAATAGAATTAAAGCTAGATGCACATCATCAGCAAAATAAATACAATAGTAAATATGGACAAGTAAAATAAATAGAGTAATAAATCTGTACAGACATCACATCTACTCCACTTGTCTGCTCTGTCACCTTGGGTAAGTCACTCGACTTCTCCGTGCCTCAGTTACCTCATCCGTAAAATGGGGACTGAGACTGTGAACTCCATAGAGAAGCAGTGTGGCTCACTGGAAAGAGCCCGGGCTTGGGAGTCGGAGGTCATGGGTTCAAATCTCGGCTCCGCCAATTGTCAGCTGGGTGACTTTGGTCGAGTCACTTCACTTCTCCGGGCCTCAGTGACCTCATCTGGAAAACAGGAATTAAGACTGTGAGCCCCCCGTGGGACAACCTGATCACCTTGAAACCTCCCCTGTGCTTAGAACAGTTCTTTGCACATAGTAAGCGCTTAATAAATGCCATCATTATTATTATATCCCTAAGGCCACACAGCAGACAAGCGGCAGAGCCGGGATTAGAGCCCAGGTCCTTCGGATTCCCGAGTCCGGGCCCCATCCACAAGGCCACGCAGATCCTCACGGTGTACGGGGCATCCAGGGTGGAGTCCTGGGAGTCGGGATGGGTCGGGAGAGAGCAAATTCCTGGAGGAATTGCTTGGCCAACTGGCGGAGAGAGCCATGCTCGTTCTCGCCCGTCCCGCCGTCGACCCCTGGCCCGGAATATCCTCCCTCCGCTCATCCGCCAAACTATCTTTCTTCCTCCCTTCAAAGCCCTCCTAAGAGCTCACCTCTTCCAAGAGGCCTTCCCAGACTGAGCCCCCTTTTTCCTCTCCTCCTCCCCATCCCCGCCGCCCTACCTCCTTCCCCGCCCCACGGCACCTGTGTATATGTTTGTACAGATTTATTTGTCCATATTTACTATCCTCTTTATTTTGTTAATAATAATAATAGTAATGATGGCATTTATTAAGCGCTTACTATGTGCAAAGCACTGTTCTAAGCGCTGGGGAGGTGACAAGGTGATCAGGTTGCCCCCCGGGGGGCTCACAGTTTTAATCCCCATTTTCCAGATGAGGGAACTGAGGCCCAGAGAAGTGAAGTGACTTCCCCAAAGTCACCCAGCTGACAGTTGGCAGAGCCGGGATTTGAACCCATGACCTCTGATTCCAAAGCCCGGGCTCTTTCCATTGAGCCACGCTGCTTCTCTAATGAATAAAGAATGAATAAAGAGAATGAATAAAGGAATAAGTTGAATGAATAAAGAGAAGCAGCGTGGCTCAGTGCAAAGAGCCCTTGGAGTCCGGCTTTGGAGTTGGCTTTGGAGTCGGAGGTCATGGGTTCAAATCCCGGCTCCGCCAACTGTCAGCTGGGTGACTCTGGGCAAGTCACTTCACTTCTCTGGGCCTCAGTTCCCTCATCTGGAAAATGGGGATGAAGACTGTGAGCCCCACGTGGGACAACCTGATCACCTGGTAACCTCCCCAGTGCTTAGAACGGTGCTTTGCTCATAGTAAGCACTTAATAAATGCCATCGTTATCATTATTATTATATGGGACATGGACTGTGTCCAACCCGATTATCTACCCCACGCTTAGTACAGTTCCTGCTACATAGCAAGCACCCCTTCCTTCCTCTCCCCCTCGTCCCCCTCTCCATCCCCCCATCTTACCTCCTTCCCTTCCCCACAGCACCTGTATATATGCATATATGTTTGTACATATTTATTACTCTATTTATTTATTTATTCTACTTGTACATATCTATTCTATTTATTTTATTTTGTTAGTATGTTTGGTTTTGTTCTCTGTCTCCCCCTTTTAGCCTGTGAGCCCACTGTTGGGTAGGGACTGTCTCTATATGTTGCCAATTTGTACTTCCCAAGCACTTAGTACAGTGCTCTGCACATAGTAAGCGCTCAATAAATACGATCGATGATAGCAAGCACTTAACTTGCTTTAATTCTATTTGTTCTGACGACTTGACGCCTGTCCGCGTGTTTCGTTTTGTCGTCGGTCTCCCCCTTCTAGACCGTGAGCCCGTTGTCGGGTAGGGACCGTCTCTATAGGTGGCCGACTTGGACTCCCCAAGCGCTCCGCACGTAGTAAGCGCTCAATAAACACGATTGAATGAATGAATTCTCATTCGGTACCGTAATCGGGCTGCATCTGGACCAGAGGAGGCCCCGGTTCCGAATGACTGGAAGAACTAAATTCCGGAGATGGAATCCGTCGGTCCCACACCCTGCGACGCGTCCAATTGGGGTCACAAAACCAGTTCCCTCCCTGACCAGTCCTCCCCTAGGGCTGGTCTATTCCAGCTCCTCCCTCTTCTGAACTGTTTCCCTCCCCGTCCCGACCCTTAAGAGAAGCAGTGTGGCTCAGTGGCAAGAGCCTGGGCTTGGAAGCAGAGGTGGTGGGTTCTAATCCCGACTCCCCCACATCTTCTGTGTGACCTTGGGCAAATCACTTAATTTCTCTGAGCCTCAGCCACCTCATCTTCTAGACTGTGAGCCCACTGTTGGGTAGGGGCCGTCTCTATGTGTTGCCAACTTGGACTTCCCAAGCGCTTAGTACAGTGCTCTGCACACAGTAAGTGCTCAATAAATACGATTGAATGAATGAATCTGTAAAATGGGGATGAAGACTGTGAGCCTCATGGAGAACAGTGCTTTGCACATAGTAATCGCTTAACAAATACCAATATTATTATTATTATTAACTCAGCTCCTCTCCCCACCCCTCCACCCAGGCCCTTTATTTAAAGGACGGGTGACATGTTCATTCATTCATTCAATCATATTTATGGAGCGCTTACTGTGTGCAGAGCACTGTGCTAAGCGCTTGGGAAGTACAAGTTGGCAACATATAGAGACGGTCCCTACCCAACAGCTGGCTCACGGCGCAGTGGAAAGAGCTCGGGCTTTGGAGTCAGAAGTCATGGGTTCAAATCCCGGCTGCACCAACTGTCAGCTGGGTGACTTTGGGCAAGTCACTTCTCTGGGCCTCAGTTCCCTCATCTGTAAAATGGGGATTAAGACTGTGAGCCCCCCCATGGGACAACTTGATCACCTTGTAACCTCCCCAGCTCTTAGTGCAGTGCTTTGCACATAGTAAGCGCTTAATAAATGCCATCGTTCTTATTAGAAGGCGGGCTCACAGTCTAGAAGTTGTCTTGGGCACGGGGAAGACGCTTAGAACAGTGCTCTGCACATAGTAAGCGCTTAACAAATGCCATTATTATTATTATTATTATTATCTCAACTCCCTCCTAGCTTCTTCTAGTCTTCGTCAGCGGTCAGCACGGTCACCGCGGGGACGTTTAGGGGGCTAGACCAGTCCCTCGGGATGATGGCGGGAAAGGGACGAGGGGAGAGAAGCGGTGGGAAAGGGCTACGGTTTCCCGTAGGGCTTGGCCATCACGCCTTGCCTGATTCCGGAACAAGAAGGGAACGAACCACCTCCACGTCTACGGGAGAACGTATCCCAGTATGACCTTCCCTTCCCCACAGCACCTGTATATATGTATATATGTTTGTACATATTTATTACTCTATTTATTTATTTATTTTACTTGTACATATCTATTCTATTTATTTTATTTTGTTAGTATGTTTGGTTTTGTTCTCTGTCTCCCCCTTTTAGACTGTGAGCCCACTGTTGGGTAGGGACTGTTTCTATAGGTTGCCAATTTGTACTTCCCAAGCGCTTAGTACAGTGCTCTGCACATAGTAAGCGCTCAATAAATATGATTGATAATGATGATGGTTCACAACGCCCCACATTTTGAGGATTATGGGCCCGTCCCAGGTGACCGCCACCTGCGCTCCGAAACCCCGCAGGGGAGAAACTCAAAAGGTGAAATGGCAAATTGTGTGGTACTTTTGTGAGAGGTGGAGTTTAATGTGGCCTGAGGAGATAATAATAATAATGGCATTTATTAAGCACTTACTATGTGCAGAGCACTGTTCTAAGCGCTGGGGAGGTTACACGGTGATCAGGTTGTCCCACGGGGGGCTCACCGTCTTAATCCCCATTTTACAGATGAGGGAACTGAGGCCCGGAGAAGTTAAGTGACTCTCCCAAAGCCACACTGCAACGACTCAGTTGCGAGGTATAAAGAGGGAGTGGAAATAAACTTCCCAGTCTATTCCTTTTTCTTCCAGTTGATGATCAGGGAAGCAGCGTAACGTAGTGGATGGATCATGGGCCTGGAGGCAAGGGGGACCTGGGTTCTAATCCCGGCTCCACCGTTTGTCTGTTGTGTGACCTTGGACAAGTCACTTCACGGCCCGTCTCCACCACCGGCCTGCTGGGTTGCCCTGGGCAAGTCAGTGACCTCATCTGTAAAGTGGGGAGACTGTGAGCCCTACTCTGGATGGGGACTGTGTCCAACCCTATCAGCTCGTGTCCACCCCAGCGCTTAGTACAGTGCCTAGCACATAGTAAGCGCTTAACAAATACCATTATGATTACTCTTATTATTCTCTGTGCCTCAGTTACTTCATCTGTAAAATGGGGATTAAGACTGTGGGCCCCAAGTGTGACAGGGACTGTGTCCAACCCAGTTACCTTGTATTCAACCCAGAGCTTAGTATAGTGCCTGGCACATAGTAATAATAATAATAATGATGGTATTTGTTAAGCGCTTACTATGTGCAAAGCACTGTTCTAAGCGCTGGGGAGGTTACAAGGTGATCAGGTTGTCCCATGGGGGGCTCACAGTCTTAATCCCCATTTTCCAGATGAGGTAACTGAGGCTCAGAGAAGTGAAGTGACTTGCCCAAAGTCACCCAGCTGACAGGTGGCGGAGCCGGGATTTGAACCCATGACCTCTGACTCCAAAGCCCGGGCTCTTTCCACTGAGCCACACTACTTCTCAAAGTAAGCGCTTAACAAATAGCACAATAATCATCATCGTTATTATCAGGGGGCGAATTGCTTGTGTCACTCGGTGGTAGTTGGGATTGAATTGAATTATACATTGCTGGGAGTTTTCCGTGTATTTGTTAAACACTTCTTCAGGTAGAAAATCGGCAGCTAGATCCTAAGTGGGATAGGGAGGGCGGTTGCTTAGAAACAGCAATAGTGGCATTTGTTGGCTCACTGGAAAGAGCCCAGGCTTTGGAGTCAGAGGTCACGGGTTCAAATCCCGGCTCCGCCACTGGTCATCTGGGTGACTTTGGGCAAGTTACTTCTCTGTGCCTCAGTTCCCTCATCTGTAAAATGGGGATTAAAAATTGTGAGCCCCCCATGGGACAACCTGATCACCTTGTAACCTCCCCAGCGCTTAGAACAGTGCTTGGCACATAGTAAGCGCTTAATAAATGCCATCATTATTATTATTATTATTACTTACTATGTGAAAAGCACTCTTCTTAGTGCTGGGATAGAAACAAGATTGTCAAGCCAGGGGCGGTCCTGTCCCACATGGCGCTTACGGTCTAAGGAGCGAGAACAGGTATTAAATCCTCATTATAGGAATGAGGAAACCAAGGCCCATTGCACATAGTAAGCGCTTAATAAATGCCATCGTTATTATTATTATTATTATTATTATTATTAACTATGTGAAAAGCACTCTTCTTAGTGCTGGGATAGAAACAAGATTGTCAAGTCAGGGGCAGTCCTGTCCCACATGGCGCTTACGGTCTAAGGAGTGAGAACAGGTATTAAATCCCCATTATAGGAATGAGGAAACCAAGGCCCATTGCACATAGTAAGCGCTTAATAAATGCCATCATTATTATTATTATTATTATTATTAACTATGTGAAAAGCACTCTACTTAGTGCTGGGATAGAAACAACATTGTCAAGTCAGGGGCAGTCCTGTCCCACATGGTGCTTACGGTCTAAGGAGCGAGAACAGGTATTAAATCCTCATTATATGAATGAGGAAACCAAGGCCCATTGCACATAGTAAGCGCTTAATAAATGCCACCATTATTATTATTATTATTATTACTTACTATGTGAAAAGCACTCTACTTAGTGCTGGGATAGAAACAAGATTGTCAAGTCAGGGGCAGTCCTGTCCCACATGGCGCTTACAGTCTAAGGAGGGAGAACAGGTATTAAATCCCCCATTACCGGAATGAGGAAACCAAGGCCCATTGCACATAGTAAGCGCTTAATAAATGCCACCATTATTATTCTTATTATTCTTATTATTATTACTTACTATGTGAAAAGCACTCTACTTAGTGCTGGGATAGAAACAAGATTGTCAAGTCAGGGGCAGTCCTGTCCCACATGGTGCTTACGGTCTAAGGAGCGAGAACAGGTATTAAATCCCCATTATAGGAATGATGAAACCAAGGCCCATTGCACATAGTAAGCACTTAATAAATGCCACCATTATTATTATTATTATAATTATTATTACTTACTATGTGAAAAGCACTCTACGTAGTGCTGGGATAGAAACAAGATTGTCAGGTCAGGTGCAGTCCTGTCCCACATGGCGCTTACGGTCTAAGGAGCGAGAACAGGTATTAAATCCCCATTATAGGAATGAGGAAACCAAGGCCCATTGCACATAGTAATCGCTTAATAAATGCCATTATTATTATTATTATTATTATTATTATTATTACTTACTTACTATGTGAAAAGCACTCTAGTTAGTGCTGGGATAGAAACAAGATTGTCAAGTCAGGGGCAGTCCTGTCCCACATGGCGTTTACGGTCTAAGGAGGGAGAACAGGTATTAAATCCCCATTATAGGAATGAGGAAACCAAGGCCCAGAGAAGGCACGTGGCCGACCTGGAATTAGAACTCTAACTTCCGGACTTCCACCATTAGACCGCAACACTTGAAAGACAAGGAAGTTGGACATGGAAGCGCCTTACTTCATCTGAAAAATGGGGATAAAGACTGTAGAAGCAGCGTGGCTCAGTGGAAAGAGCCCGGGCTTGGGAGGTCGTGGGTTCTAATCCCGGCTCCGCTGCCTGTCGGCTGTGTGACTTTGGGTGAGTCGCTTCACTTCTCTGTACCTCTAAAATGGGGATTAAGACTCTGAGCCCCACATGGGATGACCTGATCACCTTGTATCTACCCCAGCGCTTAGAACAGTGCTTGGCACATAGTAAGCGCTTAACAAATGCCATTGTTATTATTATTATGTGGGATGGGGACTGTGTCTAACCTGATTTGCTTGGATCCACTCCAGTGCTTAGAACACTGCCTGACATATAATGAGCCCTTAATACCACAATTATTATTATTATCATTTAGACTTTGGGCCCTATATGGGGCAGGGACTATGTTCAACCTGATTATTTATTCATTCATTCAATCGTATTCATTCATTTATTCATTCAATCATATTTATTGAGCGCTTACTGTGTGCAGAGCACTGTACTAAGCGCTTGGGAAGTCCAAGTTGGCAACATATAGAGACGGTCCCTACCCAACAGTGGGCTCACAGTCTAGAATCTTATCTCTACCCCAGTGCTTAGTGCAGTGTCTGGCACATAGAAGATGCTTTAATAATAATAACGCTTTATTATTATCATCATTGTTATTAAAGCATTTACTATGTGCCAGATGGTGTTTTAATAATAATGCTTTATTATTATTATTAATAAAGCATTTACTATGTGCCAGAAACTGTACTAAGCATTGCGGTAGATGCAAGCTAATCAGGTTGAACATATTCCTTATCCCACATAGGATCCACAGCCTTAATCTCCATTTTACAGGTGAGATAACTGAGGCACCGAGAAGTTAATAATAATCGTATTTGTTAAGTGCTTACTACGTGCCAGGCACTATACTAAGCGCGGGGTGACTTGCCCATAGTCACACAGCAGGTGTATGGTGGGGGCGGGATTGGAACCCAGATCCTCCGACTCCGAGGCCCATGTTCGTTCCAGGAGGCCACGCTGCTTCTCCGGTGCTTGGAAATTACACCTCCTCGTCTCAAAGCGCCTTTAGTCCAGAATGCTCTGAGAATGAAGAAGGGGAAGAGGAAATTGCCCCAACTTGACAGACTGACATAGCAAGCGCGCCTGCCCCCTTGACACGTCGGCGGGAAATGATTTTCCCAAGATACACTCACTAGTAAAGGTCCTGGAAAACACCACAGAGCAAACTCCCTCGGGGACGTCGAGATGGAATTTGGTTTTCCTCCCACAGAGCCACGTTCAGGAAGCCGCGGCTTTCCAGGAAATACCAGCAGCCAACAGAGAGGGAACACGGCAACCAAACTCTCTGCCCAGAAAATTCAAATCTGCCCTGAAGCGGGCTGGCCCTTCGTTGCTTCTCGGCTTCCCGCCTCGTTCCCTCAGATCTGATCCCATCAGGCTGGGAATTCTGAGGGCCCCCTCACTGGAGCTGGGTGGTCAATCTGGACGGAGCCAAAGCAAACGCCAAATCAATCAATCATATTTATTGAGCGCTTACTGTGTGCAGAGCACTGTACTAAGCGCTTGGAAAGTACAAGTCAGCCAAATGCAGCGAGGCCGTTCTGGGCAGCGGCCTCGGGCCTGCTCCCGCTCAGCCATGGCTGAGGGATGGTTTCCGGCTCCTGCCGATGGATCAACTCGATCCAAAGTTTCCTAAACTCTCCCGGCGGGCAGCTCGACTTTCCCCTGTGCCCGACCTGTCTCACGGAGGCTCCGACGATAAATGCCTGAGAATTTGGAAGGCCAAACTCCTTTCCCTCCCAGCCCAAGCCAGGTGTCACGGTGGAATGGGCGGGCGAGCATCCCCTTGCCTGCCTGGTTTTCCAGATTTGCAGGGAGGATGCGGCTTGTCGTTGACCGGAGCGACGACGGGACTTGGAATAGCCCTGCCTGGCCAACACAAAGCCTGCTCCTTCAGCCAGGGTGCTCATATTTGAGTCATCGTTATCCTTATATGCCCTCGGACAGTTTTTAATTATTGTAATCTTTCCGTAGTATGTTTTTTGCCAGCCACTCCTGGCTTATTCTTCGATCGGGAGCCCTGAAAGGCCTGGGACTGTGTCATTCTTACCAGTGAATTTCTGCCCTTCATGTACATCTGGGAATATGCTTATACATTTCTGCAAGTGGTGACATATTTATAGGCACCTGTAGGTTTCAGAGCATTGTGTGCCTGCCCTCCGGGAGAACACATCTAAGTGTCAGTATTTGTACGCGCGGGAAACAGCACAGCCGAGTGGCTAGAGCACAGGCCCGGTGCTGTGTGACCTTGGGAAAGTCGCTTAATTTCTCTGTGCCTCAGTTACCTCATCTGTAAAATGGGGGTTAGGACTGCGAGCCCTTTAGGCAGGGACTGTGTCCAACCTGTTTAGCTTGTTTCTACCCCAGTGCTTAAAGCAGTGCTTGACACATAGTAAGCTCTTAATGCCATTTTTTTAAACTCTTGGGGGCTTGCCGGGCCATTTTCCGCGCATCATTTCCTGATTTGCGGATGAGCACGAACTTGTGGGAAATCACGACCATCGGTCTTGAGGACTTGGGTCCTCTTATTTCATTACTGCTTATACGACAGAGCCCATGGGGCCACTGGGAGGCTAATTCCCGGTGATGATTCTTCAAATCACCGGAAGAAAGTTACTCTCGTCTCCTTATTTGACCCAAGGAAACTGGCACAGAAAGTGTTATTGTGTCGGAGCCAAGAGACCTGGTCTCCGGGCTTGCCCTCTAGCCTCCGCCCAGCTGGGCCAGAAGGATTTCCATCCAGCCACGGTGGAGCCCAGAACCAGTTCGGCCAGCCACCCGCTCCGTCCCTCCGAACGGAGTCCTCCCTGTCCCCAGCCCCACCCGTTCTTGGCACTCAGTGAAGCTTCCCTTCCTCGACTCTGCTCTTGTCCTCTCGGAGTAGAGTCGACCAATCCCTCCCTCCTCCTGCCTCTTCTTCAACTGTCCCATCTTTCCCAGCAGTAGCTCGAGATGTCCTATCTTCTCTCAAAATCCACCCCCTCCACCTCCACATTCAACCCCACACTTCCATTCTTCCCCGACCGCCATCGTCAACTGTTTGCTCTCCAATGGCTTCTTCCCAACTACTCTCATACATGCTCATGTCTGCCCGTCCTAAAAAACCCTCCCTTGATGGCCATCTTCAACTGTTTGCTCTCCAACGGCTTCTTCCAAACTACTCTCATACATGCTCACGTCTGCCTGTCCTAAAAACCGCCTCATCTCCCTGCTATCATTCCTTTCCACACTCCTTGGGCGAGTTGTCTCTACCCAATATCTCAAATTCCTCTCCTCCATCTCTCTCCTAGACCCCCTCCAATGTGGCTTCTGCCCCTTCACTCCACAGATGCCAACCTCTCAAAGACCACAGACGATGTCTTTCTGGACAAATTCAATGGCCTCTACTCCATCCTAATCCTCCTGGGTCCCCTTCTATTCTCCATGTACACCCCCTCCTTCGGAGAACTCATTTGCTCCAATGGCTTCGACTACCCTCTCTATGCGGATGATTCCCCAATGTACATCTCCGGCCCTGATCTCTCTCCCTCTCTGCAGTCTCGCATTTCCTCCCGCCTTCAAGACATCTCTACTTGGATTTCCTGCCAAAACCTCCGACTTGGCTTGTCCAAAACAGAACTCATCTCCCCACCCTCCACGATCTTCCCATCACCGTATACGGCTCCGCCATCCTTCCTGTCTCCCGCCTGGCACTGTCCTCGTCTCCTTTCTCTCAATCAACCCACATATCCAATCTGTCACTACATCCTGTCGGTTCAACCTTCACAACATCGCTAAAATCCACCCTTTCCTCTCCATCCAAACCACTGCCACGTTAATCTAAGCATTTATCCTATCCCACCTCGATTACTGCGTCGGCCTCCTTGCGGACCTCCCTGCCTCCGGTCTGTCTCCACACCGGTCCATACTTCACTCTGCTGCCCAGATCACTTTCCTACATCACAGTTCGGGCCAATTTTCCCCACTCCTCAAGAGTGGGGAGGAGCCCACCTACCTCCGAATCAAACAGAAACTCCTTATCCTCAGTTTTAAAACACTCAATCATCCTGACCCCTCCTATCACAAATCCACCTGCTCACTTTGCTCCTCTAAAGCCAATGTAGTCACTGCCAACCTGCGGCCTCTGGCCTGGAATGCCCACCTGCCCCCCGTCCGTATCTGACCGTTAATCTCCCCTCTTTCGGAGCCTTTTTGAAAGCACATCTCCTCCAAGAAGTCTTCCCTGATTTAACCCTCATCTCCCCCTCCCTTCTGCGTTGCCCCTGCACTTGGATTGGCTCCCTTTATTCACCCCTTCCTCAGATCCACAGCATTTAATGTACACATCCATAATTTATTTATATCAATGTCTGTCTCTCTAGACTGGACGCTCATTGTGTGCAGGGACCGTGTCTGCCAGCTGTTAGTCTGTACTCTCCCAAGTACTCTGCACGCGGTGAGCACTCAATAAATACAAATGACTAACTAGACCACTCCACACCACACTGTAGCTAGGATCCCTGATTTAGACCCTCCAGCTGCCTTCCTAGCTGACACCTCTCAGGACAGGGGCCGGATGTCGCAGAAGGGAGAGGGAGTAGGGTGGACGATGGCTTAGTCGGAGACCTCTTCGAGATGCGATTTTAAAAAGGCTTTGAAAGGGGGGAGAGTGACTATCTGTCAGACATGAAGTGTCTGTTGCCAACTTGTACTTCCCAAGTGCTTAGTACAGTGCTCTGCACGCAGTACGTGCTCGATCGATACGACGGAGTGAATGAAGCGGACAGGCTGGGTGGGGTATCGGAGCTGCCAGGTTTGGTAAGAGGGAGCGAGCGCTTAGTACAGTGCTGTGCACTCAGTAAGTGCTAAATACATGATATTGCTGATGTTGATGGTAAAGTGAGCTCCACTTTTTGCTGGTTTTCTCTGTTCCCGTCCCAAGGCGAATCTGGGGTCAAACGCTATCAGCTCAACGTTCAATTCACGCGTCCAAAATAATCCAATAATTCCACTCGCCTTGCGGAATAAATTTTGTATAAAACTCAGTCTTTTTGTCCCCGGTCTCTCTCTCTCTCTCTCTCTCTCTCTCGCCGTGCTGATTCCTGAGCAAACCTGTCCCACGGACAACGGGTGACAGTTCCCCTTTCCCATGCGATTTTATGCAAGTGATTCTAATCAGTTTATTCTACCCTTACCCTAACCCCCTGTCCAGTTAGTGCTCTTAACTGATGCCACGAGAAATGAGCACTACACAAAGTAGTTTCCCTTTAAGAAAAAAGGGCATGAATGCAATCCTGAGATCCCCAAACTGATCAAAATGATATTCATGACGGTGATTAAAAAAAGAAAGCTGTTCGCTTACATGATCGAGTGGCAATGTGAACATACACCAATAACATGGTTTGGACTTGAAACTTGCCGCCTAAAGCCCGGGTCCTTGAGAGAGTTGCTGATGGCTGAACGGACTGGTTCCCTGCGTTGGGAAGCTCCCCTGTCTGCCCGAGCCCTTCCAGGTGATGGCCACCCAACCTGCTCCCACTCTGGCCCCGCTCACAAGCCCTCAAGCACCGTATCTGGGGACAGCATCGTCCACCAGATCAAAATCCAGAGTTCAATAATCCACAAAATCAAAACTGCCAGAAAAAAAATCTACGCAGGTGAGGGAAGGGAAAGGCGAGGGCCCGGGACCCGTGGAGTGAGGCCCTTCCCGCTGGCCCCGGCAGTTCAATCGCTCAACAGACTTGGCTTCAGCCGATTCCACTTCTTCCTGAGTTGGGCCTTCACACTGCTGGCCGCGAAGATGCAGTCGATGGACTCGTACGAGAGGTCCCACACCTGGGACTGGCTCAGGTGGAAGTTTTCGGCCGCCAGCTGGTACTCTCGAGACAGGTGGGTACCGAAAATGCCCTTATCGTCGGTCTGCCAATGAAAAAAATCCAGAGAAGTTCACAACAGAGGGACGATTCAGAGTTCAATTAAGTGGGGAAGTCGTTTACTACCCACCGATTTAAAAATGTTCTCATTTTCCTGCTCCTCTTAACTGGCTTCTTGTTTTTTCCCCCAGTAAAGGCCTAACGTACATAATAATAATGACATTTATTAAGCATTTACTATGTGCAAAGCACTGTTCAAAGCGCTGGGGTGATCAGGTTGTCCCCCGGGGGGCTCACAGTCTTAAACCCCATTTTCCAGATGAGGTAACTGAGACCCAGAGAAGTGAAGTGACTTGCCTCAAGTCACCCAGCTGACAATTGGCGGAGCCGGGATTTGAGCCCATAATAATAATAATAATAATAATATTGGCATTTATTAAGCGCTTACTATGTGCAAAGCACTGTTCTAAGTGCTGGGGAGGTTGTAAGGTGATCAGGTTGTCCCACGGGGGGCTCACAGTCAATCCCCATTTTACAGATGAGGTAACTGAGGCACAGAGAAGTTAAGGGACTAGCCCAAAGTCACCCAGCTGACAATTGGCGGAGCCGGGATTTGAGCCCATGACCTCGGACTCCAAAGTCCGGGCTCTTTCCACTGAGCCACGCTGCTTCTCTACATGTTTTCCCGTCCGTTCAGGAAGCGTGGTCAGCTACCCGAGAGTCATGTGAGCGCGCCGTCAAGGAGCAGAAAACAGCGGCCTGCGCTCCTTCGGGCCTCGTCCCCCGCTCTAAGGGAGACAGAGGGTGAAATGTCTCTGCTGGGTGCTGACATAGGGGTGTCAGCGAAGGTTTCTCCCCTCCGAGCATCTGGGGCCCGGGGGAAACTACACGCCTGGCCCAGCATCAGTCACGACATCTGGGGCCTGTTCTCGGAAGACGCAGGAGCTACAGAGGAACATCGTGAGGCCCTGGGCTCCCCGGAGATGTTGGCGTGCTTCCTGGGGCAGGCGAGGTCTTAGTCCCCGCTGCTAACATCGCTGGAGTTACTCTCCAGGGATCCGCGTCTTGAGGCCGCACAACCTCAGCCTGGCGCAAAGCCGGGCAAGGAGTCGATGACCTCGGAAAGCCAGGGGTGGCCAGTCTGCCAAGAAGCCGGGTGCTCACTGGCCCAAGGACAAGTTGCGCGGCTGGATGTGAGAAGAGCCTGAAAGCTGAACGACTGGAGGGCCAAGGGGACCAAAAGAGACTCTTCAGGACACAGGAGGAAATTAGAAATAACTTCTAGCAAAAAAGATTGCTTCCTTTATGCCCAAACCCCCTCTTCCCAAAAAGGTAGCCATCACTGGTCATAATAATGATGATGGCATTTATTATAACCTCAGGAGAGTCGCTAGGACTAGCCACGGCTGGCCGTGAACAAATAATTCTTAACAAAAGCTCACCCCAAAGACGCTTCCCCAACAATCTGGCAATGAATACCCCAAAACAAACACAAAAAAACCCCAACAACAAAAAAAAGATGAACAAAAGAGATCTTGGAGTCTGGTAAATGGTTAGGTCTCATTTTTCATTCACGGCAGATGAAAAGTCAAGCAAACCCTGGCGCCCTTGCATTTGGTGTCGAATTTGTACTTCCCAAGTGCTTAGTACAGTGCTCTGCACATAGTAAGCGCTCAATAAATACGATTGATTGATTGATTGATTGATTGAATCCCACGGCCTCTGAAGAAAGCCCTCTAGCCAGAGAACAAGGGTCTCTACCACTGGTCCAAATCAGAGTAGGAAGACGTGGCCATGTGTCTTTCTGGTGAGGTGAGATCTTAATAATATGATTTCTATGACCACCAGGGATGACGTATTTATGATTATTGTCCACTGCTGTTGTCTATTCAGTGACTCTAAGCTTCATCTATAATAGAGTTACTGCAAACCCTGTCTTCTGGAATCGTCCTGCTGAACTGTTTATGTTTCAACAGCCTTTGCCCTGGACTCTGTGTTCCTTCCACCTGAAAACCTTGATGGTTTCATGGAGGTAGGAGGGGCTCCTTACTCCCTCGTCCAGCCCTTTTCTCCAACCCTCACCCTACCCCTCCAAAGCCCCCCACCCTCTCGGTCCCAAACGGTGAGGGCAAAGGGGAAAGGACACTTAAACATCTTACGCAGATCACGGAAGGGTGACCCATGCTGTACCAGAATCCAAAATGATGTTGGTCATAGGACGGGACCGTCTGACTTTTGATGTTCGAAGTGAGACAAAACTCTACAGAAGAAGACACTGAATCACAGTCCATTTTCCGACACGGGAGGGTTTCAACTCCTGAGACGTCAGCGCCGGTCCTTGCCTTTACCCTTTTTCAAAGCTGCTCTAGCTACAGGCCGAGTGCTATTACATGTAACTGACTATGCTGAATTGTATCGGGAGGAACTCCCAGCCCCTTCTCCTACCGTCCATCAGTCAATCAAATCAACCCACGATATCTGTTGAATGCTTCAGCGGAGCGACGTGCTGAGAGCTTGGGAGGGCACAGCGGAATTGTGGTGTATGTGATCCCGAAATTAAAATAAATAACTTCTCCCCAGAATCGGGATAAATGACACTCCCCACCTCCTTGATCTTGGTGAGGGCCTCTGGGCCTACTCCTCTTCTCGACCCCTGCAGCTAACAATTAATATACGTATTACTGAGGGGTCCCCCCCACCTCCACCCTTCCTATCTCAGCAGTCCCCTTGGAGAGCTGATCCCGGGTGGCTCGGGTATCCCTCGGACATCCTTCAATAATCTAGGGAAGTTTCAAGCCCGGAAAAGTGGGCCTGATCACCAGAGAGTTGCCGTATAGGGCAAGACGACGGATTACGTCGTCAAACTTCTCTGTGCCTCAGTTCCCTCATCTGTAAAATGGGGATTAAGACTGTGAGCCCCCCGTGGGACAACCCGATCACCTTTGTATCCTCCCAGCGCTTACTTAGAACAGTGCTTTGCACAGAGTAAGCGCTTAACAAATACCATCATTATTATTATTAGGTCACGGTGGTTGTGGGTCTGTCTGGGGAGCCCGGACGCTGACCCTCCGGAGTTACGGGGAGGGACTGAACAAACCTTTAATGAGCGACTGAGGTCACCTGGATCTCTGCTGGGAAACACGACGCCCCAGAGGGCTCCTCAGCGGTTTCGGGGATGGTGCTCAGAGCAACTCCAAACCTCCACCTTCCTCCACCCCACAACGGAAACCCACCTCGGACAGAATCGGAAGGAGCTCCCGCTCCATTCCCACTGCAGCACTATTTATCTTGACGTCGGTCTCCTCCTCTGCACACAGTAAGCGCTCAATCAATACGATGGAATGTATGAATGAGCCCGTTGTTGGGCAAGGTTTATCTCTATTTGTTCCTGAATTGGACTTCCCAAGTGCTTAGTCCAGTGCTCTGCACACAGTAAGCGCTCCATCAATACGATGGAATGAATGAATGAGCCCGTTGTTGGGCAGGGTTTATCTCTATTTGTTCCTGAATTGGACTTCCCAAGCGCTTAGTACACTGCTCTGCACACAGTAAGCGCTCAGTCAATATGATGGAATGAATGAATGAATGAATGAGCCCATTGTTGGGCAGGGTTTGTCTCTGTTGCCGAATTGTACTTTCCAGGTGCTTAATACACTGCTCTGAACAAAGTAAGCACTCAATCAATACTATGGAATGAATGAGTGAGCCCGTTGTTGGGCAGGGTTTATCTCTATTTGTTCCTGAATTGGACTTCCCAAGCGCTTAGTCCAGTGCTCTGCACACAGTAAGCGCTCAGTCAATACGATGGAATGAATGAATGAATGAATGAGCCCATTGTTGGGCAGGGTTTGTCTCTGTTGCCAAATTGTACTTTCCAGGCGCTTAATACACTGCTCTGCACACAGTAAGCGCTCAATTAATACGATGGAATGAATGAATGAGCCCGTTGTTGGGAAGGGTTTATCTCTATTTGTTCCTGAATTGGACTTCCCAAGCGCTTAGTACAGTGCTCTGCACACAGTAAGCGCTCAGTCAATACGATGGAATGAATGAATGAATGAATGAGCCCATTGTTGGGCAGGGTTTGTCTCTGTTGCCAAATTGTACTTTCCAGGCGCTTAATACACTGCTCTGCACACAGTAAGCGCTCAATCAATACGATGGAATGAATGAATGAATGAGCCCATTGTTGGGTAGGGACTGTCTCTATTTGTTGCCGAATTGTACTTCCAAAGCGCTTAGTACAGTGCTCTGCACACAGTAAGCGCTCAATCAATATGATGGAATGAATGAATGAATGAGCCCATTGTTGGGTAGGGACTGTCTCTAACCAACTGTCCCAAGCACTTAGTACAGTGCTCTGCACACAGTAAGCGCTCAATAAATACGACGGAATGAATGATTTTTCCACCCCTCCTCCTCCCCGCTTCTAGACTGCGAGTCCGTTGGTGGGCGGGGATTGTCTCTGTTGCTGAATTGTCCTTTCCAAGCGCTTAGTACAGTGCTCTGCACACAGAAAGCGCTCAATGCCATTGAATGACTGTAAGCTCGTTGCGGGGAGGGAACAGGCCCACCGACTCTGTTGTATTTATACTTTCCTAAGCACTCGGGAGTGTTCGGCTCAAAGAAAGCGCTCAATAATTACCAACCTCCGGCGGGGCCCCTCTGGTATCGCTCGTGGCTGAAAGCCACCCCAGCGTCCCCCGCAATTGATTGCCCGGGTAGGGACCGTCTCTATATGTTGCCAACTTGTACTTCCCAAGCGCTTAGTACAGTGCTCTGCACACAGTAAGCGCTCAATAAATACCATTGATTGATTGATTGACTCCCAGCCAGGAGACGAGGGATGAGAAGGACCCCTTGGGAGAGGCAGCGGGGCTCGGTGGAAAGAGCCCGGGTTTGGGAGTCGGAGGACGTGGGTTCTAATCCCGGCCCCGCCACTCATCAGCTGGGTGACCTTGGGCGCGCCACTTAACTCCTCTGAGCCTCCGTTACCTCATCTGGAAAATGGGGATGAAGACTGTGAGCCCTCCATGGGACGACCTGGTATCTACCGCAGCGCTTGGCACATAGTAAATGCTTAACAAATACCATTATTATTAGTAGTAGAAGTAGTAATAATCATACTCTTCATTCATTCATTCATTCAATCGTATTTATTGAACGCTTACTGTGTGCAACCGTATTTATTGAGCGCTTACTGTGTGCAGAGCACTGTACTAAGCGCTTGGGAAGTACAAGTAGGAGAAGCAGCGTGGCTCGATGAAAAGAGCACTGGCTTGGGAGTCAAGAGGTCGCGGGTTCCAATCCCGGCTCTGCCACGTGTCTGCTGTGTGACCTTGGGCAAGTCACTTCACTTCTCTGAGCCTCAGTTACCTCATCTGAAAAATGGGGATGAAGACTGTGAGCCCCACATGGGCCAACCTGATCACTTTGTATCCTCCCCAGCGCTTAGAACAGTGCTTGGCACATAGTAAGTGCTTAACAAATACCATTATTATTAGTAGTAGAAGTAGTAATAATCATACTCTTCATTCATTCATTCATTCAATCGTATTTACTGAGCGCTTACTGTGTGCAATCAATCGTATTTATTGAGTGCTTACTGTGTGGAGAGCACTGTACTAAGCGCTTGGGAAGTACAAGTGGGAGAAACAGCGCAGCTCGATGAAAAGAGCACCGGCTTGGGAGTCAAGAGGTTGCGGGCTCCAATCCCGGCTCTGCCACGTGTCTGCTGTGTGACCTTGGGCATGTCACTTCACTTCTCTGAGCCTCAGTTACCTCATCTGGAAAATGGGGATGAAGACCGTGAGGCCCACGTGGGCCAACCTGATCACTCTGTATGCTCCCCAGTGCTTAGAACAGCGCTTGGCACATAGTAAGTGCTTAACAAATACCATTATTATTAGTAGAAGTAGTAATAATCATACTCTTCATTCATTCATTCATTCAATCGTATTTATTGAACTCTTACTGTGTGCAATCAATCAATCAATCAACCAATCGTATTTATTGAGTGCTTACTGTGTGCAGAGCACTGTACTAAGCGCTTGGGAAGTACAAGTGGGAGAAGCAGCGCGGTTCGATGAAAAGAGCACCGGCTTGGGAGTCAAGAGGTCGCGGGTTCCAATCCTGGCTCTGCCACGTGTCTGCTGTGTGACCTTGGGCAAGTCACTTCACTTCTCTGAGCCTCAGTTACCTCAACTGGAAAATGGGGATGAAGACCGTGAGCACCCCCGTGGGACAACCTGATCACTTTGTATCCTCCCCAGCGCTTAGAACAGCGCTTGGCACATAGTAAGTGCTTAACAAATACCATTATTATTAGTAGTAGAAGTAGTAATAATCATACTCTTCATTCATTCATTCAATCATATTTATTGAACGCTTACTGTGTGCAACAGTGCTTGGCACACAGTAAGCGCTTAGCAAATGCCATCATTATTATGATCATTATTATACTTATTATTAGCCCTTCAGATGGTCTTCCTTACCGATGGGGATCTGAAGCTGGCGCACCAGCTCCGTCAGGCTCGGCGAATCTCCCGCGCAACGATGAAGAAACGTCCCGTGCCCGATTCGGTCAGGAGGCAACCCCAGGAGAACTTGGGTCTCTTTCTCTTGATTTGGAATCTAAACAGGAAACAATTTCAGGGTCCAAATAATAACAATAATAATAATAATGGCATTTATTAAGCGTTTCCTACATGGAAAGCACTGTTCTAAGCGCTGGGGAGGTTACAGGGTGATCAGGTTGGCCCTCGGGGGGCTCACAGTCTTCATCCCCATTTTAAAGATGAGGTCACTGAGGCACAGACTGCTTATTCGCAATCAATCATATTTATTGAGCGCTTACTGTGCGCAGAGCACTGTACTAAGCGCTTGGGAAGTACAAGTTGGCAACATATAGAGACAGTCCCAACAGAGGGCTCACAGTCTAGAAGGACTTCGCAAGGACTTATATCCTTGCCCCCCCAGGACCAATCTTACTTAGTTTATTCCTAGATGCTATTTATGTCCACCTTCTTGGTAGACGCCCAGTCGTTCACTCATTCAATTGTATTTATCGAGGGCTTACTGTGCGCAGAGCACTGTACTAAGCGCAATTCAGCAGCACTCAGTACACTCCAGTCATCGCTCTGCCAGTTACTTCCAGGTTTCATGAGAAGCAGCGGGGCTCAGCGGAAAGAGCCCGGGCTTTGGAGTCAGAGGTCATGGGTTTGAATCCCGGCTCTGCCACGTGTCTACTGTGTGACCCTGGGCAAGTCACTTCACTTCTCTGAGCCTCAGTTACCTTATCTGGAAAATGGGGATTAAGACTGTGAGCCCCACATGGGACAACTTGATCCCACTGTAACCACCCCGGCGCTTAGAACAGTGCTTTGTACATAGTAAGCGCTCAATAAATGCTACTATTATTATTATTATTATTATTTGGGCAGTTCTTGCCCAGGAGTTTCTTGTGCTGAAATTCCTACAGGAAACAATGTGGTTGACCAAAGCATGAACCTGGGAATCTAGACATTTGAATTCTGGTCCCGTCTAGCAGATATTTGTAGCGAGTCAATTTCCGACGATTTGGTAATAATAATAATAATGATGATGGTATTTGTTAAGCGCTTACCATGTGTGAAGCACTGTTCTAAGCGCTGGGGGGGATACAAGGTGATCAGGTTGTCCCACGGGGGGCTCACAGTCTTCACCCCCATTTTACAGAGGAGGTCACTGAGGCATGGAGAAGTTAAGCCCAAGATCACACAGCCCGCGCTCTTTCCACTGGGCCACGCTGCCAATCTCTCCCTCTATAACGAGGATAATCATTCATTCATTCATTCAATCGTATTTATTGAGCACTTACTGTGTGTACTAAGCGCTCAGGAAGTACAAGTTGGCAACATATAGAGACGGTCCCTACCCGACAGCGGGCTCACCGTCTAGAAGATGCTAACGTCACTTTGCCTGCTCGCCTGTCTGCCTTTGTGGCTGTTGTACACTGAACTCTCCGGGAAATTCAGCCCTCCGTTATTCACCGAGGAAAGGAAGGAAGGAAGGGGACCTCACAGTAAGCGCTCAATAAATACAATTGAACGAATGAATTTACAGTGGAGGAACTGTGTGGCCGAAAGCCTGTGTTACTGTCACCCGCTGACAGGGAGCTGGGGCCGAACTTGACGAGGAAGTCCCATCATCTCCTTGGTCGGCCGTGAAGATGTTGGACTGAGGTCACCTTGGCCTGCTTACTGGACCCTCCCCAGGACAGGCTCCTGCTCCACCAACGTCTACAGAAATGAATTCACCCCCCCACTGAACCTTAAACTCGGACAAAGTCGTTCGTCGACGTGGCCAGTGAAGCTCGGAAGGGGAGGATAGCGGCGGAAGACGAAATTTTCAAGACCGCGACGTGATTTTACCTCCGCGAGATGCACCGCCAGCTTCAGGCCAGCTTTCCTTGCTTCCCACAGGGGTTCAAAAAAGTCCTTTCCGTGTCCTGCCTGGAAGGAAGGGGTGAAATAAGGATCCGGGAAAACGCTGGGCGCGAGTCACTGGAACACGGTTCCGGAAGGGATCAATGAACTAATCAAACAACGGCATTTGCTGAGCGTTTACTGTGAGCAGAGCACTGAACTAGGCACTTGGGGGAGTCTAAAGAAGTCATCTGGGCAGGCCACCGAAGCCAATCTAAGCCAGGTAGCGTCCCATTCATTTCCTTCTGGTCTACAGCGTGGCTCAGTGGAAAGAGCCGGGGCTTTGGAGAGGTCATGGGTTCGAGTCCCGGCTCCGCCACGTCTGCTGTGTGACCCTGGGCGAGTCACTTCACTTCTCTGAGCCTCAGTTCCCTCATCTGTAAAATGGGGATTGACTGTGAGCCCCGCGTGGGTCAACCCGATCACGTTGTATCCCCCCCAGCGCTTAGAACAGTGCTTTGCACACAGTAAGCGCTTAACAAATGCCATCATTATTATTATTATTGCAGAGAAGCAGCGTGCCTCAGTGGAAAGAGCCCGGGCTTTGGAGTCGGAGGTCATGGGTTCAAATCCCGGCCCTGCTGTGTGACCGTCGGCAAGTCACTTCACTTCTCTGGGCCTCGGTTCCCTCATCTGGAAAATGGGGATGAAGACTGGGAGCCCCCCGTGGGACAACCTGATCACCTTGTAACCTCCCTAGGGCTTAGAACAGTGCTTTGCACATAGTCAGCGCTTAATAAATGCTATCATTATTATTATTACGTCTCCACAATCTTTTAAAAACAGGAAACTAAACCGGCCTGGCGTAATTCCTTCTTCACGGTCTGATGACTTCTAGCCTCTTGCGCCCTTTGAGATGGTTGCCCAATGCTTAGAGGGTTCATCTACCTTCTCCTCCCGGTTTGGGGGTACACAGAGAAGCAGCGTGGCTCGGTGGAAAGAGCCCGGGCTTTGGAGTCAGAGGTCATGGGTTCAAATCCCGACTCCGCCACTTGTCAGCTGGGTGACTTCAGGCAAGTCACTTCACTTCTCTGGGCCTCAGTGACCTCATGTGGAAAATGGGGGTGAAGACTGGGAGCCCCCCGTGGGACCACCTGATCACCTTGGAACCTCGTGCTTTTAAACGCTTAATAAATGCCATTATTATTATAAAGAGAGACGATCCCTGCCCACACGGGGCTTCCAGTCTAGAAGACTCCTTACCATTGGCTTTAAAGCACTCAATCAGCTCTTCCCCTCCTCTCTAGCCGCACCGATCCATTATAACCCAACCTGTGCGCTCGACGACTAACGCCAGCCTAATCTCTCCGTACGTTGATCTCATCTTTCTCATTTTGTGCCCACCCCCTCCCTCCCACTTCACATCCGACAGACACCACTCTCCTCCCCTTCAAAGCCCTGCAAAAATAAAAATAATAATCCCATCTCCTCTAAGAGACCCTCCCTGTTTAAACCCTCCCTGTTAAATCACCTATGTACTCGGGCCTGGGGCCCTGGAGCCCTTTGAGATTCACCCCTCCTCCAGCTCCGTCACAGCCATCTGTAATTTATCATCATCATCATCATCATCAATCATATTTATTGAGCGCTTACTGTGTGCAGAGCACTGTACTAAGCGCTTGGGAAGTACAAGTTGGCAACATACAGAGACAGTCCCTACCCAACAGTGGGCTCACAGTCTAAAAGGGTTATTTCAATGTCAGTCTACCCCTCTAAACTGCAAGCTCCTCGTGGGCAGGGATGGGGTCTGTCTATTGTAAGCAGTGTGGTTCAGTGGAAAGAGCCCGGGCTTTGAATCCCGGCTCTGCCAAATGTCAGCTGGGTGACTTTGGGCAAGTCACAGCTTCTCTGGGCCTCAGTTATCTCATCTGTAAAACGGGGATTAAGACTGTGAGCCCCCCGTGGGGCAACCTGGTCGCCTTGTAACCTCCCCAGTGCTTAGAACAGTGCTTTGCACATAGTAAGCGCTTAATAAATGCCATTGCTATTGTACTGACCTCTCCCAAGCAACCAAGCGCCAGTTCGGTGCTCTGCACACGGTAAGATGCAAATGCCATTTGATTGATTGATTGATTGATTGTTTCGGAGCCCGGGGCCCATCCGCTCAGTGCCGCTGTCCGGGGGTATGATGCCTGGCCTTGACGATATGTGTCAGTCTGCCCTCCCCCAGCTGCCTATCGGCGGGCCGCCTTTCTCTAACAGAACAGGGCCACAGGTTTGGTCCCTGCCTTCACTGATATTTGGGATTCTGAATGCATTTATAAGTTTCTGCAAGTGTAGACATGGCTGGAGGTGCATGTATGTGCACATGTGTTTGCATGTCGGTGACCGTCTAGGAGCACGTGCCCCCCATCCCTTCTGCGTCACCTCGACTCACTCCCTTAGCTCTTCCCCGTCCCTGCCCCACAGCGTTTACATACATATGTATAGATCTACAATTCTATTTATTTAAATTGAGGCCTGTTTACTTGTTTAGATGTGTATATATCTATAATTCTATTTATATTGATGCCTGTTGACTTGTTTAGATGTGTATATGTCTATGATTCTATTTATATTGATGCCTGTTGACTTGTTTAGATGTGTATATATCTATAATTCTATTTATATTGATGCCCGTTTACTTGTTTAGATGTGTATATATATCTATAATTCTATTTATTTATACTGATGCCCATTTACTTGTTTAGATGCGTATATATCTATAATTCTATTTATTTATACTGATGCCCGTTTACTTGTTTAGACGTGTATATATCTATAATTCTACTTATTTATATTGATGCCTGCTTACTTGTTTAGATGTGTATATATCTATAATTCTACTTATTTATATTGATGCCTGTTTACTTGCTTAGATGTACATATGTCTGTAATTCTATTTATTTATATTGATGCCTGTTTACTTGTTTAGATGTGTACATATCTATAATTCTATTTATTTATACTGATGCTCGTTTACTAGTTTTGATGTGTATATATCTATAATTCTATTTATTTGTATTGATGCCCGCTTACTTGTTTAGATGTGTATATATCTATAATTCTATTTCTTTATATTGATGCCCGTTTACTTGTTTAGATGTGTATATATCCATAATTCTATTTCTTTACATTGATGTCCATTTACTAGTTTAGATGTGTATGTATCTATAATTCTACTTATTTATATTGATGCCCGTTTACTTGTTTTGATGTGTATATATCTATAATTCTATTTATTTATACTGATGCCCATTTACTTCTTTAGATGTGTATATATCTATAATTCTATTTATTTATACTGATGCCCGCTTACTTGTTTAGATGTGCATGTATCTATAATTCTATTTCTTTACATTGATGCCCGCTTACTTGTTTAGATGTGTATATATCTATGATTCTATTTATATTGATGCCTGTTTACTTGTTTGGATGTGTATATATCTATAATTCTATTTATTTATACTGATGCCCGTTTACTTGTTTAGATGTGTATATATCTATAATTCTATTTATTTATACTGATGCCCATTTACTTGTTTAGATGTGTATATATCTATAATTCTACTTATTTATATTGATGCCTGCTTACTTGTTTAGATGTGTATATATCTATAATTCTATTTATTTATATTGATGCCTGTTTACTTGTTTAGATGTGTATATGTCTATAATTCTATTTATTTATATTGATGTCTGTTTACTTGCACAGATGTGTATATATCTATAATTCTAATCATTCATACTGATGCCCATTTACTTGTTTAGATGTGTATATATCTATAATTGTATTTATTTATACTGATGCCCATTTACTTGTTTAGATGTGTATATATCTATAATTATATTTATTTATATTGATGCCTGTTTACTTGTTTAGATGTGTATATATATCTATAATTCTATTTATTTATACTGATGCCCGTTTACTTGTTTAGATGTGCATATATCTATAATTCTATTTCTTTACATTGATGCCCGCTTGTTTAGATGTGTATATATCTATGATTCTATTTCTATTGATGCCTGTTTACTTGTTTAGATGTGTATATATCTATAATTCTATTTATTTATACTGATGCCTGTTTACTTGTTTTGATGTGTATATATCTATAATTCTATTCATTTATACTGATGCCCATTTACTTGTTTAGATGCGTATATATCTATAATTGTATTTATTTATACTGATGCCCGTTTACTTGTTTAGATGTGTATATATAATTCTACTTATTTATATTGATGCCCATTTACTTGTTTAGATGTGCATATATCTATAATTCTATTTATTTATATTGATGCCTGTTTACTTGTTTAGATGTGCATATATCTATAAATTCTGTTTATTTATATTGATGCCTGTTTACTTGTTTTGATGTCCGTCCCCCCCCGGCTCTAGACCGTAAACCCGGTGTGAGTAGGGACTGCCTTTCTTTATTGCTGAACTATACTTTCCAAGCGCTTAGTACAGTACTCTGCACACAGTAAGCGCTCAGTAAATACGACTGAATGAATGAATGAATGAATGAAGGAACGCATGCCTACCTGCATTTGAAGCAGCGTGGCTCAGTGGAAAGAGCCCGGGCTTTGGAGTCAGAGGTCATGGGTTCTAATTCCGGCTCAGCCACTTGTCAGCTGGGTGACTTTGGGCAAGCCATTTCACTTCTCTGGGCCTCAGTTACCTCATCTGGAAAATGGGGATTAGAACTGGGACTCCACGTGGGACAACCTGATCGCCTTGTAGCCCCCCCAGCGCTTAGAACGGTGCTTCGCACATAGTAAGCGCTTAACAAATGCTATTATTATTATTATTATTATTTTTATTATTATCTCCAACTTGCTCAAGGAAACTATCCACAGAAAGGAGGTTTTCTTGGCCGCAGCCACCCAGCAAGGAAAGTTTCAGGGCCGAGAGACCGGACCCCGACCATTGCCCTCCGGCCACTAAAGCGTAAAACATTCAGCCACCATCATCATCATCATCAATCGTATTTATTGAGCGCTTACTATGTGCAGAGCACTGCACTAAGCGCTTGGGAAGTACAAATTGGCAACATATAGAGACAGTCCCTACCCAACAGTGGGCTCACAGTCTAAAAGACCAACGTAACAACGTAAGAAAAACTGGCTCTGTTGCAAAAATAACTTACAGTGGGGTCTCCGCTGAGGTCGAGGCCAAGAACGGTATCCTCGGTGGACAGGAAGAACTCTTCGGCAAGTTTAACGGTCTCCCGGGCAACCGCAGGACCGCCCCGCCGGTCTATGGCCATCAAATACCTACGATGGATGCACGAATCACATTCAAGATGAACACGGTGGGGACAAAGAGAAGGGAGATTCCTTTATTCTTTTAAGAACTTAATAAAGCAGACTCTAACTTACTGAATACATTAGGCGCCAGTTGAGATCCAGAATCATAAATGTGGTATTTTTTAAGCACAGCGCTGAGTGCTGAGGTAGATATGAGACAATCATATCGGACTTTGTCCCTATCCTGCGTGGGGCTCACGGGGAAAGAGAATAAGTATCTCATCCCAGCGCTTACTTTGCACATAGTAAGCGCTTAATAAATGCCATCGTTATCATTATTATCCCCACTTTACAGCTCAGGAAACTGAGGCCCAAAGGCTTGCCCGGCGGAGCAGGGATTAGAACGCAGGTCTTCCGTCTCCAGGACTGGGGTCTTTCTGTTAGGCCACCCTGCTTCTCGGAATGTTTTTGGGAAATCCTTAAACACTCGGTTCTCCCCTTCCACGCAGAAGGGTGAACGGAGAGGGAGTCAGCCGATCTCAGCGTCCGCCCCGCCATTTTCAAGCCAGCCCCCGGCCGTCCCTGGCAGCGAGCGGAGGAAAACCGGCCCGTGCCCTCAAAGAGCACCCCAACGCACCCCGGCCCGAGTGGCTGCTACGGCAGGGTGGGCACGCAATTCATTCAATCGTATTTACTGAGTGCTTACTGTGTGCAGAGCACTGCGCTAAGCGCTTGATGACTCTGCCCGTGGGAAGACGGAGAAAATCTGTGGAGGGAGAGGTTCTCCCCGGTTGTGAAGAGCGGGGCAGTCATCATCAATCGTATTTATTGAGTGCTTACTATGTGCAGAGCACTGTACTAAGCGCAGTCCAAACACATGAGGTGTGGGGAACTTTCAACGAAGCTCTCCGGAAATTGCAGGCCTCCGCTGCCGGCCCAGAGGACTCCCTGAATCCCACAGATAGGCCACAGGGGACCCCCAGATTACCAGCACCCTGGGTGGCTCCTTAGGAATGGTTCCAGGTTGCCCACATCCTAGGGGAATCCCGGTGGCTGGGATAGTTCCCGGTTTGCGGCGTCCTTCCTAGCATTAAAACGGGCTCGGGGGAATGGGGAAGCGAGGGGCCCGGGGGTGCTACCAGTGCTCCTGGTTTGATCTGGAAGCCCTCAGGAACCTCAGAAGCCATTTAGGGCCCCAGGGAGGGGCCCGGCCTTATCCCAGCCCCCTTCAGAGGTCCCCAAATGGGGAGCTGCACCCCCTTCCTACCCCCCTACCCCCCCAGGGATGGCTGAAAGCAGGTTCCCCCAAGATCCCCGATTGCCAGCGGTTTGCCGAGGCCTCCCCCAAACCGGGATTCGGAGTCCTGGCTGAATCCCGGGCAGTTGTCTGGGGGAAAAGGTATCACAACCTAAACCCAGGGTGACCTTTCACAGGGAGGAAGAATCAAGTTCATCAGGTTTATCCTTAGAGGAGAAAGTGTACAAAATAAGTCACCTCACATCTATGTCTAGATTCTCGTCTTTGGACTGCTTTATGCCTTCAAGAACAGCTTCCACGTAAGTCCTCTTGGTCATACCTAAAAGTGACAATATGTTTATCGGTCAATAAGTTTTACTTCACACCTGCTGTGTGCCGACCACTGTACTAAGCACTTGGGAGAGTACAACAGAGCCAACAGATGTGATTCTTGACCTAGGGGAGCTTACAATCTATCAGGGAGAGGGGAACAAAAGTAACTTACATAACGGAGGAAGAAGAGGGGACGGAAGATGCCCGAGGTGGTGAATTCACAAGTGGGCAGTTGGCAGAGATGCCAAGGCATAGGATGGGGGCAAGGAAGAGGTAAAACCAAAGGAGAGCAGAAATTCATCCTGGAGGAGACGTCATTCGCACCCTTTATTCACCCCTCCCTCGGCCCCACACACGTACGGATAGGTACATATCCGTAATCCATTTATTTATCTATATTAAGGTCTGTCTTTCCCTCTAGGCTGTAAACTTGTCTGGACGGGGAACACGCCTATTAACTCATTTATAGTGTACTCTCCCAAGTGTTGACTACAGTACTATGAGCAGGAAGAGTGCAACAAATGTGACTGATTGACGTGATTTCAGAGGGACACTGAAGATGCGGAGCACTTTGGTCTGTCAGACCGGAAGAGGGAAGGAATTACAGACAGGAGGAAAGACAAGAAGAGGAGGGCAAAGTTGGGAAGGCATTATGGGGGAGGGGGTGGAGGAATAGAGCGGATAAGTAGGAGGGAGAGGCTGATGGAGGGCCTTAAAGCCCAATGTCAGGAGTTTCTGTCTGATGTTATGAAGAGTTGGGGGAGATGAGTGCAGGGTGATATTTTAGAAATCTGGTCCAGGCAGTCAAGCGAAGCGGGGACTGGAGAGGAGAGAGACCAGTGCCAAGGCCGATGCATATGACATGTGCCTGGACTAGGGTGTTGGTCATTTCGATGGGAAGGATGGGGCAGATGACGGATCCTGGAAGCGATGGGGGCTTTTGTGGGAAAACTCTGCCCCGATGGAACGGCTGGGGGAATTTGTGTGAAACCGAATTTCCGAGGAAACCACCTCCTCTACTTTGAAAACGGTTTCCCATAATTTCTCACTCTGGGCCACTCGGAACCGTTCAAGGGCTGAGGCTAGTGTTTAAAAGGGGAAGGAGGGAACCTGTTTTTCCCATCCCCTCCCTTCAGCTCTTTGACCCTCACCTTTCAGCTCGCTATAAAGCAACTTTGCTCAGCCAGAGAACAGGGCTCCTGCTACGGTCCAGGGCGGGTGTCAGGACGGGAGGGGTGGGGGGATTTGTCGTCGAGCACAGAGGCCGGCTTGGGCCTCCTTCGAGGGCCGGAGGGCATGTGAGTCCTGGGGTCCCACCGGGGGTACAATTCCACTCTGGGAATGAACAGGAAGGAGACGAGAGGAAGACAGGCAGGAGGGAGCCGAGGCTCATTTCCTACTTCAAGAAACATTACAGATGATACCTGTCGTAATTTCTTCCCTGGGGGTGCTCCTCAGCTCCAGATACTTGACCCCATCATCCGCAAACTCTTTAATAACATCTCTGGTGACCTAATAAGAGTAGCACACAGAGTACTTTTGAGCTCCAAGATGGATAGATGGAGGACGGGTAAACGATGAAGGACCTAGAATTAAAGTTTCATGACTGTTTTAGTGCGAACTGACAAACGCCTCAAAGAAATTAGGGTTGGACAAAGTCCGGGATGAATGATACCTAGTGGGTTGTTAAGAGAGAACGTTAGGGATGTCAGAAAAATCAAAAATCAGGAAGGCTTTGGAAAGGTTCACGGCTGCGGGGTGCACGATGGGTCATCACAGAGGAAAGTCAGTTTACTTAAGTTCACTTAGATTGTGAGCCCCGGCGATTAGAACATAGTAAATGCTTAACAGATGTCATAATTATTATTATTATTAGGGGAGTTAGATGGTCCATTCTAACCATGAGGCCACAATCCCACTGTCGGGCGGAGAACTCGGGGCCAAGTGGATCATCTAATACGGCTTGTAGGCTTTTAAATTCCCATCGGCCCATGAAATCAGAATCCCATCCTCCTGTCCTATATTCTCACACATTCAACCCAGCTCAGGGATCTGCCGATACCTTGGCTTTTTCTCCTTCTTCACCCCGGGGTTGGCCAGTGAGTCATTTTTCACTTCTTTACTCCTCATCTACTAAATCGGCGCCGGTCAAAGGTTTGGAGAGTACGTAGATATACGGTCAGTCGACGCTATTTGGTCAAATCTTGGCGCCTAGTGTCTCGAACCTTAAGATGACTGTATCTCAGTAGCTCCCACTCACAGAAAACACCCACGGATTTAGCCATGTCTTTAAAGAGATTCTCATTGTAAATGGAAAACTTAAAAAATATATATTTCCTGCTTTTTACTGGTTCTGAGAAACTTTCGATCTTACCATTAATACATCTTCAGCGCTGTTCGTGATCTGGTGGATGAGCTGAAACATCTGGAAATACCTGCGACAGGGTTCAGGGTAAAAATGAACTGTGGCACTGGTTAAGCGCTTACCGTCAATCAATCGTATTTATTGGGCACTTACTGTGTGCAGGGCACTGAACTAAGCGCTTGGGAGAGTACAACATAGAGGTGGTAGACACGTTCCCTGCCCACAACGAGCTCATACTCTAGAGGGGGAGACAGACATTAGTAAAATTAGACAAATTACGGATGTGTAGGTGAGTGCTGAGGGAGGGGTGAATAAATCAGTGCACAGAAGAGAAATGAGTTACGGAAAGCCTCCTGGACGAGATGTGCTTTAAATAAGGTTTGGAAGGTGGAGAGAGAGCGCTCGTCTGTCGGATAGGAAGACGGAGGATTTTCCAGGCCGGAGGTAGGACGCAGGCAACAGCTGGGCAGAGAGACAGGAGAGATCACAGTACAGTGGTTGGCACGAGAGGAGTGAACTCCGCATGCTGAGTCGTAATGGGAAAGCCGCGAGGGAAGGCAGGAGAGGGCAAGGTGACCGAATGCTTGCAAGCTGATGAGTTTCTTTGATGCGCAGGTGGATGGGCTGAACGTTTTTGTGGAAAAATGATCCAGGCAGCAGAGTGAAATACGGGCTGGGGTGGGGGGAAAAGTAGCCAGGGACATCAGCAAGAGGCTGATGTAGTAATCAAGATGGGATAGGTTAAGTACTTGGATTAATATGGTAATGGTTTGGATGAAGAGGAAAGGGCAGATTTTAGCCCTGTTGTGAACAGGATTTGGTTGAATGAGAGAGATGAGTCGAGGACAACCCCAAGGTTGTGAGAGAGGGAGAACGGTGGTGTTGTTTAAACCACCGGGCAAGTCAGGAGGAGGACGGGGTTTCAGTGGGAAGATACAGGGTTCTGTTTTGGACGTGTTAAGTCGGAGGGGTTGGTGAGGCATCCAAGCAGAGCTGTCCTGAAGGCAGGAGGGAGTGGGAGACTGCAGAGGAGGAGAGAGATCGGGGCTGGAGATGGAGATTTGGGAATCGTCCACATAAAGACGGGAGTCAAAGGCGTGGGAGTGAATGAGTTCTCCAAGGGAGTGGGTGCAGATGGAGAGTAGCGGGAGACCCACACCTGAGCCTTGAGGGACTTTACTAGGTGCCAAGCACTACAGTAAAGAGTAAAGCGCTGGGGTAGATGCAATAAAATCATAACAGACATGGTCCTTGTCCACGGTCTAAAGGGTGGGAGAACAGATATTTAATCCCCACTTTACAGAGGAGGAAACTGAGAAGTTAAGCGACTTGCCCCAGATCCCACAGGAGACAAGGGGCAGAATTTGGATTAGAACCCCGGTCCTCTGATTCCCAGGCTCATGCTCTTTCAAACACCACTCTAAATGTTTATGCTAAAAAACTGAAATGTTTCTACTGGCCTAAATCAATCCACCAATTCTCTCTTAAAAGTGCCAGGATTTGTTTTTACTGCTCCAACCCCTAAGGCACCTGACTTCTTCTGAAAACCAAAAATCTGGCAAAGGTCTCATGGGGACCTCAGTTGGGTTTGCTCTCCTTGACTCTCGCGTATGCCCGCTCCCCGTCATTTCCATCTGTCGGGGGTCTCCCCCGACTGCGGGCTTTTTCAAGCCCTGGAAGTTCCTCCTGGTTTTCCCAACCTCTTGGGGCTCCGCTGCTCCGTTTGGCCCTCAGGCCTCCCAGCCCCTCCGTGCCATCAAATTCCAAGAAGACGTACTCAGCATAGGTGTTCCCTCTGTCCAACTCACTCCCGCCCGGCTGCACCCGTGAGCGTGGGTCCGGACCAGATCTCCCGACTTAGGGGACACATCCAGAAAACGAAACTCATCAACTCACTCCTCCAGAGTCCTCTTATTTTCCTTGTCGACCATCATCCCCTCCTGGATTTGAAGATGCGGCTTCCGGGCTATTAGTTTCTTCATGGTAGCCAGACTGATGGAACCATTCAAGTGGGCGTGGAGCTCCTAAGTCAAGAGAAAAAGAGTTAGGGCTTCTTTTTTCCACCCGAAGACGTTTGCTTTGGAAAAGTTTTAGTTTTCATATTTAAAAATCCAGTCATCCTGCCTGTTGCACTGACACTCCCCGGGAGCTAATTCGGTGACCTGGGCAGGGAATTTCCCAGGGTTCATTAGCTAACGGCCATTGTGCGGGAAACTCACAGGGTTCAAACACTGGTTTAAAGAGTTGATGGAGGGGAATAATCACGACAAGAGTAATGGTAATCCTGATTTCTTCCATTCCTCACTATTCATATCAGGTCAACGAGGCGTTTTTCTCTTTCCACTCTTTCTGCACCCCTTTCTGCTCCAGGGGAGGAAGGGCGAGAACACACTAGCGAGACTTCAGGTCTTGCCTAGCTCCCAGGCCTTTTGGCATCTATAGTGGAGCAGGCAAGGCCCTGGAGTCTGGCAGCGTTCCTCCATTTCCGTCCCCTCGTTTAGCAGCCGGGCCGTCTGAATCCAGCAGCGGGGAGGGCAAAGCAGAACACCGAGGCACCTCCAATAAAACGGCAAGATGAAATGCGGTCCGATGGGGGGAAGTTAGTGATGGAGAGCTGCTTAGCACGACTCACGGAGCTGGGCCGTGCCGGCCCGATGTCATTAGCAGTCGGAGACTTCATTTCCTGTCTTGAGGTTCACTCTAACCAGGGTTCCATGATTTAGTCCTCACCACTTTGGGCATCTTTGAGTAAAAGGGGTTCTCCTGGGGCTGCTGCTCCTCGTCTGCCATCGTCGGTTCAGTGGAGAAAAGTTTTTCCGACGAGACAGACCCGAAGACCGCTCCCCGGTGCACTTCTGTCTGGGTTAAGAAAAGAAGAGCTTACCAACATTCCCGATACAACGTGCTCTCTTTCGCTCGCTGCCCTGATTCCTTTCTTTGGCAACACTCCCCCGGCCGTGCCCTCCACCTCCACTTCCAGGAACCAGGTGAAAGAACTTCACTCGCCAGCTGGCCCAGGCCTGGCTACAGCACGGGAGAAGAGTGGGAGGCCAGAAAGCGGGTGGCCCGCTCTGTTTTTTAATGTCAGGCAATGTACTAAACACTGATTAGATACAAGCTAATCCAGTTGGACACAGTCCCACGGGGGGGTCATAGTCTTAATCCCCATTTTACATTCATTCCTACTTACTGAGCACTTACTGTGTGCAGAGAGTACAATATAACAATAAACAGACCCGATCCCTGCCCATAACAACCTTCTAGTCTAGAGGGGGAGACTGATATTAATATAAATAAGTTACAGAGATGTACATAAGTGATGTAGGGCTGGGGAGGGGGGCGATGAATACAGGGAGCAAGTCAGGACGACGCAGAAGGAAGAGGGAGAAGAGGAAAGGAGGCTTTAGTCAGGGAAGGCCTTCATTAAGGCTCTGAAGACGGGGAGGGTAATTATCTGCTGGATTTGAGGAGGGAGGGCGTCCGAGGCCAGACGGAGGACAAGGACGAGGGGCCGGCAACGAAATACATCAGATTGAGGTACGGTGAGAAGGGTAGCATTACAGGAGAAAAGTACGTGGGGCTAAGTTGCAATAGGAGAGTAGTGAGGTGAGATAGCGGGGGCAAGGCGGTCGAGTGCTTTAAAGCCAATCATGAGGAGTTTTTGTTCGGCACGGAGGTGGATGGGCAACCACTGGAATTTCTTGAAGACCTGGGAAACATATCCCGAGCGTCTTTGTAGAAAAACGATCTGGACGGCAGAGTGAAGTATGGACCGGCAGAGGGAGAGACAGGAGGCGGGGAGGTCAGCAAGGGGGCTGATATAATAATCAAGGTGGGATAGGCTAAGTGCTTGCATTCATGTTGCCAACTTGTACTTCCCGAGCACTTAGTACAGTGTTCTGCACACAGTAAGCGCTCAATAAATACGACTGAATGAATTCATGTGGTAGCAGTTTGCTGGAGAGGAAGGAGCGTATTTCAGCGATGCTGGGAAAGTAGAACTGACGGGATTTAGCGATGGCTTGAAGGATAATGCCGAGATCGGGAGCTTGAGAGGTGGGGAGGACGGCGGTGGTATCTACAGTGAAGGGAACGTTTGGGGGAGGAGGATCTGGGAGGGAAGAAGAAATCCGTTTTAAACAGGTTACGTTGGAGGAGCCGGTGAGCCAACCAGACAGAGACGTCCCGGAGGCAGGAGAAAATACGAGATTTGAGAGTGGGCAGGGTTAGGGAGGTGGATTTTTTGAGCCATCCTCATGGAGATGGAACCCCTTCCTCTTCTCATCCCTTCCCCTCTTTTCCTTCCCTTGACCTTTTTCACTTCCCCATCTCCCTTCCCCTTAGTAGCGAGGAGTAGAAGCAGTCACGTCTTCTCCAAGAGTCCTTCCCCAATGAAGCCCTCTTTTCCCCAGCTCACTCTCCCTTCTGTGTCATCTACGCACCTGGATCTATGACCTTTGGACATTTGATAATCGCCCCATCCTCAAATCCCCCGGCATTTATCTACAGCTTTTAAATTCTGTGCTAAATTATTTATTCCTGTTAAAGTCAGTCTCCCCCTCTAGTCCGTAAGGTCATTATGGGCAGGGAACGTATCCGCGAATTCTTTTGGTACTGTCGTCTCCCAAACGCTCAGTACAGCACTCGGCTCATAATAAGCACTAGATAAATAAGATTGATTTTTTTTAAATAAGCACTCAATAAATAAGATTGATTTTTTTTTTACAGGGAAGGATATGGGTGCGGGCTTGGTGGCGTGATAAACGAGACGGAGTTACAGTGAGTAGGTCGGCATTAGAGGAATGACGTTCTAATCCCGATTCTGCCACTTGTCTGCTGTTAACCTTGGGCGAGTCACTTAACTTCTCTGTGCCTCGGTTTTGTCTGCTGTAAAATGGGGATTAAGGCGGTGAGCCCTGTGTGGGGCAGGGACTGTGTCCAACCTGATCATCTTAATAATTAATAATAATAATTGCGGTATTTGTTAAGTGTTTACTACGTGCCAAGCACTGTTCTAAGCGCTAGGGTCCATACAAGGTCATCAGGTTGTCCCACGTGGGGTTCACAGTCTTAATCCCCATTTTACAGATGAGGGAACCGAGGTACAGAGAAGCAGCGTGGCTCGGTGGAAAGAGCACGGACTTGGGGAGTCCGAGGTCGTGGGTTCTAATCCCGGCTCCGCCACTGACCAGCTGCGTGACTTTGGGCAAGTCACTTGACTTCTCTGTGCCTCAGTTACCTCATCTGTAAAATGGGGATTAAGGCTGTGAGCCCCACGACGGACAACCTTGTATCTACCTCAGCGCTTAGACCAGTGCTCGGCACGTAGTAAGCGCTTAACAAATGCCATCATTATTATTAATAAGTGACTTGCTCAAGGTCACACAGCTGACAGGGCTGTCCATCCCCTTGCCCCCTCCTACCTCACCTCCCTCCTCTCCTTCTCCGGCCCAGCCCACACCCTCCGCTCCTCAGCCGCCGCTAACCTCCTCACCGGGCCTCGGTCTCCCCCGTTCCGCCGTCGACCCCCGGCCCACGGCCTCCCCCTGGCCCGGAATGCCCTCCCTCCGCACATCCGCCAAACTATCTCTCTTCCTCCCTTCAAAGCCCTACCAAGAGCTCACCTCCTCCAGGAGGCCTTCCCACACCGAGCCCCCTTTTTCCTCTCCTCCTTCCCATCGCCCTCCCTCTGCCCTACAGCACTTGTATATATTTGCACATATTTATTACTCTATTTATTTTACTTGTCCATATTTACTACTCTATGCATTTTATTAATGATGTGCATATAGCTATAATTCTATTTATTCTGACAGTTCTGACACCTGTCTACATTTTTTTTTTTTTTGGTTGTCTGTCTCCCCCTTCTAGACCGTGAGCCCGTCGTCGGGTAGGGACCGTCTCTATATGTTGCCGACTTGGACTTCCCAAGTGCTTAGTCCAGTGCTCTGCACACAGTAAGCGCTCAATAAATACGACTGAATGAATGAATGAATTTTACTTGTCCAGATTTACTACTCTATGTATTTTATTAATGATGTGCATATAGCTATAATTCTATTTATTCTGACAGTTCTGACACCCGTCCACATGTTTTGTTTTGTTGTCTGTCTCCCCCTTCTCGACTGTGAGCCCGCTGTCGGGTAGGGACCGTCTCTATCTGTTGTCGATTTGTACTTCCCAAGCGCTTAGTCCAGTGCTCTGCACACAGTAAGTGCTCAATAAATATGATTGAATGAATGAATGAATTTTACTAATCTATGTATTTTATTAATGATGTGCGTATAGCTATAATTCTATTCATTCTGACAGTTCTGACACCCGTCTACAGTTTTTTTTTGGTTGTCTGTCTCCCTCTTCTAGACTGTGAGCCCGTCGTCGGGTAGGGACCGCCTCTATATGCTGCCAACTTGTACTTCCTAAGCGCTTAGTACAGTGCTCTGCACACAGTAAGTGCTCAATAAATACAATGAATGAATGAATGGATTTTACTTGTCCATATTTACTACTCTATGTATTTTATTACTGATGTGCATATGCTATAATTCTATTTATTCTGACAATTCTGACACCTGTCCACATGTTTTTTTTTTTGGTTGTCTGTCTCCCTCTTCTAGACTGTGAGCCCGCTGTCGGGTAGGGACCGTCTCTATATGTTGCCGACTTGTACTTCCCAAGCGCTTAGACAGTGATCTGCACACAGTAAGCGCTCAATAAATACGACTGAATGAATGAATTTTACATGCCCATATTTACTACTCTATGTATTTTATTAATGATGTGCATACAGCTATAATTCTATTTATTCTGACAGTTCTGACACCTGTCTACATTTTTTTTTGGTTGTCTGTCTCCCCCTTCTAGACTGTGAGCCCGTCGTCGGGTAGGGACCGTCTCTATATGCTGCCGACTTCCCAAGTGCTTAGTACAGTGCTCTGCACACAGTAAGCGCTCAATCAATACTACTGAATGAATGAAAGTACGACTGAATGCCTGAATGAAGTTTACGGGGCCCACGGAGGGAGAGGATAATAATAATAATAATAATGATGATGGCATTCGTTAAGCGCTTACTATGCGCAAAGCACCGTTCTAAGCGCGAGGATAATTCGGTCGAGTTGGTAAACACTCTCCCTGCCCAAAAGGAGCGTCTAGCAGGGGAACCAGACAATCAGTCCTATTTATTGAGCGCTTCAGTCCACTTTTCCCCTCTCTTTTAAGAAGTTTTAGCGGTTGCCCCTCCACCACCGCATCAAACAGAAAGTCCTTACCGCCGGCTTTAAAGCACTCGATCGCCTTGCCTCCTCCTACCTCACCTCCCTAACTCTCCTATAAATATTATTATTATGACTATTTACTGAGCGTTTACTCCATGCAGGGCACTGACTGTGAGTTCTAATCCCGGCTCCGCCACTTGTGTGCTGTGTGACCTTAGGCAAGTAACTTATCTCATCTGTAAATAATAATAATAATGATAATAATAATGGCATTTATTAAGCGCTTACAAGTGCTGGAAAATGGGGATGAAGACTGTGAGCCCTACGTGGGACAACCTGATCACCTTGTATCCCCCCCGGCGCTTAGAACAGTGCTTGGCCCATAGTAAGCGCTTAACAAATACCAAAATTATTATTATTATTACTATTATTATTAGAACGGTGTTTGGCATATAGTAAGCACTTAACAAATACGAAAATTATTATTATTATTATTATTATTATTATTATAACAGTGCTTGGCACATAGTAAGTGCTTAACAAATACCAAAATTATTATTATTAGAACAGTGCTTGGCATATAGTAAGTGCTTAATAAACACCAAAATTATTATTATTATTATTGTTAGAACAGTGCTGGGCACATAGTAAGCCCTGAACAAAGCCCATCATTATTATTAACTTCTCTGTGCCTCAGTTCCTCCATCTGGAAAATGGGGATGAAGACTGGGAGCCCCATGTGGGACAACCTGATCACCTTGTAACTATCGCAGTGCTTAGAACAGTGCTGGGCACATAGTAAGTGCTTAATAAAAACCAAAATTATTATTATTAACCTTATAACAGTGCTTGACATATAGTAAGTACTTAACAAATACCAAAATTATTGTTATTATAAGAATAGTACTTGGCACATAGTAAGCGCTTAACAAATACCAAAATTATTATTATTAGAACAGTGCTTGGCATATAGTAAGTGCTTAATAAATACCAAAATTATTATTATTATTATTATTAGAACAGTGCTTGGCACATAGCACTGAACAAAGCCCATCATTATTATTAACTTCTCTGTGCCTCAGTTCCTTTATCTGGAAAATGGGGATGAAGACTGGGAGCCCCATGTGGGCCAACCTGATCACCTTGTAACTCGCACAGCGCTTAGATCAGTGCTGGGCACATAGTAAGCGCTTAACAAATGCCAAAATTATTATTATTATCATTACTATTAACTTCTCTGTGCCTCAGTTCCTTCATCTGGAAAATGGGGATGAAGACTGGGAGCCCCATGTGGGCCAACCTGATCACCTTGTAAGTCGCGCAGCGTTCAGATCAGTGCTTGGCACATAGTAAGCGCTTAACAAATACCAAAATTATTATTATTATCATTACTATTAACTTCTCTGTGCCTCAGTTCCTTCATCTGGAAAATGGGGATGAAGACTGGGAGCCCCATGTAGGCCAACCTGATCGCCTTGTAACTATCGCAGCGCTTAGAACAGTGCTGGGCACATAGTAAGCGCTTAACAAATACCAAAATTATTAGTAGTGCTTGGCACACAGTAAGCGCCGAACAAAGCCCATCATTATTATTAACGTCTCTGTGCCTCAGTTCCTCCATCTGGAAAATGGGGATGAAGACTGAGAGGCTTCATCGCTTAGATCAATCAATCAATCGTATTTCTTGAGCGCTTACTGTGTGCAGAGCAGTGTACTAAGCGCTTGGGAAGGACAAGTTGGCAACATATAGAGACTTTTAGACTGTGAGCCCACTGTTGGGTAGGGCCTCTGCACACAGTAAGCGCTCAAGAAATACGATTATATGATATATATTATCACATGATAATATATTATATATAATGTAATAATATATTATATAATATATATTATATAAGCGGCTTCATCGCTTAGATCAATCAATCGTATTTCTTGAGCGCTTACTGTGTGCAGAGCACTGTACTGAGCGCTTGGGAAGGACAAGTTGGCAACATATAGAGACTTTTAGACTGTGAGCCCACTGTTGGGTAGGGCCTCTGCACACAGTAAGCGCTCAATAAATACGATTATACGATATATATTATTATAGGATAATATATATAATGTAATAATATATTATAAATAATATATTGCATGTTATATATTGTATATATGATAATATATAATGCAATATATTGAGAAGCAGCGTGGCTCAGTGGAAAGAGCCCGGGCTTTGGAGTCACAGGTCATGGGTTCAAATCCCGGCTCCGCCAAGTATCAGCTGTGTGACTTTGGGCAGGTCACTTCACTTCTGTGGGCCTCAGTTCCCTCCTCTGTAAAATGGGGATTGAGACTGCGAGCCCCACGAGGGACAACCTGATCACCTCGTAACCTCCCTGGCGCTCAGTCCAGCGCTCTGCACACAGTAAGCGCTCAATAAATACGATTGAATGAATACGTAATATATATTCATATATATATTATCACAATGTATATTCCATATATACAATATTATTCAATATATATTACATATATACCTGCATATATGTTTGTACATATTTATTACTCTATTTATTTTACTTGTACATATCTATTCTATTTTGTTAGTAGGTTTGGTTTTGTCTCCCCCTTTTAGACTGTGAGCCCGCTGTTGGGTAGGGACCGTCTCTCTCCGTTGCCAACTTGGACTTCCCAAGCGCTCAGTACAGTGCTCTGCACACGGTAAGCGCTCAATAAATGCGATTGATGATGATGACATTAGATGATATATAGCATTATATGATAGAGACGGTAGATCAGTGCTTGGCCCGCAGCAAGCGCCTACCAAACGCCCTCCCGATTATTAGTATTTACTGAGCGCTTTGCTGTGTGCGGAGCAGCGTCCTGAGCGCCCGGGGGAGTCCACTGTACCAAGCCGCAGGCCCAGTCCGCGGCCCCAAGGCCCTGTCCCGCTGGACGGCCGCCCCCGATGGGTTTCGTCGCTGTGCTCCCCCGCCGCTCCCGCCTGTCGTTCCCGAGCGCTCAGTCCAGCGCTGCGCACACAGTGGGCGCTCAGCCAGTAGGACGGAATGAGCTGAACGACCTCGGGACGGGGACGGGGACGGGGAGACGGGGACGGGCCCGGGCCCAGGCCCTCCCCTCCCACCTCGGGCCCGGCTGGGCCGGCACCCTCCCTCTCTTCCCGTCGGCCCCCGGGGCAGGCGCAAAGGCCTCTGCGAGACACCGCTCTGAGGCCTGACTTTCCTCATTCATTCATTCATTCATTCATTCATTCATTTATGTATTCATTTATTCGTTTATTTATTCATTCATTTATTCATTTTTCGTTTATTTATTCATTCATTTATTCATTTATTCGTTTATATTTATTCATTCATTTATTCGTTTATTCATTTACTTATTCATTCATTTATTCATTCATTCATTCATTCATTACTTATTTATTCATTTATTCATTTGCTTACTCATTCATTTATTCATTTACTTATTCATTCATTTATTCATTCATTCATTCATTCATTACTTATTTATTCATTTATTCATTTGCTTACTCATTCATTTATTCATTTACTTATTCATTCATTTAT
Source organism: Tachyglossus aculeatus (assembly GCF_015852505.1). Lineage (NCBI taxonomy): Eukaryota > Metazoa > Chordata > Mammalia > Monotremata > Tachyglossidae > Tachyglossus > Tachyglossus aculeatus. The sequence goes on from NW_024044828.1 coordinate 1,174,767, forward strand.
TCATTCATTCATTCATTCATTACTTATTTATTCATTTATTCATTTGCTTACTCATTCATTTATTCATTTACTTATTCATTCATTTATTCATTTATCCATTCATTCATTTATTCATTTATTCATTTACTTATTCATTCATTTATTCATTTATCCATTCATTCATTTATTCATTTACTTATTCATTCATTTATTCATTTATCCATTCATTCATTTATTCATTTACTTATTCATTCATTTATTCATTCATTTACTCATTCATTCATTTATTCATTTATTCATTCATTCATTCATTCATTCATTTATTCATCCATTCATTTATTCATTTATTCATTTATTTATTCATTCATTTATTCGTTTATTTATTCATTCATTTATTCATTTATTCGTTTATTTATTCATTCATTTATCATTTATTTATTCATTCATTTATTCATTCATTCACTTATTCCTCATTTATTTATTTATTCATTCATTCATTCATCCATTCATTTATTCATTTATTTATTCATTCATTTATTCATTTATTCGTTTATTTATTCATTCATTTATCATTTATTTATTCATTCATTTATTCATTCATTCACTTATTCCTCATTTATTTATTTATTTATTTATTCATTCATTCATCCATCCATTCATTTATTCATTTATTTATTCATTCATTTATTCATTTATTCGTTTATTTATTCATTCATTTATCATTTATTTATTCATTTATTTATTCATTCATTTATTCATTCATTCACTTATTCCTCGTTTATTTATTTATTTATTCATTCATTCATTCATTCATTCATCATTCATTCATTCATTTGTTCGTTCGCTCATTAGTTCATTCATTCACTCACTCCTATTGATGGAGCGCTTCCCGGGGGTTGGAGCACTGGACTAAGCGCTTCTTGGGGAAGAACTGGCCCTATCTGTTGCCCCTTTGCATTCCCCAGTGCTCCGCCCCCGGGAAGCGCTCAATAAATAGCACTCAATGAATGAATGAAAGAGGGAGGGGACGATGACGTTCCCTCTACAAATGGGAAGCGCTCAATAAATAGCACTGAAAGAATGAAAGAGGGAGGGGACGATGACGTGCCCTGCACACGGGAAGCGCTCAATAAGTAGCACTGGATGAATGAAAGAGGGAGGGGACGATGACGATCCCTCTACACATGGGAAGCGCTCAATAAGTAGCACGGAAAGAATGAAAGAGGGAGGGGACGATGACGCACCCGGGAAGCGCACCCGCACCCGGGAAGCGTTCAATAAATACCACTCAATGAATGAATGAAAGAGGGAGGGGACGATGACGTGTTCCGCACTCGGGAAGCGCTCAATAAATACCACTCAAGGAATGAAAGAGGGAGGGGACGATGACGTGTCCTACACACGGGAAAGTGCTCAATAAATAGCACTGGATGAATGAAAGAGGGAGGGGACGATAACGTTCCCGCTACACATGGGAAGCGCTCAAAAAGTAGCACTGGATGAATGAAAGAGGGAGGGGACGATGACGTGTCTCGCACCCGGGAAGCGCTCAATAAGTAGCACTGGAGGAATGAAAGAGGGAGGGGATCATGACGTGCCCTGCACACGGGAAGCGCTCAATAAATGCCATTGAATGAATGAATGAAAGGGGGGGACCATGACGTGCTCCGCACCCGCGAAGTGCTCAATAAATAGCACTGGGTGAATGAAAGGGAGAGGACGATGACGTGCTCCGCCTACGGGAAGCGCTCAATAAGTAGCACTGGATGAATGAAAGAGGGAGGGGACGATGACGTGCTCCGCACACGGGAAGCACTCAATAAATACCACTCAATGAATGAAAGAGGGAGGGGACGATGACGTCCTCCCCATACGGGAAGCGCTCAATAAGTGGCACCGGATGAATGAAAGAGGGAGGGGACAATGCCGTTCTCCGCACCCGGGAAGCGCTCAATAAATACCATGGAATGAATGTAAGCGGGAGGGGACGATGACTTGCTCCGCACCCGGGAAGTGCTCAATAAATAGCACTGGATGAAAAAGAGAGAGGGGACGATGACGTTCTCCCCATGTGGGAAGCGGTCAATAAGTAGCACTGGATGAATGAAAGAGGGAGGGGACAATGACGTGCTCCGCCTACGGGAAGCGCTCAATAAGTAGCAATGAATGAATGAAAGAGGGAGGGGACGATGACGAGCCCTGCACACGGGAAGCGCTCAATAAATACCATGGAATGAATGTAAGCGGGAGGGGACGATGCCGTGCTCCGCACACGGGAAGCGCTCAATAAGTAGCACTGGGTGAATGAAAGAGAGAGGGGATGATGACGTGCTCCGCACCCAGGAAGCGCTCAATAAATACCATGGAATGAATGAAAGAGGGAGGGGACGATGACGTACTTCAGCGCTTAGTACAATGCTTTGCACATCGTAAGCGCTTAATAAATGCCGTTATTATCATTATTACTCCGCACACGGGAAGCGCTCAATAAATACCATGGAATGAATGAAAGAGGGAAGGGACGGTGACGTGCTCCGCACACGGGAAGCGCTCAATAAAGAGCAGTGAATGAATGAAAGAGGGAGGGGACGATGACATGCTCCGCACCCAGGAAGTGCTCAATAAATAGCAGTGAATGAATGAATGAAAGAGGGAGAAGACGATGTGCCCTGCACATGGGAAGCGCTCAATAAATAGCACTGAATGAATGAAAGGAGGGGACGATGACGTGTCCTGCACACGGGAAGCGCTCAACTAATAGCACTGAATGCCCACAATCAATCAATCAACTGTATTTATTGAGCGCTTACCATGTGCAGAACACTGTACTAAGCGCTTGGGAAGTACTGAGTAGGCGCTCCATAAATACGATTGATTGAATGAAGGCACACAGTAGGCGCTCCATAAATATGATTGAATGAATGAAGGCACACAGTTGGCGCTCTATAAATACGGTCAAATGAATGAAGGCACACAGTAGGAGCTCCATAAATACGATTGAATGAATGAATGCACACAATCAATCAATCAATCGTATTTGTTGAGCGCTTACTGTGTGCAGAACACTGTACTAAGCGCTTGGGAAGTACAGAGTATGCGCTCAATAAATGCGATTGAATGAATGAAGGCACACAGTAGGTGCTCCATAAATACAATTGAATGAACGAAGGCACGCAGTAGGCGCTCCATAAATACGACTGAATGAATGAAGGCACGCAGTAGGCGCTCCATAAATACGATTGAATGAATGAAGCCACACAATCAATCAATCAATCACATTTATTGAGCGCTTACTGTGTGCAGAACACTGTACTAAGCGCTTGGGAAGTACAGAGTAGGTGCTCAATAAATGCGATTGAATGAATGAATGCACACAGTAGGCACTCCATAAATACGACTGAATGAATGAATGAAGGCACACAGTAGGTGCTCCATAAATACGACTGAATGAATGAATGAAGGCACGCAGTAGGCGCTCCATAAATACGACTGAATGAATGAATGAACGCACACAGTAGACACTCCATAAATAAGATCGAATGAATGAAGGCACGTAGTAGGTGCTCCATAAATACGACTGAATGAATGAATGCACGCAGTAGGCGCTTCATAAATACGACTGAATGAATGAATGAAGGCTCGCAGTAGGCGCTCCATAAATACGACTGAATGAATGAATGAACGCACACAGTAGACGCTCCATAAATAAGATCGAATGAATGAAGGCACGCAGTAGGCGCTCCATAAATACGACTGAATGAATGAATGCACACAGTAGGCGCTTCATAAATATGACTGAATGAATGAAGGCACGCAGTGGGCACTCCATAAATACGACTGAATGAATGAATGCACACAGCAGGCGCTCAATAAATACGATTGAAAGAATGAAGGCACGCAGTAGGTGCTCCATAAATACGATTGAGTGAATGAAGGCACACAGTAGGCACTCCACAAATACGATTGAATGTTTCTTCCTTTCTTTCTCTGTCTCTGTCTGTTTCTCTGCCCCTCTCTGTTTCTTTCTCTCTCTCTCCATTTCTTTATTTCTTCCTCTCTTTCTCTCTCCCCATTGCTATTTATTTTATTTTGTAATATGCTTGGTTTTGTTCTCTGTCTCCCCCTTCTAGACTGTGAGCCCACCGTGGGGTAGGGCCCGTCTCTATATTTTGCCAACGTGGACTTCCCAGGCGCTTAGTACAGTGCTCTGCACACAGTAAGAGCTCAATAAATATGATTGATTGATTGATTGATTGAATGCACACAATCAATCAATTGTATTTATTGAGCGCTTACTGTGTGCAGAACACTGTACTAAGTGCTTGGGAAGTACAGAGTAGGTGCTCAATAAATGCGATTGAATGAATGAATGCACACAGTAGGCGCTCCATAAATACGATCGAATGAATGAAGGCACGCAGTAGGCGTTCCATAAATACGACTGAATGAACGAAGACACACAGTAGGAGCTCCATAAATACGATTGAATGAAGGCACACAGTAGGCGCTCCATAAATACGACCGAATGAATGAAGGCACGCAGTAGGCGCTCCATAAATACGATTGAATGAATGAAGGCACACACTAGGCGCTCCATAAATACGATTGAATGAATGAAGGCACACACTAGGCACTCCACATGCAGTAGGCGCTCCATAAATACGACTGAATGAATGAAGGCACGCAGTAGGCGCTCCATAAATACGACCAAATGAATGAAGGCACGCAGTAGGCACTCCATAAATACGATTGAATGAATGAAGGCACGCACTAGGCGCTCCATAAATACCATTGAATGAATGAAGGCGCACACTAGGTGCTCCATAAATACGATTGAATGAATGAAGGCGCACACTAGGCGCTCCATAAATACGATTGAATGAATGAAGGCACACAGTAGGCGCTCCATAAATACGACTGAATGAGTGAAGGCACGCAGTAGGCACTCCATAAATACAACTGAATGAGTGAAGGCATGCAGTAGGCGCTCCATAAATACGACTGAATGAGTGAAGGCATACAGTAGGCGCTCCATAAATACGACTGAATGAATGAAGGCACGCAGTAGGCGCTCCATAAATACGACTGAATGAATGAAGGCACGCAGTAGGCACTCCATAAATACGATTGAATGAATGAAGGCACGCACTAGGCGCTCCATAAATACCATTGAATGAATGAAGGCGCACACTAGGCGCTCCATAAATACGATTGAATGAATGAAGGCACACAGTAGGCGCTCCATAAATACGACTGAATGAGTGAAGGCACGCAGTAGGAGCTCCATAAATACGATTGAATGAATGAAGGCACGCAGTAGGCGCTCCATAAATACGACTGAATGAGTGAAGGCACACAGTAGGAGCTCCATAAATACGATTGAATGAATGAAGGCACGCAGTAGGCGCTCCATATATATGACTGAATGAATGAAGGCACGCAGTAGGCACTCCATAAATACAATCGAATGAATGCATGTAGTAGGCACTCCATAAATACGACCGAATGAATGAAGGCACGCAGTAGGCGCTCCATAAATACGACCGAATGAATGAAGGCACGCAGTAGGCGCTCCATAAATACGATTCAATGAATGAAGGCACGCAGTAGGCACTCCATAAGTACGATTGAATGAATGAATGCACACAGTAGGCGCTCCATAAGCCCACTGTTGGGTAGGGACTGTCTCTATATGTTGCCAACTTGTACTTCCCAAGCGCTTAGTACAGTGCTCTGCACACAGTAAGCACTCAATAAATACGATTGATTGATTGATTGAATGAGTGAATGAATGAAGGCACGCAGTAGGTGCTCCATAAATACGATCGAATGAACGAAGGCACACAGTAGGTGCTCCATAAATACGACTGAATGAATGAAGGCACGGAGTAGGTGCTCCATAAATACGACCGAATGAATGAAGGCACGCAGTAGGTGCTCCATAAATACGACTGAATGAATGAAGGCACACAGTAGGCGCTCCATAAATATGACCGAATGAATGAAGGCACGCAGTAGGCACTCCATAAATACGACCGAATGAATGAAGGCACACAGTAGGTGCTCCATAAATACGACTGAATGAATGAATGAATGCACACAGTAGGCGCTCAATAAATGCGACTGAATGAATGAATGAAGGCACGCAGTAGGTGCTCCATAAATACGATTGAATGAATGAAGGCACGCAGTAGGCGCTCCACAAATACGATTGACTGTTTCTTCCTTTCTTTCCCTGTCTCTGTCTGTTTCTCTGCCCCTCTCTGTTTCTTTTTCTCTCTCTCCACTTCTCTATTTCTTCCTCTCTTTCTCTGTCTCTCTGCCCCCTCTCTGTTTCTTGTTGTCGGCAGCGGACTTGACGTGACTGACTCCATCTTGTATGCGCTGACAGTAACCCTCCATTTCTGCAGGCTGAGAGAACAAGTCTGTAAAAGATGCCTTCAAGGCCACCAACAAGTAACACCCATCCGAAGAGGATTTACATCCCTATTACCTATCTATGCAAGGCGTGGGAAAGATAATCTGTAACATCCTGCCGGTCCCAATTCCTGAAATGCCCAAATGCCCCATTCCCATGTTGCTGTAACTCAATAAAAGACACAGTGATATTGGGATGGGGGCTGCTTGTCACTCGTACCTCTCCAGGGAGGTGAAGGGGCAGGTAGCCACTTTCCTTCTTTACTGCTCTATGAGTCATTTTTCCTATCTGCATCACCACCCTGGGTTCAGGAACCCTGCGGCGGATTTACACCGAGTTAACCTATTTTGCACCCTACTTGTCGATAACAGTTCTCCCTCCCCATTTCTATTTATTTCACTTTGTTAATCTGTGTTATCGACAAGTAGGGTGCAAAATAGGTTAATCGGTATAAATCGGCCGCAGGGTTCTTGTACCCAGGGTGGTGACGCAGATAGGAAAAATGACTCGGAGACATGAGTTCAGATAGAGCAGTAAAGAAGGAAAGTGGCTACCTGCCCGTTCACCTCCCGGGAGAGGTACGAGTGACAAGCAGCCCCGATCCCATTCTCACTGTGTCTTTTATTGAGTCACAGCAACATGGGAGGGAGCATTTAGGAATTTCAGGAATCCAATTAGGACCGACAGGATGAATGTAAATTCTATGATTTTACTGCCTTGTTAAGGTTGTTATCTGCCTTATGGCCTTGTATAAATAGGTGTGTAAATTCCGTTATCTTCTGTTGTTACTGTCTTGTCAGGATGTCATCCTAAATTCTGTTATCTTCTGTTGTCACTGTCTAGTCAGGATGTAGTCCTAAATTCTGTTATCTTATGTTGTCAGGATGTCATCCGACCTACGACCTTACATATATAAGTGTTACTTGTTAATTGCCTTGAAGGCATCTGTTGCAGACAATACAAAAAGCAGTTGTTCTCTCAGCCTGCACAAAATGGAGGGTTACTGTTAGCATACACAAAATGGAGTCAGTCATGTCAAGTCCGCTGCGGACAACAATCTGTTTTAGTCTTGTTGTGTGTCTCCCCCTTCTAGGCTGCGGGCCCGTCTCTGTATGTTCCCAGGCGCTTAGTCCATCATCATCATCAATCGTATTTATTGAGCGCTTACTATGTGCAGAGCACTGTACTAAGCGCTTGGGAAGCACACCTTAGCAACATCTAGAGACGGTCCCTACCCAACAGTGGGCTCTAGTCCAGTGCTCTGCACGCAGTGAGCGCTCGATAAATGCGACTGATTGATTGATCGATTGAATGAATGCACACAGTAGGCGCTCAATAAATTTGATGACGGAATGAATGAGTGCACGGAGCGTAAGGACGATTGAAGGAACGAAGGCTGACGAGGGAGGGGCCTGTCGCCTCAGACTCCGCCCTCCATTTTGAAAAGGGGGCGGGGACGGCGGGCCCTTCGTCCCGGAAGCGGCCGTGAGAGGATGGGGCCGGCTGAGGGGAGCGGGCGGCGCGCGCGGCCCGTGGAGGCGACGGACGGCCGCAGCGCGCTGAGCAAGGCCTCCCTGCACGCGCACGGCTACGTGCGCGACCCCTTCGCGGCGCTGCTGGGGCGGGGGCGCGCGCGGCGCGCGCCGCTGGTCCACCGCGGCTACCACGTGCGCGCGCGCGCCGTCCGCCACTGCGTGCGCCTCTTCCTGGAGCGCGCGCGCGGGGCCGCGCAGGCCCCGCAGCTGCTGTCGCTGGGCGCGGGCTCCGACTCGCTCTACTTCCGGCTGCGGGCGTCGGGCCGGCTGGGCCGCGCCGCCGTCTGGGAGGTCGACCTGCCCCCCGTGGCGCGGGGCAAGGTGGCCACCATCCGGGCCACCCCCGAGTTGGCCGCCCTGGTGGGGCCCTGGGAGCCGGAGCCGCTCCACCCGGCCTCGTGCCTCGACGGCCCGGCCTACCACGTGCTGGGCCTCGACCTGCGCGACCCGCCCGGCCTCCAGCGGGCCCTGGACGCCACCGGGCTGCGGCCGTCCGCGCCCACCCTGCTGCTGGCCGAGGCCGTGCTGGCCTACCTGGAGCCGCCGGCCGCGGAGGCCCTGCTGGCGTGGGCCGCCGGCCGCTTCCCGGCCGCCCTCTTCGCGGCCTACGAGCCGCTGCGGCCCGCCGACCCCTTCGGCCGAGTCATGCGGGACCACTTCCGGCGGCGCGGGGCGGCCCTGCTGGGCCCGGCCGCCTGGCCCGACCTGGAGGCCCAGCGGCGCCGCTTCCTGCGCGCGGGCTGGGCGGCCTGCGGCGGGGCCGACATGAACGACTTCTTCCGCGCCCACCTGCCCGAGGCCGAGCGGCGCCGCGTGCGGGCGCTGGAACCCTTCGACGAGTTCGAGGAGTGGCACCTCAAGTGCGCCCACTACTGCGTGGTGGTGGCCGCCTCCGGGCCCGCCCTGGGCCCGCCGCCGTTCCTCCCCGGGCCGGGCCCGCCGGAGCCGGACCCGCCGGCGGGCCCGGCCCTGCCCGCCCACCCGGCGGCCGGCCTGGCTGAGGGGCCCGGCCTGCGCCGCTACGGCCACGCCTCGGCGCCCCTGGGCCCCGACATCATCCTCAGCTCCGGCGGCTTCGGCGAGCGGGACGGCCGCCACGGCCGGCTGGCCGGGCTGCACGTGCTGCGGCGGCGGCCGGGCGGCGGGTGGCGGGCCGCCTGGGCGGGCGGGCCGGCCGGGGACGGCCGGCTATTCCACACCCTCAGCCCCCTCCCGGGGTCGCGGGTGCTGCTGCTGGGCGGGAGGCGCTCCCCGCTGGCGCCCGTGCCGGAGATGGAGTGCTGGGCCCTGAGCCCCGGCGGCCCGGAGGACGAGGGCCCGCGGGCGGAGGCCGCCGGGCCCGGCCCGGCCCCGCCCGACCGCCGGCTCCGGCGCTGGCGCCACACGGCCACCGAGGTGACCTGGCGGGGCCGGGCCTGCCTGTTCGTCTACGGCGGGCGGAGCGACGTCGAGCCCGCGCTGGGCGACTGGGCCTTCCTGCGGGTGGACGGGCTGGACTGGGCCGAGGTGCCCGTGGAGGGGCCGGCGCCGGCCCCCCGCCACTCCCACGCCGCCTGCGGCTGGCGAGGCGGGGCCCTCGTGGCCGGGGGCCTGGGCGCCGACGAGGAGCCCCTGGGCTCCGTGCTCTTCCTCCGGCCCACCCCCTCGGGGTTCCGCTGGGAGCCGCTGGACGTCCGGCCCCCGCTCTTCCCCCGGTACTCGCACACGGCCCACGTCCTCGACGACAGGCTGCTGCTGCTGGTGGGAGGCGTCCGGATCCCCTCGTCGTTCTCCTCCCCGGCCCCGGTCCCCGGGGTGGCCGTGATCGACCTGGCCACGGGCCGCGGCTCCGAGCACCCGATCGACGCCGCGGCCGTCCCGTGGCCGCTCATGCTGCACAACCACACCAGCGTCCTCCTGGAGGAAGAGCGGCGGCTCCTCCTGCTCGGGGGAGGCGGGACCTGTTTCTCCTTCGGGACCCACCTCAACCCCCAGCCCGTCACCCTGGATCTCGCGGGCCTCGCGGGGGGGGCCGGCCTAGCGGGGTCGGCGGGACGGCCGGGGAGAATCGCGGGCCCGCGGGGCTGGGGCGTTGGCACCGGGGAGGCGTCGGCCGTCCTGAAATCCGGGGAGCCGGCGACGGGGGTGCGGGATGCCGCGGCCTTGAGTGCGGAGCTGAGAAACCAGTCCCCGGGGGCAGAGGAAGATCCCTCGGATCGCCCCGGGTCCCGGCGGCAACCCCGTCGTTCCCGCGCTTAGTATCTCTCCCGAATGTGGAAAGCCGCCGTGACCCGCTCTGTATTCCTCCGGCGCCCGGAACCCCGGTGGCTCAATAAATCGGAATCTGGAATTAAAGCACTTTTTCGTGATGGTTTCGCCCGAATGGGGAGGCGTTCTAGACCGTGAGCCCGCTGTCGGGTAGGGACCGTCTCTATATGTTGCCAACTTGGACTTCCCAAGCGCTTAGTACAGTGCTCTGCACACAGAGCAAAGCCTTACTGAAGGCCCATCTCCTCCCAAAGGCCTTCCCAGACCGAGCCCGACTTCTCCTCAATTCCCGCTCCCTTCTGCATCACTCCGACTTGCTCCCTTTGCTCGTCCCCATATTCCCACCCGTATTCCCACTTTATTTTTATTGATGTTTGTCTCCCCCCCGCCCCAGACCGTAAGCTTGTTGCGGGCAGGGAATGTCACTGTTTATTGTTGCATTGTGCTTTCTGAAGCGCTTAGTACAGTGCTCTGCTAACAGTAAGCACCCAATAAATGCGATTGAATAAAGGAATGAAGGTTGGACATGTTAAACGTTAAAGATGTTAACATACAACACTCATTTGGTCACTTCCCTCACCTCCAACTTATTTTAACATCTGTCTCCCCTGTAAAACTGTCGGCTCCTTGAGATTAGGGAGCATGTCTACCAAATATATAGTATTGTGCTCTCTCCCATCTAGTACAGTGTTCTGCACAGAGTAAGCGCCGAATAAAGTCCACTATCGATTGATGGATTAGTCAGTTTTCTCTCCGTGACGGAACATTTCCGCGGATCACTCAGTTCGGGTAAAAGCTTTTGCTGTGGAACTTTGTCCTAGCCATGTGACAATCCTAAATATACTATCTCCCGAGGCCCTCCTATCCACATAATAATAAAAAGAATTAAAAGGTGAGCACTCACCGTGTGCTGAGGTAAATAGAAGATAATCAGACAATCTAAGAGGGAGGGAGAGCAGGTATCTTCCCTTTAAGCAGGAGGGCATTTCTCTGGGTTTCAATTAAGTGACTTTTGTTCAGGGACGCTCAGCAGTTCAGGACTATGAATTGGATGTCCGTGCTCGTCCCGCTAGGCCACACCGTCCGGATTTTTGCCGCTTCTTAATGCCATCAAAGAATTCCAGCTCCTCACGTGTCTCACCAAGCACTTCTGTCTTGTGGCAGCATGGTGTTTTCTATGGGCAAAGCACTGGAGAAAAACTTGCGGGTGAGAACTGGACACCGTCGGTCGGTCCCTGGCTGCCGAAGGAAGGTGAAGGGGGTGGCGACAGATACCTAAGGAAAGACGAAACAATAAAAACAGAGAACATGAAGATCCATAAAGTAGGAGGAATAGGGTACTGTGTAAGAGGAGGAGAGTTTCGGGCTTTTTGGAGCTCAGGATCCAGATGCCCACGAGCCACAGCCAGGCCCTAAATCGGTATTTTTGGTGCGGTATTTAAGCGCTTGCTATGGCCTGGCCATTTGTCTTGTTTGGTTTTGTTGTCTGCCCCCCCACCCTTCTAGATTGTGAGCCCGTTGGGTACGGATTGTCTCTTATTTGTTGCCAAATTGTACTTTCCAAGCGCCTAGTACAGTGCTCTGCACACAGTAAGCACTCAGTAAACACGATTGAGTGAATGAATAAACCCCCGTGATGGCCAGACTGACCGAGGCACTTCCGCAGCAGAAAGGGGCCGCGGAAAAACATTTAATCATCATCGCCAGGAATGGTTTTGAGCAACTACTAAGTTCGGGTCTAAGAGCTTGGGCGAGTTCAAGAGAAGCAGTCCACACAATCAATCAATCAATCAATCAATCGTATTTATTGAGCGCTTACTGTGTGCAGAGCGCTGTACTAAGCGCTCGGGAAGTACAAGTTGGCAACATATAGAGACAATCCCTACCCAACGGTGGGCTCACAGTCTAGAAGGGGGGAGACAGAGAATAAAACAAAACATATTAACAAAATAAAATAAATAGAAGCACTGTTCTCTGGGAGCTTACAACTCTCATGGTGCGGACAGAAAAAAATAATAAAGAACAGGAGCAGGAAGAAGAAAGTCTGTAACAGGAAGCAGTACTAATGAAATCTGACGGAAATAGCGGGATAAACTATTTAACGTCCAAAAAATAAAATAGCCCAAAGTACTTAAGAGCGGAGGTTCTTTTGTGGGGTTCACATATTTCCAAGGTTTTGTTTTCTACTGGGACGCGGGTCATCGGCCTTGGCGTCAGGTTAGGCTGGGGAGGGAATGGGTGGGAAAGATCAGATGTTTAAAGCCCTCATTGTGTCAGAGATGACTGTTTTCCCATGTGGGCCACGGAGAGCATTTACCAGATGATGATTCCTTTAGGGAAACACGGGATCTAATTTCCTTCGATTTATTTAAGCGCTTTGGAATCCCAAGGCTCGGAAGTTCGGGACAACAGGGGTGTAAATCTGTCCAGCCCCGGCTAATTACGCCCAAAAAGGGCAGACGGTCTCCCACTTTCTGGAAAACGAGGATGGCGCTTCTGCCGATGGGGAAGAGCCAAGGAGACGGCCCGGGCCTGAGCTCAGGGAAGGGAGGGCCGGGAAAAAAATCTAAGCCCTCCGCTCCAAAGCCAATGCGGAGCAGGGGCCCGGTAAGCGATGACGCGGGAATGAGGACAAGGCGGAGAATGCTAGAGCCTTGGCATCCCACGTGGGGCTCCCGGTCTTCATCCCCATTTTACAGATGGGGGAACTGAGGCACGGAGAGGTGAAGCGGCTTGCCCAAGGTCACAGAGCAGAGCAGCGTGGCTCAGTGGAAAGAGCCCGGGCTCGGGAGTCAGAGGTCATGGGTTTGAATCCCGGTTCTGCCCCTTGTCAGCTGTGTGACCTTGGGCAAGCCACTTCATTCATTCATTCATTCATTCATTCAATCGTATTTATTGAGCGCTTACTGTGTGCAGAGCACTGTACTAAGCTCTTGGGAATTGCAAGTTGGCAACATATAGAGATGGTCCCTACCCAACAGTGGACTCACCAGTCTGGAATGGGGAGACAGAGAACAAAACAAAACATATTCACTTCTCTGGGCCTCGGTTACCTCATCTGTAAAATGGGGATTAGGACTGTGAGCCCCACATGGGACAACCTGATCACTCTGTATCCCCCCCAGCGCTTCACACGTAGCAAGCGCTTAACAAATACCACTGTTATTATTATTAAGTGGCCGAGCTGGGATTAGAACCCACGTAATAATAACAATGATGATTTGTTAAGCGCTTACTATGTGCAAAGCACTGTTCTGAGCACTGGGGAGGTTACAAGGTGATCCGGTTGTCCCACGGGGGCACTCACGGTTTTAATCCCCATTTTCCAGATGAGGTCACTGAGGCCCAGAGAACTGAAGTGACTTGCCCAACGTCACACAGCTGACGGTGGAGCCGGAATTTGAACCCGTGACCTCCGACGCCAAAGCCCGGGCTCTTTCCACCGAGCCACACCGCTTCTCATGCCCATCTCCCTCCTTCTTAAACCGTGAGCCCTATGTCGGGGCAGGGACTGCATTCAACCGTTTTATCTTGTAATTACCCCAGTGCTTAGTACAGCATTTGGCACAAAGGTGCGCTTAGCAGGTATCACAATGATTATTATTATCTTGGGAGGGTTATATGCAGCTTGTTTGATGCCTTATGGGCTGTTCTCTAAATCTGGAGGATTTGCACACTTGGGATTGATGTATGGAGGAGGAGTTTTAGGTGAACTTCCTAAATTGACTTCATTTAGCGGAAGCTCTCCTGGGCCGACGGGGCCTTTCCAGTCCAGCTCTCTGCCTCTCCTTTACCTGTTTTTGTCTCCCCGTATGTATTCTTAAAGCGCAGCATGTAGCAACCAGGTGCCAAGTTCCCGCCGAAACGATGCGAAGGAAAAATTTTCCTTTTATAGCAGTTTGTGGGGCATTCCCATCTCCTACTGGCTTCCGGCCTTGAAACGGCCCCGGGAATTTCCGGGCAGCAGAGAGGAGTAGAAAAGCCACTGTTTTTGAGGTCTGGAGCAGAGGCGGGCGGGTTTCCGGATAAGGAACCAGGAAAAGCAGCTGCGGCACGAAACGAACTCTCACAATCTTTCCCTGGATTATCCCGGCTGCACATCCTCCTCCTCCTCTACTCCTACTACTAATAACGGCATTTATTAAGAGCTTACTATGTGCAAAGCACTGTTCTAAGCGCCGGGGAGGTTACAAGGTGATCAGGATGTCCCACAGTCTTAATTCCCATTTGACAGAGAGGCCCAGAGAAGTGAAGTGACTTGCCCACAGTCACACAGCTGGCAATTGGCAGAGCGGGGATTTGAACCCACGACCTCTGACTCCAAAGCCCATCCTCTTTCCACTGAGCCAGAATGAAACCTTTTATGAATACGGAAAATGCACCCAATATTTCTGTCCACGGGTGGAACCCCCACAAAAATGCTTTAGGACTCTTTAGGAATCTTCTGCCAAGTTCTGGAAATAAGGCGGAAGGAAATGTTTCGGGACAAAAAATTGTTGAATCAGGATACAGGTTGTGACTGAAGGATTACTGCCGCCCCAAAACCTTCTTTACTGAAACCGAATTCGGCTACTCCTGATTCTACTGACGTCTGGAAGCAGCCTGGCTCAGTGGAAAGAGCAGGGGCTTTGGAGTCAGAGGTCATGGGTTCAAATCCTGGCTCCGCCAATTGTCAGCTGTGTGACTTTGGGCAAGTCGCTTCACTTCTCTGGGCATCATTTACCTCATCTGGAAAATGGGGATCAAAACTCTAAGTCCCCCGTGGGACAGCCTGATCACCTTGTAACCTCCCCAGTGCTTAGAACAGTGCTTTGCACATAGTAAGCGCTTAACAAATACCATTATTATTATTAGGACAAAAGCACTGTTTCTCTCCAACTGTTCCAATATTTGCTCTTATTCCTCGTACAGCTCTGCTTTAGAGATCTTACGGTCACGCTCTCTCCTCACTGTACTAGACTCCCTCTCCGGGCTGGTTCCGAGAAGATCCCTAGACTGCGAGCCCGTTATTGGGTAAGGACTGTCTCTATACGCTGCCGACTTGTTCATTCAGTCGTATTTATTGAGCGCTTCCTGTGCGCAGAGCACTGTACTAAGCGCTTGGGAAGTCCAAGTCGGCAACATATAGAGACAGTTAATCAATCAATCAATTGATCAATCGTATTTATTGAGCGCTTACTGTGTGCAGAGCACCGTACTAGGCGCTTGGGAAGTACAAGTCGGCAACATATAGAGACGGTCAATCAATCGATCAATCATATTTATTGAGCGCTTACTGTGTGCAGAGCACTGTACTAAGCGCTTGGGAAGTCCAAGTCAGTGACATATCGAGACGGTCCCTACCCGACAACGGGCTTACAGTCTAGAAGTCTAGTATCAGGTATCAAATTCCCATTTTAGACATGAGGAAATTGAGCAGCAGAGACGTGGCAGAGCTGGGATTTGAACCCAGGTCCCCTTTTTCCCCAGGCCTGTGTTCTTTCCACTAGATAATAATAATAATGTTGGTATTTGTTAAGCGCTTACTATGTGCAAAGCACTGTTCTAAGCACTGGGGGGAATACAAGGAGATGAGGTTGTCCCATGTGGGTCTCACAGTCTTAATCCCCATTTTACAGATGAGGGAACTGAGGCACAGAGAAGTGAGGTGACTTGCCCAAGGTCACACAGCAGACATGTGGGGGAGGTGGGACTCGAACCCATGACCTGTGACTCCCAAGCCCATGCTTTTTCCACTGAGCCACGCTGCTTATCAAACTGCTTCATAATAATAATGGCATTTTATTAAGCGCTTACTATGTGCAAAGCACTGTTCTAAGCGCTGGGGAGGTTACAAGGGGTTCAGGTTGTCCCACGGGGAGCTCACAGTCTTCATCCTCATTTTAACTGAGGTAACTGTTGAGGTCACTCAGGCCCAGAGCAGTGAAGTGACTTGCCCAGAGTCACCGAGCTGACAAGCGGCAGAGGCTGGATTCGAACCCACGACCTCCGACTCCAAAGCCCAGGCTCTTTCCGCCCCTCCCGGCCCCGCCTTGCGCGCAGGCGCAGAGGCCCCACCCAGGCCCCCACCTGGCCCCGCCCCTCCTCGCCCCGCCCCTCCTCGCCCCCGCCCCTCCTTGTGCGCATGCGCAGAGCACCCTGCCCGTTGCTCCTCCCCGGCCCCGCCTTGCGCGCATAGCGGAGGCCCCGCCCCTTTCCCCTCCCTGGCCCCGCCCCTCCAGGCCCTGCCTCGTGCACAGGTGTGGAGGCCCCGCCCCTTTCCCCTCCCCGGCCCCGCCCCTCCCGGCCCTGCCTTGTGCGCATGAGCACAAGGCCCTACGAGAGCTCACCTCCTCCAGGAGGCCTTCCCAGACTGAGCCCCTTCCTTTCTCTCCCCCTCGTCCCACTCTCCATCCCCCACATCTTACCTCCTTCCCTTCCCCGAAGCACCTGTATATATGTTTGTACATATTTATTTATTTATTTATTTTACTTGTACATATCTAGTCTATTTATTTTATTTTGTTAGTATGTTTGGTTTTGTTCTCCGTCTCCCCCTTTTAGACTGTGAGCCCACTGTTGGATCGGGACTGTCTCTATGTGTTGCCGACTTGTGCGGCCCAAGCGCTTAGTACAGTGCTCTGCACACAGTAAGCGCTCAATAAATACGATTGATGATGAGGTGTGCAGGCCCCGCCCTGTGCCTCTCCCGGCCCCGCCTTGTGCGCATGAGCAGAAACCCCAATCAATCAATCAATCAATCAATCAATCGTATTTATTGAGCACTTACTGTGTGCAGAGCCCTGTACTAAGCGCTTGGGAAGTCCAAGTTGGCAACATATAGAGACAGCCCCTACGCAACAGGGGGCTCACAGTCTAGAAGGGGGAGACAAGAGAACCAAACCAAACATACTAACAAAATAAAATAAATAGAATGGATAAGTACAAGTAAGACAAATAAATCAATAGAGTAATCAATCAATCAATCAATCGTATTTATTGAGCGCTTACTATGTGCAGAGCACTGTACTAAGCGCTTGGGAGGTACAAATTGGCAACATATGGAGACAGTCCCTATCCAACAAACCCCCTTTTTGACTGTGAGCCCACTATTGGGTAGTATACCCAATACCCAATAGTATACCCACTACCTGTATACATGTATGTATGTTTGTACATATTTATTACTCTATTTATTTATTTATTTTATTTGTACATATCTATTCTATTTATTTTATTTTGTCAGTCTGTTTGGTTTCGTTCTGTGTCTCCCCCTTTTAGACTGTGAGCCCTCTGTTGGGTAGGGACTGTCTCTAGATGTTGCCAAATTGGACTTCCCAAGCGCTCAGTACAGTGCTCTGCACACAGTGAGCGCTCAATAAATACGATTGATGATGATATACATATATACAGCCCCACCCAAGTCCCCACCTCCTCAGGCCCCGCCCCTCCCGGCCCCGCCCTGTGCGCAGGCGCGGAGGCCCCGCCCCTTTCCCCTCCCCGGCCCCGCCTTGCGCGCAGGCGCGCAGGCCCCGCCCCGTGCCCTACCTGGCCCCGCCCCTCCCCGTGCGCATGAGCAGAGGCCCCGCCCAGGCCCCCACCTGGCCCCGCCCCCCGGCGGCCCCGCCCAGTGCGCAGGCGCGGAGGCCCCGCTCCCCGTCCGTCCGTCGGACAGCGCTGAGCAGGCGCCGGCTGCAGAGGAGGATGCCTCCCTTCCACGTGCTCACCTTCGGCTTCTTAGGTAACGCCCCCGCCGGGACACCCCCCCCCCCCAACCCCCCCCGGGGACAAGCGCTCAGTCCAGTGCTCCAAACATACTAAGCGCCCAATCATTTTCATTCATGAATCATTTTCCACCAGCCCCCACTCCTTCGAATAATAATAATTTGGGTATTTGTTAAGCGCTTAATGCTCTTCTAAGCACTGGAGAGGATCCAGGGGCTCACAATCTTCATCCCCATTTTCCGGATGAGGTCACTGAGGCCCAGAGAAGTGAAGTGACTGGCCCAAAGTCACACAGCTGACGAGGGGTGTGTTAAGGGCTTACTGTGCGCCGAGCACATGGTATAATAATAATGATAATGTTGGTATTTGTTAAGCGCTTACTATGTGCCAAGCACTGTTCTAAGCGCTGAGATAGATAGAAGGTAATCAGGCTGTCCCACGTGGCACATAGATTTTCATATCTGTCTTCATCCCCATTTTCCAGATGAGGTCACTGAGGCCTGGAGAAGTGAAGTGACTGGGCCAAAGTCACACAGCTGACGAGGGGTGTGTTAAGCGCTTACTGTGCGCCGAGCACATTGTGTAATAATAATAATGTGGGTGTTTGTTAAGCGCTTACTACGTGCCAAGCACTGTTCTAAGCGCTGAGATGGATAGAAGGTAATCAGGCTGTCCCACGTGGGGCTCACAGCCTTCATCCCCGTTTTCCAGATGAGGGAACTGAGGCCCAGAGGAGTGAAGTGACTTGCCCAAAATCACAGCTGAGTGGTGTGTTAAAAGCGCTTACTATGCGCCGAGCACATGAAGTCATAATAATAATGTTGGTATTTAAGCGCTTACTATGTGCCGAGCACTGTTCTAAGCGCCGAGATGGATAGAAGGTAATCAGGCTGTCCCACGTGGGGCTCACAGTCTTCATCCCCGTTTTCCAGATGAGGGAACTGAGGCCCAGAGAAGTGAAGTGACTGGCCCAAAGTCACACAGCTGACGAGTGGTGTGTTAAGCGCTTACTGTGCGCCGAACACATGATATAATAATAATGATAATGTTGGTATTTGTTAAGCGCTTACTATGTGCCAAGCACTGTTCTAAGCGTTGAGATAGAAGGTGATCAGGTTGTCCCACGGGAGGCTCCCAGTCTTCATCCCCGTTTTACAGATGAGGGAACTGAGGTCCAGAGAAGTTAAGTGACTTGTCCAAAGTCACACAGCTGTTAAGTGGCGGAGGCGGGATTAGAACCCACGACCTCCGACTCCCAAGCCCGGGCTCTTTCCATTGAGCCCCGCTGCTTCTGGATTGGGAGCCCGTTGTTGGGCAGGGTTTAATGTCTATTTGTTGCCGAATTGGACTTTCCAAGCGCTTAGTACAGTGCTCTGCACACAGAAAGCGCTCAATCAGTACGATGGAATGAATGAATGAATGAACCGTTGTTGGACAAGGTTTATCTCTGTTCCTGATTTGTACTTTCCAAACGCTTAGTCCAGTGCTCTGCACAAAGTAAGCGCTCAATAAATACGATTGAATGAATGAGCCCCTTGTTGGGCCGGGTTCGTCTCTGTTGCCGACTTGTCCTTCCCAAGCGCTTAGTACAGTGCTCTGCACACAGTAAGCGCTCAATAAATACGATTGAATGAATGAATGAGCCTGTTGTTGGCCTGGGTTTGCCTCTGTTGCCGAATTGGACTTTCCAAGCGCTTAGTACACTGCTCTGCACACAGTAAGCGCCCAATAAATACGACGGAATGAATGATTTCCCCCCCCTTCCACCCGGCTTGCTCTCCCCCCAACCTCCCTCTCCCCCCTTCTAGACTGCGAGCCTGTCGTTGGGCAGGGATTGTCTCTATTTGTTACTGAATTGGACTTTCCAAGCGCTTAGTACAGTGCTTTGCACACAGTAAGCGCTCAATCAATAAGATGGAATGAATGAATGAATGAGCCCGTTGTTGGGCAGGGTTTGTCTCAATTTGTTGCAGATTTGTACTTTCCAAGCGCTTAGTACACTGCTCTGCACACAGTAAGCGCTCAATCAATACGATGGAATGAATGAATGAATGAATGAACCCGTTGTTGGGCAGGGTTTGTCTCTGCTGCCTAATTGTCCTTTCCAAGCGCTTAGTCCAGTGCTTTGCACACAGTAAGCGCCCAATCAATACGATGGAATGAATAAATGAATGAATGAGCCCGTTGTTGGACAGGGTTTATCTCTATATGTTGCCGACTTGTACTTCTCAAGCGCTTAGTACAGTGCTCTGCACACAGTAAGCGCCCAATCAGTACGATGGAATGAATGAATGAATGAGCCCGTTGTTGGGCAGGGTTTGTCTCAATTTGTTGCCGAATTGTACTTTCCAAGCGCTTAGTACACTGCTCTGCACACACCAAGCGCTCAATAAATACGACGGAATGAATGATTTTCCTCCCCTTCCACCCGGCTTGATCTCCCCCCAACCTCCCTCTCCCCCCTTCTGGCCTGCGAGCCCGTCTTTGGGCAAGGTTTAATCTCTATTTGTTGCTGAATTGGACTTTCCAAGCGCTTAGTACACTGCTCTGCACACAGTAAGCGCCCAATAAATACGACGGAATGAATGATTTTCCCGCCCTTCCACCCGGCTTGATCCCTCTCCCCCCTTCTGGACTGCGAGCCCGTTTTTGGGCCGGGTTTAATCTCTATTTGTTGCTGAATTGGACTTCCCAAGCGCTTAGTACACTGCTCTGCACACAGTAAGCGCTCAATCAATACGATGGAGTGAATGAATGAGCCCGTTGTTGGGTAGGGACTGTCTCTGTTGCCGAATGGTACTTTTGGAGCGCTTAGTACAGTGCTCTGCACACAGTAAGCGCCCAATTAGTACGATGGAAGGAATGAATGAGTGAGCCCGTTGTTGGGCAGGGTTTATCTCTATTTGTTCCTGAATTGGACTTCCCAAGCGCTTAGTCCAGTGCTCTGCACACAGTAAGCGCCCAATAAATACGATGAAATGAATGATTTCCCCCCCTTTCCACCCGGCTTGATCTCCCCCCATCCTCCCCCTCCCCCTTTCTAGACTGCTTAATCTCTATTTGTTGCTGAATTGGACTTCCCAAGCGCCTAGTACAGTGCTCTGCACACGGTAAGCGCTCAATCAATACGATGGAATGACTGAATGAGCCCGTTGTTGGGCAGGGTTTATCTCTATTTGTTTCTGAATTGGACTTCCCAAGCGCTTAGTACACTGCTCTGCACACAGTAAGCGTTCAGTCAATACGATGGAGTGAATGAATGAATGAATGAGCCCGTGGTTGGGTAGGGACCGTCTCTGTTGCCGAATTGTCCTTCCCAAGCGCTTAGTACAGTGCTCTGCACACAGTAAGCGCTCAGTAAATACCATTGAATGAATGAATGGAGCCCGTTGTTGGGCAGGGTAATTGCCAGCTGTGTGACTTTGGGCAAGTCACTTAGCTTCTCTGTGCCTCAGTTACCTCATCTGTAAAATGGGGATTAAGACTGTGAGCCCCATGTGGGACAACCTGATCACCTTGTATCCTCCCCAGCGCTTAGAACAGTGCTTTGCACATAGTAAGCGCTTAATAAATGCCATTACTATTATTATTTATCTCTATTTGTTCCTGAATTGTACTTTCCAAGTGCTTAGTACAGTGCTCTGCACATAGTAAGCGCCTAATAAATACCGTTGAATGAATGAATGAATGAGCCCATTGTTGGGCAGGGTTTGTCTCTACTTGTTCCTGAATTGTACTTCCCAAGCGCTTAGTACAGTGCTCTGCACACAGTAAGCGCTCAGTCAATACGATGGAATGAATGAATGAATGAGCCCGTTGTTGGAGAGGGTTTATCTCTGTTGCCAAATTGTTCTTCCCAAGCGCTTAGTACAGTGCTCTGCACACAGTAAGCGCTCTATCAATACGATTGAATGAATGAATGAATGAGCCCGTTGTTGGGCAGGGTTTGTCTCTGTTGCCGAATTGTACTTTCCAAGCACTTAGTACAGTGCTCTGCACACAGTAAGCGCTCAATAAATACAATTGAATGAATGAGCACATAGAGATAAACCCTGCCCAACAACGGGCTCCATTTATTCATTAATTCATTCAATCGTATTTATTGAGCGCTTACTGTGTGCAGAGCACTGTACTCATCAATCAATCAATTGTATTTATTGAGTGCTTACTGTGTGCAGAGCACAGTACTAAGCGCTCGGGAAGGACAATTCAGGAACAAATAGAGATAAACCCTGCCCAACAACAGGCTCATTCATTCATTCATTCATTCATTCCATTGTATTTATTGGGCGCTTACTGTGTGCAGAGCACTGGACTAAGCGCTTGGAAAGTCCAATTGGGCAACATTCATTCATTCAATCGTATTTATCGAGCGCTTACTGTGTGCAGAGCACTGTACTAAGCGCTTGGGAAAGGACAAGCTGGCAACATATAGAGACGGTCCCTACCTAACAGCGGGCTCACAGTGTAGAAGGGGGGAGAGGGAGGTAGGGGGGAGATCAAGCCGGGTGGAAGGGGGGGGAAATCATTCATTCCGTCGTATTTATTGGGCGCTTACTGTGTGCAGAGCACTGGCCTAAGCGCTTGCAAAGTCCAAAATAGAGATAAACCCTGCCCAACAACGGGCTCATTCATTCATTCATTCATATTGATTGAGTGCTTCCTGTGTGCAGAGCACTGGACTAAGCGCTTGGAAAGTCCAATTGGGCAACATTCATTCATTCATTCAGTCGTATTTATCAAGCGCTTACTGTGTGCAGAGCACTGTACTAAGCGCTTTGGAAGGACTAATTGACAACATAGACGGTCCCTACCCAACAGCGGGCTCACAGTCTAGAAGCGGGGAGAGGGAGGTTGGGGGGAGATCAAGCCGGGTGGAAGGGGGGGGAAATCACTCATTCCGTCGTATTTATTGGGCGCTTACTGTGTGCAGAGCACTGGCCTAAGCGCTTGCAAAGTCCAAAATAGAGATAAACCCTGCCCAACAACGGGCTCATTCATTCATTCATTCATATTGATTGAGCGCTTCCTGTGTGCAGAGCACTGGACTAAGCGCCCAGGAAGTCCAATTCGGCGACAGAGCTCCCAGGTCTGTCCTTCCTCCCCTTCCTTGATCCAAGGAACGGCCAGATGGCTTCCATTAGCGGCTGATGTTTGCCTCTGGATGGTATCAGGAACAGCTGGAGTGAAATTTTCCCTGGAATGGCGAAATATGAGACAGCGTGTACCGCACAGCCACCCACGCACGCAGAGGACACATGCATACTTTCTGCTCCCACGCTGCACGCACACACCCTGAGTATCCACGAGCACACAGCAGCCACACGCTCCGTGCACAAAGTGATATCACAAATGCACTCGCATGCGTGGATTCTCCCCACGTGTACACGCTTCACTGTCTAGACACCGCACACGCTCTGTACACCCATAGCGCCCACGGACACACCAGTTACACCCAAACCCCGCTTGCACATGTAATAATGGCATTTATTAATTATTTATTTATTACTTATTATTACTTATTATTTACTTTGGAGAAGCAGCGTGGCTCAGTGGAAAGAGCATGGGCTTTGGAATCAGAGGTCATGGATTCAAATCCCGGCTCTGCCAACTGTCAGCTGTGGGACTTTGGGCAAGTCCTCTGGGCCTCAGTTCCCTCATCTGTAAAATGGGGATTAAAACTGTGAGCCCCCGCCCCAGGACAACCTGATCACCGTGTAGCCTCCCCAGCGCTTAGAACAGTGCTTTGCACATGGTAAGCGCTTAACAAATACCATTATTATTATTATTCCTATTTATTAAGCATTTATTACTATGTGCAAAGCACTGTTCTAAGCGCTGGGGGGGATACAAGGTGATCAGGTGGTCCCACGGGGGGCTCACAGTCTTCACCCCCATTTTCCAGATGAGGTCACTGAGGCCCAGAGAAACGAAGTGACTTGCCCAAAGTCACACAGCTGACAATTGGCAGAGCCGGGATGTGCAAAGCACTGTTCTAAGCGCTGGGGGGGATACAAGGTGATCAGGCGGTCCCATGGCGGCGGGGGGGGGGGGGCTCACAGTCTTCATCCCCATTTTCCAGATGAGGTCACTGAGGCCCAGAGAAGCGAAGTGACTTACCCAAAGCCACCCAGCTGACAATTGGCGGAGCCGGGATTGGAACCCGTGACCTCTGACTCCAAAGCCCGGGCTCTTTTGTCAGCCGTGTGACTTTGGGCAAGTCACTTCACTTCTCTGTGCCTCAGTTCCCTCATCTGTAAAATGGGGATTAAGACTCGGAGCCCCCCGTGGGACAACCTGATCACCTTGTAACCTCCCCAGCGCTTAGAACAGTGCTTTGCACATAGTAAGCGCTTAATAAATGCCATTATTATTTCCACTGAGCCACGCTCCTCCTACACACGGCATCCAGCCTGTCCCGGAGACCTGGCTCCCGTGGTTCGGGAACGGGTTCTCCTCCGCAGCCCCACCCCTCCTACCATGGCCGCGGCCCCCCGTTGGAGGCAGCCGCGGGGCCGCGGGTAGGGTGGACGGTTTATGTTGCCAACCTGTACTTCCCAAGCGCTTAGTCCAGTGCTCTGCACACTGTAAGCGCTCAATAAATACGATTGATTGATTGACTGATTCCCTGCCAAGCGCCGGGGGAGGCCTGAGCCCACTGTTGGGTAGGGACCGTCTCTATATGTTGCCAACTTGCACTTCCCAAGCACTTGAGTGCTCAATAAATATGAATGAATGAATGAAGGGAGTACTTTAGCTGGGAGGCATCCAGGATGGAGGTCAACTGGGCTGGTCGCCGCATTTTTCTTTCCTCTTCCAATTCCCCCAACCTCTCTCCGTCCCCCAGCCCTGTGGCAAGTCGGCGGCCGAGCCCAGGAGCCCGAGTTCAGCTACGGCTGCGCGGAGGGCAGCTGCTACCCGGCCACTGGCGACCTGCTGATCGGCCGGGCCCAGAGACTGTCCGTCACCTCCACGTGCGGCCTGCGCCAGCCGGAGCCCTACTGCATCGTTAGCCACCTCCAGGTGAGCCCCCGGGGAGGAATCCAAAAAAGAGCAACCCCCCCATCTCAATCGGAAGCAGCAGGCAAGAGACGTCCCCATCCCGCCTGGCCTGTTTGCACAGTTGCATCCGCTGGGCCTTTCCTGCCCGCGGTGATCTGGCCAGGGAAAGTGGAAAGTGACCCTTCCCATCTGCTCAGGGTCGCTCGTTTGGGGGACGGTGGCTTTTGTTAAGCGCTCACTACGGGCAAAGCGCTGGGGAGGGTACGCGGTGATCAGATTGTCCCGCGTGGGGCCGGTCTTCATCCCCGTTCTCCAGATGAGGGCACTGAGGCCCAGAGAAGTGAAGTGACTTGCCCACGGTCCCCCGGCTGGCAGGCCGGAAGCTCTCGGGGAAGCCGTGAGGCCCAGCTGGACTGGAAATTTGCCCCCTGGATGGGGCATCGGGAGGCGGTGCCAGGGGAGATGGGCTCTCAAACTCGGAGGCTTCCCAAATTCAGTTCGGTTACGTCTAGACCGAGTTTGGGTTTTAACCTAATCAGGCGCCGAAGCTGAACATCCCAAACTGCTGGAGTAGCTGCCGCTGTTGTCCCCCAGATTGGGACCAACCAGGGGGACTAAAAGGGAGCATTTTCTAAGCAGAGGTATCCAAGGAAATAGGGGATTAAACAATCCATTCAGGATTTTAGACTGTGAGCCCACTGTTGGGTAGGGACTGTCTCTATATGTTGCCAATTTGTACTTCCCAAGCGCTTAGTACAGTGCTCTGCACATAGTAAGCGCTCAATAAATACGATTGATGATGATGATGATCCCATTTAGGTATCCAAGGAAATAGGGGATTAAACAATCCATTCAGGATCCCTTTTAGGCTGTGAGCCCACTGTTGGGTAGGGACTGTCTCTATATGTTGCCAACTTGGACTTCCCAAGCGCTTAGTCCAGTGCTCTGCACACAGTAAGCGCTCAATCAATACGATGGGATGAATGAATGAATGAATGAGCCCATTGTTGGGCAGGGTTTATCTCTATTTGTTCCTGAATTGTCCTCAATAAATACGATTGGTGATGATGATGATGATCCCGTTGAGAACTCCTGAAGGGAAATAGATCCCCGAACAAATATGGTGGCTAAAGGCAAGAACTATTCAATATTACAAGTTAGAAGGAATACCACAAAAAAGCAGCGATCAGAAAGAATACCAGCCTCATAGTCGCGGGGGGGAGGCGGGTTGGGATGGAGTTTGCCTCAGGGGCAGGAAGAGTCTTGGCTCTGGAATGAGCTCAGATCCACCTTTCCCCAGCCCCAGGCAGGCGCTTGGAAGTTTGAATCCTTATTCCGGATGGAGTAAGAAAGGAGAGCCTGTGAGAGAGAGAGGGGGAAAAAAAAGACAGAAGAGGGAGTGAGGGGGAGGAGACCCTCCTAGGGAATTGGTCAGCGCAGCCGTTCACATCCTTCATTCTCCAGGTGTCCCGTGAGACGTCTAGACCGCTTCCTGAGGAGGCCCGGGTGCTATAATTACATTATTTGCTCATCCTGGTCATTGTTCTCCGGTCCTAGTTTCCTGTGTCTCCAACTTAATGAATCTAGCTTATGTTGTCTTTTCTATTATTACAATCGTGGCACTTGAGTAGTCCAGAGGCTCATCTTGGCAGATGTCGGCCGTTTTTACGCAGTGGAACGAGCTCCCCTTGGTCGCGCTGGGGAGGCATGCCTGTCCCGTGAGCCAGTGTCCGTCGGGGTGGGGAACAGGCTGGGATCCCCTGATGAGTTTTCAAATGGAAAGTGGGTGTTCAGTGACTTTCCCCCTCCCACAGGGGAGAGAGGCCATAGAATTCAGCTAAATAAAGCCGTCCCTCCTCGGAAGTGCGGCCCAGACTCTCCGCTTCGGCTCCTGTCACACCCCGATCCGTCTGTCCCCCCCACAGCAGCCTGGGAGAGAGGGAAACTGAGTCCCATTGCCCAATGAGCAGCGCTGCGGGAGGCTCGAACCCCAGTTCCTGCCTTCCAGTCCAGGCCGTTTCAGAAATCACTGGCTGTCTGCAGGGCGGGTGGCTTAGGTGGAAAAATTGCGTTGCCCCGAAGGGCAAGGGCTACTGAAATATCGCTCAATTTGCCCCCATCTCCAGGGAGAGAATACTCACTACTCTCATTCATTGATTCCCAACTCTAATCGAGTGCCTGCTGGCGATAGGGTCATGGTATTTGCACCAAGAAACCGTAAAGCAGACACAATCTCCCCCTTCCCCTCAAGTCCTGTACAGCGTAGGAGGAACGATGCCCCTGGAAACAGGTGACAGACATCAGAGGTAACACGCCAATGGTGTCGATCCCTGTTTTTTTCGGGAAAAGAAGGGCGAGCCTCGGCCTCAATCCCGGAGAATTGGGAACCGGGGCGGAGGTATCGACGGCAGGCGAGGCATGCGTACGGTGCCCGTCCTGGCCTCCGGTGTTGGCTCCCAGGAACCAGTTGCGGTATTTCAATCCCTCTTTGGCTCCCACGTGCCACTCCCGTGCATTTCTCCCATTGAACGGGGTTGCGTTCGTACCGATCCCTATATTAAAGAAGACTTTTCTCAGTAGGCAGCGGGCACGGGTCAGACGGGCTTGTGAGTTGTCGGAAGAATGTTCCTTAATTTCCTGACGGTGCCAGATGCAGAGCACGCGTTATGGCAGGGCTCAGGGTGCACAGCAAAGTCCCAGCTTTGGAAGTGTATGAGCCGTAATAATGCTTGTGGTGTTTGCCAAGGGCTTACTAGGTGCCAAACCCTGGATGAAGAGTTGGGGCAAATATCAATCAGGTTGGACACATTCCCCGTCCCCCGTGAGGAAGAGGACGGGAGTCCGAGCATTGAATCCCTGTTTTACAGATGAGGAAACTGAGGCAAAGTGAAGTGATTTGGCCAAGGATTCATAGAAGGCGAGTGGCGGAGCCCGGATCAGAACCCAGGTCCTCTGACTCCCAGCCTCTTTTTGCCGAGTCCTGCTGCTCCCAGCCCCGCCTGCCCCGGGTGCTCAGGAGAGGGGCTCCCAGTAGGTGAAGTGTGAACTGCAGAGAGTGGATTCCTTCTCCAAGATTTACTAGATTAAAGTTTAACCCCGAAGCTGCCTTTAATTAAACTGCCCCGACCCACGTTTGACCTCGAATTCCCAGGAGGAAAGGAGCACTTTAAAAAGTCATCGGGTCACACCACGTTGAGTGGGAACGAAGAAACGGGGAGCGGCATCCGGGGGGCCTGCAGGGCCGACTCACCCGTTTTCTTTGTGTTTCAGGAGGACAAGAAGTGCTTCGTCTGCAATTCCCAGAAACCCTATCATGACACCCTCAATCCCGACAGCCATCTCATCGAAAACGTGGTCACCACCTTTGCGCCAAATCGGCTCAAGATTTGGTGGCAGTCGGAAAATGGTACGTGCCAGGGGTGGCGGGGACCCGGGGCCTGTGGGTTTTGATCGCCTGCTGCTTCCTCTGCCCCGGGACTATTGCCCGGAGCCCGGACTACCCGTCTAATAATAGTAATTGTAATGATGAATATGGTATTTATTGATGGCTTGTTCTCTGCCAAGTGCTGGGATAGGTGTAGGCTAATCGGGGCTCACAGAGTAAGTAGGAGGGAGAACAGGAATTGAATTCCCATTTGGCAGATGAGGGGACTGAGGCGTGGAGAAGTTGTGACTTGCCCAAGGTCACACAGCTGGCGAGTGGTAGAGCCAGGATTAGAACCCAGATCCTCTGATTCTCAGGCCCGTTCTCTTTCAACTAGGCCACGCCGATCCCTTCTCCGTGAGCTGTAACTTCTGGTCCAGAACGGTTCCCCCGGGGCGTCTTCAGAGCTCCGATCCAAAGGGGGGGATGAGTAATAAATGGTTATTCTGGGATCCCCAAAACCTTGTTTTGAGAGTTGGGGAAGGGAAAGTGTTCTCCCTCTACCCTACTTCCAAGTGCCACGGGAGATCAGCTCCCCAAACTGGGCCCTTTAGGGTGACTTTCAGGGCCAGGGAGGGTGACCGAACGGTCAACTTGTCTCTTTATGTTGCCGACTTGTACTTCCCAAGCACTTAGTACAGTGCTCTGCACACAGTAAGCGCTCAATAAATACAATTGAATGAATGAATGAATGAATGAATGAATGAACTCTGCTTTGGCCCCAGTTATTCTTTTGGTGGAAACCAATCCATCAGGTGCCGCACTGGATGGCGGTGGAAAGAAACCCAAGGTAGGAAGGAAATCATCATCAATCGTATTTATTGAGCACTTACTATGTGCAGAGCACTGTACTAAGCGCTTGGGAAGTACAAATTGGCAACATATAGAGACAGTCCCTACCCAACAGTGGGCTCACAGTCTAAAAGGGGGAGACAGAGAACAAAACCAAACATACTAACAAAATAAAATAAATAAAATAGATATGTACAAATAAAATAAATAAATAAATAGAGTAAAAAATATGTACAAACATATATACATATATACAGGTGCTGTGGGGAAGGGAAGGAGGTAAGATGGGGGGGTGGAGAGGGGGACGAGGGGGAGAGGAAGGAAGGGGCTCAGTCTGGGAAGGCCTCCTGGAGGAGGTGAGCTCTCAGCAGGACCTTGAAGGGAGGAAGAGAGCTAGCTTGGTGGATGGGCAGAGGGAGGGCATTCCAGGCCCGGGGGATGACGTGGGCCGGGGGTCGATGGCAGGACAGGCGAGAGCGAGGTACGGTGAGGAGATCAGCGGTGGAGGAGCGGAGGGTGTGGGCTGGACTGGAGAAGGAGAGAAGGGAGGTGAGGTAGGAGGGGGCGAGGTGATGGACAGCCTTGAAGCCCAGGGTGAGGAGTTTCTGCCTGATGCGCAGATTGATTGGTAGCCACTGGAGATTTTCGAGGAGGGGAGTGATATGCCCAGAGCGTTTCTGGACAAAGATAATCCGGGCAGCAGCATGAAGTATGGATTGAAGTGGAGAGAGACACGAGGATGGGAGATCAGAGAGAAGGCTGATGCAGTAGTCCAGACGGGATAGGATGAGAGCTTGAACGAGCAGGGTAGCGGTTTGGATGGAGAGGAAAGGGCGGATCTTGGCAATGTTGTGGAGCTGAGACCGGCAGGTTTTGGTGACGGCTTGGATGTGAGGGGTGAACGAGAGAGCGGAGTCGAGGATGACACCAAGGTTGCGGGCTTGTGAGACGGGAAGGATGGTAGTGCCGTCAACAGAGATGGGAAAGTCAGGGAGAGGGCAAGGTTTGGGAGGGAAGACAAGGAGTTCAGTCTACAACATGTTGAGCTTTAGGTGGCGGGCGGACATCCAAATGGAGATGTCCTGAAGGCAGGAGGAGATGCGAGCCTGGAGAGAGGGGGAGAGAGCAGGGGCAGAGGTGGAGATCTGGGTGTCATCAGCGTAGAGATGATAGTTGAAGCCGTGGGAGCGAATGAGGTCACCAAGGGAGTGCGTGTAGATCGAGAACAGAAGGAGACCAAACACTGAACCTTGGGGAACCCCCACATTAAGAGAATGGGAGGGGGAGGAGGACCCTGCAAAAGAGACTGAGAAAGAACGACCGAGAGGTAAGAGGAGAACCAGGAGAGGAAGGAAATACTGCAAAATTGGCACTTGGGAAGTGAAAGGT
Source organism: Tachyglossus aculeatus (assembly GCF_015852505.1). Lineage (NCBI taxonomy): Eukaryota > Metazoa > Chordata > Mammalia > Monotremata > Tachyglossidae > Tachyglossus > Tachyglossus aculeatus. The sequence continues at coordinate 1,205,257 of NW_024044828.1, forward strand.
AGTTGGGAAGGAAAAAAAGATCTTTTAAATTAGGAAATTGATTCGGGGCCTTTAAGACAGTGAAGAACTCTTTTCCCAGATGGCTTTCAGTGGAAGTTTCATCTTGGGATTAAAGCCACTGCCCCAGAGAAGCAGCGTGGCTCAGTGGAAAGAGCCTGGGTTTGGGAGTTAGAGGTCATGGGTTCTAATCCCGGCTCTGCCACTTGTCAGCTGTGTGACTTTGGGCAAGTCACCTTGCTTCTCTGTGCCTCAGTGACCTCATCTGTAAAATGGGGATGAAGACTGTGAGCCCCACGTGGGACAACCTGATCTCCTTGTATCTCCCCCAGCGCTTAGAGCAGGGCTTTCCACATAGTAAGCGCTTAACAAATACCATTATCGTTATTATTATTATTATTAGATCCTGCTTTGTGTTTCACCTCCACTGAGGCTTGTAAAAGAGGATTACTGCATTATGGGAGGATTGTGGGGATGGGGAAAGCAGGAGACGGGGAGGGGTAGCGGCTTTGGCTCCCTATGTGTTGCCGATTTGTACTTCCCAAGCGCTTAGTACAGTGCTCTTCACACAGTAAGCGCTCAATAAATACGATGGAATGAAAGACTGTTCCCAGTTCCTGCTTATTCACCCTTATTAATAATGATGGCATTTGTTAAGCGCTTACTATGTGCAAAGCACTGTTCTAAGCGCTGTGAGCCCACTGTTGGGTAGGGACCGTCTATATATGTTGCCAACTTGTACTTCCCAAGCGCTTAGTACAGTGCTCTGCACACAGTAAGCGCTCAATAAATACGATTGAATGAACGAATGAATAGAAGGTGAGCGGGTTGTCCCACGTGGGGCTCACAGTCGTCATCCCCATTTTCCAGATGAGGGAACTGAGGCCCAGAGAAGCGAAGCGACTTGCCCAAAGTCACTCAGATGACAGGCGGCGGAGCCGGGATTTGAACCCATGACCCCTGACTCCAAAGCCCAGGCTCGTTCCATTGAGCCACACTGCTCAATTGTACTTTGCGCTGCTTCTCTCTGGCACTGCTCTGGTTTTCCAGGGGCGGCTCCTCTCCCTTGGAATGGCCCAAACTCCTGTTCCCGAGGAGTTCTCCTCTCTCGGGAAGCCGTGGCGTCAGTGGTCCACCCTAAAAGGGCTTGTAGGGGTCAAAATCACCCTCAGATGACTGTACTGGTGCCAAAGAGATAGCAGAGGGGGCCGTTCGGTTGGGTTCGGATCAGCCGGGGCTCCTCCGTCCCGTCTCCGCCACCCCCGTGGTTTCTCAGCGAAGGGCCTTTTGGGGCCTGGTTTGGTTTCCTCCCTTTCCCTTTTGTTCTTTGCCGGGTGGGCTTGAGTCCTGCTTCATTTGCCGGCCTGCAGAAAACCACTGGGCTGGCCCCATAAAGAGCTCTTTATCGTCTTTAGAAATCTAAACTGGAATGTGCTTTTTTTTTTTTGGCTGCATTGAAGCACATGGTATTTCGAGCATACATAGCTCTGTTAAGAAAAGCTCCATTTTGTTCATCTGGGGAGAGCTCATACAGAGTTTCCATGGACCGGCCTAGGGCTTTGTGCTAAGGGTGAAGATTTCCAGCACTTACGTGCATATCTGTAATTTACTTAATAATGATAATAAATTTGGAATTTGTTAAGCGCTTACTATGTGCTAAACACTGTTCTGAGCGCTGGGGGAGATACAAGGCGATCAGGTTGTCCCATGACAGTCTTTATCCCCATTTTCCAGATGAGGGAATCGAGGCACAGAGAAGTGAAGTGACTTGCCCAGAGTCACACGGCCGATCAGTGGCGGAGCTGGGATTAGAACCCACGACCTCTGACTCCCAATAATAATAATAATAATGATGATGGCATTTATTAAGCGCTTACTACGTGCAAAGCACTGTTCTAAGCGCTGGGGAGGTTACAAGGTGATCAAGTTGTCCCACGGGGGGCTCACAGTCTTAATCCCCATTTTACAGATGAGGGAACAGGCCCAGAGAAGTGAAGTGACTTGCCCAGAGTCACACAGCCGATCAGTGGCGGAGCCGGGATTAGAACCCGCGACCTCTGACTCCCAAGCCCGGGCTCTTCCCACTGAGCCACGCTGCTCCCAATTGTCTCCCCTTCTCGACTGTAAACTCGTCGTGGGCCGGGACTGGGTCTGCTTGTCGTTAAATGAACTCTCCCAAGCGCCTAGTTTAGTGCTTTGCACAAAGTAAGCGCTCAATAAATAGGATCGAATGAAAGAATTTCCAGAGACCAAGCGTTGTGGTCGTGCAGAAGCCATTTTTCTTTCACGTTGGGCCAAAGTTTCGTCAGTTCAAACAAGTTGGTATCAACATACCTAAAATTTATGAGGCCAGGCTGGTTCAATCCATTTCTTGTGTTTTTCCGCAGCATTCCAAGGGATTTCTTTGGCTGACCCTCTCCTCCATCACCGTTTCTTTTGCAATAAACTTGGAAATTTTCCAGGGGGAAGCAAAGGTTTACTCCTAAGGATCCCCAGATTTCCTAGCTTTTAGCCCTTGGGAGTCATTCCTTTCTCTGGGCTGAATGAAACGATGAGCCCCATTTCAAAAACTGGAAGTGTGCATTGTCACCCCGTGCTCTGGAGGAGCTTGTTGACTCTAGAATTTAGTGACCCTTTTGGTATGTTAAAAGTTGGAACTTGTTGAGCTTGTTGAGCTTGGGGGCCCCTTTGTTTGTTCAGGTTTGGTCTCCTTTGGGAATGGGAAGGGTTGGGGGATGGGGAAAAGCAGGAGGAAGACAGGAGAAGGGGAGGGATTCAGAGGCCAGCGGGACTTTGTACCTTTCCCCATTGTCTTTCCACTGTAGAGATGCCCAGGGTGGGGGGAAGATAACTTTCCTCAAAGTTTTTCCCCTCTTTGTGTTCCTCTGGTGTGCTAAAACAAGCAATGTTGGTTTCCCTGCAGAGGAAAATTGTATCTCCAAGCTTGGGGGCCCGCAACTAGCCAAGACTCCCAAGGACTTTGGCTTCTCTGCTTGGCTGGAGATGTTTCAATTTTCTCCTACGTTCTCTTCCCAATATTTCCATAAACCTAGTCTCAGGGTGAAGCAAACCGATCTGGCCCGTTGGTTTTCAACGGGATCTTTTTTTTTCCGGACACCCAGCGAATTGCTGGCAGCAATATGTAACAGTTGCCCCCATTCTTTCCCGGTGACAAATCCCCCCCGAGGGGGACCTCACAGGTCTGTGGGAAGGCTATTCCCAGATGTTCATGTTTACGTTAGAGATCCTTGATCTTCGCTCTTGCAGGTTTGGAGAATGTAACCATTCAGCTGGACCTTGAAGCCGAATTCCATTTCACTCACCTCATAATGACCTTCAAGGTAAGGAATCAATCCAAGCCAGCATTCCCCTGGCCCGGGAGGCCACGGGATAATTCATTCTCCCTCCTGAAAGAATGACTCTTCTAACCCAACCGAGACCAGTAGAAGTAATTCGGGTAAATAATCAATCGGGTGGTATTTATTAAGCGCTTATTGTGTGCAGAGTACTGTATCGTGGCTCAGTGGAAAGAGCGGGCTTTGGAGCCAGAGGTCACAGGTTCAAATCCCGGCTCTGCCAATTGCCAGCTGTGTGAGTTTGGGCAAGTCGCTTCACTTCTCTGGGCCTCAGTTAACTCATCTGGAAAATGGGGATTAAGGCTTTTGAGCCCCCCATGGGACAACCTGATCACCTTGTAACCTCCCCAGTGCTTAGAACAGTGCTTTGCACATAGTAAGCGCTTAATAAATGCTATTATTATTATTATTAAGCACTTGGGGAAGAGCGGTACAAGAGTCGGTAGGCATATTCCCTGCCCACGACTAGTTTATAGTCCGGAAGGGGAGACAGGCATTAATATAAATAAATAACTTACGGACGTGTGCATAATTCCTGTGGGGCTGAGAGTGGGGTGAATACGAAAGTCCCCAAGGGGGAAAAGAGGGTTTAAGAAGGGAAGGTCTCTTGGAGGGGATGTGATGAAGGTGGGAATAAGTCTGCTGGATATGGAAGGAGTTTCAGACCAGTGGGAGGACACGGGAAAGGGGTCAGCAGCAAGATAGACAGTGTAGCCCAGTGGGAAGAGCAGGGAATTGGGAGCCAGAGCATCTGGGTCCTAATCCCCCGGTCTTCCACTTGTCCGCAAGGGAATCGCACGTTTCCCCGGTCACACGGCAGAGAAGTGGGAGAATCCAGTTTTAGAGCCCAGGCGCTCTGATCCCCGGGCTCACGTCTTTCCGCCGGGTCATCCTCCCAATCTGTGCTCTAAACGAAGAACTGGGTTGGGAAGAGTTAATCTGGTCAGGTAGTTCAGCTGTGAATTTTTCCTGGCTAAGCCAGCTTGGGCTCTCTGCTCCTAAACCACCCTCTGGAGATTCATTTCTTGGCGTTGCTCGGTTTCCATCTTAGCGCTGGGTTCGGTGACCGAAGAGGAAGTACAGTCTGATTTTCAAAAATTCTAGACTTCCGTTAGGAGCATTTAAAAAGTTCCTTTAAAAATAGATGCGCGTGCGGCTTGGTAACATTTTCCCTGGAAATGTAAAATATCTCCAAGAGAAAGTAACATCTGTACACAATGTGCCTTTGTCTCACTTCAAAACAGCTGTCTGGAAATGGCAGAATTAAAGTACATCGCATTGTACTTATTCAGTCGTATTTATTGAGTGCTTACTGTGTGCAGAGCACTGTACTAAGCGCTTATGACTTAATTATAGTTACCCTTTTGGTTAAAATCAGTTTGGAGGGTTTGTAAATTATAAATCAAAATCACATTTGAACCTATTTAAGATTAAAAAAACACTTTTGTTGATCCCTTTTCCCGATGCAGTGGAATATTCCGTAGTGGAATATTCAGTTGCCCAGTTCTTAACTTAATTGAAGAGTGTAGGGAGTTCACATTATTTAGTCATAATGCTTTTTAGTCTTTTCTGGATCTCAAATAGTTGCTTTTATAAAAATTTTGTTTTTATTAAATTTATGATTTTGGGGGAAGAAACGTTTAAAGATGTTTTGTTTTCATTTTTCTTTTTTGATCCTTTTATCTGGAAGTCTCCTGGATGTGCGGTCAAACCACATTTATAACAATAAAATGGAACTGTTCAGTGGAGGCTGAAATTACTTTTCTACCAGCAAGGGGTGATTTTAAGGCTTTTCCATAATAATAATAATAATAATAATAATAATAATAATAATAATAATAATGGCATTTGTTGAGTGCTTACTATGTGCAGAGCACTGGAGGGGATACAAGGTGATCAAGTTGTCCCATGGGGGGCTCACAGTCTTCATCCCCATTTGACAGATGAGGTCACTGAGGCTCAGAGAAGTGAAGTGACTTGCCCAAAGTCACCCAGCTGACAATTGGCAGAGCTGGGATTCGAACCCGCGACCTCTGACTCCAAAGCCCGGGCTCTTCCCACTGAGCCACGCTGCTTCTCTGTCAGTCAATGATTGACGAACCCTCCCAACAGGGTAAGGGGAAAGTAGGGGTCCGCCTGGTGTGATGGATAGAGCGTGGGCTTGAGAGTCAGAAGGTCGTGGGTTCTAATCATCATCATCATCATCATCAATCGTATTTATTGAGCGCTTACTATGTGCAAAGCACTGTACTAAGCACTTGGGAAGTACAAATTGGCAACATATAGAGACAGTCCCTACCCAACAGTGGGCTCACAGTCTAAAAGGGGGAGACAGAGAACAAAACCAAACATACTAACAAAATAAAATAAATAGAATAGATATGTACAAGTAAAATAAATAAAAAAATAGAGTAATAAATATGTACAAAAACATATATACATATATACAGGTGCTGTGGGGAAGGGAAGGAGGTAAGATGAGGGGGATGGAGAGGGGGACGAAGGGGAGAGGGGGAGATGATTATCATCATCATCTAGCTGGGCAGAACCTTCTTGTAAAATGGGGGTTAAGACTTAAGAATTATTAATATTATTAATATTATTATTAATAATAAATGCCCCAGCTCTGCCACTTGTCTGCTGTGTGTCCTTGGACAAGTCACTTTACTTCTGTGGGCCTTAGTTATAAAGTGGGGATTGAAACTGTGAGCCCCACGTGGTGTCCCGCCCAGTTTGCTTGTATCCACCCTAGTGCTTAGTACAGTGCTGGGCACTTAAATAGCGTGGCTTGGTGGAAAGAGCCCGGAGTCAGAGGTCACGGGTTCAAATCCCAGCTCCGCCACTTGTCAGCTGTGTGACTTTGGGTAAGTCACTTCACTTCTCCGTGACTGTTACCTCATCTGGAAAATGGGGATGAAGACTATGAGCCCCCCCCGTGGGACAACCTGATCACCTTGTAACCTCCCCAGCGCTTAGAACAGTGCTTTGCGCATAGTAAGCGCTTAGTAAATGCCATTATTGTTATTATTACTATTATTAAATGTAGGAAAAGTGAGATGGCCTCCTCAAGGAAGACGTGGCTAGGCAAGAAAGCGCCATGGCACTCAGTACATTTCCCATTGTCAGTCTTCCCTTGGACTATGTGGAGAGGCAGTTAACTCTCTCTCTTTTTCTCTGGCATCCCCCTCATCCCCGGAGAAACCTGATTCCGACCTCTGTTCCCTACAGACATTCCGCCCGGCGGCCATGCTGATCGAGAGGTCGTCCGACTTCGGGGAGACCTGGGAGGTGTACCGGTACTTCGCTTACGACTGTGAGAGCTCCTTCCCTGGCGTGTCCACGGGCCCGATGAAGAAGGTGGACGACATCATCTGCGATAACCGGTATTCCGACATCGAACCTTCAACCGAGGGAGAGGTCGGTGCCGTCGTTTCTCCGTATCCCTCGGGTACGGTTGGTCCGAGGCTCATTCTTACGGATGCACGGTAATCGCTCCCTGCGGTCTTATCGTTTAGGTGATTTTCCGGGCGTTAGATCCGGCTTTCCGAATAGAGGATCCTTACAGTCCAAGGATTCAGAGTAAGTTTATGATTTTAGCGCGGTTGACGTTAATTATTCAATAGCCAGGTAGCCAATCTACGGATGAAAAGCTTTTCAGAGTCGAATGACTTAGGGGCCCGTCCCAGAATTTTAATAACTCATAACAGTACAAATGTGTTATGATTTACGTAAAATCATAATAATACTATGACCATGTATACTTTTATTTATAAAAATACTCATATTTATGTATGCACTCACGTACTCAACCCTTGCTCTCTCGCACGTGTGCTCGCTTACACGACACCAGAGGAAACTGGCAGGAGCAGAAGTTGGGGAGGAGGTTGGTGGGGTGATGGGACTGGGAGAGGGGGTCAAATCTTTATTTATTTTTCCCTCTGAAATGGTTACGGGCTGAGAATCTCAGAAACCAAAAATGTAGATTTGTTCCTGGCCCTTGAAATGGAAGCCCGGACCCCCCTGGGCATGGATCCTGGGAGTTATCTGGATTTTCTACTTGGAAATCTTGGACAGGGGCCAAACTCCCACCCTCCTTTCTTCCATTTTCCACTCTCCTTCTCCGGCCCGGGGTCCGCTGTGGGCGTGGGCACTTAATCTTAATCCCAGGAAGCATAAAGGATTAGGCAAAGTTGCCTGTTTGGCCTGGGTGTGGGGACCAGGAGACTCCCACAGGACTGAGGCTGGTGGCCTGGGCTTTGTTAACCCACTGGTCTGGGCCTCAGAGACCTTTTGTGGGTCACCGCCTCCAGGCCTAAAGCGTGGGAGATATTTGCTACCCACTCCAGCCCCGGACGGGACCGTCACGGGAGTGTTGGCACGGGACCAACGGCTCCGATTTTTCTTTCGAATCTTTTGTTTGCTTATAAAACCCCAGAGGAGGAGCATACGAGGCCAGAGCCTAATGAACGACCCTGTCTTGGAAACAGTCTGTTTCCTGCCCGTCGTCGCCCAACTCCTCCGCTTTCCACCCCGGTGAGGAGTCGCGGTGTCCAGACCCGTCCCCAAAGGGGCCGGGGACTCGTGTCACGGGTCGCCCCCGCGTCTCTGCCCCGTTGACCGCTGTCCCAGGGGTCCCCAGGCTTGGAACGGGAGTGGAGAAACTGAGTCGGACAGGTTTCCCCTCTCCTGATGCTGTCCTGGGTTGCTCCAAGAGCCATGGGAATTGTGGCAACCAGAGGGATGGAATGGCTGGCCCCGCGCTAGCCAGTGGCCCCTGTAGGACTCCTCTGCCGGGAACTGGAGGTAACCACGTATCCCAGTGCCCGTCAAACCGGCCGGGGCTCCACACCAGTCCCTCTCCCTCCCCCTCGAGAACGCGCTGAGCTGAGCGTGGCCTAGTGGATAGACCACAGGTCTGGGAATCAGAAGGACCTGGGTTCTAATCCTGGCTCTGCCACTTGTCTGCTGTGTGACCTTAGGCAAGTCACTTCACTTCTGTGCCTCAGTGATCTCATCTGTAATGTGGGGATAATGGGTGAGCCCCACGTGGGACAACCTGATTACCTTGTATCTCCCCCAGTGCTTAATAGAGCGCTTGGCACCTAGTAAACACTTAACAAATACCGCAATTACAGGAATGTGGGACTCGCCTTCTTGGGGCTGTGGGATCCCGGAGCCGTTGCCTCGGCCCAAAGGACGGAAGGGTCTGGAACGTTCCCCTCCCGTGGGCTGCCGGGGAAGTCGGATGAGGCTAGCGAAGGGCAGGGGAGAGCGCGCTCGGGGGCAGAAGGGATAGGGATGGGAGGAAAGGCAAGGAATGGCCCGCCTCGTAAATCTGCAAAGCCCAGCCTCCGATTCTAAAAGGAGATCACAGCAGAAAGAGCCCTGGGCATGGATCCTGGGAGTTATCTGGATTTTCTAGATTTAAAAAAATCCAGAAATGGATTTGGAAATCCATTGAAATGGAAGCCCGGGCCCCCAGACCCCCCTCGCAGGCCGCCACGAGGAAGCGGAAGGCCGAACTGTTTGTAGCGAACGGGGCGTCACCGTCTCTCGGTATTAAGCCCTTCTGCCCCATCTTTCAGATCTGCTGAAAATCACCAACTTGAGAATCAAGTTCGTCAAGCTGCACACCTTGGGTGACAACCTCTTGGACTCCAGAATGGAGATTCGGGAAAAATACTATTACGCAATTTATGACATGGTAGTTCGAGGCAACTGTTTCTGTTACGGCCATGCTGGGGAGTGCGCCCCAGTGGACGACGCCACGGAAGATGTCGAAGGAATGGTAACCGCTCACTTTTTTCTCTTTTCCCTCAGAAGCCCAAAGCTCACCATCGGGTCTTCCCCTCCTTTCCATCCAGACTTTTCACCCTGGGTCAGTCCAAGTGTTTAACTTTTGGGAATGTAAACTCCTATCATGTGCAGTTTGGTGACAGTTCTTATCAGAACTGAGAATGATAATAATAATAATGATGGCATTTGTTAAGCGCTTACTATGTGCAAAGCGCTGGGGAGGTTACAAGGTGATCAGGTTGTCCCTTGGGGGGCTCACAGTCTTAACCCCCATTTTCCAGATGAGGGAACTGAGGCCCAGAGAAGTGAAGTGACTTGCCCAAAGTCACACAGCTGACAACTGGCAGAGCCCGAATTCGAACCCATGACCTCTGACGCCAAAGCCCAGGCTCTTCACACTGAGCCGTTGGCTGGAGAGAAGCAGCGTGGCTCAGTGGAAAGAGAGTCAGAGGTCGTGGGTTCTAATTTCGGCTCTGCCGCTTGTCAGCCGTGTGACTTTGGGCAAGTCACTTAACTTCTCTGTGCCTCAGTTCCTTCATCTGTAAAATGGAGATGAAGACTGTGAGCCCCATGTGGGACAACCTGATTACCTTGTATCCCCCCGCCAGCGCTTAGAACAGTGCTTGGCACATAGTAAGCACTTAACAAATGCCAGTATTATTATTATTATTGTTATTATTATTGTCATCATCAGAACCACCAGGACCAACTGAGGGTCATTTTGTGCTGAGCACCTAATCCACCGATTAATAATATTTTGTGAGGGCTTACGTAGAGAAGCAGTGTGGTTCGGTGGAAAGAGCCCGGGCTTGGGAGTCAGAGGTCGTGGGTTCTAATCTCGGCTCCGCCGCTTGTCAGCCGTGTGACTTTGGGCAAGTCACTTCACTTCTCCGTGCCTCAGTTCCCTCATCTGTAAAATGGAGATGAAGACCGTGAGCCCCATGTGGGACAACCTGATTACCTTGTATCCCCCCCAGTGCTTAGAACAGTGCTTGGCAAATGGTAAACGCTTAACAAGTACCAACATCATTATTACTATTATCATCAGACCCACCAGGACCAACTGAGGGTCAGTTTGTGCTGAGTACCTAATCCATCTATTAATAATATTTCTTGAGGGCTTGTGTGCAGAGCATTGTGCTAAACACTTGGCAGAATACAGTGCAGAGAAGTTGGTAGGCAATATCCCTGGCCTCAAGGAGTTTACTATCCAGTGGATGTTTCCCGAGTCCTAGGAGCCTACCGTTTATTCACCTGGAAGAAAGATGATCCGAACAGTTGAAAGCACCGGATTTTGAAGCGGGGGAAGGAAGTTGATTCGTGAAACGGGTTGCTACAAGCTACTGCCGAAGCAGACAGCTAAGTCAGCGGGGTTTAGCCATTTGCAGAAATTACATTAATGTCTGGATTCCATCCGTGCTGATTGAAACCCTCATGTGTTATCAGCTGCGGGTCGGAAAGCACAAAGCAGGCCGCCCGGGTGGTTCCTTGGCCAGCTTCCGCCAGGCGGGCAGCTTTCTGCCGATTCCCGCGTGCTCCAGCCTGCCCAGGCTCCCCCGGGTCCCGCCTGGCCCCTTCGGGAATCCCCCTTCCTGCCACTCGGTCTGTTTTCCAACTCTCCTTTCAGGTCCACGGACACTGCATGTGTAAGCACAATACCAAGGGCTTAAACTGTGAGCTCTGCCTGGACTTCCACCACGATCTGCCCTGGCGGCCCGCGGAAGGCCGCAACAGCAACGCCTGCAAGAGTGAGTGACGATTGCATGGCTGGCGTTCGTCAGAAACCGGTCCCGTGCACGCGGACGTTTCCACTAACCAATTCCGGTTGCGCGGACACTGTCCGGTCTGTGCTGGCTAACGTCTCCGCTTGCGAGGTCTGATGGCGCGGAGATCGTCCGCCGGGACTCGGTTCTGAGCCCACTAGCATTCGCGCAGGTGCCCCCAGGTTGGCCGGGTGGAACACGGACAAACCGGATGTGAATTCACGCTTCTCGGGTTTAGTCGGGGAATCCGCTAAATTGTTTTGAGGGTCGCCACTCCGAAATCCGTGTTGCGGGGAGAGGGGAAATGGCAGGGTTACCGGGCTGCAGCTCCTTTCTGGAGGCTCTTTCCGAACTCTCTCTGATTCCTCCTTTGCCCTCACCTTGCAGAGTGTAACTGCAACGAACACTCGGGCACGTGCCACTTTGATATGGCCGTATACGTGGCGACGGGTAACGTCAGCGGAGGAGTGTGCGACGACTGCCAACATAACACCATGGGTCGCAACTGTGAGCGGTGCAAGCCCTTTTACTACCAGCATCCGGAGAGGGATATCCGGGACCCCAACATCTGTGAACGTAAGGACGGGCAGGGGCGTTCAGCGGTTTCTCCAGGGCAGCCTCGCGGTAGGGGCTGCTGGGCCAGGTCTGCGCTGTTTCACGTGGCTTCCAGCTCCAACTGGGTGTAGCGTGGGTCTGGAGGAGAGGATGGTCAGGGTGCCCGGCCTGCTGGTGCCCAGGGATGGCCAGGAGAGGAGAGTTTATCAGCTCGTAAACTCCCTGTGGACAGGGAACATGTCTGTTATATTGCTGTGTTTGCTATCACTCCTGGTGAGGTGTAGCACAGAGGCCGTGGATTGCTCCACGTTAGCCACCTTTAATTCCACTCCCTCCCGGGAGGGCTCAGCGCACGACCACCGGTCCAGGCACGGAACGGCCCCTCCTGGGAGTGGCACAGATAGTCCAAAATAATGGAGAGGAAATGGGCCGAGCGGAGGGAGTGAACAGCCCGGGGAGGGTTTGGTCAGTGAAGCTTGGGAGACCTGCCGTTTTGGTCTCCTCAGAGTCGGACGAGGGAGAAAGCCGGGTCCACGGTTGACGTGAACGGAGCGAGTGTTTAGAAAGCCCCGGTGGAGAGGCCACAGGGGCGCAGCTCAATTTTGAGGTGATCCGAAATTGACGGCGTGCTCTCTGTCGAAACGTTGTGTTCCCTCGGTCGGACAGAGTGTAGCTGTGACCCGGCCGGCTCCCAGAACGAAGGGATTTGTGACGGCTACACCGACTTTGCCGCCGGCCTCATCGCCGGTCAGTGTCGGTGTAAGCTGTACGTTGAAGGAGAGCGCTGTGACGCTTGCAAAGAAGGCTTTTACGGCCTAAGCCCCGACGATCCAGTTGGCTGTCAGCGTAAGTACACCGTGTCGTCGTCCTCACCTCGGCCGGAGCGAAAGTCTGAGCGAATGACCCCAGGGCCGGGATCACCGGCTAGAGCAGCGGCTCACTGGGCTCAAAGAAGGAAGTCTAGAAGGGAAAGGGGCTCAGATTGGTCTTTTGTCAAATGGGAGCGGTCCCGCCGGATCCTTCCCGAGTCTCAGTGGCCGCCAGCCTGCTTCCTTCCTCTGTTGGCCTCAAGCTGGTCAGGGCTGTCGAGGGCAGCCTGGGAAATTCTAGGTCATCTTGTCCCATCGCTGTCCTTCCAGCAGTCTGGCCTCGTAACGTGCCACTGATATCCTTTCCCGTGGCTTTCCGATTTCCCGCAGGGGCGAGGCGTAGGTGCTTGGGAAAAGGAAGCTGTGGGGTTAGGGATTTTTTCAGTGGGTTTTTTTTTTTTATCCCCCTCCCACACCTGCAGCTCTAAATCACAAACCGTTTGCCTGTTTTTCTCTCTTGCCCCTGCGGTGATCATGATGCAGCGTGTTCCTGCAACCCCCTGGGAACGGTTCCCGGTGGGAATCCCTGTGACTCGGAGACAGGACACTGCTACTGCAAGCGTCTCGTACACGGACAGCTCTGTGACCAGTGCCTGGTGGGTAGCCGCGGCCCCCCTCACGGGGAGGTTTTCCCCACTGTGGGTCCGCCAGCTCCCGTTGTGTTGTCCACCCCTGAGCCCGTGCTGAGGGCCAAGCCAAACACTAGCACTCCTTCTCCCCGCTTTTCTCCCCGCCTCGGATCGATCCCTCTTGGCTGGGCCTCTTCTCTCTTCTCTTCTGTCAAAGTAGGCCCAGCCCTGGGACTACGGTAGCCCCATCTCCTAGCCGGGGGACGATCCGAGGCGGGTCCGTTCCTCTTGGCAACCTCACTACTCCCGTGGCGGTCCTTGGGGCGGTATGGCAGAGAGACGGGGCCCGGCCATCCATGCCCACCGGTCTCTTGTTTCCCTCCCGCAGCCCGAGCACTGGGGCTTGAGTAACGACCTAGATGGATGTCGAGCATGCGACTGTGACTTGGGAGGAGCGCTCGGCAACAAGTAAGTGCCACGTCGGACCTCCGCCCACCCGCTCTGGCCCCTGGCTGGGGGATTTGGCTGTCGCTCCGAAGGGTTTGTGTCCAGATCGCCCTGGATCTCTGGCATCAAATGCTTATCGGGACTTTCCTCCTGTCCTCCCTTCCTCTCGGCCTCGTGGCCCTGCGACAATTGAAGGCTGGGTCTCGAAGAATTGACAGGGCGGGTGAGTTGGGCGTACGTGTTTCCAAGAAGCACGTCAGAGCTTCCGGGAGGCTGTGTCTTGCCTGCACGTCTTCGTGAGATCGTGGCTGGAGGCCCGGGTAAGAAGCTGGCAAAGAACTGGGTGGAGAACTGCGGCCAACCTGATTAGCTCATCCTTACCCCAGTGCTTAGAACAGTGCTTGACACATAGGATGGCGTCGTGGGTTGTAGTGCATCAGAAGGTCATGGGTTCTAATCCCGACTCCACCGCTTGTCTGCTGTGTGGCCTTGGGCAAGCCACTTCGCTTCTCTGGGCCTCTGTTACCTCATCTGTAAAGTGGGGATTGAAACTGTGAGCCCCACAGGGGACAGGGACCGTGTCCCCAGCCTGATTTGCTTGTATCCACCCCAGTGCTTAGTACAGGGCTCGGCACAAAGTAAGCGCTTAACAAATACCGTCATCATCAACAGTGAGGAGGAATGTGGACCATCCCCTTTGCCCTCATCTCTAGAGAGTTTTAAATATGTAATTAATTGCCAGGATGGAGCCAGGTGCAGAGGCCCTTGCGGTCACGGGACAGGCGATAGGTGTCTCTGGAATGGGATTTCCTTGGGGTCTGGGCTGGGAGACCAGGGAGCTGGAGGGGCTTGAGGGGCTGACCCAAGGGCCAGGTCTGTCCACCGACTCCCAAAGGAGGAAAGACATCGGGAGAGGCCGACTCTACTCTGCTCCACCTAGTCTAAAACTAGTTCCCTCACCCTGGGGCTGGGGGAGACCTCTTCCTGTTTATATTAGCCACAAACTCTGTCGAGGACAAGAATACGATTTCCCTGGGGGAGAACCGGCCCCCGCTCGGAGGGATTTTTCCGGCACCGCAGCGCTTCCCCACTGGCTTACTTGGGAATGGAGAAGACAGAACATCAAGGCTAGCAGGGAGAATGTGGTTATGCAAGTGACTCCTGAGGGAATCACTGACAAAAATCAGTGATCTGAACTGTGATCCAAGCGGTTATCCAAACTCTGGCTAGGGTGGATCCCTGCCTGAGATCGCCAGCTCGCTTTTGCTTTCTCAGCTACGAGTCAGATCCGATCATCTCTCACGTCATGCCCAGTTGTTTCCAATGATCGGATTTCCTCTATCTTCGGCCCGCCGCTTTGCCCGCCCACTGGCCCTACACCTTCCCTGGGCTCCAAGTTCAAAGAGAAGCAGTGTGACGTAGTGGAAAGGGCTAACGGTCCTGAGAGTCAGAGGCCTTCGGTTCTAATAATAGTGATAATAATAATAATGATGGCATTTATTAAGCGCTTGCTATGTGCAAAGCACCGTTCTAAGCGCTGGAGAGGTTACAAGATGATCAGGTTGTCCCACGGGGGGCTCACAGTCTTCATCCCCATTTTCTAGAAGAGGGAACTGAGGCCCAGAGAAGTGAAGTGACGTGCCCAAAGTCACACAGCTGACAGTTGGCGGAGCCGGGATTCGAACCCATGACCTCTCACTCCAAAGCCCGGGCTCTTTCCGTTGAGCCACGCTGCTAATCCTAGCTCTGCCACTTGTCTGCTGTGTGACCTTGGGGAAGTCACTTTACTGTGCCTCGGTCACCTCATCTGTAAAATGGGGACTAAGACCGTGAGCCCCACATGGAACATGGACCGGGTCCAACCTGATTAACGTGTATCTCCCCCAGCACAGTACAGTGCCCGGCATGTAGTAAGCGCTTAACGATTACTATTAAAAAAAAAGCTGGCTGTGGAAAGGGGCTTGTCGTCTTGGAGCCTCTTTCTGACTTTCTCTGTTGGCTCCAGAGGTAGTGTATGGGCGAATCCCGTTGTCTTTTCCCAGGCGGATCACGTCATGGATGTTGGCTACTTGGGGGACTTCGGGTAGACTCACATCTGTTTGGAGAACGATTCGCACTTGGGCCCTTGTTGTCCGGGCGGCTGGAGGAACGGCTGGGAGTCTCTCCGGTTGGCGTCCTAGGCCAAAAGAGGCCTCTCTCCTAATTAGAACAAGCTTCCATGTCCTGGGAACCGGCTGAGCAATGTCAAGAATTCCTGTTCCTTGAAGGAAATAAGCCACCTGTGGGGACTGAGAGCAGGCGCCCAGCTGGAGGGGCGGCCAGGGCTCGGCTGAGGGGGTTTGAGATTCTCCTTCCCCTCCCGTTGTGTTGGAAACCCCCGGAGTCCTTCCATCGATAACAGAGGTGAAGGTGGGGCTGGGCCCTGCTTTCCCTCAGACCCTTTGGAGAAGCAGCGTGGCTCAGCGGAAAGAGCCCGGGCTTTGGAGTCAGAGGCCGTGGGTTCGAATCCCGGCTCCGCCCCTTGCCAGCTGGGTGACTTTGGGCAAGTCACTTCACTTCTCTGGGCCCCAGTGACCTCATCTGGAAAATGGGGTTGAAGACTGTGAGCCCCCCGAGGGACAACCTGATCACCCTGTATCCTCCTTAGAACAGAGCTTGGCACATAGTAAGCGCTTAACAAATGCCATCGTTATTATTATTATTATTAAAGAAGAGGGCGGACACAACTCCAGCCCCGGGCAGGCCGAGCTCAGCCGCGGTTGGGAATCATCTTGTTCTTGTTTCACTGGTTGCGCTGTTTGCATTTCCACCCCGAGGGCACATTTGGCTTCTCCCCAGCACAGATGGGCGGCACCCTATTCATTCATTCATTCAATCGTATTTGTTGAGCGCTTACTGTGTGCAGAGCACCGTACTAAGCGCTTGGGAAGTACAAGTTGGCAACATCTAGAGATGGTCCCTACGTGACAGCGGGCTCGCAGTCTAGAAGGGGGAGACAGACAACAAAACAAAACACGTGGACAGGTGTCAAGTTGTCAGAATAAATAGAAGTGAAGCTAGATGCAGCTCTCCCACAACCAGCCCTCCGCCCTCCAAGTCGCCCTACTCTCTTGCTTCCCCCTGTCTGAACGGCGAAGGGGGCGAGCACTGTCCGGGCAGGGGGGCGGCTCTCGAAAAGGACCAGCCGTCACGCGGGCAGCGGGGACTTTGATTTGGACGGGCAATTCCCGATCACTGTAGCCTTTGGCTCAGAGAAGCCGCCTTCCTCCGCCTGTCGTTTCAGCTGCTCGGCCCAGACGGGCCAGTGTCTGTGCAGGCCTCATATGATCGGACGCCAGTGTGACCACGTGGAGTCTGGCTTCTACTTCAGCATGCTGGACCATTACATCTACGAGGCGGAGGAAGCCCACTTGGGCCCGGTGAGTTCGGGAGGGGAACGGCCTCTGGGGCCCTGGGCTGAGAAGCGTTCATTCAGTTGCATTTATTGAGGGCTTACTGTGTGCAGAGCACTGTACTAAGCACTCGGGAGAGTACAAAGTAAGTTTGCCGAGCGGGAAAGAATAGTTGAGCGGAACAGGAGGACGCTGAACGGGGCAGGGACCCGAGTGAAATCGGAGAGTCGACGGACAGCACTTCTCTTGGATCGCTGGGCGATGCCCCTTTACCCGTCCCTGTGACCATCAGCCCGTCTCAGTGCTTGGGGGTGAGAGCCAGGGGAATCAGGGGTTCTTCATCCTCCCCGTGGGGTCTTCTGACAGACCTGTGGGGATTTTGAAGATAAGCTTTGCTTCTAGAAAGAAATGGTGTCTCTCCTTACTCTCCCTTCCCAGGCTTCTAGGGGCTGCCCCTAGTAGCCCAGGCCCCTGACCCAAATCCTGACCTTGACCCCTTCCAGGGAGTCAGTCTGGTGGAGCGGGAATACGTGCAGGAACGGATTCCATCCTGGACCGGCTCGGGGTTCGTCAGAGTCCCCGAAGGCGCCTACCTGGAGTTTTTCATCGACAACATTCCCTACTCCATGGAATACGACGTGCTCATCCGCTATGAGCCTCAGGTAAAGGCCCCGGGGCCTTAGTCGTCCGGCGGCCTCTCGGTGGGGTCGGGGCGGATCGGTGTCTTGAAGTGCAGTCGGCGACTCGTCGTGACCCGTGGGCTGACGGCCTCTCTCTGCTCAGTTGCCGGACCGCTGGGAGAAGGCCGTCATCACCGTCCAGCGAGCTGGAAAGATCCCTACCAGCAGCCGGTGCGGGAACACCGTTCCCGATGATGACAATCAAGTGGTGTCGCTCTCGCCGGGGTCCAGGTGGGTTTACCGGTTGCCCCCACAGACCCTGCTGGGGTCCTGGCCAGTGGCTCAGCCCCTTTCTCTTCTGGGGGCTCAGCCGGTGGTTTGGGCAGGGTCTTCGTCGTGGCCTCTGCCAGGGTCCGACCAGGGTCTCCCCCGGGGGCTCGGCCGCTTTCTCTGCCAGGGCCGGGGTCTCCATTGCAGGCTCGACCGCTTTCTCTTTCGAGGATTCGGCCCGGGTCTCCTCCGCCGGGCGCTCGGCCAGGGTGGGCACCGGGGGCTCGGCTGGTCTCTCCTCCGGGGCTCTTGCCCCAAGTTAAGAGGGCCCCGGAGCCCCCCAGAAAGCACGATGTCGACGACCGATAAAAGGGTTTCCCCCGAGAGGCTTCCACGTTCTAACGGGGGGCCTGGGTCCCATGTTGGGGTGCAGGTACGTGGTCCTCCCGCGGCCCGTGTGCTTTGAAAAGGGTCTGAATTACACCGTGCGGCTGGAACTGCCTCAGTACGCGTCGCTGGAGGGTGGCATCCAGAGCCCCTACACGCTCATTGACTCAGTAAGTGACCCGTCGCGCTCCGATACTGACACGGGTGAGAAACTCTGAGGGTACTTGAGGTTTCTCTTCTCTCACGGTAATAGCGACCATTACAGTGGTATCTGTTAAGTGCTTGCTTTGTGCCGAGCACTGTGCCAAGAGCTGGGGGGAGTCACAGTACAGTCAGATCGGATTCAGCCCATCCAAGTGGAGAAGTGGGTTCGTCTCTAGACGGGAAGCTTGGTGTGGGCAGGGGGTGTGTCTGTTTATTGTTCTGTTGAACTATCCGAAGAGCTTAATACAGTGCCTTGTTACACAGTAAGCGCTTAATACGATCGAGAAAGTGGAAGAACTACAGAGAACCTGGTATTTTTTTCGCTGGTTTCCATGTTAGATCAGCTTCCCATACCAGGGGACAGGATTTGGGGTTCTAGTCTCTGGCGCACATCGAAACGGGACATTATGTTGCCAACTTGTACTTCCCAAGCGCTTAGTACAGTGCCCTGCACACAGTAAGCGCTCGATAAATACGATTGAATGAATGAATGAATTCAGAAGGTCGAGAGACAAGGATGGCCCTGGGCCGCCCCTCGGGCCGGTCTGCTATAGAATGTGGCGGTCCTCGTTTTTCCGGAAATCCCTGGCATGTCATCAATATGTTCAAAGAAAAAAAGAATGGGTCTGTTGGTCGTTTAATGAAGCCAGCCTCTGTGTTGTCGTACTGAGGGAGCATTCTTTTCCAAACAAAGGACAGTGGGACCGCACATACGGCGAGGCCGGAATCTGGGAAATGACAGGTCCCGCAAAGTCGTAACTCCCGAAGTATGAAGTTCACGAGAAGCCGACAGTTGGGTTTCTTGGGCTCTCGGTTTTTTTGTACATTCGGTTTCGACGGTTTGTGGAAGTTAGAACCCCAAATCCTGTCCCCAGGGATGGGAAACCGATCTAACTTGTAAACCAACAAAAGACAAATACCAGGTTCTCTGTAGTTCTTCCACTTTTTCAATCGTATTTATTAAGTGCTTGCTGTGTACAAAGCACCGTACTAAGCTCTTTGGATAGTGGATAGAGCACGGGCCTGGCAATCGGACTGTCACGGGTTCTAACCTCGGCTCCGTCACTTGCCTTCTGGGTGACCTTGGGCGAGTCCCTTAGCTTTCCTGTGCCTCAGTTACCTCATCTGTAAAAAGTGGGGATTAACAGCGGCTCCGTCACTTGTCTTCTGGGTGACCTTGGGCGAGTCACTTAGCTTTCCTGTGCCTCCGTTACCTCATCTGTAAAAAATGGGGATTAACAGTGTGTGCCCGATGAGGGACAGGGACTGTGTCCAATCTGATTAGCTTGTATCTACCCCAGTGCTTAGAACAGTGCTTGGCACATAGTAAGCGCTTGACAAGTGCCACTATTATTGTTAATAATAATTATTAGGGATTTAATTAGCTCTGACTCCAGCACGGATCCCTGCTGGACGTGGATGGACTACATTTTCCTGTAGTTCCGGATCTGGACTTCCAGCATCATCAATCATCAATCGTATTTATTGAGCGCTTACTCTGTGCAGAGCACTGTACTAAGCACTTGGGAAGTACAAATTGGCAACATCTAGAGACAGTCCCTACCCAACAGTGGGCTCACAGTCTAAAAGGGGGAGACAGAGAACAGAACCAAACATACTAACAAAATAAAATAAATAGAATAGATATGTACAAGTAAAATAAATAAATAAATAGAGTAATAAATATGTACAAACATATATACATATATACAGCAGATTGATTCGGTCTCCAGCAGATTGATTCGGTCTCCCCTGCATTCTCCATCTCCCGATGGGACACCCCAGTAAGTGCTCACAGCCCCACGGCAGCCACCCCACCGATTCCACCCCTCTGGGAATCGGGAAGGATCCCGGCTCGCGTCCCAGCGTCCCAGTGAGGATCCACCGGGAAACAGTGACTGCAGGGGACACCGTTCTGCCGCTACGGTTTATCCGGCCCCTCGACTATAAAACGTCTACGGAGACTGTCTGGAAGGAACAGGGGTGGAGTCTCAGTGAGCCAGAATTGTAGAAATCCTAGTCCCGAAGGCTCCGAGGACCAGGATGTGCCGGCCAACCTGCTGCTTCCGAGCGGGGCGGACGCTGCCCTCGCCCTCTTGGTCTCTGGGAGATGATGTAAAAAACATCCGGGCAGCTTTGGAGCCGGTGACCCTTCAGTGGGGGCCGGGGGAGAGAGCAGGTATTGAATCCCCACCTCGGGGATGAGGAAATTGAGGCCCAGAGAAGTTAAATTTCTCCCCAGCAGGCACGTGGCAGAGGCAGGATTAGAACCCAGGTCTCCTGATTACGCCACACTGCTTCCTTGGACTGGTGAATGTGGAAAAGGAGAAGCCCGGTAACGTGCTTTCACATTCTCCTTTACAGCTTGTGCTGATGCCCTACTGTAAATCGCTGGATATTTTCACCGTTGGAGGCTCAGGTGATGGAGCGGTAACCAACAGTGCCTGGGAAACCTTCCAAAGATACCGATGTTTGGAGAACAGCAGGAGCGTTGTGAAGACCCCTATGACGGACGTGTGCCGGAACATTATTTTTAGCATTTCCGCGCTCCTGCACCAGGCAGGTTTGGGTAAGTACAACTCAGCGCGTTTGCTCTCTTGGCCGACAAACAGTCGGTGGATGAGAGAAGGGTAGCCGTTCGTGGCCCTGTGGCTAGTTCTTTCTCTAAAGAGAAGCGGCGTGGCTCAGTGGAAAGACCCGAGGCTTGGGAGTCAGAGGTCGTGGGTTCGAATCCCGGCTCCGCCACGTGTCAGCTGTGTGACTTGGGGCAAGTCACTTCACTTCTCTGGGCCTCAGTTACCTCATCTGTAAAATGGGGATGAAGACTGTGAGACCCTGTGGGACAACCTGATCACCTTGTATCCTCCCCAGGGCTTAGAACAGTGCTTTGCACCTAGTAAGCACTTAACAAATGCCATTATTATTAGTAGTAGTAGTAGTAGCAGTAGTAGTAGTAGTAGTAGTAGTAGTAGTAGTAGTATCCAGAATTCTAAATTCCCTGGCTTTTGAGCAAAGAGAATCATTGAGAGTCTTTCCAGGGAAAATGAATGGGCGCAAAAGGAAATCTTGGGAAAGATTTGGGAGAGGGGGGTATGAAGCGGGAAAATCAGGGCGACCGCACAGGTGAGACCAGAGGCCCGGAAGTCAAAAAATGGTATTCCGAACCCTGACTCAGAGCGCTGGGGTTTAATGGGGGCTTTTCCCACTCTCCGGATAAAAATAATAATGGGATTTATTCAGCACTTACTATGTGCAAAGCACTGGTCTGAGCGCGGATGCTACAGGGGAAGAGGGAACAGGAGAAAGGGGAGCAAGGGTGCTTCCTCTGACCGTCCTGTCCGTCTTTTTGCCTTTCAGCTTGCCAGTGTGACCCACAAGGGTCTCTGAGTTCCGTCTGTGACCCCAACGGAGGGCAGTGCCAATGCCGGCCCAACGTAGTTGGCCGAACCTGCGACCGGTGTGCCCCTGGCACTTTTGGCTTTGGCCCGAACGGATGCAGACGTAAGTCCGTCAGTTGCGGGGATAAAAACCCACCCTTCAGTCTCCCACCGTCCGATCCACGCTCCTGAGGAATTAATATCCACCCCTTTATTGTGCCAGAAAGGCTGTCGGAAAGAGAATGAATCTTACCTCTGTCACTGGCATTGCTGTGTGACCTGGGGTCCACGGGACTCGGTATCTCCACCTGTAAATCAAGGATAATTATCCTTGCCTCTCAGAAATAAGTGATGTGCAACATTTGGAAAACGGCGCTGAACAAATTCCGGAGGTTGTTCATTTCGTAAAGACGCGTTTCTCCCCAATTGCTTTCTCCAAACCGAGACCCAGCCACGCTGTGCCGTTTCTTGCCCTAGTTTTGGGTGGGGCGGGGGGCCGGAAGGGAAGAGAGGCGACTTCACCCCGCGTTTCCTTGTGTTTTTTTTAGCTTGTGAATGCCACGGGCAAGGGGCCGTCAATGCGTTCTGTGACCCCGTCACCGGCCAGTGCCCTTGCTTCCATGGCATCTACGGGCGCCAGTGCGACCGCTGTCTGCCCGGCTTCTGGGGGTTCCCGAGCTGCCAGCCCTGTCAGTGTAACGGGCACGCCGACGACTGCGACCCCGCCTCGGGCGAGTGCCTGGGCTGCCTGGACTATACCACCGGACACAACTGCGATCGGTGCGTTGGGACCCAGGTTGGGCGCAGCTGTCCTCCTAGGGCGGCCTGCATCCGACCGCCCTCACGTCACGTCATCATGGGAGGGATGATCGCTGGGCAGGGGGGGATCAAGTGTCCATTTTCTAGCTGTCCTGCCCCACTCCCCCACCTAAGGAGGGGAGGAAATGTTTCAGCGAAGCCTCGCGGTGGGGCGAACTGAGTGGAATGAGGCTGAGAAGGGGAGGTTTTTTTCTTGACTGGTTTTTAAGACCCCCCAAATGCACTAGGCATCGGATGGAAGGGTCTCCCCTCCCTGGGAACTTACACAGCCCGACAGCGGCTCTGGGCCACAGTGTCCCTTTGGGCAACGGGACGCCTGACTCATTGCCTTCAGCCTTTGGGCCTATCCTTGCCTGAGTGGCCTCGATTTTACATTTGGCCACGGCTCCTGTAGGCTTATCCAGGTTGGGGCCCCGTAAGCCTGGAGTCCCAGAAACTCCATCCTCTTCCCAAAGGAACATGTATCCTATGAAAGAAGGCCATCTGAACGTGGGGCCCTCCATCCCTCCGGCAACTGCCCCGAGGGCCTCTTAATAATAATGATAACAGTGATAATAATCTGGTATTTAACATGCTTCCTATGTGCCAAACGCTGCTAAGCACTGGGGTAATTACAGGGTGGTAAGCTCTGACACAATCCCCGTCCCACCTGGGGCTCATAGTGTCAGGAGGAGGAAGGATATTACAGGCTCCTAGAATCCGAAGTCATTATAAAGACTCAAAATCTCTTTTCTTCCTTCATCTTGAATCTGCCACCGTCGTAAGGCCGTAAACTACCATGAAAAATCCCAGACAGCCTCACTGGGTGATGGTGATCCTGAAAAGCTTTCAGAAGGGATCAGACTGCCCCTGGGAGTTGGAAGTGGTCTTTAATGTGATTGACCTCCGAGTGACGGGGGTTATGAAGATAGGCAGGAGATTAAACCGCCCGTTCAGAGATAAAGATTAGCGATTCCAATTGGGAATAGGAGACCAGCTCCTCTTCCACCTCTTCCCACAGGCTGGGCCTGCCGACCAGCCCGGTTTCCGGAGCCCCCTCAGACCCTGCTTGGCTCTGAAACGAGCTCCAGGCTGGGATGGGGGAAGAGGAGGAATTCTTCTCACCTCAGGGCTGAACTTTGGGGAATCTGTCTGTCCCACGATGGTGGGGGGTAAAAGGAGACATCAGTCCTGGTACCTCGGCTCGAGTCCAACCCCCAAACCTTCCGGGAGAGCGGCGGTTCTTTCATCAGCTTGAGGCAGGGGGGGCCCAGACCGAGTCTTCAGAAGGATATAGAGAGCCGCAGGGAGAGTGGGAAAGTCCTTGAGAGTCTTCTGAACCGTGACAGAATTGGCAGGGAGTTTGGAGGGTGGGGGAGGTGGTTTAGTGGCAGAGAGAGAGAGTGTGTGTGTCTTTCAGCAAGTAGTTGTGTGTTGTGGTGCTGGCTGAGGAGTGGGGTTTCGCTCCCTCCAGGGTGGAAAACAAGAGAAAAAGTGCATTTTAATAATGATGGCATTTACTAAGCGCTTACTATGTGCAAAGCACTGTTCTAAGGGCTGGGGAGTTTACAAGGTGATCAGTTGTCCCGCGTGGGGCTCACGGTCTTCCTCCCCATTTTCCAGATTCATTCATTCAATCGTATTTATTGAGCGCTTACTGTGTGCAGAGCACTGTACTAAGGGCTTGGCAACATATAGGGACGGTTCCTCCCCAACAGCGGGCTCACAGTCTAGAAGATGAGGCCACTGAGGCCCAGAGAAGCTAAGTGTCTTGCCCCAAATCCCACAGCTGGCAAGTGGCAGAGCCGGGATTTGAACCTCCGACTCCAAAGCCTGGGCTCTTTCCACTGAGCCATGCTGCTTCTGAGCATTTACCCTAGAGATTGCTTCCCTTGGTAGGTAGCGTTTTAGCAGGGGCGGGGGGAAATTGGGGCAGGGAGGTGAAAAGGAGAGGGGTGAGGAGAAAAGAAGCAGCGCGGCCTTGTGAGTAGGGCACAGGATTGTGAGTCAGGAGACCTGGGATCTAATCCCAGCTTTGTCGTTTGCTTGCTGTGTGACCAGGGTCGAGTTACTTAACTGTACTATGGTTCAATTTCCTCAAATGTTAGATGGGGATTAAGTACCTCTGTGGTCTTCCTCTTACCCTGTGAGCCCCATGTGTGACGGAGTAATGTCTGAACTAATTGTAATACATCTGCAGTTAGCTCAGAGCTTGGCACCAAGTAAACACTGAACAAATGCCCCAATTTTTTGTTATTAATATTAGGAGGAAGAGAGTGGGGAGAAGTCTGACCCTGGGCGGAGGTTCATTCATTCAGTCGTATTCATTGAGCACTTACTGCGTGCAGAGCGCCGTACTAAGCGCTTGAGGTTGCCACAGTGATGAAGTGGGCTGCTACAGGGCCCAGGATGGGCAGGGGGCAAGGGGGCTTGAGGATGGGAGAGCAGAATCGTGAACTCCCGAGCGCGGGGTGGTTTCTTAGGCCCGTCTCCTCGTCTGGATTGCTGGAGGAGGGCGCGAGGGCTGGACTGCTACACGTTTGACCTAATGGCTGCAGGGAAGCTCTCGACAAACCCTTAGCGAGAGAGCGTTCGAGGGTATCGGTCAAAGAGCAGGATGAGCTGCTCCTCCCGGGTCTCCCTTCCACACATTTTGGGGGCTCCCCGTGGTGCCACTGTCCATTTCCCTCTCCCCGTTGGTCCACCCTCCTCCTCTTCTGGGATCGTCGGGTCTAACCGTCTCGTGACCGATGCTAGGTGTCTGTCGGGTTACTACGGAGACCCCGTCATCGGCTCGGGGGGTCACTGCCGGCCGTGCCCGTGCCCGGACGGCCCCGAGAGCGGGCGGCAGTTCTCCAGCGGCTGCTACCAAGATCCCGTGAGCTTGCAGCTCGTGTGCGTCTGCAATCCCGGTTACATAGGTGAGCCGCGCGGCCGGGGGGCCCGCCTCGCGGGGCAGCGGGGCAGGGAGAGTAAAGCGTGAGGGGCCCAAAGGTCTCGCCGGAAAAGAAAGGCCGGACGAGCGAGCGGCTCCCGTTCTGAGGCGACTCTTCCGGGGGCCGGCGGGTTGGCCCTCGATTCCGCCGACAGGAGCCAGGTGTGACGAATGCGCCTCCGGCTTCTTCGGCAACCCGGGAGACGTCCGCGGCCGGTGCCAGGAATGCCGCTGCAACTCCAACGTCGACACGGCCGACCCAGGGGCCTGCGATCGGCAGACGGGACGCTGTCTGAAGTGCCTGTTCCACACTGAGGGCGAGAGTTGCCACCTCTGCAAATTCGGATACTACGGAGATGCCCTCCAGCAGGACTGTAGAAGTAAGAGCCCCAGGGGTTCCTTGGCGGCCTTCTCCCCCCCCCGCCCCATCATCATCATCATCATCAATCGTATTTATTGAGCGCTTACTATGTGCAGAGCACTGTACTAAGCGCTTGGGAAGTACAAATTGGCAACATATAGAGACAGTCCCTACCCAACAGTGGGCTCACAGTCTAAAAGTCCCACTAGAGGAGCAGCGTGGCTCAGCGGAAAGAGCCCGGGCTTTGGAGTCAGAGGTCATGGGTTCAAATCCCGGCTCTGCCACTTGTCAGCTGGGTGACTTCACTTCTCTGGGCCTCAGTGACCTCATCTGGAAAATGGGGATGACGACTGCGAGCCCCACGGGGGACCGCCTGATCACCCCAGTGCTTAGAACAGTGCCTTGCACACAGTAAGCGCTTAACAAATACCATCACTATTATCAACCCACCCCACCCCTTGGTCCCTGTGCCAACTGACCGATTAGGGCCGGCCTTCATCTGTCCGGCTCCTGTGAGGCCGAAGCGGTTTTCCGAACGGCGGGAGATCAGGCCTTTTGTGAGATCCTTTTCTCTTCCTCTGAGAATTCGGTGTTTTCTTCTTCTCCTCGCAAAATAAGAGGGAGTCATTTCCTGTCGGCGCTGCTGATAAGGCCCCGGGACTCAGGCCCCAGGGTTTGGTTTCCACAAACATCACTGCTGCCTCCCTGGAGCTCTGGGGAAGGGTGTAGACGGGAACTTGCCGGAGTGAGGCTTCTCTAAGCCGCCCCTTCCTTGACCCCATTTCCCTTAACCCGCTCCCTTCGGGGCTTCCCGCCGGGCCCCTCTTTTCCCAGGGCTGCTGGCCAGAGGCCCGGAGAATTGACCTCTTTTTAGTTGAACTCTATTTTTTTCCCCTAAATGGGATGTCAAGTCTGGGACCGCCTATAGCCTTAATGACGTTTTGGGCTTTTTAATCGTTCCGCAAGAACTTCTGAGCTGCTGGAGACAGCGAGGCTCCCCACTGGACCCCTGGGGAACCTAGCCCTTTAGGGAAGTCGACACCCAGTGTTGGCGGTGTCCGAGGCCGAGGTATTTTATAGTATTTGTTAGGCGCTTACTATGTATCAGCCACTGTTCTAAGCGCTGGGGAGAGGGAACTGAGCCCACGGCTCCATCTTAGTTCCCCAGTACCATTCGTTCAATCATTCAATAGTATTTATTGAGCGCTTAACCAGTAACGCTGCCTCTCTTCCTGGCCCCTGAGGTCTCGATTCCTTCACTTGGCGCTTTCACAAAACCGTCCCCCTCAGCCTCACCTATTAATAATAACGATGGCATTTGTTACGCGCTTACTATGCGCCAAGCACTGTTCTAAACGCTGAGCCCAGTCCCCCCCAGCCCTGTCTTCCCCTCCCACCCCCGCCCAGCATTTGGGAAGCAGTGTGGCGTAATGGATAGAGCACGGGAGTCAGAAGGTCACGGGCTCTAATCCGTCATGGGCTCTAATCCTGGCTCGGCCGTTTGTCTACTGTGTGACTTTAGGCAAATCGCCTCACTTCTCTGGGCCTCGGTTACCTCATCTACAAAATGGGGAATAAGATCGGGAGCCCTATGCGGGACTTGTTTTGTTTTGCCGCCTGTCTCCCCCTTCTAATAATAATAATAATAGCATTTATTAAGCACTTACTATGTGCAAAGCACTGTTCTAAGCGCTGGGGAGGTTACAAGGTGATGAGGTTGTCCCACGGGGGGCTCACAGTCTTAATCCCCATTTTACAGCTGAGGGAACTGAGGCCCAGAGAAGTGAAGCGACTCGCCCAAAGTCACACAGCTGACAGGTGGCGGAGCCGGGATTTGAACCCATGACCTCTGACTCCAAAGCCCGGGCTCTTTCCACTGAGCCACGCTGTAAGCCCGATGTTGGGTAGGGACCGTCTCTATCTGTTGCCGAATTGTACTTTCCAAGCGCTTAGTCCAGTGCTCTGCACACAGTAACTGCTCGATGAATGAATGACAGGGACTGTGTCCAACCCTATTTATTGGTACCCACCTCAGCGCTTAGTACATCGCCTGGCACTTTGTAAGTGCCTAGCAAATACCGCAGTTGTTATTCTTATTTGGGTCCCCTTTCCTGGGGCCTGGCGAGGTCCAGGCCCACGGGTTTCCGGATGGGGCCGAAGGCGGCCTCAGTGGTTTGGTGGTCGCTTTGCTTAGAGTTTCTGGGGAGTGGGAGCCCACCTGTGCCTCTCCCGTTGCAGAGTGTGTGTGCAACTCCCTGGGGACCGCCCAGGAGCACTGCGAAGGAGAGGACTGTCAGTGTGACGCCCAAACTGGCCAGTGCCCGTGTCTTCCCAACGTGACGGGCCAGAACTGTGACCAGTGCTCCCCAAACACCTGGAACCTGGCCAACGGCACGGGCTGTGAGCTCTGCGCCTGTGACCCTGCCCATTCCTTCAGCCCGTCCTGCAACCAGGTAAGAGGCCGGCGTTCCCGGGTAGCCGGTGGCTTCTGCTGACTTGGGGAGAGCAGCCGGGGCGGAGGGTGTCCTGAGTAGGCCCACCCTCCGGAGCTGTCGCTTTTGTGCAGAAGAGGATCTTGTTTCACTGACCTTCTTGTAACGCGTGCACACCGAGATGGTCAGGCTCCGAGCTGGGATTTGGGAGAAGGAGGACCCGCGGGAGCAGTGGAGACACCCCAGAGAGGCCCTGGGAAGCCGGCTGCAGAAGGAGGCTTTGGCCTGAGCTCGCAGCTTCTCATCTTGAGCATTTCGGTCCTGCTTTCCAAGGCGGCCCGACGCGGGCCTTCTCCGCCGGCCTTGGCGGCTGTTGTTCCTCGGGGCGAGGCCCGCGCCTCGTGGCCATGGCTGCGTGGCCTGCCCAGGCCAGTGTTCGACCCCCTGGCATCCCCCTCTTCTCGACTCCGGGTGTCCCAGGCTTCCGGTTCACGGATCCCGTTCTGTCTTTCCCACACAGAGGGCGGGAGAGGCCCGTCTGATCCCAGTGCCCGTGGTAGAGTTGACTCAGGCCGGGGCCCTGGTGGGGATCAGTTCCTGGGGTCTCTCCCGTCTTCCCCGGGAGGCCGAAGAGACCCGGCTTGGAGACCCATCTCTTGGAGGGGCCCTGGCCCAGGAGGGGTTGGGCCGGGGTTGGCCGTAGACCCGGTGGGGCTGAACCTGTGCCCGCTTTGGTCACGCAGTTCACAGGGCAGTGCCAGTGTGCGCCAGGGTTCGGAGGGCGGACGTGCAGCGAGTGCCAAGAGCTGTTCTGGGGAGACCCGAACGTGGAGTGCCGAGGTAAGTCCGCTTCCCCGCCGGGTAGGGAGGACCCAGTCATTCATTCAGTCGTATTTATTGAGCGCTTACTGTGTGCAGAGCACTGTACTAAGCCCTTGGGAAGTACAAGTCGGCAACATATAGAGATGGTCCCTCCCCGACACCGGGCTCACAGTCTAGAAGGGTCAAGAGTAATTACTTTCTTTAAGGACAGAGACTTGGATGCTTCAGGACAAATTCCCTGAGAGAGCAATAAGGTCTGCATCTAAGACCGTTCTACAGGGCCACGTAACAATAATGATAATAATAATAACCCAGAGTCGGAGCGGTGAAATGGAGCGTCTGCCGAGGGCAGAGCCCTGCACTTCGGGAAGCTTTGGGGAAGCCACAGGGCCCAAACCAGGAGCCAGCCCTCTGGGAGCCAATGGTCTAGCGCGGTGGACCGGCGGTCAAAAATACGTTACAAAGAGCGAGAGCCCGACGGGAACACGTTGGAATCTGGCCAGAGAGCGGACTGTCTTGTGGTTTGTAAAGCCTCGTTAACCCTAGAAATCTCAGTAAACATCGAGGTGCGGCCAGATTAAAACATGGAGCGCCCACCCGGTGGGTTGGACTTTCCTGGAGATTTGAGGAAGTTCAGAGTCTTGACATGACAAATGCCCCCCGGCAGCAGGCTGGCCCAGTGGAAAGAGCAGGAGCCTGAGATTCAGAGGACCCGGATTCCAATCCCAGCTCTACAGTTTGCCTGTTGTGTAACTTTGGGCAAGTCACTTACCATCTCTGTGCCTTGGTTTTGCCAACTGTAAAATGGAGATTCAACCCCCGTTTTCCGTCTCTCTTAGACTATCAGCTCCATTTGGGGTAGGAGCCGTGTCCGATCTGCTTAACTGGTATCGGCGCTTAGAACGCTTAGTACTTGGCAAATAGTAAGGGCTGAACAAATACCGCAGTCATTATCATTATTAGTCCCTGTCCGCAGAGAGCTTACACTCTAAGTGGGGCGGCAAACGTCAAAATATTTACGCAGTGGTCAGCGATAGAGTGGACATAGAAACTTAGTGCCAAAGAGGGTGTGAATAAGTTCGGGACGGGCAACGGGATGATAGGGCCCAGGGGGCTGAGAAATGTAATCGAACAAAGTTGATCGAAGGAGGTGGGATTTTAGGAGGGCTTTGAATGTGGACAGAGCTGCAGGCTGTCTGATGTGGGGAGGGAGGGAGTCCGGGGAACGGAGGTGGGAGAGTTGAGAGCCAGGTATGCCTCGATAACTGGATTGGGAAGAACAAAGGGAATTAGGGAATACCAGTTGAAGAGTGCAAGTAGAAGAGGTAGGGTCAGACCGGGAAGAGTCCTGAAGCCGACCGTGAGGAGTTTCTGTTTGGCATGAAGAGACAGAGGGAGACAATATTATTATGCTGGTTGCCTAGTAAGCGACCTTCTCTATCCCAGTATGGTGGTTGAGGGGCTGCCGGGTACCACACAAAGTACAGGCCTCCCGGAAGAGGTCTAGAGGAAATCCATGGATTAATTAATGATATTTATTAAGAGCTTACTATATGCTGAGCAGTGTACTCAGCGCACTTGTTTCCTGCACCCAAGGAGCTTACAGTCTAGAGGACAACCCTGCCCCTGCTTCTGCACTATGGGAGATTAAGAGTCCAGTAGAGGAGACAACGTAAAAATCAAACAACTGAGCCATAGAAACCCTGGAAAGGAGGAAAGGGCCTGTGATTCCAGAAGTTCTGACCTTTGGCCTTGTGTGGGAAAGCACAAGAGCCTGCTGTTCCCAGCTGTTGTCAACCCTGAGGTTGTTGGATGAATCCCTGGAATCACTTGTGAAACCCTCTGCAGATTAAACCCTCTGGAGATTGAGAGTCGAGTAGGGGAGACAACATAAAAATCCAAACAACTGAGCCATAGAAACAAGACACATTGCCCAATGAAAAGGGAGGGACATTTGGTTTCCAGTGGAATTTGTCTGGGAAGGATCTGTGGCAGAGGTTCACTTCAAGTAGGGTGCTTATACCAGGACCGAAGTGCTGCCGTTGCTCCAGCCGCAAACTAAACCAAAGTTAAACAAAAGTCACGGCACTCTGGGGAGATCGGGGCGTCAGCCGAGGGTTGGAAGAGCCTGGTCACTAGACAGCTGGTCCTCACTTTTGCTAGGCCATTCAGAAGACGGTGATGTGTTTCTCCTAATAGTCCTAGCTTTGTCCAAAGAACACTGTAATGTTCAGAGAAATGGCCTTTTACGTTTGTCGTCTGTGCGTGGAAATCCCCAGCACGTTCCCATTTTTAAAGATGATCCGGTGTCCCGTGGAAGCCTGGGCAATGTTTGTGCCCACAGAGAGATGTGTCTCCATCCCCCCCATCTTACCTCCTTCCCTTCCCCACAGCACCTGTATATATGTATATATGTTTGTACATATTTATTACTCTATTTTACTTGTACATATCTATTCTATTTATTTTATTTTGTTAGTATGTTTGGTTTTGTTCTCTGTCTCCCCCTTTTAGACTGTGAGCCCACTGTTGGGTAGGGACTGTCTCTATATGTTGCCAATTTGTACTTCCCAAGCGCTTAGTACAGTGCTCTGCACATAGTAAGCGCTCAGTAAATACGATTGATGATGATGGAGGCTGGCTTCAGACCTCCAGGCGAAGCCTGGGAGTGGTGGCCCCGTGGCTTCTTTCAGAAATGGCAACTGTGCTCCGGTCGACGGCTAGGGCAGCTGCTTTGCCCAGTATTGCCTGTGTTTCGTTGCGTTACGTTGCGTTTAGCTCAGTGGTCACGCAGTGATGTTAAATGAAACGTGTCACGCAGTTGCGTTGTATGGAACCAGGGGCGATGCCCGAAGCGGGCCCGGAGGGAATGAGGCCTCTGGAACTGGGCTTTCAGTAAAGATGGGAGAATCCAGCTCTCCCTCAGCCGCCATGACCTCTGGAGCTGGACTGCGTCTGTCTGTCCGTTGGTCCGTGGCGTGGGAGTGGATTGGAGAAGCCGGCTGGCAGTCAGCCCCTCGGGGAAAGTACCTTGTTAAACCCAAATGAATCACAACTCATTGCCTAATCTTTCATCCAGTGCCATTTTTCTCTGCCTGCCAGAGGCCTTTTCAAAAAATCCCCAGGAATCTTCAAGCAGGAGGGTACGCATGTCTGGGGAGCCTCGAGCTCTGATGCTCCTGTCTTATGAATGAGCTGAAAGATGTATTCCAGATCCAGGAATCTTCCCTGGGTCACTGGTTCATTTTCTTCAGGAGGAATCTGAGATTACACCAGGCCTTTGATCTTTCCCAGAAGACAGTCTTCCCTATCTGGGTTAAAACCTTAAAAGGAAACGGGGCGGATTCCAGCTCAGTGAGTCTTTCGGTCTTTCCCGTGGCCTACCAGGAGGAGAGTCAGGATGTAGAGACCGAGATCCTGCATGACCCTTCCTGCTAAGCAGGCCCATTCATTAAAAGCAGGAAGACCTCAAAGGAGTCAGGACCAGAACCAACTTGCCTCTGCTGTGTTGAAAACTGCTCCTTGGCCAGAAGGGTTTGTAATGAGCGGTTACTTCAACGCTGAGCGGACGTCCCCGGGGAGTATTGCACAAGAATGGGAACGTCATCGC
Source organism: Tachyglossus aculeatus (assembly GCF_015852505.1). Taxonomy (NCBI): domain Eukaryota; kingdom Metazoa; phylum Chordata; class Mammalia; order Monotremata; family Tachyglossidae; genus Tachyglossus; species Tachyglossus aculeatus. The sequence continues at coordinate 1,237,817 of NW_024044828.1, forward strand.
TATTTTTCCTTCCTCTGTCCCTTCGGCAGATCCAATTTTTCCCAATACCGATCGCCCTTAACTCATTTGCTTGCACGCCAAAGAGCCTTCGACGTCCGGAACTGGAGCCAGTCGGGCCTCTGGTTTAGATGCCTTTAGGCTGGTTTTTTTAGATAGTATTTAAGCGCTTACCATTTGTCAAGCACCGTTTTAAACGCTGGGGTAGATATAAGCTAATCAGGCCAGATAGAGTCCTTGTCTTAGATGGGACTCGCAGTCTAAGTAGGAGGGAGAACAAGTACTGAATCCCCATTGTACGGTGGAGGAAATTGAGGCAAAGATAAAAGAAATGACTTGCCCGAGGTCACACAGCAGACAAGCGGCAGAGCCAGGATTAGAACCCAGGTCCCCTCACTCCCAGGCCCGTGCTCTCTCCACTAGTCCATGCTGCTTCCAGAAGGCTCAGGCCATGACTTGCCCCAAATAATAATAATAATAATAATAGCATTTATTAAGCGCTTACTATGTGCAAAGCACTGTTCTAAGCGCTGGGGAGGTTACAGGGTGATCAGGTTGCCCCACCGGGGGCTCACGGTCTTAAGCCCCATTTTACAGATGAGGTCACTGAGGCCCAGAGAAGCGAAGTGACTTTCCCAGAGTCACCCAGCTGACGACAAGTTTCAGAGCCGGGATTTGAACCCACGACCTCTGACTTCAAAGCCCAGGCTCTTTCCACTGAGCCACGCTGCTTCTCTGGGCCCTAAAGCCTGACCCTCGGCTGATTCCAGAGGTCCTGACCTTTGGCCTTTTGTGGGAAAGCACAAGAGCCTGCTGTTCCCAGCTGTTGTCAATCATGAGGTGGTCGGAGGACTCTGTGACAGGAATCCCTGGGATCCCTTTCGAAACCCTCTGCAGTAAATTCGCCGGCGTCCTCGGCGTCCCCATCAGGGGACCAACCTGAGTGGGTCGGGTCCTGGCCCGCTCGGAGATGCTCCGAGCCTCCCAGTGCCAGAAAGGTTGGCGGCCCGCAAGGGCACGCTGGATCCCACCAGCCCAGCCCGTGCCCCGCTTCCCGCATCTCCCCGTCACCCCCGGGGCCTGGGTGACCGGTTCTGATCTGCTACTCGCCTGCCAAGTGACCTTAGGCGAGTCACTTCGCTTCCCTGAGCCTCGGGTCCCGCATCTGTAAAATGGAGATTGAAACTGTGAGCCCCACGTGGGCCGGGGACCGCAGCCAACCCGATTTGCTTCAGTCGTATTTACTGGGCGCTTACTGTGTGCAGAGCACCGGACTAAGCGCTTGGAAAGTACAATTCGGCAACAGATAGAGTCCCTACCCAACAACGGGCTCACAGTCTAGAAGCGGGAGACAGACAGCAAAACAGAACAAGTAGGCGAATCCACCCCAGTGCTTAATACAGTGCCTGACCCACAGTAAGCGCTTAACAAATACCACGATAATTATTGTTATGCCTGCCAGCACAGCGGTGTTTCCCAGGCTCAGCTGGAACCCACAGACGCCGGTGACCAGGTTTGTCTTGGGCCACGGGGCCGACCGATAAGCCCCCCGCGGACTCTCCGTTCCCAGTTTGGTTCTCTGCCGCGACCTCTCCGGCTGGGCCCGTGACAGGGAACGGGCTGGGAGAAGGAGAACCAGGGCAGTCGCTGCTGGCGTTCTGAGGAGGACGGGGTCAGAGACGATCGAGTGGTCAAGGAGGATTAGGAGAGAGTGGAGCCTGTTGGACGGGGCTCTGATGGGTGACGTTGGAGAGACCGTGGCCTTGGTGGAGGCGAGGGGCTGAAAACCAGATTGTAAGCAGATCAAGAAAAGAAGGGAAAGCAGTAGATGAAGCTCCCTCTTTCAGGGAGTCTGGACAGGAGATGGGATGGTAGCCGGAGGGGACTGTGGGACCCAGAGACGAATTTTTTAGGCTAAGGGAGGCCCGAGCGTGTTTGAAGGCAGGGAGGAGGGGAGCCGTGTGAGTGAAAAGTTAAAGCAATAGAGAGTGACTGATTTCAAGAAATGAGAGGAGACCGGGTCAGAAGCACACGTAGAAGGGGCAGAGTTATGGGCAGGAAACCGGTCTCCTCTGGAGAAACAGCTGGGGAGGAGGAGGCGGGGGAGATAGTGGAGCGGTGAGAAGGATGTGGGAAGTTTACGCTGGATGGTTTCTGTTTTACCGACCAAGTAATTGGTGAGGTCAGGGGGGATTAGGGAGGAAGGCCGACGGGGGGCCACCGGCGGTTTAAGGGGGAGCTCATAAGGAGGGAAGGAACAGTTGACAGGGGCCGGGGGCATGGAAGTCGATAACGAGGAATAGAAGGTTTGCTGAGCGTCAGATGAAGTGGGCCGTGGGAGCCCCCCGAGGCGGGGGCCCGGTGGCCAGAGGTCCGGCGTCCAGCACCTCAGACCCCCCAGTGTGGACAGTCTGACGGTTTGGGAGCTCCGGGCTTCCTGGTGGCCAGGCTAGTCTGAGTCAGGCCTACTTGGGCCCCTGCCCAGCTTCTTGACTCGACCTCCCCCTTGGGAAACCGTGAGGGCTCTCCCGGCCAACGGGCCTGTTGTCTGCCCTCACCCCCTTCTTTACCTCCGCCCTTGGATGCCTCGCTCCCTTCCCCGGCTCCGGGAGGTCCCCCTGAGCAGGAGAGGACCCGAGAGGTTGAGTTTGCACTTTGCCTTCACTTGAGTAGCTCCTCCATCACTTTCTTTTCCTCCTCCTCCTGTCTCTGCCTCTTTCCGTCTGGGAATGACCACCCGAGGCTGCTTCTCAGTTGAGACTCCAGGACCGCCCCCAACCACAATCGTACAAATAAACTTAAAAGGGGGAGTGTTGGTAGGATTTCTGACAGACTGAACTCCTCATCTTTCCCCCTTACCTTTTCCCTTCCCAAAACTTTCCCATCTCAGTCGACAACCCCGTGCCCTGCAACCTGGGCATCACCTGGGCCTTCGCGCAATCTTTCACTCCCCTCATTCGCTCTGCCGGTTCTCTCCAGATCAGCGCGTAGAACAGTGCTTTGCATGTAGTAAGCGCTTCACAAATACCATCATTTTTATTATGATCTGATCACCCTGCCTTGCTGTCTCCTGCCTCCTAAAACGGGCCTGCCTCCTCCTTCTCGCCGGGAATTCCTTCCCTCCCTTTTCAAACCTGCCGGACCCCGGCTCTCCCCAACCTCAAAGCCCTTCTGAAATCACACCTCTGCCAGGAGGCCTTCTCTGATTGACTTCTCTTCAGCTTCCACCTTGGTATTTCTCCGCCACCCTCACTCGTACTCTCACACACGAGCCTGTCAACCACTACTGTGTATGCTCATTTACAGAACTGTTTTTCCTTTCTCTGCTCTGTGCAAATCATTTGGGGTCTCCCCCAGTAGACTGTAAGCTACAGGAGGACACAGATGATGTCTTCTACTTGTATTGCACTCTCCCAAGCCCCGAGACCAATGCTGTGCTCAGAGCAGGTGCTCAATAAATATTAACGGCCGATCTCCCGAATTACTGTATCACTACATCAGTCTCCTCGTCGGTCTCTCTGCCTCCGGCCTCTTTTTTTGGAGGGTGGCGGGTGGTATTTGTCAAGAGCTTACTACGTGCCAGGCATTGTACTAAGCACTGGGCTAGATATAAGCTAATCAGTTGGGAAGCAATCCCATGTGGAGCTCGCAGTCTTAATCCCCTTATTACAGTTGAGGTAACTTAGGCACGGAGAAGTTAAGTGGCTTGCCCAAGGTCACACAGCAGACAGGTGGCAAAGCTGGGATTAGAATTCAGCTCCTTCGGATCCCCCGGCCCTTGCTGTACCCACTAGGCTACGCTGCTCCTCACCGCTCAGATTCGTCCCTCGCTCTGCTACTTGATTCATCTAAAACAGTGCTTGGCACGTAGTAAGCGCTTAAGAAATACCATCATTATTATTATTATCCGTCTCTGTATGTTGCCAACTTGTACTTCCCAAGCGCTTACTACTGTGTTCTGCACACAGTAAGTGCTCAATAAATACGATTGATTGATTGATTATCTAAGAGGCCAAACAGAAGACATCACTCTAAACCTCCGAGACTTCTGCGGCTCCCCATCTCTCTCCACGTCAGTCAGACCCGGTGGCTTTAAGGTTTCCTCTCCAACTCCCTTCTTTGCATTCTCTTTTGCCATTTAACATGCCAGCAGGCTCCCAGCTCACACCAGGCACTCAAATGAATTTCAATCGAAGAAAAAACGGAGAATTCGGGGAGGAGCGGGGATCCAGCTGGGCGACTTTCAGGGGCAGGAGTCAAGTGGCTCTGACCGGGAATGATTTTTCTAGTTTGAAAGTTCCGGTTTGGAATTTGGGGCCTCCGGCAATTCTGAACAGAATGGTGATTGTGAGCATTTTTTTTTTCCTTTTCTATTGCTTTCCGACGCGGTTCACCTAGTAATCAGGTTGCAGCTTAAACTGCAACATTTTCCACTTCCAGAGAAAGGGAGAGAGTGGGGTCTCCCCAGCAGCTTCGTTCCTCAAAGCCCTCGCTTAGCTTTGTATTAACTTGCTGCCCTTTTCCGCTCCCCGGTGAGCCGAGAAGAATCTCTTGCTTTGTGCCTTTTAAATCCATCGGGGCAAAAGTGAAGATTACAGAGCGGCTGAGTATCTCTGTTTCGTTCCCCGAGGCTTTGACCCAGTCCCCAGGGGTGAGGGAAGGCAGAATTTCATTATTAATTCGTATTTATTGAACGCTTACTGTGTGCAGAGCACCGTACTAAGTGCTTGGGACGTAGAAGTCGGCAACATATAGAGACGGTCCCTACCCGACAGCGGGCTCCCAGTCTAGAAGGGGGAGACAGATGACAAAACATGTGGACAGGTGTCAATTAGGGAAGCAGTGTGGCTCAGCGGAAAGAGCCCGGGCTTTGGAGTCAGAGGTCGTGGGTTCAAATCCCAGCTCTGCCACTTGTCAGCTGTGTGACTTTGGGCCAGTCACTTCACTTCTCTGGGCCTCATCTGGAAAATGGGGATGAAGACTGTGAGCCCCACGTGGGGCAACCTGATTACCTTGTACCTACCCCAGCGCGTAGAACAGTACTTGGCACATAGGAAGCGCTTAGCAAATACCAACATTATGTGCTAGCTTCGGCAGCACTTACACTAAAATTGGAACGATACAGAGAAGATTAGCATGGTCCCTGCGCAAGGATGACACGCAAATTCGTGAAGCGTTTCATATTTTTTTGTTTTGTTGTCTGTCTCCCCCGTTTAGACTGTGAGTCCACTGTTGGGTAGGGACCGTCTCTATATGTTGCCAACTTGGACTTCCCAAGCGCTTAGTACAGTGCTCTGCACACAGTAAGTGCTCAATAAATACGATTGAATGAATGAATGAATGAAGTCGTCAGAACAACTAGAAATAAAGCTAGATGCATGTCATTAACAAAATAGAATAGTCAATATGGACAAGTAAAGTAAATAGAGTGATAAATCTGTACAAACATATATACAGGTGATGTGGAGAGGGGAAGGAGGTAGGGCGGAGAGGATGGGGAGGAGGAGAGGAAAAAGGGGGCTCAGTGTGGGAAGGCCTCCTGGAGGAGGTGAGCTGTCAGTAGGGCTTTGAAGGGAGGAAGAGAGATAGTTTGGCAGATGTGCGGAGGGAGGATATTCCGGGCCAGGGGGAGGACGTGGGCCGGGGATCGACGGCGGGACGGGCGAGAACGAGGCCCGGTGAGGAGGCGAGCGGCAGAAGAGCGGAGGGTGCGGGCTGGAGAAGGAGAGAAGGGAGGTGAGGTAGGAGGGGGCGAGGGGATGGACAGCCTGGAAGCCCAGGGTGAGGAGTTTTTGCTTGACGTGTAGGTTGACTGGCAGCCACTGGAGATTTTTGAGGAGGGGAGTGTGATTTGCTCTGCCCTGGGGTGGGGCGGGGGGAGGATCTTGACCTCTGAGTACTGCCAGCATCAGGCCAGTCTGACCCTTTCCCTGCCCGATGGCTTTGAGCTCGGATGTTGACATCAGGGAGGCCAGGCTTCTGCTTGGAACCAGGCCCCCCACACGGAGGCCAGATGGGTGGGCCGGGCCGGGGGCTGCGCAGGTGGTTGTACTGGGGGCCGTGGGTTTCCACTTCAGCCCCGGAAAGCCCCAGGCCTCCCCTTCCATCTGGATCGGTCGTTGACATCAGCTGAGACGGGTGGGGAGGTGATGGAGAGGAGGGCTGGCCTGCAGGAAGGCCCCAAGAGCCTCCGGCTGCTACTGTGCCCAGCGGCCGGAAGGAAGAGGGACAGTCTAGCCTGGATATCCCGCTGGGAAAATACAGGGCCAAGGACTCCACGTCGGCTCCCACTTTCCATTTTCAGCTTGGACAAGGGCCGGAATCAGGTTGGGATTCCATCGCCCCGGGGCCCCACTGAGGCATTTTTTAACGGTCTCATTTCCAGACTGGCCGGAGCCATCCAGAGCCGCCGGACCACCTCCAGAGTGGTCCCGGTGGGACGGCCACAACCCACTGCTCCCCGGGGCTGGATACGACTGCTCCCTCACCACCCCTTCCCATCGCCCGGCCTGGGGATCGGTGAGGACGGTCACCCTGGGCCCTCCCGGCTCATCGTTCGGGGGTCCCCCGGCCCCCGTCAGGGGCTCCATGTCCGCCCTGCTTAGCGGTGGGCTTCTGCACTGGGTTAGTTATCCATCTGCCTCCCCGGGGCCGGTTCTCAGGGGGACGTTTTAGAAGCCAGCAGGCCTGGGCGCTCTTTCCTGGGTGCCGTCGTCCCTCCCCGGGGCGCTTCGATCTGGGTACCCCCTGTGGGGAAGGGTTTGGGGGACGCGGTTTCCTTTATCCGGACGGCCTGATGGCCGGTAGTCACGAGTCGCCAACTGAGGCGGCGGAGGCGGGCTGTTCTGGGTGGCCGAGGGGAGGCTAACAGACCAGGGAGCGATGGTGTCAGTGATGCGAAACACTGTGCTATGGGCTGAGTTGGATGTGAGATAAGCAGATCGGGCAGAACCCCGGCCCCATCCTAAAGATGAGGCACAGTGGAAGGAAGTGACTTACCCCAGGCCACACAGCAGGCAAGCGACTCCTCATTCATAGTCCTTCGCTCTTTCACTAGGCGATCAGAGACTCTTCCGCCTTCCCAGGTCCATTCGCCGCTCTTCAGGGGCCCCTTTTCCCCACTTGGACTGTTTAGGCGCCTCTCAAAGGCTCCATGTCTGTCCTAGTAGCGGACACCCACGTCGGCTGTCGGCCTGGTCTCCCCTCAGATGGAGAGCTGGGGGCGGGGCTCAGGGGACGCTGTGGAAGAACGGATGGGCAGCGGGCGGGCTGCGTCCTGTCTTTCATCCATTCAATCGTATTTATCGAGCGCTTCCTGTGTGCAGAGCACTGTGCTAAGCGCTTGGGAAGTCCAAGTCGGCAACCTATAGAGCCGGTCCCTACCCGACGACGGGCTCACGGTCTAGAAGGGGGAGACAGACAACAATACAAGACATTTCTAGACTGTGAGCCCACTGTCAGGTAGGGACCGGCTCTATAGGTTGCCAACTTGTACTTCCCAAGCGCTTAGTCCAGTGCTCTGCATACAGTAAGCGCTCAATAAATTCATTCATTCATTCATTCAATCGTATTTATTGAGCGCTTCCTGTGTGCAGAGCACTGGACTAAGCGCTTGGGAAGTCCAAGTTGGCCACCTGTAGAGACGGTCCCTACCCGACAGCGGGCTCACACTCTAGAAGGGGGAGAATTCGTTCATTCATTCAACAGTGGGCTCACAGTCTAGAATAAATACGATTGAATGAATGAATGAACGTCGACAGGTGTCAGAATCGTTGGAACAAACAGAATTATGCTGTAATGCACCTCGTTACCAAAATAAATAGAATAGTAAATACGGACAAGTAGAGTCATAAATCTGTACAGATAATAATAATAATAATAATAACGATGGCAATTGTTAAGCGCTTACTATGTGCAAAGCACTGTTCTAAGCGCTGTGGGGGGATACAAGGTGATCAGGTTGTCCCACGTGGGGCTCACAGTCTTCATCCCCATTTTACAGGTGAGGGAACTGAGGCTCTTAGAAGCGAAGTGACTTGCCCAGGGTCACACAGCAGACATGTGGTGGAGCTGGGATTCGAACCCATGACCTCTGACTCCAAAGCCCGGGCTCTTCCCGCTAGGCCACGCTGCTCCTCTAAATTTGGAGAACGCGGGCGTCGATCCCGCTACCTCTCAAATGCTAAGCCGAGCGCTCTACCATTTGAGCCAAGGGCTGTCGGGAGGGGAAGGAGGTAGGGCTGAGGGGGACGGGGAGAGGAAAAAGGGGGCTGTCTTCAATAATTATAATGTTGGTATTTGTTAAGCGCTCATTATGTGCTGTTCGAAGCGCCGGCTTTCCGGGAGGGCCCGCTTCCCGTCCTTTGACCCGTCCCACTCCTGCGCCTTCTAGACCGCGAGCCCGCCGTCGGGTAGGGACCGTCTCTGGATGTTGCCAACGTGGACTTCCCAGGCGCTTAGTACAGCTCCCCGCACTCAGTAAGCGCTCAATAAATGCGACTGATTGATGGATTGTGCCTCCGCAGCCTGTGACTGTGACCCGAGAGGCACGGAGACGCCCCAGTGTGACCCGGCCACCGGCCAGTGCGCCTGCCGGGCCGGGGTGGAGGGGCCGCGCTGCGACCGGTGCACCCGCGGCTACTCGGGGCTCTTCCCCGACTGCGCCGCCTGCCACCGGTGCTTTGCCCTGTGGGACGCCGTCGTCACCGAGCTCACCAACCGGACGCAGCGCTTCCTGGACGGGGCCAAGGCCCTGAGGGTCAGCGGGGCCGTCGGGCCCTACCGAGACACGGTGGACGCGGTGGAGCGGACCATCGGCGAGGTCCGGGACATCCTGGCCCACAGCCCCGCCGCGGAGCCGCTCGGGAACATCGGGGAGCTCTTCGAGGAGGCCGAGTGAGTAGACGCTGGAAACCGGGCCTTGCGGACGCGGCCGGAGCTTTGCCCCGCGGGGGCGGGGGGCCTTCCCCCCGTGTGGAGCATCCTTAGGCGCTTTGGAGCCGGAGGCCATGGGTTCGAATCCCGTCTGGGCAAGTCACTTCACTTCTCTATGCCTCAGTTCCCTCATCTGTAAAATGGGGGTTAAGACTGTGATCACCTGGTATCCCCCCAGCGCTTAGAACAGTGCCATGCACATAGTAAGCGCTCAACAAATGCCATCATTATTATTATTATGTGGAGAGGGAATCCCTGTGGGACAATCTGATCACCTTGGATCTCCCCAGCGCTTAGAACAGTGCCGTGCACATAGTAAGTGCTCAACAAATGCCATCATCATTATTATTATTATTATGTGGAGAGGGAATCCCCGTGGGGCAACCTGATCACCTTGTATCTCCCCAGCGCTTAGAATAGTGCCGTGCACATAGTAAGTGCTCAACAAATGCCATTATTATTATTATTATTATTATGTGGAGAGGGAATCCCCGTGGGACAATCTGATCACCTTGTATCCCCCCAGCGCTCAGAACAGTGCCGTGCACATAGTAAGCACTCAATAAATGCCATTATATTATTATTATTATTATTATGTGGAGAGGGAATCCCCGTGGGACAATCTGATCACCTTGTATCCCCCCAGCACTTAGAGCAGTGCCGTGCACATAGTAAGCGCTCAACAAATGCCATCATTATTATTATTATGTAGAGAGGGAATCCCCGTGGAACAATATGATCACCTTGTATCTCCCCAGCGCTTAGAACAGTGCTGAGCACATAGTAAGTGCTCGACAAATGCCATCATTGTTATTATTATTATTATTATTATTATTATTATGTGGAGAGGGAATCCCCGTGGGACAATCTGATCACCTTGTATCCCCCCAGCGCTTAGAACAGTGCCGTGCACATAGTAAGCGCTCAACAAATGCCATCATTATTATTATTATTATTATTATGTGGAGGCTCACAGTCTTAACCCCCATTTTACAGATGAGGGAACTGAGGCATAGAGAAGTGAAGTGACTTGCCCAAGCGGGATTCGAACCCATGACCTCTGCCTCCAAATAATATATTATTATCCAGGGGGAGTTGCCCGGACTCAGTTCTTCCTGAGGGCAGCGGGGCTTCCTCAGGGAAGCAGCCTGGACTAAAGGAAAGAGTCCGGGCTTGGGATTCAGAGGGCCTGGGTTCTAATCCCGGCTCCGCCACTCATCTGCTGGGTGACCTTGGGCAAGTCACTTCACTTTTCTGTGCCTCAGTTACCTCATCTGTAAAACGGGAATTAAGAATGCGAGTCAGACACGGGACCCGACTCGATTAGCCTGTATCCACCCCAGTGGTTAGTACAGAGCCTGGCACATAGTAAGCGCTTAATACATTAAGAAAAAAAAAGTCACTGGGATTTCTGAGCAGGGTCTCCAGGTTTTTGGTTTCCCCCTCGAAGATGCTGCTGATGTCAGGATTCCCAGATTGCCCCGATTCTGGCGGGAGAGGCCTGTCACAGTAATGCATGGGAACCTCATCCTTGCCATGGCGTAACCCCAGAAGGCATCAGCTGGACCCCGTCTTCCGCTGTTTTTGGGGGACAGATTCCTAGACTTCCCCCCCGGGTCTCAGCATCCGATCCCCCCTTGCCCCCCGTCCTGACGGGGCGTGCGTGGCAAGACATGGAAGTGGAGTCTCGGCAAGAGCGCGTTTGGGGCAGGGAGAAGGCGGGCCGGTTCATCGGCATTTTAATCGTCTGGCCAAAGTCCGTGAGCCGTGCCCGGGATGGGGGGTGGCGGAGCCGAGAGGTGGGAAGTCGGATGCCGGAGGGTGCTGGGGAAGAAGTTCCATGATGGATTCCCTTTGGCCTCGGGAGCTAGTGGCCGTCAAAGAGCCCCAGACCTGGGGGTGGAGGGCGAAAGGTGTGGGAGGGGAATGTAATAATAATAATAATAATAAGTTAAGTGCTTACTATGTGCCAAGCACTGTTCTAAGCGCTGAGATGGAAAGTAATCAGGTTGTCCCACGTGGGGCTCAGTCTTCATCCCCATTTTACAGATGAGGGAACTGAGGCTCGGAGAATCAATCAATTGTATTGAGCGCTTACTGTGTGCAGAGCACTGTACTAAGCGCTTGGGAAGTCCAAGTTGGCAACATATAGAGACAGTCCCTACCCAACAGTGGGCTCACAGTCTAGAAGGGGGAGATAGAGAACAAAACCAAACAGATTAACAAAATAAAATAAATAGAATAGATATGTACAAGTAAAATAGAGTAATAAATATGTACAAACATATATATGTATATACAGGTGCTGTGGGGAAGGGAAGGAGGTAAGATGGGGGGGATGGAGAGGGGGACGAGGGGGAGAGGAAGAGAAGTTAAGTGACTTGCCCAAGGTCACACAGCAGGCATGTGGCGGAGCGGGGATTCGAACCCATGACCTCTGCCTCTGAAGCCCGGGCTCTTTCCACTGAGCCACGCTGCTTCTCCAGTGTACTCCGCCCAAGCGCTTAGAACAGTGCTCCACCCCCAGTGAGCGCTCAGTAAATACCATGGATCGACTGTTGGACCACATGTCTCCGCCCGGGCTCCACGCAGTCAGCGTTGGCGATATTTCACGCCCCCGGCCTTTCCTGGGGACCGGGATTCCTTTTGGAAAGTGGGAAAAAGGCGGGCGGAGGAAGAGTAGTTCTCCATCATCAAAGAAGCGGAATCCGAGTCCAAGCGGGGGGCCGAGACTGTTTCCTAAGGTGTCCCCAAGCAAGCTCTTCCCCTGGGGACGCGGGAGAACCGGACGGGAGCGTGGCCGGCCTTCTTCCCGCAGGAAGTTGACCCGAGATGTCGCGGAGAAGGTGGCCGAGGCGGAGGTCCAGCTGTCCGAGGTGGCCTCCGGCGGCAACCGCACGCGGGACCGGCTCGACTCCCTCCAGACGGACTCGCGGAGCCTGGGCCGCGCCGTGAAGGAGCTGGCGGAACACCTGGAATTCATCAAGAACTCAGACATCCAGGGTGGGTCCCGGCCGGAGGGGCTCGGGGTCGCCTTCGGCCGTCCCCATTCCCGCCCGGAGCCCACGGACGTTCAAGGGAAAGTTGAGCGGAGGCCCCCGGGATGGGAGGGAGGCCCGGGCCAGCGTCCTTTCCCCCACAGGAGCCCTGGAGAGCATCACCAAGTATTTCCAGGCGTCGCTGGAGGCCGAGGAGAGGGTGAACGCGTCCACCGCGGACGCCGCCGGCCCGGTGGCGCGGTCCACCCTGACGCGGGAGCGGGTGGAGAGGCTTCTGGAGGCGGAGGAGGACCGGTTCCGGCGGCAGCAGGAGGAGCAGTCGCGTCTCCTGGACGAGCTGGCCGGGCGGCTCCAGAGCCTGGACCTGGCCGCTGTGGCGAGCAAGGTGAGCGGCGGAGCGGCCGGTTGCCTCATAATAAATGACGGCGCCTAGCAAGCGCTTACTACGTGCTAAGCACCGGGGAGGTTACAGGGTCGTCAGGTTATCAGGGGTCATTCAAGGCCCTGCTGAGAGCTCACCTCCTCCAGGAGGCCTTCCCAGACTGAGCCCCTTCCTTCCTCTCCCCCTCGTCCCCCTCTCCATCCCCCCATCTTACCTCCTTCCCTTCCCCACAGCACCTGTATATATGGTTGTACATATTTATTACTCTATTTATTTATTTATTTTACTTGTACATTTCTGTCCTATTTATTTTATTTTGTTGGTATGTTTGGTTCTGTTCTCTGTCTCCCCCTTTTAGACTGTGAGCCCGCTGTTGGGTAGGGACTGGCTCTATGTGTTGCCAATTTGTACTTCCCAAGCGCTTAGTACAGTGCTCTGCACATAGTAAGCACTCAATAAATACGACTGATTGATTGATCAGGTTGTCCCCCGGGGGGCTCCCGGTCGTCACCCCCATTTTACAGACGAGGGAACTGAGGCTCAGAGAAGGTGACTTGCCCAGAGTCACACGGCAGACACGTAGGGGAAGCCGGGACTCCCGTTTTCTCCCTTCTGGCCGCGGGTTCAGTCCCTGAGCTCTGGGCTCCGGTCAGACCCCATCCTCGCCCCCAGATTCATTCAGTCGTATTTATTGAGCGCCTCCAGAGCACTGGACGAAGCCTTGGGAAGACAAGTTGGAACGGAGGGCGAGCGGGAGGGTCGAGATGGGGGCCCCCCGGAGAAGCCCCTCAGGTTTTGGGTTCAGGTGGATTTCCGCGGGATGGCATTGGGGGTCCGTTGCCCCCCACGCAACACCCCCAACACACAACGGGTAACGTAGTGTCATCGTTTGGAAGGAGAGGGGTCCGTCTAGCCCGGTTCGCAGCCGACAGGCGCGTGCGTTTCTTAAAAAGGAATCACCGACCTCAGTCCTCTCCTCTCCGTCCCCCGCAGCATGTTGGGGCTCGTCTTGTGTCGGGAAGCACCGTCCTCTACAGTGCAAGCCCGCTGTTGGGCAGGGACCGTCTCTATATGTTGCCAACTTGGACTTCCCAAGCGCTTAGCACACAGGAAGCGCTCGATAAATACGATTGAATGAATGAATGAACGGAGGAGAGAGGAGGCTCAAGGATTGTCCAAATCTTTGACGGAAGGACTGGCTTTTAGGGTCAAGAACGGGGCTTCAGCCCCGGCCAGCTGTGAATCGGGTTGCCCTCATCATCATCATCAATCGTATTTATTGAGCGCTTACTATGTGCAGAGCACTGTACTAAGCGCTTGGGAAGTACAAATTGGCAACATATAGAGACAGTCCCTACCCAACAATCAATCAATCAATCAATCGTATTTATTGAGCGCTTACTATGTGCAGAGCACTGTACTAAGCGCTTGGGAAGTACAAATTGGCAACATATAGAGACAGTCCCTACCCAACGGTGGGCTCACAGTCTAAAAGTGGGCTCACATCATAGTGGTGCTGTCTGAATTTCGTAGGTATATAATATTAATGATGGCATTTAGGAAGCGCTGTGTGCAAAGCACTGTCCTAAGCGCTGGGGAGGTTACAAAGTGACCGGGTTGTCCCACGGGGACAGTTTTAATCCCCGTCTTCCAGATGAGGGAACTGAGGCCCAGAAAATAATAATAATGTTGGTATTTGTTAAGCGCTTACTATGTGCCAAGCAGTGTTCTAAGCACTGGGGGGGATACAAGGTTATCGAGGGTGTCCCACGTGGGGCTCACAGTCTTAATCTCCGTTTTACAGATGAGGTAACAGGCCCAGAAAATAATAATGTTGGTATTTGCTAAGCGTTTACTATGTGCCAAGCACTGTTCTAAGTGCTGGGGGGGAAAGAAGGTCATCGAGGTTGTCCCACGTGGGGCTCACAGTCTTAATCTCCATTTTACAGATGAGGTAACTGAGGCCCAGAAAATAATAATGTTGGTATTTGTTAAGCGCTTACTATGTGCCAAGCACTGTTCTAAGCACTGGGGGGGGTACAAGGTCATCGAGCTTGTCCCACGTGGGGCTCACAGTCTTAATCTCCGTCTTACAGGTGAGGTAACTGAGGCCCAGAAAATAATAATAATGTTGGTATTTGCTAAGCGTTTACTATGTGCCAAGCACTGCTCTAAGCGCTGGAGGGGATACAAGGTCATCGAGGTTGTCCCAAAGTCACCCAGCTGACAATTGGCGGAGCTGGGATTTGAACCCATGACCAGTGACTCCAAAGCCCGGGCACTTTCCACTGAGCCACACTGCTTCTCGTGAGCATATATGTGTATATTCATTCATTCATTCATTCAATTGTATTTATTGAGTGCTTACTGTGTGTAGAGCACTGTACTAAGCGCTTGGGAAGTCAAAGTAGGCAACATATAGAGACGGTCCCTACCCAACAGCAGGCTCACAGTCTAGAAGGGGGAGACAGACAAGAAAACAAAACATATTAACAATAGAAAATAGAATATGTACAAATAAAATAGAGTGATAAATACGTACAAACATATAGACATATATATATACTATATATAGTATATAGTGTATATATATAGTATATATACTATATATATAGTGTGTGTACATTCATTCAATTGTATTGAGCGCTTACTGTGCGCAGAGCACTATACTAAGCGCTTGGGAAGTCCAAGTTGGCAACATATAGACAGTCCCTACCCAACAGCGGGCTCACAGTCTAGAAGGGGGAGACAGACAACAAAACAAAATAAAATAAATAGAATATGTACAAATAAAATAGAGTAATAAATACGTACAAACATATATACATATATATACCATATATTTATCGTGCATGTATATTCATTCATTCAGTCGTATTTATCGAGTGCTTACTGTGCGCAGAGCACTGTACAAAGCGCTTGGGAAGTCCAAGTTGGCAACATCTAGAGACGGTCCCTACCCAACAGCGGGCTCACAGTCTAGAAGGGGGAGACAGACAAGAAAACAAAACATATTAACAAAAGAAAATAGAATATATGCAAATAAGTGTAATAAATATGTACAAACATGTAGACATATATATATATACTATATATATATATAGTGTGTGTACATTCATTCAATCGTATTTATTGAGCGCTTAGCTGTGTGCAGAGCACTGTACTAAGCGCTTGGGAAGTCCAAGTTGGCAACATGTAGACAGTCCCTACCCAACAGCCGGCTCACAGTCTAGAAAGGGGAGACAGACAACAAAATAAAATAAATAGAATATGTACAAATAAAATACAGTAATAAATACGTACAAACATATAGACACTATATATATGTGTGTATATATAGATGTATATACGTGTGTATATATATGTATATACATGTGTGTGTGTTTATATGTATATACACGTGTGTGTGTGTGTGTGTGTGTGTGTGTGTGTGTGTGTGTGTGTGTGTGCATGGATGTGGCTTGGGGCGGGGGGAGTTCACGTCCTGTGACAGGATTTCTAGATTTGTTGTTCTTCATTCATTTAGTCAATCGTATTTATTGAGCGCTTACTGTGTGCAGAGCACTGGACTCAGCGCTTGGGAAGGACAAGTTGGCGACATACAGAGACGGTCCCTACCCGACAGCGGGCTCACATCTCAACCCCCCCCCGGGCCCCCCTGCCCCCAAGGGCGGGCGAGACTCTGACACCCAACTCTGTCCCCCGCGGCTGGCACAGACCTGCGGGACGCCCCCGGGGGCCTCCTGCTTGGAAACGGAGTGCGGCGGCCTGGGCTGCCGGACGGACGACGGGGAGAAGAAGTGCGGCGGCCCGGGCTGCGACGGGCTGGCCACGGCGGCCCACGCCGCCTGGCAGAAGGCCGCGGACTTCGACAGGGACGTGGTCGGCGCCCTGGCCGAGGTGGAGCAGCTGTCCAAGATGGTAACCAACCGGGCCGCCGGTCCTGGAGATGCGGGGTGGTCCCGGGGTGGGAGAACGTGCCCTCGGGGGACCGGACGGCTCATCCCGTCTGCCCCGCCGCAGGTGGCGGAGGCCAAGGCGAGAGCGGACGAGGCCAAGGACAGCGCGCAGCAGGTGCTGCGGAGGGCCGGCGCCACCCGGGAGCGGCTCGACCGCAGCAACCAGGAGCTGAGGGATCTCATCGGCCAGATCCGGAACTTCCTCACGCGTGAGGAGCCCGGCCCTTGGCGTCTGTTCCCACCCTCGGCTGCCCCCCGGCCCAAACCCCAGGCCTGGCTTCCGGGGCCCACGCTTCCCCCGCTTCCAAAGCCGGTCGTGCACCCCTTCCTCGGATTGTGGCCGCGTAGAGAAGCGGGAGTGAGGCTCAACTGGGGCTGGGCCCTAGCCTGACCGCGCGACCCAGAGGCCCTCTCTCCCTCCTCTCCCCCGACCAGAGGACGGCGCGGACCTGGACAGCATCGAGGCCGTGGCGGCCGAAGTGCTGCGGATGGAGCTGCCCAGCTCCCCCGAGCAGCTGGGGAACCTGACGCAGGAGATTCGGGCCCGGGTGAACAGCCTGTCGCAGGTGGAGGCCATCCTGGAGCAGAGCGCCGCCGACATCGCCCGGGCCGGGGCCCTGCTGGACCAGGCCAAGACAG
The DNA here is from genome assembly GCF_015852505.1 of Tachyglossus aculeatus. NCBI lineage: Eukaryota > Metazoa > Chordata > Mammalia > Monotremata > Tachyglossidae > Tachyglossus > Tachyglossus aculeatus. The sequence continues at coordinate 1,254,727 of NW_024044828.1, forward strand.
CCAGGTGACCGGCCGGCCTCGCCCCGGCTCTAAACTGAACCCCCCTCGCCAACCCCGCCTACCTGGAGTTTGCGGTCTGAGGTGGAGGGGTGAGGGTGGAGACTCCTAAACCGCCCCAGGTGAGAACTGGGGCTCGCCTGGTGGTCTCGGTGGCGTCGCCCTCCAGGAGCCTTCCCCCAGTTCTGGCTCTCTTCCGGGATGCCTCCGTCCTGCTGGGGTCCTCCCCGTTGGGCCTCCGGTCGGCGGGCGTTGCGAGCCGCTCGGCCAAGCGGCCACGGGGTGACCCGTTGGGGGCCGGTCACCCCGGGGTCCCGGGAGCCGGGGCGGGGGGGAGCGGCTGTAGAGGAAGTCAGGTTCCACTGACTCGTGGATCGCGTCGCCTTCGTACCAGCCAAAGCGCCGCCGCCGTGAAAGTCACCGCGGACGCCGTCAAGGAGGCCCTGGAGGAGGCGGAGAAGGCGCAGGTTGCGGCCGAGAGGGCCATCAAGCAGGCGGGCGAGGACATTCAAGGGACCCAGGACCTGCTGACCTCTGTGAGGGCCGGGCCGGGGGTCAGGGGAGCGGGGGGTAGATGTGGAGAACGCGGGCTGGGCCTCGGGCTCCCAGGACCCTCGGGACTCGAGGGGACGAATTGGGATCCATCAGGGTTTGGGAGTGTCCACGGGCCAAGCCCGGGGACCCACGGTACCCCAGACCGACTAGCCACCGCCGGCCTCCAACTTACCGGGCTGCCTGGGACCGTGAATCCCCCTTCCCGCTCCCCCTCTCCTTCTGGGAATCCCCGGGCTACCGGCCCGGAGCCAGTAGTCTAGTCCGGAGCCCCCCGGGGCCGGCCCGCGGGCTCCCCGGGCCCGGCTGAGCGGGCGCCGGCGGGTTCCTAGATCGAGTCGGAGACGGCGTCCTCGGAGGAGTTGCTGACCTCGGCCTCGCTGCGCCTCGATGAGCTGGAGCAGAGCGTGGGGCAGCTGCAGCGGCGGACGGAGCTGAACTCTCAGGAGGCCCAGCACGTGCAGACCGTGGTGGAAAAGCTGAGCGGCGACGTGGAGGCCGTCAAGGAGGTGTGGGGCGCTGGGGGCGGCCGGCCGGGGCGGCGGAGGTGGTAGTGGAAAACCGGATCGTCCAATCCCGCCTCATCCCGGGAGAGCGCCGGGCTCGCCTTTCTCTAAACACGAGGCCCTGCCTGGCTCGTTCCTTAAGCGTGCGGGGAAAACCGCCGTGAACAATCCCAGAACCACCCCCATCCCCATCCCACCTGGGACTGGTAACTCAGCGGGGAAGATCAAGACCAAAAAATCGACCAAGTCCGGACCACGGGAGCATTTAAAAATGGGAAAGGAGGGTAGTGGCTAGAGCCCGGTCCTGGGAACCCGAAGGTGGTAAGTCCGGCAACGCCACTTGCCCGCGGTGTGACCTTGGGCAAGTCACTTCACTGGGCCTCAGCTTCCTCGTCTGTAAAATGGAGATTGAGACTGTGAGCCCCACGTGGGGCAGGGACTGCGTCCAACCCGATTTGCTTGTAATAATAATAGTAACGACGATGGCATTTATTAAGCACTACATGCAAAGCACTGGGGACGTTACAAGGTGATCAGGTGATCACCATCTTCATCCCCATTTTACCGATGAGGGAACTGAGGCCCAGAGATGGGACGTGACCTGCCCAAAGTCACCCAGCTGACAACTGGCAGAGCCGGGATTTGAACCCACGACCTCTGACTCCTGTCCACTGAGCCATGCTGCTCCCCAGCACCTAGTCCGGCGCATAGTAAGCACTTAACAAATACCATAATTCTTATAATTAGAGCCAGGGAATGGGGCAGCGTGTGGCAGCGGGACCGATATTCGTCGGTCTTTAATGCTGCCCCGCCGCCGCTTCCCCCATTTTTGCTTGCGGATCCCAGGAGCGTGGGGTTGGCGGGGCCGGGGGGCTCCACAGTGCCAGGGTCCCCCGACACTGGCCCGTGGCCTTTCCGCCCACCCCACTGCCCCCAGCCTGAAACGGAGACCACCCCGGTGAGGTGCCTTCTATCGCATCACATTAAAACCTTCACAACCGGGGCCGGCCTGGCGTCGGTCCTCCGTCACCGGGCCTCCCACCACCGTCTCCGGGCCACCTCGAGCGGCCAGCGCGTCGGCCCCCGCCCGGGGGACGGAAACTCGGCCCTGGGAGGGCGGACGGGGGGCGGGGGGATGATTCTCCCGTCCGGACGCGCCACCGCAGGCTCTCGCCGGCGACTTGGAGGAGAAGTACCAGAGGGTGGAAAACCTGATCGCCCAAAAAGCCGAGGAGTCGGCCGAGGCGCGGAGGAAGGCCGGCCTGCTGCAGACCGAGGCCCGGGCGCTGCTGGCCGACGCCAACAGAAAGCTGCAGCTACTGAAAGGTGTGGCCCCCCGCTTCCCACCCGGCTCAAAAACGCGCCCGACCGAGGTGGGCGGAAAGGGTGGGAGCGTGGGGGGGTCCTGCTAGGTTTGCGGCCCGCGCGCTCGGCTCTAACGGCCGTCTCCTCCCCGCAGACCTTGAGGGCAAGTATGAAAGCAATCAGAGCCAGCTGGAAGCCAAGGCCCGCGAGCTGGGCCGGCTGGAGGAGGAGGCGCGGGCCCTCCTCCGGGACATCAGTCAGAAGGTGGCCGTGTACAGCACCTGCCTGTGACGGCCGGACGCTCACCCCATCACCCCTGCCTGCTCTTGACAATCGCTCTGTAAAGTTGCCATTGGCAAATTAAAGACCGGTGCCCGCGTGCCCCTGGCTCACGGGGTTTCTCAAAGCTGCCGTCTCTTCTCTTGGGGCTGGGGTCCGCTGGCTGGGAGAAGCGGCGCGGCTCAGTGGAAGGAGCCCGGGCTTTGGAGGCGGAGGTCACGGGTTCAAATCCCCGCTCCGCCAAGTGTCAGCTGGGTGGCTTTGGGCCGGTCTCTGGGCCTCAGTGACCTCATCTGGAAAATGGGGATTAAGACCGTGAGCCCCCCATGGGACGACCCGATCACCTTGTATTCATTCATTCATTCAATCGTATTTACTGAGCGCTTACTGTGTGCGGAGCACTGTACTAAGCGCTTGGGAAGTACAAGTTGGACCTCCCAGTGCTTAGAACAGTGCTTCGCACATAGTAAGCGCTTAACAAATACCATCATCATTATTATTATTATTACCTGAGGCCCAACGGGTGGCCTAGAGAGGCAGGGTGGCTCAGTGGAAAGAGCCCGGGCTTGGGAGCCAGAGGTCACGGGTTCTAATCCTGGCTTCACCATGCATCTGCTGGGCGACCTTGGACAAGTCACTTCACTTCTCTGAGCCTCAGTGACCTCATCTGTAAAATGGGGGTGAAGACTGGGAGCCCCTCCCGCGGGACAACCTGATCAGCTTGTATCCCCCCCCGTGCTTAGAACAGTGCTTTGCACATAGTAAGCGCTTAACAAATGCCATCATTATTATTATTATTATTATTTAGTCACCTGCCCGGGGCACAGGCACCTCTGGATGACAACTCACTTATTTCTGGGCCTTTGATATTGACAAATGACACAATCTCATGCTGTGATCTGCTGCTGCCGTTTCAACTATTTCCTCGGTCTCTCAGACATCCTTTGGCCTCACCTCTCCCCACGCCGAGAGAATTTATAATAATAATGATGGCATTTATTAAGCTCATCCCACCCTCCCTTCCACTAAGAATTCCGATTTGAGCTCATCCCACCCTCCATCCCGCCAAGAATTCGAATTTGGAACCAACAACGCCTTTCAGTCCACCCTCTTCAAACCGAGCCAGCCTCCGGAAAACTTGAGAAAAACCATTCCCTGGGGCCGGGAACACGCTTCAGATGCACCATCTTCAAACTACGTCGTAAGAGATTTTCAAACAAGCATACCGCATGAACATGTTAGGAGGGGAAGAGAGTGGAAACGATTTAAAGCAACTCAGAGGTTCGACTTGGGCCGTGTCCTCAAAACCGAAGCCATTCTGCGAAAAAAAGAACTCGATACTAGAAGCGAGGCCTGTTCCGACAAATTCCATTTGTTTGTGCTGTAGTGAGGAGTGTTTCCCAAAAGTGTCCTGATCTTCCTCAAACTGTGAGCCCCACGTGGGACTGTATTCATTCATTCAATCGTATTGGGTGCTTACTGTGTGCGGAGCACTGTATTAAGCGCTTGGGAAGTACAAGTTGGATCTCACAAATACCATCATCATTATTATTATTATTATTACCTGAGGCCCAACGGGTGGCCTAGAGAAGCAGGGTGGCTCAGCCGGATTAACTACACCGGTGTTGGCACATAAGCGCTTAATATAAAAATAATCGTCATAATGATACCTCCAACCCAGCTGCTAGAGTCACCCTTGCTTGGGTTTCCATTTTAACCCTCCTTCCCCACGAACGCGACAACACACACAACAGAGGTGTGTGTGTGTCAGGGTGAGCAAATCATCTGGGGTCACAGAATCAGGGAGCCTCAATTAAGGGCGGAGATTTCGGGTGCTTCTGAACAGCTGGCTGGGGAAGACGGTAACGCACACTACATCTTCCCTACGAGCCCATTCCACCGTTGGGCCTCACTGCTCATTATTCCGAGAAAGCCCGAAATCCACGGTCGGCGTTGAAAGCGCCGGGCCGGCTGACGGATGAGACAGAAAAATACGCACGGATTTCAGCTCCAGATCTGGAGGGTTCTGTCCCGATCCATCCGGTCCCCGCTGGGTGCAAAACACGCAGTTATAACGGGGGCGAGATCCCCCCAACGGGCATCTCGGACCGGGAGCCCGCGGTTGGGTCCTCTCCATCCCGTAGGCTGCCGATCCGCAGGCCGGGAACAGAGGCGGCCCATCTCGGGCTGCTCCCGCGAGGGGCTGATGAGCAGGATCGCCGACCCCTGGGACGCAGGACGGAACCTGTAGCCGTTCGCGATCATTCGCCACGTAGGACATGAGACGCGGGCTCAACTGCTACTTCTGAATCTCCCTGAGGGTCTCTGGTGAGCTGCCTGACAAAACGGACACAAACACACGCCCCGCCGGAGTTTCCACGTTACAAAAGACTACGATTTGTCAGTGGGAAGCAATACTGACGCCCCTCGGGGGACGAACCAGCGGATGGAGGCCATAGCTTTTTCTCCAATTTAATATACATCCGTCAGGACAGGTGAACCAAGTCACATTTCACAAGGCCGCGAGGACGCCAAACTAAAACACAGAAGCCGGGAACAAGCCGTGGACGGTTTTTCTACCCCGTACACCTTCAAACGCCTCCAAGACACGCTGTAGTTTTAACAGCGTAAATTAAATGAGCGATGTGACTAAATTAACATTTCCAACATTTCACTCTACCTCTCCTCCCATTGAGACGACTTGGGGGGTAAAAATCTCTGTGCTCGCCAAGTGGGCCAGTCCACCGTGGATGGAGCTGCCGGACACAATTATTAGCATTCGGACCGAACGCGTGGCTCCTGAATGCAGAACGCATTTAGGCACGCATTTACGCTCTCTGGCTCGCGTCGTACCAATTCAAATATCCACCACATTCCTCCAACCCACGGATTCTTTAGTCTGATGAATGCCAACATCCTTCGCTAATTCTGACGCTAGTCTCCGCGCATGGCATTTCAGTTCGAAATCCCCTCTCTCGGTCCTTTCCGACGCGAAAACCACGATGAGAGGGTGAGCACGACGGTCTGCGCTCCTCCCGCTTTATTCCCGCGAGCGATTCTGACGTTCCCGAGGACAAGGGGCTGCCTTTGGAAAACGGTCAGAACGGTCTATAAGGGGGAGCCTTCCCTGCGCCGAAAGCACACTGGTGACGTTATCAAAGAGGTCATCGCACCGGCAGAGGCAGAACGGTATCTGTTAAAAACGCAGAAAGGCGCAAACACGCCGAATCCCGGCTTCCTCATGCAGCCGCAACGGAAGCGGGCAAGTCGCGCCTTCCATTTCGCCCTTGCCGCGCTGCCCGAACCGAGACGGACGAGAATCCGACTGATCAGGCCGTGTCTCTTCTCACCACCTTCTATCTACCTCAGCGATCAGCCCACGGGAACTTTAATAAACGCCAGCGCTGTCACTACTGTTACCTGTTCGAATTAGCGCTACAGGGTCAACTCCGTTCTGCCCAAACCTATTTATTAAACGTCTGCCGTCCGAACAAAACAGTGACTTAATTCAGTCCTTGGAGCCGGGCGGCACAGCCTTCCTTGGGAACGTCCGAGTTCCCGGCCGACTCCCGGGAGGGTATATTTACACGGTCGACGATCCCCCGGGGTTTTAAAAGTTGATCGCTTTGCCAAATGACGCGGCCAGGTTGGCTTCCCTGAAGGCTTCCGAGACCGTCTGTGGGAGCAACGATACGGAAATGAAAAGCGAGATCCGCGCGAGGTTGACGGCGGGGGGGAAAACGCGCCGGGGAATGGGGGATGCTAGTTACCGGGTGGGCATGGCAGACGCGGGCCACGTCTTCACACGATGCCCCGTATTCCATGGCCAGGGCAGCTTCGTTGACCATTTCTCCAGCCCCCTGCAAGTGGAAACGGTCGCCTGCGATTATACCGCCGAGAAAATCCAGACGCAGGCCTCACACATCCTAACCGATTCCGTGAACGTTCGGGGGCATAACTGGTCCTGACACGTGTGGTACTGTGGTAATCACGAATACCGTAATTAGGATTCTTATTGTTACGGAAAGTCTAGGTTTTCTCTTCAAGGTACCATCTTGGCTAGAGGAAAGACCGTGTCCCGCGGGGCTCAGTGGAAAGAGCCCGGGCTTTGGGGTCGGAGGTCATGGGTTCAAATCCCGGCTCCGCCGGCTGCCAGCTGGGTGACTTCGGGCAAGTCGCGACTTCTCTGCGCCTCAGTTACAATGAAAGCTTGTTGTCTCCTGCCACTCAAAGTGCCCCAACAGTATACACACAGTTTCTGAATTCTAGGCAATTAGAGACAGAGACAACTAACGATCCCCCAGCATCTTTAGAGAAGCAGCGTGGCTCAGTGGAAAAGAGCCCGGGCTTTGGGGTCGGAGGTCATGGGTTCAAATCCCGGCTCTGCCAGCTGGGTGACTTTGGGCAAGTCACTTCACTTCCCTGGGCGTCAGTTACCTCATCTGTAAAATGGGGATTAAGGCTGTGAGCACCCCCCCCCCCCCCCCCCCCCGTGGGACAACCTGACCACCTTGTAACCTCCCCAGCACTTAGAACAGTGCTTTGCACATAGTAAGTGCTTAATAAATGCCATTATTATTATGATTATTATTACCACCTCATCTGGAAAATGGGGGTGAAGACCGTGATCAGGGGACAGCCCGATCCCCATCATCATCATCAATCGTATTTACTGAGCGCTTACTATGTGCAGAGCACTGTACTAAGCGCTTGGGAAGTACAAATTGGCAACATATAGAGACAGTCCCTACCCAACAGTGGGCTCCCAGTCTAAAAGGGGGAGACAGAGAACAAAACCAAACATACTAACAAAATAAAATAAATAGAATAGATATGTACCAATAAAATATGTAGATTTGTAGATTGTAAATTGTAGATATGTACAAATAAAATAGAGTAAAAAATATGTACAAACATATATACAGGGATATACATATCCCCAGCGCTTAGAACAGTGCTTTGCACATAGTAAGCGCTTAAATACCGTCGTTACTATTATCTAGTTTCACAGTCACTCCTGGAGAGTGGAGAAGGGTTTACATATATACAGGGATATACATATCCCCAGCGCTTAGAACAGTGCTTTGCACATAGTAAGCGCTTAAATACCGTCGTTACTATTATCTAGTTTCACAGTCACTCCTGGAGAGTGGAGAAGGGTTATCCTCCAGGAGGGCGATACGTCAAAATCGCGCCTGTCCTCGGTTACACGAGTTTATTTCCCTATTTGGAGAGCGTCAGGGGAGGAGACCACCGAACACAGGTTGCTCGGCTCACCCGGGACCCCCCTCCGGTCCATCCGTTCCCAACTGCCCGGGCTCCGGACGGTCATGAGCCCGCTGTCGGGTAGGGACCGTCTCTAGATGTTGCCGACTTGGACTTCCCAAGCGCTCAGTCCAGTGCTCTGCACCCAGTGAGCGCTCAATAAATACGACTGAATGAATGAATGAATTTCCACAGAAGGCCTCGTTTGGAGTTCGAGGCGGGGACGGCCCGTCTCGTCGCTCACACCCCCGTCGCCAACGGTCCTCGGCGAGACCCACGGAGCGGAAACGCGGGCTGGGTCCCCTCACCGCTCCGAGGATGTGCGCGCCCAGCATTCGGTCCGTCGACTTGTGGCTGAGGATCTTCACCAGCCCGTCCGTGTCGGCGTTGGTCTTCGCCCGGCTGTTGGCGGCGAACGGGAACTTGCCCACTTTGTAGTCCACCCCCTGCGAAACACAAGCCGAGGCAGATCGTAGTGAGGACTGGCATGGCGCAGCGGTTAGCACGCCGGTCCGGGGGTCAGAAGGGTTACCGCATTCATTCCTTCATTCAATCATATTTATTAAGCACTTACTGTGTGCAGAGCACTGCACTAAGCGCTAGGGAAGTACAGTTTGGCAACATATAGAGATGGTCCCTACCCAACAGTGGGCTCACAGTCTAGAAATGCCTGCTGCATGCCTGCCGTGTGACCGTGGGCAAGTCACTTCACTTCTCTGTGCCTCAGTTCATCTGGAAAATGGGGATTAAGACTGGGACCCCTATGTGGGACGGGGACCGGGTCCAACCCAATTATTTGGTAACTACAGCGTGGCTCGGTGGAAAGAGCCCGGGCTTGGGGGCCAGAGGTCATGGGTTCTAATCCCGGCTCCGCCACTTGTCAGCTGGGTGACTTTGGGCGAGTCGCTTCACTTCTCCGGGCCTCAGTTCCCTCATCTGTAAAATGGGGATGAAGACTGTGAGCCCCACGTCAGACAATCCGATCACCTTGTATCCCCCCCCCGGCGCTTAAAACAGTGCTTCGCACATAGTAAGCGCTTAACAGATGCCATCATTATTATTATTTTGTATCTACCCCAGCACTTAGTGTCTGGCACATAGTAAGTGCTTAGCAATCCCGCTCCGCCAATTGTCAGCTGTGTGACTTTGGGCAAGTCACTTAACTTCTCTGTGCCTCAGTGACCTCATCTGTAAAATGGGGATTAAGACTGTGAGCCCCCCGTGGGACAACCTGATCACCTTGTGACCTCCTCAGCGCTTAGAACAGTGCTCTGCACATAGTAAGCGCTTAATAAATGCCATCATTATTATTATTATCAAATACCACGATTATTATTATTATCTTTTATTACTATTATTATTACCAAAGCCTACTCAGTGCAAAGGACAGAATTCCTTTCCCCTTATAGCTTTTAGCAAGCTTTTTCCGAACAAGTTACGGAGGGTTGCTGCGATCCCCAAGGTAGAGATGGGAGGCAAAAAACAACTCAGAAACAGGGAAGCTTTTCCACGCTCCACCACCCCAGGCTCCATTCCCGGTCCCCCTCCCTATCCCCCCGGCCTTACCTCCTTCCCCTCCCCACAGCACCTGTATATATGTATGTACGTATTTATTACTCTATTTTATTTGTACATATTTATTCTATTTATTTTATTTTGTTAATATGTTTGGTTTTGTTCTCTGTCTCCCCCTTCTAGACTGTGAGCCCACTGTTGGGTAGGGACCGTCTCTAGATGTTGCCAACGTGGACTTCCCAAGTGCTTAGTACAGTGCTCTGCACACAGTAAGCGCTCAATAAATACGACAATGAATGAATGAATGAATGAAAAGAAGCCCCATGGGTTTCCAAGATTTCTTGGTCGGTGAGAAGGAACGGGAATAAATGCAGATCGAGGAAGAGCCCTGAGTTTGAGCTAAGGAGCCTGAGAAGCGGCGGGAAGGGACAGACAGAGAGGGAAACCATTGGGAAGAGGGCAACGCTAGACTGTAAGCAGGGAATGTATCCGTTTACTAAGTTCTTGGGAGAGCGCAATGTAACGATACGGTCCTCGAGATGCAGCGAGCGCTCAATAAATGTGATCAATCAATCAATCAATCGTATTTATTGAGTGCTTACTGTGTGCAGAGCACTGGACTAAGCGCTTGGGAAGTCCAAGTTGGCAACATATAGAGACAGTCCCTACCCAACAGTGGGCTCACAGTCTAACAGTGATAAACTGTTTATGTTTACCTTGTATCCTCCCCGGCGCTTAGAACGGTGCTTTGCACATAGTAAGCGCTTAACAAATGCCATTATTATTATCATTATTACTATGTAGGAGACAGCCTGCTTTCTCAAGTGACAACAGTCTCAGTCGATCAATCAATCATGGTCTCCTGACAAAACCACTCCGTTTATTTTATTTGGACATATTTATTCTATTTATTTTATTTTGTTAATATGTTCTGTCTTGTTGTCTGTCTCCCCCTTCTAGACAGCGAGCCCGCTGTTGGGTAGGGATCGTCTCTAGACGTTGCCAACTTGGGACTTCCCAAGCGCTTAGTCCAGTGCTCTGCACACAGTAAGCGCTCAATAAATCGTTGGGCTATATCCTTAAATCTTATATTTGGTATACCTGAGCAGTAATCATTCATTATCACTCTTCTTTTGGCACTCTTTCCGGATGGTTCCCCAGCTTAAGCTCTTCCCTTTCCCCTCCCTTGACAGTGTTGACTGACTTGAATAGAATGATTTCTATAGCCCAAATCATTTTATCACAGATAATGGCAGCTCTATTTAGCAATGACAATTTAGCTGACTGGGATGGGAAAGGGAACCCTTCCCTATCTCAGTGCGTAGTACAGTTCCTGGCATATAGTAAGTACTCAACAAACACCATTAAAAAATTGAAAATGAAGTACCACATTTCATATGCACACCAAAAAAACTAATGAGAAACCTTTCATTATCTGTACCTACCTGACTGTATAACTACAGTTGTACTTCCCAAGCGCTAAGTCCAGTGCTCTGCACACAGTAAGCGCTCAATAAATACGATTGAATGAATGAATGAATAAATACGACTGAATGAGTGAATGAGAGCCCAAGCGCAGTGGTCGGCACAAAGTTGGCGCCCAATGACTACAGTCGACCCACTGGGTAGAGGAGCCAGGCCTACCGCACAGACTGGGGCTCCTCATAGCTCGCCAGAAGTCCGGACTGTCTGCTGTGGGGCGGCTTTATGCCCGCCAGATAAACGGCCTAATAATAATAATAATAAATCAATCAATCGTATTTACTGAGCGCTTCTTGTGTGCAGAGCACTGTACTAAGCGCCTGGGAAGTCCAAGTTGGCAACATATAGAGACGGTCCCTACCCAACAGTGGGCTCACAGTCTAGAAGGGGGAGACAGAGAATGAAACCAAACATATTACCAAAATAAAATAAATAGGTGATGGCATTTATTAAGCGCTTACTATGCGCTGAGGAAACTGAGGCTCGCTGCTGGAGCTCCGGGGCTGACGGCCACGGGCAGACGGGTCAGCCCCCAACTCGGATCTTTCTTCCCTGAGGTGTTGGCCCACTTAGGGCTCTGGCTGTCGTGAGGCAGAGCTCGCTCATTTCTTCAGGACGGACCAGGAGCGCCTCGGGTTCAATCGCATTTATCGGGCGCTTACTGTGTGCAGAGCACTGTGCTAAGCGCTGGGGAAGTCCAGGTTGGCAACGTCTGGAGGTGGTCCCAACCCAACAACGGGCTCTCGAAGGGGCTCAGAACTCTCTTCTGAATCGGCCAGAAGAGTCGGGAGGGGCGAGGAGAGAGAGGGAGGCATCAATTAAGCAGTTATTAAAAACATCAGGCGGTAAATTAAAAAAACAACTAAAAACCCCACTCCTTTCAGTTGCATCCACATCATCCAGGAACTATTTAGAAATGGGCGCTTTGCGCCTTTGAGCGTTACCTCTTCTTTCAACTGTTCCTCCGATTTGCCGACCCAGGCGACTTCGGGGTGCGTGTAGATGACGGACGGCACGCAGTTGTAGTCGATGTGCACCGCCCCGCCGGCCATCCCCTCCACGCAGATGATGCCTTCGTCCTCCGCCTTGTGCGCCAGCATGGGCCCGGCCACTACGTCCCCGATCGCGTAGATACTGCCCCGGGGGGAGACCGAGAGAGCCCGCGCTGACATCTCCGCGACCCAACGTTTTACCCAAGAACGCCGACGGAGCCAGCGAGCCGGACGAAAGAAAGAAGTCGAACGGGACCAAAGCGTGGGCGCTGACTTTGTCTATAAAGGCCAAAGCGTACGCATTGCATTTATCTACAGAGACCAAAGTGCATTGTATTTCTAGATTGTTACGAGCATGCCTTGTAACAATCTTCTACATATTTACTACTCTATTTATTTTGTTAATGATGGGCATCTAAGCTTTATTTTTATTTATTCTGGTGACTTGACACCTGTCCACATGTTTGGTTTTGTCGTCTGGTTTTGTCATCTGCTCCCCCTCCTAGACTGTGAGCCCGTTGTCGGGTGGGGACCGTCTCTATACGTTGCCAACTTGGACTTCCCGAGCGCTTAGTTCAGTGCTCTGCACACAGTAAGTGCTCAATAAATGCGACTGAATGAATGAATGAATGCCCTTCTAGACCGTGAGCCCGTTGTCGGGTGGGGACCGTCTCTATATGTTGCCAACTTGGACTTCCCGAGCGCTTAGTTCAGCGCTCTGCACACAGTAAGCGCTCAATAAATACGATTGAATGAATGAATGAATGCCCTTCTAGACTGTGAGCCCGTTGTTGGGTGGGGACCGTCACTATATGTTGCCAACTTGGACTTCCCGAGCGCTTAGTTCAGTGCTCTGCACACAGTAAGCGCTCAATAAATACGATTGAATGAATGAATGAATGCCCTTCTAGACTGTGAGCCCTTTGTTGGGTGGGGACCGTCACTATATGTTGCCAACCTGGACTTCCCGAGCGCTTAGTTCAGTGCTCTGCACACAGTAAGCGCTCAATAAATACGATTGAATGAATGAATGAATGCCCTTCTAGACTGTGAGCCCGTTGTTGGGTGGGGACCGTCTCTATATGTTGCCAACTTGTACTTCCCGAGCGCTTAGTTCAGTGCTCTGCACACAGTAAGCGCTCAATAAATACGATTGAATGAATGAATGAATGCCCTTCTAGACTGTGAGCCTTCTGCTGGGTGGGGACCGTCACTATATGTTGCCAACTTGTACTTCCCGAGCGCTTAGTTCAGTGCTCTGCACACAGTAAGCGCTCAATAAATATGACTGAATGAATGAGTGAATGCCCTTCTAGACTGTGAGCTCGTTGTTGGGTAGGGAGCATCTCTAAATGTCGCCAACTTGTACTTCCCAAGCGCTTAATACAGTGCTCTGCACACAGTAAGCGCTCCATAAATACGATTGACTGAATGAATGAATGCCTTAGTGGCAACAGCTCCGACACGGGGGTCAGAGGTCATGGGTTCTCATCCCAACTCTGCCGCTTGTCTGCTGGGTGACCCTGGGCTAGTCATTTCACTTCTCTTTGCCTCAGTTCCCTCATCTGTAAAATGGGGATTGAGATCGAGCGCCCGACGTGGGACGACCTGATGACCTTGTATCTACCCCAGCGCTTAGAAAAGTGCTTGGCACATAGTAAGCGCTTAAACACAATCATCATCATTATTATTATTATTAGATTGTTAGCTCGGCTAGCCCACTGGGGATGGATCCGGATGGGAACCTAACTGGAGAGAACACTACTGGATAGACGAAAGAAGCAGCGTGGCTCAGTGGAAAGAGCCCGGGCTTTGGAGTCGGAGGTCGTGGGTTCAAATCCCGGCTCCGCCAATTGTCAGCTGTGTGACTTTGGGCAAGTCACTTCGCTTTTCTGTGCCTCAGTTCCCTCATCTGGAAAATGGGGATTAAGACTGTGAGCCCCCCTGTGGGACAACCTGATCACCTGGTAACCTCCCCGGCGCTTAGAACACTGCTTTGCACAGAGTAAGCGTAACAAATGCCATCATTCATTAATTCCACGCACCTATACACCACGATACAACCGCGTCTTCAAGGAACGTGAACAATTCCATCACAGGGTAGGACAGATATCTTTCGTTTCCCTTTAATAATAATGATGGCATTTGTTAAGTGCTTACTATGTGCAAAGCTCTGTTCTAAGCGACTTTCCTCAGCTCGTGCCAGCTAACAAGCCATCCAACGGATAGACCATCAAGAAGCAGTGTGGCCTAGTGAAAAGAACACGGGGGCTTGGGAGGCACAGGACCTGGGTTCTAATCCCAGCTCCTGGGTGATCTCGGGCAAATTCCTTCGTTTCTCTGAGACTCAGTTACCTCATCTGAAAATGGGGATTAAGGCTTGTGACTCTTAGGGGGACGGGGACTGTGTCCAACTTGATTATCTTATTGTCTATCCCCACACTTAGTACTTGCTTAACAAATATCACGGGGTAATTGTTAACATAGTAAGTGCTTAAATACCAGGGGGTGGGGGGGAAATGACCATTTTTACATCCCCCAAACCCAACTAAGCATCTTCACGCAAAGCTGCCAATGGCAATTTTTTTAAATGGAGCCCCATGAGTATCTCACCAAATCTGCCATTACGGTCCACATTTTTCTTCAACTCGTAACCCCCCGCCGCCCCAAGTCCAATTTTCAAAATAGAAAAGTTTACAATAACAGCGAGCAAACTCAGCCAAACAGCCGCGTGACTTACTTTGGAATTTTGGTTTGGAATCTGGAATTGATTGGGATTCTACCTCTGGCATCCAGCTCAATTCCCAGTTCTTCCAGGCCCAGATTCTGGGTGAAGGGGCGCCGGCCAATACAAACCAGGAGCACGTCACAGGTGATCACTTCCCCTTTGCCGCCAGTGGCTGCTTCAATACTAGGAAAAAGAAAAAAAAAATAGCTGTGTTCACATACCTGGAAATAAACTTGAGTCATTTCGCCAGCATCCAATTAGGCAGCAAATTGTAAATATTCATTCATTCATTCGGGCACTGTACTAAGCGCTTGGGAAGTACAAGTCGGCAACATGTAGAGACGGTCCCTACCCAACAGCAGGCTCACATTCACGAACCAGTTCAACATTTTGCTTGCAAGAAAAATCTCGGTGTTGGATTTTCGCTGGTGTGAATAAGGATCCCGACAAGCCCCCCGAAGTGAGAAACATGATCCAAAATAATACAACAAATTGATGACTAAATTAACAAGCAAAGAGAAACGTAGCAATCATTAAGGCCTAGTGAAAAATCAGGCATGATTTCTTTTCTATGAGAACCCAACAAACCTATGAAAGTGTTTTCCCAACTTTCAAGTCATTGGAATTGAGTCGTTTTTTAAAAATGACATTTGTTAAGCATTTAAGTCTGTGCCAGGCACTGGGGTAGATGCATGGCTATCAGGTTAGACACAGTCCCTGTCCCACACGGGACTCACCGTCTTAATTCCCATTTTACCGACGAGGGAACTGAGACACGGAGAAGTGACTTGCCCAAGGTCATACAGCAGACAAGTGGCGGAGCTGAGAATTTGAACCCAGGTCCTTCTGACTTCCACGCTCTTCCCACCAGGCCACGTTGCTTCTTAGTCATTTCTCAAACCTCCAGGTTGGTCACAACACCCTAGAATTGTTGCCAACTTGTCCTTCCCAAGCGCTTAGTACAGTGCTCTGCACACAGTAAGCGCTCAATAAATACGATTGAATGAATGAATAATTGACCAGTTCAAATAACCTTCCTTTTGAAAACTCGACTAAAACCAAGAGCTTTATGTTGCTGGTGTCGATTGGCATAATAATAATGGTATTTGTTAAGCGCTTACCATGTGCCAAGCCCTGTTCTAAGCGCTGGGGGGGATACAAGGTAATCAGGTTGTCCCACGTAGGGCTCACAGTCTTCATCCCCATTTTACAGATGAGGTCACTGAGGCTCAGAGAAGTGAAGTGACTTGTCCAAAGTCACACAGCTGACAAGGGGTGAGACTGTGAGCCCACTGTTGGGTAGGGACCGTCTTTATATGTTGCCAACTTGTACTTCCCAAGTGCTTAGTACAGTGCTCTGCACACAGTAAGCGCTCAATAAATACGATTGAATGAATGAATGAAAGGGGTGGAGCCAGGATTAGAACCCATGACCTGACTCCCGAGCCCGGGCTCTTTTCACTGAGCAACGCTGCTTTCATGCCAACCGCAAAACTGCCTCCTACTTGGATTTTTTTTTTTTTACTGACCAAAAAAATTTTCCAAGGTTATGAAATTCGCCCGCAAAATCCTCAAGAGGAATTTTACTTCACACTGGCCCATCGAGGTGAACAAAATCTGAATTTCACCTCGTTTATACAGAGGAAGGACTATGTTTACACTTCTTCTTCAAGCCTCCTGTCTTCGCCTGCCATTTGAATTTCCATAGAACAGTTCTTTTTAGGGCTATAAAATTTCAATGTGAATTTTTTATACGACTTTTGGACCCACTCAACGTTGTTCTTATTTCCTATCCAGCTTTGGGGCTACACCAATCAGTGGCCTAATTTCCTCTTCTCCCACTCCCTTCTGCAGTGTACTTGAATTTTCTCCCTTTATTCACCCCATCCTCAGCACTTACGTACCCACAAGCGCTTAGTACAGTGCTCTGCACACAGTAAGCGCTCCATAAATACGATTGAATGAATAAATCTATAATTTATTTATAATTATAATAATCATTAAATTATTATTTATTTATTTATTATTTATTATTATTGTTAATTATAATTATTAAATTATTAATTTATATTAATGTTAGTCCCCCACCTTTAGACTGTAAGCTCCTTGGGGGCAGGAATCATGTACTTAGAGAAGCAGCGTGGCTCAGTGGAAAACAGCCCGGGCTTTGGAGTCGAGAGGTCAGGGGTTCAAATCCCGGCTCCGCCAATTGTCAGCTGGGTGACTTTGGGTAAGTCACTTCACTTCTCTGGGCCTCAGTTCCCTCATCTGTAAAATGGGGATGAGACTGATCACCTTGCAACCTTTCCAATGCTTAGAACAGGGCTTTGCACACAGTAAGTGCTTAATAAATGCCATCATTATTATTATTATTATGTCTACCAACTATTATACTGTACTCTCCCAAGCGCTTAGTACAGTGCTCTGGAAACAATGAATGCTCAAAAACAACTGACTGATTGAATTATACCTCCGTATGACTATTTCTTTCTAAAATAATTCAGAGGACCACAGTGTAAGACTGGGCAGATAACAACAATAATCTTTAATTACATAGTTGTCCTCTTCTAAAACACACCACCGAGGGCGGAGAAGCAGCGTGGTTCGGTGGAAAGAGCCCGGGCTCTGGAGTCGGAGGTCGTGGGTTCAAATCCCGGCTCCGCCAACTGTCAGCTGTGTGACTTTGGGCAAGCCACTTCACTTCTCTGGGCCTCAGTGACCTCATCTGGAAAATGGGGATTAAAACGGTGAGCCCCCCGTGGGACAACCTGGATCACCTTGCAACCTCCCCAGTGCTTAAAACAGTGCTTTGCACATAGTAAGCGCTTAATACCATTATTATTATTATTAATAATAAATAAAATGATAAAAATCAAACAGGAATTTCCCTATTTACCCTACACACAGACCTGTAGAAAGAGAGAGATCCTGAACTAGTGGATAGAGCATGTCCGTTGTATGTCCATGGGAATGCCACTTAAATTCTCCGTGCCTCATCTGGAAAATGGGGATTAAGACTGTGTGCCCCATGTGGGACGTGGATTGTATCCAACTTGATTAGCACGTAACTACCCAGCGCTTAGTACAGTGCCTGGCACATAGTCAGAGTTTAACGAATGCCACGAAAACAAAAAAGGCGGCTCACAAACCAAGCCGACATACTTACGCTACATCGATTTTTCCATCTGGTTTCTTGGTAGCTCCAGTAACCTTGGTATTGAGCTTAAATTTAAACCCTTGCTTCTGGAGGATGCGCTGGAAGTTCTTCGAAATCTCCATGTCAATCCCCACTCCGCCAACGTGGCCCAGGAACTCCACCGCCGTCACATCCGCCCCGAGTCGCTGCCAAACAGAACCCTGGAATGGGCGCAAACGGAAATTCACAGCTCCCTCTCCAAGGGCACAGCATCCTTCTCCGGGTAGTGAGTTCAAAGAAACGGGATGGAGGCTGCTTTCTAACAACACTGAGAAAACCACGGCCTGCAAAACCTCTAAAGGGCGTCCTTTACGCTTCAATCTAGATGGCTGTTCAGCCACGTGCAGCCCCTGTGAAAGGACTCCCGGTAAAGACCACCCTGTAGAAAGCTCGCCTAGGCAGGGCAACAGTGCCCGCTTTGGGGACTACACGGCGGAAAGTTTTCCTTAGAGAGATTAACTGACCTTTTCAGTTAAGATTGGTCACAGGGTGAAATCATGGATATCATTTTACCCCATAATCCTATCTCAGCCCCAAATTTCCCGCGTGACAGACAGAACTCATCATTTATGTTTTCCAACAGAGACAGGGAATGCGGGAAGGTTTCCGGGACTGTGATTTGAAAGAAGACCAAGAGAGACCGTTCAGAAACTGACTTTTCACACTGTCTGAAGGAGACTCTCTTTCCAAGTTCCAAAATCAGGCCAAACTCAGTTCGCTGGTACCACCAAGGAGCCATTACCCAACCGGCTCCCTCCTGAACTCTTCTGGAAGTGGTCTTCGTTAACAAAACCCTTAAGCCTTCCAATCGGACATCAGCGGCTAACAAACAGAAGCCGAGAAGCAGCGTAGCACTGGTTTGGGAGTCAGAAGGACCCCGGCTCTGCCACTTGTCCGTTGTGTGACCTTGGGCAAGTCATTTAACTTATCTGTAAGATGGGGATTAAGACTGTGAACCCCACGTGGGACAGGGACTTTGTCCAACCTGAGTACCTTGTATCTACCCCAGGGCTTAGAACAGTACTTGGCACATAGTAAGCACTTATCAAAAACTTAATTATTATTATTATTATTACTAAATAGCCTGATTCATCATCATCAATCGTATTTATTGAATCAATCGTATTTATCGTATTTATTACAGTGCTCTGCACATAGTAAAGCGCTCAATAAATACGATTGATGATTCTTCCAGAACCGTTCATTACCCCTTCTGAAAGTCTGACAAGGCCCTAAGTCTCCCCTTAGCACTTCCGAATATCCGTGTAATCAACTGTATGGTTGATTACTCAATTTATAATACGTTTATGTCTTTCCCCTGCAATAGAGTGCAAGATCCTCGTGGGCACGGAACGGGCTTCATGCTTCTGCGGTACTTTCTCAAGCGCTTCTTAGAGCGCTTAGTACACAGTGGATGCTCAATGAATACTCCTACTGTGCAACGCACTCAATAGGCTCTTAGGGATTCGAAGACAATTATCCTCCCTCCCACAGTTCCTTGGTCTCAGGGAGGAACTAGGATTAAGTGAATCAGGGTTCTTAAAGGTAAGAGAGGTACGACCCACTTGGAGAAGACGTGGTGAAATCCCATTTCACACAGAATATCTTACAGGTTCTCACCAATTCCACGCCAATGACTCCTGCACCGATGACAACCATCTTCTCCGGGACTCTTTTTAAAGACAAAGCACCCGTGGATGAAACTATTGTATCTTCATCAATCTAAACAACAACAACAGAAATAAATAAAAGGAGTTGCTGGACTTTTCCCGCCTAAGAATGAACGCGGAGGTGACGAGGCAACCATTGGGGTTTCTTGAGGAGCGGGGAAACGTGGTCGGAACGTTTTTGAAGGAAAATGATCCGGGAAGCAGAATGGAATATGGACTGCAGTCGGGGGAGACAGAAGGCAGGAAGGTCAGCATGGAGGCTGATACGATTATCGTGGTGGGATAGGGTAAGTGCTCGCATTAATGTGGTAACAGTTTGGACGGAGAGGAAGGGGTGGATTTTGGCGATGTTGTGAAGGTACGACTGACAGGATTTAGTGAGGGCTTCCATATGTGGGCTGAACTAGAGAGAGGGGAGTCAAGGATGATGCCAAGTTACAGGCTGGTGAGACAGGAAGGATGGTGTTGCCACCAACAGTGATGGGAAAGTGGGTGGGAGGACAGGTCTGGGTGGGAAGATAAGTTCACTTTTAGCCACATTAAATTTGAGGCAACAAGACATCCAAGTTGGGATGTCTTGAAGGCAGGAGGAAATGCAAGACTGCAGAGAGGAAGAGAGATCAGAACTGGAGATGTAGATTTGGCTGTCATCAGCACAGAGGGGATAGTTTAAGCCATGTGAACGAATGAGTTTCCCAAGGTGTAGACGGAGAATAAAAGGGGACCTAGAAGAGAGCGTTGAGGGACCCCCACAGTTAAGGGGTCGGAGGCAGAGAAGGAGCCCACGAAAGAGACTGAGAATGATCAACCAGAGAGATAGGAGGAGGACCAGGGGAGGACAGTGTCAGTGAAGCTGAGGTTGGAAAAAGTTTCCAGGAGAAGGGAGTGGTCGAGGTTTTCAAAGGCAGCTGGGAGGTAGAGGAGGATTAGGATGGCGTAGAGGCCATTGGATTTGGCGAGAAGGAGATTTGTGACCTTAGGGAGGGCGGTTTCTTTGGCGTGAAGGGGATGGAAGCCAGATGGGAGGAGGTCAAGGACCGAACTGGAGGAGAGTGAACTTGGGACAGCCGGTGTAGACAACTAGCTGAAGGGTCAAGGGAAGGTTTTATTAGGATGGGGAAGACAATGAGCATGTGTGAAAGCAGCGGGGAAGAAGGCATTGGAGAGTCAACAGTTCAAGATGGCGGTCAGGGAGCGAAGAAGGGACAGGGCAAGTGTTTTGATAAGATGTGAAGGAATGGGGTCGGGTGTGCAGGTGGGGGAGAAGGCTGGATTTTGAGAGAAGGCAGGAGATCTCCTCTTGAGATCATGCTGGAAGGAATGGGAGAGTCGAAGAAGGGGCAGGAGGGGGGAAGGCCAGGGGAGATTTTAGGGAGATCATGCCTGATAGCTTCAATTTTCGCAATAAAGTAATAAGCCAGGTGATTGGGGCGAAGGATGGGGAAGTGGGGGGGACAGAGGGTTTGAGGAGGGGGTTAAATATCTGAAATCACTGGCCAGGGTGATGGGCATGGGTTTCAATAAGGATGGAGAAATGATTTTGCCAGGGCAGAGTTAAAGCATGCAAGGATAAACCTGAGGTGGACTAGGTCAGCCTATTATCTAGATTTCTGCCAAGAGCGCTCTGCAGTTCGCGCACAGAAGCGAAGGAAGCCAACCGCGGAGGTGATCCAGGGCTGTGGGGATGAAGGGATAGTGGAGCGAGAGAGCCGAAACGAGGAAAGTACATGTGGTGAGTCAATCGGAAGAGTTACTGCTAAAGAAAAGCTCCAGGAACAGGTCAAAATTCTGAATAACCATACCGTTATTCCCGGAAAGGGAGCGACTTCTGAACCCGTGGCTATGAGAACGTTCTTGGTGTTGATAACTTGATTGCTGCCATCCGCTTTCGCTGCCGTGACTTGATTTTTGCCCGTGATCTTTCCGTAGCCAGGGACGTGGACGACCTGTCGGGTGACGATCTCAAAGTCAATCGATTCAAAACGCACACCTTCGACAGCCCTCCCACCCTCCCAAGGGGCGCACCCAACCGCTTCTTTTAAATATCCAGCGTTGGGTTCCAATTTCAGACGGACAGGGCCTTCTACCGGGGAATCTCTCCTAACGGTGCAGGACAGTAATTCCCGAGGGGGAGGTGGAAGCTTCCGTCTACAGGTGCGTGGTTGTTTTGAAGCTACGGGAATATTCCCCCCAAAGAATGAGGAGTGGGAATTCCACCACCAGCTAGAGTGACCTTTGTCAGCGTCCGACGCGACTTTTTATACGGAGGGAAAACACACACGACAAAGTGGCTATTTGCACACGGGGCAGACCAACCTTATTCTGTTTAAATAAGTGGGCAATTCCACCTGTTAGGGCTTTCACTGCTCCACTCTTCTGCTCCATCATCTTCTCTAGATTCAGCTGGATTCCTGAAACTTGTCATTGTTAAAAACACAAGTCCTCTGTCAATGGGTGCGGGATCCCTGGCATTTACCGAGGCACATTCGCAACCAATTCCTGTTTCTAAAACAGTATAGGCCCGAGAAGAGTCTCATTCGCCGGAATTTTAGAAGAAATTCCGACATTTTTGACCTGGATTTTTTCAGTCACCGGCTGGCAGGGCTTGATTTTTTAGGTGTCTAGAATGGCTGCCGCCACATCGGTCCTTCAACCCGGGGTTTCCTAAAAACGCCCACCGGGTTGGCGCTACCATCTGGGGCTACAATCACAAAGAGGATGAGAAAGGACTCTTTATCCTCAAAGGGGGTTCAGAGTGGGCATTCTAAGGGGACCGCAGCTAGAGCCAGCCCTGAAAAAGAGAAAAAGCAGCCAAGGTGGCTGTGTCAACGATGGGGCCAATGCACTGGTCATTCCCAGGAAGAAAGGATCTGTTGGGGCGAGGAGGGAAGGGGAAGAGGGTCCCTGCATCCGCCAGAATGCCCAGCAGGTGTATGGGGGGGCAGTTCCTGGTATTAAGCGCTTAGTACAGTGCTCTGCACACACTAAGCGCTCAATAAATACGATTGAATGCATCAGGCCTTCGGGAGAGGCCTCTCACCCTACTTCTGGGGGGCGGTGGGGGAACGGGAAAGAAGTTATCCGTGATGGGTCCGGGTGTCATCACTAGAAATCCGTGTTGGGCTGAGCTACAGCCGCCCTCTCCTCTGGTGGAAAAGGTTCCCCAGAACAACTGAACCCCTACAGAAAGAAGTTGGGGAGAGGGAAGGCCGGTGAAAAGTAGAACGTTTCAGGAAAAATTAAAAAAGCTAAAGCGCAACCACAGTTATTTTCCATTTTCCTTGGCAGGAGAGGAATCGGAGAAGCAAACCTGACCACCTCCAAGGGGCAGAGGACATCGCTACACCCACGGGGGCGTTGGCAGTGGGACAGGAGGGGAGCCACAGATAATTTCGAGTCCTGGACTGGGAAGAAAGAGTTTCCCATCTCCTTCGCTAGGCTGAGCAGACAGCCCCCCATCTCCAGAGTAACTCCAGGAACTCGCCGAAGCAGAATCTTGTCTCGTCGGAAGGCCAAATCAGAAACATGCTACAATTGGGCGGTATCTCCGGAGAACACCTGCGCCGCGGCATTCACAGGGGCCAAATACACAAGAGAGGCTCTTGATAACGGAATGGGGAAAATGCCGTCATCACGCGAGAGCCGTGATCGTCAGGGCTATCACTCTATTGCCCGTCACTCATTGACACACCGGGGATGTGAGCAAAAGGGAACGGAGGGAAGAATGCTCTTCTATTGGGAAGCAGCGGAATTTAAAGGGATCCTACGCTTTGGTTTGGGGGCAGTTTGGTGGTGAAAGCTTGGGAGGAGGCAGGGGCCAAACCACCTACAATCCCCCGGTTCCGGGCTGGCTCTGTGGCCCCGTTTTTTGGAGGGAAAAAGAAACCACTGGAGGACCGGTAGCTGCCTCGCCTCCTCCCACGGTGCAGTGGCCACGTCTCATGGCCACGAACCAGACTTCACATCCAGACTTCACTTACTTCACCTCTCCTTGTTTGTCCTTAGACCAGAGACCGCCCCTAATTTTGCCCCCAGCTTTGCACACAAAAAGCTACTTAACCTACACTTTTATCACCCCTAGAACAACAACCAAAGAACAGAACGCTCTGGGCCTCAGGAATAGGTACAGTCCAGTTATTTCTCGCCTCCTCTGTGCTAAGAACACTCTGTTCTTTCCCCTCTCTTCTCTGAGCAGCAGGAACTTAAACTGAGCTCTTCAAAGGCAGGGATCGCATTTTGTATTTGTGAGTCCCCACCCCCAACTGCTCAGGAAAGAGAAACAGGGCTGTCACTCAACTTCCCACCCAAACCTCTTCCATAAACTTTAGCTTCCTTTCCTGAACAAACACCAAAACCAGCGCCTGAGAGATCAGATAGCAACGGAGCACGCCCCGATCAGAAACTTACTCTCAATTCCTCTCGCCGCGAAATCTTTGCCATGGGCCAGGTGGTAGAGGTGGGAGTTATTCAGCAGAGCCTGAAAAAAATAATCCCAAACATTCCTAAACCGAAACTTTAATAGGAAGTGAGCCAATATCAGTAAAAACAAAAAAGGATGAGTTGTTTGCATTTCAAGAATTCTTCCCAATACTATTCAGTCTAATGTCTGATGCCCAAGTGCATATTATAAAGGGTGGGAAATATTTCCCAACATCTGTTTTTGAGGATTTGTGTTTGCGAAAATGCCAAAACTTACTGAATAAATGATCAAATTTCTTGGGTTTTCTGGGACAGCACTTTTATTTTCCCCCAAGTGCTTTCACATCCAGTGTCTCATCTTATATCATATATACCAGTATATTATGGTGTATATATATGAGATAAATATATATATATGATATATGGTATATCATACATAGCATATGATATATATATATATATATATATATGACATATGGTATATATGAGATATATATAGATATATAGTGTGTATATATATATATATATATATACATATATATATATACTAGTATATCATCTTGTCCACATGTTTTGTTTTGTTGTCTGTCTCCCCCTTCTAGACTGTGAGCCCATTGTCAGGTAGGGACCATCTCTAGATGTTGCCAACTTGTACTTCCCAAGCGCTTAGTACAGTGCTCTGCACACAGTAAGCGCTCAATAAATACGATCGATTGATTGATTATAGCATATATACTAGTATATCATGGTGTATATAAATGAGATATATATATATAATATATACCATATATGATATATATATATATATATATATACATATATGGTATAAATGATATACATATACCATATACTAGTATATCATCTCATCCACATGTTTTGTTTTGTTGTCTGTCTCCCCCTTCTAGACTGTGAGCCCGTTGTCAGGTAGGGACCGCCTCTAGATGCTGCCAACTTGTACTTCCCAAGCGCTTAGTACAGTGCTCTGCACACAGTAAGCGCTCAATAAATACGACTGAATGAGCGAATCTTATCCTGACCACCGTCCTGTGAGGTAGGAGGAGGCCGGCATGATTATCCCCATTTTTACAGATGAGGAAACAGTCAGTCTGTCGGTTATTTGTATTTATTGAGGGCTTGCTTTGTGCAGGGCACCGTACTATGGGCTTGGGAAAGTACAATATACCAATAGAACAGACACATTCCCTGCCCACAATGACCCCAATGCCAAGACCTCACGGCAGGCGAGGGGCAGAGCTGAGAGCAGAACCCTGCTCTCTTGACTCCATCAATCAACGGTATTTACTGAGCGCTTAATGCGTGCAGAGATCTGTATCGAGTGCTCGGGAGAGACAACCGACACGCTCCCTGCCCACAAGAGGCTTACTTTAGAAGACTCCCAAGGCTGGGCCCCGCTGCTGCCCACCTACTTCATCATCATCAATCGTATTTATTGAGCACTTACTATGTGCAGAGCACTGCACTAAGCGCTTGGGAAGTACAAATTGGCAACATATAACCTACTTCAGAGAAAGGCAGGCTGCACTCTAAATTGGACGGGCTGTGCGGAACGCCGCTTCAGGGATGGCTCGCTCTATTCTTTATCACCTCACTCCATTCTTTCATTCAGTCATTTTTATTGAGCGCTTCCTGTGTGCAGAGCACTGCACAACCAACAAGTATTTGGTCTACTAAGACACTCACCTTAGAAGGGATGCAGCCAACGTTCAGACAAGTTCCTCCGAGGGTTTCGTTTTTCTCCACACAGACCGTCTACAACCAACGGAGATGGGTTTTTAATGGTACCCGGACCCGGGATGGTATTTTGGGGAAAAGGGGACGTTCCGTTCCACTGGCGCGACGGTCGGTTGGAGATGGGACGCTTCCGGGCGCCCGCTGGGCCTCTCCCATCAGCCGGCAGCACCCGAGGGTCGGAGAGAGATGAGCCGGGCCTCCGCTGACCCATCACCGGCCCCCGTTCGACCAAGATGAGGCGAGGCCTCGGAGAGTCAACAGATTAAGTCCGCTCTTGCCCGAGCCGGCTAGAAAGCCGTCGAGCTCCCGTTCGGGCACCGGGACTTTGGATTTTGCCCCGGGCCACAGGGGCAGAAGACGCTCCCTTGTTTGCTCCTTGCCCTGGGCAAGAAGTGAGTGAAAAGTCATCCATCTCCCACTTAAGCTGGTAATGTGAGCACAAGAGGCCATTAAGTGCCTTTTTGATCCAAGGGTGAAGGTAATAATAATAATAATGGCATTTATTAAGCGCTTACTATGTGCAAAGCACTGTTCTAAGCGCTGGGAAGGTTACAAGGTGATCAGGTTGTCCCATGGGGGGCTCACGGTCTTCATCTCCATTTGACAGATGAGGGAACTGAGGCCCAGAGAAGTGACTTGCCCGAAGTCACACAGCTGACAACTGGCAGAGCCGGGATTTGAACCCAGGACCTCTGACTCCAGAGCCCAGGCTCTTTCCACTGATTCACGCTGCTTCCCACAGCCAGGGCCTTTTTTGGTTATTTTATGGTATCTGTTAAGACCTTACAACGTGCCCGGAACTATACTAAGCACTGGCGTGGACACAAACTAATCAGGTCGGACCCAGTCCACATCCCCCATGAGGGTCACCGTCTTAATCCCCGTTTTACAGTTGAGGTGAGTGAGGCACAGAGAAGTTAAGTGACTTGCCTGAGGTCACACAGCAGACAAGCGGCAGAGCCGGGACTAGAACCTAGATCCTCTGATTCCCAGGTCCAAGCTCTATCCACTAGGCCATGCCGCTTCTCAGTCCCGGCGTTCCCGGGCTTGCCTCACTGCCAACCTTGGGCAGAGGGAGAACAACCCGTTTCACACAAGAGTCCGCCCGGCTGCCCAGCCACGGACCCCCGGGGGGGACGCCCAAACCACCACGCCCCGCACGACGGTGGTTCCTTCGGCCAGTCCTACCTATCTTGGCATTAAGGACTTTGAAAAAGCAATATTTCATCCCACGCACAAGGGGTTTCTACGTAACCCACATTTTGGGATCACGCTGCAGTCCTTCCTAGCTTCGGTCCACGCCCCACCGAAACCAATGCAAAACTTCTGAAATAATGACGAAAATCAAACCCGGCCCCAAGTCACCTGAATCCAGTTTGACATCCTGAAACAGAAATACACTGGACGTTTTAATGAACAAATAAAGAAACCGAGGAATCTGCATGCGCCCCGTGAGCCGTAAAAACCTGACTAAATCAAGATAGAATGGCAAAAAGGAAAAAAAAGGGCAACTCCCCTGCGGAAAGGGAAAGAAGAGGAAATATCAGCTGCCATATTCGATGGTACGAGTGAGGCAGGAGGAGGCCAGCTCATCTCTTCCTCCCTTCAAGGCCCTACTGAGAGCTCACCTCCTCCAGGAGGCCTTCCCAGACTGAGCCCCTTCCTTCCTCTCCCCCTCGTCCCCCTCTCCATCCCCCCATCTTACCTCCTTCCCTTCCCCACAGCACCTGTATATATGTTTGTACATATTTATTACTCTATTTATTTATTTTTCTTGTACATATCTATTCTATTTATTTTGGTTTTGTTCTCTGTCTCCCCCTTTTAGACTGTGAGCCCACTGTTGGGTAGGGACTGTCTCTATATGTTGCCAATTTGTACTTCCCAAGCGCTTAGTACAGTGCTCTGCACATAGTAAGTGCTCAATAAATACGACTGATGATGATGATTGCAAATCTTAATAATAACAATAATGATGGCATTTGTTAAGCGCTTACTATGTGCAAAGCACCATTCTAAGCGCCGGGGAGGTTACAAGGTGATCAGGTTGTCCCGCGGGGCTCACAGTTTTAATCCCCATTTTACAGATGAGAACTGAGGCCAAGAGAAATGAACTTTTTTTTTTGATGGCATTTATCAAGCGCTTACTACGTGATCATGTTGTCCCACGGGGGCTCACAGTTTTAATCCCCATTTTACAGATGAAGTCATGGTTATGAGCCCCACCCTCTAGCAGTGGTAAACCTCGGTGGGGTGGGGGTGTGACTGAATTAAAAGACACAAAATTAAGGACAACCGACACCAAAAGGGGAGGGGTGTGGAACAGTCACTGTTCCATCTCAGGTAATGATAATAACGGCATTTATTAAGCGCTTACTATGTAAAAAGCACTTTCTAAGCACAGGGGAAGTTACAAGGTGATCAGGTTGTCCCATGGGGGCTCACAGTTTCAATATGAGGTCACTGAGAAATGACTCGCCCCAAGTCACCCAGCTGACAGCTGGCGGAGCCGGGATTTGAACCCATGACCTCTGCCTCCAAATCGCCGCTTCTCCCTGGTTAAGTCTGGTCCAAGCTAAACGAACCTAGAAGGCTTCGTTGTCAGGAACAATAATTCACCTGCTCTTTCGACACGTTTATCGCTCTGTAGCTCACTCGAGCTATAATTACGCCCGGCATGAAACCCGAGCTTTCTCCAAGTGAATGTCGAAGGCTCCGTTAAGGGCACGTCGCTCTCTTTTCCCCCTCTAAAACCGGTCACCGACACCTTCAGATCGTCTTCCTTTCCATCCACTTTGGAGGCCAACCCTTTTCCTGAGGTTTACGAAATTACTGACGGTTGTTTTGCAGGGCCGGGAGGACACGACCCACATTCCAAATGAGGCGTTAAGACAAGGAGGCGACTTACCTTGAAGCCCAGCTGGGCGGCTTTGATAGCGGCGACATAGCCTCCGGGTCCTGAGCCTATCACCGTCACATCGGCGTCCACTACAACGAGACCGGAGAGCCGCAAGCTGTGAAACGTCCCGCCACCCTCGGCATCGCTGTCACCCTCTAGCAGTGGTAAACACCGATGGGGTGGCAGTCGTTATAGAGTGCTTACTATGTGCAGGGCACTTTACTGAGTGCTTCGGAGGGCAATAACAATAATGATTATGGCATCTGTTAAGCTCTTACTATGTGCCAGACGCTGTACTCAGCGCTGGATACAAGTAAATCAGGTTGGACACAGCCCCTGCCCCACGTGGGGCTCACGGTCTCAATACCCATTTTACAGATGAGGTAACTGGGGCTCAGAGAAGTGAAGTGGACCCAAGGTCACACGGCGGACAAGTGGCGGTGGCGGGATTAGAACCCATGACCTTCTGACTCCCAAGCCCGAGATCACTCGAGTAGGCCATTAACAAAATAATATACCATATAACAGAGTTGGCAGACGTATTCCCTGGCCGTGACAGGTCTGCCAAGATATCGTCACCATCCTTTCTTTCCTGTGTCTTCAGGGTGGGCTGGGGAAGAATTAGAGAGCCTCGATATTTCAGTGCTCTGCACACAGTAAGCGCTCAATAAATACGACTGAATGAGTGCATGAATGAATGAACCCGCACTCCAGACTGTAAACTCACTGCGGGCAGGGACTATGTCTGTTTGTCTATGTCCCAAGCGCTCAGAGAAGCAGCACGACCTAGTCGACAGAGCAGGGTCCCGGGAGTAAGAAGGTCGTGGGTTCTAATTCCGGCTCCGCCACTTGTCTGCTGTGTGACCGTGGGCGAGCCACTGAATGTCTCTGGGCCTCGGTTACCTCACGGATTGAGAATCCCGTGACACGGGGACTGCGTCCAACCCGATGCGTGTGTATCCGCGTGGGGCTGGGCGCGGAGTAAGCGCTCAATAAATACGACTGATTTGACGCCAAGTGGAGCCCGGTCCACTTTGACCGCCTGCACCTGTTTTAATCTCATCCGTTCGTACTCTTCTATAATAACAGTCGGTCGCAATGGCAGAACTGGGGGATGTTCTTTGGACGTCGCGTGCCAGGCTGGTTACGGTATGATTTTGCAAGAAAAGAGTTGGAGGTGTATGCATAGGGTCGGACACAGAGTTAATATCATATTGAAAATTTTCTTTCCTATCAAATTCAATTAAGTATACTCTCCCAACCTCGCCATCCTAGCAAGGCAGGCTATACACACACACACACACGCATATACACATATATACATACATATATATACATATGTATGATTACCTTAATATATGCCTATATAGGTATAATATAATATATTATATTATATAGTTCACACAATATAAAAATATATTATAATATTATATTACAACATAGCACATATTAAACCATATATCATTAATCGGCATAATTAAATACCATTATATTTTATATATTATTTAAAATATATTAAAGTATATTACAACATAGCACATATTAAACCATATATCATTAATCAGCATCATTAATTACCATTAATTATATTATTATATAATATTATAAGTTTATATTATAAAGCATATAATTTATATATTATATTATATAAATAATATATATATATAATAGGTATATATTAAGGTAATCACCCGCTCAATTTATATATACACACATATTAAACCATATATTAATTAGCATCATTAACTACCATTAATAACTCCGTCCTCTCCTGGTTCTCCTCTTATCTCTCCGGTCGTTCTTTCTCAGTCTCTTTTGCAGGCTCCTCCTCCCCCTCCCATCCTCTTACTGTGGGGGTTCCCCAAGGTTCAGTGCTTGGTCCCCTTCTGTTCTCAATATACACCCACTCCCTTGGTGACCTCATTCGCTCCCACGGCTTCAACTATCATCTCTATGCTGATGACACCCAGATCTCCATCTCTGCCCCTGCTCTCTCCCCCTCCCTCCAGGCTCGCATCTCCTCCTGCCTTCAGGACATCTCCATCTGGATGTCCGCCCGCCACCTAAAGCTCAACATGTCGAAGACTGAGCTCCTTGTCTTCCCTCCCAAACCTTGTCCTCTCCCTGACTTTCCCATCTCTGTTGACGGCACTACCATCCTTCCCGTCTCACAAGCCCGCAACCTTGGTGTCATCCTCGACTCCGCTCTCTCATTCACCCCTCACATCCTAGCCGTCACCAAAACCTGCCGGTCTCAGCTCCGCAACATTGCCAAGATCCGCCCTTTCCTCTCCATCCAAACTGCTACCCTGCTAATTCAAGCTCTCATCCTATCCCGTCTGGACTACTGCACTAGCCTTCTCTCTGATCTCCCATCCTCGTGTCTCTCTCCACTTCAATCCATACTTCATGCTGCTGCCCGGATTATCTTTGTCCAGAAACGCTCTGGACATATTACTCCCCTCCTCAAAAACCTCCAATGGCTACCGATCAATCTGCGCATCAGGCAGAAACTCCTCACCCTGGGCTTCAAGGCTGTCCATCACCTCGCCCCCTCCTACCTCACCTCCCTTCTCTCCTTCTACTGCCCAGCCCGCACCCTCCGCTCCTCCACCACTAATCTCCTCACCGTACCTCGCTCTCGCCTGTCCCGCCATCGACCCCCGGCCCACGTCATCCCCCGGGCCTGGAATGCCCTCCCTCTGCCCATCCGCCAAGCTAGCTCTCTTCCTCCCTTCAAGGCCCTGCTGAGAGCTCACCTCCTCCAGGAGGCCTTCCCAGACTGAGCCCCTTCTTTCCTCTCCCCCCCCGTCCCCCTCTCCATCCCCCCGTCTTACCTCCTTCCCTTCCCCACAGCACCTGTATATATGTATATATGGTTGTACATATTTATTACTCTATTTATTTATTTATTTATTTATTTTACTTGTACATTTCTATCCTACTTATTTTATTTTGTTGGTATGTTTGGTTCTGTTCTCTGTCTCCCCCTTTTAGACTGTGAGCCCACTGTTGGGTAGGGACTGTCTCTATGTGATGCCAATTTGTACTTCCCAAGTGCTTAGTACAGTGCTCTGCACATAGTAAGCGCTCAATAAATACGATTGATTGATTGATTATACTATTATATAATATTATAATTTTATATTATAAAGCATATAATTTATATATATCATATGATATAATATATATAATATATAATAGGTATATATTAAGGTAATCATTCGCTCAATTTATATATATATATATACTTTATATATTAAATTTATATATATATAAATTGAGCGAATGATTACCTTAATAGCATAACTGACCTTTATAATTTGGTGATCTGTAGTTCTTGGCTGTTAAGTTGCAGGCTAATTACGATTTTTCCAAGAACCTCTCCTGTCACTTGCTCTAAACCAGCTTCCCGGAAAACTACGCTTACCTGTTTGATCTGCGTAGGTCCTCAAAGGTGCAGCAGAAATTCCCTGATATATATATATATATATATATATATATAAAAATCATTCGCTCAATTTACATATATAAACATATAATAAATATATATTATATAATATATATAATATTGCCCGAGGTCGCACAGCAGAGCCACATTAGCACCCAAGACCTTCTGATTCCAGGGCCCATGCTTTATCCGCTGGGCCATGATCATTTCCCCCTCCCCAAGGGACTCCGGTTGGCTCCATTTGACATTATGGGATCACGTGGCTACTCCCGGGGTGGGAGAGAAAGGACAGAAGGGTTGTGCGACTTGGGGCAAGTCACTTCACTTCTCTGTGCCTCAGTTTATATATATATAAATTGAGCGAATGATTACCTTAATAGCATAACTGACTTTTATAATTTGGTGATCTGTAGTTCTTGGCTATTAAATTGCAGCCTAATTACGATTTTTCCAAGAACCTCTCCTCTCATTTGCTCTAAACCAGCTTCCCGGAAAACGACGCTTACCCGCTTGATCTGCGTAGGTCCTCAAAGGTGCAGCAGAAATTCCCTTCAGGCCATGAGGTATTCGGCCGAAACAGCCTCTCTTGTAGGAGCGGAGGGAAAAAAGAAAACGACAACCAAAAAGCACGAGTGTGAGCGTCCCGGGAAGTGAACAGGATATATCCCAGAGGAAAGATGGAGTTGGATTTTAAAGCCCCGGAGGGGAGGTTGCGTGTCTTTTTCCTTCTGGGGGTACTCGCCCAGCTGTTTAGCAGAGTGTTCTGCACACTTTAGGCACTCAATACATCAGCAGGTCTCCCCGCAAGTCCCTGGCACAGCCAAAACCCAGTCCAGCGTCTGGCTCAGAGCGGGGGGAGAGCAGGATTCATCTGTCCTGGGAGAACCGGTCTTCTAGACCGTGAGCCCCTTGTCGGGTAGGGACCGTCTCTAGATGTTGCCGACTTGGACTTCCCAAGCGCTTAGTACAGTGCTCTGCGCACAGTAAGCGCTCAATAAATACGATTGGATTGAAGGCCGCCCCCGTTGGGGAGGGCCTCCTGTCCCCCACTGGAAGGAAGGGACCACCCCTCTTGCATCCTTGGAGTGAGAAGGTAGGAGGGGAGCGATAAGGGAGAAGAGGCTGACCTCCACCAAGGCCGACTTGCCCTAATAACAATAATAATAATAATAATATAATAATAATGATGGTATTTGTTAAGCACTTACTATGTGCAAAGCACTGTTCTAAGCGCTGGGGAGGTTGCAAGGTGATCAGGTTGTCCCACGGGGGGGGCTCACGGTTTTAATCCCCATTTTACAGATCATCATCATCATCAATCGTATTTATTGAGTGCTTACTGTGTGCAGAGCACCGTACTAAGCGCTTGGGAAGTACAATCAATCAATCAATGTCGTATTTATTGAGCGCTTACTATGTGCCGAGCACCGTACTAAGCGCCTTGGGAAGTACAAGTTGGCAACACATAGAGACAGTCCCTGCCCAACAGTGGGCTCACAGTCTAAAAGGGGGAGACAGAGAACAAAACCAAACATACTAACAAAATAAAATAAATAGAATAGATATGTACAAGTAAAATAATAGAGTAATAAATATGTACAAACATATATACATATATACAGGTGCTGTGGGGAAGGGAAGGAGGTAAGAATGAGGGAACTGAGGCACAGAGAAGTGAAGTGACTTGCCCAAAGTCGCACAACTCTTCTGTCCTTTCTGTCCCCACCCGGGAGTAGCCATGTGATACTGTAATGTCAAATGGACATTTGGGGAGGGCGAAATGATCATGGCCCAGCGGATAAAGCATGGGCCCTGGAATCAGAAGGTCTTGGGTTCTAATCTGGCTCCTCCGATTGTCTGCTGTGCGACCTCGGGCAAGTCACTTAACTTGTCTGTGCCTCGGTTCCCTCATCGGTCAAACGGGGATTAAGACTGTGAGTCCTGTGTGGGCCAGGGACTGTGTCTAACCCAATTATCCTGTAGCTACCCCAGCGCTTAGAACAGTGCCTGGCACAAAGTAGAGAAGCAGCGTGGCTCAGTGGAAAAGAGCCCGGGCTTTGGAGTCAGAGGTCATGGGTTCAAATCCCGGCTCCGCCAACTGTCAGCTGGGTGACTTTGGGCAAGTCACTTCGCTTCTCACTTCCCTCACCTGTAAAATGGGGATGAAGACTGTGAGCCCTCCATGGGATAACTTGATCACCTTGTAACCTCCCCAGCGCTTAGAACACTGCTTGGCACACAGTAAGTGCTTAATAATTGCCATCATCATCATCATTATTATTATTATTATTAACAAACACCATAATTATCAGTGTGAACCCCATGCGGGACAGGAACTGTGTCCAACTCAATTTGCTGGTATCCTCCCCAGCACGTAGTCGTGTCCCAATAATCCGGCGC
The DNA here is from genome assembly GCF_015852505.1 of Tachyglossus aculeatus. NCBI lineage: Eukaryota > Metazoa > Chordata > Mammalia > Monotremata > Tachyglossidae > Tachyglossus > Tachyglossus aculeatus. The sequence continues at coordinate 1,289,135 of NW_024044828.1, forward strand.
TTAGCACAGTGCTTGGCACATAGTAAGCGCTTAACAAATACCATCATTACTATTAATCAGGCCCAGCCACGGGGCAAGTGGGCACTGAAAAGGGGTGGGCGGACACGGTATTGAAAACCGCTAGATTCACCACAAAAAAAGGTACGCCAGTGGTCTTGGCACACAAGTTACACAACGGTTTCATTTTGTTTGGCTCTTGCGCCTCCAAAAAGGATGCCAACCCCTAATGTGATAGACTCATTTAATCCCTTCATTTAATTTAATTCATTTAATTCATTTAATAATGAATCCCTTCATTCATTTAATCCGATTCATTTAAATTTTGGGATTTTTTTTCCCCCGCTATTGTAGTCCCTAAATTAAGCCAAGGTGTCCATCCCACTTTCACAAAACATTTCCTGAGCACCTGGTGTGTTCCCGGGATTACAAACTGCTCCATGGCGGGTACTTCTATTGTGTGTTCCCTGACACTAGTTAATCAATCAATCAGTTGTATTTATTGAGCGCTTACTGTGTGCAGAGCACTGTACTAAGCGCTTGGGAAGTACAAGTTGGCAACACATGGAGACAGTCCCTACCCAACAGTGGGCTCACAGTCTAAGTTAAGTGCTCTGTCCCTAGGAAGTGGTCCATAAAAACTGATGCTAATTTAGTCTTTGTCACGGGCTGTGTGCTAAGCACTGTACTAAGTGCTAGGGTAGATACAACATAATCAGGTCCCAAAGAAGGAGAGAGAAGAGGTTCAAAGCCCGGCTCCGCCAATTGTCAGCTGGGTGACTTTGGGCAAGTCACTTTGCTTCTCTATGCCTCAGTTCCCTCATCTGTAAAATGGGGATGAAGACTGTGAGCCCCCCGTGGGACAACCTGATCACCTTGTAACCTCCCCAGCGCTTAGAACAGTGCTTTGCACGTAGTAGGCGCTTAATAAATGCCATCATTATTAGTAGTAGTAGTGCAGTGCTCTGCCCACAGTAAACACTCAATAAATACGATTGATTGATAGAAGTGGGCTCACAGTCTAGAAGTCTATTATTATTATTATCTGTTGCCGAATCGTACTTTCCAAGGGCTCAGCCCAGTGCTCCGCACAGCGTCAGCGCTTGTACAGTCTTTCTCTGTTGCCAACTTGTACTTCCCAAGCGCTTAGTACAGTGCTCTGCACACAGTAAGCGCTCAATAAATACGATTGATTGATTGATTGATTGACTGAATCCCCACATGAGGCCCAGAGATGTGAAGAGACTTGCCCAAAGTTACACAGCACACAAGTGGAGGAGCGGGGACTGGAATAATAGTAAAAATGATGTTACTTAGGCGCTTACTACGTGCCAAGCGCTTTTCTGAGCAACGGGGTGGATACAAGCTAATCAAGTTGGACGCTGATGTCCTGCATGGGGCTCCCTTTTCATTCAGTCGTATTTATAGAGCGCTTACTGTGTGCAGAGCACTGTACTAAGCGCTTGGGAAGTCCAGGTTGGCAACATAGAGAGGCGGTCCCTCCCCAACAGCGGGCTCACGGCCTAGAAGCAGCGTGGTTTAGGGGAAAGAGCCCGGGCTTGGGAGCCGGCGGTCGTGGGTTCTAATTCCAGCCCTGCCACTGGTCAGCTGTGTGACTTTGGCCAAGTCACTTCACTTCTCTGGGCCTCAGTGCCCTCATCTGTAAAATGAGGATTAAGACTTTGTGAGCCCCACCTTGTATCCCCTCCAGCGCTCAGAACGGTGCTTGGCACACTGTAAGCGCGTAATACCACTATTATTATTTTTATTATTATTATCCTTAGTAACAATAAAATAGGGATTAAGACTGAGCCCCATGTGGCCCAACCTGATTACCTTGAAATTACCACAGTGCCTGGCATGCAGTAAGCGCTTAATATCATCATTATTATTATTATTATTACTAATAGTATAATGGGGATTAAGACTGTGCCCCACGTGGGCCAACCCGATTACCTTGCATCTGCTTCCAGGGCTTGGAACGGTGCTTGGCACGTAGTAAGCGTTTAATACCATTAGTATTATTAATAATAACAATAAAACGGGGATTAAGACTGTGCTCCACGTGGGACAACCCCATTACCTTGTATCTACCCCAGTGCTTGGCACATAGTAAACGCTTAAATATAATCATCATCAATATTATTATTAATAATAATAAAACGTGGATTAAGACTGAGCCCCACGTGGGACAACCTGATTACCTTGTATCTACCCCAGCGCTTAGAACAGTGCTTGGCACATAGTAAGTGCTTAATACCTTATTATTATTATTATTATTAATAAAATGTGGATTAAAACTGTGTCCCACATGGGACAACCCGATTACCTTGCATCTGCTCCAGGGCTCGGGACTCAATACTGTTGTTTTTATTGTTATTAATAACAATAAAATGGGGATTTAGACTGTGCCCCACGTGGGCCAACCCCATTACCTTGTATCTACCCCAGTGCTTAGAACAATGCTTGGCACACAGTAAATACTTAAATATCACCATCAATATTATTATTATTAATAATAAAATGTGGATTAAGACCGAGCCCCACGTGGGACAACCTCATTACCTTGCATCTACCCCAGCGCTTAGAACAGTGCTTGGCACATAGTAAGCGCTTAATAACATTATTATTATTAATAACAATAAAATGGGGATTAAAACTGTGTCTCACGTGGGACAACCCGATTACCTTGCATCTGCCCCAGGGCTTGGAACAGTGCTTGGCACATAGTAAGCGCTTAATACCGTTATTTTTATTGTTATTAACAACAATGAAATGGGGATTTAGACTGTGCCCCACATGGGACAACCCCATTACCTTGTATCTACCCCAGTGCTTAGAACAGTGCTTGGCACATTGTAAACACTTAAATACCATCATCAATATTATTATTATTAATAATAATAAAATGTGGATTAAGACTGAGCCCTACGTGGGACAACCTCATTACCCTGTATCTACCTCAGTGCTTAGAACAGTGCTTGGCACATTGTAAACACTTAAATATCATCATCAATATTATTATTATTAATAATAATAAAATGTGGATTAAGACTGAGCCCCACATGGGAAAACCTGATTACCTTGTATATACCCCAGCGCTTAGAACAGTGCTTGGCACATAGTAAGCGCTTAATACCATTATTATTATTAATAATAATAAAATGGGGATTAAAACTGTACCCCACGTGGGACAACCCGATTACCTTGCATCTGCTCCAGGGCTCGGGGCTTAATACTGTTATTTTTATTGTTATTAATAACAATAAAATAGGGGTTCAGACTGTGAGCCCCACATGGGACAACCTGATTATCCTGTATCTACCCCAGCGCTTAGAACAGTGCTTGGCACATAGTAAACACTTAAATATCATCAATATTATTATTATTATTATTATTAATAATCAAATGTGGATTACGACTGAGCCCCACGTGGGCCAACCTCATACCTTGCATCTACCCCAGCGCTTAGAACAGTGCTTGGCACATAGTAAGCGCTTAATAACATTATTATTATTAATAATAATAAAATGGGGATTAAAACTGTGTCCCACGTGGGACAACCCCATTACCTTGCATCTGCTCCAGGGCTTGGAACAGTGCTAGGCACATAGTAAGCGCTTAATACCGTTATTTCTATTTGTTATTAATAACAATAAAATGGGGATTTAGACTGTGCCCCACGTGGGACAACCCTTTTACCTTGTATCTACCCCAGTGCTTAGAACAGTGCTTGGCACATAGTAAATACTTAAATATCATCATCAATATTATTATTATTAATAATAAAATGTGGATTAAGACTGAGGTTGTCCCATGTGGGACAACCTGATTACCTTGTATCTACCCCAGCGCTTAGAACAGTGCTTGGCACATAGTAAGCGCTTAATACCATTATTATTATTAATAATAATAAAATGGGGATTAAAACTGGGTCCCACATGGGACAACCTGATTACCTTGCATCTGCTCCAGGGCTCGGGGCTTAATACTGTTATTTTTATTGTTATTAATAACAATAAAATGGGGATTTAGACTGCGCTCCATGTGGGACAACCCCATTACCTTGTATCTACCCCAGTGTTTAGAACAGTGCTTGGCACATAGTAAATGTTTAAATATCACCACCAATATTATTATTATTATTAATCATAATAAAATGTGAATAAAGACTGAGCCCCATGTGGGACAACCTGATTACCCTGTATCTACCCCAGAGCTTAGAACAGTGCTTGGCACATAGTAGGTACTTATTCAGATTATTATTATTAATAACAATAAAGTGGAGATTAAAACTGTGCCCCACGTGGGACAACCTAATTACCTTGTATCTACCCTGGAACTTAGAACAGTGCTTGGCACATAGTAGGCGCTTCATACCATTATTATTAATAATAACAAAAAAAGGGGGCTTAAAACTGTGCCCCACATGGGACAACCCAATTACCTTGCATCTACTCCAGGATTTGGAACAGTGCTTGGCACATAATAAGCGCTTAATACCGTTATTTTTATTGTTATTAATAACAATAAAATGGGGATTCAGGCTGTGCCCCACGTGGGACAACCCGACAGTGCCAAGCACTGTTCTAAGCGCTGGGGAGGTTACAGGGTGGGGCTCCCAGAATTCATCCCCATTATCCAGATGAGGTCACTGAGGCTCAGAGAAGGGAAGCGACTTGCCCAAGGTCACCCAGCAAATATATAATAATGATGATGGCATTTGTTAAGCGCTCACTAGGTACCAAGCACTGTTCTAAGCGCTGGGGAGGTTACAAGGTGGGGCTCCCAGAATTCATCCCCATTTTCCAGGTGAGGTCACTGAGGCTCAGAGAAGGGAAGCGACTTGCCCAAGGTCACCCAGCAAATAATAATAATGTTGATGGTATTTGTTAAGCGCTTACTAGGTGCCAAGCACTGGGGAGGTTACAAGGTGGGGCTCCCAGTCTTCAAACCCATTTTCCAGACGAGGTCACTGAGGCTCAGAGAAGTGAAGTAACTTGCCCAAGGTCACTCAGCAAATAATAATAATATTGATGATGACATTTAAGTGCTTACTAAGTGCCAAGCACTGTTCTAAGCGCTGGGGAGGTTACAAGGTGGGGCTGCCAGTCTTCATCCCCATTTTCCAGGTGAGGTCACTGAGGCTCAGAGAAGGGAAGCGACTTGCCCAAGGTCACCCAGCAAATAATAATAATGATTATGGCATTTGTTAACCACTTCCTAGGTGCCAAGCACTGTTCTAAGCGCTGGGGAGGTTACAAGGTGGGGCTCCCAGAATTCATCCCCATTTTCCAGATGAGGTCACTGAGGCTTAGAGAAGAGAAGCGACTTGCCCAAGGTCACCCAACAAGTAATAATAATAATAATGACGGCATTTGTTAAGCGCTTACTAGGTGCCAAGCACTGTTCTAAGCGCTGGGGAGGTTACAAGGTGGGGCTCTCAGTCTTCAAACCCATTTTCCAGATGAGGTCACTGAGGCTCAGAGAAGGGAAGAGACTTGCCCAAGGTAACTCAGCAAATAATAATAATGATGATGGCATTTGTTAAGCGCTTACTAGGTGCCAAGCACTGGGGAGGTTACAAGGTGGGGCTCCCAGAATTCACCCCCATTTTCCAGGTGAGGTCACTGAGGCTCAGAGAAGGGAAGCGACTTGCCCAAGGTCACCCAGGAAGTAATAATAATAATAATAATAACGACGATGGCATTTGTTAAGCGCTTCCTAGGTGCCAAGCACTGTTCTAAGCGCTGGGGAGGTTACAAGGTGGGGCTCCCCGAATTCACCCCCATTTTCCAGGTGAGGTCACTGAGGCTCAGAGAAGGGAAGCCACTTGCCCAAGGTCAGCCAGCGGCCACGTGTGAGGGCTGGGACGAGCAGCCATGACCTCTTGAGGCCCAGGCTGAGGCTGCGGCCTAGCTCGCCCTGGCCCATCAGGGGCACTGTAGTAGACGCTGAGAGGGGGGAGGGGCCACGCAGGGGAGGGGGGGGTGGGGTGGCAGGGTGCCTGCCCTTCAGGGGGGCCGGAAATGTTTGTTTTTGGGGGCGGGCGGCGGGGCTCACCTTGGCCAAGGTGCGGGACACTGCGCTCCAGCTCTGCATGGCTCCCCTTCCCGGCAGCCCTCGGGCTTTCCCCTCAGCTCTTTCGGATGGCCAAGGCCTCGGCCCCCCGCGCCTGCGCACTGCCGGCCGGCCGCCGTGACGTCACCCCTCCCCACCCCACCCGGCGGCCCGGCTCCTAATTGGCCGGCGGGGCCAATCCGGAGAGGCCCGGACCGAGGAACGTCATCCCCCCCCACCCCCGCCCAGAAACCCAGCTTCTAATTGGCTGGCGGGGATCCGGCGGAGCCAATCCGGAGCAGGCCGGACCGAGGAATGTCATTCCCCTCCTCCCCCCCCCCATCTAGCAGCACGGCTTCTAATTGGCTGGCTTGTCCCCGGCGGAGCCAATCCGGAGCGGGTCGGACCGGGGAATGTCACCCCCCCCCCAACCCAGCAGCTCGGCTCCTAATTGGCTGCCGGGGCCCCGGCGGAGCCAATCCGGAGCGGGTCGGACCGAGGAATGTCACCCCCTCCCCACCCAGCAGCTCGGCTCCTAATTGGCTAGCGACGCCCCGAAAGAGCCAATCCGGAGCGGTTCGGACTGAGGCGTATCTTCCCCCCCCCAACCAGAAGCCCGGCTTCTAATTGGCTGGCGGGGCCCCGGCGGAGCCAATCAGGAGCGGGCCGGACTGAGGACTGTCATCCCTCCCCCCCCCCCCCCCCCAACCAAGAGCTCGGCTCCTAATTGGCTGGCGGGGCCCCGGAGGAGCCAATCCGGAGAGGGCCGGACAGAGGACTAATAATAATAATAATAATAATAATAATAATAATAATAATAATAATAATATGATGATGATGATGATGATGATGACATTTATTAATATAATGATGGCATTTATTAAGCGCTTACTATGTGCAAAGCACCGTTCTAAGCGCTGGGGAGCTTACAAGGTGATCAGGTTGTCCCACGTGGGGCTCACAGTCTGAATCCCCATTTTCCAGATGAGGTCACTGAGGCCCAGAGAAGTTCATTCATTCATTCATTCATTCATTCATTCATTCAATCATTTATTGAGCGCTTACTGAGTGCAGAGCACTGTTCTAAGCACTTGGGAAGTACAAGTTGGCAACATAGAGAGACAGTCCCTACCCAGCAGCGGGCTCACAGTCTAGAAGGGGGAGACAGAGAACAAAACAAAACATATTAACAAAATAAAATAATTATAATAAATGTGTACAAATAAAATAGAGTAATAAATGCGTACAAACATATATACATGTGAGTTGGCCAAAGTCACACAGCCGACACGTGGTGGAGTCGGGATTAGAACCCACGACCTCTGGCTCGCAAGCCCGGGTTCTTGCCACTGAGCCACGGTGTTTCTCCCGCATTCATTTTCACATTCCCATTCCCCGTCCATAACGAGCTCACAGTCTTGATTGATGGGTCGAGAGTTAGAGGATGTGGGTTCTAATCCTGGATCTGCCACTCGCCTGCTGTGTGACCTTGGACGCGTCACCTACCTTCTCTTCTCCTCAGTTGCCTCATCTGTAAAATGGGGATTAAATCCTCCTTCCTCCTGCATACTCTCTAAGCCCCAAGTGGGGCAGAGACTGTGTCCCACTTAATTATCCTGTAGCTACAGCAGCACTTAAAGCACAGGCTTTGGAGTCAGAGGTCATGGGTTCAAATCCTGACTCCACCAATTCAATCGTATTTATTGAGCGCTTACTGTGTGCAGAGCGCTGTACTAAGCGCTTGGGAAGTATAAGGTGGCAACATATAGAGACGGTCCCTATCCCACAGCAGGCTCACAGTCTATTTGTCTATTTGTCAGCTGTGTGACTTAGGGCAAGTCACTTAACTTCTCTGGGCCTCAGTTACCTCATCTGTAAAATGGGGATGAAGACTGTGAGCCCCCTGTGGGACAACCTGATCACCTTGTAACCTCCCCAGCGCTTAGAACAGTGCTTTCCACATACTGAGAGCTTAATAAATGCTATTATTATTATTATTATTATTATTATTATTATTATTATTATTATTATTAAGGCTTGGCAGCTAGTAAGCATTTAAGCCTTTAGACATTTAATAAATGCTGCTGCCAATCAGCCATTCATTCAATCCTATTTATTGAGCACTTACTGTGTGCAAAGCACTATACTAAGCGCTTGGGAGAGTACAATATGACAACAAACAGACGCTATCCTGCCCACAACGAGCTTACAGGATGGAGGGGAATCAAGTCATCCACCCACATCCCATCCGGATAATAATAATTCATTCATTCATTCAGTCAATCGTACTTATTGAGCGCTTACCGTGTGCAGGGCACTGTACTAAGCGCTTGGGAAGGACAAGTTGGCAACATAATAATAATGATGGTATTTGTTAAGTGCTTATTATGTGCAAAGCACTGTTCTAAGTGCTGGGAAGGATACAAGGAGATTAGGTTGCCCCATGTGGGGCTCACAGTCTTCATCCCCATTTTACAGATGAGGGAACTGAGGCCCAGAGAAGTGAAGTGACTTGCCCAAGGTCACACAACTGACAAGTGGCAGAGGCAGGATTCGAACCCATAACAATAATAATAATGGCATTTATTAAGTGCTTACTACATGCAAAGCACTGTTCTAAGCACTGAGCAGGTTACGAGGTGATCAGGTTGTCCCATGGTGGACTCACAGTCTTAATCCCCATTTTCCAGATGAGGTAACTGAGGCCCAGAGAAGTGAAGTGACTTGCCCAAAGACACACAGCTGACAATTGGCAGAGCCGGGATTTGAACCCATGACCTCTGACTCCCAAGCCCAGGCTCTTTCCACCGAGCCACGCTCCAAGTTAGTTATGATGGTAATAATAATAATAATGATGGCATTTGTTAAGCGCTTACTATGTGCAAAGCACTGTTCTAAGCGCTGGGGGGGATACAACGTGATCAAGTCGTCCCACGTGGGGCTCACAGTCTTAATCCCCATTTTCCAGATGAGGTCACTGAGGCTTAGAGAAGTTAAGTGACTTGCCCAAGGTCACACAGCAGACACGTGGCGGAGCCGGGATTCGAACCCATGGCCTCTGACTCTCAAGCCCAGGCTCTTTCCACTGAGCCACCCTCCAAGTTAGTTATGATGGTTCTGCAATGTTCCTCGTGACCAACCGGTGGTAGTAGAAGACAAGTGAGTTGAAGCAGTCCAGGTATCCGGTGGTTGGGGAGCACAGGCGAAGCAGCGTGGCTCAGTGGAAAGAGCCCGGGCTTTGGAGTCAGGGGTCATGGGTTCAAATCCCGGCTCTGCCACTTGTCAGCTGGGTGACTTTGGCCAAGTCCACTTCTCTGGGCCTCCGTTACCTCCTCTGGAAAATGGGGATGAAGACTGGGAGCCCCCCGTGAGACAACCTGATCACCTTGTAACGTCCCCAGCGCTTAGAGCAGTGCTTTGCATATAGTAAGCACTTAATAAATGTTATTATTTAGACTTTTAGACTGTGAGCCCACTGTTGGGTAGGGACTGTCTCTATGTGATGCCAATTTGTACTTCCCAAGCGCTTAGTACAGTGCTCTGCACATAGTAAGCGCTCAATAAATACGATTGATTGATTGATTGATTATTATTATCATTATTATTATTATTATAGGAGGGCTATTTGTAGAAGACAACTTTAACTGAATTAGGGATATACTACTCGAAAATTGATGAGGTGCAGAGATAAGCCTCCCGCTTATCCGGTCATGTTAAAGGATTTTGCCTAATAAACAGGTGTAGGGCAAAGTACCCGAATAATAATGACAGTGATGATAATAATAACATTGCTACTGGTTTTAGCGAAGCACTTATGATGTACTTATCATGTAGAGAAGCAGCAGGCTCAATGGAAAGAGCCCGGGCTTTGGAGTCAGAGGTCATGGGTTCAAATCCCGGCTCCACCACTTGTCAGCTGGGTGACTTTGGCCAAGTCACTTCACTTCTCTGGGCCTCCGTTCCCTCATCTGGAAAATGGGGATGAAGACTGTGAGCCCCCCGCGGGACAACCTGATCGCCTTGTAACCTTCCCAGCGCTTAGAACAGTGCATTGCACAGAGTAAGGGCTTAATAAATGCCATTATTATTATTATGTACATGTTTTGTTTCGTTGTCTGTCTCCGCCTTCTAGACTGTGGGCCCGTTGTCGGGTAGGGACCGTCTCTATATGTTGCCGACTTGGACTTCCCAATCGCTTAGAACAGTGCTCTGCACAGAGTAAGCGCTCAATAAATACGATTGAATGAATGAATGAATGTACCAAATACTGTACTAAGCACTGGGGTGGATACAAGGTAATCAGGTTGTCCCACGTGGGGCTCACAGTCTTAATCCTCATTTTACAGATGAGGTAGCAGAGGCACAGAGAAATTAAGTGGCTTGCCCAAGGTCACACAGCAGAGCCGGGATTAGAGCCCGCATTCATTCATTCAATCGTATTTATTGAGCGCTTACTGTGTGCAGAGCACTGTACTAAGCGCTTGGGAAGTACAAATCGGCAACATACAGAGACGGGCCCTACCCAACAGTGGGCTCACAATCTAGAAGGGGGAGACAGACAACAAAACAAAACATATTAACAAAATAAAATAAATAGGATAGTCCATGTGATTGTAAGCTCATTGTGGGCGGGGAGCGTGTCTGATGATCGTTGCATTGTCTTCTCCCATGCACTTAGTACAGTGCTCTGCACACAGTAAGCACTCAATAAATACGATTGAATGAATGAATGAATGAATGCTCTGCCCACTGTAAGCGCTCAATAAATACAACCCATCTTCTGACTTCCAAACCCGTGCTCTTTCCACTGAGGCACGCTGCTTCCCTGGATACATGCACTGGATACTCAGCCTAAGCCATTCATTCATTCATTCATTCATTCAATCGTATTTCTTGAGTGCTTACAGTGTGCAGAGCACTGTACTAAGCGCTTGGGAAGTCCAAGCTGGCGACATATAGAGACGGTCCCTACCCAACAGGGGACTCACAGTCTAGATTCATTCAATTCGATCGTATTTATCTAGACTGTGAGTTCTAGACTGTGAGCCCACTGTTGGGTAGGGACCGTCTCTACGGGTTGCCAACTTGGACTTCCCAAGTGCTTAGTACAGTGCTCTGCACACAGTAAGTGCTCAATAAAGACGATTGAATGAATGAGTGAAAGAATGAATTTATCGAGCGCTTACTGTGTGCAGAGCTCTGTACTAAGTGCTTGGGAGAGTCCAATACAACAATAAACAGGCACATTACTCCGACCCAGCCCGGTCCGACGCAGTCCAGCCCAGCCCAGTTAAAACTACTTTACCCAAACCGGTCCAATCCAGCTCAATCCAAGCCATCCCAATCCAGTCCAGCCCAGCCAAGATGACCTTCACTCAACGTCCGTATCCCTGGGTCAGTGGCAGTGGAGTTCAGGCACCACGTATGACGTGGTTGGCGTGTTCTGTGGGCTGACAGCCGAAGCCCACGCTCCAGAGCAGGGCTGCAGAACACGCATGAGCCCCGGCGGCTAAGCGGTCAGCGCGGACCTTCTCAGGAAAACCCACTTGGAATGAGGGAGAGGCGGCTTCAACGCTGTGCAGAACAACCGGCCCTGGCGTGGGCCCGCTCGGCGCCGCTTCCGAGCATCCCTCAACGGCCCGGCCTCCCGGCATCCCTCAGGACATCCCCAGTCGCAGTCCTGGGACCGAAGCTCAGCCGGCCTCTCCTCCGTGACGCTCCATCAGCCAAACCCACCTCAGGGGCTTGTCCATTTCCAGTAAAAGCAGTCCAGGCTAAAGGGTTTTCCAGCCGGCTTTTCCGATTTCACTCAAGAGACAGCCAGCCCGGGCTTTCTCTCCGAGTTTTCCGGGCTGTCTCCCACGCGGCCCGTGGCTGTACCTCCTGCCCAAACTTGATTTAGTGGGGTTCCACAGAGAGTCCTCAGTTTCAAAGGGGTGAAAGCTTCCTGTAAACTCTAATGATATTTTGTTAAGCCCTTACTGCGTGCCAAGCACAGTTCTAAGCCCCGAGGTTATCAGGTAGGACAGTCGGTCGATCGTATTTATTGAGTGCTTACTGCGCGCAGAGCGCCGTACATTCCTTCTCTCTTTCTCCATGCCCACATTGATCCTTGGGGACTTCAATATCCATATGGATGCTCCTGATGACCCTTCTGCCTTTTATCACTCTGCAATTCCACTGACCTCCTGCTCCACCCCACCTCGCCCACTCACCAACTTGGACAGACGCTCGATCTCATCATCTCTCACCACTACACAATCTCTACCCTCACCAACTCCGAAATCCCTCTCTCTGACTGCGACCTTCTCAATTTGCACTCCTCCCCATAAATCCATACCGTTCCCCCCCAGAGACCTCCGATCTTCTGACCCCGTCCAATTTTCCCAACTCATCACGCCCCACTTGGCCTCCGTACCCAAACTACCTCCCCTTGATGACCAAAATGACACTCTCGACACTCTCTACTGAACTCATTCGCTCCCCTATCCCTTCGTGGATCTCACACCACCAACCCGCAGCCCCGGATCACCTGCGCATTCAGACTCCTTTGCTCTTGTGCATGAGCCGCAGAGCGCTGCGAGCGGAAATCTAAAAATCGGGCCAACCTTGTCCACTTCAAGTTTATCCTTGCGTGCTTTAATTCTTCCCTCTCCTCCACCTGGGAAAATTATTTCTCCACCTTTATTGACAAACAGGCCCATTGACCTTGCCAGTTATCTCAAACATTTAACTCCCTCCTCAGGCCCCTATCCCCTCATCTCCCCCATCCCTTGCCCGCAGTGAGCTGGCCACCTACTTTATTAAGAAAATTAACACTATCAGGCATGAGATCCTTAAAATTTCCTCTGGCCCTCCTCTCTCCCTCCCCGTTATGGCCCCCTCTCTCCCACCCTTCCCAGCAGGATCTCCAGAGATCTCCTGCCTCCGCTCAAAATCCACCTCCTCCACCTGCACATCTGACCCCATTCCTTCACACTTTATCAAAATTTTTGCCCCCTCCCTTTTCCTCCCCTCAACAACCAACCTCGACTGTTTGCCCTTCAATGGCTTCTTCCCCGCTGCTTTCAAACCTTCCCACGTCTCCCCTAACCTAAAAAAAACCCTCCCTTGAGCCCAAGGCTCCCTCTATTTATCGCCTCATCTCCCTCCCACCATTCCTCTCAAAACTCCCGGCGTGAGTCATCTACACCCACTGTCTCAAATTCCTCTCCTCCAATTCTCTCCTTGACCCTCTCCAGTCTGGCTTCTGTCCCCTTCACTTGGCAGAAAACACCCTCTCAGAGTTTTCCATCTACTCCATCTTAATCCTCCTCTACCTCTCAGCTGCTTTCGACACTGTGGACCACCCCCCTTTTCTTGGAAATGTTATCCAACCTTGGCTTCACTGACTCTGTCCTCTCCTGGTTCTCCTCTTACCTCTCTGGCCATTCATTCTCCATCTCCTTCCCGGGCTCCTCCTCTGTCTCCCACCCCTGTGACTGTGTTGGTGGTGGGGGGTCCCTTAGGTTCAGTTCTGAGTCCCCTTCTATTCTTCATATACACCTTTGGAGAACTCATTCACTCCCATGGCTTCATCTACCACTTCTATGCAGATAGTAATAATAATAATAATGGCATTTATTAAGCTCTTACTATGTGCAAAGCACTGTTCTAAGTGCTGGTTAACAATGGCATTTATTAAGCGCTTACTATGTGCAAAGCACTGTTCTAAGCGCTGGGGAGGTTACAAGGTGATCAGGTTGTCCCACAGAGGGCTCACAGTCTCCATCCCCATTTTACAGATGAGGGAACTGAGGCCCAGAGAAGTGAAGGGACTTGCCCAGAGTCACACAGCTGACAACTGGCAGAGCCGGGATTTGAACCCATGACCTCTGACTCCAAAGCCCGGGCTTTTTCCACTGAGCCACGCTGCTTCTGATACCTAAATCTCCATTCCCACCCCTGATCTCTCTCCCTCTCTGCAGTCTCGCATTTCCTCTTGCCTTCAAGACATCTCTATTTGGATGTGCTCCCGTCACCTCAAACTTAACGTGTCCAAAAGAGAACTCCTTATCTTTCCACCCAAACCCTGCCCTCCCCCTGGCTTTCCCATCTCTATTGATGACATCACCATCCTTCCTGTCTCACAAGACCTTAGTACAGTGCTCTGCACACAGTAAGCACTCAATAAATACGATTGAATGAACGAGCCCATAACCTTGGTGTTCTCCTTGGCTCCTCTCTCTCATTCAACCCATCACTAAATCCTGTGGGTCCCACCTTAATTACATCGCTAAAATCTGCCCTTTCCTCTCCATCCAAACTGCTGCTGCATGAATAAAAGCCCTCATCCTATCCCACCTGGATTACTGCATCAGCCTCCCTGCTGATCTCCTGGCCTCCTGTCTCTCTCCCCACACCAGTCCCTACTTCACTCTGCTGCCCAGATCATTTTTCTTTGAAAACGTTCAGGACTTGTCTCCCCATTCCTCAGAAAATTCCGGTGGTTGCCCATCTACAAAAACTCCTCACCTTTGGTTTTAAAGCCCTCCATCACCTTGCCCGCTCTTCCCTCACTTCACTACGCTCCCACTCCAACCCATCCCACACAATCTACTCCGCTAATGCTAAACTTCTCATTGTATCTCAATCTCCTCCATCTCCCTGCCTCTGTCTCCGATCGCCCTCCCTCCTCAAATCTGTCAGATAATTACTCTCCCCTTCTTCAAAACCTTATCGAGGGCACATCTCCTCCAAGAGAAGCAGCATGGTGTAGTGGAGTCTAGGAGTCAGAAGGTCGTGGGTTCTGATCCTGGCTCTGCCACCTGTCTGCTGTGTGACCTTGAGCAAGTCGCTTCACTTCTCTGTGCCTCGGTTACCTCATCTGTAAAATGGAGATTGAGACCGTAAGCCCCGGTATACATCTATAATTCCGTTTATCTATTTCGATGCTATTGATGTCTATCTCCTTGTTTCGTTTTGTTGTCTGTCTCCCCCTTCTAGACTGCGAGCCCGTTGTTGGGGAGAGATTGTCTCTTATCTGTTGCCGAATTGTACTTTCCAAGTGCTTAGTGCAGCGTTCTGCACACAGTAAGCGCTCACTAAATACGAATGAATGAATGAATGGAGACAGTGACTGTGTCCCACCTGATTACCTTGAATCCACCCCAGAGCTTAGAACAGTGCTTGGCACATAGAAAGGTCTTAACAAGTACTATAATTATTATTATTGAGGCCTTCCCTGATTAAACTCCCATTTCCACTTCTCACACTCCCTTCTGCATTTCCCTGACTAGCTCCCTTTCTTCTTCTCCCCTCCCAACCCCACAGCATTTATGCACATATCTGTAATTTATTTATTTATATTATTGTCTGTGTCCCTCCCACCCTAGGCCATAAGCTCTCTGTGACCAGGGAATGTGTCTGTTTATTGTTACATTATACTCTCCCAAGTGCACACAATACATGCTAATAAATTTAATTGACAGAATGAAGATAGTCAGGGAAGGCTTCCTGCTGGAGGAGATGTGATTTTAGTAGAGCTTACAGGGTGGGGAGAGTGGAGGTCTGTTGGATGTGAGCAGGAGAGAATTCCAGGCGGGAGGGAGGGAGGGAGCAAGGGATTGGTAGCAAGAGAAATGAGATGGAAGCCCAGAGATTAGGTTGGTGTTAGAGGAGCATAGAGTGTTGCCTGCGTTGTCTTGGGAGAGAGTTGAAGGAATGCCTTAAAGCTGATAGTCAAGGGTTTCTGCTTAATGCAGAGGTGGATGGGCAGCCAGACAGCAGAGCTGGGCATACTGAACTTGCTCTCCAATCGCGGCAGGGATGGGATGGAAGGGTTGGGGTTGGAAATCTTTTGTAACCCAAGTCTCTTCCCTTTTCCCAGTCAATATCCAGGTGACCCTGATGCCGCTGCTTTGCACCATTGAGCACCAGTGGCTGGTTTTCACCCAGAGCGCCGGGGGAAGAGGTCCGGCTCGGCCAGCGGAGCGGTGGCACCGGCCGGAGGATGCAGCGGAACGCCAGGGGATGGGGGGGATTGGGAGCGGGATAATTTATGGAGCAGAACACCCTGCCGACGGAGATGGGGAGGTTTGGCAGCTTCGTCCTTCCGGCCAGGTGGAGAGGTAGCGGATCGCCATAGTCCCAGAAACCTGAGACCCCAGAAGGGACAAGCACCGGATTCATCTCCCAGCTAGGGCAAGCACAGAACTGCGCTGCATTTCCCCCAGATTTGGCCCGTTGCGTTTACCCAAAAGCTTGTGATTCTGCTGTTTGGGCTTTGAGAAGGTCCTCCCGGAGCCATGTTCGAAAAACGGAATAGCCATTCCCTGCCTCTGACAGGAGAGGCTGGACTCCAGGAGCCCCCTCCTTCAGATCCCAACAGGAACCCCTCCCTGCCCAGGGCGAGCTAAGATCAAGGTCAGCGAAAAGACCAGAGTTCCTCCGTATGAGGTGAAGAACCACCCGATTGCGTGCTTATAGGAAACCCAGCCTTGGGTGGCATCTCTCTAACAGTGGCATCAATAAATCGTCCCAGAAAAATGACCTTCCCCTTCTAATAGGCTTCACCCTTGGACAGACTTTCGGAAGTCCCCAGCAGTTTATGAATGTTTACACCAAATCAATATTCAACAAAACCTTGGCCTTCAGGAAAGTTTTCTCCTGAATCAGCCTGGGATAATAACAACCAACCAATCAATCAGGCAACCCATCAGTGGTATTTGTGGAATGCTTACTGTGTGCAGAATACTGTTCTAAGCACTTGGGTGAGTGCAATAGAGATAGCAGACACAATTCCCGCCCTCAAGGGGCTGCCAGTCTAGTGCAGAGGCCATCACTGCAGGGTCCGTGAGATAGCCTCACCTGAGCCTGGTGGGCATCGGCAGGAATCAGGGCAGATCTGAACCCGGGGATGCAAGGGCGGTCCAGGGAACCAGACAAGGAACACCCTCGCTTCATAAAAATCACAACCGAAATCCCGAGAAGGACTGTGGTCTAGTGGTTAGAGCCTAGGCCTGGACGTCGGAAAGACCTGAGTTCTAATCCCAAGGTCTGCTCTGTGACCTTGGGCACGTCACTTAGCTTCTCCGTGCCTCGGTTCCCTCATCAGGAAAATGGGGATTAAGACCGTGAGCCCTCAATGGGACAGGGATTATGTCCGGCCCATTTATCGTGTATCTACCCCAGTGCTTAGTATAGTGCCTAGCACCTAGTAAGGGCTTAATAAATATTACAATTACTGTTATTATTAGTTCTGGGTCCTGAGAAACCTGACAGGGAGCCCAGCCCAGTGACCCCTGGGTCGTGAGGCCTGTGGTCATCACATGCCTCATCGCTGGGCAGCTACAGTGATGGTCCACCCCCTCGCCCGGTGGGGAAAACTTTTACAGGCCATTATTTTGATGGATTGATAGTACTTAGCGCAGTGCTCTGCACACAGTAAGTGCTCAATAAATGCCACTGATCGATTGTTTTGGGGCCAACTACGAGGCTGGGCCAGAGAGTGGTCTGCTTGGAGCCTCAGACCCCCAAGGGGAATTGTTGGCAGAACACACTGGCTGCGGCCTGTGTTCGATCCTGAGATTTCCCAACCCTCTCTGGACTCCACCCCATCGGGGTGGGGGGCTGTCCACAGCAGGGTCAGACTGAGGCGGGGGGCCCCATCTGCTTCTAGGCCCGCTCCTCCTTTCCTGGATTCACAACCATGGGCAGGGCTCAGAGGAGAGGACATTTAGTGTTCCCGAAGCATTTATTCATTAATTCAGTCGCATTTATTAAGCGCTTACTGTGTGCAGAGCACTGTCCCGAGCGCTTAGGAAAGTACAATACAACAATAAACAGTGACATTCCCCGCCCACAACGAGTTAACAGTCTAGAGATGCCAATGTGGTGGGCCATTCAGAGCCCCAGAAATGCCCAGAACATCAGGGCCGACAGGGGAGACTTGAACCCTCCTTTCTTCTCCCACTTCTTTTTACACCACCCTGACTTGCCCCCTTTGTTCATCCCCGCGGCCCCTCCCACAGCCCCGCAGCATTTGGGGCATATCTGTAATTTATTTATTTATATTAACGTCTCCCCTTCCAGATTATAAACTCACCGTGGGCAGAGAAGGCGTCTGTTATATTGTAATCTCCCACGTGCTTAGTACGGTGTTCTGCACACAGTAAGCACTCAGTAAATATGATTAAATGAATGAATGAGCAGGAACTTCTGGAACAAAGCCGCGATGAAGAGTAGATGCCTATGTCTCTAAGGAATGACGCCCCGGATAAGGGCAACTTAGTGCCAGGAAACTCGGTGAAACTTTATCGCCTTATTGTCCTTCTCAGAACGACTCCCAAAGCTTTTCCAAGTGCAGGAGCAGAACTACCAGGAGGGGAACAGTGGCAAGGAAGTCCTGGTTTTGCAGTTTGCCTATGGTCAAGGACTCCTCCTTCCCCCTGTCTGCTTGGTGAATGGAGTGGGGAGACAGTAAGCACTCAATAAATATCATCGATTGATTGATGGATTGATTGAGGTGTGTAGAAGAAGTGGGAAGCGGAAGAAAAGGGACCAGACTGGGCACAACCGAATTGGGCAGAACCAACTCCTCAAGTTGGGTCTATTTTGCCCCAGGATAAACTGGTGTCGGAAAATGTCCCTCAGAGAAGATTTTCTCAGTGGCCTTTTGGCCTAACTGCGATGGGAGGAGAAAGTTCTAAAGAAAAGATGCAGCCAGGAGGAGTTTATTGACAGCAGAGTTGGGGGAAAGGACTTTCCTGGCCAAACATAACCCCTCACATCCCAGCACGGAGCCCTCTGGGCCCCCGTGTCCTACTCCTAGAATTCACCGGGACAATCATTCCCAGGCTTGTCCACAAAGAGACCGGGGAGAGCCCGTAGAGAGGAAAACTGAGATCACCTTAATCCAGCCTATGCTTAGAGAAGAGAAAGACCTCCCACCTCCCCTGGAGAGGGAGAGAGAAGGAACAAGTACAGCAGAAGCAGTGTGGCTTCGTAGAAAGAGCACGGGCTAGTAGTCTGAGGCCCTGGGTTCTACTCTTAACTCTGCCAGCTGCTTGCTGTGTAACCCCGAGTAAGTCACTTAACTTCTCTGTGCCTCAGATTACTCAACTGCAAAGTGGACATTCGATACCTGCTCTCCTTCCTACTTAGAGACTGAGTCCCATGTGGGATAGGAACTCTGTCCAACCTGATTGACTTGTATTTACTCCAATCAATCAATCAATCAATCAATCAATCGTATTTATTGAGCGCTTACTGTGTGCAGAGCACTGTACTAAGTGCTTGGGAAGTACAAGTTGGCAACATATGGAGACGGTCCCTACCCGACAGTGGGCTCACAGTCTAGAAGGGGGAGACAGAGAACAAAACCAAACATATTAACAAAATAAAATAAATAGAATAGATATGTACAAGTAAAATAAATAGACTAGGTTATAAATAAATAAATAAATAAATAAATAAATAAATAAAGCACTCCAGTGCTTAGAACAGTACTTGAGCCCGCTTTCTAGACTGTGAGCCTGCTGTTGGGTAGGGACCATCTCTATATGTTGCCAACTTGTACTTCCCAAGTGCTTAGTAAAGTGTTCTGAAATCAATCAATCCATCAATCAATCGTATTTATTGAGCGCTTACTATGTGCAGAGTACTGTACTAAGCGCTTGGGAAGTACAAATTGGCAACACATAGAGACAGTCCCTACCCAACAGTGGGCTCACAGTCTAAAAGGGGGAGACAGAGAACAGAACCAAACATACCAACAAAATAAGATAAATAGGATAGAAATGTACAAGTAAGATAAATAAATAAATAAATAAAGAGTAATAAATATGTACAACCATATATACATATATACAGGTGCTGTGGGGAAGGGAAGGAGGTAAGATGGGGGGATGGAGAGGGGGACGAGGGGGAGAGGAAGGAAGGGGCTCAGTCTGGGAAGGCCTCCTGGAGGAGGTGAGCTCTCAGCAGGGCCTTGAAGGGAGGAAGAGAGCTAGCTTGGCGGAGGGGCAGAGGGAGGGCATTCCAGGCCCGGGGGATGACGTGGGCCGGGGGTCGACGGCGGGAGAGGCGAGAACGAGGTACAGTGAGGAGATTAGCGGTGGAGGAGCGGAGGTTGCGGGCTGGGCAGTAGAAGGAGAGAAGGGAGGTGAGGTAGGAGGGGGAGAGGGGATGGAGAGCCTTGAAGCCCAGGGTGAGGAGTTTCTGCCTGATGCGCAGATTGATTGGTAGCCATTGGAGGTTTTTGAGGAGGGGAGTAATATGCCCAGAGCGTTTCTGGACAAAGATAATCCGGGCAGCAGCATGAAGTCTGGATTGAAGTGGAGAGAGACACGAGGATGGGAGATCAGAGAGAAGGCTAGTGCAGTAGTCCAGACGGGATAGGATGAGAGCTTGAATGAGCAGGGTAGCAGTTTGGATGGAGAGGAAAGGGCGGATCTTGGCAATGTTGCGGAGCTGAGACCGGCAGGTTTTGGTGACGGCTTGGATGTGAGGGGTGAATGAGAGAGTGGAGTCGAGGGTGACACCGAGGTTGCGGGCTTGTGAGACGGGAAGGATGGTAGTGCTGTCAACAGAGATGGGAAAGTCAGGGAGAGGACAAGGTTTGGGAGGGAAGACAAGGAGCTCAGTCTTCGACATGTTGAGCTTTAGGTGGCGGGCGGACATCCAGATGGAGATGTCCTGAAGGCAGGAGGAGATGCGAGCCTGGAGGGAGGGGGAGAGAGCAGGGGCAGAGATGTAGATCTGGGTGTCATCAGCGTAGAGATGATAGTTGAAGCCGTGGGAGCGAATGAGGTCACCAAGGGAGTGAGTGTAGATTGAGAACAGAAGGGGACCAAGCACTGAACCTTGGGGAACCCCCACAGTAAGAGGATGGGACACAGTAAGCGCTCCATAAATACGATTGATTGAATGAATGAATTACAAATGCCATAATAACAACTTAAGGGAAGGGAAGTTAAGTTAAGGGAAGCAGCGTGGCTCAGTGGAAAGAGCCCGGGCTTTGGAGTCAGAGGTCATGGGTTCAAATCCCGGCTCCACCAACTGTCAACTGTGTGACTTTGGGCAAGTCACTTCACTTCTCCGGGCCTCAGTTACCTCATCTGTAAAATGAGGATTAAGACTGTGAGCCCCCCGTGGGGCAACCTGATCACCTTGTAACCTCCCCAGCGCTTAGAACAGTGCTTTGCACATAGTAAGCACTTAACAAATGCTATCATTATTATTATTATTATTATTCTCTGTGCCTCAGTTACCTCATCTGTAAAATGGGGATTAAGACTGTGAGCCCCACGTGGGACAACCTGATCACCTTGTAACCTCCCCAGCGCTTAGAACAGTGCTTTGCACATAGTAAGCGCTTAATAAATGCCACTAAAAAAAAGTCCCGTAATAATAATCAAGAACCAGAGAACCAGGAGCGATTAATTGGTCCGTGGTATATACTGAATGCTTCCTTAGAACAGTGCTTTGCACATAATAAGCGCTTAATAAATGACACTAAAAAAAGTCCCGTAATAATAATCAAGAATCAGAGAACCAGGAGCGATTAATTGGTCCGTGGTATATACTGAATGCTTCCTGAGTACAAAGCACTGAACAAACCCCTTGGGAATGCAAAAGAGGCAAGATATATTCTCTGCCACCCCGAGTAACTGCAACGATCTCCCGGCCCCCTCTTTTTTTTATGGTAGTTGTTAAGCACTTACTACGTGCCAGGCACTGTGCTAAGGTTGTCAGGTTGTCCCACATGGGGCTCACAGCCTTAATCCCATTTTACAGCTGAGGTAACTGAGGCTCAGAGAAGTGAAATGACTTGTCCAGGGTCACACGGCAGACAAGTGGCGGAGCCGGGATTAGAACCCGGTTCCTTCCGACCCCCAGGGCCAGGCTTTATCTACTAAGCCGTGCTGCTTCTCCTAAAGGAGAGCCAAAGGGGGTGGTGTTAACGGGGGGAATAGAGGAGCAGTGATGAAGGTGAGGGGAGAGGAGGAGGGTGAAGAGCTTGGGGAAGGATCTGCTGAGATGGATTCCCCCCGATACTGCTCCCCAAAGCATCCAGCTCTCTCCTTCGAACTTTTGCGACAAGATTATAACGGGCTAGAGAGTCTGTGTACATGCTCAGTAGAACCAGTCCTGGAACCGGTGAGCATCTTTGTTGGCTAATGTGCCGCTACTACGAATAATAATGAATAATTATGGCATTTGTTAAGTACTTACTATGGGCCAGGCACTGTACTAAGCGCTGGGGCGGATACAAGCAAAGCGGGTTGGACACAGTCCCCGTCTCACGTGGGGCTCCCAGCCAATCCCCATTTTACAGATGAGGCCCAGAGAAGCGAAATGACTTGCCCAAGGTCACACAGCAGAGAAACGGCGGAAGCAGGATTAGAACTCATGACCGTCTGACTCCCAGGCCGCGCCGTGCTGTGGTGAGATCAATAAGCACTTAGTGCAGTGCTCTGCACACAGTAAGCGCTCAATAAATACGATTGAATGAATGAATCAAAACCCTGAATGGGCTCTCTACCTGCAAAATCTCCCTGGAAAAGACAGCAGCAGCTGAGAGTTCCCGTGACTCAGTTCTTCTCAGTCCAACAAGGGCTCATTTGATGTGTAAATATAAAGGTCAGAATGATTTTATTGGGAGGAAGTTCTACTATAGGGCCCTCTCCGAGACAAGACGGTGTCAGGAAGGGTGAACTCAATCATGCGATGTGAGAAGTAATCACTGCTAAACGTCTTCATGGTGTCACCTGGCTGGGGTCAGGGCTGAGATTTTCAATCAATCAATCAATCAATCAATTGTATTTATTGAGCGCTTACTGTGTGTGCAGAGCACTATACTAAACGCCTGGGAAGTACAAGTTGGCAACATATAGAGACGGTCCCTACCCATCAGTGCCAGAGATTTTCAGAAGGCTCCGTCAGACGTGTTTTCGGGCCCGGCCTGGGAATCCACTTTTCGGCTGCGCCGCCGAGTATTAGAGTCCGTGGAATTTTACCGTCAGGGTTGGCACTTTCTTAAGACTCCTCGCTTGTGTGTAGAATTCAGATTAACCCAGGGGTTTATTAGGATTGAAGTCCAGGAACTAAGACTGCCACTGCATTTCCATCGCCTTTGACCGGGCCAAATGGAGTCTTTTACTAAGTGTCAGAAGATAAACACAGAGTCCCTGCCCTCAGAGGGTTTATAACCTAGTAGAGGAGACAGACAGGCATAAGTCACTTACAAATACAAGAAGCAGAGGGAAGAAGGAGGATGTAATAGGTCTTAACGTGAGTTGTCAGAGTGGAACAGAATAGATAATGAAATGTCCCTCAGGCTGTAACCTCTTCTGGACTGTGAGCTCCTCTAGACTGTAAGCTTGTTGTGGGCAGGGCAGGGAACGTGTCCACCAACTCTGTTGTATTTTAGGCTCCCAGGTGCTTTTACAATGTTCTGCTCACAGTAAGCACTCAATAAATATCATCAACTGACTGACGGATATCTCTCTCACTATACTTCCATGTATATATAATTGCTGCGGTCAGGTTAAAATACCTAAATAGTGGTAGTTGTTGGGTTGAAGAGACTTAGGGGGCTGGGGAAGGCTTCTTGGAGGAGACAGGCTCTTTGAATGTGGGGAGAACTGTGGTCTGACTGTTTCTGGTGCGGGGAGGGAGTCCCGGGGTGGGGAAACAGCGTAAGCAAAGAGTGAGAGATGGGAATGTCGAAAGCACGGTTCGGTTACAGAGCAAACTTGAGAAAGACTGTAAGGGCTAGCAGAGAGTGGCAAGTGAGGAAAGCCAATCTGTGAGATGAGTGCGTTGCTGAAGAACCTTGAAGCCAATTTAATTTTAATGGTATCTATTAAGCATTCATTATGTTCCAGACATTGTACTAAGCACAGCAAGATACACAAGATACAAGAGTTGGTAGACACTTTCCCTACCCACAGAGAGCTCACAGATATTCCTAATAGTATCATTGTTATCATCACTAAAAGTCACTCTTACTGCGTGCCAAGCAATGTGCCGAGCGCCGGACTAGAGAGAAGGCGATCGGTTTTGCTTTCAGGGGGTACGAAATCGAAACCCTCAAGAATTAACTCCCCAAATCTCCTCTTCTCCTCTCCAGCTCCCTCCACCTCCCACATCTGCAGTCTCATCCTTCTCAGACCTCCGACCTACTTTCAAAATCTACCTCCTCCACCTGAGTTATCGAACCTTCTCAGCTTCTAAAAGCACTTGGTTCCAGTCTTCTTCCCTCCCTGACTTTCATCTTCAACCGCCTCTGATGGCTCCTTTCCCTCTGACTTCAAGCACCAAGAAAACCTTCTCAGTATCCCACCACGCCATCCAGCTATTCCCTCCTCCCACTTATGTTGAATCTTCTCAAATGGGTTGTATCTACCCATTGCCTCCACTTTTCTTCATTGACCTCTACAGTTCAGTCTGCCGAGCCTATAGTTCCACGGGACTATAACGTCACCTATGGCCCCCTTCCTTACTGCACTAGCCTTCTCTCTGATCTCCCATCCTCGTGTCTCTCTCCACTTCAATCCATACTTCATGCTGCTGCCCGGATTATCTTTGTCCAGAAACGCTCTGGACATATTACTCCCCTCCTCAAAAACCTCCAATGGCTACCGATCAATCTGCGCATCAAGCAGAAACTCCTCACCCTGGGCTTCAAGGCTCTCCATCACCTCGCCCCCTCCTACCTCACCTCCCTTCTCTCCTTCTACTGCCCAGCCCGCACCCTCCGCTCCTCCACCACTAATCTCCTCACTGTACCTCGCTCTCGCCTGTCCCGCCATCGACCCCCGGCCCACGTCATCCCCCGGGCCTGGAATGCCCTCCCTCTGCCCATCCGCCAAGCTAGCTCTCTTCCTCCCTTCAAGGCCCTGCTGAGAGCTCACCTCCTCCAGGAGGCCTTCCCAGACTGAGCCCCTTCTTTCCTCTCCCCCTCGTCCCCCTCTCCATCCCCCCGTCTTACCTCCTTCCCTTCCCCACAGCACCTGTATATATGTATATATGGTTGTACATATTTATTACTCTATTTATCTATTTATTTATTTATTTTACTTGTACATTTCTATCCTACTTATTTTATTTTGTTGGTATGTTTGGTTCTGTTCTCTGTCTCCCCCTTTTAGACTGTGAGCCCACTGTTGGGTAGGGACTGTCTCTATGTGATGCCAATTTGTACTTCCCAAGCGCTTAGTACAGTGCTCTGCACATAGTAAGCGCTCAATAAATACGATTGATTGATTGATTGATTCCCAAATCGAACAGTCTCTACTCCATCCTAATCCTCCTCTACCCTCCCAGTGGTAGATCACTCCCTTTCCCTGGAAACACTATCTAACCTGGGTTTTTTGGACCACTTTCCTCTGGTTCTATTTTTCTTTCTTTTGTGGTACTTGTTATGCACTTACTAAGCAAGATAATCAGGTCGGATGCAATCCCCGTTCCACGTGGGGCTCACAGTCTAAGAAGGAGGGAGTGGGATTTAATCCCCATTTTACAGATGAGGTATCTGAGGCACAGAGAAGTTAAGCGATTGGCCTAAGGTCACACTGAAGATAATCCCAGCTCCGCCAGGTCCTTTGTCTTCCAGGTCTTTCCACCGGGCCGTGCTGCATTTCCTCTTATGTATTTGATCGATTCTTCTAATAATAATGATTTTGGTAGTTGTAAAAAGCTTGCTATGTGCCAAACACCGTACTAAGCACTGGGGTAGATATAAAATAACCGGATCAAACACAGACCCTATCCCTTAGAGGACTCGCAGTCTAAGAAAGAGGGAGACGACGTAGGGAAGCAGCATGGCCTGGGGAAATAATATTGGCCTGGGAGTCGTAGGTCCTGGGTTCTAATTCAGCCATCACCACATACTTGTTTTGTGACCCTGGGTAAGTCACTTAACTTAGAGAAGCAGCGGGGCTCAGTGGAAAGAGCCCGGGCTTTGGAGTCCGAGTTCATGGGTTCAAATCCTGGTTCCGCCAATTGCCTGCGGTGTGACTTTGGGCAAGTCACTTCACTTCTCTGGGCCTCAGTTCCCTCATCTGGAAAATGGGGATGGAGACTGGGAGCCCCCCATGGGACAACCTGATCACCTTGTAACCTCTCCAGTGCTTAGAACAGTGCCTTGCACATGGTAAGTGCTTAATAAATGCTATCATTATTATTATTATTAACTTCTTTGTGCCTCAGTTCCCTCATCCGCAAAATGGGGACTCAAAACCAGTTCTCCCTTCCTACTTAGATTGTGGGCCCCATCTGGGAGGTGTTTATCTTATACCTATCACAGTGCTATCTTTGAACACCCAAATTCAGTCCGTCACCAAATCCTATTGATTCTTCCTCTATAACATTGCCAGAAGTCAGTGCTTACCAAATACAACAATTATTGTTATGCATCGAATCCCACTATACAGAGGAGGAAACTGAGGCACAGAGAAGGTAAGTGTCTCGCCCAAGGTCATACAGATGGGAAGTGGTGGAGCTGACTTTTCCTCTACCTCTGACCCCATTTACTGTGGGTGTCCCGATCCTTTCTCTTCTCTGTTTAAACTCTCTCCATTGAGGAGCTCATCTCCTCCCACAGCTTCAGCTACTATTTTCTATGTGGATGACTCCCAAATTTAATCTTTCTCACCCTGACCTCTCTCCTTCTCCGCAATCTCATATCTCCTCTTACTCCAGGTCATCTCCCCTGGATGTCCTTCCAGCACCTGAGGTTCAGCACGTTCAGTCATTCAATCATATTTATTGAGCACTTCCTGTGTGCAGAGCACTGTACTAAGCACTTGATCCAGTGTGGCCTAGTGGAAAGAGCCCAGGACCGGGAGTCAGAAGACCTGGGTTCTAATCCCAGCTCCATCATACACCTGCTGTGTAACCTTGGACAAGTCACTTCACTTCTTCTGTGCCTCAGTTCCCTCATCTACAAAATGGGGATTCAACACCTGTTCTCCCTCCGACTTAGACTGTGAGCTCCGTGTGGAACCTGACGATCTTGTATCTGTACCGGTGCTTAGTACATTGGTCAGCACATAATAAATGCTTAACAAATACCACATTTTTATCCAAATCTCTTACCTCCCAAATTCCCTCCCTTACCTATCTGTCCCACCATCCTTCCCATCTCTCAAGTCTGTACCCGTGGCAATATCCTTCCTCTCTTTTGACACCCAAATTCAATCTGTCACCAAATCCTATTGATTCTTCCTCTGTAACTTGGCCAGAATCCCCCCCTTTCCCTCTCCTCCCAAACAACCCCAGTCACATCTCATAGCCAGGCTTGACTACCAATCTCCTTGCTGATTTCCTGCCTCTCCAGTTTCTTCTTATTGCTGTTGGGTAAGGACCGTCTCTATATGTTGCCAACTTGTACTTCCCAAGCGCTTAGTACAGTGCTCTGCACACAGTAAGCGCTCAATAAATACGATTGAATGAATGAATGAATGAATGAATAAATCTTCTTCCTGCATCATTTTGCGAAAGCATCATCGTACGCTCATTTCCCCACTTCTCCCAAACCTCCAAAGGTTGCCCATTATTCCTCTCTGCTCTGAGCAGGAACTCCAGACCACTGGCTTTAAGGCGATCCATCAAATCAATCACTGTATTTATCGATCACTTATTGTGTGCAGAGCAATGTGCTAAGTGCTTGGGGAAGTGCAATACATTAGAGTTGGCTGATGTGATCCCTGCCCACGAGGCTATTACAGTCTAGAGTGGTGGGGTTGGAGAAAGAGCAGTGTGCGGAGATGATGAGATCCCACAGGTGACCGTATCCACGTGGGATTGAAGTGAGATAGAGCCAGAGGAAGGAAGAGAAGAGTCATTCCCAGGAATGAAGCAGGAGCAGGGGTGGGAGGAAGCTCCTGGTCGGCCTTTGGAAAGGCGGGAAAGCGGCGGTGATGGTGGTTTCTTTCCAAGAACCATTGACCAGGGGCGTCCTCCCGGCTCCCGGCCCATTTTACTCCCAGTTCCCGGCTCTGCTCCATCACTGAACTTTAACTTGGGTGACTGGGAATTGGCTGTGGTTCTCCTTGTTCTGAATGTCTGCCCCCCACCCCTGCTCAGGCCGGGAGACCCTCCGGACTAGGAACCTTCCTGCTCATTGATTTTCTTGTAATTACCCAAGCTCAGTTCCTTGTCAATACTCAATAAATGTCAGTCATGGATCGATAGACATGATGGAGAGCTCTTTAAATCGCCCCTGGCCTGAGGCTGCAGTCAACTCTTCGTTTGATTTCCTGGCAGGTTTTGGGAGGCTCTTTCCTGTGTCCCGGCACTTGCCCGTTCAGTCGCAGTTCTTCTCCATTCCCCAAGGTAGTCGCTTCCCTCCCGGCTAGTGGCCCGGTTTCTGGCTCAGCCTCCCTGTAGGCCGAGGTTCGCCGATCCCGCATGGGAATTTTCTGGACTCCTATATCCCAGGATCTGAGTAGAAATGCAAAAATGATAGACAGAAGCCAGACGGGGTGGCTGACACTCAGATAGCCAGGAAGTCGACAAACAGTGACAGGGCAGATGAGATTGAAGCCACTGGAGTCACGGCTACTAGTTATCGAATCACCTCCGAAGGAAAGTCACCTTGATAACGTGCAAAACTCCAAAGAAAGCCTCGGTCCCAACCTTGCCATTCTATCTCGGCCGGGATGGGTCTTGTCCCTTTGTTTGTATTTCCTTAAAAGACAGAGGATCTGGCTTTTATGTGGGGTTGGGCTGGGACTACCTGGGCTGCGGGGGCGGGGGGTGTCTCCTCCACCCCGGCTGAAGACGCCGGTCAGAGGGTGCCGGGGAGGAAAGGCTGCGACGGATCGGATTTAAACTGAGGGCAGGACGGGCGTCATACGGACCCGGAGCTGGAGTGGGAGTGAGAGGCCGATGCCGGAGGAGGCCGGTCTCAGAAAGGAGGCCTTGAGACCCCTCGACTTCCCAGCTGCACGAGAAAGAGGTGAGGGAGCGGGGACTTGCCCCATCCGGGGACCCCCAGATGTGTGGAGATTTGGTCGGGGGTACGGAGTTGTCCCTGGAAGGACAACGGAGTATTTTAGGAGCCCTTCCCCTTCTGCCACGCAACCAGGAGCCATTCGGGAGCCCTTCCAGATTTAGCCAGAGCTGTTTCCTGAAGTCCATTTCAACAAAAAACTCTTAGAGGGAAAAATTGAGAGACTAGAAAATGCTCGCTTCATCCCTGAGGGAATCGCCCGCATCGTCACGCCAACCAGATGCTGATTCCTCTACTGAGGAGTTGGGCCGACCGCGAGCGAACAGCCGGGACATTGACGGTTGTGAGCCAGGGCAGGTCAAAGGTTACCGTCTGACTTTGGAAAACCCAGGTTCTCCGGGCGCTCGGAGAGGCAGGCCAAATGCCGCTCCCTGATAAAGCAGGTCCGGAAGGCCCGAGATGCCGCATTTCGCGTAGTCCGCAAAATAGGCCCGGACTGATAGGAAGCAGAACGCTGATAAAGATTGTGCAAGAAAGCAGTTGAGCAATGTGTTCAAATACCGCCGAGGTTGGCGGAGCTGATCCCGGGCACTGGGCCAGTGATGCGGGGCAAGCAGAGGACTCCAGTGGGGCCCAGGAAGGTGCCATCCCCTAGCCAAGGCTGCAACTGGCGTTAATAATCATTGTGGTAATAATAATCATAATGATGGCATTTATTAAGCGCTTACTATGTGCAAAGCACCGTTCTAAGTGCTGGGGAGGTTACAAGGTGATCAGGTTGTCCCACGGGGGGCTCACAGCCCTCACCCTCATTCTACAGATGAGGTAACAGGCACAGAGAAGCCGAGTGACCTGCCCAAAGTCACACAGCTGACAAGTGGCGGAGCCGGGATTTGAACCTGTGACCTCTGACCCCAAAGCCCGGGCTCTTTTCACTGAGCCACGCTGCTTCTGTGGTGTTTCTTAAGCGCTTACTATTTGCCAAGCACTGTACTAAGCGCTGGAGTGGATACAAGCCAGTCAAGCTGGATATCATCCCCGTCCCACACGGGACTCACAGAGAAGCAGTGTGGCTCGGTGGAAAGAGCCCGGGTTTGGGAGTCATGGGTTCTAATCCTGGGTCCGCCGCTTGTCAGCTGGGTGACTTTGGGCAAGTCACTTCACTTCTCTGTGCCTCAGTTACCTCATCTGTAAAATGGGGATTAAGACTGTGAGCCCCCCGTGGGACAACCTGATCACCTTGTAACCTCCCCAGCGCTTAGAATGGTGCTTTGCACATAGTAAGCGCTTAATAAATGCTATTATTATCATTATTCTCTTGGCCTCAGTGACTTCAACTGGAAAATGGGGATGAAGACTGTAAGCCCCATGTGGGACAACCTTATTACCTTGTATCCCCCCTCCGGTGCTTAGAACAGTGCTTCGCATGTAGTAAGCGCTTAACAAATGCCATCATTATTGTCATTAAATGAGAGGGAACAGCTTGTGAAACCCCATTTTACAGATGAGGAAACTGAGCTCAGAGAAGTGATGGGACGTACCCCAGGTCACACAGTAGGCGAGAGGCGGGGGCAGGATTAGAACCCAGGTCCTCGGACTTCTAGGCCTGTGGTCTTTCCCTTCGGCCACACTGCTTTGCTGGCATTAGAGTAGACAAGCGCCTCAGACAGAGGTTCAGCCGTGGGTCCCTTCTGTTCTCCGTGGCTCAGTGGAAAGAGCCCGGGCTTGGGAGTCAGAGGTCATGGGTTCGAATGCCGGTTCCGCCACTTGTCTGCTGTGTGGCCTTGGGCCAGTCACTTCACTTCTCTGGGCCTCAGTTGCCTCAACTGTAAAATGGGGATTAATACTGTGGGCCCCTTGTGGGACAACCTGATCACCCTGTAGCAGCAGCAGAGAAGCAGCGTGGCTCAGTGGAAGCAGCCCGGGCTTTGGAGTCAGAGGTTGTGGGTTCAAATCAAGACTCTGCCACTTGTCAGCTGGGTGACTTTGGGCAAGTCACTTCACTTCTCTGGGCCTCAGTTCCCTCAACTGTAAAATGGGGATTAATACCGTGAGCCCCCCGTGGGACAACCTGATCACCTTGTAAGCTCCCCAGTGCTTAGAACAGTGCTTTGCACACAGTAAGCGCTTAATAAATGCCATTATTATTATTATTATTTCTCTGTGCCTCAGTTAAATCTCATCTGTAAAATGAGGATTAAGAGTGTGAGCCCTACGTGGGACAACCTGATCACCTTGGGTCCTCCCCAGCGCTTAGAACAGTGCTTTGCACATAGTAGGCGCTTAACAAATGCCATCATCATTATTATTATTATAGTGCTCTGCACCATTTGGGTTTTTCAGTAAAGCTTTCTGACACAGTAGGTCCCAGTAAGCATGTAATAGAGTGTTCTGCATTGAGTAGAATGCAGTAGGGAGCTCTCTAGATAGGATGTCAGTCAGCCAGTCGCACTTATTGAGCGCTTACTGGGTGCAGAGACTGTAATAATAATAATAATAATGGTATTTGTTCAGCACTTACTATGTGCAAAGCACTGTTCAAAGCGCTGGGGAGGTTACAGGGTGATCAGGTTGTCCCACATGGGGCTCACAGTCTTAATCCCCATTTTACAGATGAGGTAACTGAGGCACAGAGAAGTGAAGTGACTTGCCCAAAGTCACACGGCTGACAGTTGGCGGAGCCGGGATTTGAACCCATGGCCTCTGTCTCCAAAGCCCGGGCTCTTTCTGCTGAGCCACGCTGCTAAAGCCCTTACTATGTGCTAAACGCTGCGGTAGATACAAGCAAATAATAATAATAATGATAATGATGGCATTTGTTAAGTGTTGTTTACTATGTGCAAAGCACTGTTCTAAGCGCTGGGGGGATACGAGGTGATCAGGTTGTCCCACGTGGGGCTCACAGTCTTAATCCCCATTTTACAGATGAGGTAACTGAGGCACAGAGAAGTTAAGTGACTTGCCCAAAGTCACACAGCTGACAGTTGGCGGAGCCAGGATTTGAACCCCTGACCTCTGACTCCAAAGCCTGGGCTCTTTCCACTGAGCCACGCTGACTGTACTAAGCGTTGGGGAAAGTACAATATAACAATAAACACATTCCTGCCAAAGCAATGGGCCACCAATTGCAATAGCTGAGGTATCTGTTCAGCGTCTACTATGTGCCAAGCACTGTACTAAGCCCTAAGGTAGATCAAAGATAGTCAGGTCCCACATGGGGCTCACGGGCTAAGGAGGAAGGAGAACAGGCATGGAATCCCCTTTTTGCAGTTGAGGGAACTGAGGCACAGAGAAGTGAAGTGACTGGCTCAAGGGCACACAGCAGACAAGTGGCGGAGCCGGGATTAGAACCCAGGTCCTTCTGACTCCCAGGCTGGTGCTTCCCCAAATCCGGGGGGCGAAATGCTCCCATTTCTCAGCATTCAATAAGAGCTCACTTGGTCACTCTCCCCACGGGCAAGACTCGAGAGCTTTCCCGGGACTCAATCCCGGGAAGACTGTCAAGCCCGCGCCCCGGGCTGCAGATGGATTTGGCACTTTTCTCCTTTTTTTCCTTTCCTGTTGCAGTCGAATGTCTGATAAATCAATCCCTGATTGTCCTCATTTCATCCTTGCTAAATGAGAAAGGGCGAGAGCGAGACTCAGACAGACAACGGAAGCAGCCTGACCTCCTGGAAAGAGTCCGGGCCTGGAAGTGAGAGGGCTTGGGTTCTGCACTTAATAAATGACATTATTATTATTATTATTATTATTATTATTATTATTATTATTATTATTATTATTATTATTATTAATCCTAGCTGCACCACTAGTCCGCTGCGTGACCTTGGACAAGTCATTTCACTTCTCTGCGCCTCGGTTCCCTCATCAGCCAAGTGGCAATTCAATACCTGTTCTCCCTCCTATTTCAACTGTGAGCCCCACGGGGGATCTGGTTAGTCCAGTGCTCTGCACACAGTAAGCGCTCAATAAATACGATTGAATGAATGAATGAATGATCCTAGCTGCACTACTGCGTGACCTTGGACAAGTCATTTCACTTCTCCGCACCTCGGTCCCCTCATCTGCCAAATGGGAATTCAATACCTGTTCTCCCTCCTATTTCGACTGTGAGCCCCACAGGGGATCTGGTTAGTACAGTGCTCTGTGCACAGTAAGCGCTCAATAAATACGATTGAATGAATGAATGAATGATGCTAGCTGCACCACTTGTCTAGTACGTGACCTTGGACAAGTCATTTCACTTCTCTGCGCCTCGGTCCCCTCATCTGCCAAGTGGGAATTCAATACCTGTTCTCCCTCCTATTTCGACTGTGAGCCCCACGGGGGATCTGGTTAGTACAGTGCTCTGCACACAGTAAGCGCTCAATAAATACGATTGAATGAATGAATGAATAATCCTAGCTGCACCACTTGTCCACTGCATGACCTTGGACAAGTCATTTCACTTCTCTGCGCCTCGGTCCCCTCATCTGCCAAGTGGGAATTCAATACCTGTTCTCCCTCCTATTTCGACTGTGAGCCCCACGGGGGATCTGGTTAGTACAGTGCTCTGCACACAGTAAGCGCTCAATAAATACGATTGAATGAATGAATGAATAATCCTAGCTGCACCACTTGTCTGTTGCGTGACCTTGGACAAGTCATTTCACTTCTCTGCGCCTCGGTCCCCTCATCTGCCAAGTGGGAATTCAATACCTGTTCTCCCTCCTATTTCGACTGTGAGCCCCACGGGGGATCTGGTTAGTACAGTGTTCTGCACGCAGTAAGCGCTCAATAAATACGATTGAATGAATGGTTATCTTGTATCCGACCCCAGTACTTAGTACAGTGCTTGGTACTTAGTAAGTACTTAACACATATCAGAATTATTACTGTAGACAGAGAGAGAAGAAAAATGGACTTTGAACCCATTCTCTATGAACCCTGTGAGCACAGTCTCGGGACTGTAAGCCTGCTGTTGGGTAGGGGCCATCTCTATATGTTGCCAACTTGTACTTCCCAAGCGCTTAGTACAGTGCTCTGCACACAGTAAGTGCTCAATAAATATGATTGAATGAATGAAACGGCTCAGAGATGTGCTGGGTGATCCTTGAAGTCACGGACCAAGACTGTTCACTATCCCAAGGTGAGGGCATCAATTAATCAGTTAATCGACGGTATTTATTGAACGCTCACTGGGTGCAAAGCGCTGTACTAAGTGCTTGGACTAGTATTCATTCAATCGTATTTATTGAGCCCTTACTGTGTGCAGAGCACTGTACTAAGCGCTTGGGAAGTCCAAGTTGGCAACATAGAGACGGTCCCTACCCAACAGCAGGCTCACAGTCTAGAAGGGGGAGACAGACAACAAAACCAAACATGTTAACAAAATAAAATAAATAGAATAAATATGTACAAGTAAAATAAATAAATAGAATAATAAATATGTGCAAACATATATACATATATGCAGGTAGTACTTTTAGTATATATAGTATATACTTTTAGTATATACAGTACTACCTGTATACATGTATATACTTTTAGTATATACATTACAAAACAATTGAGTAGGTATAGCCAATCCCTGCCCACAAGGAGCTTCCTGATTGAGTCGCTTCTCTTCCTCACCGACACTGAAACCTGGCTCTCCCCAGGTGACTCAGTTTCCCCTGTTGCTCTCTCCAGGGGGGGGTCTCATCTTCTTCCACTCCCTCTGACTCAGAAGGAGGTGTTGGCTTCCATCTTGAGCCCCAGTGCCGCTTTCACACCATCCCAGCTCTCCCTTCCCTTCCTTCCCTTTCCTCTGAAGCCCAACAAATCCGCCTCCAACCTTGACATCACTGACTCCATCCTCTCCTGGTTCTCCTCTCACCTCTCTGGTCGTTCTTTCTCAGTCTCCTTCGCCGGCTCCTCCTCTGCCTCCCACCCCCTAACTGTGGGGGGGTCCCTCAAGGTTCAGTTTCGGGTCTCCTCTATTTTCCGTCGACACTCATTCCCTTGGAGAACTCATTTGCTCCCGTGGCTTCAGTCACCGCCTCCATGCAGACGATACCCAAATCTACATCTCCTCCCCTGATCTCTCTCCCTCTCTGCAGGCTTGCATCTTCTCCTGCCTTCAAGACATCTCTACTTGGATGTCCTCCCCATCCCCATTTTCCAGATGAGGTCACTGAGGCCCAGGGAAGTGAAGTGACACAGCTGACAAGTGGCGGAGCAGGATTTGAAGCCATCATCATCATCATCAATCGCATTTATTGAGCGCTTACTGTGTGCAGAGCACTGTACTAAGCGCTTGGGAAGTACAAATTGGAAACATATAGAGACAGTCCCTACCCAACAGTGGGCTCACAGTCTAAAAGGGGGAGACAGAGAACAGAACCAAACATACTAACAAAATAAAATAAATTCATTCATTCATTCCATCGTATTTATTGAGCGCTTACTGTGTGCAGAGCACTGTACTAAGCGCTTGGGAAGCACAAGTTGGCAACATATAGAGACAGGCCATGACCTCTGCCTCCGAAACCCGGGCTCTTCCCACTGAGCCACGCTGCTTCTCTGCCTAAACATTCCCTACCGAAACTTGGAGATGAGGATCTAATTTATTTTTAATGTCCATTGCACTCCAAATCCAAACCCGATTCGAGAGGATACATCAAAAAACTTGCCAGAATTGCAATTTTAATCAACTTGAAATGACAGGCTAGTGGGACTCTCCTGAAAGGGGAGGGCTTCTCCAACTTAGACCATGCGTACCATCAACCCCAGTGCTTCACACAGTAATAATAATAATGGCATTTGTTAAGCGCTTACTATGTGCAAAGCACTCTTCTAAGGGCTGGTGGGGGGCTGCAAGGTGATCAGGTTGTCCCACCTGGGGCTCACAGTCTCAATCCCCATTTTTCAGATGAGGTCACTGAGGCTCAGAGAAGCAAAGCGATTTGCCCAAAGTCACCCAGCTGACAAGTGGCGGGGCCGGGATTAGAACCCACGACCTCTGACTCCGAAGCCCGGGCTCTTTCCACTGAGCTACGCTGCTCAGTGGAAACACAGAGCAAACATCACGATCATTGTCATTATTACCGTTTTTAACCCAGGTTGATTTGGGGCCCGGCGTTGGACTCCAGGTTTAGAGTGTGGATCTGTTGGGTACTTAAAGTAACAGTAGTAGTTGTAATAGTAATGATATTTATCAAGTCCCTCCTGTCTGCAAAACACTGACTAGGCAATGGGGAGAAGGTACTTCATTCAATCGTATTTCTCGAGCGCTTACTGTGTGCAGAGCACTGTACTAAGCGCTTGGGAAGTCCAAGTTGGCAACATACAGAGACGGTCCCTACCCAACAACGGGCTCACGGTCTAGCTACTTGTAAGAATTAGACAAGACCTGAACTCTTCAGGGCTCAAAGTCTAAAAAGAAGGGCGGGGCGAGGGCACAAAAGGAAAGGGAAAGAACCTAACCACAAAAACATTGTGGAAAATGGGGCTCAGCAGGATGGCAGGGACCGCAGAAGGTTGCCCCTTTGAAGCAGAGCCCACTGGGATGATCTCTGATCTGCTCCCCCTGAAATGCTGCTGCAACCCTCTCGTCTGGGTTCCAAATCCGGCCCCACCGCTTGTCTGTTGTGTGACCTTGGGCAAGTCACTTAACTTCTCTGTGCCTCACTTACCTCATCTGTAAAATGGGGGTTAAGACAGTGAACTCCATGCGGGACAAGGAATGTGTCCAACCCGATTCCGTTGCATCTACCCCGGGGTTTTGTAAAGTGCCTGGCATATAGTTAGTGCTTAAAAAATACCAGAAAACCCCCTCCACCTGGGGATCTCCTTCCCCCAACCCTTCCTGCACCTCCAGTTCCTCCCACCCTCCTACTGCCCACAGACACAGACACACAAAGACACACACAAACACACACACACCCTCCGTCCTCCCAATCTGGCTTCAAGGGCCTCCCGCCAGTAGCACAAAACAGCCTTATTACAGTCCAAGACCTTGATACAGCCATGGTGCCCTGGAAAAACCCAAACCAAATCCAGATCAAGGTAATTGCACTATTTATTAAGTACTTACAAGGTGCCAAGCACTGACGTCGGTACTGGGATGGACACCGATAATCACAACAGACACATTTCCAGGCTCACCAGTAAGGAGATAAGGGAGAGTGTTATAATTATAAAATTTATCGAGCGCATATTCCGGGCCAGGCCCCGGGGTAGTTGCAAGATTATCAGATTGGACACAATCCCTGTCCCCCACAGAACTCAAAATCTAGTTTGTCTCCATTTTATTGAAGATTTGGTCCGAGACTTTCAGGGCGCTCCTCTAGACCGTGAGCTCCTTGTGGGCAGGGAGTGTGTCGATCAACTCTGTTGGATTGTAGTTTCCCAGGTGCTTAGTACCGCACTCTTGCACACAGTAAGCACTTAATAATTGCCATTGGCTCAGTGGAAAAGAGCAGGGGCTTTGGAGTCAGAGGTCGTGGGTTCAAGTCCCGGCTCCGCCAAGTGTCAGCTGTGTGACTTTGGGCAAGTCACTTCACTTCTCTGGGCCTCAGTTCTCTCATCTGTAAAATGGGGATGAAGACTGGGAGCCCCCCCAGGGGACAACCTGATCACCTTGTAACCTTCCTAGCACTTAGAACGGTGCTTTGCTCATAGTAATCACTTAATAAATGCACGTTATTATTATTATTATTATTATTGCTTGACTGATGAGGAAACTGAGGCCCAGAGAAGTTTAGTGGCTTGACTAAAGCTGCGTAGCAGGCCAGAGGCAGAGACAGGATGACTCTTCTGACTCTTGGGCCCATGCGCTCTCCACTAGGCAACCTTGACTCCCTGAGCACCTGAGCCTCTGAGCCTAGCGCTTAGTATGGTGTTCTGCACACAGTAAGCGCTCAATAAATACGATTGAATGAATGAATGAATGAATGGCACCTGGAAGTTCAGGCGGACGGGCCGGACTCCCCACGAATGTGGTGACCCTGTAGGTCCTAAACGTGGCCTGCCGCTGAGGATGACATGGGGGTGCTCTGGGGCTCTGAGTCCTCCTGTCCCCCACTGAGAGTTTGGGGGGCCCTGGTCCAATCCCAGGCTGGTTGATATGGGACATAGTATAGCTCACCTGAAAACAAATAACCCAGATTTGCGACCTTGAGAGATCCCAACTGATGCATGCTCCAGAAAGAAGGAAATCGGACGACAGAGTCCCCTGGGGTACGGAGATGAAGCGATTCCAAGTTTATTCCAGACAATTATTTATTTATTCATCCATCCATCCATCCATCCATCCATCCATCCATCCATCCAGAGAAGCAGCGTGGCTCAGTGGAAATAATAGCCCGAGCTTTGGAGTCAGAGCTCATGGGTTCAAATCCCGGCTCTGCCGCTTGTCAGCTGGGTG
This sequence comes from Tachyglossus aculeatus, assembly GCF_015852505.1. NCBI lineage: Eukaryota > Metazoa > Chordata > Mammalia > Monotremata > Tachyglossidae > Tachyglossus > Tachyglossus aculeatus. The sequence continues at coordinate 1,327,522 of NW_024044828.1, forward strand.
ACTCTGGGCAAGTCACTTCACTTCTCCAGGCCTCAGTTACCTCATCTGTAAAATGGGGATTAAGACCATGAGCCCCCCGTGGGACAACCTGATCACCTTGTAACCTCCCCAGCGCTTAGAACAGTGCTTTGCACATAGTAATCACTTAATAAATGCCAGTATTATTATCATCCATCCATCCATCCATCCATCCATCCATCCATCCATCCACTCTGTTATTTTGTGCAAAGCACTGTAGTAAAGGCTGGGGAATGAAAACAATGAGGGGGTAAATAAGATTTGGCCCCTGGCCCTTAGACAGTTCCAGTCAAAAAGGTCTGGGAGGTTGGCAACAGACGTGCAAGAAAAGATGAAGACATAAAGATACAAAAACACACTAACTCAACGACAATGATAAACACAATTGGAGCACCAAACCCTTTCAGTGGAAGACATCACTGCTAGAGGTTTTGCACTGCCCAGGCAGGGCTGTCCAAAATCCAACAAAGTTCAGTAACCACCACAACCCCAGTCCCACCCTTCTCAATCTTCTAAACCATGATGAGGCCACATATACTTTATATGTGTATATGCATATACATACATAATGTATAACATCAGCCGTTGGGGGTATCGAGTCGTTGCTCCTTCTCCTCCAGTCTTCTAGACTGTGAGCTCGTTGTCGGGTAGGGACCGTCTCTATATGTTGCCAATTTGTACTTCCCAAGCGCTTAGTACAGTGCTCTGCACACAGTAAGCGCTCAATAAGCATGATTGAATGAACGATTGAATGAATGAATGTTTGCTGTTTCCCAATTAACACTCTCCGAACATCAGCCATTGGAGGTATCGAGTTGTTGCTCCTTCTCCTCCAGTCTTCTAGACTGTGAGACCATTGTCGGGTAGGGACCGTCTCTATATGTTCCCAACTTGTACTTCCCAAGCTCTTAGTACAGTGCTCTGCACACAGTAAGTGCTCAATAAATATGATTGAATGAATGAATGAATATTTTAAAAATATTTAAAATATATTTATGTTCATATTAATGTCTGTCTCCCCCTCTAGACTGTAAGCTTATTATGGTCAGGGAACAGGTCCACTAACTCTGTTGTATCACACTCTCCCAAGCGCTTAGTACAGTGCTCTGCACATAATAAGTGCTCGATTGTTTGATTGGCCCTGCTTCAGTCTTCCCCATGACCTCTGGCAAGGCAGGTCTGGAGCAGAGAGGCTCAGTCAGTACTAGTTTCTACAGGCACGATAAAGAAACGGTGTTAGTTGGTTTCGGGGGACTATAAGAAAGCAAACTTCTCTGCTACTTATAGGCCCCCAGAGACTCTCCTGCACCACAGGCCTACAGCAAACCCGTTCTCCCCTCTCTCCATACCAAGACTGGACCTGACTGGACCATTCTCCTCTCTCTCCATACCAAGACTGGACCCGACTAACCCATTCTCCTCTCTCTCCATACCAAGACTGGACCCGGCTGACCCATTCTCCTCTCTCTCCATACCAAGACTGGACCAGACTGACCCATTCTCCTCTCTCTCCATACCAAGACTGGACCAGACTGACCCGTTCTCCTCTCTCTCCATACCAAGACTAGACCCGACTGACCCATTCTCCTCTCTCTCCATACCAAGACTGGACCAGAGTTTTGGGCCAGCTGACCATGCCTACCCCTGGTCTTCCCCTCCCGCTCAGATCTGCTGCTCTTCCATCTCCCCCTTCTCGTCCCCCACCTCCTTCTCCCAAAAACCGAAGCCCCACTCCTCTATCGAACTTCAACAATTGTCCCATGGCAGGGGGCTATGGTAGCTAGGTTGCCCCAATGACCCGGGCCAAGTGGGGGCCTCTGGGTTTGCATTTCTGGGGCCTCTACCTTCCACCTGCTAGATACATCTCTTCCTGACCACGTCCCCGCCGGATATTTTCTTGATGTGAATGCAAAGACAATTTAATTTGGTATTTAGGCAGGTCAATCAATCAATCAATCAATCCTATTAATTGAGCGCTTACTATGTGCAGAGCACTGTACTAAGCGCTTGGGAAGTACAAATTGGCAACACATAGAGACAGTCCCTACCCAACAGTGGGCTCACAGTCTAAAAGGGGGAGACAGAGAACAGAACCAAACATACCAACAAAATAAAATAAATAGGATAGAAATATACAAGTAAAATAAATAAATAAATAAATAAATAGAGTAATAAATATGTACAACCATATATACATATATACAGGTGCTGTGGGGAAGGGAAGGAGGTAAGATGGGGGGATGGAGAGGGGGACGAGGGAGAGGAAGGAAGGGGCTCAGTCTGGGAAGGCCTCCTGGAGGAGGTGAGCTCTCAGCAGGGCCTTGAAGTCCATCTACTTCATCTAGATTTGATTCCTGGAGACTTGCTCCATTCTAAAGTACTTTTTTTTCAAAGAAGCTCTAATTTTCTCGTGTTTAGTAGCATGAATTATATATTCAGTATATATTCACTATTCAGTATATATAGTAGCACTATATATAATGCTCTTATGCTCTCCATGGGCCCCAAGAGTTGTCTAGAGGAAACAGATCTCTTACTAAATGGATCCGTGTGGAACTGGTAGCTTCAAGCAGGAATTCCGACCTGGCCAGGAATTCCTACATTTCTGGTCAGGAAACATCCACACTTTCACCTGAAAGGGAAATTTGAAGGGTCTGTTTTCCAAACGGAAGAAACCTAGAATGGACTCCCAGAATTCTCGCCGCTTTCCAGGAAATTTGGCCCAAGATTTAATCTGTAATAATCATAATGAGGATGGCATTTCTTAAGGGCTTACTATGTGTCAAGCACTGTTCTAAGCGCTGAGGAGGATCCAAGGTGATCAGGTTGTCCCATGGGGGGCTCACAGTCTTCATCCCCATTTTACAGATGAGGTCACTGAGGCACAGAGACTTGCCCAATGTCACGCAGCTGACAATTGGCAGAGCCGGGATTTGAACCCATGACCTCTGACTCCCGAGCCCGGGCTCTTTCCATCGAGCCACGAATCACGCAAGCAGCAAAACCTAGAAGTGAATTAACAAGCCTAGAGGCGCCAGGGCTATGAATTGTCAAGGCCCGAGATCCTGGGGCCATGAATGATCAAGCCTGGAAGTGGCAGAGCTCTGAGCAACCAGGTCCAGCGACGCTGGCATTATGAAATGCCAAGTCCATAGATGCTGGGCCCGAGAACCATCAGGCCTGGAGAAGTCAGAGCAATGAAATTCCAAGTGAGATGCCGAGGCAGTGAATTTCCAAGCCTTTACTGGGTTCCCAAACAGAAGAAAAAGGAATAGAAGGTTCAAACTCGGAGCTGAACTTTTGCTACCATTTTGCTATATTTAGGCATATAAACATTAATCATTCATTTTAGTATTGCTATAAGAAACAATCACACCCTCAATCATGTGGTAAAGAAATTCCAGCCGTGGCTGGATCGTGAGTTATGGGATACAGCAGTTTTCCGCCTCGAGCCCTTCGTATCCCTTATAAAGTAGTTGAAAATTGCACGAAGCACTGCTACACCCCCGCCCTTCCTTCTCAATGCAATGACTGTCTTCTAAGTGAGTCAGAGAATCTTCTGGAGGAGCCAGGTGGGGATTTTCCAGCTCCTTCAGGAGTCTCCCAGCTGTTGTCCAAATATGCAACCAGTACCATGAGGTGGGATCTCAGCTTCCAAGAAAATCATGAGTTGGGTTTTAGGAAGGCACATCTCCTCCAAGATACCTTCCCTAATCCCTCCTCTCCTCTTCTCCCATTTCCTTCTGCATCACCCTGACTTGCTCCCTGTATTCATCCCCCTCCCAGCCACACAGCACTTGTGGAGATATCCGTTATTCATTTATTTCTATTAATGTTGGCCCCCCACTCCAGTCTGCAAGCTCGCTGTGGGCAGGGAATGTGTCTGTTTATTGTTGTATTGTACTTCCCAAGAGCCTAATACAGTGCTCTGCACATGGTAAGCACTTAATAAATACTACTGACCGGCTGATGACAAATCCAACGAAACAGTCCTTACATACCCATTTCTTTAGGTGCAGTGATGCCCAATTTCTTCATCCATGTAGGCTTTCTGATCAGGGTGGTTCCTTGAGCCCGAAAAATAGACTGCATTCTCCTTGTCTGTATCTGTATCTGCAATTCTGTATCTATCCACAGTTGATTTATTTATATTGATATCTGTTTCCCCCCTCTAGACCGTAAGCTCATTGTGGAGAGGGAATGTATCTACCAACTCCGTTATATTATACCATCCTAAGTGCTTTAGTACATAGTGCAGAGAATTAGACTACCGAGAAGGAGATCAATGGGTGCGAAGGGTCTTGACTTCGGGTTGCTACTCAGCCAATCAATCGATGTTAAGCAACAGTGCCAGTTTACCCAGAGTTTGGGTTAAAAAAACAAACCACAGAGTGGGGTTACCAAGTTACTGAAAGGGAGGAGCCAATTTTCTCCAAAGTTAACCCAAAGTCAGCCGCGGTGAGCGGATTTCCAGCCTTTTGGTAATTTCATTTTACACGCTGGGGATGGGGGGCAGGGTGTGTGTGTCTCACCAGTACTGGCAGCCATTGCTCACACATGAATTGCCTCAGTGCCTTATTGCAAGACGGGAAAGGGACTAAAATTTGATGGGTATTTGTTCTTCAGAAGGATCAGTGAATCAATCCATCCATCAATCAGTGCTATTTATTGAGCGCTGACCGTGAGCAAAACACTGTACTAAATACTTGGGAGAGTACCTATAAAAGAATTGGAAGACGGGTTCCCTGTCCACAGGGAGTCGACGTAACCTTTACCGTTCATCTGAATCTAAGCCCCCGCTGCTGTTGAAGAGGATGTGGAAAGAGGTTTGCGACCCAGGCATTCGTCTTGAAGGGGCTCTGAACTCATCAGGAGATTCTGGGAATTCTTCAGTAAGCCAGGGAATGGAGCCGGGATCATCTTTACACCCTTCTTTCACCCTTGCCTCAGCCCCACAGCAATTCTGTATATATCCACAGTTGATTTATTTATATTGGAATCTGTTTCCCCCCTCTAGACCATAAGCTCATTGTGGAGAGGGAACTCCGTTATATTATACCATCCTAAGTGCTTTAGTACAGTGCTCTGCACACTTTTAGCACTCAATAAATATGACTGATTGATTGATTGATTGATCCTTCCTGGGGCAGGAAGCCAGACTATGCCTTTGTAGGTCCCTCCTGGAATATCAGAAACGTCATCATGCCAGCCCTGATCTTTAGGGGCAGGTTTTAGGATGTCAGCTTTTCCCCTTCTTTAGATTGGGCCAAGGTTCCATCAGCTCCAAGTGCTTGTCGTTCTTCATCCACTCATTAGATAATAATAATAAGAAGAAGAATGGCATTTATTAAGTGCTTACTATGTGCAAAGCACTGTTCTAAGCACTGGGGAGGTTACAAGGTGATCAGGTTGTCCCTCCTGGGGCTCACAGTCTTCATCCTCATTTTACAGATGAGGTAACTGAGGCACAGAGAAGTTAAGTGACTTGTCCAAAGTCAAACAGCTGACAATTGGCGGAGCCGGGATTCGAACCCTTGATCTCTGACTCCAAAGCCCGGGCTCTTTCCACTGAGCCACGCTGCTTCTCTCCGCCTCACGCAGGCGGGTTGGCTGTTGACGGAGGTTGTCTCTGAAAGTGTACCTATCAATTAAGCAATCGATAAATAAACAAATCAATGGTATTTATTGAGTGCTTACTGTGTGCAGAGCACTGTACTAAGGGCTTGGGAGAGTATAATACAACAGAGTTGGTCTGTCTCCCCCTTCTAGACTGTGAGCCCGTTGTTGAGTAGGGATCGTCTCTATATGTTGCCGACTTGTACTTCCCAAGCGCTTAGTGCAGTGCTCTAAGCGCTCAATAAATATGACTGAATGAAATGAATGAATAAATATCCCCTGCCCACAAGGAGCTTATGGTCTAGAGGTGGAGACAGACATGAAAATATATTACTGATATGTACACAGGTGCTATGAGGCTGAGGACGGGGTGAATAGAGGGCATAAATCCAGGTGCAAGGGTGATGCGGAAGGGAGAGGGAGAAGGGGAAATGAGAACTCAGTCGGGAAGGCCTCCTGGAGGAGTCAGACTGATCATCAACGTTGACAGAGATGTGATGAAGAGACCTTTCAGAATGTCGTTCATTCATTCAATCGTATTTATTGAGCTCTTACTGTGTGCAGAGCACTGTACTAAGTGCTTGGGAAATATAAGTCGGCAACATATAGAGACGGTCCCTACACAGTCTAGAAGCGGGGAGACAGACAACAAAACAAGTAGACAGGGTCAATACCATCAAAATAGATAAATTCATTCAATCGTATTTATTGAGCACTTACTGTGTGCAGAGCACTGTACTAAGCGCTTGGGAAGTACAAGTCAGCAACAGATAGAGACGGTCCCTACCCAACAACGGGCTCACAATCACTTTCAGAATGTCCAGAATGTCCAGTGGTCATTTCTTTGATCAGCTATCCCCCCATCTTTGACCTCAAGTATTGTTTGGGGCCCAAAACAATACTCAGGACCCATGAAACTTTGAAACTGCTGGACCTCAACCTTGGCTTCCTCAGGATTTATTATTTTCTTTTTCTTGGAATCGATATTACTCTCTCCAAGTTACAAAAGGTCTTGAGTTTGAAGTTAATCAGTTATTCAATCTTCTGGATATTATTACTGAATCAATCGCGATGTTCCCGGTACAATCCAAGGTCTCCAATAGACAATGGGTGATGGAAAACTTACTAAGGCTGTTAATATTCTTCAACTCTCGAAAGATCCAACTGCTTTCTCTCAACGGATGAACCAGTCTTTGCGTCTTTGGCTGTTCGCTGAGTTAATTACTGCAGCTGTCCTCTGCAAGCCCAAAACTATAAACAATGCCACCCATAGTCCCTATCGGATCACCCCCAAGGAAACAGAAAGAGATTGTGAAAGGCTACCACCCTATGGAGGTCCATTTGCCCCTCTAAACAGAACCAGGACCCTGCTGAAGACCACCATATTTATTCCCACTTAACGCTGTAACCAAGAATGACTTTACCGAAGGAAAATGCTGGCATGCTCCGGAGAAAATCCGGACTCTGGATCGAAATGCCGGCTCTGTCACTTGCCTGCCGTGTGACCTTAGGCAAGTCACTCTGCTTCTTGGTGTCTCAGTTTCCTCATCTCTAAAATGGGGATTCGATATGGTTCTCCTTTCCTCCTAGACTACGCTACCCATGTGGGACAAGGACTGAGTCTGATCTGATTGTTGTGCATCTCCTCCACCATTTAGTACAATGCTTGGCATATAGTAAGCATTTCTTTAGGTATTTGTTAAGCACTTACTACATGCTAGGCACTGTACTGAGCCCTGGGGTAGATACAAGCTAATCAGGTTGAAGACAGTCCATATCTCGCACGGGACTCACAGTCTAAATCCCCATTTTTACAGATGCGGTAACTGAGGCACAGAGAAGTCAAATGACTTGCCAAGGTCACGCAACAGACAAGTGACAGAGCCGGGATCAGAATCCAGATCCTTCTGACTCCCGGGCTCATGATCTATCCACTAGGCCATGCTGCCTCTCACCTAACAATTATCATTATTATACGCATTATTATCATTAGTCTAGTGTTAATGAAACAAAAACCCCGCCCCCACCCCTGGCAATATAGTGTGTCTATTATGGTGTTGTTCCTTCTATAGACAATTACCCAATTGTCCTAGAATGGAATGGGATACAACAATGGAAAGGGATGAGGTGGAATTGAACCAACTTGAACAGAGTAGAGCAAACGAAATGAAATGGAATAGAGGGGAATGGAAAAATTAAGGCTTGGGGATATGGGATCAAAAGGAGAAAAATGGATGACTGCTTTTTCATTTGACTAAAGACTCTAGAATCCGTGGTATGCTGAGAAGATGAATGCTAAGACGCGAAACTCTGACGGTGAAGGGAGTATCCTTTCAACAACTAATTCAGTCTGAATGACCCCACGAGAAGATGCCCGCAAGTCCTCAGTCTAGAGGAGAAACCCAATTGTTTGGCCCAGATGACTTTTAGCCGTGGGGAATCAAGGAGAGCCCACGTTAAGTGGCTTTCTGGTGACCTAAGTGGTCTTTTCAAGCATCAGAGCCTTATTCTTTGCTGGTCTTTAACTCATCCAAACTGTGCCTGAGACACCCAGAGTTTGTCCAAACCCATTTCCGACAGACCCCCAAGCTCCTGAGAGAGACCCCCAAGCATCCTGCCCTGGGCACGGGGGAGGAGGAGTCAGTCCTGGAGGGGGCCTGACAATCGCATCTTCTGCGACTCACAGGTGGAGGTCACAGAAGTGGAAGAGTTGTTGGTCATCCCAAATCCCAGGTTTGGTGTGGGAGGACTGTGAGTTCCTCAACTGGAATTTTGTTTCTCCTGAAAACAGCACTTTTCTCCTATTAGAAAAGAAGAGTAGCCTTGGGTTGGGGGCTGGCTCGTGGGGCGGGGGGTCGGTGGTCCTGAGTGGGTTTAGGTCTGTGACAAGGCATTATCTGGAGCAAGCTACGAGAAGACCCTTCCTGTTTTATTCTCATTAAAATGGGGCCGGCGGCCCACCCAGCGGCAGGGCTTGTGTGAGTCGGTCGGCTAGCAGAGAGGATGGGAAATGCCCCAGGGCTGAAGACATCAGAAAAGACCCCCAAAACTCATCTGGGGAGGGAAGGGTGGACTTTTTGGTGCCTCAGTGGTCCCCCTCCAAATCTCGACATCTCTCTCCAATGACTTCTGTCAGTTAGGTCAGGCACCCAAAGGATTCTGGGATCCAAATGGGCGTGGGGCAAGTTTGTCACACTGGGATGTCCCTTCGGGATATTATACTCTGTAGACCGAGAAACACATTCTCACGAGGAAAAGCACACCTAGTTGTGAAATCTTACAGGGGACTTGAGGAAACCTCTGTCATCATCATCCCTATTGACCGGAGTCTCAAAGGTCAAGACCACAGGGAAGTCTTTCCATTGTTGTAAAAGTTTATGAAAGTTAATTATTACAGCTGACAGTTAGATCCCGTCCCCTAGTCTATATAAACGCTATATAGAAATTCCCTACATGTATGAGAGAGAATCCGGAGGATGGATGTAATTTGTCTTGGGCATCGCCTCCTGCTGCGTGACGTGACATTCTGGCTTGTGGTTTGAAAGACTCCTTTGTGGCTGCATCAGGTAGGACTCAAATCCTCAGCGTTTTCTTCCGCCGTCCCCGAGGGATATCGTGTCCCGGCAAGATTCTGGAATTGGGTCGGGCCTGGGCGGTGGGGAACCCCAACAGAAACATTGCCACAGTTTCTGGGCCCTCGGACTTGGGGCGAGGCCTGAATGGGTGGTCCAGAGCCCCCAGGCTTTCCGTGTCCATGGGGCTCCGGTGCCCGGGCTGGGGTGTAAGGTGCGATGTTGAGGTCAACCTCCGGATAAGGAGGGAGGTGGCGGCTGAGACTTTGCAAACCCTGTGGATACTGGCCCCAGGCCTGCCTGCACTCTCCCTGCCAAGGGGGGCCCGGATTCCAGGGGATTTCTTCTTCCTGACCTCCAGAGGGGTAGTTGGGTATGATCAGTGGGAATTTTCGGGCCTCTATCTTTGGTTCCAGAGCAAGCGCAGGGCCCAATCCCCAAGCCGGCTCCCGGCCGCGCTCTCGGTGAGAGCCCTGGCTACTTGTAGCCTCTCCCCTCTTATCTCTTCTTCGTCCTGTTGGACAGACAATTATTCTCCCCGCCCTTCAAAGCCTTATTGAAGGCACAACTCCTTGCCAACTTTGGGCAAGTCACTTAACTTCTCTGTGGAAGTCAGGGAAGGCTTCTTGGGGGAGATGGGCCTTAAATAAGGCTTTGAAGGAGAATATATATATATATATATATATATATATATATATATATATATATACACATACACACACAGATATAGCTATACATATATTTATATATATTATCCTTCAAAGCCTTATTGTATGTATGTATTGTATATATATATATATATATATATATATATATATATATATAATGTACATATCTATATATAGCTATATCTGCATATAGAGAAGTAGCGCGGCTCAGTGGAAAAGAGCCTGGGCTTTGGAGTCAGAGGTCATGGGTTCAAATCCCAGCTCCACCAATTGTCAGCTGTGTGACTTTGGGCAAGTCGCTTCACTTCTCTGGGCCTCAGTTCCCTCATCTGGAAAATGGGGATGAAGACTGTGAGCCCCCCGTGGGACAGCCTGATCACCTTGTAAGCTCCCCAGCGCTTAGAACAATGCTTTGCACATAGTAAGCGCTTAATAAATACCATTATTATTATAGCTGTAATTTATTTGTATATTTATTTATATTAATGTTGGTCTTCCCCTCTAGATTGTGAGCTCATTGTGGGCAGGACTGTATCTGTCTGTTGTTATATTGTACTCTTTGAGCTCACTGCGGGCAGGACTGTGTCTGTTTGTTGTTATATTGTACTCTTCAAGCGCTTAGTACAGTGCTTTGCACACGGTAAGCACTCAGTAAATACGATTGAAGGAACGAACACAAATGAACGAATGGAGAGAGTCACTGTCTATCAGATACGAGGAGAGAGGGCGTTCCAAGCCAGAGGCAGGACGCGGGTGAGAGATCGAGGTACAGTGAGAAGGTCGGTGTCAGAGGAGCGAAGTGCATGGGTTGGGTTGTAATAGGCGAGTAGTGAGGTGAGGAAGGAGGGTGTAAGGTGAAGGAGTGGTGAGGAATTTCCGTTTGATGCAGAGGTGGATGGGCAGCCACGGTGGGTTCTTGAGGAGTGAGGAAACACGCTGCAGCTAGGGTGGGGTAAGAAAGATCTTTGCCACAGTGGTCTCGAGGATGGTGTGTATGTGTTTGTGTGTGTGTAAATAATAATAATACTGATGGTATTTATTGAAAGCTCACAGCTCAGAGCTTAAGTGCTGAAGTCAGTACAAGAGTAGCAGCCTGGCCTAGCGGAAAGATCACGGGCCTGGGGGAAGCCCGAAAGAGCCCGGGCTTTGGAGTGGGAGGTCATGGGTTCCAACTCCGGCTCCGCCACATGTCAGCTGTGTGACTTTGGACAAGTCACTTCACTTCTCTGGGCCTCAGTTCCCTCATCTGTAAAATGGGGGTTAAGACTGTGAGCTCCCCGAGGGACAACCTGATCACCTTATAACCTCTCCAGCGCTTAGAACAGTGCTTGGCACATAGTAAGTGCTTAATAAATGCCATCATTATTATTAATATTGAAGGACCTGATTTCTAATCCTGGCTCCGCCACTTGTCTGCTGTGTGGTTTTGAGTAAGTCACTTAGCTTCTCTCTGCCTCAGTTCCTTCATCTGCAAAATAGGGATTTAATACCTGTTCTCCCTCCTACTTAAACTGTGAGCCTCATGTGGGACCTGATGATTTTGTATAATAATGGTGGTATTTGTTAAGTGCTTACTACGTGCAAAGCACTGTTCTAAGCGTTGGGGAGGATACAGGGTGATCAGGTCGTCCCACGTGGGGCTCACAGTCTTAATCCCTATTTTATAGATGCGATAACTGAGGCACAGAGAAGTGAAGTGACTTGCCTAAAGTCATTCAGATGACAGGTGACGGAGCCGGGATTTGAACCCATGACCTCTGACTCCCAAGCCCGGGCTCTTTCCACTGAGCCACGCTGCTTCTCTCTCTCTCTCTCTCTCTCTCTCTCTCTCTCTCTCTCTCTCTCTCTCTCTATGTATGTATATATATCTATATATCTATATATCTATATATCGCTTATTACTGTGGTTGGCACATATTAAGCGCTTAACAAAAGCCACAATTATTATTATTAGATCAATCAATCGCATTTATGGAGTGCTTATTGTGTGCAGAGCACTGTACTAAGCCCATAGGAGAGTACAATACAACAGACACGTTCCCTGCCCATCACGAGTTCACGGCCTTGATGGAGAAATAATCAGATCAAACGCAATCCCTTTCCAATGCCTTCGTGACTGTGCCGGGAGTTTGAATTTGAGGGGTCTTGGTTTCAGGACTAGGAGTGATAGACTGGATTGAAAACATTCCAGTGGCTTAATCACTGACCACTGGCACCTTCGGGAAGCCAGACCAGGGCTCGGTAGGTATTTGGGAAGAGGCGGGAGATCTCCTCTTGAGATACTGCTGGGAAAGTTGGGAGAGTTGTAGAAGGGACAGGCTGAAGAGAAGCAGGGAAGATTTTAAGGCGATCGTGCCCGACGGTTTCAATTTCATCAATAAAGTACGTGGCCAGGTCTCTAGGGACAAGGGAGTGAGGGGACAGGGGGTTTGTGGAGGGAATTAAACATCTGAACCAGCTGACGTGGGTAACGGGCACAGGAGTCAATAAGGATGGAGAAATAATGTTTCCCGATGGAAGACAGCACAGGTCTGGGAATTAGAGGACCTGGGTTCTAATCCCACATCCACCACTCAGACAGCTGTGTAACCTTTGGCAAGTCACTCAACTTCTCAGTGCCTCTGTTTCCTCATTTATAACGTGGGGATCAAATAGCTGGTCTCCCACCTACTTAGACAGTGAGCAGGGACTGTGTTTAACCTGATTACCTTGTATCAGGATCTAGGCTATAAGCTTCTTGTAGGCAGGGAATCTGTTTATTGTTATATAGTAATAATAATGGCATTTGTTAAGCTTTTACTATGTGCAAAGCACTGTTCTAAGCACTGGGGAGATACAAGGTGATCAGATTGTTCCACGTGGGGCTCACAGTCTTAATCCCCATTTTACAGATGAGGGAACTGAGGCCCAGAGAAGTGAAGTGACTTGCCCAAAGTCACAGCTGACAATTGGGGATATCAGGCTGGGTTGGAGTTGGTGAGGGGAAGGAGAGACTGGAGACCTCAGGCCTAAGGGTTTCAGTTTTGTCATCAAAGCACTTAGTACTGTCTCTGCACTCAGAAAGCACTCAATAAATGCGATAGAACGAATTAACGAATATCTACCCCAGAACTTGGCACGTAGTACGTTCTTAATGAATGCTACAATTATTATTACCCCACTGGGAATAGGTTTGGAGGAAAAGTCTGCAATGGAAGGGAAAGGACTCGGCATCGAAATCTAAGCTCCTTGTGCTCAAGGAATGTGTCTACCAATTCTGTAGTATCATCCCCTCCCAAGCGCTTAGTACAGTGCTCTGCACATAAGTAAGCACTCAATAAACACCACTGATCGATCCAGATCATGATCCCCAGATAGCGAAAGAACTTCCCCAACTCAGCTTCTCTGAAAGGCTGCTACACATGTGACCCACGGCTCCCGGGGAAAGAAGCCCATCCGTAAGCGGGCTCCCGCCAGTCCGATCAGCTCGGCTTTAGCTCTTCGTTCATGAAGAAATCACACTCCTGGAGTCGGTCGGGAAACAAACGTTCATAGATTCAAATCTCAGGAGGGCCTGCCGGATCCCTGCACTCTGACTGGGCTGAGTTCTGCCCACGCCCAGGGAAGTCGGCGGGGCCCGGGTCTCCTGGGAGAAAGCCATGAGGAGAAGCCTTCCCCCGCGAGAGGAAACACACACCCAGGGCCCGTATCCTTGCGAAGGATCGACCGGAAGAGTTGAGCTGAGGGGGTGAGGAGCCCCAAACCACACTGTACTGCCTGTTCTCGGAAACCTGCCCATAAAATTAATGTTCCACTCAGAGACGAGACGATAAGACGGACGTGCTCGCCCGAGGACGGTACAAAAACCGAGGCGGTGCAGTGAGCGGATCATGTCCGAGGAAGAGATTACAAGGAAAAAGTCAGCGCAGAGACGAGGCAGCCCACACCGGCCGCTGAGGGAGGGCAGACCAAGAGGGCAGGGAGAACCCCAGGAAGCAGGCGTTCATCACCGTGGCCCGCTCCGTCCTTTTGGAAACACCAGCTCTTCTGACACTGTTCTCTCCTGACTCTCCTTTCACGTCTGTGGCCACTCCTCAGCCCCTTTCTCTGGTTTCTTCCTCTGCCGCCTGCTCCCTAACTTGGGGATGTTCTTCAAGAGTCCATTCTCCACCTACTCCACCCGACTCCCGTGGGGACCTCATCCTCTCCCATGGCTTCAACTACCATCTCAATGTGGATGACTCCCAAATCTACACGGCTGGCCTTGACCTCTGTCCTTCTCTTCCATCTTGCATCTTTCTCGCCCTCCAGGACATCTCTACATGACTGACTCACCAACACCTCAAGTTGAACGGTTAAAGCTGAAGTCCACATCTCCCCTCCCAAATCCTTTCCTCCCCGTAACTTTCCCATCCGAGTCAATACCATCACCACCTTACTCCCCATCTCTCAAGCCCATAACCTTAGAATTATCCTTTATTCCTTTCCCTCTCCAAACTTCCATTTGGGTCTGTCACCAAACCCTGCCAGTTCTTCCTTCGCAACATTTCCGGAATCTGCCCCTTCCTCTCCATCCAATTGGCCACCATGGTAGTCCTGGCTCTTGTCAAATAATAATAAAATAATAATAATAATAGCATTTGTCGAACACCTACTATGTGCCAAGCACTGTTCTAAGCACTGGGGTAGATACAAGGTCATCAGGTTGTCTCACGTGAGGCTCACAGTCTTTATCCCCATTTTCCAGATGAGGTAATTGAGGCACAGAGAAGTGAAGTGACTTGCCCAAAGTCACACAGTTGACAATTGGCGGAGCAGGGATTTGAACCCATGACCTCTGACTCCCAAGCCCGTGCTCTATCCACTGAGCGCTGGGGAGGTTACAAGGTGATCAGGTTGTCCCACGTAGGGCTCACAGTCTTCATCTCCATTTTCCAGATGAGGGAACTGAGGCCCGGAGAAGTGAAGTGACTTGCCCAAAGTCACACAGCTGACAAGTGGTGGAGCTGGGATTTGAACCCATGATCTCTGACTCCAAAGCCCGGGCTCTTTCCACTGAGCCACGCTGCTTCTCTACCTTTGTACGTGACTGACCCAATCTCTACCAATTTTCAAAGCCCTTGCAAAATCACCTCTCCAGGGGGTCTTGTCTCACTAACCTCTCACATCCTTCCCCTAGTTGCCACTTAAATCCTTCTGTCCAGGTGTTTAGTACAGCTCTTCACACCGTAAGTGCTCAAATCAATCAATCAATCAATCAATCGTACTTATTGAGCGCTTACTGTGTGCAGAGCACTGTACTAAGCGCTTGGGAAGTACAGGTTGGCAACATATAGAGACGGTCCCTACCCAACAGTGGGCTCACAGTCTAGAAGTGGCCATATGGCCAGATCAGTGGCCATAAATGCCACTGATGGATAAATACCATTGAATCTGGGCCCCTAGGTACTTAAGTAATAATAACTGTGGTAATCGTTTAGCACTTACTATATGCCTGGCACTGTACTAAGCGCTGGGGTAGAAGCAAGATAATCAAGTTGGACACAGTCCTCATAACTCCTATAGCACTTGAGAAGCAACTGGTCTAGCGGAAAGAACAGGGGCCTGGGAACCGTATTACCTGGATTCTAATCCAGGCTCCACCGCTCCCTGGGCAAGTCACTTCACTTCTCTCTGCCTCAGTTTCCTCATCTGTAAAATGGGGATTAAATCCTACTTCCTCCTACGTAGACTGTGAGCCTTTTGTATTTCCCCAGGGCTTAGTACAGTGCTCAGCACATAGTAAGCACTTAACAAGTACCAAAAAAAAGCACTTAAGTATATCTTATATAGTCTATTACTTTAACAAGTACCAAAAAAAAGCACCTAAGTATATCTTATATAGTCTATTACTTTCTCCTACCCGTATTTTATCTAAGAATCTGTCTTCCCCACTAGATCGGGGATGAATCTTAATCCTACTGTTGTCTTCCAAGTGCTTTACATACAATGGGTCCTCAATAAATGCGATTGATTGATTGACTGACTGACAGAAGGGAACTTCAACCTCCCAGGAGAGAGACAGAAAACAGAAAAACCCCTGAATCTCCAGGATCCTCCCGGAGGTGAAACTCCCAGGGAAAGAAATACAAAGCAGAATCAGGGGCTGGTGTCTTCTAACATCCTCTCCCGACCGGGAGCATCTCGGAACAGTTTCCAGGGCAACATGTTTCGGCGGGAGAAGTCAAATCTCCTATGAATTCCAAGCTGCAGTAGGTGAGGCTGGGATAAGCAGAAGGAAGGAGATGACCAAGGAGAGGCCCTTGGGAATGTTCTTACTTCCCAGCCAGCACTTAGGGATTGCTACAGGGGTGCTGGGAATAGGTTTGAAGGAGGAAGAGGGCAGGCACCGTCCCATGATTCCAGTCCGGAGAGAGGAGCCAGCTTAGGGATCTGACCCACACTCCAGTGGAGTCAGATGTGCATGTCTGAGATTCAGCAAAGCCACATGGATGTCATGTGAAAAAAAACTAGAAGGAGCTTTGAAGTCGCTCGCCCGTTCTACGACCCTGGGCGAATCACTAAACTTTCAGTGCCTCAGTTTCCTCAGCTGGCAAACTGCGACTCAGACCTATTCTCCCTCCTACTTAGACGGTGAGGCCCATGTGGGACAGGGACTATGTTTGACCTACTTAACTTGGTTCTACCCCAGAACTTAGAGCAGTGCTTGACATATAGTAGACGCTTAACAAATACCATGATCATAATATCATAATAATGCCCAACTCCCTTTGGCCTATAAGGGAGGTTCTGACAAAGAAATCAATGAGCCTGTCCTCCCTAGTTTCCCAGCAGTCGCTTCGGTTTCAGAAGCATCAGCCGCTCGTCTCCCTGGCTTCTCGGAACGGTTCTCTGCCCGAGAGCTTTCCCCCATCCTGGCCCGGGTGAGCCCCCTCCACCCCCTGAATTTTGTCACCAGGGCTCTTCTCTGACTCAGCCTTTCCCCCAACCACCTTGCCCCCTAAACTGCTGCAGTCTGAGTGGCAGGACGGGACACCCCTTTCTGGGACGCAGACCCCAGTGGTCGATAGCGCAAGCCCCCGGGACCTCTCTCGACAAACTCTCTGGCCCTGGGGGCCAGGACGCCCGGCTTCTGCTAGGGTAAAATTCCTCATGACCCCTCCCGGCTTGGCTGGGTGGGAAGCATGTTGCAGCCACTTCGATGCCTCCCCTGCCGCCTGAATACCCCCTCCCTACCCAGCTTTCCTGGAAAAGCCAGAAATAAGCACCTCTATAGGTGGTCTTTGGGTGGAAACCTGAGTGAGAGAAGGACGCGGAGGGGATGTGTCTCCTTGAGTTACAGGAGAGGAACGTGGAGGAGAGGAGCCCCCTGCAACAGGGGGCTGTGTCTTCTAACATCCTCTCCCAACCAGGAGTGTCTCAGAACACTTCCCAGGGCAACACGTTTCGGCAGGAGAAGTCAAGTCTCATATGAATTCCAAGCTGCAGTAGGTGCGGCTGGAATAAATTCTGAATATACAGCAAAGAATATGTTACCATGGGGCATATTTAACATTTATTTCCCCCCCCCCCCCCGGTATACAAAGGATTTGATTTCAAATAGTCATCACTGTGAATATGTTCCAAGGAGCAGTTAGGACTGCTGAATTCAGTAGCAGTAGCAGCAGCATTTCTCAGAGGCCTGGGAAGTGAGTAGCAGTAGCAACAGTGTTTCTCCGAGGCCTGGGAAGTGATCAGGGGCAGAGCTTCCCATCTCCGGGGTGTTTGCTCACCCTGCTGTTCCTTCCCAGCTCTGAGTTCAGTGCTTTGCTTGGTAAATACTATTACTGCTACACTCCCTTGTAGCGAGGATATCGGCTCTCCCACCGGACCGCGCTCCGTAGCTCAGAGTCCCTCTCCGTATCAATCGCCCTCCGAAGTGAAACTCCGGGTGATGCTGTCTGCGGTGTCAGAGGACGGATCGGAGGGCTGGAGAGTGACGCCCAGAGGGACCCAGAGAGGTTTCCTAGGGGGTCCCACCTCTCCCATCCCCAGCATCTCTGAAATCAGAACCCCGTACAACCGAGCCCTCAAAGCCGTTCTTTGTGGATTCGTTGCAGAGGTATTTCCTTCAGGTTGCCAAAGCTGGGAGCCCAGCAAAAGACAGACGGAGTCTACTCCATCCTTCGCCAAAAGCCTCTGAGTGGCCCGAGTTTGGTGTGCAGAGTCACTGGCCGGGAGAAAGCCATCATGAGAGTAGGGGCGAACCAAGCAGTCTCCCCATGGTAGCCCCCGTCAGCTCTGCCAGACTCATCTCCCTCGGGAGAAGGAGGTCGCCTGGGAAGAATGGATAGAGTACAGGGCTGGGACTCAGGGGACCTAGGTTCACACTCGCCTGCCGTATGACTTAACTTCTGTGGGCCTCAGTTTCCTCACCTGTAAAATGAGATCAGATGCCAGTTCTCTTTCGCCAAAGACTGTGAGCCCCTTGTGGGACCGGGCCGCCGATCTGGTTGATTGGAATCTAACCCAACACTTGGCATATACTAAGCGCTTAACCAATACCACAATAACTGCCATTATTATCATTACTAAAGGCAACAGCACCAGACCTCCAGAGCGATACAGGATAACAACCCTGGCCCTAGTCCAAAGGGACAGAACTGGACAGGCTAAGGAAGCAGAAGGAGAGCCTGGGAAGGGGATCGGGAGCCAGTCCTGACACTGGGGAGGCCAACCTGGAATGCTGGCATGGGCCCTCTCTGTCTCGGGAGAAGGGTGGTTTCGGAACGGAACCAGGGAATTTTCCAAATGTTCACTGGGGTCACGAAGGGAGAGTCCCCCTCTACTCTCCTCATGGCCCCCAAGGCCTGCCCAGTCCACCACTGAAATGCAACTGGGATATTGTCTGGAGGAAGGTCACCTTTAGGACAGCGGGCCCGGAGTTCCAGCATGCTCAGCAGCAAAGCAGCAGCATTGCTCAGAAATCGGATGCCTCTGCGTTTCCATCCGGAGGGGCTCATGAGGTCCCTCTGTCCACCTCGGCCGGACACAGGGAGTCGGGGAAAGGGTCTGGGAAGATGAGGTGGGCCAGTTTTTAAAATATCCAGTGACCCCCGGGTGCAAAGTATTGTCCCGGGAGCGTCCCAAGGAGCGAGGTCCCCTCCCCGGCCGAGACCGACTCGGTGTTTCCTCCCTTCCCGGAACCGCTAACGTCCTCGTTTCCCAGGCCCCGGCAGCGGCGGGCTCGTTTCCCTTGTAAAAAATTGACTCTGGGGTGACCCCACCGAATCCAGGGTCTGTGCTTTTTGGAGCGTTTTTCAAAAGGACTTGTTTGCTTGCCCCCAGAGAAGCAGCCCCCAAGCCCCCGGGAGGACGGAGGGGCCGGTGCCGAGGCAGAGAGCAATCTCAGCTTCTTAATCCGCCCTCTTTTGATCTCAAAAGGTGGTAACATTCAGTTCGGAGTTCAGTCATCTGTAAATTGCATCACATTATCTCTGAGTGATTTAAGAAGCAACTTCTGTTGTTTATTTTCAGGGGTTTAACCAGGGAAAGGCACAGGCGAGCGGGCCAGGTGTTCCAAATCCAGCCCGCCACTGGGAACGGCCGCCCGGGGAAGATGATCGAACCCTTGGGAAATCAATACATCGTGGCCCGGCCCGTGTACACGGAGAGTACCTTCAGCGCGGACCACAGGAAGGTGGACCGACGCCACACTACTGTCCTGGACCACCTGAGGCTGTGCTGTCGGTGAGAGGGTTTGGGGGGCGTCCTGGGGGTGTGCGGGTACCTCCAGAGCTCTCTCTGTGCTCTCTGTGATCTCTCTTCGGCCCGGCCTCTGCCCCAGAACCCCTTTTTCTCAGAATCCGGCTGGAGGCGGGCAGAGCCACTGAAACCGAGGGACTCCTCCCGCTCTGGCTCCGATGCCCATCCCGCCCAGGTGCCAGGGTTCAGGAGAACCTGGAGAGGTTCCACCCGCTCTCAACCTCCTCCCTTTGGAAGCCCCACCTCCAGCCAAGAAAGGAGCATTTTTCATGCCCGCCTTTCAGCCGGGGCAGGGGCCGGGGGCGGAGCGCGTAATCTTGGGCATATTGTAATCTTTGTTAGCGTGCTCGTCCTTCGTTTCTTCCTGCTCCGATTCGGTTTAGCTATTGAAGGCTCAGCTTGAGATAAGATACTCGGGGACAGACAGTGGCTCTTGGCGTATTTTCAGCTGCTCCTCCAAAAAGGTCAAGGCCATCTGCCTCTCGCTGCTCCCCATCGCCTCCTGGTTACCTGCCTACCGTCTCAAAGAGTGGCTTCTCAGCGACATAGTGTCCGGGATCAGCACTGGGCTCGTGGCCGTCCTGCAAGGTAACTCTTCTGGTCTGCCCCTCGGGAGCCCCCCGCCCCTCCCAGCCCGCCCTCCTCCCACCCCGCCTTCTCGGCTTCCTCTCGGAGAGGCTGATGTCCCCCGTGGCCTGTCCTTGCAGGCCTGGCTTTCTCCCTCCTGGTCAACATCCCCCCGGAGTATGGCTTGTACGCGGCCTTTTTCCCGATCATCGCCTACTTCTTCTTCGGCACGTCCCGACACATATCCGTGGGTGAGTCGTCCCCGGAGGCCCGAGACCAGTCTTGACCCTCGCTTTGGCAGCGTGGAGGGTGTGGAACTCCCTCTTGTCTTCCCGGTATCCCCCTCCCGCAGGACCCCTCTTCCTCCACAGTGGGAGGGAGGGAAGGGGGTGGATGGCTTTGCCTCCTGACTGCTCTAGCGGCATTTCCTGTCCCAGTGGAACTTGTGCCCAGAGTGGCTTGGTGTCACGCAAGTGGAGCCTCAGAGTCACAGAGCCAGACATGGCCCAGACGGACACCCTCCCGCCCCCCGTATTCCAGAGAATTGGGGCCCTATTGGCCGTTGGAATATCCTCCGTCCCCCATCTCACTAGGCCCGTTCCCAGTTCTGAGCATGATGGTGGGCTCGGTGGTGTCCAGACTGGTCCCTGACCCAGAAACCATCCTGGGGACGGCGGCGGCAATGGACAACACGACATCGCTTGACTCACAGAAGGTGATGGTGGCCTCCACGGTCACGGTGCTGGCCGGCATCATTCAGGTCAGTGCTCCTGGGGGGCCCTGAGGTTTTGGGGTGTGGAGTCCTGGAAGGCGGGAACGGGATCCTGTGGGCCGGTCCCTGGGTCCCCGAGGCTGGTGACCAAGGCCAGGGCCAGGGCTGCCCTGATTTGGCCACAGCCTTCTCCTTTCTGGCCCATCTGGCCAGACAGTCCCTGTCCCAACTACAAGAAGTGGCAGGGAAGGAGGGAGGAAAAGAGAGAGGGAAGGAGCCCCAGACGGAGCCCCATTTCTCCTTTCCTCCTCCCCATCCCCTCCACCCTACCTCCTTCCCCTCCCCACAGCACCTGTATATGTATATCTGTGCAGATTTATTATTCTATTTATTTTACTTGTACATATGTACTATTTATTTTGTTAATGATGTGCATCTAGCTTTAATTCTATTTGTTCCGACGATTTTGACACCCGTCTACGTGTTTGGTTTTGCCGTCTGTCTCTCCCCTCTAGACTGTGAGCCCATTGTCGGGCATATGTTGCCAACTTGTACTTTCCAAGCGCTTAGTCCAGTGCTCTGCCCAGAGTAAGCGCTCAATAAATACTGCTGAATGAAAGGCAGAGCCGGACCAATCCTGCGGGAAGGACTTCTCCCTTGGGCCTGCTGGAGGGAAGGAGAAAGCAATGACAACAATCTTCCTGGGCCCCTACCACATAGAGGAAATTTCTGGCCCTGAGGTAGCAGAAGCGGCCATGGAAGGAGGGGTCAGCGTGGGGGGACGCGGAGGGCCACGGAGTCTGGCAGGGAGCAGGAGGATGAGGCTAAAAGATGACCAGGAGAAATTCATTCATTCATTCATATAATCGTATTTATTGAGCACTTACTGTGTGCAGAGCACTGTACTAAGCACTTGGGAAGTACAAGTTGGACATGAAGCAGCAGGTTAAAGGCCAGGGGTGAAGGATTGGTTGTCAAGAGGCACACCAAGGGTTGAGCAGGAGAGAGCAGGGCCAGGGCAACTTGGGCGGAGCTGAGGCCCTGGACATTTGGCAGGAGAGGGGTGGAAGGACCAGAGAAGGTCAAGTGAACTTTGCTCTTAGTGTCCTCAACTTCTTCTGCACCGGAGGCCAGCAGTGAGGGGGATTTGCGGCGGGGGAAGTTGGGAGGGGCTGGGAAAGGACCACTGCCCTGGCACCTTCAAGGGCTAGGACTTTGATGCCCAGGCTGGCATCCAGATGCCAGT
The DNA here is from genome assembly GCF_015852505.1 of Tachyglossus aculeatus. Classification (NCBI taxonomy): domain Eukaryota; kingdom Metazoa; phylum Chordata; class Mammalia; order Monotremata; family Tachyglossidae; genus Tachyglossus; species Tachyglossus aculeatus. Next base: position 1,349,644 of record NW_024044828.1, read on the forward strand.
GGCTTAGATGTTGCCAACTTTACTTCCCAAGCGCTTAGTACAGTGCTCTGCACACAGTAAGTGCTCAATAAATACAATTGAATGAATGAATGAATGGTGAGGAGCTGGGGCTGGGGATGGGAAGGAAGAAGAAAGTGAGCCAATTAATGACTCTGCTCCTTCCCATCAATTCTTTCAGTCCAGATTCTGGCAGCGGGGAGGAGGGCTGGTCCAACTTCCTGCAGAAATTTTCCCCCTTGGCCTGGTGGAAAGAGCAGGAGTTTGGGAGTCAGTGGTCCTGGCTTCTAACCCTGCCTCTGCCACTTAGCTGCTGTGTGACCTTGGGCAAATCATTTCACTTCTCTGCGCCTCAGTCCTCTCATCTGCAAAATGGGGATTTCATTTATTCATTCATTCAATCAGTTGTACTCCTCGAGCGCTTACTGTGTGCAGAGCACTGTACTAAGCGCTTGGGAAGTACAAGTCGGCAACATATAGAGATGGTCCCTACCCAACAACGGGCTCACGGTCTAGAGGGGGGAGACAGACGACAAAACGAAACATGTAGACGGGTGTCAAAATCATCAGAACAAATAGAATTAAGGCTATATGCACATCATTAACAAAATAAATGGTAAATTTGTACAAGTAAAATAGAGTAATAAACCTGTACAAATATATATACAGGTGCTGCGGGGAGGGGAAGGAGGTAGGGCAGGGGGGATGGGGAGGAGGAGAGGATAAAGGGGGGTCAGTCTGAGAAGGCCTCCTGGAGGAGGTGAGCTCTCAGCGGGGCTTTGAAGGGAGGAAGAGGCCGATGTGTGGAGGGAGGGCATTCCGGGACAGAGGAAGGACAAGGGCTGGGGGTCGATGGGATTTAATACCTGTTTTCCCTCCTATTTAGACTATGAGCCCCAAGTGGGACCGGATTATCTTCTAACTCCCCCACCACTTAGTGCAAGCACTGTACTAAGCATTTAACAGATACCGCAACTCTCTGCCCAAGCCCAGGAGAGCCAGGGAAGAGACGTTGGGGTGGAGGGAGCCAGAGCAGGGAGCCAGCGGGGGTGAGCGTACCGACCGATGACGGAACTGCCTTTGGCAGGCCTTCCATTCATTCATTCATTCATTCAATCGTATTTATTGAGCGCTTACAGTGTGCACAGCACTGTACTAAGCGCTTGGGAAGTACAAGTTGGCAACATATAGAGACGGTCCCTACCCAACGGTGGGCTCAGAGGCAGGTGGGCTGGGCCCGGCTGGGCGATCAGCGGGCAGAGCGGGCGGGAAGCCCAACCGGCTCCCAGAAGGTCAATCGTTCCTAAGAGCGTGGGGGTGGATGGGTGGGGATGGGGGCTACTGAGGAATGATAAGACACAGCCATAAAGGAACTATTGCGGAGGCTAGCTGTTCGCCCTCCTTCTTAGACTGAGAGCTCCAAGGGGGTGCAAACCTGATAATCTTGCATCCACCCCAGTGCTTAGTACAGTGCTCAACTCCTACTAAGAGTTTAACCGACATCCCGTTGGTTGTTCTAGCTGGCCCTGGGAGCCCTGCAGGTGGGTTTCATCGTCATCTACCTGTCTCAGTCCCTGATCAGCGGCTTCACGACGGCGGCAGCCATCCACGTGGTGGTGTCCCAGCTGAAGTTCATACTTCAGCTGAAGGTGCCCGCCCACGCCGACCCGTTCTCGATTTTCAAAGTAAGCGTCCGCGGTGGCACCGGGGGAGGCCATAGCCCCAGTCCCTTGTCTTCCCTGGTCCTGTACAAGTCGGAGGTCCCGAAATGCTGAGAAGCAGCGTGGCCCGGTGGAAAGAGCCCAAGCCTGGGAGTCGAGTGGTTTCTAATCCTGCCACTTGTCTCCTGTGTTTCCTTGGGCAATTCACTTGACTTAATTGGGCCTCAGTTCCCTCGACTGCATAATGGGGATTCAACACCTGCTCTCCTTCCTCTTTAGCCTGTGATTGTCCTGTGAGACCCGATTATCTCATGTCTACCCCAGTGCTTAGGATAGTAGTGCATAATGGGGATTCAATACCTGCTCTCCTACCTCTTTAACCTGTGAGTGTCCTGTGAGACCCGATTATCTCATGTCTACCCCAGTGCTTAGGACAGTGGTGCATAATTTTGGGGATTCAATACCTGCTCTCCTTCCTCTTTAGCCTGTGAGTGCCCTGTGAGACCCGATCATCTCATGTCTACCCCAGTGCTTAGGATAGTAGTGCATAATGGGGATTCAATACCTGCTCTCCTTCCTCTTTAGCCTGTGAGTGTGCTGTGAGACCCGATCATCTCATGTCTACCCCAGTGCTTAGGACAGTAGTGCATAATGGGGATTCAATACCTGCTCTCCTTCCTCTTTAGCCTGTGAATGTCCTGTGAGACCCGATTATCTCATGTCTACCCCAGTGCTTAGGACAGTAGCTCATAATGGGGATTCAATACCTGCTCTCCTTCCTCTTTAGCCTGTGAATGTCCTGTGAGACCCGATTATCTCATGTCTACCCCAGTGCTTAGGACAGTGGTGCATAATGGAGATTCAATACCTGCTCTCCTTCCTCTTTAGTCCGTGAGTGTCCTGTGAGACCTGATTATCTCATGTCTACCCCAGTGCTTAGGACAGTAGTGCATAATTTGGGGGATTCAATACCTGCTCTCCTTCCTCTTTAGCACGTGAGTGTCCTGTGAGACCCGATTATCTCATGTCTACCCCAGTGCTTAGGACAGTAGTGCATAATTTTGGGGATTCAATACCTGCTCTCCTTCCTCTTTAGCCTGTGAGTGTCCTGTGAGACCCGATCATCTAATGTCTACCCCAGTGCTTAGGACAGTAGCTCATAATGGGGATTCAATACCTGCTCTCCTTCCTCTTTAGCCTGTGAGTGTCCTGTGAGACCCGATTATCTCATGTCTACCCCAGTGCTTAGGACAGGGGTGCATAATGGAGATTCAATACCTGCTCTCCTTCCTCTTTAGTCCGTGAGTGTCCTGTGAAACCCGATTATCTCATGTCTACCCCAGTGTTTAGGACAGTAGTGCATAATTTTGGGGATTCAATACCTGCTCTCCTTCCTCTTTAGCACGTGAGTGTGCTGTGAGACCTGATTATCTACCCCAGTGCTTAGGACAGTGGTGCATAACGGGGATTCAATACCTGCTCTCCTTCCTCTTTAGTCCGTGAGTGTTCTTTGAGACCCGATTATCCCATGTCTACCCCAGTGCTTAGGACAGTAGTGCTTGGCACACAGTAAACACTTAATTATTATCTTTCCTATTAGTTCTCTGAGAATCAGCATGGCTCAGTAGAAAGAGCCCGGGCTTTGGAGTCAGAGGTCACGGGTTCAAATCCTGGCTCCGCCAATTGTCAGCTGTGTGACTTTGGGCAGGTCACTTCACTTCTCTGGGCCTCAGTTACCTCATCTGTAAAATGGGGATTAAGACTGTGAGCCCCACATGGGACAACCTGATCACCTTGTAACCTCCCCAGCGCTTAGAACAGTGCTTTGCTCGTAGTAAGTGCTTAATGAATGCCGTTATTATTATTATTATTATTATTATTGTTATTATTATTATTATTCTCTAAGCCACAGGGACTCCAGACTAAGGGGACCAGAGGGGACAAGAGGGGAGCAGGGAGGTTACAGGGCCAGGGATGACAGACACATCATCATCAAGCAGAAGCAGCATGGCTCAGTGGAAAGGGCCCAGGCTTGGGAGTCAGAGGTCATGGGTTCAAATCCCAGCTCCGCCAAATGTCAGCTGTGTGACCTTGGGCAAGTCACTTAACTTCTCTGGGCCTCAGTGACCTCATATGTAAAATGGGGATGAAGACTGTGAGCCCCACGTGGGACAACCTGATCACCTTGTATCCCCCCAGCGCTTAGAACAGTGCTTTGCACGTAGTAAGCGATTAATAAATGCCATCACTATTATCATTATTATCAAAGCTGCCCCTTTCGACTGAGAGCCAGCCCGTCTCTTGGAAATGTTCTCATCGGCCCCTGAGCCGGAGAGGAATTCTCAGTGCTCTCTTGAAACGATTGGAGCGCCCGGCTAATAAAGTAAAACGCTGTTCCTCCTACACTGCCGTGGTCTTTCCAGACTCCGCATTCAGCTCTTCCCGGAGGAACTGGAAGTTGGTCGAATACCGGTCTGGACCCAGAGAGCACAGGCCCACACCAACTGAGCCATACTCACCCGTTGTCCTTCCAGCCCTGACCTTTCCAAGCTCCAAGAGGTTCCTCCAAATCCAGTCGCCACTCTTGGGGAATTCCCCTTCCCTGAGAGACCTTCCGGGCCTCTCCCGGGGGAAATGATGCCAGGCGACACCTCGGCCCCCCGGGTTCCATTCCCACCCTGAGCGGAAGAGAGGAAAAGGACAGATCCTGGCAATGATGCACTCCGAGTGGCAAGGGACTGGGACAAATCTATCTTGGATCTATCCCAGTGCAGAGCACAGAGTGAGAACTTCATAAATATCATACCCATTATCATCATCATTCTTTTGTGGCTGGCTAAACGTCGTCCGGGGGCCGGGGGGCGGTGGCGGGGTTGGAGGAAGGGTGTTTTACAGATACAAACCTGGACCGCGTGTTGTTGTTGTTGTCTTTGAACACGGTAGGTTCTGAAATTGATCGCTTGTTTTTGTTGTTGTCTTTGAACACGGTAGGTTCTGAAATCGATATTTACCCAGATAGAGAAGACTAACGTGGCCGATCTTGTGACTTCGGTGATTATCCTGGTGATTGTGTTCTTGGTCAAGGAAGTCAACCAACGGTTCAAAGCCAAGCTGCCCGTGCCCATTCCCATTGAGCTCATCATGGTAAGAGGGGGCATCTGCTCCAGGAGGAGCTATAGTCTAGCAGCACGGCTTAGTGGTTAGAGCATGGACCTCCCGTCCTCCTGTCTCTCCCCACTCCCTGCTGCCCGGATTATCTTTCTACAGAAACGTTCCGGCCAAGTCGCCTCCCCATCCTCAAAAATCTCCAGTGGTTGCCTATCGACCTCCGTATCTAGCGAAAACTCCTCACTCTCGGCTTCAAAGCTCTCCATCACCTCACCCCTTCTTACCTCACCTCCTTTCTCTCCTTCTCCAGCCCAGCCCGCACCCTCCGCTCCTCTGCCGCTAATCTCCTCACCGTTAGGCCTCGTTCTCGCCTGTCCCGCCGTCGACCCCCGGCCCACGTCCTCCCCCTGGCCCGGAATTCCCTCCCTCCGCACATCCACCAAACTATCTCTCTTCCTCCCTTCCAAGCCCTACTGAAGGCTCACCTCCTCCACGAGGCCTTCCCAAACTGAGCCCCCCTTTTTCTCTGCTCCTCCTCCCCTTCCCATCGCCTCGACTCGCTCCCTCTACCCTACCCCCCTCAACCCCCACATGTACTTGTGCATATATGTACATATTTATAATTCTATTTATTTATATTAATGATGTGTATTTATCTCTAATTCTATTAATTTATACTGATGCTACTGATGCCTGTTTACTTGTCTCGATGCCTGTCTCCCCCCTTCTAGACTGTGAGCCCACTGTCGGGTAGGGACCGTCTCTACATGTTGCCAACTTGTACTTCCCAAGCGCTTAGTACAGTGCTCTGCACACAGTAAGCGCTCTATAAATACGATTGAATGAATGAATCGTACTTTCCAAGCACTTAGTACAGTGCTCTGCACACGGTAAGCGCTCAATAAATACGACTGAATGAAAGAATGAACGAATGGGAGTCAGAAGGTCGTGGGTTCTAATCCCGGTTCTGCCACTCATCTGCTGTGTGATCTTGAACAAGTCACTTAACTTCTCTGTGCCTCAGTTACCTCATCTGTAAAATGGGGATTGACACTGTGAGTCCCGCATGGGACAGGGACTGTGTCTGACCCGATTTGCTTGGGCCCCCACCAGCGCTTAATACAGTGCCTGACACATAGTAAGCGCTTAACAAATGTCATAATTATTATTAATAGTAGTAACAGCAGTAAGAGCTGTGGCAGTAGTAGAAGCAGAAATAGTAGTAAGTGCTTAGTACAGCACTCTGCACACAGTAAGCGCTCAATAAATATGATTGAATGAATGAATAATAATAGCAGAAGTAATTGAAACAGCAGCATGGCTCAGCAGAAAGAGCCTGGGCTTTGGAGTCAGAGGTCATGGGTTCAAATCCCAGCTCCACCACTTGTCAGCTGTGTGACCTTGGACGAGTCACTTCACTTCTCTGGGCCTCAGTTCCCTCATCTGGAAAATGGGGATGAAGACTATTCACCTTGTATTTCCCCCCCCCCCCAGCACTTAGAACAGTGCTTCTCACGTAGTAAGCGCTTAACAAATGCCATAATTATTATTATTATTATTATTATTAAGTGCTTACTGTGCTTAATGATGCTTAATGCTTAAGCGCTTAACTCCCAAGTGTTTCCTTAATACAGTGCCCCGCATAGAGTAAGAGTTTAATAAATACCTGGAAGGACAGGAGCACTGTACAAAGCCCTGGGAAAGAAAAAAACAGGTGGAAATTAGGCATGATCTAACTAGAATTAGATAGAGCTTGGAAGGTGGGATCCTCTAAGGACTGGGAAAATCCACTGCTGTATACCCAAATTGCTCATTTCTCCACTTGCGAATAGCTCTCCGGAAGGTTTGTGTGGTGGCAATGAAGTTAGTTCTCCTTTCTTTCTCTTTCCAAATGCAGTTTTAGGTTTCTAAAGGGAGACTCTTTATCCTAAAGGGATCCCTCTCTTCAATCAGAGGGGTCTCTGCAGGGGTGAGAGTGTCTCTGGCCAAGGCTGGGGTTTCTGTTCCGACTGTTCGGAGAAGCAGCATGGCCTAGTGGAGAGAGCACGGGCCTGGGAATCAGAAGGACCTGGGTTCTAATCCCCGCTCTGTCAGCTGCTTGCTGTGTGACCTCGGGCAAGTCACTTATCTTCTCTGTGTCTCCGTTTCCTTGACTTGCTCCTACTTAGACCGCGGGCCCCATGAGGGACAGGGACTGTGTCTGATCTACTTAAATTGTACCTGTATCCCCGCATTTAGAACAGCAATTGACAAATACCATAAAATTTAAAAATGGTGAATTCCATTGGGGTTCACTGTGGGGCCCGGGCCCCATTTAAAAGTACTTCGTGAGCCCTGACGGAGTCCTATGGCTCCCGCAGGGTCCAGCAGACACACTGTGCCTTCACCAGGAAGCCTTCCCTGACTAATCAATCAATCAATCAGTCGTATTTATTGAATGCTTACTGTGTGCAGAGCACTGTACTAAGCGCTTGGGAAGTACAAGTTGGCAACATATAGAGACAGTCCCTACCCAACAGTGGGCTCACAGTCTAAAACTGTGCTCTGCACATAGTAAGCGCTTAACAAATGCCATCATCATTATTATTATTATTATTAAAAGTCTAATCTCATCTCTCCACTCTATTTTCCCTCCCTCCTGATTCACCTCTGCACTTGAGTCCTTCCTCCATAATCACATAGGTACTCTCACCCCCATCAAGTACATACACATACCTTATAAGTAGGTACCTTGCCCTATCTGTAATGCATTTTAATATCTTCCTCCCCGATTGGACTGTAAATTCCTTCCATCAGTCAGTGGTATTTATTGAGCACTAACTACGTGCAGAGCACTACACTATTGGGAGAGTACAAAGGAATCAGCAGACATGTTCCCTGTCCATTATGAGCTTACAGTCTAGAGGGGGAGAGGGCAGGGGAAGTAATCTCCCAAGGGTTTTCTTAATACAGTGCTCTGCATAGAGTTTAATAAATACCTGGAAGGACAGATAAATGGATGGTTGGATGGATGGCAGGCGCTATCCTTCCCCTGTCTTCTGGCCTTCGTCAGCACTATTCCTCCAGCCCCCATTCCTCTCACCCAGAGATGAGCTGAGGATCAATTCCAGCCTCCTTCTCCACCTCCAAGGCCCCTGCCCTCCCCAAGTGAGAGGTGGAACTCTTCAACATGGGAGACAGGGGTGGTGTAATGTGACCTGTGGAAGAAGCCCTTGATTGGGAATAAGAGGACCTGAGTTCTGATTCTGACACTTACCTGGTGCATGAACTCAGGCAAGTCACTCCATTTCTCCGGGCCTCCATTTCCTCCTCCGTACATGTTCTCCTCCCTGCTTCGACTGTAAACTCCCTGTGGATCAAGGACTATGTCTGACCTAGTTATCTTGCCCCAGCACTTAATACAGCGCTTGGAACAAGTACCAATGGGAAGAATTAAGGTGCAGAATTTTTCCTGCAGATTTCAGCTGGTCGTTTCCTCCCTAAACTCCCCTTTCGGCCGAGCCCAGAGACGAAGCCCAGCTCCGGCGCGGTCCGCCTGCTAACCTCCTACTTAACTAGTGAGGTCCAGGAAAACCCGTTGGTAGCCCTCACTTTTCAGAGGGAAGGACGGGTATCGCGGGGAAGGAGCGGACTACGTGCCATTCAGGCTGGCCACTCATCTGCTGTGGGATCTTAGGGAAGTCACTTCACTTCTCTGTGCCTTAGTTACCTCACGGGGATTAAGACTGTAAGGCCTATGTGGGATAGGGACTGTGTCCTGCCCAATTACCTTGTATCTACTCTAGCACTTAGTACGGTGCCTGGCACATGGTAAGTGCTTAACAAATACAAGTATTATTATTATTATGATGATTATTAATCTGGGCATTGGCTCCCTACAGACAGTCATAGCGGCGGGAGTGTCCTACGGCTTTAACTTCCAGGACCGGTTCAACGTGGCGGTGGTGGGGAAGATGCCGACTGGGTGAGCGTCTCTTGACCTTTCCCCTTTCCCCGGACGGGTACAGGTTGGGCAGAATCGCCGTCCACCCCAATGGACCCATCCACTTCCAGGGCCTCTTGGCTGCTGGGAATTCCCTTCGGTGGGAAGCGGGCGACGGCAGGCCGGGACAGGAACGTCTCAGAGAACCCGGGCCTTCCCGCCTGCAGATTTCTGCTGGCACCCCAAGGGTGGGACTCAGACATGGGGCGTTTGAGAAATCCTGAGAAAAAAGCGTTCGACATTGGGAAGGCTTAGCTGACAGGCCTGGCCCTGGGGACTCCAGGCCTATTCTACCCCTCATCAATTGGCCCCTGGGTGCAGACGCTGGATAGACCATTGCAAACAAGCGGTTGAGAAAGGAGCCATCAATCAGTTGGAATTTACGAGCGCTCACTCTGTGCAGAACACTATGTCGAGGGTTTGGGATAGGTGGTAGGCACAATCCCCGCCCTCAGGGAATCACCCAAGGCAGCTTTCCCAGAAGAATAGATTCCACCCCATGGTTAGGAAATGATTGAAGTGTGGGGTTTGGGTCAAGCCCCTGAAGCCATGGTGGGAAGAAAGGAGCCCTTGAGCAAAAAACAGGCCCTTCCGTGACCTCCGCTCACATCGACTGCGGGGCCCCGGGAGCGAGCTGAGTTTGGAGGATTCAGCGAGTGATCCGCCCCAGCTAATCAAAACCCTTCACCTCACTGAGAAAGAATGAAGGCAGGGCTCCCACCTCACCCGTCCCCTATCAGCCTACGTAGCAGGGTTTGCACAGTCTCCACAGTCTCTGCAAGCCGATTTGACTCACTTTACCTGCTAAGAGCTCCTCCCGAGTTCCCCAGGGGGTTCTCCTGCTTCGATGTAGGCATCCAAAGGATTAATAGTGGGCTCTTATGACCCTGAGATTAGGGCAGCCCAAGTTTGCAGCCTGCACAAAGCCTGTGCTCAATAAATACCATGGATGGATGGAAGGATGGATGGATGGATGGATGGATGGATGGATGGATGGATGGATGGATAGATAAAGTACAGAAGGTAGGCCGATTAAATGAACATGATGCTTGGACTCAATCTGTCCAGAAACCTACCAAGTTCCACTTCTAGTTTAAGCCACAGCTGAGTTTGTTAGGGCTTAGCTGTAAACAATGTTGCTTCAGAATTTCCAGCCACGTCCCTTCTTCCCAGGTCTTCCAGGGCAGGGGAAAGTGCTGCCATTTTCCAAAGGAAGTGGCATTTTCTGAAGATCAGGGAGAACTAGTTGGGGATCTACCCCATCAGGAACAATGATCCTGAGCGTAGGTGGGTAAGACCTTGGAGTTTTTGCGAATTTGGGGGCGTGATTATCATCATAACCACGTCACAGTAGCACCCCAAATTCTCATGGGACAGTAACCTGACCTGAGAGAACAAGACTTCGCCCCGAGTGAATTCATCCTTCAGGGACCATCCTCTTGGGACCGTTGGTCATATCCAGCTGGTCTTCAGGGGAGAGTCCAAGGCCACCCTGTTTCCCAAAATGGATTTAAGGGAAGGGAGGGGAGAGCAGGCTCAGGAAGGACGGTTTGGCCTTCTTTTCCTCAAAGACACCTGCGGTCAATCGGTAATTTGGCGGCGGGGAGGGGGCCAGCCTGCGGATGGTGTCCTGCTCCCCATAATGTCCAGAGGGGCCCAGGAGAGAAAACGCGGGAGAGCATGGAATATGTTCACCAGGGTTGGCTCCATTTTACCAAAGTTCCTACCCATCCTGGGGCTCAGTTGTGCAGCCCTGCCATGGCTGCCCCCCAAAGTGAAGGACAAATCCCATGGGCTGGTGAAATGGGCCCCATGGGTCGGGGGGCCCACTGACACTCCCTCTGTGCTGCAGATTCCAAGCCCCAACGGCGCCTGACGTGAACATCTTCCAAGAAACCATAGGAGACGCTTTCTCCATCGCGATAGTTGGCTTTGCAGTGGCCTTCTCGGTGGCCAGCGTGTATTCCCTCAAGTACGACTATCCCATTGACGGCAACCAGGTGAGCCCCGCGGCGCGGGCCGGCTCCAACCCGGGGCTTAGGAATTGCTTGTTGCGGGCCCCGGGCCGGGCTCCCTGCTGAGCGGGGGCCGTTCTCCCCTGCAGGAACTCATCGCCTTTGGGTTGAGCAACATCTTCGGGGGGTCGTTCAAGGGCTTCGCCGCCAGCACTTCGCTCTCCCGCTCGGGTGTGCAGGAGAGCACAGGAGGCAAAACACAGGTACGGAGATCTCCACCGCCCGGGCTACAGTGGGGTGGGCACTCTGGGACTACTGATGGGCCGCGTCCTGAGGGACCACGGTCGGGCACTGAGTGATCGCAGATTGACCGCGTGCCGTGGAACCACTGCTGGACACCGCGAGACCACATCCGGCCCGGGGAGGGAATAACGGGAAAATTCTCTCCCGCCCTAGGTTGCGGGGCTCCTGTCTGCCGTCATTGTCCTGATTGTGACTCTGGCCATCAGTTTCCTTCTACAGCCCCTCCAGAAGGTAAGTTCCCCCCTGCCTTTGTGGCACATACTCCCTCGTGGCCACCCCAGGGGCCAGAGCACCGTACTGTGGGAGGTGCCAGGGGAGAGCATGAGAAGTCTCCCCAGATACTGGAATGGGACAGTGATGGAAATCTGAAAAGGTGAATTTTAAACCTCAATGACCCAGCCTTCAGTTTGTGTGACGGTTCATTCCCTCACTCAGTCGTATTTATTGAGCACTTACCGTGTGCTAAGCGCTTGGGAAAGTATACAGCAATAAAGAGAGACGATCTCTGCCCACAGTGAACTCACAGCCTGGGCTTGGGGAGGCGGGGAGACAGATATCAATACATATAAGGGAAGCAGCATGGCTCAGTGGAAAGAGCCCCAGCTTGGGAGTCAGAGGTCATGGGTTCTAATCCCGCTTGTCAACTATGTGACTTTGGGCACATCACTTCACTTCTCTGGGCCTCAGTTCCCTCATCTGTAAAGCGGGGATGAAATCTGTGAGCCCTACATGGGACACCCTGATTACCTTGTACTAACTCAGCACTTGGAACAGTGTTTTGCACAGAGTAAGCGCTTAACAAATGCCGTTATTATTAGTAGTATTATAAACAGACATCTATATAAATAAATATAATTACAGATCTATACACCGGTGCTGTGGGACAGTTGTCCGGCTCACCAGCTTTGTGTTGTGAACATTGGCAGCATTCTTCTTCAGTGGGCCTGTTAGTAGGATGTTTCCAGGAGCTGAGGGCGAGTTTTCTTCTGTCCAGTCCCCAAATTCCCCCTCCTTGCTCACCCCTGGCTCCCTGCTTCTCCCACCCTGAGGGGCACTTACTAGATCTACCCCCTGGGAGCTTCAAAGTAAGGCATGCTCCACCCCAAACTAGATTGTCCATACTTGGCATTTATAATAATGATGGGATTAGTTAAGTGCTTACTATATGCAAAGCATTTAGAAGGCAGTTAACAAATAGCGGCAGCACTAAAAGCAGGGAGACAAATCCCAATCCTGATCCTCCCTTCTCAGAGCAATTCCCTGGTGCAGTAATGGCCCTCCGGACTGCCCAGCCTCCTCAACTAACCCATGGGTTTCCCCCTTCAAGCCCGAGGCTGGAACAGGACAGGAGAGAGGGAGTGGGGAAGGGAAACAGACCAAAATTCCTCTGGAGGAGCAGGAAAATGGCCCAGGCCCAGTAGGGCTTTGGGATCTGCGTAGGGAAGCAGGGCCCAGATTATCCCTAGTCAGGGAGGACAAGTTACTGTCCTGGAATGAGGCAGAAGGCAGACTCGGGCTCGGACTGAGAGCGGGGAAGGACTTCTAGGTCTGGGGCCTGGAAAAGGCCTTTCTCTCTCCCCGACAATCCTCGGTTCTCAAACCAAGCTGGTCCCTGTTGTGGTTTCCAGTCAGTCCTGGCAGCGTTGGCCCTGGGCAATCTGAAGGGGATGCTGATGCAGTTTGCAGAGATTCGTAACTTGTGGCGACGGGACAAGTACGACTGCGTGAGTAGAGCCATCCAGTTGGGTCATTCGGCCTAGCCTGTCCAACCGTGCCCACCCAAGCCAGCCCGCCCGGCCCAGCCCTGCCCACTCCAGTGACTCTCTCCTCTCCATCCCAGACTGCCCCCGAGCTTGCGTCTCCCGCTGGCCTCCTCAGCCGCCCAGCGCTGGGGCTGAGCCGAGACCCAAACTTCCCCACGGCTTTGTGTCTTCCAGCTAATCTGGGTCGTGACCTTCCTGGCAGCCATCATCCTGGGGCTGGGCTTGGGCCTGGCGGCCGGGGTGGCGTTTCAGCTCCTCACGATCGTGTTCCGGACCCAGTTGTGAGTTGGCGGGCTTGGTCTAAGGAGTTGGGGGCTCACGGATGCAGGGATGGAGCGAGGCTGCTGGGGAGGGGACGCCCTGGGGGAAGATATGAGGGGATAGTCACCACGGGACACCCATTTTCAGGACCCCCACTCCAGCCAACAGAAACCCAGAGAACGGCCGCCGTGCAGGCCAGGAGAATAAGCAGGAACATCTCCACTCCTTCTTACTCCCCTGTCCCCCAACTAGCCTGCCCAACAGTAGCCGCCTGGGCCCAGGGCTGGGGCTCTTCTGAGCCACGATTCACGAGGGGGTGGATAGGCTGGGGGGGTGGGTAGGATTGGGCAGGACTTGGGCTCTCAGCCCGGCTGCCATCACGCTGTCCTGGGCTGCTTGTCCCTGCTGGACTGCCTCAGTTGTCCCTGGGCAGGGGGTCTGCTTCTGGTGGGAGGCAGAAAGAGTTGCTGTGGCTATCGGCTCCTAGCTAAAGCCCGGGTCTGGCTCTCCAGTTCGTTTCTGCCTCCGTGATTTCAGAATGCCCTGGGCTCCACCGGCATGAAGAAACCACCTGGTCAGTGTGGGTAGGTGGCTAGGGGAGGGCTAGAGTCTTCCTGCTTTGGGGCCCTCCCCACTGCGATGGGTTTGGAAGCAGGGGAACGGACCGGATGACCCCTTGAGTCCCTTCTGGCCCTGCAGACCTTTGGACAGGGTGATTCTTGGAGGGTCACCCCCATCCTGGAGCGTCCCCCGCACGCCTGCCTTTTCGGGCATTTCACTCCTAAATGCGGCGCGGGGATGCAGATGAGGGGGAAGTGGCGAACGGTTGGCTCCGGGGTGGCAGGCACCCGGAGAGCCCGGCTATGACAAACCATCCCTCTTCTTCGGTCCTCCCGGGACGCAGCCCCAAATGCAGCCTCCTGGCCAACGTCGGACGGAGCAACGTCTACAAGAACCGGAAGGACTATCCTGAGGTAAGGCCCTCGCCGGACGGCGGCCACGTGGGTCTGCCTGGATGCCGGTTGCTGGCACTCAGGGGGACCACAGTCATGCCAACGTCGCTCTTGTTCCGCAGATCTACGAGCCAGCGGGAGTAAGGATCTTTCGGTGCCCGTCCCCCATCTACTTCGCCAACATCGACTTCTTTAAAAAGAAGCTTATAGATGCGGTAAGAGAGGGAGGCTCTCCGGGAGCACCCAGCAGCCCAAGAGAAGCAGGGGATCTGGTCTCCTCTGTGGAAGTCCCTCAAGGTTCAGTTCTGTGTCCCCTTCTATTCTCCATCTACACCCTCATCCTTGGAGAATTCATTCGCTCCCACGGCTTCAACTGCCACCCTACGCGGATGATTCCCAAATCTCCGTCTCCAGCCCTGATCTCTCTCCCTCTGTGTCGTCTCATATTTCCTCCTGCCTTCAAGACATCTCTACTTGGATTTCCTGCCACCACGTCAAGCTTAACATGTCCAAAACAGAACTTCTCTTCCCACCCAAACCCTGTCCTCCCCCTGACTTTCCCATCACTGTAGACGGCACCACCATCCCTCCAGTTTCACAAGCCCTTAACCTCAGCATTATCTCGATTCCTCTCTCTCATTTAACCCCCATATTCGATCCACCCACTAAATCCTGTCGGGCCCTTTCCATATCTGAAAGACAATTACTCTCCGCACCCTCAAAGCCTTACTGAAGACACATCTCCTCCAAGATGCCTTCCCTGACTCAGCCCTCGCTTCCTTTTTTCTCACCCCCTTCTGTATTGCCCTGACTTGCTCCCTTAATTCATCACCACACATCCCACCACTCCCACAACATTTATGTACATATCCATAATTTATTTATTTATATTGTCTGTCTCCCCATCAGGACTGTAAGCTCGTTGTGGGCAGGGAATGTTTCTGTTGTTCGTTATGTTGTACTCTCCCAAGTGCTTAGTACAGTGTCCTGCCCATAGTAAGCACTCAATACATATGAAATGATTCAATCACAACTTCACAACTTCACAAAAACTCACCCTTTCCTCTCCCTCCAAACTGCTACCACATTAATCCAAACACTTATCCTATTCAGAGAAGCAGCGTGGCTCAGTGGAAATAGCACAGTCTTTGGAGTCGGAGGTCATGGGTTCAAATTCCAGCTCTGCCAACTGTGAGCTGTGTGACTTTCGGCAAGTCACTTCACTCCTCTGGGCCTCAGTTCCCTCATCTGTAAAATGGGGATTAAAACCGTGAGCCCCCCGTGGGACAACCTGATCACCTTGTAACCTCCCCAGAGCTTAGAATAGTGCTTTGCATATAGTAAACACTTAACAAATACCATTATTATTATTATTTGATTACTGTATCAACCTCCTGCCTCCTGTCTCTCCCCACTCCAGTCCATACTTCCTTCTGCCAAACCAGATCATTTTTCTACAAAAATGTTCAGTTCGTGTTTCCCCACTCTTCAAGAACCTCCAGTGGTTGCCCAACCACCTCTGCACCAAACAGAAACTCCTTACCATCGGCGTTAAAGCCGATCATCTTGCCCTCTCCCACCTCATCTAACCTTCCACTACAACCTAGGCCGCACACTTCACCCCTCTAATGCCAACCTACTCGACGATAGATATCTTATGTAGCTCCCTGCCAACCTCTCACCCACGTCCTGCCTCTGGACTGGAATGCCCTCCCTTTTCACATCCGACAGACAATTACTCTCCCCACCATCAAAGCCTCATTGAAGGCCCATCTCCTCCAAGAGTGACTAAGCCCTCATTTCCTCTTTTCCCACTCACTTCTCCATCACCCTGACTCTCTCCTTGAATTCATCCCCACTCCCAGCCCCACAGCACTTATATATATATATATCCATAATTTATATATTTATATTAATGTCTGTCTCCCCTCTAGACCATAAGTTCATAGTGAGCAGGGAATGTGTCTGTTATATTGTTGTGCTATACTATACAGTGCTCTGCACACAGTAAGTACTCAATAAATACGACTGATTGATTGCGGGTTCTAATCCCAGCTCTGTCACCTGTCTGCTGTGTGACCTTGGGCAAGTCACTTCACTTCTCTGTGCCTCAGTTACCTCATCCATGAAGTGGAAATGAAGACTGTGAGCCCCACAAGGCGCATGGACTGTGTATAACTTGGGCTTAGTGCTTAGTACAGTGACTGGCACGTAGTAAGTGCTTAACAAATATCATCATCATCATCATTATTATCATTATTATTATTCCCCCATTCCAAGAAAACCTTCAACTCTTGGTAGAGGGAGTCCCCCAAGCTCTGAAGACCCCCTACCATCTCAGGGACACCTACCACCCCTGCTCTACTCCATTCTAGAGTCAGGTGGGGTGTCTGTTGTTGGCTTTCACCCCCATGTCAGGGGTGAGAGGGCCATTGCAGAACCATGTGGGTGTGAGGGGGGGAGAAGGGAGATCAATACCCCAGACTAACAGGGAACCCAAACAAAGGAAGAGTGAACACCCATTACGAATCCAAGCCATACCCTCAAGCCGGCGGGTATTTTCCCGGCAATGGGCTCCCAAGCCAGAAGACTCCAGTCAGTCCCCAGACTGCCCTTTTGAGCTGAGGTTAAGTGGGAAGGGAGCAAGGATACACAACAGGGAGAGAGCTGATTGAATGCCTAAAGCTGGAAGTCATGAAAATCATGAGTTTCTCCTTGCTGTGGAGGTGGATGGGCAACCATCCAGTGTTTTTGAGGAGGGGAGAGATAATAATGATAATAATAATAGCATTTATTAAGCACTTATATGTGCCAAGCACTGTTCTAAGCCCTGGGGAGGTTAGAAGGTGAACAGGTTGTCCCACGGGGGGCTCACGGTCTTAATCCCCATTTTACAGATGAGGTCACTGAGGCCCAGAGAAGTGAAGTGACTTGCCCAAAGTCACACAGCTGACAAGTGGCGGAGCTGGGATTTGAACCCATAGCCTCTGACTCCAAAGCCCGCGCTCTTTCCACTGAGCCACGTTGCTTCTTTACGCACGGGACTGTTTTTTTTTTAGAAAAACAATCCAGACAGCAGACCCCCCCTCCCCCCTCCCCCTAAGCCCCGGTGGTCTGGGCTTGAGCCGATTGCGTGACTAGCCGTTCTCCCGCACCGCAACCCGGGCGAATTTTGCAGGTCGGATTCAATCCGGTTCGAGTTTTGCGGAAGCGGAATAAAGCGCTGAAGAAAATCAAAAAGCTGCTGAAGAAGGGACAGCTGCAATTCACCCCGGTGAGTTTGTTAGCCGGAGCCAGAGCTCTCTGGGACACGAGTGGGCTCCCCCAGACATTAGTGGGGTCCCTGGGACAGAAAAGGCCTCTGTTGGACTATAGTGACCTCCCCATATGTGACAGGCGGCTTTGGGGCTGTTTTCTCGAAGCCTCCGTGGTCACCTTTCATCACACAGCCGCAATCTCCTCTAGCTACCATCACCAGCGGCATCCTATTGCAACCCAGGGTGGCTAGCCAGCCTGAGCAGCCCTGATGCCATAACTCCGGACTTCCCATCGCTAGCCACCGGCCTCGTAGCCCCGGCCCTGTAGCCGCTGGCCCCGTCGTCCCTGGCCCCAAAGTCTTGGTCCCCCCATCACCCCTACAATTGGGTGGAGGACTTCACCTGGCCGGCTGCTCTTCCCCACAGAAAGGCTTCCTCTGTGCCTCGGACAACTTGAGAGATTCGGACGACGAACTGGACGTCAACGAGGTGGAAGAACTGGATCAGCCGATCAGCACCTCCGACTTGCCCGCTGACATAGACTGGAACGCGGATCTCCCCGCCAACCTCGTGGTTCCCAGAATTGACATCCACAGCCTCGTCCTTGACTTCGCGGCCGTGTCGTTTCTTGACGTCTCTTCGATGAGGGGCCTCAAATCGGTAACTCAGCCGTCGGGAAAACCGAGGGCGCGGGGTGGGTGGAGGCCGAGGAAATGATTCCCACTGGAAAAAATCATGAACAAGGCAGGGAGGCCGGCAGAGGATTATGTCTGTCAAGGAAAAGATGGGAGGTTGCCTTGGGAAAATCTCCAGTAGGTAATCAATTAAACAATCAATCAATTGTGTTTATTCAGGGCTTCGTGGGTGCAGAGCACTGTACTAAGCGCTTGGGAGAATACCGCACATTCCCCACCCACAGTGGGGCAGAGACGGATATTACTAAAAAGAGGCCTCTGATAGCCCAGCATAGGACAGTCTGCTGGAGTATTTGTCTGGGAGGTGAGCACTGACTTGGGAGCATGAGCACTGAACTAAGCTGCAGTATTATTCCGGGGGTGGGGCTACATTTCTAAGGAATTTCCTGTATTAGGTTATAATTTGACATCCGGGAGAAATTCCAGATAAATACAATTGACTGAAATTCCAGGCCTGCGCTTATTTTATCCAGCAGTTCTCTGATCTTCCCATTTTCTCCCACTCCCATTTGTAAGTAAATGCTCACGATCTCAACAAGACGGGGGAGGTGAGGAGGGATCCTGGGAAAGCCACGTCCATCCCCAGGAGTTTCTCTGTTTTGTGATCACTATGACACCATAATAATAATAATAATCATAATTATGGTCTTTCTTAAGCGCTTACTATGTGCCAAGCCCAGTTCTAAGCGCTGGATAGATACAAGGTAATCAGGTTGTCCCACGTGGGGATCACTGTCTTAAACCCCATTTTACAGATGAGGTGACTGAGGCACAGAGAAGTTAAGCGGTTTGCCCAAGGTCACACAGCAGACGAGTGGTGGGGCTGGGATTAGAACCCACGTCCTCTGACTCCCAAGCCCGGGCTCTTTCCGCTAAGCCACGAGTCTCATATAATTGACTGCCTCCAACTTGCTTTCCAGACCAGATCCTGGTTGATGGCAGTGGGAATTGGACTGGGCTTTGTTCTCCACGATCCCACTGTCCCCCGAAGAAATTATCATTATTATTATTATTATGGTATTTGTTAAGTGCTTACTATACGCCAAGCACTGTTCTAAGCGCTGGGGTAGATACAAAGCAATCAGGTCGTCCCACAGCTCACAGTCTTCATCCCCATTTTACAGATGAGGTAACTGAGGCCCAGAGAAGTGAAGTTCATTCATTCAATCGTATTTATTGAGCGCTTACTGTGTGCAGAACACTGTACTAAGCGCTTGGGAAGTCCAAGTTGGCAACATCTAGGGACGGTCCCTACCCAACAGCGGGCTCACAGTCTAGAAGGGGGAGACAGACAACAAAACAAAACACATAAACCTAATAAAATAAATAGAATAAAGTGACTTGCCCAAAGTCACACAGCTGACTAGCGGCAGTCATTCATTCATTCATTCAATCATATTTATTGAGCACTTACTGTGTGCAGAGCACTGTACTAAGCGCTTGGGAAGTACAAGTCGGCAACATATAGAGACAGTCCCTACCCAACAGTGGGCTCACAGTCTAGAAGGGGGAGACAGACAACAAAACAACACACATTAGCAAAATAAAATAAATAGAATAAATATGTACAAATAAAATAGAGTAATAAATACGTACAAACATATATACAGGTGCTGTGGGGAGGGGAAGGAGGTAGGGCGGGGAGATGGGGAGGGGAAGGAGGGGACGAGGCTCAGTCTGGGAAGTCAGGATTAGAACCCACGACCTCTGACTCCCAAGCCCGGGCTCTTTCCGCTAAGCCACGCTGTGGCTACAGGAGTGAAAGAAGGGGGGTAGTTTCGTCTGTTTCCTTTGTGCAGGGTCCCCAGGGGCTCTGGGCTTCCAATCAATCGATCAATCATATTGATTGAGCGCTTACTGTGTGCAGAGCACTGTACTAAGCGCTTTCCAAGGGAAAGAAGGATGGCCCGTACAGTCATCAGCTCAGTCGTGTCCCTTCACCCGGCTCTTTTCCTCCCAATTCCTAGTCCAGGATGCCGGGGGAAAGGATGGGATTGAGGGGAGAAGAGCACGGCTGCCAGAACCCACAGCCCCTTCCTGGGCCGGAGCAGGGCCATCGGGAAGTGTCTGAATTAACCGGGCCTGAATTTAGCGCTTCCCGGTGCCACCCTCGGACTGTTAACTGCCAACCAGATGGAAGGCAAGGAGCAGTTGTTTTCAGCCCGGCTTTGGGCTTGGGTGGGCCACTGGGCCCGGATTCCGGCCTGAGATAGACGCTCCCACTCCTGGGCCGGGATAGAGAGAGCGGCAGAGGGAGGCAGGTGGGAAGAGACGGCGGATCGGAGCCCGGCGGGGGGACCAAGTCACGGTGCCGTCAATTCTGTGACCTTCTGTGGGTGTCTTTTAGACTGTGAGCCCACTGTTGGGTAGGGACCGTCTCTATATGTTGCCAATTTGTACTTCCCAAGCGCTTAGTACAGTGCTCTGCACATAGTAAGCGCTCAATAAATACGATTGATTGATTGACTGATTGTGTCAGAAGGCCAAGCTCCGCTCTCCGGCACGAGGAGCGAGGAACTTGCCGTGACGGAGAGAACGGGGCCAAATCTCCGTCCTGGCTCCCGGCCGCGGTTACCATTTCCAGCCCGGGGATTTTCACCCATCGCCCGGCACCCCGGCACGGCCTCGGCGCCCAAGGCACCTGAGAGCCGCGAGCCCCGGGCTGCCAAGGCCGGCGAGTCCAGTGATCATCTTGGGGTGTGCTTTATGTTCACAGATTTTACAAGCGTTCATCAGGGTCAACGTGGAGGTCCACATCGCTGGCGCGGACGGTAAGGTGTCACTTTTGGTCATTTCCGTCTAAGGGTCGCTCCCGGGGCCGGCTCCTTTCTTTAATGATACCTGTTCATTCATTCATTCATTCAATCGTATTGATTGAGCACTTACTGTGTGCAGAGCACTGTAGTAAGCGCTTGGGAAGTACAACTTGGCAACATATAGAGACGGTTCCTACCCAACAACAGGCTCACAGGCTAGAAGGGGGAAACAGACAACAAAACAAAACATATTAACAAAATAAAATAAATGGAATAGTAAATATGTACAAGTATTCATTCATTCAGTCAGTCAGTCATATTTATTGAGCGCTTACTGTGTGCAGAGCACTGTACTAAGCGCTTGGGAAGTCCAAGTTGGCAACATATAGAGACGGTCCCTACCCAACAGCGGGCTCACGGTCTAGAAGGGGGCGACAGAAAACAAAACATATTAACAAAATAAAATAAATAGAATAGTAAATATGTACAAGTATTCATTCATCCATTCATTCAATCATATTTATTGAGTGCTTACTGTGTGCAGAGCACTGTACTAAGCGCTTGGGAAGTCCAAGTTGGCAACATATAGAGACGGTCCCTACCCAACAGCGGGCTCACAGTCTAGAAGGGGGAGACAGAAAACAAAACAAAACATATTAACAAAATAAAATAAATAGAACAGTAAATATGTACAAGTATTCATTCATCCATTCATTCAATCGTATTTATTGAGTGCTTACTGTGTGCAGAGCACTGTACTAAGCGCTTGGGAAGTACAAGTTGGCAACATATAGAGACAGTCCCTACCCAACAACGGGCTCACAGTCTAGAAGGGGGAGACAGAAAACAAAACAAAACATATTAACAAAATAAAATAAATAGAATAGTAAATATATACAAGTATTCATTCATTCATTCAATCATATTTATTGAGCGCTTACTGCGTGCAGAGCACTGTACTAAGCGCTTGGGAAGTACAAGTTGGCAACATATAGAGACGGTCCCTACCCAACAGCAGGCTCTCAGTCTAGAAGGGGGAGACAGACAACAAAACAAAACATATTAACAAAATAAAATAAATAGAATAAATATGTACAAATAAAATACATAAATAATTAAAGTAATAAACACGTACAAACATATATACATATATACAGGTGGTGTGGGGAGGGGAAGGAGGTAAGGCGGGGGGGTGGGGAGGAGGAGAGGAAGGAGGGGGCTCAGTCTGGGGCTCAGAGAGCTCAGTCTTACAAGTAAAATATAGAGTAATAAATATGTACTTGTTAAGTGCTTTCTGTGTGTCAAACACTGTTCTAAGCGCTGAGGCAGGTAAAAATTAGGTCAAAGAGTCCCTGTCCCACATGGGGCTCCTTTCTAAGTAGCAGGGAGAACAGGTATCCCCATTTTACAGTTGAAGAAACTGAGGTACAGAGCAGTTAAGTGATTTGCCCAAGGTCGCACAGCAAGTAATTGACAGAGTCAGGATTAGAACCCAGATCCTCCCAACTCCCAGGGCCTTTTGTCTCTCCGTTAGATCATATGCTTCTCTGGTCCCAGACATTCAATTACGGAAGAACAAGCATTTCAGCTGGCCAGTGGCAGCAGGGAATGGCAGGCTTCCTCTATTCACTCTGCCTTCTGGAGTCTCTAGGTCCTTCCCAACTTCCTTAAAATGCCGTGGGAGGGACTAGTCTAAAACTGCTCAGCAGCAAAGCCTTTTAAATTATAATAATAATAATAATAATAATAATAATAATAATAATAATAATAATAATAATAATAATGGTATTTGTTAAGGGCTTACTATGTGCAAAGCACTGTTCTAAGCCTTAATCCCCATTTTACAGCCGAGGGACCTGAGACTCAGAGAAGTTAAGTGACTTGCCCAAGGTAAGCTCTCCCTGCCCCCAGCCTAGAGGAAGAGCATGGCCCTGGGAGTCCGAGGACTTGGGTTCGAATCCTGCCTCCACCGCTGCCTGCTGTGTGTGACCTTGGGAGAGTCACTCGGTGTTTCGGTGCCTCGGTTTCTTCATCTGTAAAATGCGGATCAAATGTCTGTTCTCCCTCCTATTTAATCAGTCAATCAGTCGTATTTATTGAGCACTTACTGTGTGCAGAGCACTGTACTAAGCGCTTGGGAAGTACAAGTTGGCAACATATAGAGACGGTCCCCACCCAACAGTGGGCTCACAGTCTAGAAGGGGGACGGTGATCCCCATGTGGGACAGAGACTGTGTCTGGCCTGATTATCTTGTATATAGCATTTAATACGGTGCTCGACACGTAACAAATATCACTTACTATTACTGACAATAAGTGATGCTTATTAATAATGATAAACATAATAAATAATAATATGTGCCTGGCTATAAGCCAGCGGGTTTGGCTAATAGTCTAGGCCCCACGCCTTCCAAGCCCCCTCCCCTCGGGCCCAGACGGCATGTCGACTGAGCTTGGGTCCGGCCTAGCAGTGGGAGGAAGGATCCCGGAGCAGGGAACTGCTCTTTGACCATGAACCCGGGAATTTCAAATGAACCCCCAGTGGAGGGTCCCACCCCAGAGCCATCGTGTTTCCATCAGGGTGGGATGCGAGGGGGTGCAGTAGGGATGGGATGGACAAGGAGAGCCAGAAGTGGAGAGCTTTTGAGGAAATGAAGGTGTGTCAGACAGAGCCAGGGGGGCCAAAGACAGAACTAAACTCAACCCGGGAGTCCGACGCATCCCAGGACTTAAAGGGGGGGCATTTCTGGGAAGGGATGGAGGCCAAGGCCGGAGCCGGACAGGGGCTGGACAATAAATATTTAAGGCCAACCCCCCGGAGCGCGATCTCGAGGGACAGGTGGTGTCCAGCCGGAGTCGTAAGCAGCAGTCCGGCTAACAGAGTCCTCTTAAACTTCTTCTAGACTGTGTCTTCTAGACTGTGAGCCCGCTGTTGGGTAGGGACCATCTCTATATCAATCAATCAATCGTACTTATTGAGCGCTTACTGTGTGCAGAGCACTGTTCTAAGCGCTAACTATATGCATAGTATAAGCGCTATAAGTGCTAACTGTAAGTACTAACTATATGTTGCCAACTTGGACTTCCCAAGCGCTTAGTCCAGTGCTCTGCACACAATAAGCGCTCAATAAATACAACTGAATGAATGAATGCCAACTTGTCCTTCCCAAGTGCTTAATACAGTGCTCTGCACACAGTAAGCGCTCAATAAACACGATTGATTGATTGATTGATTGAATGAATGGCAGGGGAACACCAGAGCTTCAGGGCCGGGGGTCTTAGGTCAGAGGTCACGGCCTCCTTCCCCCTGGGAAATACTTCGGGTGGAAGGCACTTAGAACAGTGCTTTGCACATAGTAAGCGCTTAATAAATGCCATTATTATTATTATTATTAAGGACTCCATTTCACTCTGTATTAACAGTAATAATCATTGTGGCATTTACAATCTTACTCTGTGCCAAGCACTGTAGATACTGTGGTAAATACAGTATAATCACAGCACCATCTCTGTCCTCTGTGGAGCTTACAGTGTAATGGAGAGGGAGAACAGATATTCACTCTTCAATCGTATTTACTGAGCGCTTACTGTGTGCAGAGCACTGTACTGTACTGTGTGCAGAGCACTGTCATGGGTTCGAATCCCAGCTCTGCCACATGTCTTCTGTGTGATCTTGGGCAAGTCACTTAACTTCTCTGAGCCTCAGTTCCCTCATCTGTAAAATGAGGATTAAGACTGTGAGCCCCACGTGGGACAACCTGATCACCTTGCATCCCCCCAGCACTTAGAACAGTGCTTTGCACATAGTACGTGCTTAACAAATGCCATCATTATTATTATTATTATTATTACTAAACGCTTGGGAAGTACAAGTTGGCAACATATAGAGACGGTCCCTACCCAGCAACGGAATTGAATCTCCATTTCACATATGAATTAAATGAGGCCCAGAGAAGGTAAGTGACTTCTCCAAGGTCATACAGCAGTCAAGGGGCATAGCTGGGATTAGAGCCCGGGATCTCTGACGCCCAGTCGCAGGCCCTTTCCATTGGGTCATACATAAATAATGAGGGAGGGCCAGGAGGCAAATCTTTCGCCCATTCAGCTGGCCCTGGCTGGGAACCGGTTGCCCCGAGTGTGGCCACCTTGGCCAACGAGGGGTGGCCGGCTTGGCGCTTTTTTGCTCCTTTCTGAACCTCGAAGCCAAGGCCGGAGCGATCCTCTGCGGTCAAAGGAAGGAGAAGGCAAGATGAGGTTAATTCCTTGCTTTTCATGGGCAACCGACGTCACTTTGGTTCCCATGATCTCCTTAGGCTCCTTCAGCCCGCAGGCCCGGGTGGGGCTGACATTGGTGGGAATTTCACCAGCAAGTGAACAGACATGAATCATGCTGACCGTAAAGCAGTGGGGTAATGAGAAAGAGTTTCCAGAGTCCGGATAAACTCCGGGACTGGGCAGCGGAAAGAGCACAGGCTTGGGGGTCCCCAAACCTGGATTTGAGTCCCAGCTCCTCACTGGCATTCCGCGTGACCTTGGACAAATCACTTAAACGCTCCAGGCCTCTGTTTTTTCTTCTGGACTTTCAGGGACTTGGGGAATTGTAAGGACCCTTAGGACTCTAGGACTTAGGGAATTGTAAGGGTTTAATAAATGCCTCAACTATCATTGTAAATTGTAAGGAACAGACGCCGCCTGTACCGGTGAGTGGGTAAGTCTTCAGCTGCCCAAAGGCAGGGGGTTGGATGAGATGACCTCCAAGCCTCTGCCATTTCCGCGAATCTATGATTCTTGGGATTCTGGGACAACTTCTAGAGAAAATGAAAGCCGGGATAAACCTTAACGTCCTCATTTGAATTTACATCGGCTGCAGGCGACTTTATAGAAAAGCTTGAACGATGTGACTTCTTCGACGAGGAAGTCAAAGCCTCGATATTTTTCCTGACGATTCACGACGCCGTGCTGTACGCCCTGATGAAACGGGACGGCGGCGTTTCCAAACTGCCCCCCATCCAGGTAGGAGTCCTGCAGGCCCCGTCCCCCGTCCCCAAAGGGCCACCCCGGCGGGCCCCGGGCTCTGCGACCTCGCTAACCGGCCCTTCTCTGTCTGCGCAGGAGAAAGTCTGCACCCCGGATTTTACCGTGAGCCGAAACGGAGGTTTGCGCAGTCGAGAATGCCTGGTGAGGCTGTCATTCGTTCATTCATTCATTCAGTCAGTCGTATTTATTGAGCACTTACTGTGCACTGTATTAAGCATGTGGAAGAGTTCAGTATAACAACAAACGGGCACATTCCCCGCTCATAAAGAGCGGGAGACAGACATTCATATAATGACAGACATTCAGAGAAGCAGCGTGGCTCAGTGGAAAGAGCCCGGGCTTTGGAGTCCGAGGTCATGGGTTCAAATCCCAGCTCCGCCACTCGTCAGCTGGGTGACTTTGAGCGAGTCACTTAATAATGATGGCATTTATTAAGCACTTACTATGTGCAAAGCACTGCTGTAAGCGTGGGGAGGTTACAAGGTGATCAGGTTGTCCCACGGGGGGCTCACAGTCTTCATCCCCATTTTCCAGATGAGGTCACTGAGGCACAGAGAAGTGAAGTGACTTGCCCAAAGTCACCCAGCTGACGATTGACGGAGCCAGGATTTGAACCCTTGACCTCTGACTCTAAAGCCTGTGCTCTTTCCACTGAGCCATGCTGCTTCTTTGGGTCTGTTCCCTCATCTGTAAAATCGGGATTAAGACTGTGAGCCCCACGTGGGACAACCTGATCACCTTGTATTCCCCCAGCACTTAGAACAGTGCTTTGCACATAGTAAGCACTTAATAAACGCCATCATTATTATTATTATATAACTGCCCCCTCTGACCTCCCTCCACCTTTTTTTTAAAAAAACTGGTATTTGTTAAGCACTTACTATGCATCAAGCACTGTAATCAGATTGCATGCAGTCCGTATCCCACATCATCATCATCATCAATCGTATTTATTGAGCGCTTACTATGTGCAGAGCACTGTACTAAGCGCTTGGGAAGTACAAATTGGCAACATATAGAGACAGTCCCTACCCAACAGTGGGCTCACAGTCTAAAAGGGGGAGCCAGAGAACAAAACCAAACATACTAACAAAATAAAATAAATAGAATATATATGTACAAGCAAAATAAATAAATAGAGTAATAAATACGTACAAACATATATAGCCCACATGGGGCTCACAGTCCTAATTCCCATTTGACAGATGAGGGAACTGAGGCACAGAGGGGTTTTGTGACATAGGTCACCAAGGTGACAGCAGAGAAGTGGCAGGAGAAGTGGAGTCCCCGGGATCTCCTGAGTGGAGGGAGCACCTCATTAATAATAATAATAATAATAATAACAATAATTGTGGTATTTGTTAAGCACTTACTATGTGCCAGCCACTGTACTAAGCGCTGGGGTGGATACGAGCAAATTGGGTTGGACGCAGTCCCTGCCCCACGTGGGGCTCACAGTCAATCCCCGTTTTGCAGATGAGGCAACTGAGGCCCAAAGAAGTGAAGTGATTCGTCCAAGGTCACCCAGCAGACAGGTGGTGGAGCCGGGATTAGAACCCATGACCTTCTGAGAGAAGCAGCGTGGCTTAGCGGAAAGAGTCAGAAGTCGTGGGTTCTAGTCCCGGCTCCGCCGCATATCAGCTGTGGGACTTTGGGCAATCACTTCACTTCTCTGTTCCTCATCTGGAAAATGGGGATGAAGACTGTGAGCCCCCCGTGGGACAACCTGATGATCTTGTATCTACTCCAGCGGTTAGAACAGTGCTTGGCACATAGTAAGCGCTTAACAAAGGCCATCATGATTATTCTGAGTCCCAGGCCGGGGTTCTATCCACTCCACCAAGCTGTTTTCCCCGTGAGCTTCCCTATTCTCGGCCGGGCTCTGCCCTGCAGGTACGTCTGCTCCAGAAAGCCAATCCTCAGGCAGAGGGTCCGAAGGGGGCACCTGACAGCCAGGCCCTGCTCAGGATACTCTATTCTCTTGCCTTTCCCTTCTCCAGGTGCCGATCGAAACCAAATTCTAGCCCGATCGTGCCGCCGCGGCCTCCCGCAGACACCCAGGACCTCCCCGGGCCCGGAGATGGCAGCTTCTGGCTCGGGGTGGGGGGACTCCGGAAGGAATATTTTCCTTTGGGGGAATCACGTTTCGAGCTTTGGGACGAGACCGTCCCGGCGCGGAGGAGTTTTCACGAACACAGAACAAATGGACGCAGACGCTTCTGATTCCACACTCTGCAGACGTGCGGCAGAGAGGAAACAGTGCCATGTATATATGTATTTATGTAGGGCTGACACTCCCCAAGTCTCTTGCTAGGAGCATTGGGGGCGCGAGGGAGGATAAGGGGAGGACAAAGGGAGGGGGCTGCAGCTACATCCAGAATACCCCTTTGATGTGTTTAATTTATAAAGCTCTGCTGAGATTCCTGCACATTTTCAAATTCTTTGCCTGGAAGGTAAATCTTTGGCATTTGTTATAGCTCTCCGAGACCCCTGAGACAGATTTATTGTTCCTTGAAAGCTCTCCCACCCAGATACACATTCACTCACACATATGCTCACATATTTTTTCAACGTTCCTAAAACGGACTGATTCTCCTATGAACCAATGCCTTATCGGGGCGAGAGTCTGTGTACACCGGTGAAGCCTAGAGCTAAGAAAGATGTTCTCTCGTCAGGGTTACCAATAAGGGAAAGGCCGAAGCATCAGAGTCGATCCACCTAATTCTGGGCAGCAGCCGAGTGGGAAAGAGCCGAAGGTGGACGATCGAGTTTATCCAACGGCAGAGACTTTAGCTTTTATCGTGTGTTTTTTTTCGTATTTTTGATGGAGCAAGCTCTATGGTTTGCAACAATGGCCAATTATCTGACTCAATCAGACACAGATTGGGCCCCCCCCCCCCATCCCCGGAGAGAGGGGGCTCCAAGGCCTGTATTTGGTGGCTAGACAGGTGGACGGAGGGGGATCCAAGGCCATCTGCAGACCCTCACCGCCCTGACCCCCACAGCTCCAATCAATCAATCATCAATCGTATTTATTGAGCGCTTACTGTGTGCAGTACTGTGTGCTTACTGTGTCCAGACCCTCCCTGCCTCGAAAACACATCTCCAGACCCTAAATGCCCTGGAAACACAGCTCCACCATGGACATCCAACTCCAGATTCTCCTGAGCCTGATGCAGGATAACCTCACTGCACCAAAAGAAAAATTCTCCCGCAGCGGAAAATCTGAAACGCAAACTCTCACCTTGCGTCACCTGAGAAGATGAGAAGGCCCACTGGGTGGGAAATTATGCTCAGATTTTTCTAGACCATATACATAACACCAAGGACCTTTGCAAATCAGTAGAGATCTGGTAAGGATCAGTAGAGATTTAGAACATTCTGGGTGTCTCAAATCTAGGGAACTCTTCCTTCGGCCAATTTCCATGATTAATATATGCATATCCCCTCTCACTGTGGAGTTGGAAAAGGTCTTTGACTCCGGTTTCATCCTTAAAGAAATTTTTCTGGAGTGGACGAAAGTCTGAGCTCCAAACAAGTCATATCAATTGTCAATAAATGTCAAATATAAGTGTTTATGGGCGTGCTTAACGTGCCAGGAGGAAAACTCCCCTGAATGAGGAAACTCAAACAATCACCTCTTATCCCCTGGCAAGACAGAAAGGTAGCTATTTGAAAGTATGCTCAGATAGTCTTAAACATAGAAGTAATTTTTGAAAATCGATTTTGAGGGGGTTTTGCTGGGTTGAGAATTTCTGGGGTGCAGATAAGGACCCTCGGGAATGGGTATTTGTGGCAGGGCAGACTGTCACGATGGAGCTTGCCAGAGAATAGGTCCCCTTCTTTTTTCTCTGTCCCTCTATCCTACTTCCCTCCATTTAGTACTTCTTCTGCCCTCAATCAGAATTCACAAATTGTTTTTTTGAGTGTCTTTCCCATCTAAGCA
This sequence comes from Tachyglossus aculeatus, assembly GCF_015852505.1. Taxonomy (NCBI): domain Eukaryota; kingdom Metazoa; phylum Chordata; class Mammalia; order Monotremata; family Tachyglossidae; genus Tachyglossus; species Tachyglossus aculeatus. Next base: position 1,379,318 of record NW_024044828.1, read on the forward strand.
ATGACAGTGGAGGGATATAATCCCTTTGACGGTAAACCCCATGGGGGACAGGGACTGTGTCAGGCCTGATGATCTTTTCTCTACCCCAGCACATAGAACAGTGCTTGGCACATAATAATAAAAATAATGGCATTTGTTAAGCACTTACTATGTGCAAAGCACTGTTCTAAGCACTGAGGGGGATACCAAGTGATCAGGTTGTCCCACGTGGGGCTCACAGCCTTCACCCCCATTTTACAGATGAGGTAACTGAGGCCCAGAGAAGTGAAGTGACTTGCCCAAAGTCACACAGCTGACAGTTGGCAGAGGCGGGATTTGAACCCATGACCTCTGACTCCCAAGCCCGTGCTCTTTCCATTGAGCCATGCTGCTTCTCAAGGGCTTAACAAATACATAATATAAACACAACAGACATAACATACAAAAGCATAGCAAGGGCTTAAATATTTATTGTTATTGTTATTATTATCATTCCAATTGTCCCAGAGAGGGTCTCACCCAAAACTACAGTCCCTAGACTGTAAGCTGACTGTGGGCAGGGAATGTGACAGTTTATTGTTATAGCGTACTCTCCCAAGTGCTTAGTACAGTGCTCTCCACACAGTAAGCGCTTGGTAAGTACGACTGATTGAATGAGTCAGTGGGAAGGGGTGGGCAAACTTGGGGGTGAGTTTCTGGAGTGGAGGGAGAGGGGCTGAAGAGGAGGGGGAAAAGCCATCCCTCTCCTTCCCCCTGGTCTGGCATCCCCTGCAAACACCAACCTGCTGAAAATTCCCCTCTAACTTGTAAGATGACATCATCATCATCATCATCAATCGTATTTATTGAGCACTTACTATGTGCAGAGCACTGTACTAAGCGCTTGGGAAGTACAAATTGGCAACAAATAGAGACAGTCCCTACCCAATAGTGGGCTCACAGTCTAAAAGGGGGAGACAGAGAACAAAACCAAACATACTAACAAAATAAAATAAATCAGATCAATCAGTGGTATTTACTGAGCACTTACTTTGTGCAGAGTATTGCACTGAGAGTTTGGGAAAGGACAATCCAATTGGTAGAGGAGGGAGCTTACGATTAGTCGGGGAAGAAGAACATAGGGATGTGTACCTAAGTGTTCCAAGGATACGGGTGGATTAAAAATCAAAGAGCCAGGAGGGAGTATGAACCGAAGTGCTTAGGGGACACAGAATAGGGTGGGGAGATGAGAAGTTAGTCAGGGAAGGTTTCCTGCAGGAGATGAGATTTTAGGAGGGCTTGGAAGATGCGGAGGGAGGTGGGAATTCAGATAAAAAGCAAAAGGGAATTCCAGGCTGGAGGGAAAGTGTGGTTTAGGGCCTGGCTGGAAAGATGGTGAAACAGTGAGTAGGTTGGTGTTTGAGGAAGGAGTGGGGTGTAGGAGATGAATAAGGAGGGGAAAGAAGTGACAGGCAGATTTGTCTGTGCCTTGTGAAGAACCCAGGAGTCCTGATGAGAGAGAAATAAGACACAGTGAGAGAGCGACACAGACAAGATCAGAGAGACACACAGAGAAACGGAGAGGCTCAGACACAGAGACGTGGACAGAGACACAGAGATAGAGAGACAGAGAGTCACAGATAGCAAGGAAAATAGAGAGCTGGGGAGATACACGTACACAGAGGCAGGGACAGAGAGACCCAGAGACAGAGACACAGAGAGATACAGAGACCAGGGTACAGAGAGAGAGAGGGAGACAGGTATAGATTTAATAGTAATAATAATGATGGCATTTATTCATTCATTCAGTCATTCAATCGTATTTATTGAGTGCTTACTGTGTGCAGAGCACTGTACTAAGCGCTTGGGAAGTACAAGTTGGCAATTTATGAAGCGCTTCCTATGTGCAAAGCACCATTCTAAGCACTGGGGAGGTTACGAGGTGATCAGGTTGTCCCGGGGGGGCGGGGGGGGGCTCACAGCCTCAACCCCCATTTTACAGATGAGATAACTGAGGCCCAGAGAAGTGCCCAAAGTCACACAGCTGACGATGGGCGGAGCCGGGATTTGAACCCATGACCTCTGCCTCCAAAGCCCGGGCTCTTTCCACTGAGCCACGCTGCTTGCCAGTTTGCATCTGCAGAAAGTTTATTAAAATATCCTCCCACTCCCAGGTAATAGTGGGATCAGATCGGGACACAGAGACTCAAAGAGACAGAATGTTTCTGAAAAATCAAAATCAGGATCCTTCCCCAGGCCTGCGGCCCTGCCACACTCAACTCCTCCCGCCTGGGCAGGTGTCGACTCCACAATCCCCCCTCCATCCCCCTCACAATCCCCCCCAGCCAACCTGGAGGGGAACGGAGAGGAGGAGGAAGGAAACCTGAACAACTCCGAGAGCGGGAGGTTGGAGCGGGAATCACTGGACCGTCCTACCCTGCTTCTTCCAAATCAACCAAACAATCGTGTGAGCAGGTTGTCCCGTGGTGGGGGCTCCCAGTCTTCATCCCCATTTTGCAGATGAGGGAACTGAGGCCCAGAGAAGTGAAGTGACTCGCCCAAAGTCACCCAGCTGACGATTGGCAGAGCCGGAATTTGAACCCATGACCTCGGACTCCAAAGCCCGGGCCCTTTCCGCCGACGGTCTTGTTGGTGCTGGGTGGGAGGCTGAAGTGGCTGACGGGGGATATTTGGTGGTAAAAACTGGAACTCAGAAAAAGGGTGAACCTTAGTTAGAAACAATATTTGAAAGGAGCGGTTATAAAACCAAGTTAGACACGAGAGGCCTGGAGGCTTTTTAAATACTTCATAGAGCCTAAGTAAAACATACAATTGAATGAATGAATACATATATTCATTCAATATATATGAAGGAATATATACATTCATTCATTCAATATATATATATGTTTGTACATATTTATTACTCTATTTTACTTGTACATATTTATTCTATTGATTTTATTTGGTTAATATGTCTTGTTTCATTGTCTGTCTCCACCTTCCAGACTGTGAGCCCGTTGTCGGGTAGGGACCGTCTCTATATGCTGCCAACTTGGACTTCCCAAGCGCTTAGTACAGTGCTGTGCACACAGTAAGTGCTCAATAAATACGATTGAATGAATGAATGAATCGTGTTTCTTGAGCACGTCCTGCGTGCAAAGCACTGTACCAAGCACTTTGGGAGAATACGATATAAGAGAGCCGGTAGAATTTCCCCAGCTGCACCCCGGAAGTCTAACAATGGTTGAAACAGCCCGGTGCTGTGGTGATTTACTGGATTATCTCGGAAGCCCATGTTCTTTGAGATGGAAATCCTTGGGGGGGAACCCCTAAAATGGGTCTCGCCTCTAAAGAGCCCGGGCTTTGGAGTCAGGGGTCGTGGGTTCAAATCCCGGCTCTGCCAATTGTCAGCTGTGTGACTTTGGGCGAGTCACTTAACTTCTCTGGGCCTCAGTTACCTCGTCTGGAAAATGGGGATTAAAACTGGGAGCCCCCCGTGGGACAAACTGATCACCTTGTAACCTCCCCAGCGCTTAGAACAGTGCTTTGCACATAGTAAGCGCTTCATAAATGCCATTATTATTATTATTATTATTATTATTACCACGATCTCCTGCCCCAAATAGGTCAATGCTGCTTCCTTCAGACTGGAGAAACGTTCTAGATTCACTCATTCAATCGTATTTATTGAGCACTTACTGTGGGCAGAGCACTGTACTAAGCGCTTGGGAAGTACAAGTTGGCAACATATAGAGACGGGCCCTACCCAACAGCGGGCTCATTCATTCAATCGTATTTATTGAGCGCTTACTGTGTGCAGAGCACTGGGCTAAGCGCTTGGGAAGTACAAATTGGGAACATATAGAGACGGTCCCTACCCAACAGCGGGCTCATTCATTCAATCGTATTTATTGAGCGCTTACTGTGTGCAGAGCACTGTACTAAGCGCTTGGAAAGTCCAAGTTGGCAACATATAGAGACAGGCCCTACCCAACAGTGGGCTCACAGTCTAGAAGGGGGAGACAGACAACAAAACAAAACATATTAACAAGATAAAATAGACTAAATATGTACAAATAAAATAAAGAGTAATAAATACATACAAACATATACAGGTGCTGAGGGGAGGGGAAGGAGGAGGAGGGGATAATAATAATAATAATATTATATAATAATAATCTAGATAATGATAATAATAATAATGGCATTTATTAAGCGCTTACTATGTGCAAAGCACTGTTCTAAGCGCTGGGGAGGTTACAAGGTGATCAGATTGTCCCACGGGGGGCTCACAGTCTTCATCCTCATTTTACAGATGAGGGGACTGAGGCCCAGAGAAGTTGAGTGACTTGCCCAAGGTCACACAGCTGACAAGTGGCGGAGCCGGGATTTGAACCGATGGCCTCTGACTCCAAAGCCCGGGCTCTTTCCACTGAGCCACGCTGCTTCCCTTCTGGGATACTCCTCGCTGGACCCCCAACCACCCACCCACCCTACCCTCTTGTTGCTCTCCCTCCACCCAACTACCCATTTCCACACGCGGGAACGGTCAGGGTCAACCCCGCCAACGTCTAATCCATGGTCTCGGTTTGGGCCTCGCTGACTCTCCTGGGCCGAAGGTCCTAATTCATTCATCTGATCGCATTTATTGGACACTTAAGTACTGTACTAAGCGCTTGGGAGAGTAGAATATCACAATAAACAGACGCATTTCCTGCCCACAACGAGCTTAGAGTGGGGAAGGAGGAAGAATCGGTCTGGCTCTTCTGATGAGAGGGGAGGATTTAGCAGAACTGAGTTGTCTACAGTTCCCTGCCCATTGTCCAGTGGTGGGGTGTGTATTGGCAGTCCGGCTGGACCAAGGGCAGTGAGTGACGCATCATCCACGGTGCCAGTGTGTTTGCCCATTCTTTTGTTTGCCAGCGATGAGCGTGTCTGGGCAGATCGGATTCCGTCCCAGGCGTTCAGCCCGGCAATGGGAACCGTGAGGAGGATGTCTCCCATCGTAAATAACCAAGAGCCTGGAGCAAGGTACCAAAAATCCAGGGACGAGGACGTCTCCCATCGTAAATAACCAAGAGCCTGGGGCAAGGTACCAAAAATCCAGGGACGAGGAAGTCTCCCATCGTAGATAACCAAGAGCCTGGAGCAAGGTACCAAAAATCCAGGGATGAGGAAGTCTCCCATCGTAGATAACCAAGAGCCTGGAGCAAGATACCAAAAATTCAGAGACGAGGAAGTCTCCCATCGTAGATAACCAAGAGCCTGGAGCAAGATACCAAAAATCCAGAGACGAGGAAGTCTCCCATCGTAGATAACCAAGAGCCTGGAGCAAGATACCAAAAATCCAGAGACGAGGAAGTCTCCCATCGTAGATAACCAAGAGCCTGGAGCAAGGTACCAAAAATCCAGGGACGAGGAAGTCTCCCATCGTAGATAACCAAGAGCCTGGAGCAAGGTACCAAAAATCCAGGGACGAGGAAGTCTCCCATCGTAGATAACCAAGAGCCTGGAGCAAGGTACCAAAAATCCAGGGACGAGGACGTCTCCCATCGTAAATAACCAAGAGCCTGGGACAAGGTACCAAAAATCCAGGGACGAGGAAGTCTCCCATCGTACATAACCAAGAGCCTGGAGCCAGTTACCAAAAACCCAGGGACGAGGACGTCTCCCATCGTAAATAACCAAGAGCCTGGAGCAAGGTATCAAAAATCCAGGGACAAGGACGTCTCCCATCGTAAATAACCAAGAGCCTGGAGCAAGGTACCAAAAATCCAGGGACGAGGAAGTCTCCCATTGTAGATAACCAAGAGCCTGGAGCAAGGTACCAAAAATCCAGAGATGAGGAAGTCTCCCATCATAAATAACCAAGAGCCTGGAGCAAGGTATCAAAAATCCAGGGACAAGGACATCTCCCATCGTAAATAACCAAGAGCCTGGAGCAAGGTACCAAAAATCCAGGGACGAGGAAGTCTCCCATCGTAGATAACCAAGAGCCTGGAGCAAGGTACCAAAAATCCAGAGACGAGGAAGTCTCCCATCATAGATAACCAAGAGCCTGGAGCAAGGTACCAAAAATCCAGGGACGAGGACGTCTCCCATCGTAAATAACCAAGAGCCTGGGGCAAGGTACCAAAAATCCAGGGACGAGGAAGTCTCCCATCATAGATAACCAAGAGCCTGGAGCAAGGTACCAAAAATCCAGGGACGAGGAAGTCTCCCATCGTAGATAACCAAGAGCCTGGAGCAAGGTACCAAAAATCCAGGGACGAGGAAGTCTCCCATCGTAAATAACCAAGAGCCTGGAGCAAGGTACCAAAAATCCAGGGACGAGAACCTGCTTGGAGGAATTTATTCTCTGGCAAGTGGATTGCGGAGGGTTACTCACAGGCTCTCCTCCCTGTTGGTCCTGTTCCTGCTGGGGTGAGGGGTCTTTCCCAAGCACTTAGTACAGTGTTCTGCATGAGAAGCCGCGTGGCCTACTGGATAATAATAATAATAATGATGATGATGATGATGATTATGGCACTTATTAAGTGCTATGTGCAAAGCACTGTTCTAAATGCTGGAGAGGTTACAAGGTGATCAAGTTGTCCCACGGGGGGCTCACAGTCTTCATCCCCATTTTACAGATGAGGAAACTGAGGCCCAGAGAAGAGACTTGCCCAAAGCCCCACAGCTGACAAGCAGTGGAGCTGGAATTTGAACCCATGACCTCTGACTCCAAAGCCCGGGCTCTTTCCACTGAGCCACGCTGGATAGAGTCCAGCCCTGGCAGTCAGGAGGACCTGGGTTCTAATCCCAGTTCTACCACTTGTCTGCTGTGTGACCTTGGGCTAGTCACATCACTTAACTAGAGAAACGTAACCGGAGAGCCACTGAATTCAAATAATAATAATAATGATGGCATTTATTAAGCGCTTACTATGTGCAAAGCACTGTTTTAAGTGCTGGGGAGACTACAGAGTGTTCAGGTTGTCCCACGGTGGGCTCACAGTCTTCATCCCCACTTGACAAATGAGGTACTGAGGCCCAGAAAAGTGAAGTGGCTCGCCCAAAGTCCCACAGCTGACAATCGGCGGAGGTGGGATTTGAACCCATGACCTCCGACTCCAAAGCCCGGGCTCTTCCCACTGAGCCGCGCTGGTCCCATAACACTGACCTGGTCTCTGATCCCTCTTTATAGGAAGGAGTCACTCAGAAACAAAAAAGTCTAAATGCTTATGTTGCTATCTGGTAAGTTGTAGGAGCAATATAAATTAAACTTTCCTTTTTAGACTGTGAGCCCACTGTTGGGTAGGGACCGTCTCTATATGTTGCCAACTTGGACTTCCCAAGCGCTAAGTACAGTGCTCTGCACACAGTAAGCGCTCAATAAATACGACTGATTGATTGATTATTCCCGTCAGGCTGACGGGCCCCGTGCCTCCAAAGACGTTTGGGTGGGGAAAGAGGAATTTTCTTGTTTCCGTTTCCCTTTTCGAACAACTTGAACTTCAATCTACCCATCCCAGACTGTGAAAATGGGCGTCTCCGGGGGAAAAACGTGGCTTTCAGATGGATCGCCAGCAGCTTTGAGGCCTCGAGGAAACCCATTTCACGAACCTACACGCCGCAAGCGCTTCCAGGCAAGACCCTACGCGGTAAACAGGGCGTTGAGGCTCGTTGATAAAGACGAAGCGTCACATTCCCTGGGTTTTCTTCTCCGTAATGGGCTGAACAGCAGCTGACTGAATCCACCGTGATTCAACCGAGACCCAGCCTACGGGAGCAGAAGTCTCCGAGCAAAACCGGCCTTCCGAGACAGGGCTGAGGGGATTTACACTTGGACGGCTTCTCCCTAGGCGGAGAAGGTAAAGTTGTTGCCAACTTGTACTTCCCAAGCGCTTAGTACAGTGCTCTGCACGCAGTAAGCGCTCGATAAGTATGATTGAATGAATGAAGGGGAGGCTCCTCGGGCGGCTAAAGGGTTTATTGATTCGTGATGTAGAGGTTTCACCCCCGGCAAGAATTTCTCACCACCCCTTTGATGTTCAGCTCCCGGGGAACTAACCGATAGACGCTGCCAATTTGGAGCCCATCTTCTTTCCTAGCAGTTTCAAGATTGTTGCACAGTAAGCGCTCAATAAATACGATCGAATGAATGAATGAATCCCTTGTAATGATGGCATTTATTAAGCGCTTACTATGTGCAAAGCCTTAAAGATACGGCATGACTTAGTGGATGGGTTTTCATCCCAGCTCCGCCTTGTCTGCTGTGTGACCTCGGGTAAGTCACTTCACTTCTCTGCTCTTCAGTTACCCCATCCGTAAAATGGGGATTAATACCGTGAGTCCCACGTGGGACACGGACTGTGTCCAACCTCATTAGTTTTGATAATAATAATAATAATGGCATCTATTAAGCGCTTACTATGTGCAAAGCACTGTTCTAAGCGCTGGGGAGGTTACAAGGTGATCAGGTTGGCCCACAGGGGGCTCACAGTCTTAATCCCCATTTTACAGATGAGGTAACTGAGGCCCAGGGAAGTGAAGTGACCTGCCCAAAGTCACACGGCTGACAATTGGCGGAGCCGGGATTTGAACCCACGGCCTCTGACTCCAAAAGCCCGGGCTCTTTCCACCGATGTACCTCGGCACTTAGCTCGGTGCCTGGTACACGGTAAGCTCTTAAATACCATGAAAAAATTTCCCAAAACAAAACAAAACAAAATGTTAAAAAGCTTACTTGGGCCCAGCCCAACCTCAGAAACGTCTCCACATCTCAGCCGAACTCAATTCTTGGGGCAGAGATCTCTCTGGTCCGATCCACACAAAGCAACGTGGGCACAGGCTCGGGAGCCAGAGGGCCCGGGTTCGAATTCCTCCCGTGTGGCTTTGGACCCTTCCTCCCCTCACTTTAGACTCTGAGCCCCAGTTGGGGCAGAGACTGCATCCAACCTACCAGGGCTCGGCACCCGGAGAGCACTTAAATACGCAATTATCACAACACGGTACTTCGTCGAAGAAATCCTCACGTCAAGTTTATTTAGTGGACATTCACATACACGTCAAGTTGCACATACGGGCTATGTGCAACCGGTGAATGGTCAACAGCGAACGAGAAACCCAGTACCGGGAACGGAAACCAACGGCACCTTAGCGGGGGCTGAACTTTCCCCAATTCAACCCATCGCTTCCTGTCCTCCCTCGAGTCGGAAGCGGATACGGGACTTCTTCTCTAGCCCGATCCGACTTTCACACGTACAGCCGTGAATCTGGGAGGGCCCTGCCAACCCCTAAGAGTCGGTAATCGGGAAAACAAAACACTACTCTACTCTCGTAGTTCGCTCTAGCTGTTAAGGGCCTGTAAATTCGGCTCCGTGGGATTACTTGGGGGTAGAGGGCCAACGCCGCCGACGGTTCGGGTCTAGTCGATGACCTTCCGGGAGCCCCCTCCCCAGTCTGGTGGGCTGTCGGAGCCCACCCGCCCTCCGGATCGGGGAGAACCCGAGCTCCTTCCAAGGTCCCCGAAGCCACCCTCGAGGACCAGGTGCTCCCATAGGCTGCATTTTCAAAGTTTACGGTGGAGAGCCTTGTGAACGAGAACCCGCTCCGGCTGGGGAAGGATGTCGAGCAACGCCAGGCGAGGCATTTTTGGTAAAAACGCGGTGATCCCTCCGGCTCTCTAGCGAGACAGAGGAAAGGCGGGGACGGGGTGGGCCTCAGCAAGCCCTAGCCCTTAGCAGGCCCGCCACCGTGGCCCCCACTCGGGGGGCGGCCCGTGAGAGCTCCCCTCCGTCAGCCTACTCTCCGGGTCGCGACCCCAACTCACGCTCCTGTGGTTCGGTGACGCCGAGAGAGGTGCGTTCCTGAGGTTGCCTTGAAATCAAAGGCATCTATGCGAACTCAACACACTCCGCTTCCGACCTCCGGGTCCGGGAGCCCGCCGCGGTCCCGCGGCCGCCTTCCAGGCTGGATGCGTCGCTGAGTCCTAAAAGGGGCTGGATTTTTCTGTTGGAGGATTTAGACGGAAACGAAAAGAAAAAAAAACCAAGCAAACCGGCGAAAACCACCTTTGGCCTTTCATCGTGACCCGCGGGCGGACGTCAGCGGCCCAACGTGGTTTTTTGGGGGAGACCGTGCGGCCGTGTCCGGGTTCACGTAAGAGAACGGGAACTTTACAACCGGAGGTGACCAAAAAGGTCTAGGCGGGAGGAACTCGACCTGGAACGAAAACGAGATTTCGGCTAGAGCGGTACCATACGGGTTGGGTTCTTCGGGAAGTGACGTTACAGACGATCACCCCACGGGGGGCCCGGAGTTTGTTCAAACATAACCACACTCTTAGGCGTCCCTCATCCGCCTCCCCTCTCCGGAGGGTCGGGGCTCGACCCCGGGGCAGCTCCGGCCGGGTCCTCGGTTCCCCCCCGGGCCGGCCTCCCGCCATCACTGGTAATAGGGCCTGTAGCGCGTCTGATCCGGGTGGTGCGGCCCGGGGAGCGGGGCCGGGGTGGGCGGCCCCTGCATCCGGGGGGGAGGAGGCGGGCCCCTGGGCGCCGGCCAGATCCCGGGGCTCATCCCCCCGGGCTGGGCGAACGGGGGGCTGAGCGTCCCTTGGTCTTCGGGGAACTGAGGCAGCGAGCCGGGGTTGTAATGGTGCGGCGGGGGAGCGCTGACCGGCGGCCCGCCGTGCTGGGGAGGGGGCGGTCCCGGGGGAGGGTGGTTCAGGTAGGGGGGCATCTGGGCCATCATGTGTCCGGGGGGCGGGGTGATGGGCGGCGGGGCGGAGGTCATCGGGGGAGGCGGCGGCGCTTGGCCGTAGACCAGGTGGGGGGTCCCCGCGGCCTGGGGAGGGGGCTGCATCGGGTGGCTGAGGGGCGGCGGGGGCGGCGGCGGGGGCGGGGGCGGCGGGGGCGGGGCGTAGCGCTGCTGGGGGGGCATCAGGTGGTGAGGGTGGGCCACCACGGGCTGGCCCGGGTACTCGGGGTGATGGTGCGGGGGCGCCGGGGCCGGGGGCGGCGGCTCCCGGGCCCCGGGCCCGGAGTCGTCCTGGATGGGGACCGTGATCAGATTGCTGTGTTTCCTCGTGGAGATGCGAAAGGTCTCCTGGCCGACCGGGCGCGGCGGGGGCGGGGCCATGGCCATCTCGGCCGGGGGCGGCCGGAGGTCCTCGTGGGGCGGGTTGTAGTGCTCGTGGGGCACGTGCTGCAAGGGGGGCGGCGGCGGCGGCGGCATCAGGATGTGCTGCTGCTTCGGCGGCAGGTGGCTCAGGTGGTGCTTCTCCGGCGGCACGACGAAGCGGTCGGGGATCTCCGCCGGCGGCGGCGGGGCCGCGGGCGCGTGGACGGGCTCGGCCGGGGGGCGGGCCGCCGGCTTCCCGGCCCTCAGGTGGCGGTGGTTGATGTGCGCCTGCAAGTCTCTCTGAGACAGGTACGTCCTCTTGCACCCCTGGACGATGCTGCACATGAACAGGGACCCTCGCGCGCACTGCTCGATTCGCTGGACCGGGTCGCTGCAGCTGGAGCGGAAGGAAGCGGGCGGGCGGGTCATCCGGCCGGCCGCACGGGACCCTACGGGCTCAACCGTCACGGGGGAGGAGCGCCCGCCGACCGACCGGAGGATCGCCGCGGGGAGGGAGACGCAGCGCTCCCGGGATCCCGGGTCTCCGCCCCACTCCATCCGTCTCGGCCTCGTTCCCGCGCCCTCCTCCCCGGCCACTCTGCCGCTCCGAACCCGAGTCGTCGTCTGCCGGCCCTCCGGCTCAGCGCTCTCGTGCCTCGAACGTGGCTGAGGGGAGCCAGAGCCCCGCTCTAGGTCACCGAATTATCATTTTCAATTTCACCTGCAAAGTACCGGCTTTCCGAGTCCAGGCACGTTAGAGGCAGGTCCAACCCCGCTCCTCCACAGAGCCGTGAATGAATAAATGCGGACTAGGGCGGTGACCACAATTCCCGGGACACTCACATACATATCCCGTATTCTCTGTTACTTCCCCTACCTGGAATTGATTCATGTGCCCGTCTCCCCTGATTGACTGTAAACGCTTCGAGGGTGGGGATCACGGATTCTAACCTTTGCGCTCTGGTGAGCGCCGAGACTTCCCAAGCGCTCAGTACAGCGCTCTGCACACAGTAAGCGCTCAATAAATACGATTGATGAATGAATGAATGAGTACAGCGATCTGACCAAGGCAGGCGCCCTTGATCCTGCAGCGTGGACAAGCAGCGTGGCTCACTGGAAAGAGCACGGGCTTTGCGGTCAGAGGTCATGGGTTCAAATCCCGGCCCTGCCAACTGTCAGCTGTGTGACTTTGGGCAAGTCACTTAACTTCTCCGGGCCTCAGTGCCCTCATCTGTAAAATGGGGATTAAGACTGTGAGCCCCCCGTGGGATAACCTGATCACCTTGTAACCTCCCCAGCACTTAGAACAGTGCTTTGCACATAGTAAGCGCTTAAATACCATCATTATTATCCATTGGGTTGGTAGTTGAGACTCTTAAAATTACGACTGGCGGCTAAGTCTTGATTCCCTTGGGTAGGGACTGTCTCTATATGTTGCCAACTTGTACTTCCCAAGCGCTTAGTACAGTGCTTTGCACACAGTAAGCGCTCAATAAATACGATTGATTGATTGACTGGTTGATTTAACCAAGGAGACTTCGTTCTTTCACTGAATCCCTGATGTTTCCAGCCAGACGGTTTCCAGACTTTCACTTGAAACTGAAAATCTAGATTTTTGCAGTCTTCGTGTCTTTGTGGACGGTCCCCACTGGAATACGGGGGGTGGGAGAGTCTGGGGGCCCATCATCATCATCAATCGTATTTATTGAGCGCTTACTATGTGCAGAGCACTGTACTAAGCGCTTGGGAAGTACAAGTTGGCAACATATAGAGACGGTCCCTACCCAACAGTGGGCTCACAGTCTAAAAGTATAATAATGGTATTTGTTAAGCGCTTACTATGTGCAAAGCACGGTTCTAAGCATTGGGGGGATACAGGGTGATCAGGTTGTCAGGCTGGGCTCACAGTTTTAATCCCCAGTTTACAGATGAGGTAACTGAGGCCCAGAGAAGTTAAGTGACTTGCCCAAAGTCACAGAGCTGACAATCGGAGGAGCTGCGATTTGAACTCATGACCCCTGACTCCAAAGCCCGGGCTCTTTCCACTGAGCCACGCTGCTTCTCTAAGCGGCAGGGCCCAGACCTGCCCACCTCCAGGAGTGGAGGTCCAAAACACTTAACACTGCTGTGTAGACAGCCAACACTCACTCTCTTTCTCTCTTCCTCCCGCCCTCATCCCCTGCAAATCTGACAGAGCCGTCCTCCTAGCGCGTACATCTTTTTGTAGCCAGCTACCTGGCGAGTCCGAGTGTTGGGAATCGCCACTGTGGGCGGGGACTCCTTATCTGTCTTGAATGGTTCAAATCTGAACAATCACTTTAGAAAGTCTAAAGCTCCTTTTTAAAACAATTCCTCCCTCCCTTCCCTCTCCTCATAAAAGTTTTCCCACGTGCAAAATGGAATCTTCCCGACCCACTCAAATCTGGCCAGACCATTTAAGGGTGAAGTTTAGGAGCTCCGAGTTGGGAACGAAAAACCTCTTAAAAATATAAGTACCTGTGAAGAGTGAACTTTTAATTTCCAAACTGTTCCCCCAAACCCTGCCACTTCATCACTTCGGTGTCAGTTACGGACACAAGCCCTCGCCCCTAGGCACTTGGATATGCTGCCTTTCCCCTGGAGCACTGGAACATATAGTAATAATGATGGCATTTGTTAAGCGCTTACTATGTGCCAAGCGCTGGGGGGGATACAAGGTAATCGGGTTGGCCCGCGTGGGGCTCACAGTTTTAATCCCCATTTTACAGATGAGGGAACTGAGGCCCAGAGAGGTCAAGTGACTTGCCCAAAGTCACACAGCTCAATTGAGGAGCCGGGATTAGAACCAATTGACCTCTGACCCCCGAGCCCGGGCTCTTTCCACGGAGGCCCGCTGCTTCTCTATCTTGACACTGGGTTACATCCACGACTTATAATTTATTTTGATGTCTCTCTCCCCTGATCGACTGTAAGCTCTTACAACAGGAACCATGCCACTTAACACTCTCCAAGGTGCTTAGTACAGTACTTTGCCCAGAGTAAACACTCAATAATAATAATAATAATAATATTAATAATAATAATAATAATAATGATGATGGTACTTATTAAGCGCTTACTATGTGCCAAGAGCGCTGGGGTAGAATACCATTGATTGAATCTAAATTCTAAGAGAAGCTAGATGGCTTCTAGGCATCCTTCACCACGTCACGGAGATTGCAATCAGAATGACCGCCGGAAAAGCCAAGAACAATTCCATTAACTGTGGTATCCGTTCAGCGTTTACTCTGTGACAAGCGCTACTTTAAGTGATGGGATAAAGGATACGCAGACAGGACGTAGTCCCTGGCCCACACGGGGCTCGCTATCGAAATAGGAGGGGAACAGGCATTGAATCCCATTTTACAGATGGGGAAACTGAGGCCTGGAGAAGTTCAGCGTCTTGCCCTAGGTCACATACAGGCAGGTGGCAGAGCTAGGATCAGGACCTAGGCCCTTCCTCTCGCCACACTGTCTTCCCCCAAGGACTCCAGGATAGTAGAAAAAGAAAAACCGTTCTTTCAGCCACACTACCGACTTTAACTGGTTAAAAATAGCAATCACAAGCTCTTCGAGCCGAGAATTTCAAAACCTTACCCTGGACACATCTTGTCGCCTTTTTTTTCATGCAAAATAGCACAGTCATAGCAGAAGACATGTTTGCACGGTATCTGTGGACAGAAACGTAAGTACGTTACAGCAAACATACCAGAAAAATCGACCATTTTTCCCTGAAATAATGCATCTTGATGAGCCAATGGCTTGATAGATTCTGTACCCAAAAACAGGTCAGATTTTTTTTTCCCCACCCAGTGAGTTGCTGAAAGTAATCCAAAGCAAAATAAATTTGAATGAAGGCCTTATATACTCAGGTCGTCTAGTAGCTTTTCCCAAGGAGTTCAAAAAGTGTGCCAGGCCCTTGAGGAACAAGTGTTCTTGAATGTCGCTCAGGACGGACTCGTTCACAGCTAAATGAAGGGATCTTGGAAGAGGTGTGATTTTAGAAAGGGTTTGAAGGTGGGGGAGAGCGGTGGGCCGTTCGGATACGAAGGAGGGGTAAAAGGCCAAAGGGAGAACAAGGGAAAGGGGCTGGTGGTGGGATAGATGACGACTTCGAGGTACGGAGAGTAGAGGTTAGAGGAGCAGAATATGCAGGTTGGGTTGTAGTAAATCAGCATAAGTAGGAGAGAGCTAATTGAATGTCCTAATTTGATGTGGCGAATGAAGGGGCAACCAACCCTTGGAGGTTTCTGAGGCCCGGGGGGGATATATGGACTGACTGTGGGTTTTTGTTGGGTTTTTTTGTTTTGTTTTTTCAGAAAAATGATTCAGGCAGCCAAGCGAAGTACGGACTGAAGGTTCTGTGACAGACTGGATGTGTGGGTTGAACAAGAGAGAGGAGTAGCGGATGATGCCAAATTTACGGGCTTGTGGGACGACTGCGGTGATGTCTACAATTAGGGGCGGGGCGGGGGCCGGGTGGGAGGGTTAAGAGTTCTTGTTTCACACGCGTGTAGTCTGAGGTGTCGGCAGGGCGGCCAAATGGCGGCGTCCTGAAGGCAGGAGGAAATGGAAGACTGCAGAGAAGGAGAGAGGCCAGGGTCGGAGTGGGAAGTACAGCGGACAACCACGCAGAGACGGTAAATTGAAGCCAAGCGAGCGACCGAGTTCTCCGAGGGAGTGAGAGTAGATGTGGAATAAGAGAAGCAGCGTGGCCCAGTGGGTAGTGCGCAGACCAGAGAGTGAGGACCTGTGTTCTAATCCTGGCTCTGCCATTTGTCTGCTGAGTGACCGGGGGAAAGTCGCTTAACTTCTCTGGGCCTCAAAGTTATGTCATCTGTAAAATTCATTCATTCAATCGCATTTACTGAGCGCTTACTGTGTGCAGAGCACTGGACTAAGCGCTTGGGAGTACAAGTTGGCAACATATAGAGACGGTCCCTACCCAACAGTGGGCTCACGGTCTAGAAGGGGGAGACAGAGAACACAACAAAACATATTAACAAAATAAAATAAGTAGAATAAATATGTACAAGTAAAATAAATAAAAAGTAAAATGGGATTAAGACCGTGAGCCCCACGTGGGACAAGGGACTACGTCCAACCCGATTAGCTTGTATCTACCCCAAGGCTTAGTACAGCTGAGCCCCCTTTTTCCTCTCCCCCTCCCCATCCCCCCAGCCCTACCTCCTTCCCCTCCCCACAGCCCCTGTATATATGTTTGTACAGATTTATTACTCTATTTATTTGACACGTACATATTTACTCTTCTATTTATTTTGTTAATGATGTGCATTTAGCTTTAATTCCATTTGTTCTGACGACCTGACACCTGTCCACGTTTTGTTTTGTTGTCTGTCTCCCCCTTCTAGACTGTGAGCCCACTGTTGGGTGGGGACCGTCTCCATATGTTGCCAACTTGGCAACTTAGTACAGTGCTCTGTGCACAGGAAGCGCCCAATAAATACGACTGAATGAATGAATACAGCACCTGACAGACAGTAAGCACTTAAATACCTTTTTTTTTTTTACAAGGGGAGGAGGGACGCCCAGAACTGAACCTTGACACACCGCCACGGTCAGAGGTAGGAGACGGAGGAGGAGCCCGCAAAAGAGACTCAGGAGTGGTCAGAGAGTTGGGGGGAGAACCAGGAGAGGACAGTGTTGGTGAAAGCAAGGTTGGATAATATTTCCAGGGGAGAGGGGTGGCCCACGGTGTCGAAGGCAGCTGAGGGGTCTGCAGGGATTAGGACGGAGTAGTGGCCTCTGGATTTGGCAAGGAACCCGTTGATGATCTTAAAGAATGCTGTTTCGGCGGGCGGTGGAAGGCATACTGTCGTTTTCCTTCAAAGAATCGTATTAGACAGCGTGAAGCTTCTTTATAATGCCCTATCCCACTCCCTTCGCTCTCCATAATCAAATGCAACAACAGAATCGAAATCAATGGCACTTACCATGCGGCCATAGATTTTAATAGGCAATCCGCACTTATCACAGAAATGGACTGGAGTTTCATCCTTTTCACCCAAGATGTTGATCTGCGGAGGGGACGGTATAATTAGGCCATCTCTTTAACCCACGCCAATTGGTCCGTTCTCATTAAGTAGTCTCCAGCTGCACATCCTGAGACCCAGGAATACCGGCCAAATCTTCCTGGATGCGCTACTTGGTGGGGAGCCCGGTCTAAGCCCAACAGAGTAACGCCTTGGTTGCCCCAGGAATGCCCTCCTGATGCTAGCATTCATCTGTACCTGAAAATCCCAGAAAATGTGTCCCGGAAACCTTCGCTGATTGCCAAACAGATCGCCTCCTTTGGAGTCGTACCGCTCTTCTTCATTATAGTCAAATCCTTCTAGCAGAAGAGAAAATTTTTAGTCACACTTCAGCACTAAAACGAGAAACACGGCTAGTTCATTGCAAGATTTCTGACCCCGAACCACATCGTTTTCTCAAGTTGAAGGTACCCACCAACCCCAGTCGGTTTCCAAACTAGGAAACTCAGCAAGTCTCAAGAGCACTCTCGCCCCACTGTAGACCGTCCGGGACGGCCGAGGTGTGAACGGATGTGGGTTATGGGTGCCGGGAAAGGGAAAGCCGGTCTGAGGATGAATCCAGTGAAGACCCCCAAACCGGGAAATGGACATCTAGAAAGGCCCTCGCTAGTACCTGAGAAAGGCCTTACAGGGGAGAAGAAAGGCACAAAGCTACTCATGAGTGGAGATGGAGGGTGTGGAAAATGGTAGAGTCCTGAAGAAGCCATCATGGCACTAATGAGGCACAAATGCCTGAAGCCATAGAGATGATCTTGGGCAGGCAATTTCAAGGTGCGAATGTGAATTGTGTTTGCATATCAAAGGCAATGGGTGGCTAAAAGTGGGAAGGTATGCCCCTTCTCCTGCTCCCTCTAGGTGCTCTTGCTCTGGAGGGTGGGGTCATCTCTTTCTTCTTCTTAATAATAATACTAATAATAATAATAATAATGGTATTTGTTAAGCGCTTACTGTGTGCCAGGCACTGTATTAAGTGCTGGGGTAGATACAAGATAACTGGTCTACCCTCCTAAGTGTTGTCTGTGTGTTGGGGGGAGGGAAGGAGATGATTTCCGACTGTGGGAAGGGTCCAGTCCCAACAGCAAATGGGCAGACGAGCAGAATGAATAACTAGGATTAGGCACAGGGACTTTTTTGTCATTTGCTCTTTTCAAATGAAATGGAGCCCAAGCCCCAATTCTGAAAGTCACATACTACGGCCTAGACTGAACTCCAAAAAATAAAATTCACTTAACGGTATCCATCTGCAGGACGGTGACCTTCTCATCCCTACACTTGTGACGCTCCTGGATGGGCCCGGAGAGCCCGGGAAAGACCCTCGAGTGTTTTAGGAGGAACGAGGAATGTTAGAGAGTTTGAGTCAGTAAAATGGGATCAAAATTCCCCCCAGGTCAAAAACTTTTGTTTCTAGGTAGGGAGGAGGAGGGGGAAAACGGTCAGGCAACTGCTCTGTGCCCTTTGAATAACGGTTGAATCAGTTTGAAGTGAAACTTTAAACTGAAAGTGAATTAGAAGAAAATGTCCCACTCCAGGGGAGGGGAGTGGGTAGGGAGGTGCTTGCTTCAAGTTACACTAGTCCTCATGAGGAGCTGAATAGCCAGGGCAGAATGTAGACATTTTTACATGGCTCCCGCACCTCTTCCCAACAGACAAAGACACAGAGGGAGAGCCTGCCCGGCTCTGCTCTGTCAAGCCATTCTTTCCTTCAATTAAAACTCTACTACGAATCACAGCTACTGCTTGAACTCTTCCCCAATTACCTACTTCCCTAACTGTGGCATCCTCTCCAGCTCCCTGAGCACCGGGCTTTCCGCGTGCAGAGCACTGCGCCAAGCGCTCGGGAGAGTACACCAGATAGAACACGGGACTGGGAGTGAGAAGGACATGGGTTCTAGTCCCGGCTCCGCCACATGTCTGCTGTGTGTCCTTGGGCAAGTCGCTTCACGTCTCTGAGCCTCAGCTGCCTCATCTGTAAAATGGTGATTAAGACTGTGAGCCCCAAGCAGGCTTCACTTGTATCCATCCCAGTGCTTAGGACAATGCTTGGCATGCAGTAAGCGGTTAACAAATACCATTATTGTTTATTTAGCGTCGAGAGACACCCTCCCTGCCTGCAAGGAGCTAACAGGCAAGAGGGGGAAGACACCATTAGAATCAAGTATCTAAGTGCTGTGGGGTGGAAATCAAAGTGCTTATGGGGTACCTGCCCAAATGCATAGGTGAAGCAGAGGAGAGGACAAATAGGGGAATGAGGGTTTAGTCAGGGAAGGCCTCTTGGAGAGGAGGTCACTTTAGGAGTGCTTTGAAGATGAGGAGAGTGGTAATCTGTTGAAGATGGGTGGGGTGCATGTGTGTTTGTGTGTGCTAGGGGATCAGGGGGAGCAGTTCCAAGACAGAGAGGACGTGGACAAGGGCTCAGTGGCAACCCAGATGGGATCGAGGAACACAGTGAGCAGGCTGATGTTGGAAGAGCAAAGCATGTGGGTAGAGTTGGAGTTGGAGTAGATCAGCGAGGTAAGATAGGAGGGGGAGAGTCGAGCGGGATTGGCTACGTGCCTGTGGGAAGGGGTGAATTCTAGAGATGCTGGGAAGGTCGGGAAGACAGCATCTCATGGCAGATTGAATGTACGAGCTACGTGAGAGAGGAGTCGAGGGTGATACCACGGTTACAGGCTTCTGAGATGGAGGGTGGTGGTGGTGCCTACAGTTAGGGGAAGACCCGCAAGAGGACAGCGTCTGGATGGGAAGGCGAGGCGCCGTTTGGGATATGTCGAGTTCGAGGTGGTCGGTGAGGCGTCTGAGCCGAGAGGTCCGAAAGGCAGGGGGAAATGCAAAACGGCATAACAGGTAGTGATCAGGGCTGGAGGGGAAGGTTTGGGAATCAGTTCTGTAGAGACGGTAGCGCGGGAGTGACTGAGTTCTCCAAGGGCGTGGGTTCGGAAGGAGAACGGAAGGGGCCCCAGAATTGAGTCTTGAGAGAGTCCCACAGTGGGTAGGATGCAGACGAGGAGCCTGCAAAAGACACTAAGAAGGAGCGGGACAGAGGACGACCACGAGTGGTTGATTGGGCGGTGTCGCTAAAGCTGTTCAGATAGTGTTTTCAGGAGAAGGGAGCCGTCCAGTTTCAAAGAGAGTTACGCGGTCACTGGATTTGGCCAGAAAGAAGTCATTGGTGACCTTAGAGAAGGCAATGCACATAAATGCACCTGTAACTTACGTATACACTTCTGTTATTTAAGCTTTCGCGTGCCTATCTCGCCTTTTAGACTGTCAACTCCTAGAAGGCAGGGGCCTTGCCTTCTATTTATCTTGTAAATCCCCTTGGCATCCGAGCCAGTGCTAAATAAGCACTATGGAGGACGAAGACTGAAGAATGGCTTCAAAAAGACTAGATGGTGAGGAAAATGTCTCCCTAGAGACGGTAAAAACATTCTAAAGTATTGCAACCATGGGAATCCATTTCCCATCCCAAACTCACTTTGTAGAGTAGAGGGGTCTCCCAAGGGGCAGTCCTTGTCACTTTCCCCCCGGCCCACCACATCACATTAATCGTACCTGGGTCCCACTCAAACTAGCCATACAGTTCAGACTTTCAAAACGAACCAGAAAATCGAACACCGGGAAGACTTCACAGTTCACCAAACCCCCTTAAACCACTCGGGCTAGTTACCTTCGTCACCAGGCTGGGCCTTTGAAGGCATCCTAGTCATACTTCGGGGAGCACGAGGCGCAGGCTTGGCTTTGTTGGTCTGCTTGGAGATTAACTTTATAGGGATTCTTCTGCGTACATCAAGACCACCCAATGATCCCGAACTATTAGTGCCTTGCAAATCATTGTCTGTAGGCATATATGTGAAAAAGACAAAACGTTATTTCTGGCCTCTAAATCTTCGTTCTTCAGAACACCAATCCGTATCACCGGCCTGCTAGTTGCTCGACCCGCATCCGAGCCAAGCTTCAGGACGGAGATGAAAGCCGGAGTCCGCAATCCAGACTCTCCCCTAAGCACATGGCTGCCTTTTCAAAAGGACAGGACACACTCCCTCGACCGCTATTTCTGAGGAATATTAACAGTCAGAAGTTATCGGAATTTTAAAAACCCAGGCAGACCATTTTTACAAGAGACGGTTACGTCGATGTTCCCGTGACGTCCAGATCGAAGTGGTAACGGCAGGTGCTCCTTCGGGGGAAATCTCTTAAAGATACACAAACATCAAAAAAGTGAGAGTCGTTAAAGGGAAAGCTGTGTTATCTGCCCAACACTTCACCAAAGTGCCAGCGAGTGTCATTCCTAATACGGTCCTTTCAAAGAGCGGCTCCCACTGAAAAAGAGTCTGCTCTGATCAAGACGCTTGACTCCCCTAGGCCATCGGAGGCTGCCAGAAAAGAGAAACCGTTTCACTCCATGATCCCCTGGGGAAACGCCCCATAAATTGTCTGAGGGAATCTTGGAATAGGCAAGTGATGAAAGTGCTAACCGCTACATGATTAGGGATGGGACCATCTTTTCAGGGGTGTGCAGGCCCCCGCGAAAACCACGCTCAGCTCACAGCAGGGCCCCGAGTGGATGTCCGCTTTTCACCACCCTTCTTCTAACAGTCCTCCGTAGCGTGTCAATGCCTGATTTCATGGCTCTGGTTTTCTGCAGGACCTAGAAAGGCCCCTCCAAGGAGAAATTCCCCGGGATTTAGAGCGGCAGCATTGCAAGAAGTGCTGAGGGGGTTTCTGGTCTGGCCTCCCCTAATCAACTCGAGAACTGCTAACGCCTCCAGAGTTAACCAGGATTTTTGACTCTCCCTCGCCAAACCTGCCAATTACAGAGCCTATGCTGAATCTCCTTCTGTGGCTCGGCTGAGGAGTGACATTCTTTGGGATCCAAACATTTGACTGGGCTATTCTTCCGTGTGACTGACGTTTTTCCAATCTAAAGAGGGAAAATTTAGGAGCTTTAGTCCTCAACTGTCGAAGACTCACCGGTACATCGCTTAACGGTTGTCTGCTAAAGAGCCCTTCTGGAAACACCGAGGGTACTGAGGTTTGGTTTAACTCTATGAAACCGAAATGAGACAGTCACGTTAAAAGATAAAAAAAAAAAAAGCTTACACACCAGGGACTCCATTTGAGAGAAGGGATTTAACTCACCTTCAAATGATTCGATTTTACCCCAGCACCGAGACCACGGGATAAACAAACTCGGTTTTAAGGTGGCAAAGTGGCTTCCAAATGTATGAAATGTACTTATAAAAGGTGATGATGATTTAGAATAGGCCTTAATATAATGGGGGGAAGAGGCTGTGGGCGTGAAAAAGTGGAACCTGGCTTAAAATTGGGGCTAAATACACGGAAGCGCTTGCCTTTCATGGTGCTCAAATGCTGGAATTGAGTCCCTGAAGAAGACTTTGGAAGTCCTTTCAGTCACGCACCAGCCTGAAACGGCCGGACTGGACTAAAACCCTCGAGGTCCCTTTTGGCTGTACCATTCGGTTCCTTTTTACGGTCTTAAAACTCCGCCGAGGAAGCTCCACTTGAGGCTGAAATTGGATTATAATAAATTTATGGTATTGGTTAAATGCCACCTGGGTGCCGGGGCCGGTGCTAACTGCTGGGGTGATAAGCCTGGGCACAAACCCTGGTCCGACACAGGGCTCAGGATCTGAGAGGGAGGGACAGCAAGTATACTACCTCCGTTTTACAAATGAAGAAACTGAGGTCTAGGGAGGTTCATGGCAGGAAAGTGGCTGAGTTGGGACTCAAACCCACGGTCCCGTGCTTTTTCGGTTGGGCCATGCTGAAGATAAGTTAGAGCCTCCCGATTACCAGTTCTGAATCCTGCCCCTGCTTTCTTTTCCATTTTTAGTCAAGCAGCAGCATGATGCTCTCTGACTTTCCCGTCACTCTGGATGCCACCACTATCCTCCGGGGCTCCGAATCCTGCAACTTTGGCATTTTCCTCCGCTCATCTCTATCCTTCAACCCCTGTATCAGTCGGTCATCAAGTCTTGTCGGTTCTATCATCACCGCATCTCCAGAATCCACTCCGAACTCAATCTCGCTGGTCCCAAGCCCTCGTCGTTCCCTGTCTCAACCACTGTAACAGCCTCCTTGCGGATCTCCCTGCTTCCAGACTCTCCCCCTTCTAGTCCTCTCCTTCTGCACACATCTCCTCATTCTTCAAAAATCTCCAATGGCTACCCATCCACCTCCACATCCAACAGAAAACCGTCCCCGTTGGCTTTAAAGCAGTCGATAAGCTTTCTCCCCCTTCCTCTCCTCACTCCTTTTCCACTGCAACCCAGCCTGCATACTTTGCTCTTCAAATACACACCTATTTATTGTGTCTTGATCTCAACTCTGTTGACCCTCCCTCACGCCCGGAGCTGCCCACTCTTCGTATCTGACCCACACCCTCCCCATCCCCACAGCTCTACCCAAATCATTTCTCCAAGAAACATTCCCTGACTAACCTCATCTCCCCCACCCTATCTCCCTCCCTTCTGGACCACCTGTGCATTTAAGTCCACACCCCCTAAGCACTTCTAGACCATGAACCCATTGTTGGGTATGGACTGTCTCTATCTGTTGCCTAATTGTACTTTCCAAGTGCTTAGTACAGCGCTCTGCACGCAGTAAGCGCTCAATAAATACGACAATGAATGAATGAAAAATGGGGTGGGCCCCATTCCCCCAGATCCTTCTACTGTTGCTCCCCTTACTTGCAATTTATTTTAATGCCCTTCTCCTCCGCTACATTGTTAGCTCCTTGTGGGCAGGAATCGTGTTTACCGACTCTCTTGTATTGTACTCTCCCAATGCTCTGCCCCCACTAAGGGCTCGACGGATGTCACTCTTGACCGATCCTAAGCACTTAGTACAGTGCTCTGCCCACCATGAGCGCTCAATAAATTCCACGGACTGATGCTCCAGGCACATAGTGTGTGATTCAGACCTCTGAAGTGAGAACCCTGACTCATCTTAGTTTCCAAAGTTGTCAGCCTGCCTGAGCCCCTCTTTTTCTGCATGCCCACCTTCCGCTCTCTCCCACTGCTTATGTGGCCTTGGTGCTTTCCCCTGCCTCCTGGCTGACCCAAGCTCCTCATCAAAATGACCCTTAAAACTTTTCCTGATTGTTACTTACCTCTGCCTTCTGCTTTCCCTCTTCCTAGCTCTCCGGTTCCTCTTTTTTCCCCTTCCCTAATATGATTTCCTACCCTCAAGCTAGTTTCGTGACGCAAACGTAAAACAATTTGGCTGTGGACGTGTATTCTGGCATTCCTTTATGTGCATCCCTATCCTCCCCAGCCAAATACACTACAAGTCACTTCTGAGAAAATTTGGGGTTGGAGATCTACTTCAAGCAGCTCAATACAGCCTCACACTCAGTTCTGGCATCACAATACAAAAAAATAAGGTCACCCTACAAAATGACACACTTTACAAATTGAAAGCAAGTTTTAAATTGGTCCTATGAAGCAGACTGGACAACCCAAGATGTCTTTCATTCCATAAATGCAGTAATAAAGACTTAATTTGGTTAACAGTTCCAAACTCCATTCCTACATCTCTTGCCAGAATCAGTCATGCCTACTTCCAACATATACACCCTTTGATTTCTAAAAAGCAGAATGAAAATGTTAAACCGACAGCCCAGAAAAGAATAAAAGTGGAAAATCAACACCTTAAATCACAGCAAGCTGGCTCAGTTCGGTGGTACCTTTCAGCGCCTTAATCCCAAAAAGTGCTCTCCTGATCCAAAACTTTCGGAACTATTCTTAACCGATGAACGCGAAACAGTAAATTCCACCACAAACACGGAAAGTTGTCTTTTTGACATTCTCCAAAAAGTACTACGCACTGAGATTGGACATTATAGTGAGAGGACTTTTCTCATTATCAATTTCTGGTCTTCTGTTTGCCAGTTACCCATCCCTTCACAAAACCACCTTGATTCCCACTCCCAAGAAGCGAGACAAAATACGATTTTGCCACTTGCCATCGCCGGCGGTCCTACGGTCTGAAGTCTGGGTTTCTGAAGTCGAGGTTCGAGGCTGATCGGCCTGCAGTTTACCCCAGGGCTTAGCACGGCGTTTTGCCCGTAGTAAGCGCTTAGCAAGTACCGAGTACTCTTATGACGCCTCCCAGCACGCTCGGGATGGGACTCTGGGAAACCACGCTCGGCTTTCGCCTCGACTTGCAGACGTGCCACAAGGGCAGTAACCCAGGAAGTCGGGAATATATGTTGCCACCTTGTGCTCCAGTGCTCTGCACACAGTAAGCGCTCAATAAATACGATTGATTGATTGATTGACTGAATGCTCTGGGAAGGCCTAGAGTATTTATCCGGGAAATTTCAACCCCAGAGGGACCGGCCCCCTCGAGCTCGGGTGGGAGGAGAAAATAAGGATGGATTTGAGGTCAGAAGGGGTTCACCTGTCTACTTGTTTTGCCGTCTGTCTTCCCCTTTTAGACTGTGAGCCCACTGTTAGGTAGGGACTGTCTCTATACGTTGCCAATTTGTACTTCCCAAGCGCTTAGTACAGTGCTCTGCACATAGCGCTCAATAAATACGATTGATGATGATGATGAATAATTCTATTTATCTATTTTGATGGTATCGACGCCCGTCTACTTATTTTGTTTTGCTGTCCGTCTCCCCCTTCTAGACTGTGAGCCCGTTGTTGGGTAAGGATTGCCCGTTTGATGCCGAACTGCACTTTCCAAGCGCTTAGTACAGTGCTCGAACACAGTAAGCACTCAATAAATACGAATGAATGAATAATTCTATTTTTCTATTTTGATGCTATTGCTGCCTGTTTACTTGTTTGGTTGTCTGTCTCCCCCTTCTTGACTGTGAGCCCACTGTTGGGTAGGAGCTGTCTCTGTTGCCAACTGTATTTTCCAGGCGCTTAGTACAGTGCTCTGCACACAGTAAGCGCTCAATAAATACGATTGAATGAATTAATGAAAGGTGGGGGGTGGTGAGAGGCTGGTTCTGACTCCAGGATGGAGGGGCTTGTCTATTTCCAGCCGGGGTCCCCGGGCTCTCGCCATCCGAGGGGGGCAAGGGGGCACGAAGGGGAGCGAGCCACCAGGCGCCACGAGGGCCACCACGGAGGCCGGCACAGCTTATTACTCTATTTATTTTACTACTGATGTGTATATATCTATAATTCTGTTTATTCATTCATTCATTCATTCGTATTTATTGAGCACTTACTATGTGCAAAGTACTGTCCTAAGCGCTGAGGGGGGATATAAGGGGATCAGGCTGTCCCACGTGGGGCTCACAGTCTTAATCCCCATTTTACAGGTGAGGTAACCGAGGCCCAGAGAAGTGAAGTGACTTGCCCAAAGTCACACGGCTGACAATTGGCAGAGCCGGGATTTGAACCCATGACCTTTGACTCCAAAGCTTCCCACTGAGCCATGCCGCTAAATAGATGTTTATCATCTATTCTGACAGTATTGACACCTGTCTACTTGTTCTGTTGTCAGTCTCCCCCTTCTAGACTGGGAGCCTGTTGCTGGGTAGGGACCGTCTCTATATGTTGCCAGATTGTGCTTTCCAAGCGCTTAGTACAGCGCTCTGCACACAGTAAACGCTCAATAAATGTCTGAATGAATGACTGAACAATTCTGTTTATCTATTCTGATGCTACTGCTGCCTGCCTACTTGTTTGGTTTTGTTGTCTGTCTCCCCTTTCTAGACTGAGCCCACTGTTAGGTAGGGACTGTCTCTCTCTGATGCCGAATTGTACTTTCCAAGCGCTCAGTATAGTGCCCTGCACACAGTAAACGCTCAATATGACTGAATGAATGACTGAATAATTATATTTATCTATTTTGATGCTATTGCTGCCTGCCTACTTGTTTGGTTTTGTTGTCTGTCTCCCCCTTCTAGCCTGTGAGCCCGTTGTTGGGTAGGGACCGTCTCTAGATGTTGCCGATTTGTACTTCCCAAGCGCCAAGTGCTCTGCACCCAATAGGCGCTCACTCAATACGAGTGAATGAATGAGTGAATGAATGAACCAGTCAATGAATGAGTGAATAATAATAATAATAATGATGGCATTTATGAAGCGCGCTATGTACAAAGCACCGTTCTAAGCGCTGGGGAGGTTACAAGGTGATCAGGTTGTCCCCAGGGGGGCTCCCAGTCTTCATCCCCATTTTCCAGATGAGGGAACTGAGGCCCAGAGAAGTGAAGTGACTTGCCCAAAGTCACACAGCTGCGCGGCTGAAAGAGCACGGACTTGGGAGTCAGAGGTCAAGGGTTCAAATCCTGACTCCGCCGCGTGTCTGCTGTGCGACTTTGGACAAGTCTCTTCACTTCTCTGGGCCTCAGTTCCCTCATCCGTAAAATGGGAATGAGGACTGGGAGCCCCACGTGGGACAACCTGATCACTTTGTATCCTCCCCAGTGCTTAGAACAGTGCTTGGCACATGGCAAGCGTTTAACGAATGCCATCATTATTATTATTATTATTAATTGGCAGAGCCAGGATTTGAACCCAGAACCTCTGACTCCAAAGCCCAGGCTCCTTCCACTGAGCCACGCTGCTTGTGAATAAATGAGGGAATTCATTCATTCAATCATATTTATTGAGCGCTTACTGTGTGCAGAGCCCTGGACTAAGTGCTTGAGTAGTACAAGTTGGCAACATATAGAGATGGCCCCTACCCAACAACAGGCTCACATTCTAGAAGGGGGAGACAGACAACAAGACAAAACATGTGGACAGGTGTCAAGTCATCAGAATAAACAGAAGTAAAGCTAGATAATAATAATAACAATAATGATGGCATTTGTTAAGCGCTTACTATGTGCAAAACACTGTCCTAAGCGCTGGGGGGGGTAGATGGTGATGAGGGTGTCCCACGTGGGGCTCACAGTCTTAATCCCGATTTTACAGATGAGGGAACTGAGGCTCGGAGAAGTGACTTGTCCAAGGTCACACAGCAGACATGTGGCGGAGCCGGGACCTCTGATTCCAAAGCCCGGGCTCTTTCCACTGAGCCACGCTAGATGCACATCATTAACACAATAATCCCAGACTGAGCCCCCTCCTTCCTCTCCCCCTCCTCATCCCCCCCACACCTGACCTCCTTCCCCTCCCCACACCACCTGTATATATGTTTGTACAGATTTATTACTCTATTTTACTTGTACATATTTACTACTCTATTTTGTTAATATGTTTTGTTGTCTGTCTCCCCCTTCTAGACTGTGCGCCTGCTGTTGGGTAGGGGCCGTCTGTAGATGTTGCCAACTTGTACTTCCCAAGCGTTTAGTACAGTGCTCTGCACACAGGAAGCGCTCAATAAAGACGACTGAATGAATGAATAAATGAAGTAGAATAGTAAATATGTACAAGTAGTACTGAGGGACTGAATGAGTGAACGAGTAAGTGAATGAATGACTGAATGAGTGAACGAGTGAAATAGAACAGTAAATATGTACAAGTAGTATGAGTGACTGAATGAGTGAATGAGTGTGAATGAGTGAGTGAATGAATGAGTGAATGAGTGAATCAATCAATTGTATTTATTGAGCGCTTACTGTGTACTAAGCGCTTGGGAAGTACAAGTTGGCAACATATAGAGACAGTCCCTACCCAACAGTGGGCTCAGAAGTAGAATAGTAAATATGTACAAGTAGTGTGAGTGACTTAATGAGTGAATAAGTGATTGAGTGAAGTAGAATAGTAAATATGCACAAGTAGTATGAGTGACTGAAGGAGTGAACGAGTGAGTGAATGAATGAGTGACTGAATGAGTGAATGAGTGAGGTAGAATAGTAAATATGTACAAGTAGTATGAGTGACTGAAGGAGTGAACGAGTGAATGAGTGACTGAATGAATGAGTGAGTGAACGAGTGGGTGAATGAATGAATGAGTGACTGAATGAGTTAACGAGTGAAGAGTAGTAAATAGGTACAAGTAGTATGAGTGACTGAACGAGTGCATGAATGAATGAGACTGAATGAGTGAACGAGTGAAGTAGAATAGTAAATATGTACAAGTAGTATGAGTGACTGAAGGAGTGAACGAGTAAATGAATGACTGAGTGAACGAGCGAGGTAGAACAGTAAATACGTACAAGTAGTATGAGTGACTGAATGAATGAGTGAACGAGTGGATGAATGAATGAATGAGTGACTGAATGAGTTAACGAGTGAAGAGTAGTAAATAGGTACAAGTAGTATGAGTGACTGAACGAGTGAGTGCATGAATGAATGAGAGACTGAACGAGTGAACGAGTGAAGTAGAATAGTAAATATGTACAAGTAGTATGAGTGACTGAGTGAACGAGTGAATGAATGAATGAGTGACTGAGTGAACGAGCGAGGTAGAACAGTAAATATGTACAAGCAGTAAAGGGAGTGAACGAGTGACTCAATGAATGAGTGAACGAGTGGGTGAATGAATGAATGAGTGACTGAATGAGTTAACGACTGAAGAGTAGTAAGTAGGTACAAGTAGTATGAGTGACTGAACGAGTGAGTGCATGAGTGAATGAGAGACTGAATGAGTGAACGGGTGAAGTAGAATAGTAAATATGTACAAGTAGTATGAGTGACTGAAGGAGTGAACGAATGAGTGACTGAATGAATGACTGAGTGAACGAGTGAGGTAGAATAGTAAATATGTACAAGTAGTATGAGTGACTGAAGGAGTGAATGAGTGAGTGACAATGAATGAGTGAGTGAACGAGTGGGTGAATGAATGAATGACTGAATGAGTTAACGATTGAAGAGTAGTAAGTAGGTACAAGTAGTATGAGTGACTGAACGAGTGAGTGCATGAATGAATGAGTGACTGAATGAGTGAACGAGTGAAGTAGAATAGTAAATATGTACAAGTAGTATGAGTGACTGAAGGAGTGAACGAGTGAATGAGTGACTGAATGAATGAGTGAACGAGTGGGTGAATGAATGAATGCGTGACTGAATGAGTTAACGACTGAAGAGTAGTAAGTAGGTACAAGTAGTATGAGTGACTGAACGAGTGAGTGCATGAGTGAATGAGAGACTGAATGAGTGAACGGGTGAAGTAGAATAGTAAATACGTACAAGTAGTATGAGTGACTGAAGGAGTGAACGAGTGAATGAGTGACTGAATGAATGAGTGAACGAGTGGGTGAATGAATGAATGCGTGACTGAATGAGTTAACGAGTGAAGAGTAGTAAGTAGGTACAAGTAGTATGAGTGACTGAACGAGTGCATGAATGAATGACAGACTGAACGAGTGAACGAGTGAAGTAGAATAGTAAATACGTACAAGTAGTATGAGTGACTGAAGGAGTGCATGAATGAATGACAGACTGAACGAGTGAACGAGTGAAGTAGAATAGTAAATACGTACAAGTAGTATGAGTGACTGAAGGAGTGAACGAGTAAATGAATGAATGAGTGACTGAGTGAACGAGTGAGGTAGAACAGTAAATACGTACAAGTAGTATGAGTGACTGAAGGAGTGAACGAGTGAATGAGTGACTGAATGAATGAATGAATAAGTGACTGAATGAGTTAACGAGTGAAGAGTAGTAAGTAGGTACAAGTAGCATGAGTGATTGAACGAGTGCATGAATGAATGAGAGACTGAACGAGTGAACGAGTGAAGAATACTAAACATGTACAAGTAGTATGAGTGAGTGGGTGAGTGAGTGAATGGTCCAGGCCCTGCCAAGCAACGCAGGCCTGACTAGGCCTCGGCCCTCCAGGCCCGGGGGGGAGGCCGAGGAAGGGCTCGGGCCCGCGGCCCCCTCGGTCCCCTCGGCCCCCGGGCCGCCCCCTGCCCCTCGGGGGGCCACCGCGGGGCCCTCGGGGGCCACGGGGCCTGAGGAAAAGGCCCCCCCTCCGCCCCCTTCCCCTTACCAGTGGGGTCCATGATGCGCCGCGCGAAGCACTCTGGGAGCGGAAGTCATCCGGGCCGGAGGGAGGGAGGGGGCAGCCGCCAGGGGCGCATGCGCGGTAGCCCGGAAGATGGTCGCGGTGACGGGGATGGGGGGGGAGGATTGACGCAATGGGCTCTAAATAGGCGACCGAGGGGGTCCGGAGGAGGGCAGGAGGGCGGCCGAGGCGGCCGGGAGGGCAACGATGGAGAAGGGGGGGACGAAAGGCGGCGCTTCCTGGAAGGGCCCGAAGGCGGGGGATGGAGGTTGGCAGTGCGCAGGCGCCGCGCGCAGGCGCAGTGCGCCGCGCGGGCCGCCCGTCTGGCGGCGGCGGCCATGATGGCGGCCCACGCTGAGGCGGCGCCCAATCTTTCATTCATTCACTCATTCATTCATTCATTCATTCATTCATTCATCATCATCATCATCATCAGTCGTATTTATTGAGCGCTTACTGTGTGCAGAGCACTGTGCTAAGCGCTTGGGAAGTACAAATCGGCAACATAGAGAGACAGTCCCTACCCAACAGTGGGCTCACAGTCTAGAAGGGGGAGACAGAGAACAAAACCAAACAGACTAATAAAATAAAATAAATAGAATAGATATGTACAAGTAAAATAAATAAATAAATAGAGTAATAAATATGCACAAACATATATACATATATACAGGTGTGTATTCATTCATTCATTCAATCAATCAATCAATCAGTCGTATTTATTGAGCGCTTACGGTATGCAGAGCGCTGTGCTAAGCGCTTAGGAAATCAGTCACACACAAAGATGTAATAAAAGGGAACACTAATGGTACACAATAGCAA
This sequence comes from Tachyglossus aculeatus, assembly GCF_015852505.1. Taxonomy (NCBI): domain Eukaryota; kingdom Metazoa; phylum Chordata; class Mammalia; order Monotremata; family Tachyglossidae; genus Tachyglossus; species Tachyglossus aculeatus. The sequence continues at coordinate 1,411,162 of NW_024044828.1, forward strand.
CTCCTTTGAATGTGCACCCCCGGCCCCAATACAGAGAATGAGTTGCAGCTGCGTGGGGCCTGTTTTTATGGAGATTGCCTAGGGTAAATCGAGGAAACGGGGAGAAACATCATATTGCTTCACTGTGTATATGTAAATGTGTTTGTACATATTTATTACTCTATTTTACTTGTACATATCTATTCTATTTATTTTATTTTCTTAATATGTTTGGTTTTGTTCTCTGTCTCCCCCTTCTAGACTGTGAGCCCGCTGTTGGGTAGGGACTGTCTCTCTATGTTGCCAGCTTGGACTTCCCAAGCGCTTAGTACAGTGCTCTGCACACAGTAAGCGCTCAATAAATACGATTGATTGATTGATTGATTAATGTGCACCCCCTTCCCCAATACAGAGAATGAGTTGTAGCTGCGTGGAGCCTGTTTTTATAGAGATTGCCTAGGGTAAATCTAGAAAAAGGGGAGAAACATCATATTGCTTCACTGTATACATGTATATATGTTTGTATGTATTTATTACTCTATTTATTTATTTTACTTGTACATATCTATTCTATTTATTTTATTTTCTTAATATGTTTGGTTTTGTTCTCTGTCTCCCCCTTCTAGACTGTGAGCCCACTGTTGGGTAGGGACTGTCTCTCTATGTTGCCAGCTTGGACTTCCCAAGCGCTTAGTACAGTGCTCTGCACACAGTAAGCGCTCAATAAATACGATTGATTGATTGATTGATTAATGTGCACCCCCTTCCCCAATACAGAGAATGAGTTGTAGCTGCGTGGAGCCTGTTTTTATAGAGATTGCCTAGGGTAAATCTAGAAAAAGGGGAGAAACATCATATTGCTTCACTGTATACATGTATATATGTTTGTATGTATTTATTACTCTATTTATTTATTTTACTTGTACATATCTATTCTATTTATTTTATTTTCTTAATATGTTTGGTTTTGTTCTCTGTCTCCCCCTTCTAGACTGTGAGCCCACTGTTGGGTAGGGACTGTCTCTCTATGTTGCCAGCTTGGACTTCCCAAGCGCTTAGTACAGTGCTCTGCACACAGTAAGCGCTCAATAAATACGATTGATTGATTGATTGATTAATGTGCACCCCCTTCCCCAATACAGAGAATGAGTTGTAGCTGCGTGGAGCCTGTTTTTATAGAGATTGCCTAGGGTAAATCTAGAAAAAGGGGAGAAACATCATATTACTTCACTGTATACATGTATATATGTTTGTACGTATTTATTACTCTATTTATTTATTTATTTTACTTGTACATATCTATTCTATTTATTTTATTTTCTTAATATGTTTGGTTTTCTTCTCTGTCTCCCCCTTCTAGAGTGTGAGCCCACTGTTGGGTAGGGACTGTCTCTCTGTGTTGCCAACTTGGACTTCCCAAGTGCTTAGTACAGTGCTCTGCACACAGTAAGCGCTCAATACATACGATTGATTGATTGATTTCTTCTCTGTCTCCCCTTTCTAGACTGTGAGCCCGCTGTTGGGTAGGGACTGTCTCTATATGTTGCCAACTTGGACTTCCCAAGCTCTTAGTACAGTGCTCTGCACACAGTAAGCGCTCAATAAATACGATTGATTGTTTGGGAAGAACAAGTCGGCAACATGTAGAGAAGCAGCGTGGCTCAGTGGAAAGAGCCCGGGCTTTGGGGTCAGAGGTCATGGGTTCAAATCCTGGCTCTGCCAACTGTCAGCTGGGTGCCTGTGGGCAAGTCACTTCCCTGGGCCTCAGTTCCCTCATCTGGAAAATGGGGATTAAAACTGTGAGCCCCCCATGGGACAACCTGATCACCTTGTAACCTCTCCAGCGCTTAGAACAGTGCTTTGCACCTAGTAAGCGCTTAATAAATGCTATCATTATTAGTTTTATTATCACCTTGTAACCTTCCCAGCACTTAGAACTGTGCTTTGCACATAGTAAGTGCTTAATAAATGCCATTATTATGATCATTGTTATTCAAATCCCAAGTCCGCCACTTAGCTGAGTGACTTTGGGCGAGTCACTTCACTTCTCTGGGCCTCGGTGACCTCCTCTGTAAAATGGGGATGAAGACTGGGAGCCCCCCGTGGGACAACCTGATCACCTTGCAACCTCCCCAGCGCTTAGAACAGTGCTTTGTACATAGTACGTGCTTATCAAATGCCATTATTATTATTATTATTATTAATGCCCATTTTACAGATGAGGAAACGGGCCCAGAGAAGTGAAGCAACTTGCCCAAGGTCACAAAGCAGACAATCAATCAATCAATCGTATTTATTGAGTGCTTACTGTGCGAAGAGCACTGTACTAAGCGCCTGGGAAGTACAAGTCGGGATTGGAACCCACGATCTCTGACTCCAAAGCCCGGGCTCTTTCCGCTGAGCCACGCTGCTTCTGGATCCACCTCTTGTCTGTTTCGTGGCCTTGGGCAGATCATTTCTCTTCTCTGTGCCTCAGTTACCTCATCTGTAAAATGGGGTTTAAGACTATGAACGCTATGCGGGACAGGGGCTATGTCCAACCCGATTTGCTTGTATCCACCCCAGCGCTTAGTACAGTGTCTGGCACTTATATCTTTTATGGCCCAGAACCTTGGTGCTATCCTGGATTTTTTTAAAAAAGGTATTTATTAAATGCTCACTATGGGCCAGACACTGGGATAGATACAAGCTATTTAAGTTGGACACCGTCCCTGTCCCACATGGGGCTAACTGTCTTAATCCCCATTTTACAGATGAGGGAACTGAGGCACAGAGAAGTTAAACGACTTGCTCAAGGTCACACAGCAAGTAAGTGGCAGAGCTGGGATTAGAACCTGATTCTCTTGACACCCATTCCTGTGTCTTTACACAAGGTAACACTAATAATAATATTTGTTAATAATTATAACGATGGTATTTGTTAAGCACTGGGGAGGTTACAAGGTGATCAGGTTGTCCCACGGGGGGGCTCACAGTCTTAATCCCCATTTTACAGATGAGGGAACTGAGGCCCAGAGAAGTGAAGTGACTTGCCCAAAGTCACCCAGCTGACAGTGGGTGGAGCCGGGATTTGAACCCATGACCTCTGACTCCAAAGCCTGAGCTCTTTCCACTGAGCCACACTGCTTAAGCCCTTACTATGTGCTAAACGCTGGGGTAGATACAAGCAAATAATAATAATAATAATGGCATTTGTTAAGCACTTACTATGTGCTACTATGTGCTAAACGCTGGGGTAGATACAAGCAAATAATAATAATAATAATAATAATAATGGCATTTGTTAAGCACTTACTATGTGCAAAGCACTGTTCTAAGCGCTCAGGGGATACGAGGTGATCAGGTTGTCCCACGTGGGGATCACAGTCTTAATCCCCATTTTACAGATGATGATGATGATGGCATTTGTTAAGCGCTTACTATGTGCTAAGCACTGTTCTAAGCACTGGGGGGATACAAGGTGATCGGGTTGTCCCACGTGGGGCTCACAGTCTTAATCCCCATTTTACAGATGAGGGAACTGAGGCCCAGAGAAGCTAAGTGACTTGCCCAAGGTCGCACAGCGGACACTGGGCGGAGCCGGGATTTGAACCCATGACCTCTGACTCCCAAGCCCGGGCTCTTTCCGTTGGGGTTGGACACAGTCCCTGGCCCGGAGTCTCAAATCCCCATTTTGCAGATGAGGTAACTGAGGCGTCGAGAAGTGACTTGCCTAATGTCACATAGCAGACCTGTACTTCCCAAGCGCTTAGTCCAGTGCTCTGCACACAGGAAGCGCTCAATAAATACGATTGAATGAATGAATAGCAGACAAGTGGCAGAACCAGGATTAGAACCCATGGCCTGGGCTGTATCCACTACGCCATGCTGTTTCACTATGTTGCCAACTTGTACTTCCCAAGCGCTTAGTACAGTGCTCTGCACACAGTAAGCGCTCAATAAATACGATTGATTGATTACTCTTGGCACCTATACAAGGAATAAGTAAGCGTGACTGTAAATACGATTGATTGATTGATCGACTGAAGTGAAGCAGTGTGGTCTACTGGTTAGAGCAGGGGCTTGGGAGGTCCTGGGTTCTAATCCTAGTCCTGCCAATTGTTACGTGCATGACCTTGGCCAACTCATTTAACGTCTCTGTGCCTCATTTATCTCAACTGTAAAATGGGGATTAAATACCTGTTCTCTGGGACCGGAATGTGTCCAACCTGATTAAATACCATCGTCGTCAAATGTGATTGAATGAATGAAAAGCAGCAGGGAGAATAGGGATTCGGTCATTCATTCGATCGTATTTATTGAGCGCTCACTGTGTGCAGAGCACTGGACTAGGCGCTTGGGAAGTCCAAGTTGGCAACATAGAGAGACGGTCCCTACCCGACAGCGGGCTCCCAGTCCTGACTCCACCGCATGTCTGCTGTGTGACCTTGGGCAAGTCACTTACCTTCTCTGAGCCTCAGTTACCTCATCTGTAAAATGGGGATTAAGACTGTGAACCCCACACGGGACAACCTGATCACTTTGTATCCCCCCCCCCAGCGCTTAGAACAGTGCTTTGCACATAGTAAGCGCTTAACAAATGCCAACATTGTTATTGTTAGAAGGTATTGGATCCCCATTTTGCCGTCGAAGGAACTGAGGCACAGAGAAGTGAAGTGACTTGCCCTCTGTCACACAGCGGGCAAGTGGCAGGCCCAGGATTAGAACCCAGGTCTCCGGCTCCCACTTTTCCCACTATTCCCACTCTTTCCACTACACCAAGAGCGGGACCGTCGCGCAAAGATTAGAGACAATCTTTATTTCTCTGTGCCTCAGTTAGGACTTCAGAAAGTGATCTGTTCCTTTTCACTCATTCAGTCGTATTTATTGAGCGCTTCCTGCGCGCAGAGCACTGTACTAAGCGCTTGGGAAGTACAAGTTGGCGACGTAATTCTTGATTCTAAATGGTAAGGTTGGACATAGGCCCTGTCCCGCGGAGGGTTCATAGTCTTTAACTCCATTTTACAGATGAGGTAACTGAGGCACAGAGAAGAGAAATGATCTGCCCAAGGCCATGAAACAGACAAGAGGCGGATCCAGAAGCAGTGTGGCTCAGCGGAAAGAGCCCGGGCTTTGGAGTCAGAGGTCATGGGTTCAAATCCCGACTTGTACGTCCCAAGCGCTTAGTACAGTGCTCTTTGCACAGTAAGCACTCAATAAATACGATTGATTGATTGATTGATTGATTGTCTGCTTTGTGACCTTGGGCAAGAGAAGCAGCGAGGCCTAGTGGAGAGCACAGACTGGGAGCCAGAAGACCCGGGTTCTAATTCTGGCTCCGCCACTTGTCTGCTGTGTGTGAACTTGGGCAAATCACTTCACTTCTCTGTGCCTCAGTTTCCTCAATGGAGATTCAATACCTGTTCTCTCTCCTACTTCAGACTGTGAGCCCCATGCAGGACAGGGACTGTGTCTGACCTAATTAATATCATCATCATCAATCGTATTTATTGAGTGCTTACTATGTGCAGAGCACTGTACTAAGCGCTTGGGAAGTACAAATTGGCAACATATAGAGACAGTCCCTACCCAACAGTGGGCTCAATTAATGTGTACTACCCCGGGGCTAATACTAATGACTAATACTAATGATGGCATTTATTAAGCACTTACTATGTGCAAAGCACTGTCCTAAGCGCCGGGGAGGTTACAAGGTGATCAGGTTGTCCCACGGGGGGCTCACAGTCTTCATCCCCATTTTACAGATGAGGTCACAGAGGCCCAGAGAAGTGAAGTGACTCGCCCAAAGTCACACAGCTGGCATTTGGAGGAGCCGGGATTTGAACCCACGACCTCTGACTCCGAAGCCCATGATCTTTCCACTGTGCCGCAGGGCTTCGAACAGTGTTTGACTCATAAAAAGTTATGGGACTGTCTCTATATGTTGCCAATTTGTACTTCCCAAGCGCTTAGTACAGTGCTCTGCACATAGTAAGCGCTCAATAAATACGATTGATGATGATGATGATGATTAAAACAGTCACATTGAAGAGATTAAGGGGTAAATGTAGACAAAAAGCTTCCTCTCCACCTTTGACTACCAAAAGGAAGACAGGAAAAGAGATTATTAAATCAGGAGACTTTCTGACTTCCCTAATTAGTTGAGGGGCTAACGGATAGATATTCCGAATTTTAAATGAAAAATCTTGCGAGGAACTTTTCAAAGGATTGAATTAGGCCAGAGTGAAGGAACACAAAATGAAGGACAACTAGAAAGTGACCAAAGAGAAGCAAAAAGAAAAAGCCGCACTTTTCCACACTAAGTGTGTTTAATTATTTTTTCACAGAAAGAACACGATAGTAATTTCAAAGACAACTTTACGTTATGAAAAATGTGCAAATATTCGTCAGCATAGATAGATTTTGATTTTCTTCTTCATTGCTTTTAAATACAAAAACGTTACCTAAAAGGACTCAGTTGACACAAAATACATCTAATACTCTCAGGTGAAACCTACAATGTAGGTAGTGTTATAATATTTCCTATCTGCAAAAAGGGAAATGGTATTTCTAGAGCTCCCTTGGAAAATAAGCCACACTAAACTACACTCTGGACTGTTCGAGAAAGGATCAAAGATCCTGCGATGCTAACTGATCGTAAAAATACATGATTCCGGTCTCTTCTTTCGTATAAAAAAATAGTGCATATCTTCCCCTATTGAACAGAGGTATTGGACCGATTTTCTTCCAGGCTACCATAAAAGACTTTTTGATGTATTTATAGTAAATAGGCTGGTATGTGCTACTGAAGAAAGCCAGGTAACGTGAATATTCTAGTTAGACTGTACCCAAAATTCAAAAGTAACATAAGCCCAACATTCCCAGTGTGACCTTTGGACGAAAGGAATGTTTACATCACAATCCGAGTTAAGTCAGATTCCTACATCCAGGATCCGGGGCAAACCTGAATTTAAACAAAACCCCCCTAATTTGATGCTGTTCAGCCCTCAAGCACTTAGTACAGTGCTCTGCACACAGTAAGCGCTCAATAAATACGATTGATGATGATGATGATGTCTCCAACAGTTGGATTTAAAGTGAACACAAGCAATTCTTTTCAGAACCTAGAATTTGATTGGCCCTTGGAAAATATTAGCATGTAATAAAAGAATAATGATTAGATGGTTTATCTGAAAATCTGGACTTTTTCCCCATCCTGGGTAGAGGTGCATGCTGAGAAGAATTTAAAGTGTGGAAAGTATTGACAAATATTTTGAATAGATACTCCTTAATCATTAGTCAATTTTCTAGGCAGCTAATGTCCAGCAATCAAAAAGCTCTATGTTTTAAATTCCATGCGCAGAAGCCCTGATTTTAAGGGTTTGTAAAAATTGCCTCTCATAACCTATGAATATAAAAATCATAACTTTTCATTTAAGATCGAATTTTTAAAATGCAAACATAATCATTCTCCTGCTGAGGTTTAGAACGCAGCCTATGCCATTCCCACCTCAAAGCAACGGCTTTTTCTATGAACCCACACTCCAAACCAAACCAGACAGCTAGCCTGAAAACGATATATCCTCGTAGGTCGGACTTACGATCGCTTGCTCGTCTAACATCTAAGCTATAAATAACGTGCCAAGACGCTTGAGATTTATCCAGCTCTTCCCCCTCGATAAAAAATACGTTTTCCAAATACAGGAGCGGAATTTTCTCCAGTTCTTGAATGACTGCCTTCACCTGCTCCGGAATCCGACTCCGTTTTTTTCTCCAATGAAGATGCCTGACTGAAAAGTGCTAACCCTGCCTTTGAAATGTTACCGAAATCGGTTTGAAAGGCCTTCCTGTTGCGCGGATGAACGGGTTGGGGTTGGGAGTCCAGGGTGGCTTCGCCCGAGTAGAGTCAATCTTCCAGTAGCCTCGGGAAGAAAACGATGGCCGTTTTCTTCGCAGCAAGTACCGCCGATAAAAAGCGCCACTTCGAGACGGGCCCGAGGCCTTTGACGAGGATTTGACAATTCGGTGTGTAGGCCAATTTCTACAATAGTCAGAGGTGGCCTTTTTGGGCTGGGGGGATAGCAGGATACTACCGGCTGGCCAGACCACCTGTCCAAATCAGCCAGACTGTCTGCTTCCAACCGCGGTGACTCCAAAGACGCAGGCCAGAGGCAGTAATGGAAAAACGACTCCGAATCTCCCCAGTCCGACAAGGAAATGACCGATCCAAGGAAGCAGCCTCGTAGAAAACGATTGCACGGTATAACATTAATGTCATGTAGTCCCAGGCGTAATGATCTCCATACCTCTCTTCAGGACGCGAGTCTGCGCAAAGCCTAGGGGGGCGAGAGAAAGAAACAGCACGGTCGGTTCCGGATCCCCGTTTGCGTAGTATTTGCTAATGATACCAGAATCAGGTATCTTCTTTCTTAGAAAAAAGCTAGCCATTTGGATGGATTTTAGCGATGTTGTGAAGTTGGGACCAACAGGATTTAGTGATGGACTGAATATGTAGGTTGAATATGTAGTGAGGAGTCCAGGATAACATCAAGGTTATGGGCTCATGAGACAGGAAGGTTGGTTGGTGCCGTCTGTGGTATTGGGAAAGTCAGGGGGAAGACGGTTTGGGTGGGAAGATGAGGAGTTCTCTTTTGGATATGTTAAGCATTGAGGAGACTGGAGGATGCCGAAATAGAAATGTCTTGAAGGCAGGAGGGAATGCCAGACTGCAGAGAGGGAGAGAGATCAGGGCTGGAGACGTAGATTTGGGTATCATCTGCATAGAAATGATAGTTGAAGCCATGGGAACGAATGAGTTCTCCAAGGGAGTGCGTGTCGATGGAGAATAGAAGGGGACTCAGAAATGAATCCTGAGGGACCCCCTCAGTTAGGGGGTGGGAGGCAGAGAAGGAGCCCCCCAAAGAGACTGAGAACGAGCAGCCAGAGAGATAAGAGGAAAACCAGGAGAGGAAGGAGTCGGGGAAGCCAAGGTTGGATAATGTTTCCAAGAGAAGGGGGTGGTCTGTAGTGTCAGAAGCAGCTGAGAGGTTGAGGGGGATCAAGATGGAGTAGAGGCTGTTGTATTTGGCAAGATGGAAATCACTGGTGACCTTTAAGAGGGTGGTTTCGGTGGAGTGAGGGAGACAGAAAAACCAGATTGACAGTGGTGCGGGAGGGGCGGGGGGCAGGGTTAAGGAGAGAATTGGAGGAGAGAAATTTGAGACAGCCGGTGTTTGGAGAGGAGTTTGGAGAGGAATGGTAAGAGAGAGATGGGATGATAACTGGAGGGATCCGTGGGTCATTTTTTTAGGATACGGGAAACATGGGCAGCCCCGGAAGTTAGGACCAGAAATTGAAAAGCGGTCCAGAAATCTTGGGCGGGCCGACTGTTGGAAAGCTAGGCATCTTCATATCTGAGGGCCCTTTTCACCCTGGTCCCCAAACTCACGAAGCTTCACTTAAGCGCTTAGTACAGTGCTCTGCACATAGTAAGCGCTCAATAAATACGATTGATTGATTGATTGATTACATGATTGCTCTCCCTTCAGACAACCAGGCAGTTCCCCGGCCTCCACGCACCAGAAAGTTTCCCCTTGGCCATCCTGCTCTCTCCAAACCAAACTAGAACCAAACTCCACAGTTCCTTACTCAATCTCCACCTAGTTTCCCCATGGGTGCACAGTTTGATAAATGGCTTCGTTGGCTTCTCTTACCTCATCTTGAACGTCGAGTTCATTTTCAGCCTGCGCCGCTTCCATTAACTCGAGAGGCTCCTTGTGTTCTTGCATCAGGGAAATCTTACAAAAAAGAGAGAGTACTTGTGGTAAAAACTTTTCTGCATCAGTAGACCTGCAAAAGTCTTCTCAGCAGCCTGTTCTAACACACAGCGTCTCCCAGCAACCCTTAAAATCGTCCTCAGCCTTTCCAGTCCCCAGACTTCTCATCTGCACGGAGTTGCTTCTAGTAATAACAATGATGATGATGGTATTTGTTAAGCGTTTACTATGTGCCAAGCACTGTCCTAAGCCTTGGGGCAGATACAAGGGAATCGGGTTGGACGCAATCCCTGTCCCACATGGGGTTCACAGTCTTAATCCCCATTTTGCAGATGAGGGAATTGAGGCACGAAGAAGTGAAGTGACTGGCCCAAGGCCACACGGCAGACAAGTGGCGGAGTCGGGATTAGAATCCGTGACCCTCTGACTCCTAGGGTCGTGCTGTATCCACTCCACCATGCTGCTTCTCACTAAGCACTGGGATAGATAATCAAGTCTAGACTGTGAGCCCGCTGTTGGGTAGGGACCGTCTCTATATGTTGCCAACTTGTACTTCCCAAGCGCTTAGTACAGTGCTCTGCACCCAGTAAGCGCTCAATAAATACGATTGAATGAAAAAGTCCCACCCGGGGCTTAGAGGAATTAAAAGGGAGAACAGGTATTGAATCCCTGTTTTGCAGATGAGGGAACGGAGGCAAAGAATTTAAGTGACCTCCCCAAGGTCACATAGCAGGTAAGTGGAGGAGTCAGAATTCGAATCCAGGGCTTCTGACTCCCAGGCCTGATCTGCTGATAATACTAATTGTTACCACTTGCTCACTCCACCCTCTGGCCTGGATTCCTTCTCTCTTCACATCCAACAGACCACTCTCCCTATCTTCAAAGTATTCCCAGGACCATATCTTTTCCAGGAAGCCTTCCCAAACTAACTTCCCAACTCCCCCACCCTCTGGCCTGGATTCCTTCTCTCTTCACATCCAACAGACCACTCTCCCTATCTTCAAAGTATTCCCAGGACCATATCTTTTCCAGGAAGCCTTCCCAAACTAACTTCTCATCTCCCCCACCCTCTTTTCCCTCCCTATGCACTTTGGTCCAAACTACTCTCCCCATCCTCGTTAATGAACTTATTTTTGTATTCTGTTACTTCCCCCTCAATTTTAATGTCTGTTTCTCCCATTAGATTTTAAGTTCCTTGAGGGCAGGGATCAAGTCTACCAACTCCTTTGTATCATCCTCTCCCAAGCTGTTAATACACTGCTCTGCACCCAGTAAGCATTCAGTAGATACCACTGATGGATTGATTTATATTTATTAAGCACTTAAATTGTGTCAAGGACTGCTTGATTAGGTCAGACCCAGTCCCTGTCCCGCACGTTACTCGCCGTCTTAGGAGGGAGAACAGATACCGAATCACCATTTTCTGATGAGGAAACTGAGAAGTGCAGTGACTGGACAAAGGTCATGCGGCAGCCACATGGCAGAGCTAGGATTAGAACTCAGGTCTTTTGACTCCAGGCCTGCGCTCTTCGCACTGGGCCACACTCAACTGCTGACGGTGGAGAAGGGAAGGGGCTGTCGAATATTCAGTCTGACGGGAGAAGGCAGACCGTTCGGTCTCGTCAGAGTTGGCAATCCCTCTCCAAAGATCACAGGCCCAGTTGGGACACCCAGCTTTGGGAGGCGTAATAGAGAGTCAAAAGAGGCTCCACGGATACAAGTTTGGTTCCGTCTAATTGACGTGGGAATAGCGCACGTCTACAGTGGCAGCCAAGAGTCAAGTGAAATGGAAGATAGGGAGTGCATCCAGCTGAATTGATTGGCAACCATTCAAGTGGTCCCGAGAAAGTCCCTTTTTCCAGCTGGAAAGGTGTAACAGCTGAAAAATGATGCCTTTGAGCTGGGACATCAAATCCCACCTCTACGCCTATAGAAAGGTCCTCTGATTGGCTATGGTGTTGCCTAGGAGTCAACTGGGGTTTCCTGGGCATCCCCTGGCTCATCAGGCTGCTCTAGTTTATCAGATCATTGAGGGCAGGGAACAAGTCTATCAACTCGATGGTATTGGGCTCACCGAGACCGAAGCCCATTGGCAACCCCAGATCTGCTCTGCTTGGAAATGACCAGACAATGGCCAAGCCCTCGGAGTTTTATGGCCAGGGCCGGCAGGTGAACCCGGTTTGTTCTGCCCACTGGAGCGGCACTGGTCCTTTTGGGGCCTTAGGGTTGGGGTGAGAGCCCGAGGAGGACGAGCCATCCGTCCTGGCCTGCCTAGATTGCCTGCCCGGGCCTCTCTGAGGACGCGGCGGGAGCCAGAGGTTCACGGCCTTGGGACCGGTTTGGGGTTTTATCAGCACTTTTAACTCCATTGCTGCTGATTGTGAAAAGGCCAAAGCGTACGCTGTACAATCTGCAGCCCTGTGTGCTTTAAACCGGAACCGGGGTGCTGAGGCTGTCCCCCCCTGCATCCCTGGGAGAATCGCCCAGGCTGTAAGGACAGACCTAGGAGCCGCGGAGGGGAGGGCCGATGGATGCCGATTCCTCCTGGCGTCCCGGAGGCCGGTGAGGGCCAGAATGTCTGTGACAGCGATGGCGAGTACCTGCGCCCTCCTCTCCCTTTCCCCCTCCTTCGTTTTCCTCTTCTCTTCCTCCAGCTCCTCCCTCCTCTCGATTCCGTTCCCTGCCTTAGCTCCCTTCTTCTCCCTCTCCCCTTATTTCCACCCTGCCCCTCCAACCCCCACCCCTCAGTGCTCATTCAATCGGATTTATTAAGCGCTCACTGTGTGCGAAGCACTGTACTGAGCTTTCCTTTCCCCCACTCCTCTCCCACGACGCCCTGGCCCAAGTTCGACTTTGCATTTAAACAGAAAGTGAGTCTTTGCAGAAACCGAGTCGATTCTCCTACAGGGACCAGGGCTAAGAAGATTTGAGTGTTAATAATAATAATAATGATGATACCATTTGTTAAGCGCTTACTATGGGCAAAACACTGTTCTAAGCTCTGGGGGGGGATACAAGGTGATCAGGTTGCCCACGTGGGGCTCACAGTTTTAATCCCCATTTTACGGATGAGGTAACTGAGGCCCAGAGAAGTTAAGTGACTTGCCCAAAGTCACACAGCTGGCAGTTGGCGGAGCCGGGATTTGAACTCATGACCTCTGACTCCAAAGCCCGGGCTCTTTCCACTGAGCCACGCTGCAGTCTTTGGCGAGGGCTTAGTACGACTACTTTATATAGCTTTATAAGGGTCTATACAGAGAAGCAGGGCGGCCTAGTGGAGAAAGTGCAGGCCTGGGAGCCTCAGGACCTGTGTTCTAATCCCGGCTCCGCCACGTGTCTGCTGCGTGACCTTGGGTAAGTCATTAGACTTGGCTATATCTGTTTCCTTAACTGCAAAATGGGGATTCAATACCTGTCCCCCCTCCTACCTAGACTTCAAGCCCCGTGTTGGACAGGGACCATGTCTGACCTGGTATCTAACGCTAACATTTAGAACAATTCTCGGCGCTCAGTGCTTAACAAATACCATACAAAATATAATAAGCAAATCTATTACTCCCCGCTTTTTCTAAAAAAGAATTACAGCCGAAAATACAGTCAGTGGTATCACACGCAAATATGTGCGATCTTTCACAGAGAGGGTTTTTTGAGCAGAAATAGAACATTTAAGGGAAGGCTCATGGTAGGAATCAATCTCTACCTTTTCGAAGATGGAATCTTGAACTGCTTTGCACATAAGACGATTCTGAATATACAGCATGACATCGTGGACTGTTAGAAAGCACATGTCCTTTCCGATATCTTCGAAGAAGGCACACTGCTCCAATTTCGTTATTACATTGTCTTGAAAAGAAATCCAGCCATCAAGTAGAAGATTGCAGAAGTTGGAATCGGGGAGGAAAAATAAGCAGCATTAATCTCCCTCTGAATTTCACACAGTCCTCAGAAAATAAACAGCTTCTGTTCCCAGGCAAGGTCATTCTATGAATTCAGATCCATTTGTTTCAATTAGATGCGAAAAAAGACTATTTTCCAATCAATAACCAGTATCTAAAGTTTTTGAAGTTTTAAGCATTTTTAGGGGGTTCTTCTAAAGATAACCCGGCAGCGGTCTGGACTAGTTTCGGTATGGAGTCCCAGCATTTAGTACATTGCTTTGCGCCAAGTAAAAGCATAACTAATGCCATTTTTATTACTAGTAGTAACAGTAACCATCAGTGTAGCTTTACCCACCGACATCAACTCCAGTTTCAGCAGGGTACATTCTGCTTGCTTTTAAGATCTTACAGCGCTTTCCCCGAAACACGTTAGCATGATGTTGAAATTGGGAAGCAGAATGGAATCAGAGGACCTGGGTTCTAATCCTGGCTCTGCCACTTGCAGCTGTGTGACCTTGTCACTTAACTTCACTGGGCCTCAGTTTCCTCAACTCCAAAATGATGACGAAGATGATGATGATGGTGTTTAAGCACCTACTACGTGCCAAGCACTGTTCTAAGAGCTGGGGTACACACCAGGCCATCAGGTTGTCCCACGTGGGGCTCACAGTCTTAATCCCCATTTTACAGAGGAGGTCACCGAGGCACGGAGAAGTGAAGTGACTTGCCCAAAGTCACACAGCTGATTAGTGGTGGAGCCGGGATTAGAACCCACGACCTCCGACTCCTAAGATGGGGCTCCATACCTATTCTCCCGCCTATTTAGAATGCGAATCCCATTTGGGACAGGGACTGTGTCTGACCCGATTAGCCTGTGTCTCCAGAATTGCAACAATTCTGGACGGTATTCGTTGAGTGCTTACTACGTGTCAAGCACTGTATTAAGCAGTAATACCATACGGAATTGTTGTAAGTCACATTATTTATGTAAATATCTGTCCCTCTGTTGGTATGAGCGCTGTAGAACGAACCAAGCTATTTCCCCCATCGAGAAACCCTCGACTAAAGAAGAACCAAGCGAATGAAACCTTCTAACGGTTGGAGCCATACAATTTATGGCCCCCTCACGGGGCAGCTGACATCATCATCATCAGTGGTATTTATTGAGCGCTTACTGTGTGCTAAGTGCTTGGGAGAGTAATATACAAAGTTGGTAGACTTGTTCCCTGCTCACCATGTGATGCAGTTATTGTGCCATGAGAGTTCTTCAGAGCAAGAGCAAGGATAGGAAAATGGAAGGGAAGTGGGAAAGGAAGGGAAGAAAGGGAAAACCAGCAGCTGCAATCCCACTTCTTCAGTATCCTATCATCCTTCATTCATCACCATTACCCTACGGCAGTATAGCCCCCCTTCCCAAATCCCAAATTCAGGCTCGTCCCCTCTACCCCCCCAAAAATGGGGGCACTAGGGGCTGAAGGTGGCCGGTGGTTGTGGCCCTTGTTCTCGGTAGAAACGTTTATTTTTCCTCTCAGCCCTGATTTACAGACTTGAGGAGCATCTCATCAACCTTCGTGTTTTCGAGGCTGAGGATATCTAACTGTCCTTGGGACGGTCTCCAGAATGACTTTGAAAATTTAGGAGCGTCCCAAAAGAGAACTTCTGATCTTTGTCACCTCTAGCAGCAGCAGCAGCAGGTAATGACTGCCTAAAGTGTGTCTTAGGTGCTCGGAAGCTTAAAAAGTAGAAGACGTGGTAATTGTCTTCAAGGAGTTTACAATCTAGTGGGGAGAAAGGGCAGATATAGGAAATCTACAACCAGTGGGAACAAAAGGGAAAGCACTAGTAATGGCAGAAAAGGGCAAATGAATGAATATGTGGAATAAATCATCTATTTATTGATTTACCTGTGATTTCCCATTACAACCCAGCCCACACATTTAACTGCACTTTGATTGTCTTTCTCACCGGTGACCCCTTTCCCCCATCCTGTCTCTGGTTTGGAACTCCCCCCGTCCCCTTCTTATACGACAGACCACCACTCTCTCCACCTTCAAAGCCTTGAAAGTCTCAAATAATAACAACATTCAACTACCATAATATTTGTAGAGGGCTTACTATGTGACCAGAATTATACTAAACACTGTGGCTCACACGAGATAATCAGGTCACCTCTTATGCAAGACATTTCCCAAGTAATATCCACATTTCTAGTCATGCTATGCCATCAGCCTCTTTAGGACTCATGGTTGTTATCTATTCAACTATTTATGTTTTGCTTCAATTTGTTTTTATCCTTTGTCTCTTTATCCCTCTCTTATATCTACTGTACCTCTGGCAATTCAAGTCTCTTCCAACTTTCCTGGTAGACTGTAAGTTCTGTGAGAGCAGGAGCGTTATATTATATTTCTGTTATTTCTACCCTCTGGAGAACCTCTGTGCGCAATAGGGGCAATACATGCTGCTGATAACAAAGATGATGAATTGGATGTAAATGTAGAACAAGACTCAATTTCCCTCATCCCTCTCTCACTCTCAATCCATCCATTTATATTATGCTTACCTTGAAGTGATGCAAAATATACACTCACATCAATTCTTTGAAACTCTTTTACTATCTGAAAAGAAAAAAAGAAATGGAGTAAGAACTGTGAGAGCACACTGGCGAAAATGAGTCTCAACCCTGGAAATGATTACGTGCGTTTAGAATCTGGGCCCTGAGATTCTAGGTGTTGTTCTGTTCCCTTGGCAATTCAGAGTTCACAGAGAAATGGTGATATCAGCGTCTCTTAGTCCAGGCTTTGATCTGTCATTTTCATTCTCCGTGCTTTAAGTGCTCAGGAGTAAAACTAAACAAGTTACTGAGCCAGAGAATGTGGAATCTGCTGAAAATCTTCCAGTCGGACCGTGTTCCCTCTCTAAATCAAGAGCAGGTACAAAACTACCACAAGCACTTGGACTTTTGAGGAAATTCTGGAGATCTCAGAAGTTCCGGGGGCAATGAGTTTTCATCCTCTAGACTGTAGGCTCGTTGTTGGCAGGGAAGTTGTCTACCAACACTGTGGTATTGTACTTTTCCAAGCAGATTAGTACAGTGCTCTGCACATGGTAAGCACTCGATAAATACCATCGATCATGATGACGATCACCCTTTCCAATAAAGCCAGAGACAGGTGAAGTTGTCTCAATCAGCTCACTCCCACACAAAGACCGACACTCATTCACACTGAAGAAGTTAAATTTGAAACTTCACTACAGGACAGTACATAACTGTACCTGCAGTCAGCTGCACAGTAAGGCTGGGATTACGTCCTTGATAAATTATCTTTAAGGAAAACTCACGTTAGGGAATAATCTCTTGATTTACAACGCGTGCCTGCCCACAACCATTTCTTTGAGCATCAGATTACGTTAGTATCCAGCTTCAAGCACATGGTTGGAAGAGCGTTTTCTGATTCCCCAAAAATGTCTTCTCCAGTGTGCGTAGTGACAACCCACATTCTAGCAGAACTCACTGAACGGCAAATGTGTATGTCTCTGTGCTAATATCCAGTCATAATAATAATAATAATGGCATTTATTAAGCGCTTACTATGTGCAAAACACTGTTCTAAGCGCTGCGGGCTATTATCACAATAATTCCTTCAGGCAGTTTCCTTGATCCTGAGGTAACAATAATAATAACTGTGGTATTAAGCGTTCCCTGTGTGCCAGGCACTGTACTAAGCACTGGAGGCAACTGTACTAAGCATTCTCATGACCCCAACTTTTTCCACCGTTCTTGACAGACAACTGCACCATCGTCACTCTAGTTGAGCAATCTAGAACCTCCTTTCTGTAGCAGCCGGCACGCCACCAATGTTACGACATTGTAAATTTCTACATCTATTCAGAATATACTTTTACTGACTAGAAAGCCATTTTTCGGGCCTGTCTGCTTTAACAGGGAAAACAATAAAAGCAACAGTTGAGCATTCCCCTCATTAGGAACAACCTCTAAACAAGGGACTTTACCAAGGTTTTTAGATGAACTTGATTTCTGAACTTGATTTTTTTCATCAAAAATCTCCAGAACTCCCCACCCCGACTTCTTAAATTTAGACCAAACACTGTGCCCACGAGGCACGGCTCGGCTAGTCTAGCTTAGAATCGAGCCAGCGACTAGAGAAAAGTCCACAAAGGATGGCAGAGTGAAAGGTGAGTGGCAAGAGCAATCTCAGCTTTCCAAGAAAAAGCAACCAACGTCGACCAGTCCCAAAATTCCCAGCCAGCCCGCTCCTTCACCTCCATACGCTGGATGGTCCTTCCACAGAAGTGAGCCACAGTGCAGGAAGCTGAATTCTGGGGAGTTACAAAGTACCCTAGTTGAGGAGGTCTAGTAAATACAGAGATGGAGACCCAGCCTTTGGGGTGGCTGAAGAGACTGCAAAAATAGAAGCCAGGCAGCTCACGTCTAGGAAGGCTTCTTGAAGGAGGAGAGGTTTTAGAGTCTCTAAAGAAGGGAAAGGATCTGGGTTAGTGAGAAAGAAGCGGCGTTTGGCATGTGAATGTAGGAAGAGATGCTGGGCAGGGGATAGGAACAGGCTTGCTTAGCTAGAGTGCTGGAAGAAATGAAGGAAATGAAGGCTGGGGAGCCCGTTGAGAGAAGAGATTTGCAACACAGAGAAACCCAGAGAATTATGCTTGAATGCTCGCACGTGAGTCCAGCCAAATGGTCCAGCCAACTTGCTCACATTTCAGTATTTTCAGGATTAACTGGAGACGGAAGGCTACCTCAGGCTGGACTTTTTTCCCCGCGGGTATTATCAAACCATACCATTCTTAGCGACCTCACAGCCACAATATCCAAGAAGGAGACCGATCCGAAATCCAAGATGACGCTGTGGATGGGCACTTTGGGAACGTTCACTTTGACGGGCAGCTCTGAGTTCCAATCCACCTGAATCTCTATTTCCTTCGTTGGAACCTCCAGGTCTTCGGGATCTTCTGGATCCTCGTCGGGCTCAAATCCTTCGTTAGCCAATCCGGCGTCACTGATGATGCCATTCTGATGGTCACCAACAAAGCCAAGTCAGTCACATTGCAGGTATACTTTAGAACTGCTTTCAACACTTCATTTTTAGTCATTTAAAGCCCGTTCGCTATGAGCCTGAAGAGAAGAGCCCTCCCTTTCTTTCTTGGACGACGGTAGAGGCGGCACGTAATAATAATAATCCTGGTACTAGTTCAGCTACCTTCTCAGGATCGCACCTGGAAAGTTTCCAGGATTTTACCAGTCCTGGAGTCAAGCAGAGGCCTACCCATCCCATTCCTAGTTTGGACATTGACTAGAGAGTGGAAGGCCATCTGCTACAAGTCAAAACTCACCCGTGCTGGACGGCAGTACCATGGGATAGTCGAGAGCGGAGACTCAAATTTACTACGCGGAAGGAGGCAATGGTAAATCCCTTCAGGATTTTTACAAGAAAACTACCGGAACGATTGCAGATGGAGGTCAGGCATCCTGGAGCAAACGTTTGCCTGGAGTTGCTGTGGGTTGGAAACGACTCAACAGCATAAGGCAAGACTAGTTAAGCGCTTACTATGTGCCAAGCACTTTACTAAGCACTGGGGTAGATACAAGTTAATCAGGTTGGACGCAGTCCCTGTGTCACATGGGGCTCACACTCCTAATCCGGTGCTTAGAACGGTGCTCTGCGCATAGTAAGCGCTTAATAAATGCCATCGTAAAAAAAAATCCCCATTTTTCAGATGAAGTGAGGTTAAGTGACTTGTCCAAGGTCGCACAGCAGACAGGTGGCGGAGCCAGGATTAGAACCCAGGTCCTTCTGACCCCCAGGCCTGTGTTCCATCCGCGTAGCAAGTGGATATTTTTGTGACTGTTCCCGGAAATCCCCTCTGGCCCCAAATCAGGCTCCACGGTTGGGTAGATAGTGTGGTTTGGGTCCTCCCTGGGGCTCTGACAACTATCCTGATTAGCAAATTTCACCACTGACTAACCTCATTTGGGGCTCATATTTGCATCCAATCCTGAGCATTTGGTTACGGGAGACATTTTTGTCGGAGCTTTTGGTCTCGGCTTTGTGTGATTGAGTGAATGACTGAGCGTGTGTGTGTATGCACACACATACACGTGTTCCTCTGTCTTTTACCTCTTCCCCACAAGCTGAAGGTATTTTCTCCCAGTCAGGAAAGTATGAACAGAAGTGATGGCATTCAAAAAGCTACTCAGGAAATGAAAGGCTAGAGGCATTAATTATTTTTTTGATTCAAATTCATGGAGACCCTATGAGAAGCAGCGTGGCTCAGTGGAAAGAGCCCGGGCTTTGGAGTCAGAGGTCATGGGTTCAAATCCTGGCTCCGCCAACTGTCAGCTGTGTGACTTTGGGCAAGTCACTTAACCTCTCTGTGCCTCGGTCACCTCATCTGTAACATGGGGATTAAGACTGTGAGCCCCAGTGGGACAACCTGATCACCTTGTATCCTCCCCAGTGCTTAGAACAGGGCTTTGCACATAGTAAGCGCTTAACAAATGCCATTATTATTATTATTATTATTATGGACATAGGCAAGGACTTTTCCATTTTTTAAAAAAGCATTACATGACATGAGAGAAGCAGCGTGGCTCAGTGGAAAGAGCACGGGCTTTGGAGTCACAGGTCATGGGTTCAAATCCCGGCTCCACCAAGTGTCAGCTGTGTGACTTTGGGCAAGTCACTTAACTTCTCTGTGCCTCAGTTACCTCATCTGCAAAATGGGGATTAAGACTGTGAGCCCCGAGTGGGACAACCTGATCACCTTGTAACTTCCCCAGCGCTCAGAACAGTGCTTTGCACATAGTAAGCGCTTAATAAATGCCATCATCATTATTATTATGATGATCAGATTTTATTTTGTAAGATCTGATTTTTTTACTTTTTTACTTTACTTTTTACTGATTTTTTTACTTTAAATTTTAAAAAGTCGCATTATATTATCTTCTTAATTTTTTTAAGAGCCTCAAGTGAGAGAGAGAGAGTCTGTGTGTGTGTAGGGTGAGTGGGGCTGGGTGGGGGGGGGGGGGGTGTCATGGCTAAAGACCCTGAAATTCAACATTATGCATCCAGCAAAACACCCCTATTAACAATTGAACGTATTATTCAGGGGCCTTAGGGGAGGGAAAGAGGCATGGTAGACGTGCCTGCCTTAAGACGGCTGAAGAGTCTTGCCGCGGAGTTAGACTCCTGGCTCAGACACTGAAGGCAACAATGTGGGATTTGGGGAGTTTAATCTTAATTTTTTAAAAAAGAATCGGGTGGGTACAAAAAGAGTAACACCAGGAAAACCCCAGAAGACAGCATCACAAAGCAGTTTTGTATTTGTCTTGTCTTATGCTGTCGAGTGGTCGCCGACCCATAGCGAAGCCACAGATAGGTCTTTCCCAGAACGCCCCACCTCCACCCGCAATCGTTCTGGAAGTGGATCCGTAGAGTTTTCTTGTAAAAATATGTAAGTGCTTTACCATTGCCTCCTTCCATGCAGTAAATGTGAGTTTCCACTCTCCACCCTATGCCCAGCACAGACGAGTTTTGACTTGTAGCAGATTGCCTTCCGCTCGCTAGCCACTGCCCAAGCTAGGAAAGGAAGGGATATACCTCTGCTTGACTCTCCCTCCCATAGTCAAGACTGGTAGAGTACTGGAAACTCTCCAGTTGTGACCCTGAGAGGGGAGTTTTGTACTAGATAAAAGAAAACAAGAGAAAGCCTTGAAGCTCCTGGAGGGCAGGGATTGTATCTACTTTATTGTATTTATTGTACTGACTTTATTGTATTGTAGTTTCCCAAGTGCTTAGCACAGTCCAACAGCAAGCGCTCAATCAGGATCGTTGATTGATTGATTTTGCATTTAAATAACTTTCTTGTGCTGAAATACACTATCATCTTTCTAGTCGATTGTCATCATCATCATCATCATCATCATCAGTCGTATTTATTGAGCGCTTACTATGTGCAGAGCACTGTACTAAGCGCTTGGGAAGTACAAATTGGCAACATATAGAGACGGTCCCTACCCAACAGTGGGCTCACAGTCTAAAAGGGGGAGACAGAGAACAAAACCAAACATACTAACAAAATAAAATAAATAGAATAGATATGTACAAATAAAATAAATAAATAAATAAATAGAGTAAAAAATATGTACAAACATATATACATATATACATATATATATAGTCCCGATACCTTCCAGGAAATATATTTTTTACTGTAAGCCGAAGACTATAAATCTCTCCAGGTTCTCTCGGAACTCCCAAGGCTTGGGCCAACCAGCCCAGGTGGTCCGTAATGAATTAATTTCATTTGCCTCCTACACGCCTATGGATCCTTCACCTCCCCTTGGTTCCCGAATCCCAAGAGAGTGGAAGAGCGAGAGGAAAAAGCGAAGGAAAAAAATCACCTTTGTTGCTCTTAACTGTCCCTTCTTGATGAGTTTCTGAATCTTCCTCAGTGCTTTGAGCCTCTTATTATACACTCTCACAGCATCAAATCCCACCTTCAGGAAGAAAAACCAAGTTACCGGCTTTTCTCACGGCTGACGAGTGGGTTGGGAGCGAGGGGCAGAAGCGGAGCCAGTTGAATCACCTCTTCCCAGACGCAAACTGCCAAATTACTTACTGTGTTTTTGAGACATTTTTTAAACCCGTCCACGTTGCCGTAAAAAATCGGGCTGGAAAACTGAAGGATCTTCACTCCTTGGGGCTCAGCCACCTGGAAGAAGAGAGTCACGCGTGAGCAATTTCAGTAAAAGAAGCTGTTAGCCCCAGGGTGGGCTAGTTTTCCATTGCCTCCAGGGCATGATGGTGGCATTCCACACTCACCGTGTGGAATCAACTGGACCATTTCCTGGATCTCCTCCATAAAGTCGCGCTCAAGAAGAAACCCAAACCCTCAAAATAGTTTTCCATTCCCTTTGCCCGCCGGACAGGAATTGTGTCTACCAACTCTCCTGTATCGTACTCTCTATTATATCATACTCTCTCAAACAGTGCTCCGCACAAAGTGCTCAAGAACTAGCACAGAGTGATTGCAAACCTGGAGCAGGGGGAGGAAAAGGAGGAGGACGGAGAAAGAGGGATGAGAAGGGAGAGGATGAGGGGGAGAAGAGGAAGGGGATGCAACTGAAGGGTCTGCAGAAGAAGAGCACCATTTCACACAGGTGGAAGGAGTGGAGGTGGAGGAGAAGCGAGGGACTCTAATTTAAACCCTGTGGGTGTTAGATTCATTCAGTCGTATTTATTGAGCGCTTACTGTGTGCAGAGCACCGTACTAAGCGCTTGATCTGCATGAATGTGAGCCTTTTAGACTGTGAGCCCACTGTTGGGTAGGGACTGTCTCTATATGTTGCCAATTTGTACTTCCCAAGCGCTTAGTACAGTGCTCTGCACATAGTAAGCGCTCAATAAATACGATTGATGATGATGATGAATGTCAGATTCTACTTTCTGCCCCACATTGTGGGGAGCTGCAATCTCCCTTGGGAATAATAAAAAGAAGCAGCAGCAGCGTGGCTTAGTGGAAGGAGTACGGACTTGGGAGTCAGAGGATGTGGGTTCTAATCCCGGCTCCACCACTTATCTGTTGTGTGACCTTGGGCAAGGTGCTTAACTTCTCTGTGCCTCATCTGTAAAACGGGGATTAAGACCGTGAGCCCCACGTGGGACAACCCCGTATCCACCCCAGCGCTTATAATTATAATGGTATTTGTTAAGCACATACTATGTGCTGAGCACTGTTCTAAGCCCTGAGACACAGGACAACTCCTTTGCTCCCTCCCATTAAGTCTGACGGCACCTAGGGTACATTGAATCAATTAAACAATCAATCATACCTATTATTGAGCGCTTCCTATGCGCGGAGCACTGTACTAAGCACTTGGAGAGTACAAACAATATAACAGACACATTCCCTGCCCACAACGTGCGACTGTAAAATGCCCTGCTTCCCAGACTACCCTCTCCCAAGGGACACCTACATGCTCTAAAACATCAGGCAATCAACCCAGGGTCGCTTTAATGGACTCCTCCTGAATCTACACATTCCCTGCCCACAACGTGCAACTGTAAAATGCCCTGCTTCCCAGACTACCCTCTCCCAAGGGACACCTACATTCTCTAAAACATCAGGCAATCAACCCAGGGTCGCTTTTATGGACTCCTCCTGAATCTAGGAACATGGTAGCCAAGGAGAGAGCCCAGTACCGGAATCAGAGCTTTCTAACCTAGGCCCTGCCACTTGCTTATTGCACTAAACCACTTAACTTCTCTGTGCCTCAGTTTCCTCATCTGTACAATGGCGGTTCAATGCTTAGCGTATTTTATCATATTATTGTCTCACAGCAAGCCCAGAGAAGATGCCAAATGGCCTCTCAGACTCAGTCTGTCCCGCCTCCAGACTTCCGTTTCCCATCTCCAAGCCAGAATGAAGCTTCAAAATCCGAAATCATTTCGACACTTACGTTTTTGTAATCCTTGATGCTTTTGTAGATGTCCGTTCCAGGTACGTTTCCCAGGTCGTTCCAAGATGGACTGACAGAAAAACACTACAGTCAAAATAACTCCAGTCACGGGCGGGGAAAAAGTAACGGTTCTAGGAAAGGAAATCTTTCTGGAGTTTAGGGCCCGACCCTCCTGGCCGAGAACCATTTCCTTGATTCCGTTCCTGGCCTAAACGTCCCTCAGGTTGGGGGTTGCGGCTAAGTTGCCCAAGAGCTGAGATGGTCTGTAAATATGTATATATGGTCACCTGTATATATGTATATATGTTTGTACATATTTTTTACTCTATTTATTTATTTATTTATTTTGTTTGTACATATCTATTCTATTTATTTTATTTTGTTAGTATGTTTGGTTTTGTTCTCTGTCTCCCCCTTTTAGACTGTGAGCCCACTGTTGGGTAGGGACTGTCTCTATCTGTTGCCAATTTGTACTTCCCAAGCGCTTAGTACAGTGCTCTGCACATAGTAAGCGCTCAATAAATACGATTGATGATGATGATGATGATGGTCAGCTCTGTCAATCAGTATTATATATATTGATCCCTGCCCTCGAGAATAATGGCATTTATTAAGCACTTACTATGTGCAAAGCACTGTTCTAAGCGCTGAGGAGGTTACAGGGTGATCGGGTTGTCCCACGTGGGGCTCACAGTCTTCACCCCCATTTTACAGATGAGGGAACTGAGGCACAGACAAGTGACTTGCCCAAAGTCACACTGCTGACAACGGGTGGAGCCGGGATTTGAACCCGTGACCTCTGACTCCAAAGCCCGGGCTCCTTCCACTGAGCCACGCTGCTTCTCTGTGTTTTCTACATGTTGCCGATGTGTACTTTATAGAGAAGCAGCGTGGCTCAGTGGAAACAGCCCGGGCTTTGGAGTCAAGGGTCATGGGTTCGAATCCCCGCTCCGCCAATTGTCAGCTGTGTGACTTTGGGCGAGTCACTTCACTTCTCTGTGCCCCAGTTCCCTCGTCTGTAAAATGGGGATTAAGACTGTGAGACCCCCCCCGCCGTGGGGCAACCTGATCTCCTTGTAACCTCCCCAGCGCTTAGAGCAGTGCTTTGCACATAGTAAGCGCTTATAGAGAAGCAGCGTGGCGCAGTGGGAAGAGCCCGGGCTTGGGAGCCAGAGGTCATGGGTTCGAATCCCAGCTCCGCCACTTGTCAGCTGTGTGACCTTGGGCAAGTCACTTAACTTCTCTGAGCCTCAGTTCCCTCATCTCTAAAATGGGGATGAAGACTGTGAGCCCCACGAGGGACAACCTGATCACCTTGTATCCCCCCAGCGCTTAGAATAGTGCTTCGCACATAGTAAGCACTTAACAAATGTCATTATTATTATTAAATGCCATTATTATTATTATTATTATTATTACTTTAACGTGTAAATGGACACATTCCTTGTCCACAGTGAGCATGAAGTAACTGAGGCACAGAAGTTAAGTGACTTTCCCAAGGACACACAGCGGATAAGTGGTTTAGTTGGGAATAGAATCCAAGTCCTTATCATCAATCGTATTTATTGAGCGCTTACTATGTGCAGAGCACTGGACTAAGCGCTTGGGAAGTACAAATTGGCAACATATAGAGACGGTCCCTACCCAACAGTGGGCTCACAGTCTAAAATGACCCCCAGGACTTGTGCTCTGTTCACTAGGCCTGCTTTTCTCATCCTAACCCCTCACCTATGCCCACGAGATCGTATTCCCGAAGCACATAGCCTCTCCCCTTCCCCTTCAGGAATTCCGGGCACATCTTTAAATTCTGCTACTTCCTCTACTGTCGTTTATTTTAACGTCAGTCTCCCTGCTGGACTGTACGCTCCCTGAGGGCAGGTCCTGGGTTGACTAGTATACTCTTCCAAGAGCTCAGTACAGTGCTCTACGCACCGTGAGCAGTGAGAAGCAGCACGGCCTAGTGGAAAGAGCCCGGGCCTGGGAGTTGGAAGGCCTTGAGTTCTAATCCCGGCTCTGCCACTTGTCTGCTGGGGGACTTTGGGCAAGTCACTTCACGTCTCTGGGCCTCAGTTACCTCATCTGTAAAATGGGGATTAAGACCGTGAGCCCCATGTGGGACAGGGACTATGTCCAACCTGATCAGCTTGTATCTGCCCCAGCGCTTCGTGCAGTGCTTGGCACATAGTAAACGCTTAACAAATACCGTTGTTGGGTAGGGACCGTCTCTATATGTTGCCAACTTGTACTTCCCAAGCGCTTAGTCCAGTGCTCTGCACACAGTAAGCGCTCAATAAATACGATTGAACGAAATACCAATTATTACTATTATTATTGGATAGTTGGGCCTGGAAGTCAGAAGGTCATGGGTTCTAATCCTGCTCCGCCGCTTGCCCGCTGTGTGACCTTTGGCAAGTCACTTCACTTCTCTGTGCCTTGGTTCTGTAAAATCCCTATCTATAAAATATCTATAATTCTATTTATCTGTTTGGATGCTATTGATGTCTATCTGCTTGTTTTGTTTTGTTGTTTGTCTCCCCTATCCAGACTGTGAGCCCGTTGTTGGGTAAGGCTTGTCTCTCTCTGTTGCCGAATTGTGCTTTCCAAGTGCTCAGTACAGTGCTCTGCACACAGTAAGTGCTCAATAAATACGATGGAACGAATTGAGACTTTGAGCCCCACTTGGGACTAGGACTGTGCGAAAGCTACTGAAAAAAATATGATAACCTTTTAAATCCCACCGTTGAACCTGTGTAGTACCCGCCTTTGGAATAAGCGATTTTCGGATGCGAGACTGTTGGCACCAGAAGTTTAATGCCTAATGGTTTTAAAGGTCTCCCTCTTCTAGACTGTGAGACCATTGTTGGGTAGGGACCGTCTCTACATGTTGCCAACTTGGACTTCCCAAGCGCTTAGTACAGTGCTCTGCACACAGTAAGTGCTGAATAAATACGAATGAGTGAATGAATGAATGAACCCGATTTGTTTGTATCCGCCCTCAACACTTAGTACAGCCCCTGGCACATAGTAAGCACTTAACAAATACCTTCATGATGATGATGATGATTACTATTACAGTGAGTGCTCAATAAGTACTCTAGTGAGATCCCTCCCAGAATCTGCACTTCATTCATTCATTCATTCATTCAATCGTATTTATTGAGCGCTTACGGTGTGCAGAGCACTGGACTACGCGCTTGGGAAGTCCAAGTTGGCAACATCTAGGGACGGCCCCTACCCAACAGTGGGCTCACGGTCTAGAAGGGGGAGACAGAGAACAAAACAAATTAACAAAATAAAATAAATAGAATAAATATGTGCAAATTAAATTAAATTAAATTAAATATCTCCAGTTGGGATCCCACACTGCCAGAGCCGCGTATATGTTCCTCACTTGACTCTGCAAGGATCTGCTCCGGAGACCCCCCCCCCGCCCACCCATGGATACTTTTCAAACCAATTCTGGACAGAGTCCACCCCTCGTGAGCTGCACGGCCCCTTCTATCTCCCAACTCATCCCCTCCGTCCGGCTTATCCGATCCAAACTGCCCGGCGAGGCCAGCCGGGGGGTGTTGGTCTGCCGGCCTTGGAGCGTGGGCTGACTGGAAAGGAGAACTGCTCTGCTGCCGCTCATCATTATCATCAATCGTATTTATCGAGCGCTTACTATGTGCAGAGCACTGTACTAAGTGCTTGGGAAGTACAAGATGGCAACATATAGAGACAGTCCCTACCCAACAGCGGGCTCACAGTCTAGAAGGGAGAGACAGAGAACAAAACCAAACATACTAACAAAATGAAATAAATAGAATAGATATGTACAAGATAAGTAGAGTAATAAATATGTACAAACATACATATATACAGGTGCTGTGGGGAAGGGAAGGAGGTAAGATGGGGGGATAGAGAGGGGGACGAGGGGGAGAGGAAGGAAGGGGCTCAGTCTGGGAAGGCCTCCTGGAGGAGGTGAGCTCTCAGTAGGGCCTTGAAGGGAGGAAGAGAGCTAGCTTGGCGGATGGGCAGAGGGAGGGCATTCCAGGCCCGGGGGAGGACGTGGGCCGGGGGTCGATGGCGGGACGGGCAAGAACGAGGCACGGTGAGGAGATTAGAGGCGGAGGAGCGGAGGGTGCGGGCTGGGCTGGAGAAGGACAGAAGGGAGGTGAGGTAGGAGGGGGCGAGGGGATGGACAGCCTGGAAGCCCAGGGTGAGGAGTTTCTGTCTGATGCGCAGATTGATTGGTAGACACTGGAGATTTTTGAGGAGGGGAGTGATATGCCCAGAGCGTTTCTGGACAAAGATAATCCGGGCAGCGGCATGAAGTATGGATTGAAGGGGAGAGAGACATGAGGATGGGAGATCAGAGAGAAGGCTGGTGCAGTAGTCCAGACGGGATAGGCTCTCAGCGAGACCCTCTGCATCGCACTTACAACTGCACTCGAAGGACTACGGTCAGCAGCCCAAACAGCAGGCCGGCCAGCAGCCCTAAATCGAGGCCCAAAACGATCGACGCCAGGCAGGTAAACACCCAGATCACCTAGGGGAACAAAAATGTCATTAATCCTGGCTTCAGGAGACACGCCTTGAGAAAATAACAATCAATCAATCAATCAATCAATCAATCGTATTTATTGAGTGCTTACTATGTGCGGAGTACTGTACTAAGTGCTTGGGAAGTACAAATTGGCAACATATAGAGACAGTCCCTACCCAACAGTGGGCTCACAGTCTAAAAGGGGAAGACAGAGAACAAAACCAAACATACTAACAAAATAAAATAAATAGAATAGATATGTACAAGATAAATAAATAGAGTAATAAATATGTACAAACATATATACATATATACAGGTATATATATAACAACTCAGTTCAACTATTTATTGAGTGCTTACTGTGGGCAGAGCACTATACTAAGTGCTTGGGAGAGTCCAGTAAAACATTCATTCACTCATTCATTCAATCGTATTTATTGAGCGTTTACTGTGTGCAGAGCACTTTCATTCATTCATTCATTCAATCCTTTATCGAGCGCTTACTGTGTGCAGAGCACTGTACTAAATGCTTGGGAAGTCCAAGTTGGCAACATATAGAGACGGTCCCTACCCAACACTGGGCTCACAGTCTAGAAGGGGGAGACAGAGAACAAAACAAAACATATTAACAAAATAAAATAGAGTAAATATGTACAAATAAAATAATAAATAAATAGAGTAATAAATATGTACAAACATATATACAGGTGCTTTAGGGAGGGGAAGGAGGTAAGGCAGGGGGGATGGGGAGACGAAGGAAGGGGCTCAGTCTGGGAAGGCCTCCAAAACAGAGTTGATAGACGCGTTTTCTACCCACAAGACTGCCCTTCTAGACTGTGAGCCCGCTGTTGGGTAGGGACCGTCTCTATATGTTGCCATCTTGTACTTCCCAAGCGCTTAGTACAGTGCTCTGCACACAGTAAGTGCTCAATAAATACGATCGAATGAATGAATGAAAGGAGCTTACAGTCTAGAGGGAGAGACAGACATTAATATAAATAAATAAATTACAGATAAGGGCATAATTCCACCACAACAAGCCCCCTTCCCGTCTGCCACAAGGGACACACACGTTGAGCGTCTGGTAAATCCTTTCTCCTGCCTCGGTTCTTACCCTGAAGGGGAGGGATTCCGTCTTCTACCTCCCCTGGAAAACCTGGGCGAACATCTCCGTAATGTTTTAGAAACTGTTCCTCATCCTCCGTTCTAAGGGAGAGTTCCCACTGCTCTACTTTCCCCATCCACACCCCCATCGGTTCTCCGGAACAGCCGGGTGGGCTTTGGGGGTCTGCGTTTATACGCAGACTCCGGCCCGTGAAGATGGGGTTCACTGTGTTGCTCCCCACTTGGGAAGGGGTGGCTACAAGTTGCTAATTTAGCCTGAGTGAGGGACTCAATCCACCCACGGTATTTATTATTAACAATGACGATGGTATTTGGTAAGCCCTTACCACGGGCCAAGCGCCGTTCTAAGCATTATTATTATTAATAATAGTCAATCAATCAATCAATCGTATTTATTGAGCGCTTACGGTGTGCAGAGCACCGTACTAAGCGCTTGGGAAGTCCAAGTTGGCAACATATAGAGACGGTCCCTACCCAACAGTGGGCTCACAGTCTAAAAGGGGGAGACAGAGAACAAAACCGAACGTACTAACAAAATAAAATAAATAGAATAGATGTGTACAAGTAAAATAAATAAATAAATAAATAAATAAATAGAGTAATAAATATGTACAAACATATATACATATATACAGGTGCTGTGGGGAAGGGAAGGAGGTAAGATGGGGGGATGGAGAGGGGGACGAGGGGGAGAGGAATAATAATAATAATAATGGTGGTATTGGTTAAGCGCTTACTTTTGCTAGGGGCTGTACTAAACACTGGGGTGGGTACAAGCAAATCGGGTTGGACACAGTCCCTGTCATTCATTCATTCATTCATTCAGTCGTATTTATTGAGCGCTTACTGTGTGCAGAGCACTGTACTAAGAGCTTGGGAAGTACAAGTCGGCAACATATAGAGACGGTCCCTACCCAACAGCGGGCTCACAGTCTAGAACGGGGAGACAGACAACAAAACATATAGAAAGGTGTCAAAACCGTCAGAACAAATAGAATTAAATGATCGGTGTCCGACCTGATGAGCTTGTATCTATCCCAGTACTTAGTACAGTACCTGGCACATAGTAAGTGCTTAACAAAAACCATTAAAAAAAAAGAAAAGAAGGGTAGGGGTGGAGGGGATTCAGAAAGGACACCCTGGGTGATGGTAAATTTCCTCATGATCTAAATGCTTAGCAGTTCGACCTGTCCCGCATGGGGCTCACAGCCTCAATCCTCATTTTACACGATGAGGTAACTGAGGCCAAGAGAAGGGAAGTGACTTGTCCAAGGTCACACAGGATTAGAACCCATGATGGTCTGACTTATAGGCCTGTGCTCTATCCACTATGCCACACTGCTTATTATAATAATAATAATAATGGCATTTGTTAAGCGCTTACTATGTGCCAAGCACTGTTCAAAACTCCGGACAGAGCAGGGTACCACGCACTTGGGAAAGAACAGTAGAGATGCCTTGCCTGTCTTGGGTTTGACCGGGCGATTCCGGTCTGGTATTTGGGCCGAGGCAGAGTCTTGGGAGAATGGGGACCCTCTCAATCAATCAATCAATCAATCAATCGTATTTATTGAGCGCTTACTGTGTGCAGAGCACTGTACTAAGTGCTTGGGAAGTACAAGTTGGCTCACCCCCATCATCGGCAGAAAGGACATTTGGGAGCCGAACGCCAAGGAGGGCAGGATGTCCGGCCACTTACCGCGTCCATCTTATTCTGTCTCCACAATCGCGGGACGTCGCGCACCTGCATGAACATCCCCTTCAGGTTGGCGATGACGACGGCAGCCAGGACGGACTGCGGGGAGAGAGCAAATCCAAGCTATTTGCAGAACCGGCTCTCCGCGTGCCGGTCGTGAAACGCGTTGTCCGCTCCCCGATCGAGGTGGAAGTGACGTACCTTCTGCAAGGGCTCTAGCAGTTTTCCCAGAGCCACAATGGCCACCAGAACCACCAAGGCTGAGACGAGGCCCGCGACCTGAAAAACAGGAGCTCTTGTATGAGAGGAGGAGTCGAACAGTGTCCGGATTCGAGGGGCTGTTAGTCTTCTAGACTGTGAGCCCGCTGTTGGGTAGGGACCGTCTCTATATGTTGCCAACTTGTACTTCCCAAGCACTTAGTACAGTGCTCCGCACACAGTAAGGGCTCAATAAATACGACTGAATGATGTGCTGTCGAATTCCCCACAGCCACAAACTGGGCAGGCTCCTTCTGGGCATCTGTAATTCTCCCTGCTCCCCTCCAGGCCCCTGCTGCTGAAATCCTGATGACCGCTTCCCTTTTTTAAAAAAAATTAATGGTATCTGGTGTCTGTGCCAGACACAGTATTAAGCACCGGGGTAGATACAAGCTCATCAGGTTGGACACAGTCCATGTCTCACGTGGGGCTCACGATCTTAATCTCCATCTTGCACGTGAGGGAACTGAGGCACAGAGAGGTGAGGTGACTCGCCCAAGGTTATACAGCAGACAAGTGGCGGAGCGGGATTAGAACCCAGGGCCTCTGATTCCCAAACCCGGGCTCCATCCACTAGGCCATGCTGCTTCTCCCCATCCAGGCCCCTGCTGTAGAAATCCTGATGACCACCTCCCTTTCCAGGGCTGATGCAGAAAATAACTCCTTCTCAGAGCTCAGGGTCGGTGACCGTGACCACCACACCCTAATAATAATGATTAATAATTATGGTGCTTGTTGAGCATTCACTACGCGCTAAGTACTGAACGAAGTATTGGGGAAGATAACAAGCTAATCGGGTCAGACACTGTCCCAAGTGGGGCTCACAGTCTAAGAAGGAAGAAGTAAGATTTAATCCCAAGTCAATCAATTAATGGTATTTATTGTGTGCTTACTATGGGCAGAATACCGTCCTCTTGGGAGTCTGCACGCCAACAGAATCGATAGACACGTTCCCTGACCACAAGGAGCCTATAGTCTAAATCTGAAAGCCAGGATTATCATCATCATCAATCGTATTTATTGAGCGCTTACTATGTGCAGAGCACTGTACTAAGCGCTTGGGAAGTACAAATTGGCAACATATAGAGACAGTCCCTACCCGACAGTGGGCTCACAGTCTAAAAGTGATTACATAGTTGTTTGTCTCTCCTGAGGCATTTTAGGCTCCTGGAGAGGAGGGATTGCATCTCCTCCAACTTAATAATAATAATAACAATAATGGCTTTTATTAAGCGCTTACTATGTGCCAAGCACTGTGCTATGCACTTGGGTAGAGACAAGATAATCAAGTCCCACGTGGGTCTTACGGTCTAAGTAGGAGAAGAACAGGTATCGAATTCCCACTTTTTGCAGATGACGGGACTGAGGGACAGTAAGGGACTTCCCAAAGGTCACATAGCATTCATTCATTCACTCAGTCGTATTTATTGAGCACTTACTGTGTGCAGAGCACTGTACTAAGCGCTTGGGAATCGCAAATATAGAGACGGAGTGGCAAAGCTGGGATTAGAACCCAGGTTCTCTGATTCCCAGGCCCGGGCTTTTCCCACTAGGTCATGCTGTTTCTCTGATCAATCAACCGATCGTATTTATTGAGTGTTTACTACGTGCAGTGCAGTGTACTAAGAGCTTGGGAGAGTACAATACAACAGAATTAGAGGTCGCATTCGTGGCCCACAGTCAGCTGACAGTCTAGAAGGGCAAACAGACATGAATATGAATAATTAAGTAATTTACAGTATATAATTTAAAGATATAAACGAAAGTGTGGTGGGGTTGGAGGTGGGGCAAATCTCAAATATGCAAAAGCCATCGAGCCGGTGAAAAGAGGCCTTAATCAGGGAAGGCCTCTTGGAGGAGATACGACCTTAATAAAGCTTTGAAGGTGGAGAGAGTTGGGGTCTGGCACTTATTAGGGGGATCAAGTTCCAGGCTAGCGGGAGGATGTGGGAAAGGAGTCAGCGGCAAGATGGGATGGGGGCACAGAAAGCAAGCTGGTACTAAAGAAGCGGAGCGTGCCGACTGGGTTGCAGTAGGAGATGAGTGAGGTGAGGTAGGGTGAGGCAAGCTGATTGACTGCTTCCAAGCCGATCCATTCATTCAATCGTATTTATTGAGCGCTTACTGTGTGCAGAGCACTGTACTAAGCGCTTGGGAAGTCCAAGTCGGCAACATCTAGAGACGGTCCCTACCCAACAACGGGGCTCACAGTCTAGAAGGGGGAGACGGACAACAAAACATGTGAACGGGTGTCATCAGAATAAACAGAATGGTAAAGAGAGTCTGTTTGATGCGGAGGTGGCCGCCATTGGAGGTTCTTGAGGAGTGAGTATTCATTCATTCATTCCTTCAATCGTATTTAGTGAGCGCTTACTGTGTGCAGAGCACTGGACTAAGCGCTTGGGAAGTACAAGTTGGCAACATCTAGGGACGGTCCCTACCCGAGAGCGGGCTCACAGTCTAGAAGGGGGAGACAGACAACGAAACAAAACATATTAACAAAATAAAATAAATAGAATAAATATGTACAAATAAAATAGAGTAATAAATACGTACAAACATATATACACTATATATATAATGTGTATATATATGCATATATACACACATATATGTGTATAAATGTATACACACATATGTATATGTATGTATATGCATATGTTTGTATACAAATATGTGTGTATATATGTGTATATATACATATATACACACAATATATCTGTAAATACACACTATATATAGTATATAGCATATAGTATATATGTGTGTGTATATACAGATATATTGTGTGTATATATGTATATATACACATATATACACACATATATGTATACACATATGTATATGTATGTATATGCATATGTTTGTATACAAATATGTGTGTATACATGTGTATATATACATATATACACACAATATATATGTATATATACACATATATAGTATATATGTGTGTGTATATACAGATATAGATGCATAAATAGATGAGCCCCATCATTCATTCATTCATTTAATCGTATTGACTGAGCGTTTAGTGTGTGCAGAGCACTGGATTAAGCGCTCGGAGACATAAACGTATAGATACATATAGATAGATAGATACGCCCCCGTCATTCATTCATCCACTCATTCATTCATTCATACTGACTGGGCGCCGCCAGTGTGCGGAGCCCCCGGCTAAGCGAGACACGAACGCTTACGTTGATAAATGATCCACGGAGCAAGCCAGGTATGGATTGGAGTGGGGAGAGTTGCAATAATTAACGAGCACAAGTTTAAAGTACCAAACTCAACAAATGCCAAAATGAATGAACAAGTACCGTAATTTCTGACTTACTACTTGGTCGCACGATCTAGCCGGTTTAACTTTGTTACCTCCCCCAAGGGTAGCTCACTGCTCTGTCCACCGCGTCTGGATAGGCCACGGACACGGAGGATTGAAAGTTATAAGTTATAAGTACCAAACTAGTAACCCTGTCCCTGAGGCCACCTGAGAACCCTGATTGTTAGCAGATCTGCTCAACTGACGACCCACATTTCGGGCTTTCCACCTACAACACTGCCTCTTTTCCAGTCCATCTCCCACCCAAGACCCTTTGTTCACTCTGAGGGTGTCTCAGGGCCGTCACCGGGGCGAGAGGAGCCCAGGAAGGAGCTGCCAGTCAAGCAGACGCCTAGGCCAAGCAAGAGGCAGGCAGAAATGCAGAAACCCTCCAGTCTCCACTTCCTCCACCCAATATTTATTCCTATTTCAGGCCGACTTCAACCAAAAAGACTGGGATCAGATGTCAGCGGGCAGGTAGCCTGTGACAAGGTGAATGCCATAAAATTATTTCCGATTTCTGCTATCAGGGACTCCCTGAAGACACAACCCATTTCTGTCTGGTTTACCTTCTCTAGGAACCAAAGCTCTCGTAGCTCAGAAAGAGCAGAGAACCGGGGGAAGGAGCGAGCCCCTCGGACGGCTAGACCCAGTGACCAACTAAGGCTCTCCTGGGTTGGCTTTCTGGGGCCGGGCCGGGCTGAGACGGAGAGCGGAGACTCTGAAAGAAAGGAGAAGAGGAGAGAGGGGGGACCAGGAAAGAGACAATCAGAAGAGAGACCACAAGGAAAATAGTAACAATTAGAATTAAAGTTAAAATAGAGGGAAATTACAGGTAGCTAAGGAAAAGGAGTTTAAAGCAGGTTCACAGAGAACCAGTTAGCCGGGACAATGACGGTTTCTGTCAAGGGTTGTTAAGGAAAGGGGGTGGGGTGGGAGGAGGATGGGTATAATGAATGCTTGTTGAATTTCCCGGTGGCAGGAAGCAGTTGTGAAGGTGAGAAAGTCTTTAGAACTTATTTGCAGGCTCGGCTGGGGAAAAAGACCCGAGATCTAAGAAACAGGTAGATACCTCTTCCCAAAGAGTCAGTGCAAAGATGAACTTCCTTTTACTGGGTCAGGCTGCTGCATGAAGACAACCTGTCTCTTTTATAAAGACAGTCCTCCGGGCTCATGCAGGAAAGAGCTATCTCTGCCACCGGGGCAGCTGCAGAAGAGAACGCTTATGAAGTAACTGTCAAGAGCCTCAAGGCCGGACAGCGGGACTTTCAACCTCGGAGCTCGGTATCTGTTTCAGAAATAAAATCCCGAGTAATCCCTAAGCCTGCTCCGTTCCGTGCTCCTAGGATCCTGGCACCTGCGATTTCCAAATATAATGGGTCTCTGTGTGTGTGACGGGTGATATTGGTTTACCTCAGAGCCATTACCCTGTGGAACACGGTGCCAATCGAGGGTTGTTTATCCGCACACACATTCCTAAGGAGGAGAGTAGCCCAGTCCTCATGAGATGAGGGGTAAATCCAAGGGCAGAAGATCAGCAGCGCTGACCCGGCCTTCGGACCACTCCAGGGCCAGAGAAACTTCCTCTCTTTGAATCCTGTCGATGAGTTCAGGCCTGCTAACATTCCTGACAGTTTTCCTCTCACCCGAGGGGCCCTGGCTTTTCTGTCCATCAGGAGCTGTGGTTTTCTTCCACACCCTCAAACCAAATCAAGAGTACTTACTGAGTGTCTGTACTAAGCACTGGAGAGCATACGATATAATTAATAGACAGGATTCCTGCCCTCGATCTAACCGGAGAGGAGGACGTTAGAATAAACCACAGGTAGAAGGAAGGAAAAGGGGGATATGCACTTGAATTCGTGCTGGAGCAATAAGCGTGTAAGCTATGTCCAAAAGTGGGATACACCAGTGTCTGGCCCAGCGTGGTGGCTGTTTGGATGAAGAGGAAAGGGTGGATCCTGGAAATATCGTGGAGGAAACTCGGACAGGATTTGGTGACAGACTCAATGTGGGTTTTGAAGGGAGGCGATAAGGATAATGTTCAAGTTATGGGCTTGAGAGACAGGAGAGGATAGTGATGTTGTTTCAACTGTGATGGGAAAATTGGAGGGAAGATGACAATTTCATTTTGGGACACCCTGAGCTTGAGGTGCAGGAGAGACAAAAACATAAAAAATGTCCTGGGAAGCGCGAGAAAATGTGAGATTTCGGAGAAGGAGAGGGGTCAGGCCTAAAGAGGTAGATTTGGAAGGCAGACACTAAGAAATGGTAGTTGAAGCAAGGAGAACAGATGAGCGCCCTAAATTGAGAAAAGAAGGGGCGAAGGAAGAGCTGCTGAAAAAGACTGAAAAGGAGAGGCCAAAGAGGTGAGAGAAATTTAGGAGAGAAATGTGAGGAAAATCAGTCATATTTATTAAGCAATTATGGTGTGTACTAAGCGCTTGGGAGAGTACAGTCCAACAGAGAAGGTAGACATGTTCCCTTCCCTCAACAAGCTAGCGTCTCTGAAGAGAGAGGTCTACAGCACCAGAGGGAACAGAGAGGTAGAGGTGGATTTGAACGGAGCAGAGTCTGTTAGATTGGGGAAGAAGGACGGCATTGGTGACTGTGGAGATCGGGGTCTCTGTGGCATGAAGGGATGGTAGGGGGTTAGGAAGGGAAGTCGAGTACAGGAGGTGAAGGCCAAGGATTTAAGCAATTGGTTTGAGAAGTTTGGACAGGAATGGGGAGAGGGAGATGGGGCGGTAACTAGGAGGTGCAGTGGGATTCAGAAAATACTTCTTTTGGATAGGGGAGACATGGGCGAGTCTGAAGGGAGAGGGGAAAGAGTCAAAGAGGCAACAGAGGCAGAAGATGATGATGATGATGGCATTTATTAAGTGCTTACTACGTGCAAAGCACTGTTCTAAGCGCTGGGGAGGTTACAAGGTGATCAGGTTGTCCCACAGGGGGCTCACAGTCTTAATCCCCATTTTACAGATGAGGGAACTGAGGCACAGAGAAATTAAGTGACTTGCCCGAAGTCACCCAGCTGACAATTGGCAGAGCCGGGATTTGAACCCATGACCTCTGACTCCAAAGCCCGGGCTCTTTCCACTGAGCCACACTGCTTCTCTGAAGAAGATGATAGTCGATGGGGAAGAAGAGGGGGCGTGAGGGTTTTTCGAAGCTGAGAAGGAATGGAGTCAGAGATGTAGGTAGAAGGGTCTTTTTTGATCGGTTTGAGAGATAGCACAAGAGGATGGGAGTGGACGCGAAAGCGGGAGGGAGTTAGGGAGGATAAGGAGAGATTTGGGGGCAACTTACTAGAGGGTCATATTGAAATACATTCCAAAAGTTACACAGACACACACTCAAACACACACACGAATTACATTTATTCCTATTCTATTTGTAAGTACTTTTATGTTTGTCTCCCTCAGAAGAGATGTAAGTTATGTCCTCTTTGGCTATCAAGGACAACTACATAAAAAGTGTAAGCTCCTTATGGGCAGGGAATACGTCTTGAAGCAGCATGACTCAGTGGAAAGAGCCCGGGCTTTGGAGTCAGAGGTCATGGGTTCAAATCACGAATCTGCCAACTGTCAGCTGGGTGACTTTGGGCAAGTCACTTCACTTCTCTGGGCCTCTCAGTTCCCTAGCCTGGAAAATGGGGATGAAGACTGTGAGCCCCATGTGGGACATAGTGATCACCTTGTAACCTCCCCAGCGCTTAGAACAGTGCTTTGCACACAGTAAGTGCTTAATAAATGCCATTATTATTATTCGTATTCTGTTGGACCTCGCCAAGTGCTCAATTTGGTGTGCTGCATCCAAAGAGTGCTCAATAAATACCATTGCTGCTACTGTTTAAGCTTCCAAAAAAATGGAGAAAGTGTTGAAGCGCCATAGGGGGGTTAAGAAGAGAAGAGGAAAGGGACCAAGCAGTGTGGCCTAATGGATAGAGCAAGGGCTGGGGAGTCAGAAGGATCTGGGTTCTAGTTCTGCCTCCACCACTTCTAGGCTGTGTGACCTTGGGCACGTCACTTCTTTTCTCTGTGCCTCAGTTACCTCATCTACAAAATGGGGATTAAGACTGTGAGCCCTTTCTGGGCCGCGGACTGGGTCCAACCTGATTAGCTTGTATCTACCCCAACGTTTATCATCATCATCGATCGTATTTATTGAGCGCTTACTGTGTGCAGAGCACTGCACTAAG
This sequence comes from Tachyglossus aculeatus, assembly GCF_015852505.1. NCBI lineage: Eukaryota > Metazoa > Chordata > Mammalia > Monotremata > Tachyglossidae > Tachyglossus > Tachyglossus aculeatus. The sequence continues at coordinate 1,450,397 of NW_024044828.1, forward strand.
CACTTGGGAAGTACAAGTTGGCAACATATAGAGACAGTCCCTACCCAGCAGTGGGCTCACAGTCTAAACGTTTAGAACAGTGCCTGGAACATAGTAAACGCTTATATACCATTGGAAAAACAATTATGAAATGAGACGCAGTTGCTTAGCACAATGCGGTGGCCCAACACTGCCTATGGCTTCAAGCCTCCATCCCCTGCCCGATTCCACCTCCGCTTCCCCCTTCACGTCGCGGAAGGGGAAGGAGAGCCTGTAGAGCCCTGCCCTGCTCAGCCACCACCCCCCGTATGTGACAGGACTTTTTCACAATCCACCAGACCCTGCTTTCACCTGGGGAATCTTTTCCCTTCGTCTCCCTTTCGCTCTTAGAGTTCCTCCTCCCTTTTCCAACTCCCCGGGGTTTTGCCAACACTGATCCGGGGGCTGGAAATGTCCCTGGGGATGCAGTCACCTGGGGAATCTTTTCCCTTCATCTCCCTTTCGCTCTTAGAGTTCCTCCTCCCTTTTCCAACTCCCCGGGGTTTTGCCAACACTGATCCGGGGGCCGGAAATGTCCCCGGGGATGCAGTCACCCGCCCCGGGGCACTTCTGGTCCCCCAGACGGTTTTGGGGGCTCCCCAGCTGTTTCCCAGATGCTCTAGCTGGCTTCCAGCGGGCCGTAGGGATGCGTTTCTTGTTGCTATTATGATCTGGGCCGTCCAGAGCTTACTTAAAGGAAAAGCCTGGGTCCCACTTGAGAACTTCATAAAAAATTAGAAAATCAAAGGCCACCAGCACAGCCTCTGAGAGCTCTGAGGGCCTACAATGCTGGGTATTACGCGGGCACTGAATCTTCAGTATCCCGCTCAAGTGTTGGGCTGGTGTTCGTTGATCTCCACACACAAACATCCTGGCAAACTGCTTGGCCTAATCTTACACGGCCAACTTGTACTTCCCAAGCGCTTAGTACAGTGCTCTGCACACAGTAAGCGCTCAATAAATACAATTGAATGAATGAATGAATCTAAACCTTTCCGGTAACCTCTGACTATCAATCAATCAGTCAATCGATCACTGGTATTCACCGAGCGCTTACTATGTACAGGGCACCGTACTAAACGCTTAGCATATCCGCAAGGCTGATGAAGACTGGGATGTGCTGCATTAGGGGAGCAGGGTCGCTTTCTATGGAGTTGGAAAGGTCGCTTGCTATGGAAAGGGGACCGTCCGGAAAGGAGAAACCAAACAAATTTCCCCGCTGAAACGTTAGCGCATCAGTTCCCATCTGGAGATGAAGCTTTCCCGAGCCTCTCTGGCTATTCAGTTCTCCCCAGTGGACAGGGTATTCATTTCCAAGAAATCCCCCACTACCTGTGTCTTTCCCCCGGTGCTCTCCTGGACAGCAGTCCGGGACAGGGCCGTGGTAGCCACAAAGCAGGAGAAGAATCCGGAGAAGATGTTGCTGATCCCAAAGGCAATAAACTCCTAAAAGAAAGTTTAGGTAAGGATGAAGTCACACATTTTTTTTTTCCTTTGATGAGGATCCTTCAGCGAATCTCATTCTAAAGCTATATTCTCCCACGGGCCTGGAGACACTCGCAACACCTGTGTAGTGGGGGTGAAGGCATTTTTTTGATTCCCCAAGAGGTTCTGACTACCGGCAATCGTTTTCAAGATCAGGAATTCAGAATCTGCTGGAGAGCAGATAGAGAAATCTCTGCTCCCACAGTGATCCCTGGCCTGCCTTGGGGCTGTGATTACTCACTCATCTAGGGCTGGGGGTATTAGCATACCTGCTTAGCTTCATGTGCAGAACTTTCTGGCCAGGAAGAGCCAGAGGGATAGGGAGACTGGTCCTGCATAATTGGGAATCACTCAGCTGATGTGATTGCTACAGCGGGTTTTCAGGAACACACAGTACAGGTAAAGCCTTCTGCGGTATGAAACAGGACACAGTATCTGCCTGGGCTGCCCAGGACTGAGTCTGGATACCTACAGAATGCAGTGTTGGTGCTGTAAATGCCATCATTATTATTATTATTATATTCTACTGCGTGTGAGTTGTGAGAAAATAACTTTGTTCTACTGGGGGAAACCGGGAGTAGCTTGAAAATGGGAATGCTGTGGAAGAAGGCTATGTTTTCAGAGTCTAAGATGTCCTCAGCTCCTGATGGCAGTCACCTTTAAGCTCGCTGTGGGCAGGGAATGTGTGTTTTATTGTTAAGCTGTATGCTCCCAAGCGCTTAGTACAGTGCTCTGCACGCAGTAAGCGCTCAATAAATACAATTAGCTGCCTAACCGCAGACACCTCTCTGAATGGGAGCAATCAGTAAGTGCCGAGCTCTTTCTTCAGCTGTGCGACCTGGAAAAGATCTTGGTCAGTCAAAACTTTTCTGGAAAAGGGAGGTGGAAGAACATACCTGGTTTCCATCGATCGAATAATCGTATTTGGTGGCGTACACTTTCCCCACTGACACCGCGATGGCATAAGCCACCACCGCTATGGAAAAGGAGGCGGTAATCATCTCCGAAAACATGCTCACAGACGGAATCGCGGGGGGCAGAAATCTACAGAATGAAAAACGGACACGGTGACAGCGTCCTCCCCAGCTGGAGGCTGCCCGGATAGCGGCCAGGCTTTTATTTATTTATTTCTAGTATTATTTTATCGTATTTATTGAGCGCTTACTGTGTGCAGAGCACTGTACTAAGCGCTTGGGAAGTACAATCTGGCCACATATTTGCGAATCTCCTAGGTCCACAAACCCGCTGCGACTGAAACAAAGTTCACGGGAAGCTGAGCAGGGCCACGGCTCGTAGGAAGATCACATTTTCAATTTGTTGTAATAATAATGATAATAATGATGGTCTCTGTTAGGCACCGTTCCAAGTGCTGGGTAGATGCAAGCTAATTAGGTTGGACACAGTCCCAGTCCCCCACGGGACTCACAGTCTTCATCTCCATTTTACAGATGAGGTAGCTGAGACCCAGAAAAGAGACGTGACTTGCCCAGGGTCACACAGCAGACACGCGGCAGAGCCGGGATTAGAAACCCGGTCCTTCTGGCTCCTGGGCCCCCGCTCTAACCGCTGGGCCATGCTGCTTCCCTTTCCCCAACACCCAGCAGATTTCTTTCAGCCCCAAGACCTGCAGTTAGGGGCTAGTGTCCACAGCTGACCTTCATTACTCTAAATTTAGTGTTGGATGCCTACAGTCCTTCATCCACTCTCCCTCCTTGCCGTCTCCCCTGGAAATCCCTTTGAAGATAATATTTGGCCCAGTTATGAAGAGAATCAGTAGGAAACCCTCTATAACGCAGCTCAGGTATCACTGTCCCTCCTCAAGAGGCAGTGCCAAAGTTGGTGGCACGTGAAGGGGACGTGACACATGTGATATCACGGAACGATCTCTACAGTTTTACAGTCCAGGTCCGTGCAAGGCAGGTTTCAGTATCCTAGTGTCCCTCCAGTGCAAGGAATCAGACGTTCCCCTCTCCCGAAAATTTCCTTTCACAGTCTCAAGCAGGCTCTGGGACCACTGGGGAAAATTGGGGGATCATCATCATCATCAATCGTATTTATTGAGCGCTTACTGTGTGCAGAGCACTGTACTAAGCGCTTGGGAAGTACAAGTCGGCAACATATAGAGACGGTCTCTACCCAACGGTGGGCTCAGTTGACTAAAGTTCCTTGCGAGAACAAAGCGCCTTAAAGGGGGCACTCCCTAATACTCACTGGGCAAACGGAGAGGGGAACCATCTAGAAGAGCGACAGGAAAATCCCGGGAACCCAAACTGAGGGAATCTGAGCTAGGATGTGCCAGGGAAACCAGGGGCTCTGCTCTTGGGGGCCTGCTCTCCGCTCTTCCTAGCAGGCAAGTTCATTTGGCTAGTGGACCCCAGAAATTTGCCCACCGATTGACAATTCCCAAGTGGGAAAGCAATAATAATAACTGTGGTAATAGTTAAGCGCTTACTATTTGCCGGACACGGTACTTAGCGCTGTGGTGGATGCAAGCAAATCAGGTTGGACACGGTCCCTGTCCCACGTGGGGCTCACAGTCCCCTTTTTTACAGATGAGGTAACTGAGGCCCAGAGAGGGTAAGGGATTTGCCCAAGTTCACACAGACAGGGGTTGGAGCCGGGATTAGAACCTATGACTTGACTCACAGGCCCGCGCTCAATCCACTAGGCGATGATGCTGCTCCAACAGACCCCAGGGTCCCTGGGGGGAAGCGTGAGTAGCTCAGGGGGTTGAGTGGCTCTGCCCAGGGGGTCCCAAGGGTAGGTTGGGCGCACGGCGAGCGATGTCTGGAAAAATCCGGCCCTGATGGGCTCGAGGAAAATGTTTGCGTTTGCTGTTCAATGCCCCGGCCAGCAAGAGGAACTGCGGTGGGTGGCCATCCACAGCCCAACCAGCCACTCCATCCTGACCCAGAGTCCAAGAAGCCGCGTAACCTAGTGGGAAGTGCACCGGCTTGGGAGTCCTCATCTTCCCTCCCAAACCCTGTCCTCTCCCGGACTTTCCCATCACTGTGGATGGCACAACCATCCTTCCCGTCTCACTAGCCCGAAATCTTGGTGTCATCCTTGATTCCGCTCTCTCCACACATCCAATCCGTCACCAAATCCCGCCGGTCTCACCTTCACCACATCGCCAAGATCCGCCCTTTCTTCTCCATCCAAATCGCTACCACGTTAGTACAATCACTCATCCTATCCTGAGTGGATTACTGTGTCAGCCTCCTTTCCGACCTCCCAGCTTCCTGTCTTTCCCCACTTCAGTCCATACTTCACTCTACATCATCATCAGTTGTATTTATTGAGCGCTTACTGTGTGCAGAGCACTGTACTAAGCACTCTACAGCCCGGATTATCTTTCTACAGAAACTTTCTGGGCATGTCACGCCTCTTGTCAAAAACCTCCAGCGCTTAAATGTCCAGCACGCTGCTTCGCGCACAGTACGCGCCCAACAAATGGGAATGATTGATTGATTGGAGTCGGATTGAGGCCAGACAGCTACCTATCAGTAAAGGTTGTTAAATTGCAGTCAAGTCAGGGAAATGGAGACTCTAGACTGTGAGCTCACTGTGGGCAGGGAATATGTCTGATGTTATATTGTACTCTCCCAAGCGCTTAGTAGGGTGCTTTGCACACAGTAAGCATTCAATAAATATGATTGAAGGAATGAGATCTCTAAGAATGACTTCTCCAGCCTCTTAATAATTATGGTATTTTTTAAGCACTTACTATGTGCCAGGCACTGTTCCAAGCACTGGGGTAGATACAAGATAATCGGGTCGGACACAGTCTCTGTCCCAGATGAGGCCCACAGTCTTAATCTCCATTTTACAGATGAGGTAACTGAGGCTCAGAGAAGTGAAGCGACTTGCCCAAGATCACGCGGCAGGCAAGTGGCAGAGCCGGGATTAGAACCCAGGCCCGGGCTCCATCCACTAGGTCACACTGTTTCTCCTGGAGTTGGGGATCCAGAGCCCCACGGCCAGGAATGGGGAACAACTGAGAATATTCCCCGGCATGTCAGCATTTCCTTAGAGCAGAACTGGACTCACCCTCTCGGAATGGACTTCACAATGCCGGCATTGTAGTGCTTTTCGAGGTCAGCGCCGTACGAAATGGCCGTGGCAATTATCGTCTGAAATGCACCCGGAGAGGGACAGAACGTGTTCCTTCTACAAGAAAACCCTTTTTCCAGGCCACCCCCAGCCCCCCGGCCCCTCCAGCCCGGGTGTCGGGGTGTTGGGGGGCAGGGGAAGGGGTTTGGGCTCACCACGATGACTTCCACGGGGATGGGCACGGGAATCTTATGCTTGAAGCGATCGTTTATCTCTTTGACGACCACGCAGGTGACGATGGTGAGCAGCCCGGCGATGAGATCTGCGATGTTGGTGGTGTGGATTTTCTCGAATATCTCGGCAAGAGTCTGTAAAGGGAGGAAGCGAGGGAGGAAGAGATTGGCGGCCCCTCGTCTGGCTCAGACGCCATCGGCCAGCGGAGCGGCTGGGATGGGGCTGACTGAGATTCGGCCGCGTGGGCATTGAGAGAATCGGTGCCCGGCAGGGAGGAGCGGAAAGGCTGAGGGAGGTTTGGAAAGAAGCGGCAGTGTGGAGTTGGTTCTTTCATTCATTAGTCACTGACTAATCTCTCATCCCCCCACCTTATTTCATCTCTGTTATTTCCACTGTAGTATTTCCCGCCAAATGCATCATCAATACCCTCGAGTCCCTGCCCTGCAGCATTTACATCCGTATCGTTATACCTGGTTGCTTCACCGACTTCTTGTTTTAGAGTTTATTTCCCCCACTTGACTTAAAAATCCTTGAGGGCGCAGAGGTTGGGAAGCCATGCGGCCTAGTGGAAAGAGCCGCGTGGGCCTGACAGTCGGAGGACCTGGGATCTTAGCCACAGCTCCGCCATTTGCCTGCTGGGTGACTTTGGGTGGGTTGGGGGTCAGTGCCTCAGTTTCCTCGTTTGGAAAATGTGGATTCGATCCTTGTTCTCCTTGCAGAGAAGCAGCGTGGCTTAATGGAGAGATTAGGGGCTGGGAGTCAGAAGGACCTGGGTTCTAATCCCGGCTCCACCTGTCTGCTGAGTGACCTTGGGCGATTCCCTTCACTTCTCTGGGCCTCGGTTACCTCATTTCCAAAATGGGGATTAATGCTGTGAGCCCCAGGTGGGACAGGGGCTGTGTCCAAGTGCTTAGAACAGTGCTTGGCACATAGTAAGTGCTTAACAAGTACCATAATTATTATTATTATTCTCCTTCCTGATTAATTAATTATGGTATTTGTTAAGCGCTTACCATGTGCCAGGCACTATACTAAGCGCTGGAGTGGATACAAGCAAATCGGGTTGGACACAGTCCCTGGCCCGCATAGGGATCCCAGTTTTATTCCCCATTTTACAGATGAGAACTGAGGCCCAGAGAAGTCAAGTGACTTTGGCGAAGCAGCGTGGCTCAATGGAAAGAGCCCGGGCTTGGGAGCCAGAGGTCGTGGGTTCAAATCCCAGCTCCGCCACTTGTCAGCTGTGTGACTTTGGGCAGGTCACTTACCTTCTCTGGGCCTCAGTTCCCTCATCTGTAAAATGGGGATTGAGACTGTGAGCCCCACGTGGGACAACCTGATTCATTCATTCATTCAATCGTATTTATTGAGTGCTTACTGCATGCAGAGCACTGTACTAAGCGCTTGGGAAGTACAAGTCGGCAACATATGGAGACGGTCCCTACCCAACAACGGGGTCACAGTCTAGAAGGGGGAGACAGACAACAAAACAAAACACGTAGACAGGTGTCAAAATCGTCAGACCAAATAGAATTAATTCATTCGTATTTATTAATAATAATAATGATGGCATTTGTTAAGCGCTTACTATGTGCAAAGCACTGTCCTAAGTGCTGGGGGGGGGGGGGATACGAGGTAATCAGGTTGTCCCACGTGGGGCTCACAGTCTCCATCCCCATTTTACAGATGAGGGAACCGAGGCCCAGAGAAGTGAAGTGACTTGCTCATTGCCTTGTATCCTCCTCAGTGCTTAGAACAGTGCTTGGCACAGAGTAAGCGCTTAACAAATGCTATTATTATTATTATTATTATTATTATTATTATTATTATTATTATTGCCTGAGGTCACAGAGCAGACAAATGGCGGAGCCAGGATTAGGACCTTCTGACGATCAGGTCCGTGCTCTATCCGCTACGCCATGCTTCGTCCCCTGATGCTCCTGGATTCCACATCCACGGGAAAATACCGGTCCTTCCCTCCTCTGGGGGACCGTTTCCACTGGAACACGTTTTCCAGGACTCGGCCCGCTTCACTGAGGAGGAAGCGGCACACATAGCGCGCAAAGCCACTGAGCGACGTGTGCGACCAAGGGCTCGGAGACGATGGCGCCGATGGAGGGGCTCCCACGGCTTCCCGCGGGTGGGCAGGCGGGCTGGGCAGCAGGCCCAGTGAAGAAGCAGGTCACAGTAGAGGTACTACAACCATCATTCCGAAAAGCCCTTGAGCACACGTAGCGGGTTCTAATTCCGACTCCGCCAGTTGTCAGCTGTGTGACTTTGGGCATGTCACTTCACTCCTCTGTGCCTCAGTTCCCTCATCTGGAAAATGGGGATTAAGGCTGTGAGCCCCACGTGGGACAACCTGATCACCTTGTATCCTCCCCAGCGCTCAGAACAGTGCTTTGCACATAGTAAGCGCTTAACAAATGCCATCATTATTATTATTTAGACTGTTATTATTATTATCTTTTAGACTCTGAGCCCACTGTTGGGTAGGGACTGTCTCTATATGTTGCCAATTTGTACTTCCCAAGCGCTTAGTACAGTGCTCTGCACATAGTAAGCGCTCAATAAATACGATTGATGATTATCTGAGGAGCCACGGGGTACACCGCATCGCTTCCCTCACGTGCCTTCTCCGCTTAACGCTCCCCCATCCTTGACACCTCCCCTTCTTCTTGCAAAATCCCGTGGGGGGTTTTCGGCTACAGCATTTCCTAAATCCTTCCCTTCCTCTCCGCCGTAGCCCAGACCACAAAATTTGCCCTCTCACCGAGCTGTCTTCCTCCAATCTTTCCCCTCTCCAGGCCATCCCCGTTCCTCGAAACCTGGAACGGTTTCCCATTCGTGTCGGCGACAAGCGGGAATTTCTGATCGTAATAACTCTGGCGCTCATTAAACGCTATGCGGCAAGCACTGTACTAAGCACTGGGCAGGGCCTTGCTCACTTTCCCAAGGTCACTCGGCAGCCAAGGGGCAGAACCCAGATAAGAACCCAGGTTCCTTATCCCTTCCATCGGCAAACTTATTCTCTTATTTACCCTCTTAAGGTCAGGTGCTACAAACGACACAAGGGACAGCCTTTTAAAACACACAACGCATGATTGATTGCCACTCTCCCCAAATCCAAAGCCTTATTAAAAATCACTTCTCCAAGAAACCTTCCCTAACTCAGACCTCATTTCCCTGACACACAACGCGTGACAGATTGCCATTCCCCCCAAATCCAAAGCCTTATTAAAAATCACTTCTCCAAGAAACCTTCCCTAACTCAGACCTCATTTCCCTTACTCCCGGACACACAACGCGTGACAGATTGCCACTCTCCCCAAATTCAAAGCCTTATTAAAAATCACTTCTCCAAGAAACTTTTCCTAACTCAGACCTCATTTCCCTTTATCCCTCTCCCTTCTACATCCCCTATGCACACGGATCTGTTCCCTTTAAGCACTTCAAAGTCAGACCCTCCCCAGCCTTATAGCACTTGGATACTTCTCTGAAATTAATTTTAATGTCCGTCTCCCCGCTCTAGACCGTAAATTCCTGGTGCCCAACAAATAGGTCTATCAATTCCGTTGTATTGTCCTCTCCCAAGTAAGCACTAAGTAAATCCCACCGATTGTTTAATTGAATGATTGATAGGATCGGTATCTCTCCCAGCAAAGGTGACAGGCCCAGGGATTTGTGAAATTCACCTTTTGGGTCTGATGACCTTCCGGGTAGAGAAGCTGCGTGGCCCAGTGGGCGCTTAAAACAGTGCTTTGCACATCATAAGCGCTTAATAAATGCCATTATTATTATACAGAGCACGGGCTTGGGAGTCAGAGGTCATGGGTTCTAATCCCGGCTCCGCCGCTTATCAGCTGTGTGACTTTGGGCAAGTCGCTTCACTTCTCTGGGCCTCGGTTACCTCATCTGTAAAATGGGGATTAAGTCTGTGAGCCCCACGTGGGACAACTCGATTACTGCGTATCTACCGCAGCGCTTAGAACAGTGCTTTGCACATAGTAAGCGCTTAATAAATGCCGTCATTATTATTAAGTCGCTTCACTTCTCTGGGCCTCAGTTACCTCATCTGTAAAATGGGGATGAAGACCGTGAGCCCCATGAGGGACAACCTGATTACCTTGTTTGTCCCCCGGCGCTTAGAACAGTGCTTGGCACACAGTAAGCGCTTAACAAATACCAAAATTATTATTATTATGATCCAAACGTCACTAATAAATGATTTAAATATCGCCTATTTCTGGTTCTTTCAGAATCAGATTTGGATTGCCGTGATGGGAAGCTGGGTTGCTAGTGGAAAGTGCGTGAACCAGGGAGATAGAGATCTGGGGTTCTAATCCTGCCTTGTGCCGTGAGGCAAGTCATTTAACTTCTCCGTGCCTCCATTTCCTCAACTGTAAAATGGGGGTTCAATACCTGTCCTCCCTCCTAACGGCACACAATGTGCCTGGCACAGACTAATCACTGTGGTATTTGTTAAGCGTTCGCTGTGTTCATTTATTATTCATTCAATCGTATTTATTGAGCGCTTACTGTGTGCAGAGCACTGTACTAAGCGCTTGGGAAGTACAAGTCAGCAACACATAGAGACGGTCCTTACCCAACGGCGGGGTCACGGTCTAGAAGGGGGAGACGGACAACGAAACCAAACATGTGGACAGGTGTCAAGTTGTCCGAACAAATAGGATTAAAGCTATTAAAGCACATCATTAACAAAATAAATAGAATAGAAAATTTATACAAGTACAATAAATAGAGTAATAAATCTGTACAAGCCTATATACAGGTGCTGTGGGGAGGGGAAGGAGGTAGGGTGGGGGGGATGGAGAGGAGGAGAGGAAAAAGGGGGCTCAGTCCATACCAAGCGCTGGGCTGCAAATCGGGTTGGACACAGTCCCTGTCCGACATCGGGCTCCCCATTTTACAGATGAGGTAACCGAGGCACAGAGCAGTGAAGCAACTTGCCCAAGGTCATCATCATCATCATCATCAATCGTATTTATTGAGCGCTTACTATGTGCAGAGCACTGTACTAAGCGCTTGGGAAGTACAAATTGGCAATGTATAGAGACAGTCCCTACCCAACGGTGGGCTCACAGTCTAAAAGGGGAGACAGGGAACAAAACCAAACATACTAACGAAATAAAATAAATAGAATAGATATGTACAAGTAAAATAAATAAATAAATAGAGTAATAAATATGTACAAACATATATACAGGTGTTTTGGGGTAGGGAAGGAGGTAAGATGGGGGGATGGAGAGGGGGATGAGGGGGAGAGGAAGGAAGGGGCTCAGTCTGGGAAGGCCTCCTTGTCACACAGCAGACAAGCGGCGGAGGCAGGATTAGAACCCATGACCTTCTGACTCCCATCCCTGTGTGCTTTATCCACTACGCTACGATGCTTCGCATAGAAAGCACTTACCAACTATCACTCTAGGAGGGGAAAGTGTCTACCAACTCTGTTGTACTCTCCCAAGTGCTCAGGACAGTGCTCTACACTCGGTAAGAGCTCCATAAATTTGATGGATTGATGATGAGAATTATTGCCAGTCCACTCATGACTGCAGCTTTCAGTTCACCCCAAATCCACGTGGGCAAGTATCTCCCTATTTAGGGCCTTTAATTCCAGAAGGACACTAAGAATATAATTTCACGAGCAAATCGGGGCCAGTTGGAGTCATTGTCCGTCCAACCCAGAATCCCGCTTCCGACTTTCGCCAGCGGACCCTCGGAGGGGCAGCGGGAAGCAAAGTCACCCGTATCAATCAAGGCATTGTTCGGGACTAGCGATCAGGAACCCGAGAATCTTAAAAGTATTAAAAAGTGAAGCCAGTTGCTGGGAAAGCCTCTGTTGATTAGACCTGGAATGCTCTGTCCCCAAACACTCTGTATTTATCCTTTACACAAATGGAGGGTAGAATTGCTATTACCTGGAAGCCCCGTTTGGAACGGATAATCCCTGTCCCTGGGCATTTGGAGGGAGTCCGTGTGATCTGGGAGTGGGGTTCAGGAGAGCCCTGAACATAATAATAATGATAATAATAATAGCATTTGTTAAGGGCTTACTATGTGCCAGGGACTGTACTAAGCGCTGGGATGGATACAAGCAAATTGGGTCGGATACAGTCCCGGTCCCTTGTGGGGCTCGCAATCTCAATCCTCATTTTACAGATGAGGGAACTGAGGCCCAGAGAAGTGAAGTGACTTGCCCGAGGTCACACAGCAGACAAGTGGAGGAGCCGAGATTCTGACTCCTGCTGACTCCTGGGGTCAGGTTTGCCCCTCTCTCCCTTCCCAGAGGACCCTGGTGGGGTTCGTTCATTCAGTTGCATTTATTGAGCGCTTACTGTGTGCGGAGCACTTTACTGAGCGCTTGGAAAGTACAATTCAGCGATAATTGACTCCCTTCCCTGGCCGGGGTTTGCCGTCCTCTGTCCTGGTTCAGTGTTTCCAGGCCCCCAGGCCACTCCACACTCTAAGGATTTCATCCCTGGCAGGAGTGAGGCTTTAGTCACCCAAACAGATGGTTCCCGGACACAATGATGCTGGTTTTTGTTAAGCGCTTACTCTGTTCCAGGCACAGTACTAGACGCTGGGGTGGATACGAGCAAATCGAGCACAGTCCCCGTCCCACATGGGGCTCACGGTCTCAATCCCCATTTATAACTGAGGCCCAGAGGAGTGAAGTGAGTTGGCCAAGGTCACCCAGCAGGCAAGCGGTAGAGTCAGGCATGACCTTCTTACTCCGAGGCCTGCGCTCTAGCCACGCCGCTTCTCGAGGAGACGGAGAGCGCAGAGTTACGGATCAGAGATCCTGCTGCCCCGGGAGACCCTGTTGAGCGAGCACAGGTGGGAAGGGACGAAGCAGAGACTGGTGGGCTCAGCCCAGGGGGCTCGGGGGACAGTACAGACAACCAGGGAGGTGAGAAAACACGAATCTAAGCAGGATCACCGCTGCAGATCCCATGGTTTCCCTCAAAGCAGGGCACTTAGAGGCCGTACCCACTTGTAACCTCCCTGTGATGCTCTGGTATCTCCCCAGCCTACCCTTGCATCACTCCAAATGCTCAACAAACTGTCCTAGTGTACTTTGTTTTCTCTAACGGTATTTGTTAAGAGCCTTCTATGTGCCTGGCATTGTACTATATATGTGTACATATATATATATATATGCTTATATATATATATATATATACACATATACTATATGTGTATATATACTATATATGTTTATATATATATACACACACACATATATATTAATATATATATTATATATATATGTTTATATATATATGTATATATATATGTTTGTGTGTATATATACTATATATGTTTATATATATATACACACACATATATATATATTAATATATATATGTATTATATATATATGTTTAGATATATATGTATATATATATATATATGTTTGTACATATTTTTTACTCTATTTATTTATTTATTTATTTATTTTATTTGTACATATCTATTCTATTTATTCTATTTTGTTCGTATGTTTGGCTTTGTTCTCTGTCTCCCCCTTTCAGACTGTGAGCCCACTGTCGGGTAGGGACTGTCTCTATTTGTTGCCAATTTGTACTTCCCAAGCGCTTAATACAGTGCTCTGCACATAGTAAGCGCTCAAGAAATGCGATTGATGATATGTGTATGTGATGATGATGATGGCATTTATTGAGCGCTTACTATGTGCAAAGCCCTGTTCTAAGCACTGGGGAGTTTACAAGGTGATCAGGTCGTCCCATGGGGGTCTCACGGTCTTAATCCCCATTTTGCAGGTGAGGGAACTGAGGCCCAGAGAAGTGAAGTGACTTGCCCGAAGCCACACAGCTGACAATTGGCAGAGCCGGGATTTGAACCCATGAACTCTGACTCCAAAGCCCAGGCTCTTTCCAGTGAGCCACGCTGCTTCTCCGAGCAGCGTGATATATATACATATATATACATCTCCGTATATATGCTTGTACGTATTTATTACTCTATTTTATTTGTACCTATTTATTCTATTTATTTTATTTTGTTAATATGTTTTGTCCTCTGTTTCCTCCTTCTAGACTGTGAGCCCGCTGTCGGATAGGGACCGTCTCTATACGTTGCCAACTTGTACTTCCCAAGCGCTTAGTTACAGCGCTCTGCACACAGTAAGCGCTCAAGAAATACGACTGAATGAATTGAATGAATCATCATCAATCATATTTATTGAGCGCTTACTATGTGCAGAGGACTGTACTAAGCGCTTGGGAAGTACAAATTAGCGCTTGGGAAGTACAAATTATGAATGAATGAATACTAAACTCTGGGGTAGACGCAAGCTCATCAGGTTGGACTCAGGCCACGTCCCTCATGGGGTTCACAGTCTCAATCCACCCATTTTACAGTTGAGGTACTTCGCCCAAACCTCCCCAAGCTGCCCCGGCATCTCCTAAAACTACTCCTATGCGCTCCCCAAACCACTCCAGTTCCCCCGCGACAGATAGACCCGGTACTTCTCCAACCCGCCCGACGCCCTTCCCGAAATGAAACAGAGAAGAGCGCTCACGTAGAGGATGGAGAGGACTCCGTTGTAGTTTTTGGTTGCCACATTGAGGACGATCTTCAGCTGCGAGACAAAGACCTGGAAAGCCGCGGCAGTGGTGAACCCTCCGATCAGAGGGTCTGCCAGGTAACGCACGATAAACCCGATCTGAGCCACTCCGAGGACCATCTGGGAGGGAAACGGGACAAAGGTTTATTTGCCGAGATTAAAGCATTCAGCACGGAATCAATCAAACGTGCCTTGTGTTTCCTCCGGTTTTCTCAAATGCTATGAGACAATATAACATATAATAATTATAACATATAATGTATATATTATAACATATAATCGTAACAAGCTTAGGCAAGGGCAGGGGTAATTCTCCTTCAACAAGAAGCTAAAACAAGGTATCCGTCCATCCCTCCAACCATCCATTAGATCAGTAGTACTTACTGAGCGCTTATTGCGTGGGATAATAACGCCAAGGAGGGTACGACAGAACATCGTCCGCACTCCTGAGCGCGTCGGAATTCCCCGTATCTTCGATCGTAACAATCACAGCCATAGTCATGGTATCTATTAGGCACTTAGTACATGCCAAGTGCCGGGGTAGATGTAAGATAGGTTGGACACAGGTAGGTTCCCCAAGGAACCACAGGTAGGGGACCAAAAATGACGACGGAGTCCTCTCCGTCTTCTACTTGAGCACTTTTGTCGCGGCAGGAGGACCAGACCGGTTTGGGAAGGGGACCGGAACAGTTTTGGGAGATACCGGGGCCTTTAAAATGCCTGTTCCCCCTTCCCATGGCAGAGCCAGGATTAGAACCGATGCCTTCCGATAGCCTGTCCCAAGGTCCCGGGCCACCGGGCCGCACTGCCCCTCTGTTGTCTCCCTTAGGGCTCTGGGTCTTCCCAACCCTTCCCGGTCGGGACAAGGGGAATGGGAGCAAGAGCGACAGAGCCTTTTTGTTAGAGGTCAAGTTCTGTTAAAATGATACGCCTCACGCGTGCAAGGCCGAGGGGATTTCAGCCGCAACGGAGCACTCCCGGCCTCTCCACCGCGCGGCCGAGCGAATCCGTAGGGAAGCTGCTGCCCGCCCACCGTGTCGCCCATGGGCCCGGGAGTCAGAGGAACTGAGTTTTAATCTGAGCTCCACCGCCTGCCTGTCGTGTAACTTGGGGCAAATCCACTTAATTTCTCTGTGCCTCAGTTCTCTCATCTGCAAAACGAGTTCTCTCATGTCCCTCCTATGGAGCCCCATTTGGGGCCCAGTGCTTAGTAAAGTGCTTGGCTCCTAGTAAGGGCTTAACAACAGAGAAGCAGCGTGGCTCAGTGGAAGGAGCACGGGCTTTGGAGTCGGAGGTCATGGGTTCGAATCCCGACTCCGCCACATGTCTGCTGTGTGATCTTGGGCAAGTCACTTCACTTCTCTGGGCCTCAGTTACCTCATCTGTAAAATGGGGATTAAGACTGTGAGCCCCATGTGGGACAACCTGATCACCCTGTATCCTCCCCAGGGCTTAGAACGGTGCTTTGCACATAGTAAGCGCTTAACAAATGCCAATTATTATTATTATGGTTATTATCTCAAACTTAACATGTTCAAAACGGAGCGCCTTCTCTTCCCACTGAAACCCTGCCCTGATTATCTTGTATCTACCGCAGCGATTAGTACAATGTGTGGCACGTAGTAACTGCTCAACAAATATGGCAGTTTAGCATAAGTAGTATTTTATTATATTAAAATTAGTGTTATCATTCCACCAGATCCCCACGCTACCCCCCTGGGCACCCTACACTGACTCTCCCCCGGGTCACCAAGGAGCCTTCATCCCAACCTTCCTCCATCATCATCATCAATCGTATTTATTGAGCGCTTACTGTGTGCAGAGCACTCTACTAAGCGCTTGGGAAGTCCAAGCTGGCAACATATAGAGACAGTCCCTACCCAACAGTGGGCTCACAGTCTAAAAGTCTCCACCACCCCGGCAGGACAGAGAGAAGTGACCGCAGCTCGACGCCACCTCCGCAAAGCCTGAGGTAAACTGGCCACTGCTGCTGGGGCACGCACTGTGGCCGCAGTTGTGACTGTGGACTCCAATCAATCAATCAATCATTCAATCGTATTTATTGAGCGCTTACTGTGTGCAGAGCACTGGACTAAGCGCTTGGGAAGTACAAGTTGGCAACTTGTACTACGAGGAGGTACGAGGAGCCTGCAATTCTGCTCCTTTAGCCACCTGTGCATTTGTCCGTCTGTAGGTTGCCTGTGTTTTTCCTAACTACTTATGTTTCTGATGATGCGAGGTCGGGGGAGAGCTAGGAGCTGGTGGGCAGGATGCCCGGATCCTTGAGGGAACTGGCTGGAAGAGGAAGGGATGGAGAGAGAGCTGGGAGGAGGAGAAGCAGCATGGCCTAGTAACTAGAGCCCAGGCCTAGGCGTCCAAAGAACCTGGGTTCTAATCCCGGCTCTGCCACTTGTCTGCTGTGTGACCTTGGGCAAGTCACTTCACTTCTCTGTGCCTCAGTTACCTCATCTGTAAAATGGGGATTGAGACTGGGACCCCTACATGGGACAGGAACAGCATCCAACCTGATTATCTTGTATCTACTGCAGCGCTTAGTACAGTGCCTAGCACATAGGAAGGGCTTAACAAATACCACAATTATTATTATTTAGACTGTGAGCCCACTGTTGGGTAGGGACTGTCTCTATATGTTGCCAAGCGCTTAGTACAGTGCTCTGCACACAGTAAGCGCTCAATAAATACGATTGATAATGATGATGATTATTATGGATGTCAGTGTCTTCTCTCCCATTATATTTTTAGACCGTTATGTCCCCGAGGGCCAAGAACCATGTTTAATGCCCACCTATGTATTACGTCCCTGTCACAGTAAGGGCTGAATACTACTTACTAATAATAATAATAACAATGAGGATGGTATTTGTTAAGCGCTTACTATGTGCAAAGCACTGTTCTAAGCGCTCGGGAGGTTACAAGGTGATCAGGTTGTCCCACGGGGGGGGCTCCCAGTTTTAATCCCCGGTTTACAGATGAGGTAACTGAGGCCCAGAGAAGTGAAGCGACTTGCCCGAAGTCTCACAGCTGACACTTGGCAGAGCCGGGATTTGAACCCATGACCTCTGACTCCAAAGCCCGAGCTCTTTCCACTGAGCCACGCTGCTTCTCTTCTTCTTCTTCTTGCTACTACTACGGATTACTTGAGCCACACTGCTTCTCTTCTTCTTCTTACTACTACGGATTACTACAACCACTACTCCGCCCCCCAAAGCGAGCTTTTCCCTTGTCCTAACTGAAAAAGGAGGGAATTCCAGTGCGATGACTGCTTCAGGAAAGGGTCTGGGCCGGGCCGGGGGGCTCCGCCGTTACCTGTATAATTCCCACCAGCACCGTGAGCGTGCTGGCGATCAGCACCCGCTGGGCATCTCGCGCCTCGGTGTCCAGCACTGTGTGGTTCATCCCGGACCCGTTGCTGGAAGCCAGGAGGAAGTGGTCATCGGGGGCCATGCCCAGCACGACCGATCCCACCATCAGGCTGACCACGGGGAAAGGTCCTGAAATAGGAATCAGACGTCAGGTGGAGGGTTGCCAATGGATGATCGATCGGCCGGCGGAGAGCTGGGATGACGGGGGGTGAGTCCCTAGGGAATACAGCGGGGAAGCGGCCAGAAAGGCTCCATCCTCCGACCTCTCCTCCCCGCCGGGCCGGCCTCCGTTCCAGGGTTGAGCTGCAGAAATGAATTGTCACTGAGAGGGACCCGGCCAACAAACAAGCCTTCGACGGCTCGGTTGCCGGGAGGAAAGCCCAGGATTTTCCCCTTTTGGCCTGCCAGGGAAACAATCACAGGTTGCCTTGGCACTGGAAAAGGGAGGGCAATCTGTGAAGGAGGAAAGACCCGGGGAAGTCGTGAGTTACGGTTAGGAGGGTAACTCGGGAAGAGTGAAGTGGGGGAAGTGGGGTGCCGTAAAGAGAAGCAGCGTGGCTCAGTGGAAAGAACCCGGGCTTTGGAGTCAGAGTCATGGGTTCAAATCCCTGCTCCACTAGTTGCCAGCTGTGTGACTTTGGGCACTTCTCTGGGCCTCAGTTCCCTCATCTGGAAAATGGGGATGAAGACTGTGAGCCTCACGTGGGACAACCTGATCACCTTGTAACCTCCCCAGCGCTTAGAACACGTTTGCACATAGTAAGCGCTTGATAAATGCCATTATCATTATCATCATCATCATCATGGGAGAAGCAAGCGGCTGAGTGGGGAACGGGAAGACAGTAACCGGTTCGAATGGCCTTTGGGCGGCAGTTTTCAAATACCAACACAGCCATGGAAATAAAACATGAATAATACCTTTGGTGTTTGGTAAGTGCTTACTCTGTTGGAAGCACTGTACTAAGCGCTGGGGTAGATACAAGATAATCAGATCCCACAAAGGGTTCAGTCTAATTAGGAGGGAGAACAAGCACTGAATCCCTATTTGGCCTAGGAGGGAAGTGAGGCACGGAGAAGTGAAATGACTTGCCCAAGGTCGCACAGCAGATAAGTAGCACAGTCGGGATTATAGTCCTGTATATATGTATATATGTTTGTACATATTTGTTACTCTATTTATTTTACTTGTACATATCTATTCTATTTATTTTATTTTGTTAGTATGTTTGGTTTTGCTCTCTGTCTTTTAGACTGTGAGCCCACTGTTGGGTAGGGACTGTCTCTATATGTTGCCAACTTGGACTTCCCAAGCGCTTAGTACAGTGCTCTGCACACAGTAAGCGCTCAATAAATACGATTGATGATGATGATGATGATAACCTAGGACCTCCTACTCCCAGACCCATGATGTTTCCACGAGGCCATGCTGCTTCTCTGGAGGAGAATTAATGGACAGGAAGCCCCAAACTGTCAGCGTGGCCTGGCAGATAGAGTCAGAAGGACCGGGTTCTAATCCCGGCTCCGCCACTTGTCTGCCGCGTGACCCTGGGCAAGTCACTTCACTTCTCTGTGCCTCAGTTACTTCCTCTGTAAAATGGGGATTAAGACTGTGGGACAAGGGGCTTCGTTCCACCCGGTTTCCTTGTATCTACTCCAGTGCTTAGCACGGTGCCTGGCACATAGTAAACGCTTAATACCCCGGTTATTATTATTATGGTTATTATGCCACATCTGAAGCCGGAGGCTGGTCGCTGAAGACTTCTCCTCCAGGGTGGCCAGAGCCTGAGGGGCTCCTAGCCACTCCGGAGGGATCAGCCTTTTAGACTGTGAGCCCACTGTTGGGTAGGGACTGTCTCTATGTATTGCCAATTTGTACTTCCCAAGCGCTTAGTACAGTGCTCTGCACATAGTAAGCGCTCAATAAATACGATTGATTGATCAGCCGGCAAAGGAACCGGCCAGTCCACGGACATGTCAATGGAAAAAGCCAACGGCGCCGTGCTTGTAGCCCAGCCCGGTAGCCCCAGATGGATGGCCCTGGCCCCTCTAGACCGTAAACTCGTTGTGGGCAAGGACCTACCCATTCTACCGGTTCTGTTCTATTGTAATAATATGATAATAATTACGGTATCTGTTAAGCACTTACTACGTGCTTAGAGAAGCAGCGTGGCTCAATGGAAAGAGCCCAGGCTTTGGAGTCAGAGGTCATGGGTTCAAATCCCGGCTCCGCCGATTATCAGCTGTGTGACTTGGGGTAAGTCACTTCACTTCTCTGGGCCTCGGTTACCTTATCTGTAAAATGGGGATGAAGGCTGTGAGCCCTACGTGGGACAGCCTGATCACCTTGTATACTCCCCAGCACTTAGAACAGTGCTTTGCACATAGTAAGCGCTTAATAAATGCCATTATTATTATTATTACTATGTACCAAGCACTGTTCTAAGTGCTGGAACAGATAGAAATCATAATAATGGTATTTGTTCAGCGCTTACTATGCTCCAAGCCCTTTTCTAAGCGCTGGGGTAGATACGAGGTAATCGGGTTTTGACAGTCCCTGTCCCACATGGGGCCCACAGTCTTAATCCCCATTTTCCAGATGAGGTAACTGAGGCCCAGAGAGTGAAGTGACTTGCCCAAGGCCCCACAGGAGACCAGTGGCGGAGGCGGGATTAGAACCCATGACCTTCTGATTTTAGACTGTGAGCCCACTGTTGGGTAGGGACTGTCTCTATATGTTGCCAATTTGTACTTCCCAAGCGCTTGGTACAGTGCTCTGCACATAGTAAGCGCTCAATAAATACGATTGATGATGATGATGATTCCCAGGCCCGTGCTCTAGCCACTACGCCACGCTGCTTCTCACAGAAGGTAGTCAGGTTGTCCCACGTGGGGCTCACAGTCTTAATCCCCATTTTACAGATGAGGTAAGCGCTTACCTCTCCCAAGCTCTTGCTATATTGCTCTGCACACGGAAAGCGCTCAATAAATAGGACTGATTGACCGAGGGCCGGCCTTGGAGTAAGGCCGAAGGATCTCAGGGTGGAACAACGCGGGCAGAAAAAGACACGTCTCCGGGCCCAAGGAGGGCAGTGACGCTTGATTACTGGAACGTTCTCCCGTCTCCGGCGGGCCGGGAAGGACATCAGCGGAGACTGAATCAGGGAAAGGCGCGGGGGGAAATCTTTTCCTCACAGGCTCCTGCCTTGGCTTCCGCCGACATTTGGAGCAAGCCTGCTGCCTTCGGGGCGAGCGGGACCAGTCGGAGTCACCTTCCGCGTGCCAGGGAGGAGCAGCATCCCAGACTTCTGGCCTCAGGGAGAGGAGTCACCCCTCCGCCCGCCACCCTTTCTAAGCCCCAGTTTTCTGGAAACCTGACAGCCCCCAACTTCTGGAAGCCTGCCGAGTTTCTCGAAATGCCCTGTTTCTGTTTACTTCTTCCCCCCCCAGCCCCTCACCCACCCGCGGGGCGGGAAGTTGTTTGCTCAGAGCCATTGGCTAACACCCCAGGACTGAGGCTGGCAGAATGGGAAGTTCTCATTCAGCAGACCGGTTTTCTAGCTTATTGACTCCGGTCAAAGTCTAGGATCGAACAAACCCTTTCTGGGGACGGAGCCCCCCTCCCACCTCCCTGATTGCTGTGGCTCTTTTAAGCAAATCCCACAGGAATGGATTCAAGTGCTTGGTACAGTGCTCTGCACACAGTAGGCGCTCAATAAATACGATCGAATGAATGAATGAACTGCAGAAAGTCTTCCGCTTCCCCAACGCTTCTCTGATGACCTCTCCCCTCCAGGTCTACCCTTGTTGGGGGGCTCGGGCGGAGGGCAGATCAAGACAGACAACAGTCTCTCCCGAGCCGGTTGTGTGGGGGGCGTCGGGGTGGATGGGGGCGGATGCTAATTTTTCCTAGACTGACGGCGTCTCCCATCGAGGACAAGAAATGAGCCTCAATCCGGAAGAATGCCGTCCAGTGCTGGTGGGTTTTGCCCCTCAGACTCTCCCCTCCCTCTCTGCTAATCCTATTCCCACCAGAGCCCAGGATGCGACGAGCGAGGAAACGTCCAGGCGGGAGTGCGGCACGTCGGAAGCGCGCCCGGGGGATTTTCTCACGCAGGGCCCATTTTTGACCAAAGTGCCCAAGGCCTAGTGCCGCACGCGCCTTGGTGAGAGCGGCAGTCTCCACATCCTTATGGCCCGGCTGTTTTTCCACAATTCCCGTTGGGCCTGGCCACCTCACCGAGGTCGCCTTCTCCCCAGGGCCCCGCTCCCTCCAACCGAGACCCGTTGCGTCTGAAGGGCGGGACCCAGAGCACGAAACGCAAGAGGCGACGCCGAGGAAAGGAGGGAGACGTAATTACCCACTGAGATGTGCCTCGACGTTCCGAAGATGAAGTACGTTAGGATAGGGAAGAAGGCGGAGTAGAGTCCAAAACCAACGGGAATTGCGACGAGCAAAGCGTAGGCCAAACCTGAAATCGCAAGAAAAGACTTCTTTTACAGCTCGAAATTGTTTCTAACATGTCCGCTGGCCCCGGCTATGGCTTTCTCACAACCCAGGCCAGGCTCCTTGTCCCTGAGGTGCAAAGTTAGCTCTTCATCAGCTCCCTAAAATGGCTTTTCCCAAAGCGTCGGGACCCATCCCAGACAAGGTGAGGGAGACTGGCAGAAGACGGACGCAGAGGACGGGGAGTAGATAGAGCTGGGTGGAGGTACCCAGCCTTCCTCTGCCCCACGGCCACTCGTCGGTCTTGTCCAGCCCCGGACGGCGGAGCAATGGGAGCCACTGGGCCTGCGGTCACCGGTGAGCTCTGGGAACCCCCTGGGCCAGGCTCAGAGAGGACAGCTCCGCTGGGGCTTGAGGCAGAGTGCAAGGGCCGGCTGACAACCTCCCTCGCCATCCTCATCCCGCTGGGATGGAGCCGGAAGGGGAGACGTGGTCCCTTCAGCCAGCCCGGAGCCCCGGGCGACGCCGCGGCCCCCAGGAGAGGGTGGACGGAGGCCCCCAGAGAGGAGCCGGCAGGTGGAAATGGAAGCTTATTCTGTCGGGCTGCTTCCTTTTGCGTCTCTGGAGGTGCCCTGTATGTATGTATATATGGTTGTACATATTTATTACTCTATTTATTTATTTATTTATTTATTTTACTTGTACATTTCTATCCTATTTATTTTATTTTGTTGGTATGTTTGGTTCTGTTCTCTGTCTCCCCCTTTTAGACTGTGAGCCCGCTGTTGGGTAGGGACTGTCTCTATGTGTTGCCAATTTGTACTTCCCAAGCGCTTAGTACAGTGCTCTGCACATAGTAAGCGCTCAATAAATACGATTGATTGATTGATTGATTGATTGCCCTGGCCCACCGCTTCTCCAGGACGGGGATGCCATGGGAGCCCGCTGGCACAGCCAGGCCCCCGGGCCCACTCCCCTCTTGCCACCCTGGGGCCTGGGGGCTGTGTGGCTTCTTCTCCGGAGCCAGGGGCCCGGGCTCATTAAGGCCGGGGGCTTGGCTGGGCCTGGTAAGGGGACTGCAGCCCCTTCCGCCCTTCCCCAGGGGCCCCTCTCACATCCTGGGGTCCCCGTCCCTCCCCTCGTTGGCCGCCCCCTCCGCTTCCGGGGCGCTCACCTTGCAGGGTGGCCACGAGCCCCGTGCTGACGCCCGAGATGATGTCGCTGAGGAGCCACTCGCGCACCCGATACTGCGGGATCCAGTCGAGGGCCGGGACGGCCGCCTTGGCCAGGCGCAGTGCCTTCCGCTGGGAGCAGCTGCCGGGACAAACAACCGCCTTTCTGAGGGATGCGGGGCCTGGGTGAGCCGGGCCCAGGGAGGACAGGACCATGACCCCCGGCCCACGTCCTCCCCCTGGCCCGGAATGCCCTCTTCCTCCCTACAAAGCCCTACCGAGAGCTCACGGGCCTTCCCACACTGAGCCCCTTTTCCTCTCCTCCTCCCCACCCTACCTCCTTCCCTTCCCCACTGCACCTGTAGAGATGTTTGTACAGATTTATTACTCTATTTATTTGACTTTTACATATTTGCTATTGTAGTTATTTTGTTAATGATGTGCATCTAGCTTTACTTCTATTTATTCTGACGACTTGACCCTGCCCACATTTTGTTTTGTTGTCCGTCTCCCCCTTCCAGACTGTGAGCCCATTGTCGGGTAGGGACCGTCTCTCGATGTTGCCGACTTGTACTTCCCAAGCGCTTAGTACAGTGCTCTGCACACAGTAAGCGCTCAATGAATACGATTGAATGAATGACTAGACGGGGCCAGGCCAGGCCCAGGGAGGGAAGGACCGGCCTGGGCCGGTCTGGGCCGGGTCCAGGCAAGTGGGACCCTCCTGGACTGGGCAGAACTGGGCCAGGCCTGGCTGGGTCCAGGGAGGGCAGGACCAGATAATAATAATAATAATGATGATGGTATTTGTTAAGCGCTTACTATGTGCAAAGCACTGTTCTAAGCGCTGGGGAAGTTACAAGGTGATCAGGTTGTCCCACGGGGGGCTCCCAGTCTCCATCCTCATTTTCCAGATGAGGTCACTGAGGCCCAGAGAAGTGAAGTGACTTGCCCAGACTCGGCTGACAAGTGGCGGAGGCGGGATTTGAACCCACGACCTCTGGCTCCCAAGCCCGGGCTCCTTCCACTGAGCCCCGCTGCTTCTCTGGGGAAGGCAGAGGGGCTCCCCCGGCTCTCCGGGAGACCCCAGCTCTCCGGTTGTCCGGGGAACAAGCTTGGAGGCCCCCCCCCCCTGAGACCCCACTGGAGCATCAGAGAAGCAGCGTGGCTCAGTGAAAAGAGCCCGGGCTTTGGAGTCAGAGGTCATGGGTTCAAATCCCCACTCTGCCACTTGTCAGTTGTGTGACTTTGGGCAAGTCACTTCACTTCTCTGGGCCTCAGTTCCCTCATCTGTAAAATGGGGATTAAGACTGTGAGCCCCCGTGGGACAACTTGATCACCTTGTAACCTCCCCAGTGCTTAGAACAGTGCTTTGCACATAGTAAGCACTTAATAAATGCCATTATCATCGGGGGGCCGGGTCAGTAGTGGGACCCCTTCCCCTCCCGCTTGGGACACGGGGGGGGTCGTGGGGTCATGGGGTCCAGGGGGTCTGGGGGTGTCTGACCTGCAGGTCCTGGCGAGCCTGTCCCTCAGGGTGGGTTTGGGCGGGCTCGGGCGGCGCTCATTGAGGAGCAGGAAGGCCGGCTCGCTGTACACCGGCCGCTGCACCAGGTAGCCGGCCCCCGCCTCCGCGCTGCCCTCCGGGACTGCCATGTTCCTGGGGAGGGAGGGAGGGAGGGAGCCCGCCGTCAGCCCGGGACCCCCGGGGACCCCCGGACCCCGCCGGGCTGCGGCACAGGCTGGGGGATCAGGGCTGGGGGGCCGAGATGGGGAATCAGGGCTGGGTATTCAGGCCCGGGGGATTCAGGGCTGGGGGATCAGGGCAGGGGGATCAGGGCTGGGGTTCCGGGGTGTCAGAGGGTCGTGGGGTGTCAGGAGTTGGGAGGTTGGGAGTTTGTGGGTTGGGGATTCAGGGCTGGGGGATCCGAGCTGGGGATTCAGGGCTGGGGGATCAGGGTTGGAGGTTCAGGGCTGGGGGATCAGGGCTGGGGACTCAGGCCTGGGGTTCCCGGGTGTCCGGGGGTCGTGGGGTGTCAGGAGTTGGGAGGTTGGGAGTTTGTGGGTTGGGGATTCCGGGCTGGGGGATCCGAGCCGGGGATTCAGGACTGGGGGATCAGGGCTGGAGATTCAGGGCTGGGGGATCAGAGTTGGAGATTCAGGGCTGGGGGATCAGAGTTGGAGATTCAGGGCTGGGGGATCAGGGCTGGAGATTCAGGGCTGGGGGATCAGGACTGGGGTTCCGGGGTGTGCGGGGGTCGTGGGGTGTCAGGAGTTGGGAGGTTGGGAGTTTGTGGGTTGGGGATTCAGGGCTGGGGGATCAGGGCTCGGGTACCAGGTCTGGGGGATCAGAGCTGGGGGATCAGGACTGGTGGATCGGGGCTGGGGGGTCAAGGCTGGGGGATCAGGGCTGGGGGTTCAGGGCTGGGGGACCAGGGCTGGGGGATCAGGGCTGGGGGTTCAGGGCTGAGGTTCCGGGGTGTCCGGGGGTCGTGGGGTATCAGGAGTTGGGAGGTTGGGAGTTTGTGGGTTGGGAATTCGGGGCTGGGGGATCCGAGCTGGGGATTCAGGGCTGGGGGAACAGGGCTGGGGATTCAGGGCTGGGGATTCAGGGCTGGAGGATCAGGGCTGGAGGATCAGGGCTGGGGGATCAGGGCTGGGGGATCAGGGCTGGGAGATCAGGGCTGGGGGTTCAGGGCTGGGGGATCAGGACTGGGGGATCAGGACTGGGGATTCAGGGCTGGGGGATCAGGGCTGGGGGATTCAGGGCTGGGGGATTCAGGGCTGGGGGATTCAGGGCTGGGGGATTCAGGGCTGTGGGATCAGGGCTGGGGATTTAGGGCTGGGGATTCAGGGCTGGGGGCTCAGGGCTGGGGATTCAGGGCTGGGGATTCAGGGCTGGGGAGATCAGGGCTGGGGATTCAGGGCTGGAGGATCAGGGCTGGGGGATCAGGGCTGGGGGATCAGGGCTGGGGGATCAGGACGGGGGATCAGGACTGGGAATTCAGGGCTGGGGGATCAGGGCTGGGGGTTCAGGACTGGGGATTCAGGACTGGGGATTCAGGGCTGGGGGATCAGGGCTGAGGATTCAGGACTGGGGGATCAGGGCTGGGGGTCCGGGGTGTTCGAGGTTGGGAGGTTGGGGGGGGGGGGGTCTCTCACCGCCGCTTAGCTGAGGATCCCGGGGCCGAGTAGTGTCCGTCCGGGCCTCTCCCGCCTCCACCAAATAGCCTCCACCAAACAGCCTCCTTCCTAGCGGCCTCCGTCCCCTCCGCCCCCCGGGGCCCGCTATTTATGCAGGGACACGGGCCCCACACTCCCCCAACCCCAGCCCCGCCTCCAGCCCCACCCCCACCCCCAGCCCCATCCCCACCTCCAGCCCCATCCCCAACCTCCCTCCTCCCTCCCTCTCCCTTCCCCAGCTCCAACCCCCTGGGCCCGGGCACTGCTGCACTGTCCCCAGAGAGCCCCCTCAGTACAGTGCAAACGCTTAGCACAGTGCTAAGCGCTTAGTACAGCGCTCTGCACACAGTAAGCACTCAGTAATAATAATAATGATGGCATTTGTTAAGCGCTTACTATGTGCCAAGCACCGTTCTAAGCGCTGGGGTGGATACAAGGTGATCAGGTGGCCCCACGTGGGGCTCACAGTCTTAGTCCCCATTTTCCAGATGAGGGAACTGAGGCCCAGAGAAGTGAAGTGACTTGCCCAAAGTCACCCAGCTGACAAGCGGCGGAGCGGGGATTCGAACCCATGACCCTTGACTCCAAAGCCCGGGCTCTTTCCACTGAGCCACGCTTCTAAGTACGACGGAATGGATGAATGAGAAGGAAAGGCGCAGCTCCAGCCTTCCTGATGTGATGTGATGATGGCATTTATTAACCGCTTACTATGTTCTAAGCGCTGGGGGGATACAAGGTGATCAGGTTGTCCCACGGGGGGCTCACAGTCAATCCCCATTTTACAGATGAGGTAGCTGAGGCCCAGAGAAGTGAAGTGACTTGCCCGAGGTCACACAGCTGACAATTGGTAGAGTCGGGATTTGAACCCATGACCTCTGACTCCCAAGCCAGGAGAACAGCAAGGTGAGGGGAGGGGATGGAGAGTTTTAAAGCCGTTTTTGTTTGATACGGAGGCAGATGGGTCACCGGATGAGTTTTTTGAGGTGCAGGGAGCCCAGTGCTCGGCATGGGAAGCAGCGTGCCTCAGTGGAAAGAGCCCGGGCTTTGGAGTCAGAGGTCACGGGTTCAAATCCCGGCTCCGCCAACTGTCACCTGTGTGACTTTGGGCAAGTCACTTCATTTCTCTGGGCCTCAGTTCCCTCATCTGGAAAATGTGGATGAAGACTGTGAGCCCCACGTGGGACAACCTGATCACCTGGTAACCTCCCCAGTGCTTAGAACGGTGCTTTGCTCATAGTAAGCACTTAATAAATGCCATCATTATTATTATTATTATACAGTAAGCGCTCAATAAATACGATTGAATGAACGAATGTCCCGAACGTTTTTGTAGAAACACAATCCGGGCTTGTGGATCCGTCCAGCCGAGGGGTCAGCTGGGGGACAAGGAGGTTGTCTGCCTGTTTTCTGGCCTTTTCCCGCTCCTCGCTTCCACAGGATCCCAAAGAAGACAAAACCTTGGGATCCGGAGCCGGGGTGAGCCCGGAGAGGCCTTCCACTAGCCAAACTCCAGGATTCCCAGAAGCCAGGGGCACTGGCACTCAGGCCAGACTGGGGAATAGCCCAGCCCAAGGAAGGACCGGGATTGGGGAAGTGGGTTTGGGCTGCCAGGATGGGGAGAGGTCAGGTCCGGTTGGGAAAGAAGGATCCAGGGAAACCAGTTGTACAAAGCATCGTGCCGTGATCACATCCGTGAGCACACGACACACAAACACACACAACACCCTCCCGGCCTGGGGGATTCCGGGGGAAGGAACGGCTTTGGATTTCCTAAGAATGCTGGTATTTACAGGGAAGAGGCTTTCCTAACCAGGAGCGCCTTTTCAAGGCACTCCTTAAAAGTAATAATAACGATGACGGTATTTGTTGAGCGCTTCCTAGGTGCGAAGCACTGTTCTAAGTGCTGGGGGGGAATACAAGGTGATCAGGTTGTCCCACGGGGGGCTCACAGTCTTAATCTATTATTACTTATTACTCTATTTATTTATTTTACTTTTTACTCTATTTGTTTTACTTGTACATATTTATTCTATTTATTTTATTCTGTTAATTTGTTTTGTTTTGTTCTCTATCTCCCCCTTCTAGCCTGGGAGCCCGTTGTTGGGTAGGGACTGTATATGTGGCCGATTTGTACTTCCCAAGTGCTTAGTAATAATAATAATAATGATGGGATTTATTAAGCGCTTCCTATGTGCAAAGCACTGTTCTAAGCGCTGAGCACTGTTCTAAGCGCTGGTACAGTGCTCTGCACACAGTAAGCGCTCAATAAATATGACAATGAATGAATGAAAGGCCACTTAGATACCTTTGGGAACAGGTCCCCCCTTCTCCCTCTCCCCGTCCCCCCGCCTTACCTCCTTCCCCTCCCCACAGCACCTGTATATATGTTTGTACGGATTTATTACTCAATCAATCAATCAATCAATCGTATTTATTGAGCGCTTACTATGTGCAGAGCACTGTACTAAGCGCTTGGGAAGTACAAATTGGCAACACACAGAGACAGTCCCTACCCAACAGTGGGCTCACAGTCTAAAAGGGGGAGACAGAGAACAGAACCAAACATACCAACAAAATAAAATAAATAGGATAGAAATGTAATAAATAGGATAGAAATGTAATAAATATGATAGAAATGTATTTATTGTATTATGTACATTAATACAATATTATGTATTATTATTTATTGTATTATTGTATTATGTACTCTATTTTACTTGTACATATTTATTCTATTTATTTTATTCTGTTCATATGTTTGGTTTTGTTCTCTGTCTCCCCCTTCTAGACTGTGAGCCCACTGTTGGGTAGGGACCGTCTCTATATGTTGCCAACTTGGACTTCCCAAGCGCTTAGTACAGTGCTCTGCACACAGTAAGCGCTCAATAAATACGATTGATTGATTGATCCCCATTTTACAGATGAGGTAACTGAGGCACAGAGAAGTTAAGGACACACAGCTGACGAGTGGTGGAGCCGGGATTCGAACCCATGACCTCTCACTCCTAAGCCCGCGCTCTTTCCACTGAGCCACGCTGCTTCTCTAAAAGACAAGTCTAGATGGTGAGCCCTTCTAGCCCGGGAGCCCGTTGTTGGGTAGAGACCGTCTCTATATGTACTTCCCAAGCGCTTAGTACAGTGCTCTGCACACAGTAAGCGCTCAATAAATACGACTGAATGAATGCATGAATGAAAGGCCACTTAGATACCTTTGGGAACAGGTGGTGACTCAGATTCATTTATTCATTGCTTCAATCGTATTTTTTGAGCGCTTACTGTGTGCAGAGCACTGTACTAAGCGCTTGGGAAGGACAAGTTGGATGGCGACAGAGCTCTCGCTTGGCTGGGCAACGCAGATCGGGGCAACCAAAGACATCGGTTGCGGGAGGCGGGTAGAAGGTGGGAATGTGGGACCAAGGCGGGGACGGGGGAATGCTGCTAACTGGGAATGGGAAAACCGGGATGGCCCGCTGCTGCCTCAGTGGTTGTGATTAGTGGAGGACGGGCTCCGTGTTTGAGCGGTTATGGACTAATTCTATAATTAGTCTATAATTCGATATATTTGGATGGTATTGACGCCTGTCTACTTGTTCTGTTTTGCCGTCTCCCCCTTCCAGACTGCGAGCCCGTCGCTATCTGTTGCCGAATTGTACTTTCCAAGCGCTTAGTACAGTGCTCTGAGCACAGCGAACACCCGGTAAATGCGACTGATTGATTGATTAATAAAACATGAACCCCAAATGGCACAGGAACTGTGTCCAATCTGATTATCTTGTATCCACCCCAGCGTTTAACTTATCGATCAGTTGTATTTATTGACGGCTTACCGCGCGCAGAGCACTGTACTAAGTGCTCGGGAGAGTGCGATACACCCGAGTCGGAAGACGTGCTCCCCGCCCGCGATGAGCTTGGGGTCTTAGAGGTTTAGCGGAGTGTTGGGCACATAGTAAGTGCTTAACAAATGCCATAATTATCGGGCCACCGTTTGGGGTCATTTAAGCCCTAATTGGAAACTTTGTGGAAACTGGGATGAGCCAATCTGGGAGTCCCTTCGGAGCGGGCGCCTATAACAGGTATGGGCAGCCTGGTATGAGTGAGAGGTCATGGGTTCGAATCCCGGTTCCGCCACTTGTCCTTGGGCAAGCCAAAGATGTCAAGATGAAATACCTGAATAAATGATGGAAGGGAGGCCTAGTGGTTAGAGCACAGGCCCGGGAGTCAGGAGGACCTGGGTTCTAATTCCGGCTCCGCCGCTTGTCTGCTCTGTGACTTTGGGCGAGTCATCTCGCTTCTCCAGGCCTCAGTTACCTCATCCGTAAAATGGGGATTAAGATCGCGAGCCCTGTGTGGGATAGGGACTGCGTCCAACTTGATTTGCTTGCATCTCTCCCAGCGATCGGTACAGTGCCTGGCACGTAGTAAGCCCTTGACAAATACTATTAAAAAAAAAACCCCACAAGTGAGAACGGTGCCTTGCACATAGTAGGCGCTTAATAAATGCCATCGTCATTATTATTATCTTGGGAAGCACCAGGAGAACGAGCTAGGAAGAGATGGGTGAAGGGAGATGATAGGTAATAATAATAATAATGGCATTTATTAAGCGCTTACTATGTGCAAAGCACTGTTCTAAGAGCTGGGGAGGTTACAAGGTGACCAGGTTGTCGCACAGGGGGCTCACAGTCATAATCCCCATTTTACAGGTGAGGTAACTGAGGCCCAGAGAAGTGAAGTGACTTGCCCAAAGTCACACAGCTGACAATTGGTGGAGCTGGGATTTGAACCCATGACCTCTGACTCCAAAGCCCGGGCTCTTTCCACTGAGCCACGCTGCTTCTGTGCAAAGCCGTGACGCCAAGGGTGGGTTTGGGCTTGATGGGGAAGGAAATGGGAAATATTTGGGCGGGTTTTGAGGTGACGGGAGATGACGATGACGATGGCAAAGAGCCCCGGCTTTGGAGTCCGAGGTCATGGGTTCAAATCCCGGCTCCGCCACTTGTCAGGGCAAGTCACTTCACTTCTCTGGGCCTCAGTTCCCTCCTCTGTAAAATGGGGGTGAAGACTGTGAGCCCACCGTGGGACAGCCCGCTGTTGGGTAGGGACTGTCTCTATGTGTTGCCGACTTGTACTTCCCAAGCGCTTAGTACAGTGCTCTGCACACAGTAAGCGCTCGATAAATACGATTGATTGATTGATTGATTGACAACCTGATCACCTTGTAACCTCCCCTCCGCTTAGAACAGTGCTTTGCACATAGTAAGCGCTTAATAAATGCCATCATCATCATCATCATAACACAACACCCCCCCTGATCTTGTTATAAAACACCTACTCTATGCTAAGCACTGTAATAAGCCCTGGACTAGGCACAAGACAATCAGTTCAGAGGCCTTCCCCGCTTTCCCCCCCGGGGGCCGTAGTCTAAGTAGGAGGGAGAGCCGGTATCGCGTCCCCATTTTACAGATAAGGAAACTGAGTCAGAGAGAAGTTAAATGACTTGCCCAAGGTCACACAGGAGGCAAGTGATGGAGTTGGGATTTGAATATATGTTGGTACCGATTTATTACTCTATTTATTTTACTTGTACATATTTACTATTCTATTTGTTTTGTTAATGATGTGCAGAGAAGCAGCGTGGCTCAGTGGAAAGAGCCCGGGCTTTGGAGTCAGAGGTCACGGGTTCAAATCCCGGCTCCGCCAACTGTCAGCTGGGTGACTTTGGGCAAGTCACTTCACTTCTCTGGGCTTCAGTTACCTCATCTGGAAAATGGGGATGAAGACTGTGAGCCCCCCGTGGGACAACCTGATCACCTTGTAACCTCCCCAGCGTTTAGAACAGTGCTTTGCACATAGTAAGCGCTTAACAAATATCATCATCATTATTATTTAGCTTTAATTCTATTTGTTCCGACGACTTGACACCTGTCCACATGTTTTGTTGTCTGTCTCCCCCTTCTAGACTGTGAGCCCGCTGTCGGGTAGGGACCGTCTCTGTTGTATTTATTGAGCGCTTACAGTGTGCAGAGCACTGTACTGAGCGCTTGGGAAGTCCAGATTGGCAACATATAGACACAGTCCCTACCCACAGTGGGCTCACAGTCTATATGTTGCCGATTTGGACTTCCCAAGGGCTAAGTACAGTGTTCTGCACACAGGAAGCGCTCAATAAATACGATTGAATGAATGAGTGAGCGAATGAAGGTCCCGTGACGCCCAGCCGGGGCTCTTCCCACTAGGCCACGCTGCCTCCCGTGAACCGTAAATTGACTGCACAATCTCTGACTGCCAAACCCACTCCACCCTGACTGACCCCACAACCCCACGCTGTCTCTTTATTTCGACGCAAGCGGCCCGACCGACGCTTGTGAAACGCACAAAACGAAACCCGCGTCCTCCAGCCCTGTCAGGCCTCCTGCCCAAATCCAGCGAGGCCCAGCTGCAGCAGAAGAGCTCAATCAATCAATCGTATTTATTGAGCGCTTACTGTGTGCGGAGCACTGTACTAAGCGCTTTGGGAAGTCCAACTTGGCAACATATAGAGACAGTCCCTACTCAACAGTAGGCTCGCAGTCTAAAAGGGACTCTGAGACCCCGGAGTCCGGCCTCTCAAGCCAGCCCCCACCGAACTCTCTCAGAGGCCGGGACTATTTGCCCCATTTCACGGGCGGGGGAAACCGAGGCGGGTGCAATTGTTCCGAGTCACCCAGAAAGGGGCTTTACAGACCTCGTCGGGCGGGCAGGCAGGTAGGCTGGCAGGCTCGAAGACCTCTGTCATCTCGAATCCAAGGGCTGACTTCAACCGGTAAACAAGTTACGCCACCGCCTCAGGGTGATATGGCAGAGAAGGTCCTGGCACCGTCCCTCTCGAAGGCAGGCATTGCCAGTCAGTTTATTGAGCGCCTACTGTGTGCAGAGCACTGTCCTAAACGCTTAGTACCGTGGGGATCCCCCCCCGAGGCTGGGGATGACTGGTGCAGCAGAAGATCACAGGTTCTGAGGCCGCCACCGCCACTTGATAATAATAATAATAATAAAGGCATTTATTAAGCGTTTACTATGTGCAAAGCACTGTTCTAAGCGCGGGAGAGGTTACAAGGTGATCAGGTTGTCCCCCCGGGGGCTCACAGTCTTAACCCCCATTTTACAGATGAGGTCACTGAGGCCCAGAGAAGTGAAGTGACTTGCCCAAAGTCACACAGCTGACAATCGGCGGAGCCGGGATTCGAACCCATGACCTCTGACTCCAGAGCCCGGGCTCTTTCCGCTGAGCCACGCTGCTTTGGGCAAGTCACTTAACGTCTCTGGGCCCCAGTTCCCTCATCTGTAAAATGGGGACTAAGACTGTGAGCCCCATGTGGGACAGCCTGATCACCTTGTATCTTCCCCAGCGCTTAGAACAGTGCTTTGCACATAGTAAGCGCTTAACAAATACCATCATTGTTTATTTATTATTTATTTATTTCTGCTGTGGGACCTCGGCCAAGTCACTTCAGCTTTCCGGGCCTCAGTTCCCTCGTCTGTACAATGGGGATTGAGACTGCGAGCCCCACGTGGGACACGGACCGCGTCCGCCCCGGTGCTTAGTGATATGTTTGGTTTTGTTCCCTGTCTCCCCCTTCTAGACTGGAACCCACTGTTGGGTAGGGACTGTCTCTATATATTGCCAACTTGGACTTCCCAAGCGCTTAGTACAGTGCTCTGCACACAGTAAGCGCTCAATAAATACAATTGATTGATTGATTAGTACAGTGCTCTGCACACAGTAAGCTCTCAATAAATACGATTGAATGAATGAATGAATAAGCGTCTGGCACCAAGTAAGCGCTTAACGAATACCGCTATTATTGTTATGATTTTCAGCGGGCCTGGGGCCACCGTCGGGCGTGAGGACGCGGCCCCTCGGGTGTCGCCGTTCCGGCAGACCACATCCGGCTCCGCGCGGCCTCTCTCCCGACCCGGAGATTGTTGTGGCGTCTCCCGCCATTCCCGCCGGCTTCCTGCTGCGGCCCGTCTCCAGCTGGGGGTGTCCACTCCACTCCAGACGGGTGCGCGTAGTACATCCACCCTTCAGATGCCCACCCGCATTGTTCCCTCTTGCCCAGCACTGTGGTCTGGGCAAAGAGCCACGAGCTACCTCACTGGAAGCGTTTGTGTCCATGTCAGGTGCAGCTGTTGGCTCTTCCCAGTTGTGTTGTGTGTGTGTGTCTTCACCCAATCCCTAATCAATCAATCAATCAATCAATCGTATTTATTCAGCGCTTACTGTGTGCAGAGCACTGTACAGAGCGCTTGGGAAGTCCAAGTTGGCAACATCTAGAGACAGTCCCTACCCGACAGTGGGCTCACAGTCTAAAAGGGGGAGACAGAGAACAAAACCAAACATACTAACAAAATAAAATAAATAGAATAGACATGTACAAGTAAAATAAATAAATAAATAGAGTAATAAATATGTACAAACATATATACATGTGCTGTGGGGAAGGGAAGGGTGAAGACTGGGAGCCCCCCGTGGAACAACCTGATCACCTTGTATCCCCCCAGCGCTTAGAACAGTGCTTTGCACATAGTAAGCGCTTAACAAGTACCGTCATTATTAGTAGTAGTAAGCGGTTAACGCAAAGCATGGTGATGATCTCCCCGGGCGCTCAGAACAGTGCTATGGGCTTGGCACCTTGTAAGTGGTTAACGCAAAGCATGGTGATCTCCCCGGGCGCTTGGAACAGAGCTATGCGCTTGGCACCTAGTAAGCGGTTAACGAAAACCATGGAGGTGATCTATATAATAATAATAATGTTGGCATTTGTTAAGCGCTTACTATGTGCAAAGCACTGTTCTAAGCACTGGGGGGGGATACAAAGTGATCAGTTTGTCCCATGTGGGGCTCACAGTCTTGATCCCCATTTTACAGGTGAGGTAACTGAGGCTCAGAGAAGTTAAGTGATTTGCCCAAGGTCACACAGCAGACATGTGGTGGAGCCGGGATTCGAACCCATGACCTCGGACTCCAAAGCCCAGGCTCTTTCCACTTTCTATTATGTTGCCAACTTGCACTTCCCAGGCGGCTAGTACAGTGCTCCGCACACGGTAAGCGCTCAACAAATACGACTGACCCCTACTATCCTGCCATGGCATCCCGCCCCTCCCCACTCCCTCTCCTTATCCTCCCCCCCTCTTTCCTTTTCTTCCTTCTTCCTTTCCTTCCTTTCTGGCATGGGTCAGTTCTAGAACTCAGCTCCCTGGGACAAATATTCTAAATTTTAGAAACGGGAAAAGGAGAGGGAATAAAGCAGGAAGGAAGGAAGACAATACCTGACTTGAAACAACTGAGGTGCGGAGCCACGTTTTGCTCCTTGGACACAGGCTGCGGTGTTTCATCCACAGCCTGGTGTTTGATGCATTCCGTGGAGTTTGATACAACCCTTCCATGTTTGATGAGCGCTTAGTACAGTGCTCTGCACACAGTAAGCGCTCAATAAATACGATTGAATGAATGATACACACATTCACGGAGGAGCGGCGTGGCTCAGTGGAAAGAGCACGGGTTTAGGAGTCAGAGATCGTGGGTTCTAACCCTGGCGCTGCCGCTTGCGAGCTGTGTGATCTTGGGCAAGTCACTTCACTTCTCTGTGCCTCAGTTCCCTCATCTGTAAAATGGAGATGAATCGATCAATCAATCAATCGTATTTATTGAGCGCTTACGGTGCGCAGAGCACTGTACTAAGCGCTTGGGAAGTCCAAGTTGGCAACGTATAGAGATGGTCCCTACCCAACAGTGGGCTCACAGTCTAGAAGGGGGAGACAGAGAACGAAACAAAACATATTAACAAAATAAAATAAATAGAATAAATAGAATAAAATAAATAGAATATGTACAAGTAAAATAAATAAATAGCGTAATAAATACGTACGAACGTATATACATATATACCTGTTATTTTGATTTCTGTCTCCCTCCTTCGAAACTGTGAGCCTGTTGTGGGCAGGGATTGTATCTCTTTGTTGCTGAATTGTACTTTCCAAGCGCTTAGTACAGTGCTCTGCACACAGTAAGTGCTCCATAAATACAATTGAATGAAAGAATAATAATAATAATAATAGTAATGGCATTTATTAAGCGCTTACTATGTGCAAAGCACTGTTCTAAGTGCTGAGGAGGTTACAAGGTGATCAGGTTGTCCCACGGGGGAGGCTCACAGTCTTAATCCCTATTTTACAGATGAGGTAACTGGGGCCCAGAGAAGTGAAGTGACTTGCCCAAAGTCACACAGCTGACAAGTGGCGGAGCCGGGATTTGAACCCATGACCTCTGACTCCAAAGCCCGGGCTCTTTCCACTGAGCCACGCTGCTTTGTCCTGCCCTGCCCACTCACCCACCTGGGATTTTTATCTGGAGTTTTCAGAGAGGCAAGCCTGGAAGAATTAGACGGTGAGCCCGCTGTTGGGTAGGGATCGTCTCTATATGTTGCCGAATTGTACTTCCCAAGCGCTTAGTACAGTGCTCTGCACACAGTCTAAATACGATTGAATGAATGCCCAGGAAGTTGAGGAACGGGAAGGGGCAGAGCCAAGCTGGAAAGGCAGAATTGACCTTTCAAAAAGACTCGGCGCGGCACGATGTCAAACAAAGCGACGGACAGCGGCGGGCTGGGAGGAGGCACTGCAGCGAGCTGATCAGCTGGCTGCCATCCCCCTTTTAATCAATCAATCAATCAATCAATCAATCAATCATATTTATTGAGCGCTTACTGTGTGCAGAGCACTGTACTAAGCGCTTGGGAAGTCCAAGTTGGCAACTTATAGAGACGGTCCCTACCCAACAGTGGGCTCACAGTCTAAAAGGGGGAGACAGAGAACAAAACCAAACATACTAACAAAATAAAATAAACGGAATAGATATGTACAAGTAAAATAAATAGAGTAATAAATATGTACAGACATATATACATATATACAGGTGCTGTGGGGAAGGGAAGGAGGGAAGATGTGGGGGCTTTTAGACTGTGAGCCCACTGTTGGGTAGGGAATGTTTCTATATGTTGCCAACTTGGACTTCCCAAGTGCTTAGTACAGTGCTCTGTGCACAGTAAGCGCTCAATAAACACGATTGATTGATTGATCGCCCTCCTCGTGAAGATTGGGGGACCCAAACCGGAGACAGCAAAGTGACCCTCTGTGAGCCCCTGGCAGGATGTCAGCCACACATTGGGTCCGTCAGCCCCGCTACGCTGGCCGAGAGGCTTGCGCTGTCACAGCACCTGAATATATGTATATATGTTTGTACATATTTATTACTCTATTTATTTATTTATTTTACTTGTACATATCTTTTCTATTTATTTTATTTTGTTAGTATGTTTGGTTTTGTTCTCTGTCTCCCCCTTGACTGTGTGTGGACAGTGGACTGTGAGCCCACTGTTGGGTAGGGACCGTCTCTATATGTTGCCAACTTGGATTTCCCAAGCGCTTAGTACAGTGCTCTGCACACAGTAAGCACTCAATCAATACGATTGATTGATGATTGACTGATTGCGTGTCCTCTCCGACCCCGGGGGATGACTCTCTTTTCCCTTGGGGCTTTGAAACTTTGGTGAATTCTGACTCTGTACCTCGTTGAATCCATTCCTCTTCCATTCCTGGTAGATTGGAGATAAGGTCTCCCATGCCACAGATTTCTCCTCCTGAAAGACAGTTGGGAGATAATAAAAAGTTTTATTTTTATAACCCCCCGCCTCCCCTGCCACGTAACCACATACTTAATAATAATAATAATAATAATGATGGCATTTATTAAGCACTTACTACGTGCAAAGCACTGTTCTAAGCGCTGGGGAGGTTACAAGGTGATCAGGTTGTCCCACGGGGGGCTCACAACATTAATCCCCATTTGACAGATGAGGGAACTGAGGCCCAGAGAAGTGAAGTGACTTGCCCAAAGTCACCCAGCTGACAGTTGGCGGAGCCGGGATTTGAACCCACGACCTCTGATTCCAAAGCCCGGGCTCTTTCCACTGAGCCACGCTGCCTTCACTACTTGTGTGTGTTCGGTATCCCACTTTTAAGTGGGGCTAATTTTATTTACAGGAGAGGTTTTCTACTGTCACATTCTTTTGAGTCACTGATTTCTGCTTTTATAATAATAATAATAATAATAATAGCATTTATTAAGCGCTGGGGAGGTTACAAGGTGATCAGGTTGTCCCACGGGGGGCTCACAGTCTTCATCCCCATTTTACAGATGAGGCCACGGAGGCCCAGAGAAGTGAAGTGACTTGCCCAAAGTCACCCAGCTGACAGTTGGCGGAGCCGGAATTTGAACCCGTGACCCCTGACTCCAAAGCCCGGGCTCTTTCAATCAATCAATCAGTCAATCAATCAATCAATCGTATTTACTGAGCACTTACTGTGTGCAGAGCACTGTACTAAGCGCTTGGGAAGTACAAGTCGGCAACACATAGAGACAGTCCCTACCCAACAGCGGGCTCACAGTCTAGAAGGGGGAGACAGACAACAAAACCAAACATACAAAATAAAATAAATAGAATAGATATGTACTAGATAAATAGAGTAATAAATATGTTCAAACATATATACATATATATTCCACTGAGCCACGCTGCTTCTCTTTTAGCCACTCTTAGCGGTCGAAAATTGAAATGGATGGACGGCTTTGGTCCTTCTTGCCCGTCAAGTCCGGCTTCAGGAAGGCCAACCTTCCTTACATCAAATCCCGTCTCTCCTAGCAATAATAATGATAATAATAACGGTATTTGTTAAGCGCTCAGTATGTGTCAAGCCCCGTTGTCGTTACAAGGTAATCAGGTTGGAAACGGTCCCTGTCCCACGCGGGGCTCGCCTCTAACGAGGTCTGGAGAATCAATCAGTCGTATTTATTGAGCGCTTACCGCGTGCAGAGCGCTTGGGAAGTACAAGTTGGCAACATATAGAGAAGTGAAGTGACTTGCCCAAGATCACTCAGCGGATAAGTGGCAGAGGCAGGATTAGAACCCAGGTCCCTCACAGTCCCAGGCCAGGGCTCTAGCCACTCGGCCACGCTGCTCCCCCAGGTGTCATTTATTGCCTCACCCGATTAGAAGCTTAATTTCTTAAATTTAAGAAACTTAAGAGTGTGGCCTAGTGGATAAAGCATGGGGACTTGGGTTCTAATCTCCGCTCTGCCACTTGCCTGCTGTGTGACCTTGTGTCAGTTACCTCATCTGTAAAATGGGGGGTTAAGACTGAGCCCCAAGTGGGATCTTGGGGCTGTATATACATATCTGTATATATGCCTATCTGTATATACATATATATACATATTTGTATATACATATAGATACATACATATGTATATATGTATCTATATATGTATATATACATATATATGTGTCTATATATGTGTATATATATGTATACAGATAAACATATCTGTATATCTGTATATATGTTTGTACATATTTATTACTCTATTTATTTATTTATTTATTTATTTATTTATTTTGCTTGTACATATCTAGTCTATTTATTTTACTTTGTTAGCATGTTTGGTTTTGTTCTCTGTCTGCCCCGTTTAGACTGTGAGCCCACTGTTGGGTAGGGACCGTGTCTATATGTTGCCAACTTGTACTTCCCAAGAGCTTATACAGTGCTCTGCACACAGTAAGCGCTCAGTAAACACGATTGATGATGATGATGATGATATCAGCCATCACCCCGCGAGGACTTGCCGCTCCCGGAAGGCTCCTCTCCTCAGAGCGCCGCCATTGACGCCCGTGACTCCGTTCCCGAGAGGCCTGGCCGCCCACCCTCCCGCCATCTCAGCGCCCCCACGGACGCCCCGCCTGCTTCCACCCCCCCCACTTGGGAGGCCTTCCGTAGAGTGCCCCTCATCCCCCCCCCTTCCCGGTCCGGTCCTGACTGACTCTACCCCCGCCCGCCCCCAGGTAAAAAGCCCTTGTTAGCACCTTGTTAGCACCATGTTACATGTTACATTAACGACAACCTCATTCACACCTCCTCAGCCCTCCCATGCTAGTTGACTGTTCGCTCCCCTCCCCAGGTATCTCTGCTCCCTGACCCCCCTTAACTGGCCCACCCTACTCCAGCTCTTAATAGTTTGTATCTGCTCTCTGTGGCATCATTGTTTGCCAATTCTATTATTGCCATAGCATATTGATTGCTCAACTACACCCTGTGATGCCATCGCCTACTTTTATCACTGCTACTGTTTTATTGCTTCTGCATCTCAATTGTTAACCCCCCACTGTACTGTCACTCGCCCTGCTGACCTCACCATGAACTTTCAGTTCCCTTGCTCCCAACTGCCATTCCCATTCCTCACCTTCCCCTTCCCCTCTCCCACCCAGCTGTTTCCCTCCCTCTCACCCACCAAGACCGCTCCCCCTCAACCCCTACCAAGGATTCCTCTGTACCAGCGCAGGTCCTCTGCTTCTCCCTCCCGACCCCCCTCCTCCCCTTCTCCCCGCCCCCACCCCATCCCAGTTCTCCTTTCCCATCGCCACCCCCCTTCCCACTCTCCCCGCCCAGGCCCCCGCCAACTCATCCCAATCCAAACCCTCCCCACCCCTCGCACCCTTCCCCCTCCCTCCCCACCCTCGACAGCTGATGCCAAGTGTGGCCTCTGGAACCCCCGCTCCGTTTTAAGTAAGATTCCTTTCATCCTGGACCTTTTCCTTTCCAGTTCTCTACTCCTCCTCGCCCTAACTGAAACATGGCTGTCGTCGGACGACACGGTCTCTTCTGCTGCTCTCTGCAGTGCAGGCCTCTTCTTCTCCCACTCCCCCAGACTCACTGGAAAAGGAGGAGGTGTCGGTTTCCTTCTCGCCCCCCAATGTCGCTTTCGCAC
This sequence comes from Tachyglossus aculeatus, assembly GCF_015852505.1. Classification (NCBI taxonomy): domain Eukaryota; kingdom Metazoa; phylum Chordata; class Mammalia; order Monotremata; family Tachyglossidae; genus Tachyglossus; species Tachyglossus aculeatus. The sequence goes on from NW_024044828.1 coordinate 1,491,837, forward strand.
TATCCCTCCTCCCCCTTCCCTTTCCCTCCCCTCCTTTGAAGCCCACATTATTCGCCTCTACCACCCCCTCCAGATTCTTGTAGCCGTCATCTACCGCCCTCCGGGCCCCACTTCCAACTTCTTTAACGACTTTGACCCCTTCCTCACATTCCTTCTCTCCTTCTCCATGCCCACTCTGATCCTTGGAGACTTCAATATCCACATGGATATCCCTAACGACTCCTCTGCCGCCCGCCTTCTATCTCTCCTTGACGCTGCCAACCTCTTCCTCCACCCCACCTCACCCACTCACCAACTTGGTCATACCCTCGACCTCATCATCTCCTACCGCTGCACTGTGTCCACCCTCACCAACTCTGTGATCCCTCTCTCTGATCATAATCTTCTCACCTGCCTCCTCACTCACACTCCTTTCCCCTGTAAATCCGTATTACTCCCTCACAGAGATCTCCGCTCTCTGGACCCCACCCATCTTTCGGAACGCCTCACACCCCACCTCGCCGCCCTCTCCTCTCTACCCAGTCTTGATGATCAGATTACTGCTCTCAACTCTACCCTTTCTACTCAGCTAGACTCGCTCGCTCCCCTTTCCCTTCGCCACTCTCGCACCACTAACCCACAGCCCTGGATCACTGCCACTGTCCGCCTCCTTCGCTCTTATGCTCGAGCTGCCGAACGCTGCTGGCGAAAGTCTAAACACCATGCCAACCTCGTTCACTTCAAGTTTATCCTTTCCTGCCTTAACTCAGCCCTCTCTTCTGCCAGACAAAACTATTTCTCCTCCCTTATTGACACCCATGCCCATCACCCCCGCCAGCTCTTCCGTACATTCAACTCCCTTCTCAGGCCCCCGGTTCCTCCCCCTCCTCCTTCCCTCACCCCCAACGATCTGGCCTCCTACTTCATTAACAAAATTAAATCCATCAGGTCCGACCTCCCCAAAGTCTCTTCCCCCCTTTCTCCAACCCCCCGGCTCTCAACATTCTCTGCTACTCTCCCATCCTTCCCAGCGGTATCCTCAGAGGAACTCTCCTCCCTCCTCTCAAGTGCTACTCCGGCCACCTGTGCTTCTGACCCCATTCCCTCTCATCTTATGAAATCTCTCGCTCCATCCCTTCTCCCCTCCTTAACTTCCATCTTCAACCGCTCACTCTCCACTGGTTCCTTCCCCTCTGCCTTCAAACATGCCCATGTCTCTCCCATCCTAAAAAAACCCTCTCTTGACCCCACCTCACCTTCTAGTTATCGTCCCATATCCCTCCTACCATTCCTTTCCAAACTCCTTGAACGAGTTGTCTACACGCGCTGCCTAGAATTCCTCAACAACAACTCTCTCCTCGACCCCCTCCAGTCTGGCTTCCGTCCCCTTCATTCCACGGAAACTGCGCTCTCAAAGGTCACCAATGACCTCCTGCTTGCCAAATCCAACGGCTCATACTCTGTCCTAATCCTCCTCGACCTCTCAGCTGCCTTTGACACTGTGGACCACCCCCTTCTCCTCAACACGTTATCTGACCTTGGCTTCACAGACTCCGTCCTCTCCTGGTTCTCCTCTTATCTCTCCGGTCGTTCTTTCTCAGTCTCTTTTGCAGGCTCCTCCTCCCCCTCCCATCCTCTTACTGTGGGAGTTCCCCAAGGTTCAGTGCTTGGTCCCCTTCTGTTCTCAATCTACACTCACTCCCTTGGTGACCTCATTCGCTCCCACGGCTTCAACTATCACCTCTACGCTGATGACACCCAGATCTACATCTCTGCCCCTGCTCTCTCCCCCTCCCTCCAGGCTCGCATCTCCTCCTGCCTTCAGGACATCTCCATCTGGATGTCCGCCCGCCACCTAAAGCTCAACATGTCGAAGACTGAGCTCCTTGTCTTCCCTCCCAAACCTTGTCCTCTCCCTGACTTTCCCATCTCTGTTGACGGCACTACCATCCTTCCCGTCTCACAAGCCCGCAACCTTGGTGTCATCCTCGACTCCGCTCTCTCATTCACCCCTCACATCCAAGCCGTCACCAAAACCTGCCGGTCTCAGCTCCGCAACATTGCCAAGATCCGCCCTTTCCTCTCCATCCAAACCGCTACCCTGCTAATTCAAGCTCTCATCCTATCCCGTCTGGACTACTGCACTAGCCTTCTCTCTGATCTCCCATCCTCGTGTCTCTCTCCACTTCAATCCATACTTCATGCTGCTGCCCGGATTATCTTTGTCCAGAAACGCTCTGGACATATCACTCCCCTCCTCAAAAACCTCCAATGGCTACCGATCAATCTGCGCATCAGGCAGAAACTCCTCACCCTGGGCTTCAAGGCTCTCCATCACCTCGCCCCCTCCTACCTCACCTCCCTTCTCTCCTTCTACTGCCCAGCCCGCACCCTCCGCTCCTCCACCACTAATCTCCTCACTGTACCTCGCTCTCGCCTGTCCCGCCATCGACCACCGGCCCACGTCATCCCCCGGGCCTGGAATGCCCTCCCTCTGCCCATCCGCCGCGCTAGCTCTCTTCCTCCCTTCAAGGCCCTCCTGAGAGCTCACCTCCTCCAGGAGGCCTTCCCAGATTGAGCCCCTTCTTTCCTCTCCCCCTCGTCCCCCTCTCCATCCCCCCGCCTTACCGCCTTCCCCTCCCCACAGCACCTGTATATATGTATATATGGTTGTACATATTTATTACTCTGTTTATTTATTTATTTATTTATTTTACTTGTACATTTCTATCCTACTTATTTTATTTTGTTGGTATGTTTGGTTCTGTTCTCTGTCTCCCCCTTTTAGACTGTGAGCCCACTATCGGGTAGGGACTGTCTCTATGTGATGCCAATTTGTACTTCCCAAGCGCTTAGTACAGTGCTCTGCACATAGTAAGCGCTCAATAAATACGATTGATTGATTGATTGATTGATCTGTATATATATATGTGTATATTTATATGTATACAGATATATATATCTGTATATATGTATATATGTATATTTATATGTATACAGATATACATATATGTATATGTGTATATGTGTATATATGTTTGTACATATTTATTACTCTATTTATTTATCTATTTATTTTACTTGTACATATCTATTCTATTTATTTTATTTTGTTAGTATGTTTGGTTTTGTTCTCTGTCTCCCCCTTTTCGACTGTGAGCCCACTGTTGGGTAGGGACTGTCTCTAGATGTTGCCAACTTGGACTTCCCAAGCACTTAGTCCAGTGCTCTGCACACAGTAAGTGCTCAATAAGTACGATTGAATGAATGAATGAATGAATTTAATACCTGCCCCAAGTAAGCGCTTAGTACAGTGCTCTGCACACAGTAAGCACTCAATAAATATGATTGAATGAATGAATGAATGGGACAAGGATTGAGTTCAACTTATCTTATATAATAATAATGGTATTCGTTAAGCGCTTCCTATGTGCCAAGCACTGTTCTAAGCATTGGGATAGATACAAGGTGATCAGGTTGTCCCACGTGGGGCTCACAGCCTCCATCCCCAATTTGCGGATGAGGGAACTGAGGCCCAGAGAAGTGACATGACTTGCCCAAAGTCACACCGTGGCTCAGTGGAAAGAGCCCGGGCTTTGGAGTCAGATGTCACGGGTTCAAATCCCGGCTCTGCCAATTGTCAGCTGGGAGACTTTGGGCAAGTCACTTCGCTTCTCTGGGCCTCAGTTCCCTCCTCTGTAAAATGGGGGTTAAGACTGTGAGCCCCCCATGGGACAACCTGATCAATCAATCATATTTATTGAGTGCTTATTGTGTGCAGAGCACTGTACTAAGCGCTTGGGAAGTACAAGTTGGCAACATATAGAGATGGTCCCTACCCAACAGTGGGCTCACAGTCTGATCACCTTGTAACCTCCCCAGCGCTTAGAACAGTGCTTTGCACATAGTAAGCGATTAATAAATGTCATTATTATTATTATTATTAAGTGGTGGGGCCGGGATTAGAACCCACGACCTCTGACTCCCAAGCCCGGGCTCTTTCCACTGAGCCACGCTGCTTCTCCAACCCAGAAATCAGTACGGTGCTGGGCACATAGTAAACGCTTAAATACAATTATTACCATCAGGCTCCATCTTCAATATCTCGACAAAACACCGGGGTTCAGGTTATTGCTTTTTCCTTTTTTAATTAAAAAAAAAATAGGAACATTGTGTTTGGCTGTATCCCTTTCAGGGAAAAAAAAAACCTTGCCAAAATTCAATAATAATACCTTGGTAATAATAGCTTCCATCTATATGATGCTTTTATTTTCCAAAGCCCCCTTTTTATTACTTAGCTCATCAGAAAGGCCTGTGGAGCAGGGAGAAGTGTTATTATTCCCATTTTACAGGCAAATCAGGTGAAACCAGCAGAGTTAGGTGACTTTCCCAAGGTGATACAGAAAGCCAGTAGAAAAATTAGATGCAGGTCCTCTGATACCCCCCTTCTAGACTGGGAGCCCATTGTTGGGCAGGGATTGTCTCTCTCTGTTGCCGATTTGTACTTTCCAAGCGCTCAGTACAGTGCTCTGCACACGGTAAGCGCTCAGTAAATATGATTGATTGAATGAATGAGTACCCAGAAGACGTGAGCCCATTGTTGGGCAGGGATTGTCTCTCTCTGTTGCCAAATCGTACTTTCCAAGCGCTTAGTCCAGTGCTCTGCACACAGTAAGCGCTCAATAAATACGATTGATTGAATGAATGAATACCCAGAAGACGTGAGCCTGTTGCCAAAATGTACTTTCCAGGCGCTTAGTACAGTTCTCTGCACACAGTAAGCGCTCAATAAATACGATTGAATGAATGAATACCAGAAGGTGTGAGCCCGTTGCTGGGCAGGGATTGTCTCTGTTGCCAAATTATACTTTCCAAGTGCTTAGTACAGTGCTTTGCACACAGTAAGCGCTCAATAAATACGATTGATTGAATGAATGAATACCCAGAAGACGTGAGCCCGTTGCTGGGCAGGGATTGTCTCTCTCTCTTGCCGATTTGTACTTTCCAAGCGCTCAGTACAGTGCTCTGCACACAGTAAGCGCTCAATAAATACGATTGATTTAATGAATGAATACCCAGAAGACGTGAGCCCGTTGCTGGGCAGGGATTGTCCCTCTCTGTTGCCAATTTGTACTTTCCAAGCGCTCACTACAGTGCTCTGCACACAGTAAGCACTCAATAAATACGATTGATTGAATGAATGAACACCCAGAAGACATGAGCCCGTTGTTGGGCAGGGATTGTCTCTCTCTGTTGCCGATTTGTACTTACCAAGCGCTCAGTACAGTGCTCTGCACACAGTAAGCGCTCAGTAAATACAATTGATTGAATGAATGAATACCCAGAAGACGTGAGCCTGTTGTTGGGCAGGGATTGTCTTTCTCTGTTGCCTATTTGTACTTCCCAAGCGCTTAGTACAGCGCTCTGCACACAGTAAGCGCTCAATAAATACAACTGATTGGATGAATGAATAACCAGAAGATGTGAACCCGTTGTTGGGAAGAGATTGTCTCTCTCTCTTGCCACTTTGTACTTCCCAAGCGCTCAGTACAGTGCTCTGCACACAGTAAGCGCTCAATAAATACGACTGATTGGATGAATGAATACCCAGAAGATGTGAGCCCATTGCTGGGCAGGGATTGTCTCTGTCTGTGGCCGATTTGTACTTTCCAAGCGCTCAGTACAGTGCTCTGCATACAGTAAGCGCTCAATAAATACGATTGATTGAATGAATGAATAGAGGGTGTGAGCCTGTTGCTGGGCAGGGATTGTCTCTCTCTGTTGCCGATTTGTACTTTCCAAGCGCTTAGTACAGTGCTCTAGACTGTGAGCCCACTGTTGGGTAGGGAAAGTCTCTATATGTTGCCAACTTGGACTTCCCAAGCGCTTAGTACAGTGCTCTGCACACAGTAAGCGCTCAATAAATACGATTGATTGATTGATTGATTGCTCTGCACACAGTAAGCGCTCAATAAATACAATTGATTGAATGAATGAATACCCAGAAGACATGAGCCCGTTGCTGGGCAGGGATTGTCTCTCTCTGTTGCCAAATCATACTTCCCAAGCGCTTAGTACAGTGCTGTGCACACAGTAAGCGCTCAGTAAATACGATTGATTGAATGAATGAATACCCAGAAGACATGAGGCAGTTGTTGGGCAGGGATTGTCTCTCTCTGTTGCCGATTTGTCCTTCCCAAGCGCTTAGTACAGTGCTCTGCACCCAGTAAGTGCTCAATAAATACGATTGATTAAATGAATGGAGGGTGTGAGCCTGTTGCTGGGCAGGGGTTGTCTCTCTCTGTTGCCTATTTGTACTTCCCAAGCGCTTAGTACAGTGCTCTGCACACAGTAAGCGCTCAGTAAATACGATTGATTGAATGAATGAATACCCAGAAGACGTGAGCCCGTTGCTGGGCAGGGATTGTCTCTCTCTCTCTTGCCAAATCATACTTTCCAAGCGCTTAGTACAGTGGTCTGCACACAGTAAGTGCTCAATAAATACGATTGATTGAATGAATGAATACCAGAAGATGTGAGCCCGTTGCTGGGCAGGGATTGTCTCTGTTGCCAAGTTATACTTTCCAAGCGCTTAGTACAGTGCTTTGCACACAGTAAGTGCTCAATAACTACGATTGATTGAATGAATGAATACTCAGAAGATGTGAGCCCGTTGTTGGGCTGGGATTGTCTCTGTTGCCTATTTGTACTTTCCAAGCGTTTAGTACAGTGCTCTGCATACAGTAAGCGCTCAATAAATACGATTGATTGAATAAATGAATACCCAGAAGACGTGAGCCCGTTGTTGGGCAGGGATTGTCTCTCTCTGTTGCCGATTTGTACTTTCCAAGCGCTCAGTACAGTGCTCTGTACACAGTAAGCGCTCAATAAATACGATTAATTGAATGAATGAATACCAGAAGATGTGAGCCCGTTGCTGGGCAGGGATTGTCTCTGTTGCCAAGTTATACTTTCCAAGCGCTCAGTACAGTGCTCTGCGCACAGTAAGCGCTCAATAAACACAACGGATTGAATGAATGAATACCCAGAAGACTTGAGCCCGTTGTAGGGCAGGGATTGTCTCTCTTTGTTGCCTATTTGTACTTTCCAAAGCGCTTAGTACAGTGCTCTAGACTGTGAGCCCACTGTTGGGTAGTGACTGTCTCTATATGTTGCCAACTTGTACTTCCCAAGCACTTAGTACAGTGCTCTGCACACAGTAAGCGCTCAGTAAATTATTGGCTGAATGAATACCCAGAAGACGTGAGCCCGTTGCTGGGCAGGGATTGTCTCTCTCTGTTGCTGATTTGTACTTTCCAAGCGCTTAGTACAGTGCTCTGCACACAGTAAGCGCTCAATAAATACGACTGATTGGATGAATGAATAACCAGAAGATGTGAGCCCGTTGTTGGGCAGGGATTGTCTCTCTCTGTTGCCGATTTGTACTTTCCAAGCGCTCAGTACAGTGCTCTGCACACAGTAAGTGCTCAATAAATACGATTGATTGAATGAATGAATACCCAGAAGACGTGAGCCTGTTGCTGGGCAGGGATTGTCTCTCCCTGTTGCCAAAATATACTTTCCAGGCGCTTACTACAGTTCTCTGCACTCAGTAAGCGCTCAATAAATACGATTGAATGAATGAATACCAGAAGACGTGAGCCCGTTGTTGGGCAGGGATTGTCTCTCTCTGTTGCCGATTTGTACTTTCCAAGCGCTCAGTACAGTGCTCTGCACACAGTAAGCGCTCAATAAATAGGATTGACTGAATGAATGAATACCCAGAAGGCGTGAGCCCGTTGTTGGGCAGGGATTGTCTCTCTCTGTTGCCAATTTGTACTGTCCAAGCGCTCAGTACAGTGCTCTGCACACAGTAAGCGCTCAATAAATACGATTGATTGACTGAATGAATACCCAGAAGACGTGAGCCCGTTGCTGGGCAGGGATTGTCCCTCTCTGTTGCCAATTTGTACTTTCCAGGCGCTCAGTACAGTGCTCTGCACACAGTAAGCGCTCAATAAATATGATTGATTGATTGATTGATTGCTCTGCACACAGTAAGCACTCAATAAATACGATTGATTGAACGAATGAATATCCAGAAGATGTGAGCCCGTTGTTGGGCAGGGATTGTCTCTCTCCCTTGCCAAATCATACTTTCCAAGCGCTTAGTACAGTGCTCTGC